>NC_058102.1:101295000-102545000 GCF_020171115.1 Neogale vison | reverse complement strand
CTTAGCATCTTTCCATTTCTATAATATCATTTGACACCTAGAAGATGTTCAATAAATATTTTCTGGATGTCAAAAAATGAAGAAATTTTGGAAAGCTACTCAACAGCAACAAAATCCTTAAGATGTTTGATTTGAGACATCATCAAAAAACTCAGATCTTCAAAGGAAAAAAAAAAAAAACACAAAACTTCCAGTGTTAAAGCAGAGGGTGCCTAATGGCCTTCCAACAACCCAGAGACTGTCTCAAAATAAACTTCAGTTTTTCAGGATTTTCCAGTTTATTTTTAAAAAAAAACCGGTTCTGTACTTAATCTTCTCAAAAGCTCTGCAAGATAGTGTTATTATCCCCACTTGACATCAAAGGAAACTGAGTTGCAGAGAAGTTGAGCCATTTGTCCACGGACACAATTACCAGCTAGGCATGTTTAATTAACTTACTAAACTGACAGAGTAGAAAGTGCAAGGCAGACAGCTAGCTGCACTGGGGCATCGAAGATGATCCAGACACACCTCAAGGACTGTTTGGGAGTCTAAGCCATGCACATAGCAATTAGCAAGAAAGACAATGAGTTTGGTGGGAGTGCCAAGGAGAGGGCATTGGGAGAACCTGTGAGACAGCCATGTCTGGTCTGGGGAAGGACATGGGGGAGATGGAGGAAGGACATTCAGGTGAAGGGAACTGTGTGAGTATAAACAGAGAAGATGGTGGTGGTCAGGTCAACGGGAAGAGAAATGGGAGAGAGAGGGAATCCAATAGAAATGGACATTTGTTATATTGATTTTAAGGTTCTGTTGAACATCTCAGTGGAGATATCCATCTGACAACTTGAAATTTTGGGCTGGAACTGGTGAGAAAAGGGCAAAATAGAAATACATGGTTGCCAGAGGTGCCTGGGCGGCTCAGTCAGTTAAGAGTTTGACTCTTGGTTTCGGCTCTGGTCATGATCTCAGGGCCACGGGATCTATCCCACAGGATGCTCTGCGCTCAGCAGAGAGTCTAACTGAGATTCTCTCTCTTCCTTTTGCCCTCCCCACCAAGTGCACTTTCTCTCATGCTCTTTCAAATAAATATATAAATCTTAAAAGAAAAAGGAAATACATGGTTGCTAGTCATCTGTATAGACAGAAAGTAAGGAGGCCATAGGAATATGGAGAAGAAAACATCTAAAATCTGGAAGAAGGAAGAATCGAGAAGAAGGAAGAAGAACCAAAGAAAGTGTGGTCCAGGAGGCAGAAACAGAATGGCAGCAGATTAGCACAGCAGTAGCACCTTCCTGGATATGAACTCTCAGAAGACAGGGGATGGTACAGAAGGTTTGGAAAGACATAAAAGGCTAAGAAAGATGAAGACTAAGGAAAAGGCCATGAACTGTGGGAAGTAGGAGGTCACATATGATATCTGAGGGAGTAGATTTGGTCCAGTTGGGGATGGTATGCAGGATAAAAGGCAGATTAATGGAACTGAGGAGTGAATTGGTCAAGAAGTGAGACAAATTCAAGAATTCTGATAGAAGCCATGAGAAAATCTAAGATCTCTTGATTCCTCTGGTTGTCCTTGTAACCAAGGACAAACGGCTGCTCCGAGGGAGGGCTCCAGTCTATTCCACGGAATCGAGCTGGGCTAATTAGTTACCTCCCTCATTCATGTCCCGGCCTCATCAGCACCATGGTCCAGACAAATAACGTCACACAGAAGACCTGACTTTTAAAAATTGGAGTGTTACCTGTAATTCAGTAGCAAGATGAATACATCAAAGCAAACAGTCATACATATAGCGCCCCCTTGAGAAGTTCTGTGCTACACTAAAAGCCCTGTCACTATATAAAACCCATTCTGGTTCCTTCTCTTGGTAGTGAGGCATCTAATGAGTCCCCCCACTCAAACTCTCCAATATTAGCCATTATTATCATTAGCGGTGTTATTATTCTTTGGCTTGAGTGACTACATAATTCACTAGACTTGCCTCTCAATGACTTTTGGACTCTGTAACTCAAAGCTGACTCAAGAGCCAAAGATTTGGCACCCCAGAACGAATTCCGAAGGACTTTCTCTCAAAGGTTTCAATGGTAACACCGTTACAAAGCACTCGGCCTGCAGAGTGATTCTTGTGGAAAAGCCACGTGCCTGTGCTTAAAAGCTCCCATGTTTACCTCAGCCATTATGTGTGTCTTCTGCAAAGTCCGCCAACATCAGTCGGCCTGCCCTCTGGGCCCCCAAATGCTAACATCCCTGCTGCAAAGACTAATATCCTCAAATTTCAAAAACAAACCACCAAGGGAACAGAAACAGCCACATTCTGGTGACCAGAATGCTGAATTCAGGAGCCACACATTCCGACTAACGTGTGGCCTCGGACAAGTCACTCACCCTGTGGGAGGCCACTTCTTTCACACATAAAGGAGGAGGCTGCACTAACTGGCGTCTGAGATGCCTTTTTTTTTTTAATTTATTTATATCACAGAGAGGGGAGGGGCACAACCAGGGGGAGTGCTAGACAGAGGGAGAGAGAGAAGCAGGCTCCCAGGGGACTTGATCCCAGGACCCTGGGATCATGACCAGAGCGTAGGCAGACGCTTAACTGACTGAGCCACCTAGGCGCCCCCGCCTCTCTTCTTAAAAACGAAATAAGTAACACTTGCCATGTTTGGGTGAGTGTGAAAAACTTTCAGAGACTGTGGAGACAGGGATAAAGGTCTGAGAGAAGTTACTACAACCCGAGGAGAACCATGCCCCCAAGAAATGAGGCACTGCTGCTTCCGGAGAACAAACAGGACTTCTGGCCCTGAGTGAAGCAGCCTCCCCTCTTCTGTGGGGGCCCGTTGTTTGTTTTGTTCTTTGCTGCCCAACACCGCCCCCCACAGGGAGCCACTGAAAGGACAGCTCTGGCCCCCTGGGCAGCCCATCACCACCACCAGGTACCCAGGGGCAGGAGAGGGGGTCCTTACCCATTGTGTTGTTGGCTCGAGAACAGGCTGTGCGCTTTAGGATCTCGTGCACCTAAGACAGACAACAGCAGGACTGTGAGTGCCATGACCATGCGTGTCACCACACGAGGTTGGGCGGTGGACCAGGCAGCTGGACCCACTTCCAGGGAGGGGAAGCCAAGCATGTGCCAAGCTCGTGCCTGGCCTGTCAAACCCATTCAGACTTGAGTGCTTTGAGGAAACAAAGAATCTAAGCCCCTCACACACACACCCCCTTCGCCCCACCCTGAAAAAATAAAGAAAGGCTATAAATTGACTGCAGTTACAGGAGGTAAGGAAAACACAGCAGGGAGCCCAGACCCACATGCCTCTGGAGGGCCAGGGAGGAAGTGCCTGGGCCAGACTGTCGGGGAAGGGGAAGAAGAGACGGTCCTCTCCAGCAGCCCTGATTCCTGCCACGCTGGGGAAAGCACAGGACAAGGAGGCCACAGAATCCAGTTCCAGTGCTGGCTTCTAGCCAAGGAGTCCTGAGCGAGTTGTCTGTGGACCCTGACAGTCCATGGCCTTCTCTGTAACGGAGCTGACTCACAGAGCTGCTTCAAGAAACCTTGAACCTGCTTTGTAAACTAAAAAATGACCACCTACATCTTGCTCATTGTTACTATTATTTCTCTGGTTTTTCTCCAAGTCTTTATCTCGTCTCCCCAGTCAGACACTTCTTCAAGACTCCACGGGTCAGAGCACTTCTGGGGCACAGCACAGGCAACCAGCTCAATGGCCATGGCACGCCTAAACCAGCTGAACAAAGCCCTGAACATGGGGCTTGCAGGGGACTGTCTGTCACCTGGGAGGGAGGGCTGCTGAGTCCTCCCTGCAGAGGCAACAGGGACACAGGTAAACCTGTTGGCCCACTGGCGCACTCCAGTGGATCCCAAGCCTGAGCCAGGCTATGAAGAGGTGCCAAGCAAGGCAGTCTGCTCTGGGACAAATGGCTGGGGTGCTTAGGAACCCACAGGGAAGGGGCTCGAGATGACGTTTATAGATGTGAACACAGTCCTCAGACAGAAGTCCAGGGCAGAGTAGACCCCAAGACAAAAGTCAAAGGGTCTTTCCCAGCCCCCCCTTCTTAACCATGTGGGGTGGACTAGAGAAAGGGAGAAGCTTCTAGAACAAGAGCTGAATGAGAGAAGTGTGTTCCTCCATCATTATTCACACTCCCATCTTCTAGCCACAGACCTAGAGGGAGTGGAAAATAAATAACTTCCAGCAGTATGGGGCCCAGAATGTTTAATTCACTTGTAATACTGTGCAGTAATTCAACAGCAATAATAATTAGGAACAGCGTTTATATGACATTGTACTATTTTATAAGTACTCTGCAATTATTTGGTAAACTCCACAACACCCTATAACTCCCCCGCAGACATGAGACCCAAGCCACAGGGAGATTTAAATGGCTTATAATAGCATCAACCAAAAAATGGGAAGTTTATGCCTTTTTCCATAGGATGATAAAAGAAATCATGTGCCCATTTTAAACCTTGCTAAAACACAACCCGAAGGGACCTGCAGTGTTTCCTTGCCTAACCCACAAGCAAAGAGTCAAGGCCATGTTTTCAGTGTGCCTTGGAAATGTTCCGTAGCTTCCTCTAACCACGTGTCCTTTCTTAATCCTTATCACCTTACTGACTTGGAAGTCCTTCTAGAAATTGAACCCTCACTCCTCCTCTGTAGAAGCTTAAGTGCTTCCCTAAGAATCAATGGGAACACACTGCCAGGTTCCCACTGTGGTATGAAGAAGTGTGCAACATTCTTCGGGTCCCCTTTTCCTCCTCTGTCCTTAGCCTGAATGCTCTCTAGGCAGAGAGAGAATAAATGGATCAGTGAATGGAGAAAGGCCACAGCTCGAACAGGGGCCAGAAGGGCACAGGCCATATACAGGTTTTCATTAGAAGCAATCATGCTGCAGAATTCAAAAACTTGATTTCAAAAGGCAAAAAAAAAAAAAAAATGTAGAAGAACAGCTACAGGCATGAATCCTGCCTTTCCACTGAATGGGCTGGTGATTAATTTTATTCTTGGACAAACCAGATAGTTGCAGCATTCCCTACGATATAAATGCACAAGACTCCTCTGAGAGGCAAAGAAACACGGTAGCCCAGCAATGGTCCTCAATCAGATACCAATGATTGGTATAAATTTTTTTTTAATCCATTGTTTCTTAGAGTCTCAGTCTCCCCAGCTATAAAGCAAGGGAGGCGGGGAATCACCTGATAGCTGAAAGTTCCCACCAGCTGTAACACTTCCTCTTTTTGTGATTCCAAGACAGGCCTAGGTGGAGAATCTTAAAGAGAAGGCACTTCTCTCAACCTGTGGGTGAGGGCAATTGTCTGCTGTGCCTTTCCCAAGGAAGACTGGGAAGCTCTGGGACAGGCCTCTTAGTTGCTAGGCAACCCCAAGCAAATGACAAGGGAAGGTAGCAGGGAGAGCAGGGGAATGCCAGCCTTCCCTTCCCTTCCACAGCCCGCCACCCCTGGTTGACCTGTGTACTTACAATGCGGCTACGGGTGGCATTATCAAAGAAGGTGTCCTTGTCCTGGACGTTGTACCTGGAGACACCAAGAAAACAGAAGGTCAACTGATTTCATGACCCTGGTCCTGAGACCACTTTCACCCCAGGCCCAGAGCAAACCTTTGCAAGGCAGCACAGCAAGATGTATAAGACACACACACTCGCACATGCTCACACATAGTGTTCATCATTCTTCTTGCCCCAGTAATTCTGAGAGCTTATCATAGAAATGGATCCTAGGAAATACAAGTTCAATAGAAGAAAAAAGTCCCATGCATAAAAATGTTCATTATGAGGTTACTTATAATAAGGATTTGGACATAAAATGTAATTCTATGATCTATAGGATGGACAATCATGCAGTCACTGAAAATAATAATTAGGGGAAATTCATAAATAGGAAATTTTAGACTGTGACAGAAAGTATTATACTACGAGAATTTTTTTTTAAAGATTTTATTTATTTATTTGACAGAGAGAGATCACAAGTAGACAGAGAGGCAGGCAGAGAGAGAGTGGGAAGCAGGCTCCCTGCTGAGCAGAGAGCCCGATGCGGGACTCGATCCCAGGACCCCGAGATCATGACCTGAGCTGAAGGCAGAGGCTTAACCCACTGAGCCACCCAGGTGCCCCTACGAGAAGTTTTAAACATAAAAGTATGTAGAAAGGATTCCAATGGACAAAGATAGTAAAAAATATAACAACCACCAAAGAGTATAGTTTCCACATGCTGGGATGGTAACTCTTCATTTTTCAAACTTCCATTTAATGTTGTCACCGTTGCCAAATCAATTAGCCACCAAACTCCTAACTATGCAAGATATGTGTCAGTTCTAAACTCTAAATTATGACCTTCCACTAAAGGGAACACCTGCCTAGAGCTGAGTGTATTGTACTCCAGGCACTGGGCGCCCAGGTGCCCAGATCATGCTCCCAGCCCCCACCCCTGGAGCGCAGTCAGGTTGAGAATGAGAAGAAGAGATGAAGAGAAGAACATGGTAGTAAGTAGACCACTGCTAGGAAAACTGGGAGGATGGAAAGCATCTTTGGGGTAGGAAGATTCCAGATAGAGGTGTTTAGGAGCTGGGTTTTAAGGGCCCCAGGCACTGAAAGAACAGGAGATGCATGGGAGAGGGCAGCCCAGATGCCACCGTGGGCATGAAGGCAGGCCCATGGAAGGGGAAGCATGGGAGAAGTACAGAGCACAAAAAAAAAAAAAAAAAAACCAGCAGGCCAGGGGTCAACATGCTAGTCCCAGTTCAGCCACTTCATGCTGTCTGACCTCGAACAGCCCCCAGGTCTTGGTTCTCTCTAAGAGACAGACAGTTCTATCTGAATGGCCACCTCATGAGGGGAGGTGATATTGTGACTTATATGTGATATTTGGTCTTCATCCGGGGCCCCTGACTCACAGCCCCCCAAACCCTTGGAATTTCCTGAGCAACAAGAGCAATTGGGAGCATCTTTTGTCATATTATTTGGTCTCCCAGTCAGAGCCACAAAGGTGAGATGGGTGTCTTATTATGCATAACAAGCCCCTTTCTGCCACAGCTGGGCTTATGTCAATGAGGTGACTTTTGGAAATCTCCTAAAATGGAGAGGGGAGCAGCTGGTTACCAGGGAAGTGACTAAAAGGCTGGAACTTTCAGTCCCATGCCTGATTTCTAGGAAGAAGAGGACGGGGCTGGAGGTTGAATCCATCTCCAATGGCCCATGATTTAATCAATCAAGCCTACTTAACGAAGCCTCTGTAAAAACCTGAAAGGAGGGATGCCTGGGTGTCTCAGTAGGTTAAGCACCTCCCTTAGGCTCAAGTCATGATCCCAGTGTCCTGGGACTGATTCCTGCATCAGGCTCCCTGCTCAACAGGGAGTCTGCTTCTCCCTCTCCCTCTGCCATTCCCTCTGCTTGTGCTATCTCTCTCTCGCTTACTTGTTCTCTCTCAAGTAAATAGATAAAATCCTTTAAAAAAAAAAATCTGAACGGAAAGGATCTGGAGAGCTTCCAGGCTGGGGGAACCAGAACACTTGCATGTTCCACCATACTGGGCCCCGAGCTCCACAGGACACAAGCACCTTCTTTCAGAACCTCCCTTTCTGCATCTCTTCACCTGGCTATTGCTTCGTATCCTTTGTAATAAATCAGGAATCTAGTGAGCAAACCCAGTTTTCTGAATTCTGAGAGCTTCTCTAGCAAATTAATCAAACCCAAAGAGGAGGTCATGGAAAGCTCTGGACTACAGCCGGTCAGTAAGAGGCACAGGGAACAACTTGGACTGTTGGCAACTGAGGTGAGTATATGAGGAGGCAGCTGGGGACACAGAATTCCCGAAGCTTTATCCTCCTTCTCTCTGGTTGATTACAATACGGTGAAACCCTGTTAGGCTAGGAACTGGGCAGGATGGTTTCCCCACAGAAGGGAAACTGGTATTCAACCATTTTCTCACAGAGTCCCTAGGTTTATGGCTGTGTACTGCACGATTCGCCATCCATCGTGCCAAAGGACTGAAACGGAAGGTGTCCCCACAAGCCACTGGACAAACATGGGGCGCCGTTGGGTTAGTCTCACTTAGGGAAGGGGATTCAGGAAGCAGATCCAGGGAACACTTGGCCGTGAGAGCATGCCCCCTCCCCGATCCCCCAGGCACGAGGGCACTCACTGTGGGAGCCCAGGGCACAGAGTGCTGTTTGATTTCCCTCCCCTTCCCTGCCCACATCCCTACCCCCACAGCGTCCATACTCACAGGTACATTTTCTCCCTGGAGAACGGGTAGGAGAGGTTTTTCATCTTGTTGTTACTGTGCTCCGGAACTCTGGGTTTCAGGGGTGAGCTCAGCTTCTGCAGAAGTTCGTTGAACTTCTTTGCAATGCTGCCTTCTGATTTGATCTCATACATCTAGGGAAGGCAAACCACAGGCCTAAAAAGGAGGCCACATCCAACAGAGACCAGAGTGATTCACTCACAGCCACAGCTCCCAGGGTACTGAACCCCCAGCAGGGGACACTCTGGAAAGAGGAGGAAACTGGCAGAAGCCAGCAGAGCCCTTCTACCCCCTCCCCACCATGCCTTTTCATAAGAGTGTGGGCACTGGACCCCCTCGCAGTCATCGGTGTGAACGGAGGTAACCGGGACAGAGAAACCAGTGAAAAGGCCAAATTCGCTCCATGACTACATTACACACATCACTGCACAGAAGACCTACTACTATGGGAGTCGCCATACTAAGTGCTCTACACAAATCAGCTTCCATGCGCATAGCGACCCAGCTAAGTGAATACTGCTGCTCTCACACTATGATGAGTACATTAAGACTCAGAGAGGTATGATGGCGTTAAGGAAGGTCACACAGAGAGTGACTGAGCGGCAGCGCGGCTCTAACTCATGTCAACCAAACTGAAGTCTGTCCTCCACAGCTAGGCCGTGCCCCTGCGACATCACCCACACCCCTGCTTTTGTGTGTTTCTCTTAGGAAATACCTGATAAATGAGTCTGCCCTCAACGTGTGAAACCTAACAAGTACCTACCTTAAATCAAGCACAGAGTTAGTACTGAGATCATTATTGGTATCTCTAGTACATAGAGCTCGTTATAATGCATAGGGTGCTTCTGCAGACACTGCAGCCCTCGGCCTTCCTGGTTTACAGATGCAGGTGGGCCCTCACCTGACCACACCAATGAGACATGGAGGTTCTAGTTCTCATACCAAAGCTGTGATGGATTGAAGATGGCCACAAACTTTACACACAAATTTTCCTCTTAAGAGGTGCTGCGCTGTTCCTACCCCCTTCAATCTGAGTGGGTTCTGTCACTGCTTAACCAGCACCGCAGGAGGGACACTACGCCAGCTGCATCCTTTCAGAAGATGGGCAGCCCTGCTTTGGTCTGCTTTGGTCTCTGGAAAGCAGAGACCTCTAGGAGGAAGTCCATGCAGAGGTAAGAGTCAACAGAAAGACAAAGGACCTAGGCTGAGCCCAGCCTTTCAACTCCCAGCCATGCATTAGGCCTAGGAAGGCCATCTTCTTGGACCCTCCTGTCCAGCTAAATCCTACTAAGTGATCCAACTCGCTATTCCATGGAGCAGAAGAATCCCCTGGCCCACCTCTGCTCAAGTTCCTGACCAAAAATGCATGAGAAATAAAAAAGTGACTGATTTTTCAGCTACTAAGTGTGGGCTAACTTGTCATGCTGTAAAAGGAGACCAGAACAAGAGCAACAGCCAGATCTTCTAGCTTGAGAGCCGATTTTCTTCTCTACCACGATATCCCTCCTGTGGCTTAAATCTAGAGAGGCAGTAAAAGAGGGATGAAATCCAAGATCAAGGTAAATGCTACAAAAGTCACACAAAGCATTTAGGGGTTCAAAAAAAGGGGAAAGGACACCCAGTTGACAAATCAGAAAAATGTTTCATCTGGGGGCAGCATTTCTGTCGGGCTTTACAGAAAGGCAACTTTCTTTTGTTCCCATTTTGTTCTCTGATAAAACAGTAAGTTGGGAGAGGGGAAGAACGTCCCCAATCTAACAGCTGAAACATAACCGTGGTTTATTTACACTAACAAAATGTTGATGCATTTTTAATTTTATTTCAACTACAAAATTAATGCCAGTCTAGTAAACAAACAAACCCAAACCATAAAAGGGTATTAACAAAGTGTGAGCATTTTCCTTTTACTCCCAACCCAATCCCACCCTCCTTTCCAGAGGAAATCTCTATTAACAATTTGAAGTACATTTCCTCCCCCTTTCCATACACATTCCTTTCTAAACACAATTATGATCATATTTCATGCATTGTCCAACCATTTGCCTGTTTCACTTAGCAATACATCACAGATATATTATCTTTCCAGGTCAGTTCACACACAACTACCTTAACGAACGTGTAATACTACACAGCAGACGTGAATGCTAATTGGTTTAGTCATTTCCCTAGTGACGGGCATTTATTTTATTTTCTATACATGCTTTATCTTGTTTTATCACACTCCTATTAACATTACCTTATAAATAGTTTGAATGAGACTGGCAGAGATGCAGGAAAAGACGTTCTAGGCAAACAAAAATGTAGAAAAGTTTAAGCTGCACTGAAGAAGGGTTTAAATGGCCCGGTTTCTTTGCAGCATGCAGAGTGTAAATTAGCTAGTAACCTCTGGAACACTGGAAGCTCCTGGCAAAGTTTGTGTTCTTGACTGCCCTATGCTACTGCTTCACTTGCTAAACCATGAGTTATCATGGGGGAAAAACAGTGTGCTACTTACAGTAATGCCTCTCGTCATTAAGTTCTTGACCGTCCTGCCAAATCTCTCCTTCATGCACATTGGTCACTGTAATGTAAAGTGTTCACCCCTCGGGAATCCTTGGGCCTAAAGGGACAGGGAGGCAGAAGGACGACCCCCTCATGCGTTCCCAGCACACATCTCACAGGTCACCTCCGAAGGCAGGTGCTGACGAGGCACGTGTCCTATATGGAGACCGCACTGTGCTCACTATACCCATCACCATGTGTCTTTCGATGGCATGTGCATGGAAATGGGAGTTTCAGAACAGAAGGGAAGCTGATGGACTCTGTCTTCCAGATGCTTTGGAATGACAGACTTGGACCCACTATGGTACTTCTTCTTTGTCCATTTCTCTGCATGTCCACCTCTGCTCTCCTAGTCTGGGAAGCCTTCAACTACTGCAATAGCTGGTCTCCCCACATCTTTTGCCTAGAGCTACCAAATTTACCAAATAAAAATTCTAAGATGTCCAGTTAAACTTGAATTTCAGATAAACAGTGAATCATTTTTTAGCAGTCCCACGCAGTATTTGGGACACATTTAGACTAAAAAAGTATTCACTGTATTCATTGTTTATCTGATGTTTCAGTTTAACTAGGCATCCCAAATTTTATCTTGCAACCTTACTCTTGTCCACCTCTAATTCACTCTCCACATTGGAGCCAGAGTGATGTTTCTGAAGCAAGAATCTGATCATACCACCTTCCTGTTAAAAAAGCCTTCAACGTTTACATTGTTCTAACGATAAAGGGCAAAGTTCTTAACACAGTCCATGTCTTCACACAAAGGTCTTCCCACAGACCCTGTAAGAGTCTCCATGTTTCCCTGCCCCCACAGTCCCTGCTCAGTGCAGGCAGCTGCGGGCCCTCTCGCAGTTTTCCCAACATGCTGAGCACTCAACGCTCTTCATCTCCACCCTGCTCCCACCCCAACTCTGTTCACACTTGATGCCTCCCTCAATCGTCACTTCCTAGGGGAAGTCCCTTCTGACTTCCAGACAAGGTCAAGTCCCACCCTTAGGATTTCATGGACCCCAATTCCTCTCCTTTACTGCACTTACTGCAATTATAATTCCACATTTATTCAAGAGATTATTGGATTAATATGTGGCTGCCCTACTTAACCATGATCTCCATGAAGGCAGGATACTCTACAAACTTCTTCCTATCTTTGAATGAATGAATCAATGAATGAATGATAAATTAGGGGGAAATCAGCATTGATGATGGCAGTTGCTGCTGCAGAAGGAGCCCAAGCTGGGAATAGAACAGCCATAAGGTAACAGGCCTGATAGACATAAACCAGACTGGAGAATAAAGCCAAAAGCCCAAAGACTCTGGCTCCCTTCCTGTCCTCACCACCTACAAATGTATTTTGGAGCCCAGCCCCAACAGAGGTCAGGAATGCCTATATTCAACTGCTATAGATTAATCATCCAGCAGCTGTCTCAGGGCTTTGTTCTAGCAGAAGGTTAGCTGAGAACCTCCACGCAGTTCTTGACCCTCACCTTGGTGGCTGCTCTGGTAGAGCGCACGTGGAGGAACACTTAGGAGGAGTAGGTACATGTGGTATGTCTTTAGAGGGGTGAGGCATAGGCCAAGGATAAATGTTCACTGCTTCTTTTATTTTTTTTTAAAGATTTTATTTATTTATTTGACAGGCAGAGATCACAAGTAGGCAGAGAGGAAGGCAGAGAGAGAAAGGAGGAAGCAGGCTCCCTGCCAAGCAGAGAGTCCGATGCGGGGCTCGATCCCAGGACCCTGGGATCATGACCTGAGCCGAAGGCAGAGGCTTTAACCCAATGAGCCACCCAGGCACCCCTGTTCACTGCTTCTTGATGGGAACTCCAGATCACTGAAAGCAGTATCATCTGCCTCCAGGAAAAATGTAACAGGTGTAGAAGGCGAGTCTCATCAGAAACATCAAAGTAATATCTGCTCACAGCCCTGACCAAGACCCGACACAAACATGCCCAGGCTGAAAGGTCTGACTGACTTATGTTGGAAAGAAATTCCCTAGCCTTTAGGGACTTGTGGGGGATGGAACCAGACACATATCTGCAATAAAACACAAGTGGGTCCCATGGCCCAATGTCATGGACACTAAGCTTACAGGATAAAGGACCTGCTCCCTACCTCCATGCCCGAGCATGCACTGTACCTATTCCTGAAACTTCTTCCCTTTCTTTTCACCTGGACAGCCCCTACCTCTCCTTCACCTTCTAGGCTTAAGCATTAATTTTCCCAGAAAAACTTCTGGGAAAGTTGGCCACTTTGAACTAATGGTTGCTGTGGTCTGAATGTTTGTGGCCCTCCCTGAATGTCTGGGTTCCCCCCCAAATTGAATTTTGAAATCCTCAATGCCCAATGTGATGGTATTAGAAGGTGAGGCCTTTGGGAGGTGACTTGGTCATGAGAGTGGAGCCCCTTCCACCATGTGAAGACAGAGCGAGGAAGGATGGGCTATGAACCAGAAGTGGGCCCTCACCTGACCACACGTGGCACCCTGGCCTCAGACTTCCAGCCTCCAGAACTGTGAGAAAGAAATTCCTCATTTATATGCCACCCTGTCTGTGGTATTTCACTACAGCAGCCCCAGTGGACCAAGACCATGGTTTCAGGATACTGGCCATCAGGCAACAAAGTTCCTGGGAAATAGGAAACAAGTGAGACGGCTGCTGGGACGGCTCCAGCTCACTACCTTAAGAAAGGTTCTCGGCCTTGGGGCAGGAAGGGAAGACAAGTAGAGCCCATCGAACTCCTTGGGCTGAGGGGACAGAGCTGTAAGTCTGGGGAGGACAAAGCCATTGGAGATCATAGGACAGAGTAGCCCAGAGGAGAGAGCTTCTCAAGGAGCCCCAGAGGTCTGCAGAAGGTCCCCTGTGGGTATTTGGCCCCATGGATACAGGGGACTAGCTGAGTCTGGAAAAAGAACCATTTAAAAGCACTGAAAATAGCACTCTTCCCGTCAGGCAGAATGGAAACTCCCATCATCCACACGGCACTGGATAGGGTACTCAGGTCAATTCAGCAGTGCGGGATAATTAGACCCTAGACAGTGCACTGCTCCAGATCCCTTAACAAGTCATAAAAGAAAGAACTGGACTAAGTGCCTTGTAAAGTATTGTCCAAGTCTGACATTCTACAGCTTTAAACATTTAATGAAAAAGAAACACTCATGATGTTTCTATGTTTCAACATTGTAGGCATCTCCTAGATGCCAGGCACTGAGCTCGATGGTTGATCTGCCAAGTGCTGGAGAAGCACAAAGAGGGCGATGGCCCTTCCAAGACAGAATGCTCTGTGAAGTGTCCAGCACTTCCGCGAGCACCATTTCATTGGGCTCCATGAAAACTCTGCAAGTGTGCCTGCCAAGTAGTGTTAGCATTGCTATTTTACAGATGGGAAAACTGAGACTCAGAGGGGCAAGGAAATGCCAGAATCGCTGTGGAACCAGGCCTGAAACCGGGTTTCCTGACTCCCCCATCCAGGCTCTTTCCTTCAACCTTTGATCCTTGGAAGGGTTCCATGATCGCCCACGGATGCAGGCTGGGAATCCCTGTCAGTCCCCACCAAACCCAGCAGTCTGGCACTTCTCCTGGGTCCAGCAGGATCTAGGAAAGGCACCCTGGCCCTCTTTATCATCATTAATATTCTCAGAGGCAGCATCGTTATTACTGTTATTCTTGGACATCAGAGAATTATGAACATCCTCAGAAATGGCGAGACACATGTTAGCCAGCTGTTCCCCATTATGCCCTCCCTGGGTACACGGATACGCCTTTCATGTGCTTAAAATCATAAATAATTTTTAAAGTATGTTGCTCTTATTTTTTATTCCAGGGCTCAAATGTGGTTCTCATAAAAGCTCACTTTGGCCTCATTGTCACAGTCTAAGAGGTTTACCGAGATTCCTTCTTTTCTTACTTCTTCCCCCACCCCCACCCCTGTCTCCCTCTGCCTCTCCCCTCCAGAGAGGCACAACACTGTGGTCTGAGGGCTGATTTGTTTTCTTCCTGCATTGGAATCATGTTCCCTCCTGGGATGCAAGGAACCAAGGCTATGGTGATATCTATCATGAATTGATACACAGCACTGTCCCCATTTTACAGATAAAGAAACAAAGGTACAGAAAGTTTCACTAATATGCCCAGTGTCTTACAAACATGAAGAGGTCCAATGACCCCAAAGATCAAGGAGAAGATTTAACAATATGAGCTATAAATAATATAATCTTGATTTTTTTTTGTGAGTCCCTTACCTGTAGTGAGCAAAGAAGACCTTTCCTTACAACTAACAGGAAAAGTCAGTGGGATGAGCAGAGACCAGGCGTAAAGCTGTGGCCATGTGGGTCTGCTTACACCCCATAACCCGAAAGGTATTACTTCTAATTATCTACCTCTTTTTTTTTAAGATTTTATTTATTTATTTGACACAGAGAGAGAGAGGGATAGCGAGAGAGAGGGAGCACAAGCACGGGGAACAGCAGAAGAGGGAGAGGGAGAAGCAGGCTTCCCACTGACAGGCAGTCCGCTGACTCAGACCCAGGACCCTGGGATCATGACCTGAGCTGAAGGCAGACACTTAACTGACTGAGCCACCCATGTGCCCCATCTGCCACTTTTAATCTATGCTTTCCTTTGTTCCTCTGGTCACTGGATAATTGGGGCCAACTGTTGTTATTTATGACAGCTTGCTCACCTTGAGAGGTAGGGCTGGGATGGAAATTATCATCACACCCACTTACCCACATTTAATTGCAAAAGAAACAGGCATGCTGAAATGCCAGCGTGGAGCCTGGCACCGCAGGCCACCAGCTGCATGAGGGTGGAAGCCCCTGACTCAAGAAGTTATGAGGAAGAGAAGCTAAAGCTGCCGCAGAATTTGTCACCTGTTCTTGTGCCCCTTGTTGGTACCTGGGGCAGAGAGAGGCTCACACGTGCACACTCACACACATACGCATGCATGCACACTCCGCATTGGACCTGAGGAGTCCCCCGCGTAAGCATTTACCCTTGCATGTAAGTGAGAAGCTACTCACCAAAGTGCGAACGGCACCAGTAGCCACTAAGATCAGCGGCATCCTAGGCCACAGGGAGACACTGTGTGACACCGAAAACAGGAATTAACAAGTCTCTCCATCCCCACCTGTGCCTACAGGTCCATGTCCTGCCTGAAGCACCACTGAGTGGAAAGTGATACACTTTACAAAACACGCACGCTCCCGTTGTCTACCTCTGTATTCCTTTATGTTTTTTTACTGTTTTGGTATGTCCTCTACACATGAATGGATGTTTGGTGACCTTAAAAATATGGGCTAGGGGGTGCCTGGGTGGCTCAGTGGGTTAAAGCCTCTGCCTTCGGCTCAGGTCATGATCCCGGGTCCTGGGATCAAGCCCCACATTGGGCTCTCTGCTCGGCGGGGAGCCTGCTTCCTCCTCTCTCTCTCTCTGCCTGCCTCTCTGCCTACTTGTGATCTATCTGTCAAATAAATAAATAAAATCTTTTAAAATATATATATATATAAATGGGTTAAAATCCAAGCTGCTTACATGGCTGACAAAGCGCTAGTGAGCCGTGCCTCCCGCCTCCAGCTGCATGCACACTGGCATGCCGGCCTCCTCTCATTTAGCCACTGCTGGGGGGCTTTTCTTAGCTCTGGACTGGAAGACATGTGCTTCCCTCTCCCAGGAAGGTTCTCACATGCCCTCCCCACCTGGCAAACTCCAACCCAGCCCTCGGGTCTAAGCTCAAATGGCTGCTTCCCTCACCGCACTCCACACCTAAATTAGTTTCCTCTGGCTGTCTCTCTGTCCACCCTGCTCTTTTTCCTCTGTGGGTGCCTCCCAGCTCATACAACTCTCTTCTGAATCTTCACCACATGGGGCCAGGACCACTTATGGACACCACGGATTCACCCACCCTCATCAGGGTCATCTCATACCTAGTGATACTCAACAAGTATTCACTGGACAGATGGATGGAACGTGGGTGGATGGATGGATGGATGGACAGACGGACGGACGGATGGATGGACAGATATGTCGAAGGACAAACGGATGGACAGACGGATGGATGGATGGATGGACGCACGGTTGGACAGACGTTGGATGGATAGATAGGTGGATGGATGGATAGATGGATGTGTGGATGGACAGATGGGTGAATGGATGGATAGACAAAGAGATGAATGGGTGGATGGATGGACAGATGGGTGGATGGACGGGTATATGGATGGATGAATGAAAAAATGTAGCCTTTCAAAAAGGCTAGGAACCCCTCTATACAACCTAGCCCCAAACTAGGTACAGTGAGACTCTTCCCAAATGTTTCTTAGCAACTGAAGGAGCAGCTGAAAACCCAGATCAGGAATGGCCACCATGGTCCATGGGCTGCCAGCCCCACCCCTACAGACAGCCCTAAGGCATGGCAGCAGTCCTCCCAAATGCCATCAGATGGGCCTTACAGCCCACCTGGCATCAGTCTGCAGCACTGCCACTCTAGATTACGTGTGGTTTGTGGGAAATATTCTTTCATTCATTCTCCCAGGCACTGCCTGCACCACAAAACCAAATCCCGGCCTTCACAGAGCTTCCCATGCAGCGGGGAGACAATCAAACAAGGACACAAACACATGACTCAAGGGTGGGCAGCACCAAGTGTTTGGAAGGAAAAGTGATGGAAGAGGGTGGAGAGTGGTAGGGGGCCTAGCCTGTCCCAGCAGGGGACATAGGAGTACAGCCCCCAGAGATGTGAGAGAGTTCTGTGGGTAGTGAAAGAAGGTGTTCTGGGCAGAGGGAAGAACAAGCTGAGATGCCCTGAGATGGAAATGGGCTTGGCATTCTGGAGGAACAGCAGGAAGGCCAGTGTGGCTCGAGCAGAGAGAGCAAGTAGGGAGTAGTTTCTCCCTTGCCAAGTACAGCAAGTAGGGCAATCAGTTTCTGTACCAGAGGTGGCAGACATGGCATCCCTTTCTGGTACCTGACAGAGACATTTGCAATCCTGGCCCCTGTCTGACCAATAGCCCTTCCTGCCTACAGCAGGAATCACAGAACACCCTCAGGCTGGACCAGGCCCTGGCCATGGGACATACCCGTGGCCCCTGCTGTTCCACCCAGTGCCCATCCTCGGGCTTTCATTATGCCATCCTGAAAAATGCTTAGCAACCACCTGGAGGAGGGGGCTTGCGTTGCTGATATGTACCATTGGCAGATTTCTATGGTCTAAATAATGTCCACCGTGGCCATCTTCAAGGTACCAGTGGTGTTAAAAACCAGCTTGCAAAATTCCTAAAAACTTAAAAATCGGATCTCAAGAGGTATTAGGAGTCAACATGTCACCAACACCAGTTCTAACCGGGTAATGATCCCCAGGTGCCAGAAGCTGACTGTCCCTGCCTGCTTCTCTGCCTCTCCCCGACTGCTCACCCTTCCCCATACACCCTCAGGAACAGCCATGGCCAAGCTCAAGGAGTGCCCACTGGGCCCAGTCATGCAGGACAGTCCTGGCATACTCAGCATCTAGTATTACATCCTGCCATAATCACAGGACCCTACTTGGGATGGCAAATTCAGTGGTCAGCCTGCCCACTGCCCCCCGGCACTGGGTCCGGTGTTCAGGTCCCAGCCAGCCCCAGGCTGGCAGGTGCTCCCCCAGTTCAGAAAGACACAACTCCAGGCTTTAAAAAAATAAAGCCGCCATTTCTACCACCATTTTCTTTATAACCCCAAGTCTTAAAACAACTTCATACAGCTATTCAAATTCACTTCCCACTACATTTTCATACGTTCAGCATCACTGTTTTTGAGCCCCACGTCAGGTTTATCTCCTAACAGAGCCGTGTGAGGTGGGCCAGGCCTATCCAGTCTCACCAGGCCCCTACGCACGCCTAGAACATGGCCACGTGCCATGTCAGGTTCCTCGCGCAAACCGCAGCACATAGGCGGCATCAATTATTTTGTTTTTGTTTTTGAAATGAGAAGCATTACCAAAAACAAAGAAGGAATAAAAAGTCAAAGTATTCTGCACTCTTTCCAGCCTATGTAAATAGTAATCAAAGAGCGTGCACCAAAAGCCCATAAAGATGTCAATATAAACACTACCCTCTCAGCTGCACCTCTATTAAAAACAAATGTCTGGGAACAGACAATGACAACATGGGGCAAGGCCCCACCTACAGCTAACCCGGCGCAAACACCAACAGTTCTGGTTCATTTGAAAATTACTGCCAGTAATGATAAAAAGAGTCTACCCTGAAAGGCATCTTGGAGGCTGAGCAAATGGTGAATTTCCTCCCTGTGACCAGGGGCCTACAAGCTCTCCATCCTTGACAAAGCCCAAGTTTCTCCTGCTTCTTACGTTCTGATCACCAGAGAAGATTCACTGAGCCATCAAAATAGTCCCAAAGAGAGCTCACTGCCTGAAGAAGGAAGGAGCTGGTCCAGATGAGGAAGGAAGAGAATGTGTCTCCTGTTCTGGAAGATGGCATGAACTGTATGCAGCTGCAAGCTAAAGGGCCACTATTACACTGTGGGTCACAGCTGCTAGAAGGTCCTGGGGCCAGGGTGAGCAAGCATGATCTGGCATCCGTCAGCTGATTAATCTAGTATTTACTTACCCACCTATTATTTAGGCAACATCATACTACAGTTTGCAGGGAACAGACAGGAAACATAAACTATAGTTCCTACTCTCAGGTGGCGGGGATAGCATGGGGAGGGCTTATGGCACCTTTGGAGACATGAGAGTATAAGGTACCCGAAGCAATTAGGGAAAAAGTAATGGATGAGAAAAATCCTACCTGTAGGTTGCCTAAGAATCCATGTAAGGAATAAAGGAGGGTCTATGAGGGAAATGAGATTTGGGCTGGGACACAGAGTTTCTTTATTGTTTACTACATAGATAAGATGGCGAGATCACTCCAGGACCAGAGGCAAATACTGAAAGGTTCTGAAAAGTCTCCAGCTCCTGGAAGAGAGAGTAAAGTACTCCCTCTTGAAAAGAGTCTAAATCAGGGAGCTCAGTGTAGGCTCCACAGAAAGGCGTGGGCAGGAGAACTCAGAGGAAACTCAGTGACATTACCAGGCTCTGGGACAAAAGGCTGCCCCAGATACAGAGTAGGGACCCACAGGCTAAGTGTACTACTTCATTTAACACACAGCTTGAAGAAGTGGCCGATGTGGGATACTTTCTCTTAGTACAAAGGCAGATGTACTAAGGTCACATGTCCTGAAGGGGTTAGATCTAAGACCCACAGGAGTATCTGTCCTTGGATCCCTCTGCTAACATCATAACAGAAAAGAATGAACAAATTCGCTAACTCAACTGACAGACATGTGGACCCCAGCATTTTATAAAGCTATGACAGAGAAGTCACAGGGTCCAACCTCCAAACCTTACAGCAAGAAAACTATAATCCAGGACTGCTAAGTAACTAACCTCACCAGTCCAAAGCAATGACGAAAGAAAATTTCAGACGTGTTGCATCTCCTGCCCAGGAGTATTTAATCTAGGACAGAGTTTCCCAGAGAATGTTCTGCAGATAACTGTTTCCCTGGGATACCTAGGAATACAGCTACAAATAACCTATGAATGTTCAGCAGGAAAAGAGCTGAATAAAATGGAACCATGTTCTTTCTAAAAGTCTTCTCAGAACTTTTAATTTGTCAGATAAACTATAATAATTAGTGTTTCTAGAGTTTGTTAGATCATGAACTTCTTTTAAAACAAGACCACTGGGCATCTGGGATGGCTCAGTCAGTTAAGCATCTGCCTTTGGTTCAGGCCATGGGCCTGGAATCCCAGGATTGAGCCCTGCATTTTGTTGGGGGACCCAGTTCCTGCTCAGCAGGGAGTCTCCCTCTCCCTTTGCCCCTCACCCTGCTCATGCTTGCTCTATCTCTCTCTCTCTCTCAAATAAATAAATAAAATCTTTTAAAAAAAAATCAGAAGACCACTGTTCTTCAGCTTAGGTTCTGATAAATGCTGTTCTAGGCCATGCTAACACAAGCCTTATTTAGGACTCCTCATTAAAGTGTGGTAGGAGTATGGCTTTGCAGTCAGAAAGAAATGGGTCTTAGATCTAACCCCTTCAGGACATGTGACCTTAGGTTAAGTTTATTAGCCTCTCTGAACCTGTTCCCTGAGCTTGGGGCTTCACTACCCCGATCTCAGCCTCAGCCTTCCCCTGGTCTTCTCCCCTGTGGCTACTGTGGATCTCATTTCTCTTTTAGCTCATCCCTGGATTTGGGCCCACCCTACATCCTGGATGATCTGGAGATCCTTACCTAATTATATCCACAAAGACCCTTTTCTCAGGGTCTTTTTCCAAAAAACATCACATTCACGGGTTAGGGCTTGGTCATATATTTGTGGACACCACTATTCAAACCAATACAAAAAGGATTATGGACCTCAAAATCACAAGTGCTGATGAGGGTTAATTTTATGTGTCAACTTGACAGGCAATGGGGTGCCAAGATACTTGTCCAAACATTGTTCTGAGAGTGTCTGTGAGGGTGTTTTTGGATGAGATTAACATCTGAGTGGGTAAACTAAGTAAAGCACCTTGCCCTCCTAATGTGGGTGGGCCTCATCCAATCAGTTGAAGACCTGAATGGAACAAAAAAGGTTGAGTAAAAGGGCACTCTTCCTGCTTGACTTTTTGAGCTGAGACACTGATCTTTTCTCGCCCTCAGACTTGAACTGAAATAGGCTGTTCTTGGGTCTCAAACCTGATGGGCATTTGGACTAGAACTTAATACCATGAGCTCTCTTGTGTCTCCAGCTTGCCAACTGCGTATCTCAGGATTTCTCAGCCTCCATAATCACCTGGAACAATTCCTTATAATATATATAATACACACACTACCCAAACACATACATACACACACACACACACACACACACACACACACACACACATCTTACTAGTTCTGATTCTCTGGAGAGCCCTGATTAATACAAGCTGCAAATCTGGACAACTGAGAAGAGGTGCTCTGGTCCTGGCTGGGCAGAGTCCCAGAAGCTGGCTGGACACCGGGAGCCAGAGAGAGGGTGTTCCCATGGAGCTTTTGTAAAAGCCATGGTTACCAAATCAGAATCTCTAGAGAGGCTGTAGCGGATACCCAAACACCTTCCAATGATTTACAAAGCTTAATAGAATTAATATCTTCTTCTAAGGGGCCACTCAGGCTAACCAAAATGCCAAGTGGCTTTGCTTTTTAGCTGGAATTATAGTCATTCAGTGTGGTAACACCAATTTTCTCACACTGCTCAGAAATTTCTTAAGGGCAGTTATGCATGTTTTCAGTTAATGAAAATTAAAAGATGAATTATTCTTTAATAAATGCTGCTTAGTAGATAAAAGATATTTCAAACCATGAATTCCATGGAGAGACTTAAAGGATGAATGACATTTCCACCCTTTTGTCTTTGAATCACCGGCTCATCAGAAAGGGACATATATTACTTTGTACTAGAACCCACCCTGCACTAAGTTTAATATGACTTACCAGTTCTTATCCAGAAGCACTTAAGAAGTGGCTATACAAAGAACATTCCAGCACCTTCTATCCACTCATTACTGAAAATAGGTTCCTTCTATAGTTTGTGTCCCTTATATAACAACTATGCTTCAACAGCAGGAAAAAGTTTGCTTCCTCTGCCAAAATGGTTGCTCATTGCCAGGGATTATGTGAGTCCCAGTTCTTTCTGCCTTGGCTGCCAGGAAGCTCTAAGTGAAATCTGCCACACATGCATGAGTCACTCTTATTTTCATTTCTACTATCATCATTCCCCCTGCACTCACATACTTTTCCCAATTACAGGGTTGTTATCTGTCCTTTTTTAAAAATGATCCATATGCATTTATGACTTCAGTCATAACTCTTCACAAGTCCTGTTTCCGGAAATAGGGGAAGATCTGAAATAACCCCCGGTTCATGGGGGCAGAGCCACTAGTCAAACTCACGTCTCCATTTGCCACATCTGCTGTCTGTCCCCCGAAATGAGCGCCTTCGAGCTCTCCCTCCTGCACCGTGGGGCTGAGCAGCCTTCCTGCTGGCTCCTCCGGGGACTGCATCACAGACCTCACATATGCAGCCATTATGTTTAGGGACACCCCAAGGAGCCATGCTCTAGGAAACAGAAATCCCCTAGCACACAGCGTAAAGGCCATCTGTTCCTGCCTCGCCACAGATTCCATGCCTGGGCTTCTGGCTGCCTTGGCAGGTTGAAAGAACTGGGTCTAATTTCCCCCAACACTGCAGATGCTGGCGGTGAAGGGAAACAGCAGGAATGAACCACCCAATGCACTGTCAACCGTGCTGCCCTCTGCCCCTCACATACAACTAACAATAGCGACAAAAGTCATAGTACCAGCTACCCTGTGTTGCCTGCACCTCGATGCTAGGCATCCCACATCAGCACAGCTCCTTACAACAGCCCCACAACATTCACTACTCCTGTTCTGAAGATGAGGTTTGCTCTAAGGCTGCTTGCCTAAAAAGGTAGAACCTGCAAGAAGTTCACAGCCTCTTGCATGCAAAGAGCTCATAAGCAAAACTCCTCACAGGCTCCTGGAACAGCAAACACGGCCCCTGCAACATCAGTCTGTCTACTCAGAAGAGCCACGGAAAGTTTGACAGGCTGGACGAGAGTGATTTTCACCTGCCCCAGGCATGTCATTTCATCCAAATTCAGTGGACCCTAGCCTTGTCTCTGCTGTAGGGAGCACTTGGAGAGTAAGTGAAATGGGGGGTCTGGGGTGGGGGAGGATGTTCATCCATGTGTGTAAAAAGTGAATGAGAGAGGAACATCAATGCTGGTAATGAGTAAAGCTGAAAACGCACCCACTTCAAACTTCCCCAAGCTGCCTGGGGCCAAAGGCCAGGCCTCCCCACCCCCTTCCTGTGCATGGATGTTGAGCGTGTCTCACAAAATGCTGGCTCTCCTGTTGTTGTTTCTGGAAAACAAATGCTTCCTTCCAAGGTTCCCCCTCCCGGTTAATATCTGTGTTCAGGACTCCGAGTCCCTGGACGCATTACTATGGATCTGTCCAGGTTTGAGATCTCAACTTTGTGATTTCCTCCCTGTCTTCCTGGTCTCTCTAGACCCTGCTGAGTTAAAGATACAAACTTCCACCGGCCTGGAGAACACTCAGCTGATCCCGCGCCATGCCTCAGTCTTCATCTGCGGTCCCCGGGACACCAGGACGTGGGCCCCGGTAAATGCAGTTTATTCTCCTTGTAGTCACTTCCCAAACCCACGGAAACAGGAGGGAAACACCGCTGGCCCCAGTGTTAGCCTTCTGCAGACTGCCCGGCCTCGTCCTCCCTGTCCATGCTCCCTTTTCATCTCAGGAACGGGGCGTAACCCTCACCTCTAGCCCTGTAATCAGGTTCTCAGATTGACTGTGAAAAACATATGCATCCCACCCTGCCACCGGGTTATACCCCCTTCTCCTGGTCATGACATCCCCTGTGAGGTCGGCCACTGCATTCGATGAACACAAAGACTGGGGCCGCATGGCTGGAGCCACAGAAGGACGCCACAGCAGCCCACCTGTGTCGAGTCTGGGGCCCACAGACTTTAGGGAAAAGTTGTTTCTGTTATATCTACAGCCTTCTAGGAGCCACCACCTGGCTTTGCCGTCCCCAGACTCCCTGGCCGAACGTATTTACATAAAGACCAGTGCTGGGCTAATGAGTTGCCACTTGAGATGGCATTTAATTTGTGCTTTACTGTCTGGGTATGCACGTTCCTCCTGTTGTGCCCTTTGGCTGTAAGCTCTCTGAGAGCCTGGATTACTTCTGTGCGCTACAGTGTCTCTCCAAAGACCCTCTACAGTGGGACCTCCATCGGTGCTGGCGGCAGGGAAGCTGACTGGGGGACTAGGAATCCAAAATGCACATAAAAATACTTGAGTACACCCCTTGGGATAAAAATATATTATATGTTTATTAAAAATTAAAAAAAATTTTGTTAATTAAAAAATATATATATTTGAGTACACAGACACAATAATAAACTCCTATATTTCTATACCACTGGTTAGGAGTTAAGAGTCTTAGAACAACCTTCTAAGAGGGGCATCCGTGTAGCTCAGTTGGTTAAGCCTCTACCTTCGGCTCAGGTCATGATCCCGGGGTCCTGGGATCGAGCTCCGCATTGGGCTCCCTGCTCAACAGGGAGTCTGCTTCTCTCTCTCTCTTTACTGATACTCCCTCCCCCTGCTTGTTCTTTTTTTCTCTCTTAGACAAATTTAAAAAAAAAAAAATTTTAAATAACAAAGTTCTAAGAAAAATAGGGCAGGCATTATTATGCCCATATCACAGATGAGGAACTAGGGTTCCGACAGAGGAAGCGACATCCCCGAGTCACACAGCAAATATGTGCAGAGCCAAGGTGACAAGTCTGGGCTTCTGAGGACTCGTCTAGCCTAGTGTTTGCCACTCTATACCTCCAAAAGGAAAAGGAAGTGGGGTGAGGTGGGAAGAGCCCAACTGCCCATCCACGGATGAATGGATAAAGAAGATGTGGTATGTGGGCACCGCGGAATCTCACTCAGCCATGAGAAACAAGGACATCCTGCCATTGGCAACGCGAAGGAACCTTGAGCACGCAATGCTAAGGGAGAGTAAGTTAGAGGGAAAAAATGTACTGTGTACTACCACTTACATGTGGAACCTAAGAAGCCAAACCTGTAAAAACGGAACATGAAAGAGTGGTTACCAGGAAATGGCGGAGGGTGGGGAGAGTGGCACTGGAGGGATAAAACAGGTGGGGTTTAAGGGTTCCTACTTGCAACGAGTAGGAAATAAGCGCCAGAGATCGAATGCACAGTACAGCGAATACAGACAATGAAGTTGAATTACAGTCCTCAAACTCACTAAGAGACTAGAACTTAATTATTCCAACTAAAAAGCATAATTGTATAACAGAGGTGCTAATTATTACTACAATGGTAATCATATTACAATACATAAGTGTACCAAATTTACAGGCTGTAGGTCTTAAATTTACACAAGGCTATATCAAATATATTTGAATTGTTTTTAAAATGGAAAAAAAAAAAAAGACAAATAGCTGCACTGCAGTATGTCCTTGTCCTCATCATCTCATCTACAAATCCAAGTGCAGGCACCACCTAAACTCTAGGTAGTCCCAGTAGACTAGTGTATGGGGGCACATAACTCTGCGGGAAATAGGTCAGTTAAGCAGATCTATACTCTCAAAGCTATGAGCCTGTGAAAGGATAAGCAGAGACTAGGGATAGGCACTATACAGGGGCTGAGTCTGGGAACGAAGAGGAGAAGAAAGTGACTGAGCAATGAGAGGCATGGTAGGATGTCCCAAAAACAGAGAAGGAGGCTAGGAAAAGGCATCAGGAGAGAGAGGTGGAAGGGGAAGGGAAGAAGGTTAGGAAGGCGAGCAAAGAAGAAAGAGACATAAGCGGGAAGAGAAGGATACATACTTTTTCTGTGCCTCTAGCTTTCCTGCTATAAGGGCATCCTGGGAGACAGAAGCCATAGCATGGGCACTAGAGTTTCACTCACCTTCTTTCCAAGGATCAGCCAGCAAAGATAAAACACAAGAAGCAAGATACAAATAGAATGAGATAAAGAGAACGTTTGATACTCACATAAACCAAAGAAAAGAGAAGAAATGTATTGAAGTTAGAAGCAGAAGAAAGAAAAGTGAAAGGGTTGGCCAGGTTAGGACACCACCAGAGAGAAGCAAAAGTCTCTATCCAAGACTGATACTGGGATGAGTCGAGGAGAAGATCAGTGGAGGAGGAGTGGGGGGCCACACCATGACGCCTGCATTTGGGAACAATGGTCTTAGGAGGAGGAGGTCCAAAACTAGGAGACAACACAGCAGGGCCACTGAAGGGGAGAAGACCCTGGTGTGGTCCTTGTGAAAACAAGACACTCAGGCAGGTGACCCCAAAACATTTACTTTTTATTGGCAGAATGTCTGTAGCTGATAGTCACATCTGCATGTGTTCACTGTTTGATAGTCATCTGTCCACCTGCCATGAAGGTATCGTCTGTCTTAATAAACCTATAAAAACAGAACCCACAGACTTCACGCTTCTTGAGTAGGCCATTCGTGATGGTGGCCCACACATTGGTAGTCAGTAAGTAAATACTGATGGAGACAGTAGATCTGCTGGTCGTGACAATGGTATAAACATAGCCCATGAGATGCTCATCAAAGTGGTGTTGCTGACTGTG
Organism: Neogale vison; assembly: GCF_020171115.1. Taxonomy (NCBI): domain Eukaryota; kingdom Metazoa; phylum Chordata; class Mammalia; order Carnivora; family Mustelidae; genus Neogale; species Neogale vison. The sequence continues at coordinate 102,517,990 of NC_058102.1, read as the reverse complement.
AGGATGGTAATGATAGTGCAGACGGTGATGAGAAGGCAGCTGATGCAGTGGTGATGCCACAGGCAACAGACATGGAGTTCTGTTCATGATGGGGGTGGGAATCACGGTGATGGTGGTTGGAATGAGGAAAACGATCTCTGCAGAGCTAGGTCACCGCTTATAAAGCACTGTGGGTGTGGGTGTGGGTGTGTGTGAATGACAGGAAGACACAGAGACAAAGAATCAGAGAAAGAGAAAGAGAGAGAGACATCATCTGTAAATCACCCATCGTTAAACCAGAGTAACATCTACCCCAGGACCCTTCCTACAGACATCACAAATGGCCAAGGTCCATAACTACCCTTTTCCCTTAAAATGCCTAATAAAAACAAAAGAAGGGTAAATCCATGGACACTTTTCCTTTCTCTTTAGAAGTGTTTGCTAAATTTTGTTATACAAGGACACTCACCTAGGAATTCCCTGGGGAGATTCTGAAATCATACATAACCTATGTTGGCTGAAAGAACCTGAAAAATCATCTGAACTGTGTGGTTCTCAACTCAACTATGCATTAGAACCTAGTAGGGATATGTTTGTTTTGTTTTGTTTTTCCCACAACACTGATGCCAGAACCTCATTCCATATGAACCACCTGAATCAAAATCCAAGAGGTGGGACACCGGCATGAACATTTTAAAAACATTCCCCAGATGATATTTTTTATCAACTCTCCTGATTAAGAATCTTCTGTCCTACAGAAGAGACCAGAGGAAGCCACCACCATGCAGTACTTAGTGGCAGGGTCACAACCTTGCATGCTGCTGACCCAATGAGCAAGGCTTGTTGTCTGCTCTCATTGCTAAATTTGGTAAAAAAAAAAAAAAAAAAAAAGAAAGAAAGAAAAAGAAAAAAGTGCTTGGCAGTGTTGGAACACCAAGAAGAGAAAGAGAGAGTGGTATAACAGAGAAACCAAGAAGCTGGACCAGGGCCATGTCTGGCTTCTCATGAAGCACATCCCAGGTAGAGCTCCAAGGTAAAGGGATTTCCCAGCCCCTCTCTGCACCCCAATTTTCTTCCCCACCCTACCCACAGCACTGCCCCATACTTAAGGTTCCTGGGGAGGCAAGTGCAATTTCAACTCCACAAGCCCTCATCCCTCGAACCCTGGCCTTGTCCCCACACTATTCCCATCCAGCCAGCCCTCAGGAGACCCCCAAACCCAGAAGAAACATCCTCATACTTTCTTGGTGGGGACTTTGATCTTCAAGAACTCCGCCTCTCTGGCCAGCACCTGCCACGGGGCGTGTATCCGGACAAAGACGGATCCCTGGCTTTTACTCTGTAAGGTACAAAGGAAAAAGAAATGGAAACACTTAGAAGGACATAGCTTAAATTCCTGTCTCCCCAACTCTCCCAAACTAGAAGCCCTGACCTGGTGTTTGTTCTCTTGAAACTTCACCAAGACCCAGTCCCCTCCTGCCCATATCCCCTTCACCAGCTCTGTTCCAGAAAGGCTCTCATGAAAAACCACAGAGTACTGCTCCCAAAGTGTGGTCCTTGGAGGCTTCGTGGCTTCAGAGGCAAAGAAGAATTAAAAAGAGCCTGTCCCCAGATTGGAAATGTAAGCAATTATGATTTTCGCAGAAATCTATTACGCTTTTCCGAGCAGTGAGAGGAGTTACCCTTGCTGGCGTGCGACAAAAAGCCAGACACTCGTCCTGTTCACATAGTGTCACTGTTCATTGTTAAATCTGCATGTGTTCCTACTGTGCTATGTTATAGCCGAAACGACAAAAGTGGTTCATGAACCCAAATGGTATGACATAAACAGTAAGGTAGAAGAATGCAAAATGACATCATAAACATAAATCACGAACAGGGCTCCAGCGTGAACACAGATTATAAATCTACGTCCATGTCCCCACGTAAGTGATTCTGTGAGTGTCGTGAATGCACCCAAAAATGGAAAGGAAGGGAAATGTAGCGATGAGCCCTTGAAAATCGGGTCTTACTGACTCAGTGATCCTCATCACAATGCCTGTGATAAAATACTGGTCAGATCATGACAAGAAGCTGTCAATTTCTCCCCATCTTCAAATAAAACCTCAAATTCTTTTCAAAACAAGCACAGAAAGAAAACAACTACTTCTGACATTCATTCAATTAGTTTTGTCCTAAAGAATGAAACCAAAACAAGTCAGAAAAATGGGCAAAAACCCCATTCTCAAGAAAGGTGTAATGAATACCACCTGCAGAATTCATTACAAACCTGCAGGGTTCACAGAAAGAGCGGAACAAGCCGGGAACACCATGGCTTCATCATCACATGGCTGTGGAGATCACACGGGCCCTGGGTCCCAGGGCAGGAAGATGCTGCTGGGCCAGCCTGCCCCAGACATCAGCGTGCAGCCGAGGGGCAGCGTGGGAACCCAGTCCCGGTGCATGTGCTCTGCCGAGAGAACACTCGCAGCTTCTTGCTCCACTGGCCCTCCAGCCCCCGAGGTTTCTACTGAATTCCCGCGTATTTTGTGAAGCAGGAATCACAGAGAGCAGTCCTGAGAAGACACCAACTCTGCGCGCAGCCAAGGTGTTACCACTCACGTAGAAGCAGGTGTTCCCTTCAAAAATCATTCTCCAGCTTCATGCGCGGAATGAACATGTTCGGGGCCCCCCGGGTGTTGTAGTGGGTCAAGCTTCCAACCCTTGGTTTCAGCTCAGGTCATGATCTCAGGGTTGCAAGATGGAGCCCCGCGTTGGGCTCTGCACGCTCAGCGTAGAGTCTAAGACTGTCTCTCTCCCTCTCCCTCTGCCCCTCCCACTCATGCTGTCACTCTCAAATAAATAAATCTTTAAAAAAAAAATGAATGAATGAATGTGTTCAACAATCACCCTCTGGTCTTGATTTGGTGTTGAAGGTAACAGTGGCAGCTGGCCACACACAGCCCCAACCATCTGCTTCTCCAATGCTCTGGACAGAAGAATAGGTAGGAAACCAGAGGACCCCATTTCCCCCCATAGAAGTATGTGGACCATGGCAATGAGTAAGATAAACAGCTACTTTATGGTGTTCATAATGCAAGTGAAGACCATCTCTACAACTCTACATGGCAGTCCCACAATCTGTTCATTAATTCACACATCCAAAACCTACTCCCCCCAACTTTGGGGATGAAAGATTACAATTTATAAGGAAGAAGGAGAAAGAAGAAATGAAGATTTTGCAGGAAGACTTAACTGTGGTATAAAAGTCTTGGAGAGTCTGCAAACACCTGAAAATAATAACAATAATCGTGATGTGCATATACTGAGTGTGTGTCATGAACAAGGACAGAGCGAGATGGTCCTGTACTTTAGCACAAAGGATATTCAGGGCCAGGCTGTTGGCAGGTACTGTCGCCTACTCCATTTTACAGTTGAGGAAATCAAGGCAGGGAAAATCTAAATTGTTGGTCCAAAGTTACATAAATATTGTGATAGGAAAAAAAAAAAAAAGGTATTTAGACCCAAGCAGTCCATGCTCTACCTGATGATTTTCTTATCCACGGGGGACAGACCGAACACATTACCAGGCAGAGTCACAAACCACCTCCAAGGGCTGAAACGAAACATAAAGACACGCTTTTTGGACTAAAATCCAATCAAAAGATGGATAAGGACTCTATGAGGCAGTCCTAAGATGAAACACTCAACCTTCCAGCTTCCAAGGATGACATCGTTCTGCCGAAACACCGGAAGTGGCTTTCAGCAAGGAATCTCCTCGATTCCTACGTCTGTCTGTGGTTACAATGTCCCCGGTTACTAGATGGAGTCATCCATCACTTGCTGCTACTCCTAACTGTAATTTAAGCTTCTCTAATTTAGTGAAAATGAAAGGTAAGAAAGGAAACCATCTGGGAAGCTGACCTGTGGCCCCAGCCCTCCATCGTGGCCCCAAGAAAAATGTTTTTGGTGAAAGATGGCAAACGGTACCATCTTTCTCCTGGAGATGAAATCATGACTCTTGCTGATTTTAATATATGATGTTTTGTCCTTGCTTTTAAATTGTGATGAATGTTTTTCTTAAAAAAAAACTTTACCTATAATTGGTAGTGTAAGTGTGTATTGAATGTCCATTAAGTGGCTGCAGATGTTCCAAGTTTGAGGGAGGGTTGAGAAGGTTAAGGGTCTGAGTCCACGGCCTTGATGGCAGATCACTAGCCGTCCCCTGACAGCTATTCTCATCCCCTTCATCCACTTTAAGCTAAGTATATGGCCATCCAGAATCAAGTCTGTATCTCCCTGTATGGTTAGGCATAACCAAACACTGACTTCTAAGCCGTGTGGTGTGGGAGGAAGTGTCATGAAGCAGCTGCTGGCAACACTCTTCAAAGACAGCAAAGGGGTGCCCTTTGCCCCTCCATTGTCCTCCCTTCCCCCGAACAGTTGCCTAGAACGTGGAGCCAAGCACGTCAGACCTTGAAAGTCAAAGTCAAGGCCAGAAAGAGCAAAGTACCAAGAGAAAATCTGGGTCCTAACCTCAGAGTGTCACAACAGACTGTGACTTGAGAGGGTCTATTAACGGCAGCCTGACCTCTTGGCTAGTTCCCTCCAGCAAAGCATACTTCTCCTGTGTTCTTCTCAAGCGGGACATGTAGCAAATGAAGATAAAAGCAGGAGTGCGGTTGGTGTGGCACTAACTCCCAGCCGCGGCCCTGTCAGTCCGTGCGACACTGTTGCCCTCTCGTAAAAAGAAAGTCACACGAGCTGACGTGAAATGTTAGCTAGGTCTCCCAGGGAAAATCAAATGCTTGAAAACCCCTGAGTAGAACCATCGCCCAGTACGGAAGCTCTTTCTACTAATCCAGGAATCTAAAATTGAAGGGAAACACAGATCAGGCTTTAAAGGGGGGGGGGGGAGAAGTTTCCTTCTTCTCTAGGCCCAACTACCGTCCATTCTTCCCCGTATTCAGATTCTCTCTGGCAGAGCAGGGGAGTGGAAAGAGCGTGGGCTCCAGATAAAAACAGATTCAGATCTGAATCCTGGATTTTATAGCTGTAGGACAACGGACAAGGCACTGAACCAAATGAGCCTCAGTTTCTTTATCTAAATATGGATAAGAAAGACTGCAGGTCTGTTGTGAGGATTGAAGAGAAGGTTTCTGCAAAGTCCCTGCCACAGGGCCTGGACCGTGGGCCAGGGGAGAGGTCAGCCATGACCGTGCGGATGTGCTCCACCCAACCGAAATGACTGCAGGGACGGCCAGTTCCTCCAGCACCTAGCACGAGGCTGGACACAGAGGAGGTCCTCCTTGAATTCCTGCCGTCAACAGAAAGACTCAGGGAACACCAGTTCCCGTTACATTACAACAGTGACTACGCAATCCTTCACTGCCCTTGAACTTTTAAAATTATCAACAGGATTTTCAAAATGTCCCACGTGTCCTAAAGGAAATTCACAGGTTCAAAATAGAGCACATCTCCAGACATTGAGGATAAGGGCAGAAAACAGGACTTTCTGAAACCGACATGAAATTCAACATAAAGTCGATAAGAGATGGCCTATTAGAGCATATGGCCCCCATCTCTAGAAGAGATTTTATAAAGGCGTTACCCATGTGACTAGAGGGGCTCCCACACCTTATCAGGCAACTAGAATTTAAATCCATAGAAAAGGAATGGTCACATGTCATTTGGTTCTGGTCATCAGACAAAGGAAACAGTGCCTAAAGATTTCTGCAAGCAAGCACAAACACATCCGTGTTGGGGGCGCAACTCTGCCAGTCCCAAGAAATGTGAAATAGACAACGGAGCAGAAAAGTCTCTCCTGCTCAGTGAAATGCCTCACAAAACTGTGCGACTGCTTTCACCATGATTCTATCTTCATAAAACCCTACAGATTCTGTGTCTCCATCTCCTGGGTGTCCAGAAAAGGTACCCGAGAAGAGGATGCAGGCACTCTGGCCGAGGAAATGAACAGCAAGTACAGATAAAACAAGAACAGTACATGTAGGGTTCAGTACCCCATTCATACTTGGAGGCATCCATGGGGGGTTGGAGGGCATCCCCATGGATATGAACTCCTCAGTCATAACCTGACTTTCAGCTCTCTCAGTCTCCTTTAAGTGGTGCTGTCAGCTGGTTTCCTAGACCTGCTCACCACAAACTAAATCAGTGGAACAAAGAATTCACAAAGCCAAGTCGGGGCCCCTGTGCACCTGTGCTCTGCCTAGTCAGCCAGTGTCCCATCCTCTCCTTCCTTCCTTCCTTCCTTTCTAAAGTCACCTCAACAGCAGGCCTGATCATAGGTACCTCCTCTAACACACCAGCTCCTCTGCCCCCTCCCTGGACTCCAGCCACACAGCCCTTCCCAAGGGTTTCCAACAGCCCCAGCCCGTGTCCCACTTCAGAACCTCCTCACACACTGTTTCCTCCCCTGCAAAGTCCCCTCTTGCCCTCAGACCCAGCCAACTCATAACCACTTCTCACCTTTATCATCACGTCTCCAGGAGGCCTTTTCTGAACCCTGGATGATGCCTGGTCCCCCTCTTGCCTGCCTGGCTCCCGTCCTTCTCCTAAATAGAACTGGCCACTAGTGCAATCGTTACTACTTGGTATCTAGTGCTTCTCTTCCTGACTAGACCTTCAGCTCTAGGAGGACAAATCAGGTGTCTCTCTTGGTGACAAATTTGTCCTCAGCAGGCGACACAGAACTGGCATATAGTACAAACTCATTAAGTATGTAGTATAACTCCAATATGCACAGATGCCTAGTCAGTTCTGCTTGGAGCCTGTGAATAATTTCTAAAAATTGGCTACCATGGCACAGAAAGCAATTGGTGACCTTTGGCCAACCACATTTAAATCTAGTTCTATTTCAAGAGAATAATTCAACTACTCTTAAATGTCATCTCTGAATCTGTTTCTCCTGTTAACAACGGAAGTGATTCAAGATTCCATCTGACCAGGAACCTTATAAAGGCCTTGCAAGAGGGCCTCTCTGTTCCTACCTGTAGCCCCTGGTCTTCACTGCGTTTGCAGACCACTACTCTTTTTCCTGGAAGCCTAATCCACATGCACACATTCATTCTGGTGCTCGCAAAACGCAATCTGAACAGAGCTAGGACTGCATATACCTAGAACTCTCTGCCTTATAGCCTTAAAGGGTGTTGCAGCATTGAGGAGAAGAACCGGGGTACCTTGGAAAATAAAAGGGACTTCAACTGTAAAAGCCTTTGGTATCTGTACTTGCCAAGCATCAGCTTTCCATGGTACCATTCAGCTTCCCCATGCAGACAGCTCAAAGCAGAGCCCACCAATGAACGTGGTGAATGTCAGAAGAATGAACTGATTTGAGCAAAGGACTCTAGACATAAAGAGGCCTCCAAAGAGAGCTAATATACCTTCCTCAAATAACAAATGAAGACCTAGAATGCAGGAGGCTCAGCTGCTTGGACATGGACACGCAGCTAGTGAGCAGCAAAGCGAGGAAAGAAATCCAGGTTTCCTGACACCGGGGCCAGTCCCACAGTGCCTGAGCGGAACAGCACCGCACGTCCCCGAGGGCGCCCAGTCCATCGGAGGGCAATCCTGCAGCCTCTCCCTTCACAGGAGAGTAGGTATATGAGGGATGGAGGAAAAGCAGTGTTGGGAGGGAACTGCACCCCCAGCAACCCCTCTCCAGTGTTCCAGCCACTTGTCAGGGTCCTTGGCAGGGACCAAGAGCCAAGCACTCCTGGTACGACTCTCCATGTTGTTTATGTCTTGCTGTTGTTATCCAAAGACTGCATGTGGCTTTGCAAGACCACGTCCTCCCTCCAGAGAGATGAGAATGAATGGGAGGCAGCCCCAGCCAAACACTGGAAACTGATACTCCACAAGCCGCCTTCCCACACAGGCCTGCCAAGCCGCCTCAACGCTGACCCCAGATGCCTGAGTGTACTCTGGTCCCGGGCCCTGCTGTGAGCTGAGAACATCAGCGGCAGCACATTGTGGCCCAGGAAAAGGGCAGTCAGAGGAAGGGTGGAGAGATGAGCATGTGGACAACAGACAGGGACAAAGCAGGGCCAGGCTCACCTAAGGTATCACCAACCTTAGTCACCTGGGATTGGCACACGGTCCCACAGCGAGGGTGACAGAAGCCCTCAGTGACTCCCACATTCTCAGATCATCTGGGAGGCCCCGGGTGACAGCAAGGGAACCTCCTCTTGAACCCTAGCCTCTCCAGGCCAAGGTGGGGATGGGTCAGCAGAGGCAGAGGGCAGGACCAACTGCCTACTGCACCCTGTCCTGGAAACCCCCCCAAAATATCCAAGGCATGTCCCCTCTTATAGGAAAGGCTTTATCTAATCCTCAACCAAAGACTCAGGACAACATAGCCAGGGTCCTGCAGAAATGAAAATTCAGCCCATCTTGTCCTTTTTTCAAAGTAAATAGTCATCACCAAAGTTGCTGGAAGGGGAGGACACTCAGGGCTGGGAGGATCCCTTGGGTCAGCTACCAAAATGGACAGGTTCCCAGAAGCAATTATCTCTGGACCCACACCGAAGTGTCGACTCTATGTATCACCTAACCCTGCACTCCAGACAGGAGCCTCCAGAAAACCTCCGCTCAAAGCCCAGGTGGAGATGAAGTAGTGAGGACAAACCCAGGAAAACTGAAGAGTCAGATCCTCTTACACACCAGGGGGTGAGAGAGCCCGTTCCTCCTGCCAGTCCCGGCACGGAGGCCACCAAGGGCGGCACCGCACCCTGGAAAGAGAGCCAAACGTACAGAGCGGGACTAACTGTTCTCTGGGCTTCATTCTACTTCAAAAATCCTGCAGAAGAAATGAGAGCAAATCTTCACTATATATGACATGCCGTGGGAAGGCCATGGGTACTCGGGCCTCAGGACGCGGCCTGGGAGCCTGGCTCTATCACTTACGGGCTACGCCATTCATGACGCGTCACCAAAGCTCTTGAAACTCAGAGACAATGTTAAAATAACCGTAATAACTAATACCACCCGGAGGACAAAAGGACAAACAGTACAAAGACACCCACAGACTCTCTCAAAGCTATGTATTTCTGTTACCTCCGTCCTGACGATGCTTCGCAGGCATGTACAGACATCAGTCAGACCTCAACAGCCCCAATGCTTTGAATAGTTGCAGTTTATCACCCATTAGTTCCACCTCAATAAAGTTAGAGGAAAAACATAAAACAATGCCACATTTTTCAAAATTTTTTTCTTTTGGAAAAGACCCTTATTTTTCATTAAAATCTGTTACATGAATGGGCTATTTGGTTAACAATATGCCATGTTAGTTTTTAGTTAATAAATAAATATTCAGAAGTTAATACTGATCCCACAGTAGCTCAGAAGTAGACAAGATTACATAAATATTCTGCAAACTATCATGTATAAACAAAAAGGATTTTCTTGAGAGTGAACTCAGGGACAGCCACTGCTGAATCTCTGGTACTCAAAGGAGTACCAGAACTCAAAGGTACTGGTACTCAAAGGACAGAGCCTGCTCCTGCCTTTGGATCACAGAACGTACGGCCTTAACCTCCATGGAGGTCCTACCAGGCTTCTTGGGTCCGACTTAAGAGAAATCACAGCTAAGCCCAGCACAGCAATAGTTCCTGACACATCCCTCAACAATACCAAGTGAGGTCAAAGATACAAGAGAATGTTTGTCTTGGGAATCTGTAATGTATAAAGTAACAAACTAAATAGAACCAATGAGCCAGGGACCAAATTTCTGCAAAAATAGAGGATAAAAATCCATAAGCCCTTAAGATGTTGGCAGAAAGGACAGGGCCTCTCTCCAAACTAAGGAAGGTTAGGAGGGATGAGGACCAGGCTTCAGGTGCACAGGGCCAGCCCCTGACAGAGGGGAAGAGGTCACACATAAACTATGACAAAGACCAGAGGAAAATGTTGGCCTTCCCTATTCATCACAGCAGAAGTATTTTGGACAGTCGACATCTCGCAAGTGGAATCAGATGCTACAGAAGGCTAGCTCTCAGCCCTATGTGGGCTTCCCACTCACCCCTAGCAGGACGCTGTGAGCATTTCAATGCCCAGAGGAAGGGAGGGCAGATGTGGAGAGGTGGACAACAGGGCTGCCGTTGGTGACTGACACATATGCAGACCAAGGATGATCCACAGGTCCTGGGTGGGCTAGGAGAGTTGCAGTTTGCTTCTCTTGCCTCATCATCCAACCCCATAGAGCACCATAGCATCATCAGAAATGCCCCAGATCAGACAGTCAATCCTAGGGTCACCCCACAGATCAGCAGTGAATACCACTACATCCAACAGCCATCAGACCTTCAGGCAGCCGTACCCAGTGCCTCCTTCCTTCCTTTGGCCCCTGTGATAAATGTCCCACTCAAAGAGAAGCATTTCCAGGCATTTAAAAGTCTCTACTACCTCTACAAGTACACCATTACTAATACCCCTCCTAACTCAAAACTTATGTGCTTCTTTGATTTTGATACTTTTCTCCCCTCCTGAAGACATTTGTATAAAACCTTCAGGCTATCCTTAATTAACCCCTCTCCCTCCCAAAGATGTGCCCTCTCTTCTCTTAGCCATGACTCACTTCTACCCCAGGGAATAACTCCACTATTTCCTATGATTCAATCATCTCAACATATTTCAATTCAACAAGTCGTTATTGGGCAACAACAGTGTGTTCAGCAATGTACTAAGAGTTAAGGGCATACAGAAGAAATATGTTACCATACCATCACACACACAGCTTTCAGACTCTTTTTGGAAACCTGATGAATGATATCTAACGCATGAACCAGATGAACAACATCGTGACCAGGGATAAGTAATGTCCAAAAGGACAGGACAACTAGTGAATGTTCATAGGATTCTTGCCTTTCACTCATCAATAATTGCCAGATTTTGCTCAGAGAGAATTACTTCTCCTGGATCTCCGCCTATGACTTCAGTGGAACTGACCCTACCACCACCTCCAGAATTAAGCCCAGTTAGCCTGAGCCAATCAGCGTATCCCTCCTCTTGGCCGGAACAATTGGTTCTGGAATCGGTTTGTAATGCAGTCAGAACCAATAAGACGTTGTAGAAATGTCGGCCAGGAATTCTGGAGAAAGCAGCTTTCCCTTTCTGCCGGAACTCTGGGGAGAAGAGTGGCCATCAATTGTCTCCATAAAGGGAAGACCTGGGTCAGCCAAAGGACCACGGAATCAACAGAAGTAGAACCTGCAGAAGGTTAAACAGAACGGGGGCATAATAGGGAGTCCCTGGGACATCATTTGAGCTGCTGGATCGAGATTCACCAAATTTACTTATGGGCTTTTTGATCGCATGAGCTCATAAATTTCCTTTGTCGTTCAAGCTGGTTTGAGTTGGGTTTTCTGTCCACACAACCCAGAGTTCTCCCTGATCTTAGAAATCAGTAGCAGAGCTGAGTCTGGGCTAGAGGAGCCAGAAAGGGATGCCATGGGAGGACAGGGACGATGAGCTGTACTATGAACACCGTAGGATGGGACTGACAGATGCAAAAGGGCTGTGGCCGGCAGGGAGAAGAGAGATAGGCAGATAAAGGTGCAAGGAGGAATGTGTGTGGCATGTGGAGCCCAGCCTGCCTAAAGCAGGTGGAAGCCAGGGAGCCAGAGGGCGGAGATGTGGTCTGTGCTGGCCACTCTGCCCCCTCCATGCTACTGCTGTCCATGAACTTCACAAAACAGCAACCTGGATGGATCAACCCTGTACAGTCACCTACACTTATGAGCTCTTCGATGGGATAAAGGGTAACAAGAGTACCCCCTGAGGAAATGCTTTCCTCCTTTCTCAGGGGAGCTCAAGCTGGGAACATCCTCCCAATGGCCAGTGAGCCTAAGAAGTACAATAGATGGGCAGGGACTGTCCCCCTGCTCCACAGCTGGTCTAGGTTGTGGTCAAAAGAATAAAGGAGCAAGCCTCCCAGGTGCCACTGTGACCTTCTGCAGGTCAGAGGAAGCAGATTTCTTAAAGGCGGGGCTCTGGCTTTTTATTCTAGCCTTCCTAAGAGAGGTCTTTTATAGGGAGGCAGGTAGATTCTGAACATGTACCAAGAAGCTATAAAACCTGCTACAACACTATGCTTTATTCAGCTAAAGATCCCTTTCCTCAAACCAAACATTTCAAGCGGCAGTCCTGGTCGAACTTCGGAGGACCAGAACTTCACCAGCCATCTTCAGTGCTAAGATGGTCTCTGTGTCACCTGGAGGCAAACTACAAGGGTTGTACCACTCCCCCCTGGGAGTGGGTGAAAGCTTCTGATCGTCACAATGACTGGGGAGCACCGTGGTCATTTAGTGGACGGAGGAAGGGATGTCAAATATGCTTCAATGTTTTGGAAAGTCCCACACAAGGAAAATTCTTCTTCCTGAAATATCCAGTGCTCCACCAAGAATCAGTACCCTAGAGCTCAGGGACCTACAGGTGCAAACCCACGTGCTGCCCGCAGATGTATCAGACCAGACATAAAAGCAATTATCTCACCAGTTTCCTGTCCCCACCCCACCAGACCCAGACTTGAGCAATAATAAGGGGGAGCTTAAAGAAATTACTTTTGAGTAAATGCTGTTAAATTAGCTAAGATCTAGACCTTGGATCCGATATTGAGGAGCTGAGGAGGGACCTTCAGGAAAAGAGTCATCACTATGATGATTAAAAAGAAGTGTTGATTACTTTGTGGGCTTCCCAAAAAAACCAGAATTAGCCCACCTGCCAAGAGGGCTGTGAAAATAATCCATCACCCTAGAGTGGTTTGGGGGCCAGGGGATGAAGGATATGGGGTCCCTGAGAAGCAGGGTACATTTAAGGAGGAGTTTAGAGAGACATGACCTAAAATCCCAGCTCTTCCATACACCCCTGTGTGACCATGGACATGGTATGTAGTTTCTCTGGACCACGCTTTCCTGGTTGGTGAAACAGAAAAATAATAATCCTCAGCAGCAGTGACCCCACAGAGCACTTGAGAAGACCAGCAATGATGCAAGGAAGGAGCCTAGCACCACACCTGGCGCATTATAGGTGCTCCATGCTAACAGTAATTGAATTCTGCAGATGGTGTCTAAGGGCCAGAGGAATTTGAATGGAGGGGGTTTATGCAATCCAGTTTCCAGCATCCTCCCTTTTTTCCCAGAAAAACCTGGCTCCTGGGGCAATTTTTTCCCCTATATGAAGCGAGAGCCCAGTTTGGAACATGTCCCCTCCACGCAGCCAAAACCAGCTTTTCCACAGCCTTGACTCTGCGCGCACGCACGCTGCCATCAAGCTGGCCCTGCCTGAGACCACCCGTCCTGCCCCGCAGCCTCCTCTGGTGGGGAAGACAAGGGATCCTCCGCTCTGCTAATTAAATCCACAGATGATAACAAAGTGGGCGGCACTGCAAACAGCAACAGAGAGGATGGGGAAATAAATGAGAAGGGACCTGGGGAGTTTAGGAAATATGGGACAGGAAATAACAAAATGAGATTCAATGCAGAAGAATGCAAGCAACTAACTGGGGGGAATAATCAGGAACAAAGACACTGAGTGGGGAGCTGGAAGGCTGGGAGATGAGGACTTGGGGGCCACAGTGACAGGTAGCAAGTGGGAGAATGGGCAATAAGAGGTGAGTGACGAGATACGGACAGAAGTTGCACGCTGAGGCCACACGGAGAAGGAGCTGGTGCCCTGGGTCGAACCCGACCGGGCCACGAGGCATTCTTTGAGGCTCAGTTCCAAAGACAGTCCTGGGTGCCTGGGTGGCTCAGTGGGTTAAAGTCTCTACCTTCGGCTCAGGTCATGATCCCAGGATCCTGGGATCGAGCCCCATCAAGCTCTCTGCTCAGCAGGGAACCTGCTTCCCCCTCTCTCTCTGCCTGCTTCTCTGCCTACTTATGATCTCTGTCAACAATCAATCAATCAATAAATAAATAAAAAATCTTCAAAGACAGTCCTCCATGCAAGCTCGAGTCACACCTTCTCTAAGAAGCCCTTCCGGGTTCCTAAAGTGAGTGAGACCCGTCTCCTCACTGACCAGTCATCTGGGACACGTAGCACTGTCTCTGATTTCTCTACCTCCTGGGTCACAGAGACCCAGCTCTGGAGCTCACTGGCTCCTCCTGGCATCACCATAGGCTCAGCCCCTAGTAGGTTTTCAACACAGTAGGAGAAGGGAGTGACATCACCTCAAACAACACAACAAAGAGAAGAATTTCTCTCCTTCACCCTTCTCTGTCTTTATCTCGAGGCCCTGTGTGCTGGGGCAGTTAGCCTACCACAGGGTGTCCTGGAATCAAACACATGTGGTCTGTTCAACCCGTATTCAGGCCAGAGCACAAACCAGAGGTCACTCAGGGTCCAGGGTAAAGAGGACGAATGATGGGTCTGGGAAACACGATGAAGCAGACACACGCGCCCCCCCCCCATTAACAATGACTCTTCCGATTTGGCCGAGATGCAGGCTGTGGCTTCTCAAAACTACAGGGGTTTCCCTGAGCTATTTGCCCCCTTTTAGCTCAAAACTTTATAATTAATTATTACACTCAACACTAATTGGGAGAATGAGGTAGAATTCCTTCTCTGGGAATAAGAGCAAGGCACCACAGAGAAGCTACTGCTGGGGCCATTGTCAAGTCAAGCTCTTAGAAGAAAGGCGGGAGCCCCTCACTGAATCCATGAATACCCCCATTCTCACTAAACATGCGCGTTTTAAGGGACAAAAGAAGCCAACACAAAAACAGCTTTGAGGCTTCGCCTACTTTGGCATCAGGGACAACAGGAGGGAAGTAAAAGACCAACCCGTGCTGAAAAATCCCCCTCCGAGAAGCGGGGATGGAGGTGTTTCTCTGCATAGCAGGTTCATTCTATCCCAAGCCAATAGGATATGCCACTGTTGTGAGGTCTCTGCAGAAAGAAAGCCCACGGTCTCTTCTGGTCTCTCCTGCTCACGTGGACCTACACTGTTCCAGCACTGCTGACTCCCAAGGGTGAGCAGTGGGAGAAACGGGGCACAAGCTGATGACACAGAGCCCCAGGTGCTGGTGCCAGCCCTGCACTTCCCATCTGGGGTACCTTTGGGATGTCACACCTGAGCCTCCCTGGCCTCTGCCTTCTGCTTCCCTATAAAATGATAAGGTTGAACTCAGAAGGTCTACCTACACTGAAAGATCTTTGATTTCATGAAAACTGGGCGTTTTCGTAGCAATTCATCTCAAAGCACTGGCCTTTCAGTCATTCCACCACAAAAGTAAACTGATGGGCTGCAAAGCCTTCATCCTCCCAGGTGTAAGTGAGAGCACAGAGTCACAGAAACTATTACTGCCTAAACAGAGCTATACTTCTTCTGTCTTCTTTCCCCAAGGTTCCCATCTCTGCTTTCATATTCTAAAACTTGAAAGGATCAAAGGTACAAATCAGGATGAGGCACCTCTCTCCTGGATGAAAAATGCAGCAGACATCAGCCAGCAAAAATACTTATTAAACTCTAGTACTCACCCTACCCAAACTGGTCCTGTCCAGTTGTGCACGTCATGTACCACACAAGGATGTCGCATTAAGAGGGTCCCAACCATAGGGAAGTTATATTAGAGTCCACAGTTTCCTGACACATGGCAGTAAATTGTTTTGATCTAACAAAAAATCATCCTATTAAAACAATTTTTTTAAATGGAAATAAAGGGGCACCTGGGTGGCTCAGTGGGTTAAGCCACTGCCTTCGGCTCAGGTCATGATCTCAGGGTCCTGGGATCAAGCCTGGCATCAAACTCTCTGCTCAGCAGGAAGCCTGCTTCCTCCTCTCTCTCTCTGCCTGCCTCTCTGCCTGCTTGTGATCTCTCTCTGTCAAATAAATAAATAAAATCTTTTAAAAAAATAAAATAAAATAAAATGGAAATAAAAAGGCGCCTGGGTGGCTCAGTAGGTTAAGCCACTGCCTTCGGCTCAGGTCATGATCTTAGCATCCTGGGATCGAAAGCCCCATCGGGCTCTCTGCTCAGCAGGGAGCCTGCTTCCCCTTCTCTCTCTCTCTCTGCCTGCCTCTCTGCCTACTTGTAATCTCTATCTGTCAAACAAATAAAATAAAATCTTTAAGAAAAAAATTAAAAAAATAAAAAATGGAAATAAAGTGTCTTGAGGAAGGAAGACCTTTTCCTAATTGGCACAAAGATGCCGTATGGACTGGCTGTGGCACCCTTCTTAACCCTGGATGCTGACCCACAGGAAAACCAGCAGAAAGAGGACAGAGGCACTTAGTGTCCTTTCTAGTGCCCTGGAGCAAAACCTGCTCTCCAGAATATAATCTAGAAGAGTCATCTACACAAGTTGTAAGTGACCAGTAGGCCAAAGCAGAACACCTCCTGGGAATACCTGTATTTGTTAAAGGATCAAATGAAGCAATAATTTCTTGAAGACTAGGTCCATGGCTTGCTCATCAAGCATGAAGTCACCTGGCACAGTACTTATGGGATAGTAAGCACTCCAAACAGTTCCCTGGGATGAACGGGACCCATGGAGGAACGCAGAGCCTATGTGTGGGTCGTGAAAGACTCCAGGACTTAGAAGCCCTAAGTCTTAGCCCACAAAGAGACCACGGCTGGCCAGAAAGCACAACACATCCACTCAGAGTCCTTCATAAGCCCTGCCGACAGGCCATGCTCAGGAGTTTCATGGATGTTTCTAAAACCAGAGAAAGTTAGAAACAGACAACCTTCTGAGCTCATTTTATTCATCCTGCAACCAAGAGAATCAGAGAAGCCATCCAGAGACTAGTCTCAGGATGGCTGCCAGCTTTCACAAGGTCTAGGCAAATGAGAGAATTAGATATGTCTTCAGTTTTCCCTCTCCCCATGTCCAGCTGTTTCAGAGAGCTCTCCGAAGGACCCTCCAGCTGCCCCTGGGTTGCTCAGAAGGGTCTGTACCCTGAACACTCCCTCATCCTGGCTCACCTCTCATTTAACCCACATCCTTGCAGCTCAGGCAGGCCCAGGATGTCCTGAGGAGGCTCACGGTCTGACCCCAGATTCCACACAGGAAGACCATCTAGAGACTAAGTTTGTCGGTCAATGATGAGGCAACCCCTTGAGGCATGAAAGGCTGGTGAAGATCTGGTCCCACTCAGCAGAACCGTGACAGGGGCATGAACGCTTCCTCCTGCCTGGGACTCAGAGCGGTCATTGAGCCCCATGAGGAGGCTGTTGGGGGGAGAGGAAAACAACATGGCTGTACCCTTCACAAGGGAATCTTTTATGGTCTGAGAATTCTATCTCAATTTTTTGAAAATACCATGCTACCTAAACTTTCATTTCTGCCCACAGGAAGGGCCAGGTCTCTGGGAAGTCCTCCTAAATACTGCTTCCCCAGGAAAAGGATGTGTCCGTGGTCCTGGGAGGAGACATGGAAAGAAACAGTCTCCAGAAGCTGACGGACCTACCGGTCCTTCTATATGACTTTGGGGGAGCCCTGGACCACAGAACGGAAGAAATGACGCCCTCCATGGGACCACCATGAAGAGCCGATGGGCAGAACTGTGGGGAACCCTGGCCATGGGCGTGCATGGCCTCATCGCCTCCTTCAGTGACAGGGTATGATTTACACTTGGGTCTTTTCTTTTCCTCAGTATTTGGTAACCTTGCCAGGTCCCCACGGCCACCATGTGTGACCAGCTTCTCTATTGCTCTAAGGAAATAAGACCTGCTAAGGGGATGACAGAGAGGGGGTGGGGACCGAGGAGGGTACAGGCCCTGCCAGGGTCAGAACTGTGCAGGTTTTGCCTGTACGCACCTAAAGAAATTTTCTTTGTCTCTCTCATGACACCTGGTGTCCCTGGGCCCCAGAATTCCGGCCTGTGTTCTCTGGCTCCACCGCTGAGCCAGCTCTGCCTCGGACTCCAGACAACTTTTATGTTACTGTACGATGACAGACAAATCTTGGGACGGCGTGGGCAAGCCCTGTCCAACTCGGTCCACACGGCATGCCTGCCGCCTTCCCCTCCCCGTCCACGGCTCTGGCCGTCTCTGCCTCCCTGGAAGGACCGTGGCTGGCGCCCGTCCAGCACGCTGGGGGAAGCCAAGGGGAGTCTGCTCGAAGACTGGGAAAGGCCGGGAAGGGAAAATCCTGTCGGTCAGGGACAGGCCGAGAGCTAGCGTCATCGCCGGCTGCGCTTCCAGCAGTCCCGTCAACACGTCAGGACAAGTGGGGGTTTCTGTCAATCACGGAAGATGCATGGCATCCCGACCGAGTCCTCCCTGAGCTGATGTGGCTGCTTGGGAGACACTCAGCACGGAAAGAAGCTCCTTGTTCAGGGGTGGTAAAATGTTCCAGAGGAAAGGCTCTGCGGTGGCCAGTGCACGGGGGACAAACTGTGTCGGGAGCTATCAAGCCGGTCAGGCCTCAGTGACAGCCTCACAGGACTTTTGAGGGCCCTCTCCGCCCCAGGGACACCGGCTACAGCTGTGAGCAGGAAGATCGCCCCACGCCCACCCCACCCTAGGGATGCCCACTGAACCCCAAGCTCACGAGAAGACGGGGATGAAGGCCCCGAGGCTCACGGCTTTCACACGCATCCGTGGAAAGTCTCACAGAGAGAAGCCCTGCCCAGACCCTGCCCTCAGGTAGGGGAACGTTCCAAGGGGCTAGAAAAAAGGACTGAAAGTCTGAGAGCCACAGAAGAGTTAAGAGAGAGAGGCTGCTGGGGGAAGAGCTTGAGTTTCCTAGACGGTTCTTGTGAAGAGCCATGTCACAGGGTCAGTGTCCCGGGGCTCAGGTCACACCCGGCAGAGGAAGCCATGACTTGCACCTGACCTGCTTCACTGGCTGGGTGAGCTTACATGAGCCACCTCCATTCCCTTCACTTCTCCTCACTTGTGCAACAGATGCAGGGAGCGGCAGGGGTGGAAAATGGGTAAGGACCCTTCCAACTCCAAGGTCACATATGGCTTAAATGCCTGACACTGAGTGACCTACGTCACCACAGCATGGCCGCAGGTCCCCGCAATGCCCTCCTGTCTTTGCTTGGTCCCGGGTAGGCACCTGTGAGAGTGCTTTCGTGCGCACACCATTCTCTCGCAATGCTTCCCACCTCCTGCCCACCTGCCCTGCTTTTCGACCTCTTGCTTCCCGGTCAAAAAGCTCACTCACAGCTCCAAAGCTCCCCCGGCCCCGGGCCAGCTGCTCCAGCTCACTTTTCTCTGAATCCCATGTTAGGTGCACAAACAAGCTCCGGGAAGGTCCTGAGATAGGATCCACGTCTGTTTCTTATTCGGAGCCCTTGTCTACAGACCCGTCATCTAGGACGGGGGCAGCAAGCTTTTTCTGTAAAAGGGCAGATAGCCAATATAGCCAATATTTTAAAGTTCTGCCCACTCGGTCTTTGGCACAGCTACTCAAACCTGCAGCAGATGTGCAGAAGCAGTCACAGGTGATACATAAATGAGCAAGTGCAGTCGAACTCCAGCACTGTTTTACTCACAAAGATAGGTGGCCAGCTGGGTTTGGTCTGCAGACCACAGGCGGCCAACCGTTAATCTAGGTCGGGTCTCCCTGACAGACACACCTCCACCTGGTCCCTCTCCCGTTACTGTGATTTTCTACTTGAAGGCTGGCTTTATGTCCTTGAACTGCTAAATCCTAGTCTTATACTGTGCCTTAAATATGCTGCATACATAGATCTAGGAAGTGCTTGTCCCATCACACTCTGATATGATGGCGTACGTTATACGTCTCATGACCAAGGGAGATCACCCCCAGGAAAGGCCGGGGAGATCTCAAGATGCAGCCAAGCCCCAAGGGGAGGATGGCCTAGAGCTGAAACCCAGCCACTCAAGTTCATGCCTGCCTGCCAGGGAACGCAGAGGGAGGGGGGGCAAGCTGGCCTGCTGGCCTCGGCACGGCTCTTGGAGGCAACTCCATTCTGCTACATCAAAGGGCGCCCCTCCTGATCAAAAGTCTGGACCAGACACTCTGCCTCCTGGATCCATTCCTCCACCCCCTCACCCAGACGGCTAGCCCTCCCGGGCCGGGGATCAACCACAGAGGGTAGACATCTGTGGGAGCTTCCAGTGCTTTCCTCTGAACCTGCAGATAATGCCCAACACCTACCACTACCAGCTTCGTGGCACTGCACAGGCAGGAAAGACCATCTGGCCCCAGCAGGCCACCTGACTCAGGACACCCTTGTGACTGAGTGTGAGGATCCCCACTCCACAAACGATCACACTGAGCTCGGACAGGCTCTGACGGGCTCCACATCACTGCAGCATGCAGCACTGGTCCCACGGCTTCAATACCAAGAGCTGATGTGACCAAGACCACGTCTAGAACGACAGAGAGGAAGACTTCCTTCTCACCAAAGTATTTCAAGAGGGCAGAGGGAACAGATAATTCAGAGCCCACTCAGAGGAAAGGCAGGAGAAAAGTAGAAGAACTCAAGGCCACAGCCAGTGAAAAATGGATGACGGTGTTTGACTAGAGAGAAGCCTGGGGCAAGAGCTTAGGCAGGGCCACGGCTACCTGAGAAAGAAGGAAGTGTCCTCTGAGTCCACTGACTGGCCACGGCCCCTCCCAAAACAAAAATGGGGGGGTTACACAATCCAAAAAACAGCCCCTTAACTACAGAGAACAAATGGAGGGGTTATGCGCGGGGAGGTGATGGGGATGAAGGAGGGCACTTTTAACAAGCGCCAGGGGTGGTAAGGAAGGGCTGAATCACTATATTGTACGCCTGAAACTAATACTACGCTGTATGTTAACTAACTGTAACTGAAATATTAAAAAAAAAAAAAAAGAATCACGTTCTAAAATATGATCAGATGGTCAGAGCATCGTTTGAATTATTTCACCGGCCTTTGGGAATAAGGCAGTAAATAAACCTTCCTCCGTCAATTCCCATTTTAAAGTAAAGAGCAAATGGGTACTGTAGTGGGGTGAATAGTGTCCTCTAAAAATTCACGCCCACCTCGATCCCCAGACATAGGCCACTGCAGATACAATCAGTGAGGATGAAGGCCTACCGTACTGGGGCAGGCCCTAAATCCAATGACTGGTGGCCGAAGCAGAAGAGGAAGGGACACTGAGAGGAAAAGGCAGTGCAGAGACAGGGTAAGGATTGGAGGGACACGGCCACAAGCCAAGGAAAGACACGGACTGCTGGCAACCACCAAAGCCAGGAGAGGGCCACAGGCCAAGTCTCCCTCCAAGAAAGTCACCAACCCTGCAGACACCTTGACTGTGGACTCTGGCCCCCAGAACTGTGAGCGAATAAACTCCTGTTGTCACCAGCCGATGAGTTAGGGGTAATGTTTTATGGCAGCCTGAACAAACAATATAGTTACCAATTTGGATAGACTAGGAGGCTAAGCATTTCAGAGAGGGAGTACAACATGGCCCATGAAGCCAGACTGCCCGGGGCCAAGGCTGCCGCCAACAATTCACCAGCTAGGTGACCTTGGGCAAGTTATTCGATTGTCATGGGCCTCCATCTCCCCTTCGACAAAAGAATAAAAGTACTGTAAGGATTTAGTGCATAAATACATGGAAACCCCTGAGAGCAGAGTCTGTATTAGGGAACAGGCCTTATAAACTTTAGCAATTACGGTCAGCTAAAGCAGACCAGAGAATTTAAGTTTTATATTTATTTGACTATAATCGCGACTGTAACAGCAGTCATCGTGAGTCTCTATTAAGTGGACAGCACTGTGCCGACCACAGTGTGCTTGATGTCCTCTCTAATACTTCCAATGAGATGACAAGGGAAGGAGAATAATCCTCACTATAACTCTAAGTGAAGAAATGGAGGCTCCAAAAGGTTGAGTGACTTGTTTAGGACCACACAGAAAGAGGTGATGTAATCAAGATTTACACTCGGGTCTATGGGACTTTATTATTTTTTTTTTTAATTTTATTTATTTTTTGACAGACAGAGATCACAAGTAGGTAGAGAGGCAGGCAGAGAGAGAGAGAGAGAGGAGGAAGCAGGCTCTCTGCTGAGCAGAGAGCCCAATGCGGGACTTGATCCCAGGACCCTGAGATCATGACCTGAGCTGAAGGCAGGGGCTTAACCCACTGAGCCACCCAGGTGCCCCGGGTCTATGGGACTTTAATGCCCTCCCGGTTGGGCAGGGACCAGTTCTGTTCCCCACTGCATTACCAGCCCTTACATGAGGCCCAGATAATAGTACGTGTGCCCCAAACACTCGAATATTAGCATCAGGGATTTTCTCTTAAGCTCAGTCCACATAGTATAAAACCAAGTACCCAACAGCTACAAAGCTAAACAGCAATCCCCAGATAAATGGAGAGATTCATGGGAACTTCAGATTCCCACAGTGACCTACACAGGATCCTACATGGACACATAACCTTGCCAAAAACACGTATTCTGTATTTTGTTACTTAGAGAAGCCAGGGAAGATGACACTGCCTGGAGGAACGCACCATTCATTACCTTCATTAAGATTTCAGTTTTCCATGGAAAATGGAGCAGGGAGCAAAGGCATACCTTCTAAGATTTTATCCTGAAGCAGAATGCTAATCCTGTTCTACTCGGGTCAGTCTTAACAGCAGATCAGAGGGAAGAAAGTGGAAATGGCCACTGAGAACACTGAATGTGGGACCACTGGCAAAACCACAAACGTGGAGGGTCTGCAAGAACAGAACAGTGTCCTTCCATCTTTCTCCCTTGAAAATATGGCTTGACATTATAGCCATCCATAGTCCCCACTCCCAGGTACAAGGATGGTAACAAAGGGAAGGAGGCAGCACCAGGGTCAGGCCTAAGAACCCAAGTTAGGCTCAGTCCATATTAATAATTTCACCTTCACATAATCAAAACAGCAGATGGAACTGCAGACAGATAATAAAAGATGACTTTAGGGGCACCCTGGTGGCTCAGTCGTTGGGTATCTGCCGTCAGCTCAGGTCATGATCCCAGAGTCCTGGGATCAATCCCAGCATCAGGCTCCCTGCTCCGTGAGAAGCCTGCTTCTCCCTCTTCCACTCCCCCTGCTTGTGTTCCCTCTCTTGCTGTCTCTCTCTCTGTCAAATAAATAAATAAAATCTTAAAAAAAAATTTTTTTTAAGTTGACTGTACCCAACATGAGAAACAAAACTAATTTCAGAAGTTCTCATGGTCTCTGGTAGATTTTCGACAGGGTAAGACAGAAAGAGTTGAACCAGACAAGCAACGAAGTTTCTATAGATCAGGTACAGACCTGAGGAGGAAAAATAACCTTAGGGGGCTGTATAGCCTGTACTCTCAGGATACAGGGCCTGGGTGACTCACTAGGGTTATAGGAATAAGCTTGATGTCTAGTGGGGAAACAGACATGAAAACAGATCATTATGACATTTGCAAGGCACAACAGAAGGGGGAAGGAGGAAACACAGTAGGTCAAGGCAGGCTTCACAGAAGACAGCAAGCATGAGCGGAGACCCAATCCTTAGGTGGGGAAAAGCCATGCCAGGTGGAGGGAAAAGCATGAGCAAAGGAGTGGAGGCAAGAAGCTACACAGTCCATGGTTTGGCATGACTGGAAACTCTGGTGTGTGTCTGGGGTCAAGTCAGTGAAGAGACCTACTAGGGATAAAGAAAAGACGTGGGCAAGAAGCTAATCACAGAAGCCTGACAGCACATGTAAGGAGTGTAATCCTGATCTTAGGTGCTTGGAAGCCACTGCAAGATGTTAAATAAGGGGCTGACTTGGTCAGACTTGCACGAAGAAAGACCACCCCGATATAGCATGAAGATGGTTTGGAGGGGGCAACCTGGGGACCAGTTAAGAGATCCTGCAATAGGGACGCCTGGGTGGCGCAGTTGGTTGGACGACTGCCTTCGGCTCAGGGCGTGATCCTGGAGTCCCGGGATCGAGTCCCACATCGGGCTCCCAGCTCCATGGGGAGTCTGCTTCGCTCTCTGACCTTCTCCTCGCTCATGCTCTCTCTCACTGTCTCTCTCTCTCAAATAAATAAATAAAATCTTTTAAAAAAAAAAAAAGAGAGATCCTGCAATAATGCGAGGGGGGTGGGTACTGAGTGCTGGAATCGGGAGCATGGCTGGAGAAGGACAGGTAGGAAGAGATAGGGAAAACAGGACTGACACGACTTGATCTCCACGTGGATATGAGGAGAGGGAGACATCCAGGGAGGCTTCCAGATTCTGACATGGTGGAGAAGGAGAATGGGGGAGACAACCCTCGAGAGAGAGAATCAAGAAGGCGCAGAACTGACAAAGAAGAAGCTGAGTTCATCTTACGAATATCAGTTTGAGATGTTCCTGAACACCCAGGCATGCATGGTCAGCAGACCGACGGAAGAGCCGGCAGCACAGGAGCTGGGTTAAATAAAAGCAACCGAGAGTCATCATATGCATGTAAATAATAACCTAGCCGTGGTGACATGGGCGAAACTGCCCGGGGAAAAAGTCTAAAGAGAAGGGTAAAGAGAAAAGGAGGAAAGGAGCTGAAGAAGGAAGCCTGACACACTGTTACTTCACCAGAAAATGGGGAGGTGGGGAGAACACATGAGGGGGAGGAGTAAGGACGCCCGGAGATGCACAGCCAACGTAGGAACAAATCATGTCACAGACCCTGGAAACCTCTGGAAGAGAAAATCCCAAGTCGGAAGTGGTCAAGTGTGGCAAATGCGAAAGAAAGACCCAGTTAAAACAGGGTTGAAACCATCTCTGATTTCACTGAATAGAAATAGTAAACGAAATTAAATAACAGACAGCACACAAACATCGTTCCTGAAATTTAGCAGACATATGATCAATGATGGGTGGAGGGATGGATGGAGGGAGGGAAGTACTTCATACTGACCATCCCCAAGTCCCCCAACTAAACTCATTGTCTGCATCATGGGTTGTATTTGTGAGGGTTTTTTTTTTTTCCTCTAGAGCCACAGAGATAAACGTGACCCCAGGGCATCCCTTCCAAGCTAAGTCATATAGTCATCTACCTATATCTATAGGGGAAAAAAAAAAGAAAAAGAAAAAGGAAATGTCCAGTCCATAGAATAATAAGAAAAAAAAAAATCATAGTTATTTTGCCAAGAAGGGTCTTCCAAAGGTCATTCCATCTATCCCCCCTGCCGCTGGCAGTAGGTCAAGAACAATTTTTAACGCACGCCATCAGTAACATAAAGAAACCCACACACGCACGCATCTAAATCAGCCTTGCCAGAAGGAGGGGAGGGGTAGGTCTGCGTCTACCCTACCACCTCTTGCATCTGGCGGGGGGGAACGGAAAAACTCGTCATCAGCGTAGCTGCTGCCCCTGAAGCCAACGGCCCAGCCACAGAGCCAAGTCTCTGTGAAATGCATCAGATCAAACTCAATGATCAATAATAAAATCAACAGGCTTCTCAGAGCCAAAGGGGTTGAAATTCAGAAGGGGCAGTCCTGTCATTTCTCCTAGGGCCATCCAGCACGCTCATTTCTGTGAGATTTACAGCTTTAACCAATTCTCCGGATGCAGGACGATGTTTCAGAAGTCAAACCTTTTCAGGAGGTAAGAGGTCAGGGTCACGGGAGTAACGATAGAACAATTAGAGGGGCTCATGGACCCCGCGACCGCCCACCAGCTCTAACAAGAGAAAGCCAAACTGCTTACAGGGGTTAACCAATCAAACCAGAAAATCCAACAGCCATACAGCTCAGCTGGAAGAATGTTCCTTTATTAAACAAACAATGTGTCTGGGACACTTGCGGTCTCATTGTTCCATTCCAGTCTGGAGACTGAAGCTACAGAAATAAATTAGCAATTTCAATAATGCTCATCTCGGGCTGACTCTCCTGGCAAAGTGAGACTTCCTGGCAGGGGCTGAGAATCGAATTAACTCTCTCGGGCTATGCTTGGAGGTAGGTGGTGGGGGAGGCCAAGAAAGAGATTTTGAAACATAAACCATGCGTGAAAGAGGGAGGCCAGTTGACAGACACTGAGGACCTTTTTTTCAGGGATCCTTAAGAGTGGGAAGCAAATGAACAGGCAAAAACATCTCCAGGTTGAGCCTGAGACTTTCTGATAGCAGTAGACCCTGACCTATATCTACTTGGTCCGTATAATCCATCCTCTCCTACTGTCTGAGAGAAATAGTGCCTCTCCCCAGCTCAAGTGTCCATCCGGGGTCCAAGTTCACCAGGAGGAGGTGGACGGACCCCATGAGGCTGTGGTCTGCATTTCACAAATGGGAAAGTCAAGTTTGCAGTGATTTCCTGGGACCACCTGACTAGACTGCTACCATGCTCAATCTTCTCCCACTTCTCAGGGAAGGGGATTTGGAGAGCCAGTGCCCTTCATGATACCTTCAAACGGCCAGGCCAGGATCTGCACCCCTCCCCACAGTCACAGAGTAGGGGCTGTGCCAGCTTCGGGTCCTGGCCCGCCGGCTGGACAGAGGACTGAGGACATTCACAGCTTGGTCAGACATCAGAGGGACTGGTGGCCAGAGGACAAGCCATGTGACAGGTCTTCTGGTCCAAGCTTCAGAAGAAACCGACATCAAAGCAAGGAGAGGCATTAGCTGGGTGGTCTGAAAGAGCCATTAGGGAACAGGAAGGGGATGGAGAAAGGAGAGCACCCGGTCGCCCACATCCTCAAACAGAGCTCTCTTTGTTTTCCTGACACCAAGTCCAGCAGCAGACGCAGGCCCCAAGAAAAAGGGCCATGACCTTGCTCTAGCTAGGGTCAAGGGGGACGGTACTGCAATCCTCAGAGTCACTCAATGCTGTCTGCTGGAGAGATGATGGGCAAAGAGAAAATTCTCTAGAAGATGAGGAGGTTAAGAGCCGGAAGGGGAGACAGGAGATCACAGGGGGTGCACATGGGCAGAGGCGTCTCCCTGGGGCTCCTCTGCTAGTGATAAACTAAGGAGTGTCAGGCACCCACCGCACACCCTGCTGGAAACCACTGAAGCCACCACCTGTGGGTCGACCTCCAAGCTCAGAGTGGCTGGGTTCCCCCTTCCCTGGCTTCTTGTCACCAGCTGGGATGCGGAACACAGAGATGAGCTAAGTACCTGAGGCTTGCACACACAGCCTATGCAGACTCCCGCACAGTCCGCCCTAGGAAGAAGACAAGATTAGGCCCACCTCCTCTACCGATGAACCAGACCTGTGCCCAAGAGCTTACTTGTAAACTTAGAGCTACTCTGTACAAACACTCAAGGGAAGGTCACTTAGTGGTCCGTTTCTTGCGCACCTTGAGTCACCTCTCTTGCTCAGTCATCGACACCGTCAACGGGAAATAGCACAAAGACTTGGGTGGGTTTGTGCCTGCAGATGTCTGCTCAGGCGCTGGATCTCTGGCTGTTCTGCAGGACTCGCTCGGAGTTTGGAGAAGACGGCCCTGTGGGGAAGCAGTCTGAGCCCTGGGCTGGGAGCTCAGGTTTTCACTTCAAGCTCCTGCTCACCTACAGCCTGGAACTGGGGCCTTGGCAGTTTCTCCATGGAAGCAAGAGGCTGGTTGCACTGACTAACATCACAGGCCATTTCTAGCTCTGATGTTTTCTGGGTTTATTTACTACACTTTAAACAGTGCCAGGTATTAATAATGAGCAAGTATAATGACAACTGTTGACTGACCATGGGCTTTTAACAATGCAAAAAGGCAAAATGTTTGAGCTCTGTAACCCTGTGCCTATGTCAGGAAAATGGGTTGAAGCTGTAAATCTCACAAATAGAAGTGCACCCCATTGGTACCAGAAAAATCACAGGATTCCTCTCTCTGTCAACCCGTGTTCTAAACCCTTCCTGTGCACTCTCTGACTTACTCCCCTCACCAGCCCTGGTGAGGACACGTAATAGTCACCACCCACAGAGAGAGAAACGGAGCCACAGAACAGTTTAAAATGTGGCCCAGGGTCACCCAGCTAGTGAAAAAGGAGCTGGCGAACCCTGGTCATCTATCTCCAAACCCAGAACACTGAACTTGGACACTCTACTGCCCGGTTGGCCATAAATGAAGGGAAGGGCATTTGGGTTTGCGTGGCTCCTCCTTGTTGTTGTTTTAAGAGATTTTATTTATGTATTTACTTACTTACTTATTTAATTAGAGGGAGCTCCTCTAGTGGGGGGAGGGGCAGAGGGAGAGAATCCCAAGCGGACTCCACCCTGAGCATGGAGACCCAAGCAGGGCTCAATCTCACCACCCTGAGATCACGACCTGAACCTCAGTCAAGAGTCTGAGCCACCCAGGCGCCCCTAGGGAAGGACATTCTGAACCTGGGCCTCTTACCAGCCGAAGTTCAGTTCGCAGCAGCACTCACTCACAGCCAAAGTGGGCAGCGATTCTAGCTGCCACCACAGGGGGGCGCCATAAAGCGCATGAGCGGTGGATGCAATCATGGCCGTCTGTCCAGAGCCTGGGTGTCCTCTTCACCCCGTCTCCCTGACCAGCCTCGGGTGCACTCGTGAATGCCAGCCAAGGGCAGACAGGAAAGCCTCCTCTCCACACACCCCGGCCCCACCCTTCTTCCTGCTACTCCTATGTCAAATACCTCTGAACAAAAAGCCATCACAGCAGGAAGGCGAGGTGGGGGCACTAAGGCCCCCGAGGCTATCTCTGTCCTGACCCAGCACAGTCCACACTTTCTGCACCATTCCAGAGGTGGCGAACAGACAACAGCCACACAAAAGGCAGGAAACTCTTCCTGGGGGCCAGGCCCAGGGGTGTCCTGCCTGCTTGGGGAAGGTGCTGCCCCCTCTCCTGATAGTCTCCACTGGAGGGCAACAGCAACAGCTTAGAGCCCTCTCTCCAACCCATGACCCAGGACAACACACTGGGCCTGCAGATTGCTCTAGAACATCTGGACAGAGAATGGACGAAACAAAAGTAAAAGGAGGCCTGCAGCCAGCCCCGCAAACACTCTCTGCCCCCAGCACAGTGAAGGACAAACAGCCCCAGGGCAGGGCTGAGGACGAAGGGCAGAGAGAACCCAAAGCAGGAAGGCTACCTTCCCTTCCGCCACCATCAGACCCATGTTCAAAAATCTGGTTCCGATTTGCTGCAGCCATCTATTGCCTGACTCTACCAAAAAGCACCACATTCTTGCTCTGCTATTTCATCTCCCTCTGGTCCAGTCTGCTCTGGCCCCATGTCAGATTAATATTCCTATTCCGTGGAAACTGGACGAAATTTCCTCTGGTGGGGTCGACCTCTCCAGTTGGCCCCGGCTGCCTGGAAGCTTACAAAGCCAGTGGCAGCGACCACCCCTTCCCCAGTGCTGGGGTCCGGAAGCATAAACACTCTGGGCGGCCTCTGATTCACACAGAAAGTTATAAGGGGAAGAGCAAGGCTTTACAAGGTGTCAGAGCTTTCAGCAAGCCTTCAGGTCAGGTGAGATGATGTCAGGCTTCTGCAGAGAGAGAACAACTGAAGGAAAAATGCACGACAGACACAGACCACACTCTGTCTGAGGTTCGCACTTACTGACTAATGATCAGGGCTGAGCAAAGGAAGTGGCCACAAGCAAACATAATAATACTTAGTATTGAAAGAGCACCTTACCGTATGTCAGGCACTGTGCTAAAGGTTTTCTTTTTCTTTGTTTTTTTTTTTATAATTTTATTTATTTGACAGAGAGAGAGATCACAGGTAGGCAGAGAGGCAAGCGACGACAGGGAAACAGGCTCCATGCTGAGCAAAGAGCCCGATGCGGGGCTTGATCCCAGGACTCTGAGATCATGACCTGAGCTGAAGGCAGAGACTTAACCCACTGAGCCACCCAGGCACCCCTGTGCTAAGGGTTTTCAAAGCATTAACTCATCTGATTGTCTCGACAAACCCAGAAAGTTTGGTCATATGCTCAGGGGGGCCATAAATGGCAGAGCCAAGGCACGAACCCCAGCAGTCTAAATCCAGAGTCCAAGCCTTAACCATTGAGCACACTACCAGCATGGTCTGAGTTCTCTGGAACATCCCTTAGAACCGTGCAGACCTTAATGAGCAACAACGGGGATGATTGTGAGGGCTGTGCAGTGAGTGGCTAATGAAGCCAATACAGCCCTGCCTCCACCTGACTTCCATCCCGACTGCGAATCAGCATGTACTCAAGTACATCCCTCTGTCAAGGCTGACTCCCTCCAAAGCCAGAGCAAACCTTCCTGTGTCTGTCTTTCCAGAGACATATGCCACCGCCCCCTCCGTGAGCAGGGATCGCCAGGAGAATCTACAGACCATATCACCCAGTACATGCCTGCAGTGGGCCAAGATGACACAGAATAGGATCCTGACCTAGGACTCAGGACCTGCTGAGGACTCAGGACTCAGGACCTGCATTTGAGGAGAAGAGGTCCTTCCCAGCCTACAAACCAAAGCCACCCGGACCCTCCCAAGCAAGTTGAAAAGCAAAAAGGAAAAGCAGGTGCTCGAAGTGGTATTTATACACCCATGTTCGTAGCATGTTCAGAGCACCATTAGTCACACAAGCCGAAAGATGGAAGCAACCCAACTATCCACTGACAGATGAACAGATTAAACAAAAATGGGGTCTATGCATACAATGGACTATTAGCCTTAAAAAGCAAGAGAATTCTAAGGCACCTGGCTGACTCAATGGGTGGAACATACTTGATCTCAGGGTTGTGAGTTCAAGCCCCACATTGGGTGTGGGGATTACTTACACATAAAATCTTTAAAAAAAAAAAAAAAGGAAGGGAATTCTGACACCTACTACAACATGGATAACCTTAACACCATTCGTAAGAGGACACAAAAAGGACAGTCACAAATGACAAATACTGTATGAGTCCACATATATGGGGTACTTAGAGTCGTAAAGGTCACTGGGACAGAAAGTAGAAGGCTGGCTGCCAGGGACTGGGGATGAAGGGAACGGGCAGTTAGTGCTGAACACGGACAGAGTTTCAGTCTGGGAAGATACAAAAGTTCTGGACATGGATAGTGGTGACGGTTGCCCAACAGTGTGAATGTGCTTTACGCCACAGAACTGTCTGCTTAAAAATGGCCAGAATGGTACATTTTATTTGATTTAAGATTGTGTGTATAATCTTATGTACATATATTTAAACTATACATATTTCACTGCAATCATAAAAAAATATAATGTGATGTCTCTTGAATCTAACAGCAATTAAAAATTAGGCTTGAGCGGCCCCTGGGTGGCTCAGTGGGTTAAAGCCTCTGCCTTCAGCTCAGGTCATGATCTCAGGGTCCTGGGATCGAGCCCCGCATCGGGCTCTCTGCTCGGCAGGGAGCCTGCTTCCCCCTCTCTCTCTGCCTGCCTCTCTGCCTACTTGTGATCTCTGTCTGTCAAATAAATAAATAAAATCTTAAAAAAAAAAATTAGGCTTGAATCTTTAAAAAAAAAAAAAAGAAAGAAAGAAAGAAAAGAAAAGAAAAGCAAGAAGCAATAAGTAATCCATAAAATCCACAGATGGAAAGGAGCGACGTTCCCTAGCCTCAAATACCAATGAAATGTAATGACAGATTCGCAGAAATCCAGGACAGTGAAAGTTAAATCTTCCAATACTCAATTATTCAGGTAAGTAACCCTACCTGACCCAGCACACGCTCAGTAAAAATGTATGATTCCAGGAAGATCATGCTCAGAGGGCTGGGACCAACCCTGAGAACTGGCTGTTTCCCCAGTGAGGATGCTGATCCTGGGGGCTGGCCCCTCCCAAAGGCCCTGCAAAAGCCCATTCCCACCAGTGCCCAGGGACACCCAGGAGCCCATCCCCAGGAGGCCCAATGAGCCATATCGCTGAGTCATAACTGGTTTTCTCTCCTCAGTCATTTTCTTAATCATTCAACTAACATTTTATGTGCACCTTCTCTATGCCAAGCAGTGTGAGAAACTCTGGAAGCAAGGAAGGAGGAGGAGTAAGACAAGAGCAGGGGAACTAAGGTCTTCAGGACATTGTAATTTGCCCAGCACAGCTCTAAGCTCTTCATTCACACCCTTGTCTTCTACATGCCTCATACAAGGGTACACCCTACTGATAAGGCATTTTTTTTTAAGATTTATTTATTTATTTGAGAGGTGGGAGAGGGACAGAGAGGGAGGAGAGAGTTCTAAGCAGACTCCACACTGACTGAGAGCCCCATACGGGGCTCGATCTCACAACCCTGAGATCATGACCTGAGATGAAGCTAACAGTGGTACCCTTAACCAACCAAGCCACCCAGGTGCCCCTCCTTTTTTTTTTTTTTTTTTAAATGGAAATGCAAACTCCTAATGAAGGAGATAAAGCTTCCGGGATTTACACAGGGATTTGAGTCTAGACTTGCCTGGCCCCTAAGTAGGAGAGCTGAACCACTATTCTATATCACTCATGCCCAGAAATGCAGAAATTAATGCCACATGACCCCTGCCCTCAAGGAGTGCACACGCTGCTAACAGCAGGGCAGGAGCAATGGTACTCCAAAAGACACTTGCTAAAACGTGGGCCAGTGTATGGCATGGGTGCCCAGGAGCCACAACCAGAGTCAAGACTGATCACAGGATGGGACTCTTAGACTCTAAATGTCTTGTGTCTCTTATCTCCTTCCCCTATCTGTGGCTTTCTTGGAAACCAACCACGTGGCCTCCTCTCCACAGTCTCTCCGTTCCCATCCCACACAGAGAGTGCCAGGGTTGGGATGTGCCTGCCAGCAGATGCACAATCAACTCAGGAATGACAACGTGGAGTTCCCAAGCAGAGAGAAAATGAAGCTATTTTAGGTCAGGCTAAAGAGAAGTAACCTCTTCTTAAAAGTGGCTCTGTGACTTCATGGCTTACAGAGTTGTACTCAAACAGTCCTCCACAGCTCTTTACTGCTCCCTGATGGCTTGGAGGACTCATGGCAGTTGTGCAAATAATGCCCTGGGGCTAAGAGTTCAGCCCTAAAACACAATCAGAGGCTCAGAGGCAGTGCGTCTGTGGAAGAAAACACAGGTACACAGACGGAAAAATGGACTCATAAGGTCTGTGCCTTCTCTGGTCTGTGGCCCCTGGAGCTTAAAATTCCACTCTTTTCTTTTCTTTTTTTTTTTTTAATTTTCTGCCCAGACCCACAACTTGGGAAAAACAATTCTGCCCAGAGGTGGTAATTTCCACCAGTACCGAGTACTTGGCAGCATGGAAAATCTCCCCCAGGGGCCTGGGGAAAGTGGCAAGGCCTCTCGTGGCTGCACAGCTCATTCCTCTAGCACGACAGTTGCTCTAGATGCTGGCAGCCTCACCGCTAGTGCACAGGCCAGAAGAGAATGTGCTTCCAGCTGGTCACACTGGAACAGCATCAGGCAGCAGAACAAGACTCAGCCTTAAACCTGCCTGGGTCCCCTCCAAGGAGGGCCTTCCACCCACAGCCCAAGGTGAGAGACGCACATGTCAGAACAGATCAATGGACTGCTCTGGCTTTATAAATACCTAATCTGAAGTTAATTATTTTTGAGCGGCTCTAACTTCTAGGACTTTCCCCAAGGCACACATTAAAGTGGGAGATAGAAAGAATTCATCCCAGCAATCACTTCTCAAGCCCTGTGTTAAGGAGCAGGGAGTGGAACTGGATTTCTTTTTTCTAAACGTCAGATTCTCGTGATACACATTCAAGCAATATCTATCTTTTCTTAGACGTAAATCATATTCACATGAAAAGCTTGGTACCTATATCTGACCAGGTTCTGGGCTTGCATCACTGCCAAGAAGGCATGGCCAAATGGGGTTCCTTCTTTGCCTACCAGCTTTTCCTTGTTATTTGGAAATTAGATGAAAATTTACTTCCCCTCATTATCTCTCCTACGGTCAAAGAAATAGCCTACAAAGAAATCCAAGGGTTTCTAAATGTTCCATAATACTCTGCTTTAAAAATGTATACATAGAGCAGATATCTCAATAATGGAAACTCTCCATTACAACATTTCCACAAGTTTTGAGCTCTATAAACTTGTAAAGTATCAACCACAGTTCCTAGCCTGTTCCTGGCCATCTAATAGATAATAAACTCCATAATGTTTTATTTCTTTTAATCTCATCTGCTCAACCAAGGAATTTCCACTGCTCTTTCTCAGCTTATTAAATAATAAGCCACTGGGTATTTAACATTATTAAAATGAAGTAACTTGACTTATATTCTCTGGATAAAAAGCTTTCCCATGTTTATTTAAGGATAGACTAGATCAGGGGTTCTCAAAATGTGGTTCTGGGACAAGCAGCATCAGCAGTATCTGGGAACTTGTTAAGATCTCAAATTCTCAGGCCCTGAGACTAACTGAATCAGAAAGTCTTAGAGTGGAGGCCAGAAATCAGTGTTTTAAACAAACCTCCCAAGAGTTTCAGTTCCAGGAAAGATGGCATAAGCACACTCCCGGTTTCTTTTCTTCTGAATAAAGCTATTAAACCTAAACAGAAGGTAAGGAGCAGCTATCTGAAAATTCTGAAAAGTGAATAATGTAGGCAGTCTGAGGAAGAAGAAGGGAATTTAAACTAATATCAAACTGGTGTCCTCTCCTTCAGTATCCCCCCCAGCAGAGACTCAAGGTGGTCCAAAAGCCAGATGTCCGTATTATCAGCATCACAAAGAGACCCAAGAGAAGCCCTCCAGTTTTGACTTGAGAAATAAAAAAGGACTCTCTTAACACTCAGAGCGAATGGACGCAAACCCCCATTCTTTTGTACCCTTGCCCACAGGCCCTAGAAGTCCAAGGGAAAGGAATGCTCTGCTCTAAACAGAGGAGAGGGTGGAGCAAATCCTTGTTGCTGTTTCCCTCTCTGTGTCCTCCCACCACTTGACCCGGGATACAGATGCAAAGTATGTGGCAGAAGAGGGTAAGCAAATTCCAAGGCTTCTGGAAAAGTGACAAAAGGGATCCTGGCAAATTGAGGGTACAGAAAGATCATGGAAAGGGAGGAAAATAGCAAAGTGACTCCATGAAGCAGTTCATGAACTCCTTCACTTACCCCTGGGATCCACACATACACATTTGACCCTGAGTAGCATGCTACATATGTTAGAGACTGAATTATATGGTAGACCACCAGCCATGTCCCAGACTGGGCACTTGGTAGCATCTGCAGGACAGATCCAAATAACATAAGACTTTGAAAATGAAACCAACATTGAGACCCAGCCTACAGAGGACTAGTGAGAACTTGTAGCCCAAACCCAACTAGATCCATTGCCTGCTAAATCAATCACAAATGGGATTTAAACAAGACCCAGAGTCTCATAATATTAAAAATGTCCAGGATATGATCAGAAATTACTGAGCATACACAGAACCAGGAAATGCCTTTATGGGAAAAGACAACAGTTGCCAACTCCAAGTTAACAAAGATACTGAATATCTGACAAACACTTTAAAGTAACTACTATAAAAATGCCTCAAGAAGGAACTCTTGAAACAGATGAAATACATAGATAGAAACATTCTTGAAATACATAGGTAGAAAATTTCAGCCAAAAAAAGAGAGAAGATATACAAATGAACTCAAGAGAAATTTCAGGAAAAAATACAATAACCAAAATCAAAAACTCACTAATGGGCTCAATAGAAGAATAGGGGTGACAGAAGGAAGACAGTCCTTAAAAAAATCAATAGGAATTATCCAATCTGAATAACAGAGGGGAAAAATTATTGAAAACAACAAACAGAACCTCAGAGACCTGTGGGACATTACCAAAATGATCCAACATTAATGCTGCCAAGCCTCCAGGAAGACAAAAGAGTTAGGAACAGGAAGAAAAATTATATAATAACTGAAAACTTCCTCCTAACTTTGGTGAAAGATGTAAACCTACAGACTGAAGAAGCCCATCAAATCCCAAACAGGATAAACCCAAAGAAATCCATACCTAGACGTATAATCAAACTGTTGACAAAACTAAAGACAAAAAAAAAAAAAAAATACTCCAGAGTTAAACAGGAAACAATGATGTGAAAGAGTATAGAAGTCTCATTATGAAACAGAAGGCCCAGAAGACAGTGGAAGAACATTTTGCAGGTGCAAAAAGAAAAGAATCGTCAACCTGGAATTCTATATCCTGTGAAAATATCAATTGCAAATGAAGGTTAAAATAAAGGCTTCTTGGGGCACCTGGGTGGCCTCTGCCTTCGGCTCAGGTCATGATCTCAGGGTCCTGGGATCAAGTCCCGCATTGGGCTCTCTGCTCAGTAGGGAGCCTGCTTCCCCTCTCTCTCTGCCTGCCTCTCTGCTTACTGTGATCTCTGTCTGTCAAATAAATAAATAAAATCTTAAAAATAAATAAATAAATAAAATAAAGGCTTCTCAGATGAAGGAAAACTATGATAATTAATTGTCAACACACTTGCTGTAAAAGCACATGTAAAGGAAATTCTTCAGACAGAAGGGGGAAATTAAACCAAATGGAAACTTAGAACAACAGGAAAGAAGAAACAGCCACACAATTGGTAAATGTCTGAGTGAATGAAACATACCACTCTTCCCTTCTTGATTTTTTAAAAAATAGGTTTAGTAGTCAAAAACAGGAATCAAAATGTTTCTGATGGGCTTTTCAATATATGTAACTGTACTACATAAGAAAACAATGAGACAAAGCAGGAAGGGTAAAGAGACTTATGAGGTGGTAAGGCTTCTATACTTCCCTTGAAGGCATAAAATACTGCTTCTGGGTAGACAGTGGAAACATAAGCATATCTACTGTAATCCTTCAAGCAACCATGAATAAAACCAAACAAAGAAACATATTTCTAAAGAGCCTGGGTGGCTCAATCAGTTAAGCACTGACTCTTGATTTCAGCTCAGGTCTCTGGACTCAGCAGGGAGTCTGCTTGAGATTCTCTTTCTCTCCCTTTCCTTCTGCCCCTCCTCCCTCTCTCTCTCTCTCTCAAATACATAATAAATCTTTTTTAAAATCCTGGCTTAAAAAAAAAATTCAGTAAGTGCACCCCTGAGGGAAAACCCTGATTGAGATAATCCATGATTTCAAGCTCTGAAGAAAATTCTAAGTGAAGATACAAATTTAGGAGCTCTCTTCCCATAAAGATGGCAGCAGAAATGTTTGGTATAAATCCTCTTGAGAGTAACTGTAAAATGAGAAAAGGGAGCCTAGAAATGAGATTCAAAGCAGCCTAACATTTAAAATAATAACCCAGCAGAAAAACCCTCCTTAAAGGAGGTAGCCCGAGAAGGAAGGAAACGGGAGAGTGTGGTGTCAGGTTAGATGGTGTTTCAAACAGGAAGGAGTGGTCAGCTGTGCTGATATTGCTATAAGGGTAGGGAAGCTGAGAACTGAGAACCAAAATATCTGTGTTAGGTTTTAGCACCAACCAGAAAGCAATGCTCATCTCAACAAGGGCACTTGGGGCAGAGTGGTGGGAATGGAAGGCCAACTGAAGGAGCTTGTTTAAGATAAAAAATGTAAATAGTAAAAAAAAAAAAAAAAAAAACCTTGAAAGTTAATAACATACTTAATATAAAGTGCAGTGATTAAGATAATGAGGTATTAGAGCAAAGATGCTCAAACAGACACACAGAGTAAAATGAAGATTCCAGAAGGAGGCCCCACACATGTGTGATGACACAACACACAGCAGAGCCATAGAAAAGGATGGTTCTTTCAATAAATGCTCTTGGGTCAATCAGATATCCACATGGGGGGCAGTGGGTAATCTCGACTCACACCATGCCACACACGCAAGAAAAAAATCCATTCTATGTGGATTGTAGTCCAAATGTGAAGTGTTAACTAATATAGTTCTGGGAGATAACACTAAAGAATATATTCATGGAGTTCCTACGTGGCTCAGTTGGTTAAGCAACTGCCTTGGGCTCAGGTCATGATCCTGCAGTCCCACATCAGGCTCCCTGCTAAGCAGGGAGTCTGCATCTCCTGATGACCTCTTTCCTCTCGTGCTCGCTCTCTCTCTCTCTCTCTCTCTCAAATAAACAAATAAAAGAATATATTCATGACTTGTACTATATAGGTGATGATATCTTAAAGAGAGCACAAAAACCACTAGTCATTAGAAAAAAAATCAATAGATTGGACTAAAATAAAATTAAGACCCTCTCTCCCATAAAAAACACAAAGAGTAAAAAGGGAAATCACAGAGTGGAAAAAAAGATATTCTGAAAACAGATACTCAGTATAAGATGTGTACCAAGAATACATGAAAAACTCCTTCAAATCAATGAGGAAAGGGGCAGACAACTCATCTTTTAAAAAGGTCAAAGGACATGAACAAGCACTTCACAAAAGAGGATATCCACATGGCGGGGGTGGGGGTGGGGGACACAATACATATGAAAACGTTTCATCTCATTTGCTACCAGAGAATGAAGATGAAAACCGCTCTAAGATACCACTACGTACGTCACCAGAATGGCTAAAATGTAAATAACTGACAATACCAAGTGTCGTCAAGTATGCAGAGAAACCGGAACTCTCACACGCTGCTCATGGAGAGAATGAATTGATACAACCTCTTCGGAAACTGCTCAGTCATGTCTACTAAAGCGAAGCAAACATACATATACCATATGATCCAGCTCCCCCCACCACCCCACCCAAAGTATATACCCATCAGAAGTGCATTCACCAAAAGATTTGCAAAAGAACAGTCAACGCAACAGTATTCAGGCCTAAAGCAGGACACAACCCTACCATCCACTGACAGTGGAACAAATAAGTAAATTGTGGTACACTCAGACAACAAAATAAATACCTTTATAGGAATTAATTAACCACCACTATACACAATAGAAATGAATCTCACACACATAAAATTGAACAACAAAAAAAGCCAGGCACTAAGTATATAACGAATGATTCCATTTATTCTGAATGATTCAGAAACAGGCAATACTCATGCATGAAGCTAGTAGGCTCTTAAGACTTTTGGCAGGGCCCCATGACCAGGCAGAAGCCCAGCTGGGCTTTTGGAGGGCTGGAAGTGCCCTAATTCTTCACCTGGGTGGCAGTCACACGATGTATCCATGCAGCTGCACACTTACACTTTGCACACTTGTGCTTTTCTGATCTATGTTCTCTTCAACAGGAAGTTTTAAGCCTGGCTAAGAGGAGGCAAGAGTGAGCAGGTCATAACTGAGGGATAACAGAGTTGAAAGAGGGGTTCCTAATGACAGAAAAAAAGGGGGTGCAGGCATGTGAACCAGGCTACAGCCAAAAAGCTGGCCGTCTCTCGCTGAGGTGGGAGAGACCCTCCCTGCTGTCTGCCCAAGCTGGGACTCTGCGTCCTGCCCACAAGTGCCCAGGCACAGCAGAGGCACAGTAGACTAATGCAAACAACCCCTCTCGATGGTGCTTCAGAGGCCGGCAAACACCGCTTTCATAGTCATTCCTGATCACAGCTCAAAGGACTCTAGTCCTTGTATTATTAGGAATTCTAACAATGTGGCCAAATAGCCAAATGGCATGACTTCCATCTTCAGAGGAGAAAACAGACACATGTCATAGGTTCACAGCTAACCTGCAAAGTCATACAGTTCCTCAAAGAGGGACACCAAGACCCTGAGTCAGGAAGGTCCACAGAAGCCAGGGGACTCCACTGGCCGTACAGTGTCCTGGAAAGTGCATGGCTCTCAGATGGAGCTTCATCTCCAAAAACCTCAGTTTCTATAAAACTGGAAAATGTGCACAGTAGCTTGAAGAGACTACGAGGCCAGCAGGTACTCTGGTGACCACAAGGGCTATTCCCTTCCTCCTCCCCCTTCCCTCGGAGAGCAGGTTTTCAGAAAAGACAGACAGCCCTGTATTGCCAGGAGTCCCCACAAACTAGGGATGCAAAGGTCTCTGGGAGTCCAGACGTACTTCCTTAAGACCATGCAATCTCCTGGCGGGACACATGCGCGTCTGCAGGACAGCTCATCTCTTTCCCTTCGAAGCGTTCGCTCAGCCCATCCACACAGGCATCTGTGTTTCTACGTGGTTTGGGTATGTTTGCTTTTCCTAGACGCATGGGCAGTGGGGCAGGTCCAGGGGGGTGTGGACACAATAGCACAAATGTGTATGTTTGCATTTCAAGCTGCAGCTGTTTATTTCCCCAGATGAATTTTAAAATCACTCCAGATTCATCAGCATCTTCTAAGGAAGCCTTCTAAAGAGCAACATGTTCAAAACCCAGAAGCTGTGCTGGCGTAGGGAGGAAGGGACCCGGGCCAGGGGGCAGGACGTACGAGGAGCTCCATCTTTAATGGCCTCCCCCCACCACTCAATTTCTGCCACCCCCTCGGGAGAAGCATCTGACTCCCTGTGTTCACGTGGACCTCAACTTAGTCAAGGTCAACCAAGAGCCCCAGGAGGCTGGAGAGGTACCACCATGGCACCCACGGCACCCACCCGACTTCGCCTTCCAGCCCCGGGTCGGGGGAAGCACGAGGAAGGAACAACAGGAGGAAGACAGGCTTGTCTACACAGGCATCTGTTGCTGAGCTTCTCCTAGTCTCAAGAGATTTTAACTTTCCACACCTAATACTCAGCACCCATCTAGAGGGCAGGGGACCATTTATAATGTTTCTGGGAACTGGAGAAAGTTACCAAACGTCCACGGGCCTCCATCTGTAAAAACGAGACGAGCATATTAAAGACTCTCAAAGGTCCCTTGCAACTCTGACGTTCTGAGTCATCGGGGCTCACCATAAAACAAAAGAGGAAAAACCAAAATGAAATAAACTCTTCCTTTTCAAAAAAAAAAAGATGGGGGGATCATTTGCACCTCCTCTGCCTTTAACTTGCGCGCGGACCCTGCCATCCTGGCCCGGCCCCCTCCCCAGACAGGAAGTGGTCCCAGTCCCCTCCTCTGGCGCTCA
The DNA here is from genome assembly GCF_020171115.1 of Neogale vison. Taxonomy (NCBI): domain Eukaryota; kingdom Metazoa; phylum Chordata; class Mammalia; order Carnivora; family Mustelidae; genus Neogale; species Neogale vison. Next base: position 102,477,292 of record NC_058102.1, on the reverse strand, counting down.
GTGGCTTCATCTGCCGAGTATTTAATTAGAACTGGTGATGGCTGTTCGGACAGAGCCAAGGCCGAGAGGGCAGGAAGGCGTCCCCTTGTTCTGGGCTCAGGAGACTATGAGAAAGTCGAACAGCTGTGACAGGTCTCCACGTAGGTCATCCCCCTGCTGGCAGGGTCTGATGGCTTTCTGTGTTCATCCGCTCTGATGTCCTCCTGGGGAGGACCTTGACTTCAGACGGGTGGGGCCCCTCACGGCAGGGGAACAACAGGCACTCCCCATCCCGCTCCACTCGGTCTGCATACCGCCCAGCAAGCGGAGGCAACAAAAGGGACCTGGAGATATTAGCAAACCCAGGCAGGAAGTAACAATGAGCAGATTCAACCTGGAAAAATGTGGCCGTTGCATCTGGGGATAAATAATCAGAAACACAAATACTCAGGTGGGAGGGAGATGCCTGGAACAGGAAGCAGCCAGACAGCATTTGGACAGGAGCTTGCAACGTGATCTAGTGACAAAGTAACTGCCGGGGGATTCGCAAGCTACGTGCACAGAGGTGATACCCCACCAAGAACAAGGAAGAAACAGGGGCAGGGCCCAACAGCTGTTCTTGGCCTCTCTAGAGGCCAGGACTGGGTGGACCAAGGGACTGAGATGGCAGCAAGAGAGGTTCAAGCCAGACTCTAGAAAGAACCCTGTCACTACAAAGCATAGGGATGTATTATCTAAAGTGAGAAAGAAGTCTCTGGGCAGTTGTCTGAAGGACACAGACAAGGAAGCCTACAGGACAAGATGGCCTGCAGGCGTCCCATGCAGCCTACCAAGGAAAATGGGACTCTGCAGAAGACGGCAAGCAGGCCTATTTATCAATGCCCAGGAGACAGACATGGAGGAACCCAAACCAGCCCCAAACACTGAAATGCGAGATCTGGGAAAAGTCCTACAACTGGCCTGAGTCTGAGACAAAGTTAGGAAAAGAGGCCCAATCTGCAGATGGCCAGACTCCCTCCTCCTCGGCCCATAAAGAAGATATTTTCCAATCCTCCCACTGGCTCCACTGCCTGGGACATGGGAGCCTCAAAATGAGGCTCTGGAGACAAATCCCCAGGTACGTGAAACCCAGCGGGGCCAATCAAGCGCATGCCATCTGATCTGCTCCTTCACCAACAGACGGTTGCCCTGGAGGGAGTTAGGTTAGACCCCAAGTAGAACTTCCCTCTTGAGTTTTCCAATACCACACAGGCAAGTGAGAGAGCCCGTTTATGTTCTCTCTTCCTTCTGCAGGTTCCTGGGCCAGAATGTGCTTAGAACGGTATGGTGTAGAGCATTTCCCACCGAAGCATGGCGAGAGAGGTACGGGAGTGCCCTGTGAAAGTGGAGGTTTAGAAAGCAGATCAACGACACCAATTGTTCACTTTGAAAAAGGACTTACTTTGGGAGGCTAGTAGGGACAGGGGGGTGGGGTTATGGACACTGGGGAGGGTATGTGCTCTGGTGAGTGCTGTGAAGTGTGTAAACCTGGCGATTCACAGGCCTGTACCCCTGGGGCTAATAATACATTATATGTTTATAAAAAATTAAAAAATTATTAAAATTTTTTTTAAAAAGAAGCAGCACTTACTTTAACAAGTGACATGAAAACCCTTCAAGCCTGAGAAGGATTTTAAAATTCGGTATTCAATGTAACAGGCAAAACAACTGACAGCTCAAACCAGGGCACAAAGACTGCAGACCTAGTCACAGGCCCAGGGAGGCAAAGGTCTCTCTGATTCCAGGTGAGTGACCAGTCAGCCTTCTGGTAAGGTATTTGAAAGAGCTCCAGAGACCCCAGAAAGAAGAAAAAGGGGGGAAAGAAAGCCTTCTAAAGAGGGGCCCACAGGGCATGTGGACGACAGGCCAGTGTCGCGGTCTACCGCTGGTCCCTGAAGCCAGGTCATCACTTGGACGGGAGACTGCATCTCATTTATAGACAGGACGGCCTAGGGGCCAGAAAAAGACAAAAGCGCTTTAGGGAATCTCTGGATCTGAGATCATGGAGCTAGAATAGCAACCAAAACTGAACCACTTGTGTCCTTGACCAATATTTAGCGTCCACCACGTGTCAAATATCTCCTCAAAACAATTCAAAGAGATCCACCGAGAACACTGAAGGGACAGGAGACGTCGCACCACTTGCCCAAGGTTAAACAGACATCACTCTGCGGCTGAGCCGGGACTCAGACTCAGTCTGGCGTTCCGACTTTGCTTACATCGGAACTTCCTCCTCCAGGAAACCTTCGGGCCCTGTTCCCCTTGGCTCCAGTCATCCCAGCAGGACAGTCAGGATGCGTGCCTTCGTACACAGGCAAACAAGGCCTGGGCAGCTGCCAGTTACCCAAACCAGTAAAGGTGAGGGGCAGTGCGGAGAAGCCACAGCCCTTCGGTCCTGGAGGGTATTACACTCTGCGTCTGAGGGAGAAAGATCCCAGCATGTATGTCGGATTCAGCTGGGCTTAGGCTAAGATTAATGACTGAATTAGCTTCCATTTCCTGAGCATCCTAACAGCAGGAGGGAATGACCCAGAATGTAGGAGGCCAGTGAGCAGATTAACCCCTCCCCCTCACAAGAAGCCCCACGTGGAACAATCCTGCACATTTACAGGGGTCATCCTGCAGGACCCTGAAAAACTGCCTGCCTTCTGTTTCCTTCATTAAACACTGACCCCTCTTACCCCAGATGTACTGACCACGGCCTCCTCCTTCACCCCAAATCAGCAGAGAGGCCTTTGCACTTAAGGGCATTTCAACCCGAATGTGGCCTGGCTGTTATGGCATCAGGCTCTAAGGTAAGCGGCTTATGACAGCTGGGGGAAAGGAGGAGGGAGGCCTGTGGGGGCCATGGTGCTTGGAAAAAGAAAGAGCCAGGACGGTGTGATTTCCAGAACCCTGCTCCACCTGCTGGTGTCCAAAAGCCTGAAGCTTTGATCCCCATTAAAGTGCAGCTGGTACGAAGTAAGGTGACATGAAGGGTCTGAAGGAAAGACCTGAGAGTCCATGCAGAGGATGTGGTGTGATGGGAAAACCGGGCAGGGAGAAGCCACGCAGCAGGAAGGCTGAGCGCACTTAAGACCAACACCTCCTGGTCCCCCATACCAGCTCTGCTGCCTGAAGGCAGGAAAGGGCAGGACACACACCTGGGGATCATCCCAGCCCCGATCCCCAGGGAAACTGACCTTCCACCTTGGCTCACTGCTCTCCCTACTGGAGCCCCAAGAAGCTCCGGACCCATGTGCTCTCCAGTTCTTGCTGTGTCCCCCTAGACCATCCCTCCCACCCTCCTGGGCAACCCTGCTGCCTCTTGTCCCTGTCTGCTGGCTCCACACCCATCAAACCATCTCAGGACCCATCCTGAGTGGACTGACTCTCACCACAAACACAAATTACAAACCTTGTAATGAAAAGTTATCTGTGGGGTGCAACTGTTCCCCAGCCTGTGGCCTCCCACGCAGATAGGAGAGAAGACAGGTGTGCACCACAGGGAACTAAGAGGTAAGCAGACAATACTGTCAGGTTCAGAGCCTGCCCTTTCCTTTCCTGAACCTGCTTTAACTGCTGAGAATAAGGTGACATTAACGGTGATAATAAGGCCATCCCTTCCCCACACCAGGCTCAGATGGCAGAAGCATTATCTCTGGAGAGGTGGGACACCAGAGGGCCCGAGAGCTCAGGCTCAGGGTCTGTCTGAATCCCTTCCTGACACCAGCTGATTGACCCTGACTGAGTTAGGTAACCCCAGTGTTCTTATCTGCAAAAGAGCCGTAGCAGGAATAAATACTTCAGAGGCTTGTTATCAGGATTTAATGAGTTACCTGATGCACTGAGCACAGTAGAAGTAATTGTGGTCATTACCAGTAACTTGGAAAGCCGGGGTAACATAGCCGCTCAGGGAGGGAAGGGGCCAGATTCCCATCGCAGGAGGGAGAGAGAACAAGTAAGCCCCACCCCCGCTGCAACACCTGGACTACTAGGGACTGGAGGAAAGTAAGGTCCCAATGCCAGAGGCCCTCCGGGGCACAGCATGGGTCATAAGGGCAGCTCCGGATACAGTGTCCACAGCAAATATTGTCTGCATCTTTTTCTGAAGGACTACATAATCACATGCCAGAGACCAGCCTTGTATAAACACAACCACCACTAAGTGCTTCACCACAGGGGTCTTTGGGGCTGTGGGATTTGCCCACCAGTGCAGAGCTAGAGGGGGCAGTCAGCAAGAAGAAAGAGAAGCATCTAGAGAGGAAGGAGGTTGGAATGACACAAAAGGACAGCTGACAACCCCCAGGGCTCCACCTCTGCCCTGGTGAAGGCACCAGACTCCCCTTAATGCTGGACCTGCGGGCAACCTGTAAGGGCTCAGGCCTAGCCCACAGGTCTCCTGACCGCCCAGCTCTCCCTCCCCCAACCTCTCTCCTTCCTCACTCTCCCCCCAGACCCTATTCCTCCCACCCCTCACCCTGGTCTTGGCTCCCCTCAGCCTTCTCCTCAGGGTGGGTGGCTCTGAGGGGAAAGTGGGTTGATGCTCTGGTTGGAAAAGGAGGTGAGGGAACCAAGAAAAAGAAGGAAGAACAGGAGAGGGCTCACAAGGAGTAGCGAAGGGACAGGCTCCAGGTCGCTGTGAGACGGGCCATCTCTGGAAAGCCTCCCCTGCCAAGCCTGACTCTTCTGGATCTCTCCCTCCCCTCCATGCTACAGCATACTGTCTCTGCTACACGTCTGAAACAAGTCAACAAACACTGTTGAGCGTTAACTATGTGCCAGACACTGTACAAAGAAATAAAGCAGAAAATACAATCCCTGTTCTCCAAGTCTTCAGTCTATCCAGGGACCAGTGAAGCTCAGAGGATATCCTAACTACTTTTGTGATGTTGCCCAAGTACGGAACAAGGAGCATCAAATAGTAGATAAAACAGAGCACCAAACAGCATGATCGGGGCGCCCAGGGGCCTCAGCCAGCTAAGCGTCGGACTCTTGGTTACAGCTCAGGTCAGGATCTCAGGGTGGTGGGATAGAGCCTCAGGCTCTGTGCTCAGCAGGGAGTCTGTTTGGAAATTCTCTCCCTCTGCCTCTCCCCCTAGTCACACGTGCATATGCATGCGCAAGCGCGCTCTCTCTCTCTCTCTCTCAAATACATAAATAAATCTTTTTTTTGAATAGTGAGAAAGTTAGCCCGGCCCTTTCCAATTATCCTGCAAAAATAGAGTTTCAATTAGATGCCAATATACCTTTAACCTCTCGGACACTAGCCAAGCCTACTTTCTCAAGGAAAACTGAGCAGGCCCCCCAGCCAGCTGTGTCCAGCCGGAATTAATAAGGTTATTATGTTTCTGGTGTGGTTCATTTTTGCAGTATTGTCTACCTGCTGGTCAGTGGTATCAGTTCTCCATGTATAACAATGTAATATTTCCTTTTAAGATAAATAAAAACTTATAAAGCAAGCCAACTTAGCAAAAATATTCAACAAGTAACCGCACAGATAGTAAATGGCAATCCTGAAAATCCTACAATGGGTAAGCCATGGCAATCAAAATCACCATCATGGTCTTCAGAAAACTGAAATTGTGAGACTTTCTGACCCAGAAAAGAAGCAGTCGGCACACGTGCCCTCATGTGTCTGTCTCATCTCCCTAATGTGCCTCATCCACACCGTGGGCATTTTCATTCACTCAGAACACGGGGAGGAAATTCAACTCAGCTCACAGGGAGGTTTAAAAAATGGAAAATTAAGACAAAGCATGGACAGGTGGGAGAGCTCTTGGTTTGGGCTCAGGTCACGATCTCAGGGTCGTGTGGTCGAGGAAACCCCACACCACTCCTGTAAGGAACTGTGAAAACAAGGACACTTCATTTTCTGACATTTATGAAATATTTTCCCTGGTGGAAGGTGCTGGCTACAGGTCTCAGAAAAGAAAACCGACCCAGAATGCCTGACAGACTTGCACAAAAAGCACACATCAGTAAATCCTGCTCGTTGTCCTCCACACACAAAGCTCTTCCCACTACATTCCACGGCTGGGCAAGTCCAGGGGACCCGCAGGAAGTAACTCCTACTGATAGCCACTGGTTTTCTAAAATGCTCCACTATCTGAGCCGGGACTCCTGGGCCCTGATCACAGACCATGGCGTGAGCTGGTCTGAACGCATCCCCTTCCAGCCCCACGGTGCGCGGTGAGAACAGTACACAGGAACACACACGACGCTGTAACCAGGGCTGGGTGGTGTGTGCAGGGAGCCAGCAGCAAACTCACGCAAACTCTTAGGGCCCCGGGGCTTCAGCTCCAAACCCTTTGGGGTTCCTGCCTCTGCACTTGATGAAACACAACAGACAGCCTACCCATCAAATTCCACTCCTTATTAATTCCTGTTCCTAAAAAGGGTGCTAAAATGCCATAGGCCCTCTCTGCAGCCTGGGAAACCTCGACAATCCAAGGGCCTGTGGATGAGCTAAGTGTAAGTTCCCTGGGCTGGACGAGCTCAGAGAGTAGGGGGAAACACAGCTTGAGCTACAACGTTCCCAGCCAGACATACTCCACCCTTCAACACCTGACAGCGATGACCAGATTGATGAGCAGAAACTCAACGAGAGGGTTATAAGAATGCCAGCGGTCACCCCGTCCCCTGGACAGCTGAACTGAACCCGGAGTCTGGCTGCTATCCATGGGGGATTAGTATGCAGCAGATGAGACCCCCAAACCAGCGAAGCTCAACGGACGGTGAACACATTCTGGAAGCCATCGGAATCCACCCAGGGCTTCCTGGAAGCCATCCCACCGTAGACGGCAATCTCCATGAGTCCTGCTGGGCGATTCACAACACTCTTGCTTTGTGAAGCGGAGTTCCACATCAAGAGGGATGGAGGGACATGGGCAGGTGGGGTCTCCGCAGTGCCCTGTCCACTTCAGAAGTTGGTAACGTGGCTAACCACCGTGACTACTCTTCTTTTTGCTTCAAAAGGACTGTCGTTTGTCCTCCTCGCAGTCATGGCGCACGGAACAGGGAAGGCTGGGAACACGTCAGGGCTCTATCACTTCTGTATGTGGCCTGAAGGAAACAGGAGCACTATCTCCCCTGGAGAAGAGCCATCACCCCACTCAGACTCACCCACCCACTCACCTTCTACTCATCCAGAACGAAGGTCAGGCTTCGTAGCAGAAGGCACCCCCAGGTGCCAAATGTTCACACTGCCAAGCCGGCAGGAGCCTGGAGCCCACTCGGGCTGTCAGAACACCTAAAACTCATCGTGCTCTTTGCAGAATCCTTTACAGAAGTCCGTCGAATACCAACATGCTTGATCCCAACATTCACACAAAGACAAATTTAAGTGGAAGAACTCACAGGATAGGAAACAAAAAAACACAGCCAAAAGTAAGTTGTACAACTAAACATGACTGGCCAATTCTAAGTTTTCCCATTCGTGTTCTTGTCCTTCTCATGCGCTTCCCTTGCCCTCATCGAGTGCTTCCTGGCAGACCAGCCTCCAAAGGTTTAAGGAAAAAAACAATTTGGGGGGAGGGGGCAAAGGAAGACGGGGTAGAGGGAGAGAGAAAGAGATAATCTTCAGCAGGCTCTACAGCCAGCACAGAGCCTGATGATCATGACCGGAGCCAAAACCAACAGTCAGACACTTAACCAACTGAGCCATCCAGGTGCCCCTAAGAACAATTTTAAATTGAGGAAATTATCGTCATCACTGTAATTATCCTGCTAAATGAGAGAACAGTATCAAGTTTTCTTTTAGCACAGACAACATCAGTTTAAGTCACAAGAAGCGAGGACTCTCGAGTACTCAGTCTGAGAATCCCTGATGATGCCCAAGCTTCTCCTTTTCCAGACACGGAAGTCAAGGTCCAGAAAGCCAGTGGGTGGCATAAGGGGATCTAGAACCCAGGTCATCTGGTGCTCAGCCCAACCCTTTTTCCTCTCAGTGTCCTTCTTTGGTTCTAGTATACCACAGACGAAAGCACACGCTTCCAAATGCAATTAGCCACACGGGCCCCAAGGAGCAGGAGCCGCAGTGTGTGTGAGGGCTAGCTGATGTCACAAGTGGCTCAGCTGACATGCCCATCAAATTAGGACCCTGCCTCAAGCACTCCTCAGGAACCTTCTCTCAGCCAGCCAGACTCCAGAGAGTAGCCAGTGGCTGTCCGCATGGGATCTCCCTTCCCCCAGTAGCCAGGTGGGACCACCCCTCACTGCCTGAGGGGTTATATGCAGGGAGTCATCATCTTTTGGGGGCCTTGGAGCCCTACGACAGTCAGCTAAAATGTATAGATCCCTTCTCAGAATATTTTTAGATATGTAAAATAATTAACAGAATAAGGAAGGAGTAAGTATACAGAAATACAGTTACTAAAACATTTAAATGTAAATTCACAATCTACTCATACACTTGCTTCTCTGTCAAACACATTAATAGCAAGACCTGGCAGTGTATCTGAAAACTGTCATAATTTCAAAGTAATGACAAAAGCATCTGTGCTTTTGGAGATTTGTGCCACCCAATAGGAATCTACGTGTGCTTTCTATTGGCGACAAACTTACAGGAACTCATGGTATCTAGGTTGTGCCCTTATCCTTAGTTGAAATAAGCCCCAGGGTCATCAGATATCAGATATGGAGGAGGCACCCAGATGATGACCTGAGGTGACAGGGAGACCGTGTCTCCAGTGAAGAGACGCTTTGGGCTGAAGCAGCCCCAGAACCATCCTCGCCACCTACCAAGAACCAGATATGACTCCCAGTGTCTCCAGACCTCGAAGGCTCCAAGACCCTGCCACGTACAACACCTGCTTGAGTGACACCTTCTACCCTGCCAAGCATCCCCCAATGGCTCCGTGTGCAGACTGAATCCTGCCCAGAGACCTGATCAGAGTAGGAGACTCAGCCTGCTCACACCTGCCAGGACCCTGCACCCATGGCAGGCAGAGAGACGTGATCCAGCTTCCACGCAGATGCAGGACTGGGAGCCGCCCAGACAGTCTATCACTCTCCCTGCACCCTTTCTTATTGCACTTTTAGATCGACTTTAGGTGACTCTCTGCAGTCAGGTCAGTGTCCCCTAACAGACTACGAGGTCCTTAAAGGCAGGGACCACACCGTAGTCATACATGTCATCAGCTCCCGGAACGTGGCACCTGCAAACTTCAGTCAAGATCTGCTGAATGAGGGCGCCTGGGTGGCTCAGTTGGTTAAGCGTCTGCCTTCATGACTCAGGTCATGATCCAGGAGTCCTGGGACTGAGTCAAACGTCAGGCTGTCTGCTCAGTGGAGAATCTGCTTCTCCCTCTCCCTCCGTCCCTGCCCCTGCTCCTTCTGTCTTGGTCATTCTCTCCCTTAAAAAAATAAATAAAATCTTAAAAAAAAAAAAAATTCTGCTAAATGAGAGGCAGAAGAGGGTGGCAGAGGCAGAGCCTGGCAGGTCTCCCCCAGAGCTGTCCCCTTGAGTGTCTACAGCTGAAGTCACTGCCCAAGCCACCTCCGGCTCACAAAGACCTTAAACTTACCAGTTCACAAACGGAGAAGGGCCTTCTTCCTCCGTGCCTCTCTCTGAGCCCAAAACATCTAGTGCTGCCCTGAAGGGGAAAGACTAGCAGGACAAAGACCAACTTTCCCCTGACCCTCTCTTCACCAAATGCAGAGAGTGATGCCAACCCCCCCTGGAAAGCACAAGTGATACTCAAAATATTTAAGAGCCAGTGAGAACGGGCCCCAGCCACCGACCCCGGCACAGTTGGACCAGGAGGGCCTGTCAGACCTCAGCCAAGCCGGAAGTTCAGAACTCAGCTATCGGGACGACAGACCGAACAGATGGAAGCTCGCCCTCCTGACTTGTTTGGGGCACACACTCTCCATCTCCAAGATTTCATTTATTTAAGGCATTAACTAGCAACATGAGATCATACAAGCCACATCCTCGCAACCCTGGACCCTGCTCTGATGGAACTGAAAGGAAGGATCCAGAGTCCTCCCGGCTCTAATTTCCCATGGTCACATTTTCTCATACCTCACCGGTTGTACCTGGTAACAGAAAACCAGCAGGACACACCGCCAGCTCCCATGGGGCCCGGGCAGGGGGCCCTCAGCCAGGCCAGGCACAGATCCTTGCCCTCTGCTCTGTAGCATGGGACTGGCAAGTCAGAGTCTGGACACTCCTCCCAACCCCTTCTGAGGAATCCTAGTGAGCTCTGGAAGCCCTGGACCAGCAGGACCAACCCAGGCGTGAAGGAACTGAGAGGGAGCCACACCTCAGCAGCAGCAAACTCCACCTGCCTTCCGCCCAACCTCTTTCACACCCTGGACACTGCTCATCTCCGGTTGGTGGGCTGTGTAGACAAAATGCCACTCCTGGAAAGTCGTTTTAAGAGAACAGGGGGAGAAGTTGCAAGGCCCGGCCCGGCTCCTAACCGGCTTGGCAAGGCGTTTTCGGTTTCCTATGACAAGGGGACAAGAGCTGCTCTAACCACCTCAGCGGGAATGCCATTAGCATCAAGTGAGGATACTGAGTATTAATTGTTTAAATTCCTTGGAAAAGGAACTAGATACCCTGTTAGGGGGCACGTGACTTTCTCCCTTCTCCCGGTAGCCCCCCTCCACCAGGCTGTGCTGTGGAGGCCTCCCCTGGGAGATGAGATCCAGCCAGCCCTGCAGAGGCTCTGCTCTACTCAGCTGTGCAGTCCCAGGGGCAGGGGTTGCTGGGCTGTCTTTGTTGTGTCCCCTGAAGGTCCCTTGGGGGCAGGAAAGAAAGGCAGGTGAGAAGCCAAAGGCTCCCGCGTGCAGCTTCGGGGTGGGGCACGCGGGACAGGAACAAAGTTAAAGCCAGGGGGAAATCAGCACATTTTCCTCAGTCATTAGCGAAAGTCAACTCGCCCATAGTGCGTGTGCTCCCCACACTCATGAGAGCACCATGGCCCACAGCAAGACACGGCATGGACTGGGCCATCCTGGGATCCACATTTGCATTTTCCCTGCATTTGCTGGAGCCTCTCCTAAGAATTCTGGGCAAGGAGGGATAGGAGAGCACTATCAGGGGCTTGGCAGTCATCTCTGGTATGACAACAACCCCAGAAAGAGCTCAAATCCCAGCTGGGTCCATCACTCCGTAGATGTCCCCATGTTGGAAATGCTAACCTCTCTCCCCTCCTTAAAGAGATGGGGAGAACAGCCACCTGGCAGGAGATTCACGAAGATGAACAGAGGGAGCACAAGTCCACATAGAAGGCACTCAGGAAGCTGGTTTCCTCCCCAATAACCAGGGGTTAATGACAGAGAGCATTGCCCAAAGTCACCCCAGCTCCATGCACATGCCAAGGAGGACACGGGGTCCTATCAGCTGCTTAATCAGATGTAAAAAACCTTTCTGAAAAGGAAGTGGGAACAGGAGGTGATGACAAAGGTCAAGAAACAGTAGCCTCTGTTTTTAAGAAAGTGAGAAGACATTCTGATTTTCTTAGCCCACATTTTTCCCCCCAAATGAGCCCCCGTGGGAGATCATGATGTCCTAGACCTCAGATGTCCCCTAGCCTACTTCTCTGGCTCAGAACAGTAATTTGGGTTGAGACACCAGACCTCCAGGGCTAGAGGGTGAAAGGTCAGGTGTCAGGGCCATCCTGACACTTATGGGGGGAGGGGGGTGGGGGGCACTCTCCTCTCTGCAGAGAGGGAAGGGATCTAGTGAGTCCTGAGCCCCCACCTGATACCAAGTCAGAGAGGAGAGCTCTTCCCCTGAGTAAAGCTGTGGGCCCCTGTTGCCTCCACACCTGCCTCTGCCCAAAGCTGCCCTGGACACACCAGAGATGCCAGATCGTGCACCTTCTGCTCTCAGTCCTCTGGTGCCCTAACCCCAGGAGAGATAGTCTGGAACGAGGGGGCCCCTGGCCTCCCCATCAATGCCCTCTCCTCCATTCCCAGTTTGGAAGGTCCAGCTGCCCACACAGATGAAGCTGTAGGCCATGTCTGCCAGAATTTCAGGGCCTACAGGATGGGAGAAGGCCTTTACACCCCAAGTCCACACACGCCCCCAGGGCCAGCACATGCACTGCACTGCGCCTGGCTCTGGGATCCCCCTCGTGGCCCTCATTCATCTGAGTCTGTGCCTCCGTGCTGACAGCTGTCTGGGTCAGGGCAGGGTGCTTGGGAGCAGGTGGGAGGAGGCATGTCACAGAAAGACTTGCTCAGCCCACCCCTCCACAACCCCACCTGGAGGCCTGAGGAGGGCGAGCCCCTCAGATGCTCACATTCGCCGGCCACTCGGCAGCGATGCCCTTCTCGACAGGTTGCCCTCATGTACCCAAAGTGACAGTGAGGGGGCCCGTGTCTCTGCCTCCCATGGGCACTTCCAATGATGTCTTTACATGAAATTCTAATCAAATGGCTACACGTAAGAAAACAGACATGCGAACCGTCATGTAGTCATCTGATAAATACTAAACAGCCTTTAAAATATGATCACTTACAAGTCAATACACAGAACTTCACCCACTGAACAAAACAGTGAAACACCAAAGGGAAGGTACACGCCCATCACTGTCCTGCATCAGGCACACTCAGATAGCAATGGAGGCCAGAAAGACTCCTGTGATATTCAGTCAGTTAGGATTTAATGGATGCAAAGCTCTTTTGATCTGTAAGGCTAAATGAATAAGTTTTAATGGGTCTCTGATAGAAATCCATTTCCTCTCCATTTATCTGAAAATCAAATTGAAACCAGAGCCTAAAAGACAGTGTAGCCCAGCAGGGTGGGGAGGGCCAAGCAGGTGGGGCCAACCACACCTGTCCCCCAGGCTGCCCCCCAGGTGCTGCTGAGCCACAGCCCCGCTCCCATGAGGTGCCAGCGGCAGCCTGCTGCTCAAGTCAGAGACCAAGCATCCTGACAGCGAGAAGAGCAGTGCCAGCCCCAGCAGGCCCCCAAAGAGCTGCTTAGGCCTTCAGAGGCTCCTGCTGACCAATCTCCAGCCAGTGTTTAGCACTGGCAGGGTGGAATGGGGGCAGGGACTAGGAGGGGGCTGGGCAGGGGGAGAGTCAGAGACAATCCAGGACTGCTAGCCTGGAAGGAGGGGACAATTCCTACTCCATCTTGTTGGGGTGGCACACAGTTGGAGGCAACGTGGGTGCCCATTATCCTTAGGGAAGAAGCACGAGGACCACAGTGGCTACAAAGCCCTCATCCATTAGGAAAGATGGATTAGAGACACATGCAGAACACAAGTGGTCTCACAATACAGGGCTAAGAGGAAAAGCCAAAAACAGAGTGAGCTGTAAAACGGAGTGCCTCCTAGCTACACTAAAAATGTGGCCAGTTTCGAGAAACTGTCCTAGCCAGGGGAGCCTAAGGAGACAAGGAAACTGGAGGCCATGTGGGGTCTGGGATGGGATCCTGGAACAGAAGAAGGATGGAAGGGAAAAACTCAATCTGAATAAAGTAGAAATTTTATTGAAGGATTATGTATCAATATTTGCTCATTAATTGTGACAAAAGCACCATATTAACACAGAGGTTGATAGCAGAGGAATCTAGGTATGGAGTCTGCTGGAAACCTCTGTGCAATTGTTCTATACGTCTGAAACGGCTTTAAACAATAAAGTCTGTTTTTCAAATGAAAAACTCGCATAAAGCCAAAACACCACCATACATTCCCCAGAAACACACAGCACTGGTATGACTGCTGGTGGGGAGAGCCAGGCAGGGATCTGTGCAGGTGACCAGCGGGTCCTCCCACAGACCAGTGATGATGACGCGTCCTGAACGAAAAGTGCCATTAACTTAGCACTTCGTATCAGAGGTCCCAAAACTGACAATAATTAATTTTTAAAATGGAGGGCGGGCAACACCGCAGGAATGTAGGTCACAAAGGCTGCATGAGTGGTGGGGGCTCTGGTGACAGAAGGGGGCTCCGAGGAGCTGAGTCACCTGCCCTTGAAGGAGAAGCGTTACGTAGGCTATGAAAGCGGGCGAAGGGGTCGGGGAGGCTGGGAGGGAGGCGCTTTTGGCTGGCAGCAGACCAGGGACAACCATCTAGGACCCGCTCCAGGCCCCCATTGAACACTGGGCAATCCCAAGAGCTATTTCTGGGCCCTCCTAATTCCCAGCCAAAGCTGGGAAAACCCAAGAACAACAACAATGGAACCTGCTGGTGGGCAGCAAAGCTGGGCAGTGATACTGGTAGCAGCAGTAAGAGTTGCCAGGACAGGAGGGTGTGGGTGGTTCAGTGGATTAAGCCTCTGCCTTCAGGGTCCTGGGATCAAGCCCCATTGGGCTCTCTGCTCAGTGGGGAGCCTGTTTCTTCCACCCCCTCTGCCTGCCACTCCCCCTGCCTGTGCTCTCTCTGTCAAATGAATTAAAATCTTTAACTGGAGGGCAAGGGGAGTGGGGTGGGGGTAGTTGCCAGGACAGTTCGATTTGCAATCAAATGCTCTACCACTGAGCTATACCCCCTGCACCATTCCATTTGAATTTCAGATCAGCAACAGATAATTTTTTAAGTATCTAAGCAGGTCCCAAATGTTTCATGGAACATACTTCTGCTGAAACCCTATTTGCTGTTGATCTGAAATGCAAATATAACTAGGCATCTTGAATCTGCTAAATCTGGCAACTCTAAATAATAATAATAATAATAGCAGTGACATGCACTGTTACTATTCTAAGTACTTAATTCACTTGTCTTGTTTTCATCTTCAAACAACCCAGTGAAGAATGTACGGCTCTCCCCTTTACACAGACATGGAAACTTTGACTCCCAAGGAGCAAGTCATTCAAGTAGATGCCAGACCCGGGACGTGAGCATCTGTCTCTGGACTCCAGAGACCACCTTCCTGAGCATGATGCTGTTTCCCAACTGAGCAGCTGAACGAGGCCCAGGGCCTCGGCTCCCTGACACCCAGAGATAGGTGTGGGACTGAGTCTCCCACGATAACAGAGCCAAGAGCTTCCTGTTTGATCCTCAAAACAAACTAGTACCTCAAGAAACCTTCCCACCAGACTCTAGTTCGAGGCACCAAGTGAACTCTGGGTTCCAAAAAGTGAAAATCAAGGAGGCAAGGGAGCTCCAGTCTGTCTTCAAAGAGCAGTCCTTACATTGGTGGAAAGAATGATAGAAGTAGCTTCTAGTCTAAGGGTCTGGATAAGCAGCCCAGGACAGTAGGACGAGGGTCTGAGCCAAGCCACGTGCCATGTTTCTCAGGGTCAGAGAAATGAATGAATGTCCGCTGGGGGTCCCTTCCAGTTGAGGAATGGTATTAACTTGACTCTTACAAAAGAGGTGAGAATGGCATCACACCCCTCAGCATGATTCTACTTAAAATAATCCTAATGAGCATTTACTGAGCACCTACTATGCAGTACACATTGCGTGAGATGCTTTCATTGCCCCATCCATGGATGGGACCTGTGTGAAACTACAGCTCAGCAAGGACACTAAACTGTTTTGCAGATGAGGAATGCGAGATTCAGGGAGGTAACTTATTTATTCAACTAACACTACCTTAGCACTTACTACACTGCATTATTCTTCAGACTCTGTCCTAGGGGCTGGGGATACAGAAGTGAACCAAACAAGACCCCTGCCTTCATGAAGCTGGTTGGGGCACAGATTAAAAAAAAAAAAAAATCTGTCTCATTGTTCCAGGTAGCAATGCTAAGTGTGATGAAGGAAACTAAAGCATCGCCAAGGACTAGAGTGATGGGGTAAGATGGGACTAGGATGCTCAGGAAGATGTCTGCAAAGAGATGACATTTAGGCAGAGGTCTGAAGTGAGGGGCTGAGCAGGCACAGGTCTGGGGAAGAGGAGACAACCAGTGCAAAGGCCCTGAGGTAAGGGTGACCAACACACAGCCAGGAGAAGGCCAATGGGCTAGAGCAGGTGTGGGAGGGTAGGAAGGGTAGAAGATGAGTACGGAGGGGATGGTTAGGGCAGGTCATCTTTAAAGGATCACGTGATATGAAGAAATGGATCAATGGATGAATGAATGGCTGGAAGAATGGATGGACAGACATGGATATGTAGATAAACGGATTTTCATGGAATCCCTTAAGCTGCTACTGACCAGAGGTCAGAACATCTATCAATCACAAGTTGATAAAACATGTCCAAAGTTCAGTTTCCAATGAATCCCCTCCCTCAGAGAGCCCGAGGCAAGCACATTCCTTAGTGACATATATCCCCTATAGAGGAATGTGATCCAAAGTTCGACATGCAATCTGGGTCTTCACCTCGAGGAAACCTTTGAGGAGAACACAGGATGGGGTCTTTGAGCACCAGGAAGAAATGTCTTGCCTCCCATCTCTAAGGAGGCCAACATCCACAGAACAGACTGGCAGCTCCCGACCACCACTACCCAGGATCCCCCAGGCAGGGGCACTAGCGACACCAAGGGTCTTCCTCAGGTCTTTGAACAAGAAAATCTGGTTTGCCCACCAGATAAAAAAACAAAATTCCACCTGCCAAAACAGGCCAGTGTTCCCTGCAGGTGACCCAATCACCAGGAGGCCAATCCTGCAAGGCCATCCCACCTCACGGCGCTTTGCCCCCTGCCCAACCTCACCTCCAAGTCCTTCTCAAGCTCCAGTCCGGCCTCCATCAGGTTATGCTCAAACTCCTCCCGCTGCTCCTTCTTCTCCTCCTCCAGGGCATCGAGAGGCCCCAGCTCAATGTCACCGTGGCCCCCAGGATGAGGCTCCTTGCCTGTCTCCCCATTGGAGACAATTGCCAGCGACTGGCCAGGGGAGCCCTGGCCAGGGTGCACCCCACGCTTGCGGTAATGGTAGGCAAGCACGTAGTCGACCTTCCTTTGGTTGTCATGGAAGTGCATGCGGCTCCGGCGGGCCTCCGAGGACACGGGCTCAATGGTGTCCAGGTAGTTGTTGATGACCTGGCCAGAGAGAATAGGACAGGGACAGTGAGGGCCCATGAGGAAAAGGGAGTGATGGAGGGGGCTAACCTCATGCTCTGGGCCCAGGGAGGGGGACCAGGAAGCCCCACAGGTCCCGAGGCCCTGACTCCCCAGTGGAAGGACAGAGTGGTGTAGGTTCTTCTGCCGCACCCGGCCCACACAGCCACCCGCACCTGTCTACAGCCTGGCCACCCGCGCCCTCCAACCCACTCTGGCTACCACGCACACAGGTTCGCTTGCATGCACGGTCTGAACAGGTAGCAGCAAAGCCCTGCACACCAGAGCCACACGGTGCTCCTGCACATGCACACAGAGCAAATACACGCGGTACCCCACACACATGCGTGTGCACACACGCACACAGCACCCCAGGGCGCTCAGACACACACACACAGCCCTCCACACGTGCTGGAACACACCCACACATACCCTGCTCCTTGCAGATGGTGCTGGCTGGCCCGCAAACACACGCTTCCTGACACACCCAGACTACTCACGGGCAAGTTCTCTGGATCCATCGGAACAAAGGCCAATCTGTTGTCACCAGGCCCACCCCAGCCCCACCCCCCAGGGATTCACTCGACACTGTGCCCCTCGCAGCCCCACATCCTCCTGCTCTGCAGAGACCAGTCGGGACCCTGCGAGAGACCGCGGCAGGGGGACCGGCTTCTGCTCTCCACCAGCCCGGCAGTGGGAGGTTGAGAGAAGAGGAGGGGAAAGACCAAGGCGGGGCAGGAGAGGGACCTGCCTCCCTCCCTTTGGGGGTTTCCCTGTTTGTTCACGGTTTGCTACCCATCTGCCTCTGCAGCCACCTGAGAGGCCACCTGGGCAACCAGATGA
This sequence comes from Neogale vison, assembly GCF_020171115.1. Classification (NCBI taxonomy): domain Eukaryota; kingdom Metazoa; phylum Chordata; class Mammalia; order Carnivora; family Mustelidae; genus Neogale; species Neogale vison. The sequence continues at coordinate 102,459,543 of NC_058102.1, read as the reverse complement.
AGTGCCAGGCACAGGGGAGAGCCTCCGAGCAGCCGCGGCAGAGCTCTGCTTCCTCAGACCTGGCAGGGGAGTCGGGCAGTCTGCAGACCAACAGGTGGGCCCACGTGGCCTCTCACGCCTCCCCTTCCCTCTCCTCTGCCCACAGACTTAGCGTGGACTTGGAGAGAGAAGAGAGGAAAAGGCCCTCACAAAAACCCTGGGCCTCTTTCTTTCTCTCTCTCTCTTTCTCTTTCACACGATCTCACACACACACACACACATCTGTGGGCAGGGGGCCCCGGGTCAAGAGGCTCCTTTGGGGCGCCCAACAGTGTCAGCCTTTACTCCACCCAGCACTCACCGAGCCGCTGCAGGAGCTCCCTCCACCGGAGGCCAGGCCAGATTCTCCGTCAGAACGGCCAGCAGGGCCGGGGGCTTGGGGACCCGGCACCTTGAGGTACTGCTGTCCATGTTTGAGGCCCCGGTCCCCTCTGGCCACTGCCCGAGGGCTCAGCCGGCGCGGGGAGCCAGGGAGCAGGGGGATATCTGTGAGAGGGAAAGACAAAGGAGGCAAAGCAGCTTCAGGTGACAGGAAACCCAGAACACGGAGAAACTGAGGCGCTGAGGGAGGGAAACCAGGGTACCTCTAAGAAAAAGGCCACACCTCCTCACGGTCTTGCTTAGGCAGTGGGATGCGGAAGAGGGTCTCATGCACTACACACACGCACACATGCGCACACACACACACACACACACACACACACACGGGAGAGCCAGCAGCAGAAGCTCCTTCAGGTGACAGCTGTCACAATCTTCTAATTCCCAGACAAGAGGGGAGAGTGTATCAGGTGAGCCAGTGTGAGTGGGAGCACTCCCTAGAGAGACACCGAAACTAATGCCAAAGGCTGGAGTTGTAGGGTCTCTCCCAGGGCACCCTGGTGCACCCTTGACGGGAGAGCAAGGACAGACAACACCACCCGTGGGTCCCCTGAGGGCAGAGGCCTGCTCTGACAAAAGCGCTGTCTCCAATGCCCTTGAGGGGTTCCCACGCACCTGCTGCCTCCACCAGGGCCTCAGAGCTCCACAGCCCCTTCCCAGCCCTCCCCGGAGCAGCCCCCTAGCAACCCACAGCGGGCGCCAGTGCTACTTCAGAGACCTCCTGGTTTCACCCCCGCAGGGTAAGGACGCAGGCCGGTGACAAAATTGCAGAATGTCAGAATTGGAGGGCACCGAAGCACTAAACACCCCAGGCAGGGCCCACGAGCTGCCAGGACCTCGAAGCTGACCAGACCCAATCTGTACCCCCTCTGAGAAATACTCTTTCCAACCAAGCTGTACAGCGCAGGGCGCCGGGGCTTCCCCCTCAGCTCTGCCACTTGCTCACACCTCTCTGAGCCTGTTCCTCCTGCCTGTAGCATGAGAATCCCAGACTGGCCGGCTGCGCTGAGAAACCGAAGGACAGATACATATGCAAGACCCCCAGGGCAGTCATCAGCCCACGGGTGTGCAATGAAAGGTGGTTGTCATAATTGTTCTCATTTTCATTCTGAGCTGCGTACGGGAAGAAATCACACCACGGACATCCAGCTCAGCCCCTAGCACCTGCTCTAAGGAGGAATGAACAAAAAGCAGTTCAGAAGAGCCCTTTAGGCACCCAGCTCTCTGCTGGACAGTTCAGGGGCCCTAGAACATTCGGTCCCTGTCCTGGAAAACCTGATCATCTCTTCACGAAGACAGAGCTGGCAGGCAGGAAGAATGCAGAGCAGAGCTCTCATAATTTACTTCTACACTGTGGGAGACCAGCGAGGCTGGAAGGCTTCCAGAGGGACTGACCCCGACTCTGGTCTTGAAAGGTGGATGGGTTCAGAAAGGCAGGGGCGAGAACACAGAAGGGCAACAGTGGGTGTGCGTGCTGGTGGTGAATGAAGGACCTGGGGCTCAGGACGGCAAGGAAGGGCTTCCTTCCTCAGTCCCTCATCTTGCCTTATCCCTCTCCCTTTGTGCCTTTCACATGCCTGCCTACCACCTGGCCCAGGGCAGAACTGTCCCCAGGGAAGGCTTGAAAACCTCCAGATGCACATCGAAAAGAGACCAAGACCACCCCCATGTACACCTGTGCTCAGGCAGGACAAAGGTAAGGCTCACTCAAGCACGCTGGTCGGCTATACTCCCATTCACAGCTGTAGCTCAGATTCAGGGTCAGTCCCAGCATTAGTCAAACCACTACCCAGGAGGCACAAGCCCCTGAAGGTACAACCTGGGCTATGAGGCTGGTCTCCAGGGCTCCACCAGCCATCCCAGCAGCTCCCTCTGCTTGCCTCTGATGCATGGACCACAGCTGCCTGAGGCCCTGCCTTCTGCTCACCTTCTCCCCCTGCCCCCCTGCACCCAACAATGAGGACACAGCACATGGCTGAGTCACTCCACCTCCAGAAAGACACACCAGGCAGTAATGACACAGAGGTGGAGACACTCAAGTCGGCTGGCCTCACCATGAAACTGGGGGTCGGGCGGGGTGAGTGAAGCCTGGGCATCAGGACAAACGTGACAAGAGAACCCACTCCACAGGACTCCTCCAAGAAGCTGAAAAAGGGGGAACTTGAGTCTGATCGGAAGGAAAGACCTACATACACAGCCTGTGGAACATGTTACAAAGTTGAAAATAATCTTCCCTTCACTGACCATTTACTTGGCTCTTGGCTGAGGCTGCCTTGCCCAACAGAACCCTGGGGATTGCAGAAGGCAGCTGCCTCCTGGGCTCGGAGTGCCATGGGGGATGGGGAAGGTGCATGGCTTCCCCACCTCTGGATCAGTGGACAGGCTTGCACAAGGCTTGGACCTGGGACGTCTTCTCTACACTCTCACCCTATACCTGGATACTCTCATCCACTCCTCCGGCCTTAATGATCAGCTGTGCTCATGACCCCCAGCATTTTGTCTTTAACCCTTATTTTCTTCCAAACACCCTCCCGCCTACTGGCCTCTCCACCTGGATGCTTCGGCGCCCCCTTCAGAACCTACAGGTCCAAAACCAAATCTGCATTCTGCTCCACATGAGGACCTGCTCCAGCATTGCCAGGCCGCCACCACACCTGTCCACACTCCCGCCTGGACAGCCTTCCCCAGGCCCCGACAGCCCCTGTCACCCATCCTAGGAACTCTGCCCTGAAACAGCTCCCAAAGCCAACTGTTTTCCACGACCTCCATGACTACCACCCTAGTCCAGACTACCATGCTCATTCGGTGGGGTCACTCCAACAGCACCCCCTGCTTCCACCCTCGCCCGCTTCCACTGTTCCCCAAAAGACGGTCGGCCTGGCTACGACACCTGCATGCGTGGAGACCTTTGGTGCTTCCCCCACCCCCACAAGCTGTGAGACCCTGCATTACCCGGCCTGCTCCCCAGGGCCGCTGCGTCTCTGAGTCCCGGCCCTGCTGCTCTGTAGACAGTGTCTGGAACGCACCACATGCTCTCCCAGCCCCAGGCCTGACCCATGTTCCTCTCTCAGGCTATGCTTCTTTGTCTAGCTGAGGGCCACCTGCTCTTTGGGTCACAAGGGACCCAGAAAATCAAAAGTAACACATGACTGTTTCAAAAAGCTACTGCTCAAGGTCTAAGACGGAAATACTCAGACACTACAGGCAAAGCTAATTTGCTTCCCTCTGCAGACAAGCCTTGCGGTTCCCCAAGCTGAGGTGGTGCTGGGAGAGCTCAGGGGACACACAGACACAGGTCTAGCTGGCAGGAGAAGGCCTCTGAGCTTTATCCCATGGACTCCACTGGTTAGGAGGGTACCGCAAAGAGTGGGACATTTATTGTCTGGGGTCACTGAATAAGGGTAACCTACTGATGGCAGCCATTGACTGTCCAGTCAAAGGAATCCCCCTCCTCCAAGCTTTTGCCCAGAGCTGACCACTCCAAACAACTCCCCCAAATGGGACTAGCCCATCCTTCAGCCATCCAAACCCTCACAAGCCTCCTAGAGCATGAGGGTGGGGGAAGAGAAGGCCCTCCTCACCTAGTCAAGTGTAACTGGATGAAAATGACCAGAGGCCTCCCGGAGCCTAAACATAGACAGAGGGCAGCCCCAGCTTGGCAGCAGCTGCCCACCTCCCCCGCCACCCCGATCCATTGTCCCCTCCACCTTCAGGGGGACCTTTCCAAGTCACACAGCCCCACTTTCCTACTGGAAGCCCTTCAATGGCTCCCTATTGCCAGAGCAGAAAGTCTTTACCATGGGCTGAGAGACGCGACATGTGTTCTCCAGCCTTGTTGTCGCCCTCCTTCCCACTCCCTTCTTTCTGAATATTCTTATTTGCTCTATTGGCTAAGACGATGAAGCACAGGGAAACCACAAGGCATGTGATGGAAGGGGGGGACAGGCTGCACTTTTGGGGGAGGGCAGTGTTCTGGTCTTAGCTTGCTGTTTGGAGAACCTGCCACCCGAGTGGTTCAAGACCGCAGCTGACACTCTTTTCCAGGCCAGGAATAAGAAATTCAATAAATGTCAGCCTGTGATCTGGGACTACATGGGTGTCTCCCAGTGGAGTGGGATCTACAGACAACTGAGCAGGGCTGGGGTGACAACCACACTGCTCCCCAGCACTCCTCGCAGGCCTCGCCGTCGGCACCCTGCCACGTGGCAACCCCCACGCTGAGCCAGGGGGACCCTCAGCGCCACGTCTTGGCATTGCCACAATTTCAGAAAAATAATGTGATTTCTTTGACGTCAGTTTCTACTTCCACAGTTGAGAGGCGGGTGTCATTACCCTATCTTTTCCCCCACAGGGGGTGGGTGAGACAGAGCAAGAGGAAAGATGACAACTCCTGGGGAAGTCCACGAGCTACAGAAAATGTGAGGGATTGTTACCAAATCCTACCCCAGGGCTTCAGGGCCTGGCCCTTCCCATGCTTCTGCCCACCCTCACTTCTCTGTTTCATACCAGTCGCTTGGCCTTCAGTCCCAGAACTGCCCTTCTCTGCCACCAGCCTACCTGCTCCTATTCCCCTCCCCCTGGAAGTGCTCCTAGAGGAGGCAGGAGAAGCACCAGCTTCTCTATCCCCCGGTACCAGGATTTCGTTTGTATCTGGCACCACTGCACAATTTCTTAGCCTTTAGAACCACAATTTCAGGGGTGAACTCTGTCCCTTCTGGACGGATCCCACCTCCACCGCTCAGGAGGGCTGCAGGTGCCTTAGGCTACACCACAGAGGCAGACAAAGGAGCAGGATCAGAGATCCGGAGGGAAAGGAATAGAGACGAAAGGCAGGGAGAGCCCCCAAATCTAAATGAAAAAGCAAGTAGAGCTTGTTTTCAGGGTCCTCCCGTGGCCTGCCCTTTCACACCATCCCTTCCCCCAGCCCAGCCAAGGCCCCTCCCCAGCTGGGGTCCCCATTCCCATCCACCATCAGGGGCTTCTGACGCCCATTCCCCCATTGAGCTGTTTGCTGTCTCGGCTTACAAGCTCCAAAAGCTGGCATCCTGAGACAACAGAAGGGAAAGAATTCAGGAAACTCTAAAGCACTCTGGAGATGTCCCAAGCCCTGCATGTGTGCAGGGGGCAGGGCTCTGGTCTCACCACGAGGAATACCCTCCAATGGTAGGCACTGGGCACCATGCCAGGTGGGGGGACAGATGTTGTAGGGGTTCTTTCCAGACCCTTCGAACCATGCCCCAGCTCTCAAACAGTTTGGTGAAATTCTTTGGGGTCACAGCAAAGGATCGGAATGGGACGGGGCTTCTGAGGAGGGGAAATGGCCAGGCATGGGCTGTGGAGAGCGAGGGGGGTTGGGAGAGCTCAGGCAGTAGGGGATGGCGGGAGAACGAGAGCAAAGGGACCAGGAAGCACAACCAAGAGCAAGGCGGCAGAAGGCTGAACAGACTGGGAGCGGGAAGTGGGTTCCCCAGGCAAGTAGGAGCGGGAGGTGAGTCATCGGGGCTCTCGGAGGTTTCCAGAGCCTCCAAGAAAGAACAGCAGCAGGTGGTGTCCTGTGGGAGCCTGACCTCCAGGCAGCAGCGCTCTTCCTCGAAGCTTCCCTCATGGCATCATTACGGCCTCCTTACAAAGCACAGGCAGGGCAAGTGTGAAGGGAAGAACAGGGCCGCCTCTCTCCCCACCCTTCAAGGCCACTGTTTCAGGTAAAGCCAGACAGGCCGGCGCTACCCTGAGTGGAGACAGTGCGTCCACACTCTCCCAGGTCGAGAACAAGACTCCAGGTGGGGTTCAGAGAGACCTGGGCATGTGCAGACTTTTGTGGATGTTCATGTGGCCCCTCCCCAAGCATCCTGGGATAGATGGATGGCAGTTCAGGTAGGGTCAGCACTTGTGCAGAGGTCTTACCCTGCTTTCCTGCATGAACTTGATAGTCAAAATTAGAGGTGCCAAGCTTAAAATTTGGACCCAATGGCCCTGCTGATCACCCTAGGCCCTGCCCCACAGCTGCTGTTGAACAGCACTTTCCTAGACTCTGCATGAGGCCTGAGCAACAGAAGGACGGTCTTCCAGTCCCCTCCACACAATAAAGGACTATTTGCAGATTTGCCTCTTGGGCTCTGCCTCTCAGACTCAAAAACAGCCCTCTGTCCACCGATGCTCAAATATCCCCTTCCTAAGGATGACACGGCGACAGTGTGCATCCTTACCTTGAACCTGGGTAAGTAAGAGCTAACTGGCCTCCCTGCCACTAGCTTGCTCCCCTCTGATCCTCAGGTCACAACCTGACCAAGTTACTCCCCTTCGATCCACTCTTCTTAGATGAAGACCAGATTGTCTGATATGCACACAGGACCTCTTGTGATCTGGGCCCTGCTCACCTGTCTGAATACTCCTTCACATTCCATTCACATAGAATACACCCATCCACAGCCCACTTACCCCTCCCTGCAGCGCCCCCCACCACCACCACCACATGCCATCCCGCCATGCTCCAACCTCAAGTGGCTGTCGTTGCAGGGTGGGGGATTGAACGACTATGTCTCTATTCATTTCAGAACCAGTTCACTTCCTGGGCTCTATATAATACAATGGAAATATAAGGCTTGCCCTAGGTGCTCCCAAGGAAGGCAGATTAATAAGGAAAATAGACTAATAAGAAGATCATTTCAGGAACAAGAGAAAAGCTAAAGCTGGAGTATGAACAAGAACCTGCAGAAGCAGAAGCCCGCAGCTCTGCTTAGAGCTAGCAAGAAAGGCCTCCCAGGGTACACGACTTTTGAGAAGCATCTAGAAAAGAGAAGTGGGCATAATCCAAAGGGCAAGGGAGGAAAAGGGATTGCAGGGAGGAAGGCAATCATTTGCATGTCCTTTGCAATCAGCTGCTGGGCTTGGCTGTTTCAGATCATCAACCTTCTGAGAGCAAGGCTTGCTTCCTCCTCCTCATGTTCCTTTCTACCCACATAGTCCCAGCAGGTGGCCAGCTATGTGATGGGATTGGAGGGGCTGAGAAAGGACCCTTCTGGTTTATAATACACACTTTTTAACATGGCCTACAAGGCCCCTTACTCTCTTTTCTGTCAACCTGCCAGTATCACTGATCTCCTGCTGGCTACTCCCCCCTCCCTGTCTCCCTCCCTCCACTTCTCTCTTTCTCTCTCTCTCTCTCTCTCTCTCTCTCACACACACACACACACACACACACACCAGGCACACTGAACTACCAGCAGCTTCCTTAAGGTGACCTACTTTTTCGTTTGTTTGGTTTTTTTTAAAGATTTATTTATTTGACAGAGATCACAAGTAGGCAGAGAAGCAAGCAGAGAGAGAGAGAGAGGAGGAAGCAGGCTCCCTGCCAAGCAGAGAGCCCGATGGGGGAATCAATCCCAGAACCCTGAGATCATGACCTGAGTGAAAGGCAGAGGCTTAACCCACTGAGCCACCCAGGCGCCCCTGACCTGCTTTTTCTTATCCTTGGTCTTCGATCTTTGGAATTGTACTCCCTTCTGCCCCTAAACATATCTTCTCAACCAAGACAACCTGATAAGTCCCTTCTGGTAGCATTCTTAACATCTCTCCCCTCCCCTTTACAAAATTCAAACAACAAGCACTTATGGTCAATGCTCAGACCCAAGATTCTAGGTCAAGAAAAGAATCAGAATTTCAGGAAGTGCTTCGTGGTAAAACCCATGGACTGGGATCTGGAGGAGTTCTCCAGATGAAACCTACTCACCAGCTGCCCATCCTACACTGTGGTCTGGAGTATGGCTGATGAGATTAATGTATAAGCGTCCCCACCCCTACACCAGGAAGAAGCAGCCAGTCTACAGCCTAACTGACCAAAACTGTTCTGTTGGCCAACCACAACCTGTTCTGAAAGTTCATTAACACGAAAAGAGCATGATGATGCAATGGCGAGCAAAATGTAACCCTTCTTCTACCCACCCACCCCCAACACCACACACACAAGCACACCACTGTATGAGGGTGTCCTCTCCTGGACATATTTGGTGGATTCCTGCAACATCCCCTATCTTCCTCCATCACCAACATGCCTCTCCCACCTCTCATCACCAGGGGTATAACCAAGATTGATGATCTCTGTCTTATTCCCAGCTCTCCAAAGAAGGTCGAACAGATTTCCATTGCCCAAAATAGACTGGGTCTGAGACTAAAGCCTAAGACAGCTCTTGCAGTCATAGCTCTCTGCCCAGGCCATCCCAGCTTCCGACCTGGATGAGAAATGAGGCATACAGAGGGATTCAGCAGGGAAGAAGAACATGAATGAATCTGAGAATTTTATAAAATATCTCAAATACATGTATAAGCTATAGGAAATTGCTCGAAAGTTTTCTCTGTGCTACAGCCTGGTTAACTGATATGAGTAAGTTCATATCATATAGACAGCAAACCTTATCTGTTCACTTGTGTTCTCCTCAAGGACAGGAAAGTGCCTATCTTGCTCACCACATATGCTTAGCCCCAAGCATGAGGACTGGCACATAACTGGCTTCAGAAGGAGGAGGACAAGTGTCTTCCCACAACTTGGGAGAAGGAAATCCACAACTTCAAGCATCAACTAAGATGGTTAACGCCACATGGAGGCCTGAAGAATTGTTCATGAACACACTGGAAACACCCCTAGGGACTGAGTCAGACTTTTCAAAGGACTGGAGAGCCCATAATAATTAGGAGAGAGGAAAGTTTGAGAGACACATTTTTTAATTTCTCCTAACTCCACTTCTACTAGGCCTAGCCAAATATAAATTGTTCTTACTTAAAACCAGATGTGTCCTCATTTGACTATCAGTGAGGCGATGGTCACCACATTCCAAAGGACAGAACCAGAAGTAGTAGTCCTGAAGAAGGAGAGACAGAAGCATCCAGGAGCGGCTCTGTGGGTTGGAAGAGATGGTCGTGGGAAGCCAGACTTAAAATATGAGCAGTCAGCAACTGAGAAAGGTGAGGGTCCGTGGAGAAACTGGCTGGTTCTCAACCCTAGATCCATAATTAGAATCACCTAAGAAAGTTAAAATATTGATGTCTGGGCTCCACCTGAAGATTTGGACTTCATTTGTGTGAGGTGCTCCACTATACCACCAGGGGTGAGATCCCTGGTCTACAGAATCAAAAGTGTGGGCAGAGATCGAGTCACAGGGAAGGAAAGGAGCTTATGAAGGAAAGGAGTCTCACCTTCAGGGAGACTCACCTTCCTCCTCTAGGAGGAGCAGCGCAGGAGCCAGCAGCAGGAATCTGCTGGGTTTGGAGACTCCAAACAGAGCCGTGGGCCTGCGACAGAAATGCTTGGTCACAGGCTGAGTGAGCTCACAGTGTAGCCAGAGACCAGGGAGACAGGAGGGATTGAGTGTTTTTCTCTGAGGGTGCACTGAGGAGTGGGGCTCCCACCTCTCAGCTCCTCCAGGCTGGAGATAGGGAGGCCGCCATTTTCATTCCCATCCTCCAAAGAGGTATGGAAAGCGTTCAGGGAACAAAATCTCCCGAGAGCAAACCAAGCAGATTACTTAGCCTGGCCCCTGGCAAGGGCAGTACAATTACACCTCATTTGAGAATCCAGGCAACAGACCTCTCCCCCAGAAGATCAGCAAGAGCATCTAGCCAAGACCAAGTTCACTGATCAATGAGAACTGCAGAACTTCAAAGCTCAGAATACAGCATGTAGAATTCATGGCTTTTTTCCCAAGATTCTTTACTCTTTCAAAGTTAAATTTTTTTAATTTTATTTTTTCTTATTCTATTTTTTAATGTTTCCTCTTTCCTATTTTAACATCTTTTTTTTTTTTTAAGATTTTATTTATTTATTTGACAGAGAGAATTCACAAGTAGATGGAGAGGCAGGCAGAGAGAGAGAGGGAAGCAGGCTTCCCGCTGAGCAGAGAGCCCGACGCGGGACTCGATCCCAGGACCCTGAGACCATGACCCGAGCCGAAGGCAGCGGCTCAGCCCACTGAGCCACCCAGGCGCCATTTCTTAACTATTTTATCTTGTCAATACCATTTTAAAAATCTTTTTTAATTTTTATAGTTATACTCATATTCTATCCCTTCATTGTATTTCACCTTATTTTTTGCATACATATAGATTTTTCTTTCTTTAAAATTTAGGGATACAGTTTCTTCTAATAGATCAAAATATACCCTAATCAAGCACATGGCTTTTTCTAGTCTCCAGCCTGATCCCATTCTTTTGTCTTTTTTCTTCTTTTTTTCAACCAACTTATCAATTCCTTTTTTAGAATCTTTTTAAATTTTCATCTTTACAGTCATATTCAAGCCCTTCAATATGTTTACCCTTAATTTTGTATATATATGTTTTTCTCTCGTTAAAATTTTGAGAGGTAGACTAAAATATATCCAAAATCAAATGTGTGGCTCTGTTCTATTCACCCGTCTAATATACACATTTTTTTCTTTTTTTCCTTCTTTCCTCTCCCCCTGGTTTCAGGTTTCTTCTGATCTGGTTAGTGTATATCTTTCTGGGGTTGTTACTACCCTTTCAGTATTTTGTTCTCTCATTCATCTATTACCTGGATAAAATGATAAGGTGGAAAAATTAAACACAAGAAAAAGAAAAAGAGGCAGCTCCAATGGCTAGGGACCTAATCAATATGGACATTAGTAATATGTCAGAACTAGAGTTGAAAATTATGGTTTTCTCCTTTCTGGAGAAATAAAAGAACTAATATCTAACCAAGTTGAAATAAAAAAAGCTATTAATGAGGTGCAATAAAAAATGGAGGCTCTTACTGCTAGGATAAATGAGGCAGAACAGAGAATCAGTAATATAGAAGACCAAAAGATGGAGAATAAAGAATCCAAGAAAAAGAGAGACCAACAACTACTGGAACACGAGGGAACAATTCGAGAGATAAGTGATAGCAAAAGACGAAACAATATTGAAATAATTGGGATCCCAGAAGAAGAAGAAAGAGAGAGGGGGACAGAAGGTATATTGGAGCAAATTATAGCAGAGAATTTCCCTAATTTGGTGAAGGGAACAACATTAAAATCCAGGAGGCATAGACAACATCCCTCAAAATCAATAAAAATTGGTCAATATCCCATCATCTAACAATAAAACTTATAAGTCTTAGTGACAAAGAGAAAATCCTAAAAGCAGCTCAGGACAAGAGGTCTGTACAACAGAAACAAGAGGTTTCTACAACAGTAGAAATATTAGACTGGCAACAGACCTATCCACAGAGACATGGCAGGCCAGAAAGGACTGGCATGATATATTCAGAGCACTAAACGAGAAGAATATGCAGCCAAGAATACTACATCCACCTAGGCTGTCATTGAAAGTAGAAGGAGAGATAAAAAACTTCCAGGACAAACAAAAACTAAAACAATTTCCAAAAACTTAGCATGCAGTAGATGCTCAATAAATAGCAGTTCTTATTATCAATATCATCATCATCATTTGGGGACTTTGGCATCAGACAAATAAAACTAAATTTAAAAATTCATTCCTTTAGGGACGCCTGGGTGGCTCAGTTGGTTGGACGACTGCCTTCGGCTCAGGTCATGATCCTGGAGTCCCGGGATCGAGTCCCGCATCGGGCTCCCAGCTCCACGGGGAGCCTGCTTCTCTCTCTGACCTTCTCCTTGTTCATGCTCTCTCTCACTGTCTCTCTCTCAAATAAATAAATAAAATCTTAAAAAAAAAAAAATTTCATTCCTTTATTCAAAAACCATTTAATAAGTATTTAGCAACCCCTGTCCTGCCATGGCTGCTGAAACTTGAAGACCTCAGAGACTTCTTTGGAGAGACAAATATGTAATTCTGCAACTTAAATTCAGGAAAATAAGTGTGACCATGCCACACTAAAATTATCATTTTTGGTAAGTCCCTAAGACAGAGACTACTAGCTGCTTACCAAAATTCCATGTTCTCTCTTTCTTTCTGGACACATAGCTAGACCCTATTTCCTAGCCTCCCTTGCAATTACATGTAGCTACAAGACAATTACAGCCAGAGGAATGTAACAGAGTGATACATGTTACCTTCAAACCTAGCCCATAGAAACCTTCTGTGCCTGCTTCTGCTTGCCTGTCCATGCTCTCTCCCCTTTCAGATAACTGGGAGGAAAGCCCTCGGGGCTGCCTTGGAAGTCAGAGTTGAAACTGATTAAGCCTCCATCATGCTGGGTCCCTGAAAAGCTATATGGATAAGAGCCACCCCAGTCACTTGTTTACTCAGCTTACTATTAGTTTAGCAAGAAATAAACTGTCATGTTTTACTCATTATTTATTTTTTGGTCTATTCGTTAGAGCAGCTGAGTGTTTCCCTAACTAATACAGTACCCTTCACTAGCAATGCAGATAATAATAAATAACTCTACTCACAAGTGCAGTAATTAGTCTACTGAGATACCATCCAAGCCAAATACCCACATGTCAGAGTCCAGTTCAACAGACCCTTCCCCAAACTTCTCCCAGCCTGACAGATTTAACAGCCCCCCCCCTCAATTTCTGCAAATCACAAGCCAGGGGAGATACTCAAAGGTAGGGACTGGATATCATCTTTGACCTTCACTGCAGCCTGGCACATAGTAGGTGCTCAACAAAAGAGCAAATTAAAAAACTGAAATGCCCAAAAGATGAGCAGAAGGATTTCTCCCCTATGCTTTGTGCAAAATAATCTCCACTATGCTTTGTGCTATAGAATTCTGGAGCTTTCATTATGTTGAGTTCCAGTACTGTTGAGCACTAACAAAGGTGATTTTAAAGAAAAGCTGTGGCCTTACCTGCAGGCATCTCCATGGTCCAACTCTCTCTTAAGACAGAAATTAAGGCTGGGCTCTCAGCTTCTCATTAAAATTAGATAAATACAACAAATTCATTCTTTTCTAAATCATGAAGATCACTTTTGAATATTAGAAAGTCCTGTTACTTCTGGCCTTTGCCAATGACCTACAACTGAAACTGTTTTTCAACAGAATACTTTTTACCTAAAAACCTGCTGATAAACTTGTTTCTAGTACCGATAAAATCACTGGTACTAGGGTGGACATTCTTCTGTAAACAGCTATAAAACAGGACAAAGTACACAAGCCAAACATTTTCAGGCACTGAACACATCCCTCATTTGGAACTACAATTTTCGAGATAGAAAGTCATAAATGTAATCCCATAAGGACACATTATTGACTGGGGTTCAGGAAGCAGGAACCCAAGTAAAGGAAAATCCCACTGAACTGAGGAGGCAGAGGTCAAGGCTTGGAGAAACTAAAATGGCTGGAAATTATGGGGCGGAGTGAAAAAGAGGAGAAATATGTGCCAAGAATGTTCTCTAGAGAGGTTTTTGAGGACCTTCATGACTCCTTGGCTGAGAGCAAGTCTCCACTCGCGTTAAGGGCAAGATGTATGAGGCTGACCAGAGAGAGGCTACCACCACCCTGAGATCAGAACAAGATGCTGGAGGTCACGCAGTACTGGAAGACATTGATGTTCCATCCCAGCCAGAGCAGCAAGACCTCATTAACATGTCCTAACATTCCAGATATCCAGCTGAGACATGAGATCCCATTTTAGGAGTAAGAACCACACGCTATGTTTCTAGCAGACTATCCCTAAAAACTTCTAAGGCCAAGCCCTGAACAGATCACTAGGGGAGACACATGAGAGGCTGAGTCTTACCAAGTTAAAGAATCATGGGAAAAACCTTGTATTTTCCAAAAATATACCTTAATGAGCAGAAAACTAGACCTAAATATTAAACTCAAAGGGATCAGCTCGTAATTGAACTACATGCTGGAAAACTTTTCTTAAAAAAAAAATTTTAACTCTCCTGAAAGATAGTGTTGTAACATGCACAATGTCCATTTTACTATCAAAATTTACTAGACATGGAAGAAACAGACAAAAGTGACCCATGAAAGACACAAAGAACACAATAAAAATTCACATCAGCCCTCTGGCCTTTTTCAGTAGGCCCAGAGGGACCCAGGGCCAATGAACTCTCTCCCCAACCTCAAGAAAGATTCACACCTGCACTGGAAAGGCTGCTGGGCCAGCCTTGGTCATACACACAGACATAGCCTGTGCTGGATCTGGTCCTGTCAAGGGGATTAGTGTTTGTTCTCATTGCTCCTTCCTAGTTGCACTGTTTATACTTCTATGATCTTAGTAAGTGGAAGATATGGAAACTGCAAAAGTGCAGAGAACTAGAAAATATAAACAAAAATCAATGTAAATGTAATTGGTTTCACACTCCACGATTTCAAAACTTACTACAAGCACAGCAATTAGGCAAGAACAAGAAATAAAGATAGCAAAATTGGAAAGGAAGAAGTAAAACTGGCACTATTTTCAGAGGACATAATATTATATGGAGAAACCCTGGAGACTATCAAAAAACTGTTAGGACTAGGGGCGCCTGGGTGGCTCAGTGGGTAAGCCGCTGCCTTTGGGTCAGGTCATGATCTCAGAGTCCTGGGATCGAGCCCCGCATCGGGTTCTCTGCTCAGCGGGGAGCCTGCTTCCTCCCCTCTCTCTGCCTGCTTGTAATCTCTGTCTGTCACTTAAATAAATAAAATCTTTAAAAAAAAAAAAAAACTGTTAGGACTAATAACTTCAGTAAAGTTTCAGGATACAAAATCAAATACAAAAAAAAAAAAAGAAGAAGAAAGAAAGAAAAAACACCTTACTGCAAAGTTACTGTGGTATTGGCATAAGGACAGAAGAATTAATCACTCATTAGAACTGGGATTCCAGGGCGCCTGGGTGGCTCAGTGGGTTGAAGCCTCTGCCTTCGGCTCGGGTCATGATCCCAAGGTCCTGGGATGGAGCCCTGCGTCAGGCTTTCTGCTCAGCGGGGAGCCTGCTTCCTCCTCTCTCTCTGCCTACTGTGATTTCCGTCTGTCAAATAAATAAAAAACCTTTAAAAAAAAAAAAAGAACTGGGATTCCAGAAATAAGTCCTTGAATTTCTTTTTTTTTTTTTTTAAATGATTTTATTTATTTATTTGACAGAGAGAAATCACAAGTAGATGGAGAGGCAGGCAGAGAGAGAGAGGGAAGCAGGCTCCCTGCTGAGCAGAGAGCCCGATGCGGGACTCGATCCCAGGACCCTGAGATCATGACCTGAGCCGAAGGCAGCGGCTTAACCCACTGAGCCACCCAGGCGCCCTAAGTCCTTGAATTTCAACAAAGGAACTAAGAAGTGGAGAAAGAAAGGGAGAAATGGTACTGGGACAATTGGATATCCACACAAAAAAGAAGGAAGTTGGACCTCACATCATACATAAAAATTCACATTTTCCAGAAATGGATCACAGACCTAAATGCAATAGATAAAAATATAAAACATGTGGAAGGTAACACAGGAGTAAATGTTTATTACCTTAAGCACTTGTTTCTTAACCAAAAAGCACACGCAAGTAAAGAAAAATAGACAAACTAGCTTTCATCAAAATTAAAAATGTTTTAAAAGACACCATTAATGGCGCACTTGGGTAGCTCAGTCGTTGAGCAACAGATTCTTGATTTTGTCACAGGTCATGACCTCAGGTCTTGAGATCAGCCCCATGTCTGGCTTCATGTCGAGTCTGCTTAAGATTCTCTTTCTCCCTTTCCTTCCGCCCTCCCCTTGTTCCAGCTCCCTCTCTAAGCAAACAAACAAATAAATAAATAAATAAAATCTTTTTTTTTTAAAGACACCATTAATAAAGTGAATATACAACCTAGAGAAAGGGAGGAAATATTTCCAAGTCATGTATCAGAAGAGGGACTTGTATCCAAAATACATAAAGAACTTTTACAACTCAATAATTTAAAAAACAACCTAATTTGAAAATGAGCAAAGGAAATGAATAGACATTTCTCCAAAGAAGATAGGCAAGAAATATTCAGTAGCACATGAAAAGATGTACAACATCATTAGTCATTAAAAAATGCAAATCAAGGGCACCTGGGTTGTTCAGTGGGTAAAAGCCTCTGCCTTCAGCTCAGGTCATGATCCCAGGGTCCTGGGATCAAGCCCCGCATACAGTATGATTCCACTTACATGAAATATCCAGAATAGTAAAATTCATGGAGACCGAGAGTTAGAGGGAGGGAGGAAAGGTGAATGGCTGTCAATGAGTATGAGGTTTCTTTTTAGGATAATGAAAATGTTCTAAAATTAGAGAGCAATGAAAGATGCACAACTCTATGAATAAAAATGACTGAATTGTACATTTTTAAAGGGTGGATTTTATGGTATGTGATTATATGTCAATAAAGCTGGCATTTTTTGGGGCGCCTGGGTGGCTCAGTGGGTTGAGCCTCTGCCTTCGGCTCAGGTCATGATCTCAGGGTCCTGGGATCGAGCCCCGCATCGGGCTCTCTGCTCAGCAGGAAGCCTGCTTTCCCCTCTCTCTCTGCCAGCCTCTCTGCCTACTTGTGATCTCTGTCAAATAAATAAAATCTTTAAAAAAAAAAAAAAAAGCTGGCATTTTTTAAAAAATGGAACTCCTAGAACTGAAACATAAAATAATGAAAAAGAAAAATTTCATTCGATGAGTTTAACAGCAAACTGGAGAAGGCAGAGAAAAGATCAGCAGAAGATAAAGATGGAGCGACAGAAATGATCTGGTCTAAAGAAGAGAAGACTAAGACTGAAGAAATTTAACACAGTCTTAGGAAGTGGTGGGACCACATCGTCTAACATACATGTTAGAAAAAGGAGAGAATGAAAATCAGGCAGAAAAACAGTGGAAGAAAGAGCGAGAGAAATTATCCCAAAAGCTCATAAAATAAAATATCCATATTCAAGAAGGTTAGAAAAAAAAAATCAAGGAGGAAAAAACACAAAGAAAATCACCCCGGACACATCATAGTCTGATTGCTCAACACCAAAAATAAAAATAAAATATTAATATCGAGAGCTACCAGATTAGGAAAATATTACACTTTATTATACATTGAGTAAAATAAAAATCTGGATTAAGGCAGACTTCTCATCAAAACCCTGGAGACCAACAGAGAACACCTGGAGTCCCGAAAGGAAAAACATGTCTGATGCAAGTGTTCTTCCGGAAGGAGAGTAAAACAGACAGTCTTCCAAGAAAACACAAGCTGAGAGGGGCGCCTGGGTGGCTCAGTCAGTTAAGCATCCAGCTTTCGGTTTCAGCTCAGGTCATGACCTCAGGGTCATGAGATCGAGCCCTGCTCTGTGCTCAACAGGGAGTCTGCTCGAGATTCTCTCTCTCTCCCTCTGCCTCTGCCACTCCCCCTGCTCGCTCATTCTCTCTCTCTCTCTCTCTCAAATAAATAAATAAGATCTTAAAAAAAAAAATACAGGCTGAGAGAATTTGTCACCAGAAGAACTACACTTCAACACCTGCTAAAGGAGGTTCTTTAGGCCAAAGGGAAACGGTACCACAGTGAACCTGGGGAGCTGTTCCTGAGGAAGGGTCTTGTGTCCGTTGACTGGCAGCCTCTCTGGTCTAAATGCGTGAATGAACCAAGGAGCTTTTTATATGCTATATGCTACTACTTTTCAAATTAGAGGTTTAACCCAGTGGCTGGTGACCTACAGGCTTGCAAACAGCATTTTTAAAAACATAGTAGGGTAGTGTGGCCCAGGAAAGAATAGCACACAAACACCCCTTTAAAAAAAAATCAGAAACAATAAATGCTCACGTGATGAATAATACTCTTTCCAAAAATCTATTAATGAAACTACAGCTCATTATGTTGGGCAATGTCTTATATAAATAGCACAAATATCACTGTGACATTCTTCTTAAGGTTTAATGTTGATGAACTAGAACTAGCCTCCTTCTATCAGACAATGAAACCCATACAACTTGCTGTTTTCTGACCTGCTTGTCAGAAGTTCAGAGATAAATTTTTGTTCAACTGCAATAACTATTCTTAGTCTAAGTTTTGTGATATAATACTGTTCTCCCAATCCTTCATTACTTGGCATTTGTTCATTTAAGTGTTACTGTATCTGGGGTTTTCTCTTTTGTAAACTGTTTGAAGATTAATAAATAGTAAAAGAAACAGTTATTTGATACGGGCAAAAATAAAAACAGACTAATAAGGAGTTTGAGTGAAGACTAATTACAAAAATAATTAAAAACAGGGAACTTTTATTTTTAATTTATTTACTTGTATTTAAACGTTTTCCGCAATGGAAGTATATTATTGCTTTTTCTAAGCTATTTTTTTTTTAAAGATTTTATTTATTTACTTGACAGACAGGATCACAAGTAGGCAGAGAGGCAGGCAGAGAGAGAGAGAGAGGATGGGAAGCAGGCTCCCTGCAGAGCAGAGAGCCCGATATGGGGCTCGATCCCAGGACCTTGGGATCATGACCTGAGCCGAAGGCAGAGGCTTTAACCCACTGAGCCACCCAGGCGCCTCTAAGCTATTTTTAATTAGCTAATGCTGTGTATCAGGCATCGAGGATTACTAGAAAGTATGGATTATCTCTGTCAGTGAACAAGTCAGAAGATACAAAGGATTAAAAAAACAAGCCCAAAACGGAGTCATCTGCACACACATGCACACAACACACCCCTCCAGCAAATCAACAGTTTCAACCTATCCCAGGAATGTGACCTTTTATCCTGGGTATGTAACCTTTGAAAGATTTGTCTGAAATTTCCCCATCAACACTGGTGAGGTAGTAAACCGCATGACAAACACACTATCATTCCCTTGCCCCAAAAAAGGCGGAGAGGCGGATAGGGTGGCTGGGTGATGGACATTGGGTATGTGCTAGGGTGAGTGCTGTGAATTGTGTAACCCTGATGAATCACAGACCTGTACCCCTGAAGCAAATACTACATTCTAAGTTAATTAAATATATCTATATTTCTAATATATATAATATATAATTATATAATATATATTTAGTTATATAATGAAATATTTATATACATTTACATATATATATATAAATTACATCTTCCAAATCATGGGGAAAAAAAGCTATTTCCAGGCCTGAAACAATCCTTTTTCTTTTGCTAATAACTTCTCACCCCGCCCACCTTCCTATAAAAACCTTCCATTTTGTAGCGCTCCCCTCTATTTGCTGGATGGGATTTGCCCGATTCATGTGCCACTTAATAAAACCAATGAAACCTTCCAATTCACGTGGTTGCATTTCATTTTTTAACAAAGGGTGGTGTGTCCTCTGCTTGTGTTTACTCAGCAGAGGGAGGGCGTGACACCAGCTGATGGTGAGAATGGAGATCCTTCAGTAGTTTCAGTGCAGGCTAACCTAGAGGGAGAGTTGTCAGTCAGACAAACTAAAAGTTATGTCCTTGAAGATTCTGGAGGAAAAGCAGGGCTGTCAGTAGGAGTCCAAGAAAGACGTTGAGTACATCTTGAATAACTACAGTGTGGTCGGGCTAATGTCATTGGTGTGGTCTGAACAAGTCAAAGTTTGAAGCCACCTCCTCCTTCCCAGGATGCACAGCAGTGGATAAGGCTGCTAAAGTATTAAGATCATCTTAGGGTTCCACGAGTCTAGAAAATACAGTCTTGACAGGCAGGTGTTGTGCCCTATTAATCTTTGTAACTCCAACCCTGAGCACAGTATTTGGCGCAGTCTGGCTCACAGGTGTCCTCTGAGCTGATCTGAGCTGCACTTATAAAGGCAGTGAGCCAGATTTGCTAGAGCCCATCAGGAATTAAACACATCTTCCCCACCGTCATCACTAGGTCAGTTTCCCATGCCTACGTAAACCCTAAATGCGGCACTCAGCTAATCCATGCTGGTTAAGACATGTCCCCAGCAGAGATCACAGTGGTACATTTCCTTACAAGTTTGGTGATGACATCCAGCCTCCTTGGGCTTGGTCCCACTAGATGAACTAACCATGATGATCTGAGACTGGAAATACAGTTGACTCGAACAATGCAGGGTTAGGGGTGCCAATCCCCTCGTGTGGTTAAAAATCTGCATGTAACTTCTGACTCCCCCAAACTTACCTACTAATAGCCTACTGTTCATAAGAAGCCTTACCAGTAACATAGATAGTGAATTAACACGTTTTCTATGTGTATTATATACTGCATTCTTAGAACAAACCTAGAGAAAAGGAAGTGTTAAGAATATCATAAGGAGAACAGACACTTCAGGTACTGTACTGTAAAAAAAAAAAAAAAAAAACTGCATGTTAGTGAAACCACGCAGTTCAAAGCCATATTGTTCAAGGGTCAACTGTAGTGTAGAGATAACAGCCCTTCCTGGCCTGTGACCACCATATTTCCCCAACAGCCTTGCAAAATCAGTATTCCCCTTAAAGCCCCCGGTCCCCCCACATTTCCCAACCCACTTGCTGGTACGTACACTTTCTTCTAATGATTTCTTATGAAACAGAGCAAAAGCCACAAGGTGACGTGCTGGGGAAAACAAGTTTGAATTCTAACTTTACCCTTCCGTGATTATTTGGTGGATAACATAAGGTAACAGGCGTATTTCTGCCCCTCTCTGAACGTCAGGCTCTTCTTCAATGAAATGGACTGAACGCCAACAATAAAGCTGTTGTGAGGCAAAGCACCTAGCACAGAGTCTAGATATAGTAGATGCTTAATGAATATTAGGCTAGCTTTTCTCTGAATGCCAAGAACAGGTGGCCTGAGTTACAGCACTCTGCAGGAGCTGGCTCATTCTTGCCACGCTCCCTCTTCATCTCTATTCTTCAAGCACTTGGCTTCCCCACTATTTTTTGGACAGCTCAAGCACACTCCTGCAGCAGGGTCTTTCACCTATATTCACCTTTGCGAGATCATTCTCCAGGTATATGCAAGGCTTGTTCTTTCATTCAACACAATCTCTGTTCAAACTCATCTCTGCAGAGAAGCCTTACCTAACCACCTGATCACAAATGGAGACCGAGTCTATTTTGCAACTAGAAGCAAGATCTTTATGTCTAGTGGCCAAATTTCTGTTCTCCACGTGCTCTAAGAACGCCACACACAGGGTGGAACAAGTTTCCCTCGGCCAGCAGAAAGAGTTTACAGATGGGTGAATTTCCAAAAAATCAGGGTCTCATTTCATTAAATCAAGGACAAGCTTCACTTGAGGCCCTATGCCTCATGTCCTGGAGCCCTGCCCTACCATGGACGAGGGCAGAGAAGGTACGCAGAGTGACCAGACCAGAACCTGAGGTTGGTGTTTGGAACCCACCGCTCCCCCTCACACCTCCACTTCATTCAGCCAGCAAAGGAGCCCAGGTTCTCACATCCATGCAACTCAGAGAGTATTACAGGTTGCTGGAAAGGACCATCCCATTAGGTCTCTGCCTCCCAAAATGACAGGTGTGTGGCAAGACACAGTGAGAGAGCAAATGTCTGTCAGGATGACCCAGCTAGATGGGCCAGGGCTCTGGGGTCAGGTCCCCAGAACAAACTCCAGGAGAGTAGAGGGACGCAGAATACCATAGACCTCTAGAAGAGCCATCCCTCACCCCAACCGGTCTAAGATCCTCCCCCAACCTGCCACTTGCCTTTGGGCTTATAGAGCTAACATCACTCAATAGGGCCTTCTGTCCCCGCCCAGGGTCCACATGGTTCCCAGAGGCATCTCCAGGACTGTACCCGACACCTACCTTTCAGTTCCCTTGGTTCACAGTTTATGCCAATGGAGTGGGCACTTCCCAGCCTTATGCCTCACTCAAGAATCACCCGAAGAAAGACACTCAACATAATCCCTTTCCAGGCAAGGTCAACCCTGCCCAAGTGCATGTGTCCGCTCAGTATAGCTTGAGAGATGCAGCAGAATAATATCCCCCTCCCAGAAGTCCACCTGCACTTGCTTTTCCTCTAAGAAAAGGGGTGCCTGTGTGGCCCTGCACCCTGGGGTGTAAAGGCCCCTGTTGAAGGCAGGTTTGGGTTGGGGGGGAAGAGAATTCCTGAAATCCTGAGGACACCCTGGGAAAGCCAAAGTCAAAGTCACTGGTGATGAATCTGAACCTCCATCCTCAGCAGACTGGTTGGGAATTAAACCCCAGCTGCTTGCTTGCCCCAAATAAGCTCAACTAAACACCTAACGACTAGTAATGAGTTGAGGCCAAAACGCAGAGGTAAGCATGGGTCATCAATCACCAAAAAGCCGCTGCACCAACCCTCTGCCTCTTGCCCTGCCTTCTCTCTTCGATAAAAATAAAAATAAAAAATACTAATAATAAGTGTGTGGGAAACTGCTCCGGCGTCCCTCAGCTCCCCGACCCCGGCGGGGAAGGGACCAGGGCCCCGCACCTCCCTCTCCGGGTTCACGTGGGGTCAGCGGCCCCAGAAGCGAGGAGCGGGGATGACGGCTCCGTCCCTCGCAGCCCCGCTCCCCCCTACAGCTGGCCGGACGCCCGGGACCAGAGTCCGGGGCAGGGGGAGACTCACCGCACAGCCCGGGGGCGGCCATGGCGCGGGCACGCCGGACACGAAAGCCGGACCGGCCCGCGGCGGCGAGGGTGTCCGCTCTGGCTTACTCCGCCGCGGGGCTAATTCCATGGCGCTCGGCGGCGCCCGGACGTGCCCGCCCCCCGCCCGCCCCTCCCCCGCCCGCCGCCCGCCGCCCGCCCCGCCGCCCGGGTTCGAGCTGGCGCTCCCCGCGCGCCGAGCGGCACGTGGGGAAGGAGCGCGCCCGCGGGCGGCCCGAGTCCCGGCCGCGCCGGGGTTGGTGAGGCCGAGGGGCGAGCCGGGCGGAGCTGCCGGCCCTGCCCGAGCCGGGGAGGGCCCTCCGAACCTGGGTCGGGGTGCGCGTTCCGCCGGATTGTGGGGCGCGCGGTGCGGCTGAGTAGTGTGCGGTCCCGCCCCGCCGCCCCGTCCTTCCCGGGCACTGTCGGCTCCCCTCGCCCGGCGACCCGCCGCCCCCACCTCCCCGGGAGTCCGAGGGGCTGGGGCGGGGGGAGGGGGGATAAGGTACAAGGGACAGGAGGACAGGAAGAGGGGCTGCGAGGGGCAGAAGGAGGGCGAGGTAGTCTTGCAGGGCGCGTCCCTCTGAGACGCTCGGGACGGGGACGTGGTGGAGGAGGGAGTCTGGAATCTCCATCCCAGAGCACTCGAGGGGCGCCGTCGCTCCGCCGGGTTCAGGTGCCCGCGGTGAGCAGAGACTCGGAAGACCCTCTGAAGGGCCGCTCCGGGCGCTGGAATCGGCAACTCCCAGACGCCCCAAGGCTCAAACAAGTTAGAGAACGCCAGGAACCCAAACGAGCGAAAGGGTATTCTGCTAAGGTCAAGTATGCTATTTATTCTTCAGTGTGAGGTGAGGAATCGTGTCTCCCGCACGGATAAGGGAGGCCGGTGGCGACTGCTCCCTGCTTGTCAGAGGACAAGGGGGAGTAGACAGCACAGAGGAGTCAGGGGCGGCGCAGAAAGAAAACCAGAAGTGTGAGATCCCAGTCCAGAGCTTTATTCGGGCCGAGGAGGGATGGGGGCTGATGTTTATTCAGGACTTCCATGTCCTTCCCAGAGCTGTACCTGGGGGATTGTACTTGTGAGCTGTACCTGTGAGGCAGTTGCTGCTGCTGAGCCCATCTGACAGATGAGACCACAGTGTGAAAGGTCAAGCAACTCGCCTCTAAGAACTGTGCCGGGATCCCCAAGCAGCGAGCCTGCTCAGCGTCCCTGTGGCAACGGCTTTGCTCTTCTGCTTCTTTCCCTCCCAAACAAGGGCCTTCTCCCCATTCGTTCCCAGCGACCCTCCTCCCTGTCTTTTCAAGGCCAAGAACCCTGGAAGCCTTTCTACCCTGGTTCCTTGATCCATTCCCTTTCTTCTCTTCTTCCTGCACTTTCTAATCCCTTAGCCCCTGTATAAGCTCTCCTTGAGATTCTCCCTGAAACGCTCACCTTGGGGGGACTTTGTGTCACCTGCTCTGAGGACAAGCAGGAGGAGTCCCTGAGACCAGAGGCAGACCCTGTCCTGTTAAACCCCTGGAGGAAGGGAAAGCCCCCGAGACACACACACACCCCCACTGGGGCTTTCTCAGTCTGCAGCCTCCTTTCCCTGCTCCTTGCCATTTTTTAAAAATCAAAACATACAGCTTTTCTGATTTGGCTTTTTTTCTTGGCTGTGAATTGTCCTATCAGTAAATCTGAGGAGAAATTCATGCTACGGAGGCATAGAGGGTTGGGAAGTTGACACCTTATGCTGGAGAGGTAGCCTCCCTGCTGAGTTTCTCTGGGGCTAAGGCCTCCAGTAACACCTCAGCACCAGGTAGAGTGTTAGGCGACCAGTAAGAAGAGAGATAGGTAATTCCCTGGCCCCAGATCTGGTTTCCTACAGAGACCTCAGAGGCTACTCAGAGTTGGAGGCCCGGAGATGGACGGACAGATGACAACCTGTAAATTATTGAGTAGTTATATAAAACTTCTATCCATTCTTCCTTTCCTCTGCTAACTAAGCCACCACCAAAGTTGCTCAACACAATCCATTCTGTTTGCCTGTAGCGTATGTCCCCTCCGTGTGATTCCCCACAGCATCGAAAGGGGGTGAGTCCTAGAAACGCAGCAGTCACTGGTTTCCACGCCAGCAAGGACCTGCCCTGTAAACAACGGGGACAGCGTGGTTCCAGTGGAGTGACCTGGGAGTTCTTACCTTGGTGTCAGGGACCTGGGTTCTGAATATGCCCCGGCCCTGTCGACTCCAGACATCTTTTAGTGGAAGGACAGAGATAATGCCAGATTTCACCTAGTCCCCAAATCACTAACTGGTAATGTCACTTTTTTTTTTTAAGAGATTTTTATTTATTTATTTGACAGACAGAGATCACAAGTGGGCAGAGAGAGAGAGAGGAGGAAGCAGGCTCCCTGCTGAGCAGAGAGCCTGATGTGGGGCTCCATCCCAGGACCCTGGGATTATGACCTGAGCTGAAGGCAGAGGCTTTAACCCACTGAGCCACCCAGGGGCCCCCAGTAATGTCACTCTTAAGGAGAGATTGTCCTTCCTTAAACTTTATGTGAAGAGTTTATATGTATAAGCTGGCAAGATGGTGGAGACTCTAGCTGGGGAGAGAAGACCCATGAGAATGAGGGGAATACCCTGGGTTTGTAACAGGAATTTGATGGAGAATTGATTTTCATTCCAGACCCTTTTAGCCCAGGAAAGCCTCTACTCACTGGAAGGGCTGGCTGGTGGGGCTGGAAAGGATTTATATATCATCCAATCCAGTGCCCCCCCCCACCTTTACAGAGAATAAAAACAGCTCAGAGGACTTGCCAAAGGCCACACAGCTCCTTAAGAGATGTCTGGAGTCGACAGGGCCGGGGCATCCAGCATACAGCCCAAAAGAAACTCAGCTCTTCCTCCCCTCAGGATATAGTCAGTCTCTAATGCTCTGCCACTGACAAGACACTTATTCCCCCACTTGGAGCCTTGATTTCCCCTCATTTTTATTCTTGCTGCTTCTTATGTTATTAAAGACCAATTGACAGTTTGCTGCAGACTTTCAGTTGTATTTGACACTCTCAACCCTATGACTCAGACTCATGTTCCTATTCTCCAGATGAGGAAACTAAGGCTGAGAACCACTAATGGTTTTATTGGGAGCCACACCGTAGAATGAGGGCCATGTGTAGAACCCAGGCCTTCCCGCAAGTCTGGGGCCTATCCCCCAGGACTGAGCTTTTGCTAGATGGGCCCCTATTCCTGTACCTGCCAGCTCCCCATTTCCAGTCCCTCAGTCCTCAGTGTATTCGAGGATACGCGGGAACTTAGGGAGCCAAGGGCTTGGAGAAAACCCTGCACACCTGCTCAAGTTCCTTCAGCCCAAGGTCAGCCACACTGGCAATGACCACGTCTGCCTTGGCAGGAGCCTGGCTCCAGGGCCCACCCCTCTGCTCTGTTCAGAAGCCCGTGGATCCAGAGCTTGGAGAACCTAGTGTTCTGAGCAAATCCCTTTGGAGATTTGGGGCTGGGTTCTGAGAAGTCCTGCCCCAGACAATCCTCTCCCCACCCCATGGAGGCAGACACCATTTTTTCCCAGAGGCTGGCCATGCTTGGGGCTGGAGCACTTTTTCGGATGGAGCCTGTGCTTTCTCCCCCAGAACGAGGTGTGGAGATTGGGCCCTGCCCGCCCCCGTCCTGCCATTTCAGCCTGGAAGAGGCAGTGAACCACCAGCGTTTTGCAAGGTGAGAGATTAGCCTTTATTGTGGACACAGGAGGGCTCCAGAGTGGAGCACAAGGAGGAGGAGGAGGAGAAGGAGCGAGAGCAGCACACTGGCTGGTCCAGTCTCAGGTGGCGGGCGATGGCAGGGTCTGGTCTGGGGTGACCTCACTTGCTGCACTTCCTGGGGGAGCACTGGCACTGCATGGCGTTGAGGATCTGGTGGTGGACTACGGAGCCATTGGTGCAGTGCAGGGGCACCAGCATGGGCTCTGTCCGCGTGGGCGAGCAGCAGGAGCACTGGTCCTGCACGTCCTGCGTGTCAATGGAGTACAAGGCTTTGCTGGCACATTTACCCTGTAACGGAACAAGGTGGGGTGAGGGGTGGCATTGCAACACTGGAGGGGCCTGCTAGGCAATTTGCAAAGGTAGGTCTCAGGAAAGTCTGACATGCCCCCATCCTTATGGTCCTATTACATCCAAATCCTACTAGCTGCAATTTCTACGCATGTCTGATGAGGAAACATAATTCTACCCTTCCCCACCTTGGCCTCACTGAAGCCAGGACCCCCTTACCTCGCAGTAATGAATGTCCACCTCCTCGTCAGACTTACAGTCTCCCACCTTGACATACTGCTGCCTGGCTGTGATGTCTTTGCATTCCACCTCCTCACCTACAGGACAGGTGAGAGACGGGGCGTGGGGCCTGGCTGAGGTTCGATAGAAAGCTCTCTGGCCACTCTCCCTCACTTCACTGGAAAAAGGTCAGTTTCACAGGAACCAAATCACTGAAGCTGGCTGCGAGGGAGGGAACTATTTATCCTGGTTCACCTCTGCATCTCCTGGCCCTCTGATTCAGAGGTAATAGTTACAGCTGGGTTTAATTCACTTAGTGGTACAATCTGAATGGCAGGAGGAGCCTGGCCGATCACTGTGCGTTGGTGATATGGATGGACGAGATTCACTTTTATGTAATTGTAGACTCTAAAAACCATAATGACTGGAGCAATCTTCTTATGCTTAAAACTATATCCGGAAGCTAATGGGCAAGGAAGGAGCCAATAAGTATAACTAACATCTATCTTTGCCTTTTTAAAAGAGGAAGGGCAAATGTCATGACCACGCAGGGGACTAAGAGCATCCCTAGGACCCCTTATGGAGTCTTTCCTTTGGGAATAGCTGTTTCTGGTCTCTGGCATGGCGAGGATTAGTGGCATTCAGATCTGAACCTCTGCTTGGCCCACCGATAATTCTAAGATTTACTACCAGCTCGCCATTCCCCATCTGAACACTGGAGCTCTTCCATTCTTGAATGGTTCCCAAACTAAATCAACCCTAACTATATATTAGCCTGCCTCCCAATTTCCAAATAACTTCATTTTACAGTGAAAGTCTGCCAACCACATTAAAAAAATGAATAAGGAAAATATATTTAGGCCAACAGGCTATATTCTTTCACTGTAGATTTAAATCCCCGAGCCTGGCTTCCTCCCCTCATGAGGCGTCTCCACCCTCCCAAGAGTACTGACCAACACAGGCCCCTCGCTGCCTCCCTGCTAGCTTGGCAAATAACTGTATCTTGACCAAATTCCATGCGCAAAATGTGCCCAGAGACAGTTCATGCTCCCTGATGGTTTCCAGACTTCAGCATTCTGAAACTCATGCAGCTAGGAATCACAGAAAGAGTAGCTTTCGGAGCGTGTTTCCTGGATCTGCAACCTTCTTACAGCAACTGCAGGGACTGTCAGAGTGAGCCATCAGGAAGAGAATGAATGATTGAGGACCGAAGGTATTCATGCTTTCACTCCTCCTTTCTTTACCCAATACCAAACATGGGCCCACAAACCCCACATAAAACAAAAAACACAAAGCACCAAACCAAAAACCAAAAAACAGTCTATATTCAGAGACCATAGCACTAGCACTAGGATTTGGGAAGTTACTTGTCTCGTGAACACGGGAATGTGTGGTGAGATTACAGTCTGATGGGCACTACTGTGAGCTACAAGGACCCACTGGCAGAACAGAACTGCAAGGTCATGAGGGGCCTGAGAATGAAGAAGGGAGGTTAATCAATGTAGACCAGTCTTCTGAACTCTTGAGAAGACTCTGTGGTCTCTGCATCCGCAGGCCTCACAACCTGTGGTGGGAGCTCATGTCAGCTAGCCGATGGCTTCTCTTTCTCTGGGAGGTGGCTGTCTGACCCTCAAAGAATACATGTGTCTTTAGTGTCTGCTCTGTCAAGATTATGGATCAAGGGTGCCTTTCTTCAAGGAGCTCTGGCTGGAAAAAGAAGATATTGTCTCAGAATGGGACTATGAGCCACCCTTGCCTCTGGGAGGAAAAAGCAGGTAGGAGGATAGGAGGATAGAAAGAGTTAGGAATTTTGGAAAAGGGGAAGAGACTGCTTCACAGGGATTTGAGCGGCGATCTGAGGAGTGGGCTGTTTAAGAACATTCAAGGCGGGGGTGGTTCCCTGAAGAACTGAACCTAGTGATTGGCCAGTGGTTAAGAACGATCTTTCCAGAACAAGCTTCCTCCCAAAAAATACAGTCCTTGGACTAGGTCTGACAGATTTCAAGGGACAAGCTATTGGTAATATACTTACATGTGTTACAGCAGGTGCCTGGAATTTTCATGATTCTCCCCTAAGAAAAGAGCAAAATCCCAGATTAGGCACAACTAGGACACAACAGACAGCTTCCAGGTCATTCCAGGCCAGTTCCTGGCTCTGGCCTCGCAGCCCCGAGCTTCAGTCCCCAGACATAAAATGTGCACTGACATCACAACTGAGAGCAGACTGACCACCCTACCTGACCAGGCTGGAACAATTCTGATTATTCTAGATTCTCTCCCAGTTGCATCACCATCATTCTCAGGAGGGACTAGAAATCATTTGATCTCTCACCCTCCCATTCGAGGATCACAGATTCAGTGTCCCCGAAGGGAAAAGTATCTATTGAAAGCACCATATAGTGCTTATATAGTCTTTCCACTAGGCTTTGATATTGAAACCTCATTGGTTGTTGAACTAGGTCAGGGGTCTCCCTTGGACACTGGGACATCATGTCAGGGAAGACCATACCATTCAGAGGACTCTGTTCTTAGAGTCAAAGATGGAGCTGTCAAGAGGAAATTAGGGCCTGAGCTTTAACTACTCACTCCCTCGGACAGACATTTGTGTTCATCGAAGAGCGGGCAACCCATGACCCTCTTCTCCCAGATGTACTCTCCTCTCTCATTGACCTTGCAGAAGTGATTATCACAGCCATCCTGGAGCGTCTGATCACGCTGAAAACAAAGAGGGGAAATGGGTAGAGCAAATCTGAAGACGGTTTTTGATCTGCAAAGACACTTCAAATCATGACTCCTTGAAGTTGCTGAAACAATCTGGAGGACTATGGTACAAGACTGAGACCATCTGGTCTCCACACCCAGAGCACACAGTAGAAGTGGAGTCCCAGCTCATTTACTGTGAATAGGGCTGCATAAATGCGGAGAATTCCCCAAACCCTTCTGACCACCTAGAAGTTTAAAAAATTAAGACATAGTAAGGGTAAACTAGCAAATCAATAGCTGAATCAGAGATGATCCAGGTGCCACCACCCAGCCCTAACAACTAATTTACACTCTTGTAGATCAGACTTAGTGTCATTCTGATTGCCCGTCAGTCTTATAGGCAATGGAGGCTGGAAGGAATCTTAAAGATCAACCAACTCTAAACCATAGGCCTTACACCAACTACGCTCTGGTCAAGGAGAGTGAAAAAATTACTAAATCAAAGAGAAAATTCTGTACCTTCTACAGGCTCTCCATCTTTCCTCTATAAAATCAGAAATAGGTGGGAAGCTAATATTGACCCAAACTTAGTCTTTCTTTCTTGAAGAAGAAATACCAAAATGGGAAATCAGGTGGTAACATGAGTTCAACTTGCTCCCACCTTCAGTGTCATGATCTGTCCTCCTCTCAGCTGAATGGTACAAGCCGTAGGCAGACATTTCGCACAGCATTCGCCTTGGTTCTTCTCTTCCTTGTAACCCTGTATCCAGAAGAAAAATCAGCCTTGGTTAACCCCCCAGAACACCCCATCATAAGTAGGCTTACTTTTCTAGCTTCTCATCTCTCCCATCCAGCAGTTGCACCCAGAGCTCAGAAAGTTAACATTCAACTCTTAGCTGACCTTTGTCAGTTCTCAGTCCCCTAGATGGCATTCCTTCCCTCTACATATGTACACCTTGCTCATGTTCTAGCAGCCAGACCTATTAAATCAGACCCCTCCCTTGAGCTCCAGACTTACAAATTCAATTGTTTAATTCAACAACTGTTTATCTTATCTTCTCGAGACTTATTTACAAAATGCAACTTGATATTTCTCCCAAATTTCATCCTTCTCCTGTCCTACCTTACCTTGGTAAATAGCTTCATTACCCAATTGCTCAAAACCAGAAATCTAGGAGTCATTCTTGACTTCTTTCTTTTTCTCATTCCCCCACTCCCATCATCAAATCTTGCCAAAAATTCTGACTCAACCTCCACTTGTCATGACCAGTGTCCTTTGTCATCACCTAGTCCAAGCAATCATCATATACCTCTAGACTCTGGTTAACAGTCTTAATTTGTCTTTCTACCTCCATTCTTGCCCCTGTACTGACCCTATAGTTCTCTACACATCTGTTAGAAAGACTTTCTCATAAGTCTAGTCATGTCACTCCTCTGCTTAAAAAACATTCATGGATTTCTTGTTCTAGTAATGGCAGGACAGCTTATATTGGACTGACCCTCTATAGACAATGATTATAAACTCTTGACAAATATTTTCAACAATTGTTGAAAGGCACTGGACGGCAAAAAGAACATCTTGTGAATTCATTTCTCATGTAGAAGTAAGTGACGTGACAACAAAAGCACAAAGTATAGGGGGGTAAGTATCATTCATGAAGTGTTTTCTATCAAACCAGGGTAGATCATGAGAAGTCAAGGATGCATATTGTAACCTCTGGAGTAACTGGAATTATTTATGGCAAAATATTTTCTATCCTCACTTGTGATTTCTTCTCTGATTCATGAATTAACATATTTTATTTAATTTCCAAATGGTGGGGCATGTTACCAAATACCTTCTTATTACAAATTGCAATCTAATTGTGGCCACAGAATGTACTCTAAATTCAAAATTTTTACATATATTGACCTTTTAATGGCCCAGAATTTGGTCCAGATAGGTGAAAATTTTCTCAATGTGCATTGAGAAGAATGTGTGTTCTGCACTTTGGGAGTATAACAGTCTATTATTCTCAATTAGGTCAAGTGAGTGGGTATAGTTTTCCAAATTTTCTATATCTTTATTGATATTTTTCCTACTTGTTCTATCAACTACTGAGAAAAAATATTAAAATTATGCAATATGGTTGTGGATAAGTCTATGTCTACTTCTGTCAATTTGTGCTTCACATACTGGAAACTTTGCTACCGGATGCATACACATTTAGGATTCCTGTGTCTTCAGAGTAGTCTTTTATAAAATAACCTTCTTTTATGTAGTCTTTTATGAAATAGTAGTCTTTTATGGCATTTTATGAAATAACCTTCTTTATTTGTGGTAACATTCCTCATCTTAGTCTTCTTTACTTGTGGTAACATTTCTCATCTTACAGTCTATTTTGTAGATTATCCATCGCAACTTTTTAATTCTTAGCATTGACTGGCATTATCTTTTCTCATCCTTTTATGTTTAATCTCTCCATCTCTTTAAAGTGAAAATAAATATTGAGGCCCCTGGCTGGCACAGTGGGTGGAATTTGTGACTCTTGATCCGGGCGTCCTGAGTTCAAGCCCCACCTCAGGCATAGAGCTTACTTTAAAAAAATAATAAATAAATAAATAGAATTGAAAGTGCGTCTCTTGTAAACAGCATACTAACTGGGTCTTGCTTTCTTATCCAAGCCTGACAAGTTCCATTTTTTATTGGGATTTTGTTTTCCCATTTACATTTAATGTAATTATTGAGATGTTTGGGTTTATATCTCCCATTCTGTTATTCATTTTATTTGTTGTCTTCTCTGTTATCTGTTCTATTGTTAATGTTTTTCTATATTCTTTTGGTTTAATCAAGTTATTTGTTTAGAATTTTAATTTCTCTCCCCCATTGGCCTTTTAGGTGCATTTCTTCACATTACTATTTTAGTGGTTACACAGACTTATCCATTTATCAAATCTCATCAAACTATATATTTATTATCTATGCATTTTATTGTAGGTGAACTCTCCTGATTTTTTAAAAATAATACTTTTACAAAAATTTTAAAAATAAGACTTTCTTTGGCTTCCCATTACATTCAGAATAAAATCCAATCTTCTTAACACGTTCTACAAGGCCCTGTATGGTTTGTTCTAATTTTCTGAACTTGTCTTCTATCACTATCCCCTTGCTTTTGACAATCTATGCCTTTGCATCTTCTAGGATCATGAATATCCCAACCTCCTCACCTAAGAGTCTTTATGTATGTTATCCCTCTACCTGGAATGCTCTTCTCCATGCTTTGTATAACTAGCTTTTCTCATCCTTCAGTAATCATTTCAAATATCATTATTCAGAGAGGTCTTGCAAGATACAACACACACACACATATACTCTTATAACACTTAACACAATCCAGGGATGCCTAGGTGGTTCAGTTGGTTAAGTATCTGCCTTCAGCTCAGGTCATGATCCCAGAGTCCTGGGATCAAGTACTGCATAGGGCTCCTTGCTCATCAGGAAGTCTGCCTCTCCCTCTGCCTGTTGCTCCCCCTGCTTGTGCTCTCTCTCTCTGACAAATAAATAAATAAGATCTTTAAAAAAAAAAAAAAAACAAACCACTTAACACAATCTGAAATTTTCATTTGTTCTCCCTGAGAGGCCAGTAAATTCCAAACTAAGTCTGTGCTGTTGTTTTTGTACCCAGCACTTGGCTCTCTAAGTAGGCTTCCTACAATCTCTAAGATCGGCTGAGCTGGGAACTCCATGACAGTGGCTTTAAGTGACAATCCTTCATTTACATCTGAGCTGGAAAAAGCAGGAGCTTCCAGCTTCCAGTAAAATAGGACCACACTGTCTTGCAAAAATGCCCCCTAATTTGGGAGACAATACAGGGCAACCGACTCTTTATCTTGCAAATAAGTGTATTTTCAGCAATATTAACAAAATAAAAACCAAAAGCTACCATCAGCTGTTTCATCACTGCATCAAAATTTAAGCTCTTTTCATGCTACCCACCACTCCAAAAAAAAAGGGGGGGGGGACATAATCTCACAACATTTTTCAAGAATAAATTGAATTATATGAGAAGCCAGCTACAGCGTCACTCTTTTTCTCATTTTGCCACATTTAGTAATCACCACGTGAAGATGCATCTAGGTCCTGAGGTTTTCCTAACACGAAGCTCCAGCCAGTCAGTTTGGAGCCCTCCGACAGAAGATGCGGGCTGAATGCTTCTAATCAGCAGGCAAGGTTAGGAGTCCGTAAGCTTGTGCAGAACAAATGTAAACAATTTGCTACTCATAAACCAAGCTTCTGAACACAATGTGTTGTCAGGGAGTAGGCTGTGCAGAAAGCCAGTGAGTGTGGAGTCAGCACAGAATCGGGGCTGCTGGGTCCAGGCCACACTCTCCATGCTGGGAAGGACACCGCCGGAGTCTGAGGCATTGGGTTGTCTTTCACGGGTGAGTTTTAACTGTGTTTTCAAAAACGTACAATTCCTGGAAGGTGTACGACTGAGGTAAAGGCGACAGGAAGAAAGGGAGGGAATAAACAGTGTAAGTGAGTGTGCGTGGTTCCAGCCAGAAGGAGGAGATTAAACAGGGATTAAATAGGGCAGGATTTTGTGGGAGTGTGGATTTGGGTGCTTTTCTTTTCAGTGAATGTTAGAAGAAGAGACCAGGAAACAGGCTCCGCTCCGCAAGCCCAAGGAGAGGAAAATGGAAAAATCTTTACAGGAGAAGTGAGTGGGCAGGGGACAAAGGGAGGAGGGGACCGGTAAGTGAAGGAATAGGGTGACGGGTGTTATGTCCCAATAATGGGTCCGTGATTAAAGGAGTGAGACTGATATAAAGCGAAGGTCAAGCAAAGCTTTATTTCGTGCAAGCATCAAGAATCTAACCGAACTTTCGGGGCCACACCTCTTACAAGAGAGGGCGACCCTTCTCTGTTTCACAGACTAGGTTTTAAGGGCAAAGGCCATGCGGTGGGGCCTGGCCACGCACAGGTGGCCAATGAGATTTTAACACACACAGGAAACTCCACAGTGATGCTAGATGACCAATTGAGTTACAATTTACCCTAGTAGACATTTGAACCAACCTATTACACCTTGATTAGGATTGGCGCCAAAAAGGCTTCCAAAGGGTGGGGGCCCATACTCCTTGGTAGCTAGGGAGACAGTATGCAACCCCCCCCACTGATCAGATGTCTCCACCTGGCCTGACCCACCCTTGTATCTGGGCTTTGTTACCTGGAGCTGGTTTCCGGGACTTTTTTTTTTTTTTTTTTTTTTATTTATCTGACAGACATATCAAGTAGGCAGAGAGGCAGGCAGAGAGAGGAGGAAGCAGGCTCCCCACTGAGCAGAGAGCCCTCGATTCCAGGACCCTGAGATCATGACCAGAGCCGAAGGCAGAGGCTTTAACCCACTGAGGCACCCAGGTGCCCCCCAGGACTTGTTTTTAAGTGAATCCCCTGGGGGAAGGGGAGCAGCGACAGTTTAAGGGTTAAACAACAAGGTTTTTGTTTAACCTCAATGAAAGCCTCTTGCTAAAATATAAAATAGGTCCTTACAATGGGGACAAAACCCACACTCCAGAAACGCAGAGGGCACAATGAAGCCAAAAATAGAGGAAAGGCAGAGTTATGATAGGAAAAACAGCAGGAAGTAAAGGAAGAGAGGGTAGAAGGTAATAAGAGAGGTCAATGATTTTGGAGTTGTGAACAAGGGAGAAAGAAAGAGGGGGAGGAGGGGCACATGGCAGGAGCCACTTACAGGAGTAAACAAAGAAAACATTCCCTCTGCAGGTCCCCTGCCTTAGAGGGCCAGAATGCAGCTGCACCAGATAGCAGGGCTTGTCTGGCCCTGAGAGGCTTCCCAGTCACTCCTGGCACCACAATATGCTCCTTATGCAGACATAAGCATGCGCACATGCACCCATACCTAGAGTAAGGCACTGCTGAATGGGCTTTCCCCCAAACATCCAGTCAGGAGCAGCCACTTCCTCTGCCTGCCAGCCAAGTTCCTAGCAGCCTGAGCTCACTTCTGTAGGTCTGAGCAGCCAGTCAGTCCTGCCCCTGACCAGTCATTCCCCGAACACTGTCCTGCCTGTGTCTCATGGCCCTTTCCAGAAATTGCATTAGCTGCTCAAAGCCCTCCAGTCTTGCTTCCCTCTGCTGTCCTCTTCTCTTACTTCCAGCTGCCAGTCCAGCCCCCATTCCCCTTCCTGGAAAGTCCTCTATATTCAACTCTCTACTCAAGGTCAGCTCGTGGTCAGGTCCCTCCAGGTGCCTTCTCTGCATTCTATGTCGGAGACCTCTCTTCCTCATGCCTTCCTTGAGAGTTCACCGGTCAGGCTTCATGTCTACTACCCACCAGCACAAATCACCTTCTACAGACTCCTTTTAGATACGTATAAGCACAGTCTCCACTGGGAGGAAATGAAGGACTCACATGGTGATGACAACACTTCAGTCTGGTGTAGGCAGTTCAAGCCAACCTACCTAAACTTAATTCACCACAGCGCCTCACTTGCAGGAGACCTCTCTCACCTTCACAGCAGAGACCAGTTAAGGATGCTGAACTACAATGGGGACGACTGAGGCAGTTTTCAGCAAAAGTTGAGCAGTAACATGAAAGGGAGACGGATCTAGCAGTTCTCAAGAGGGAAGAAGTGAGGACACTGCCATGGGGGAATATCAGAATTTTGGAGGAAAGGAGGAAGAGTTAAAAAAAAAAAAAAAAAAAAAGGCGGGGGGCATGGATTTAAAAAACTGCTGAAACCTAGTGCTAGTAGCCTGGATTGATTCTAGTATATGTGCTGCCGAAGCGAGCACAGCCTGGATTGATTCTAAAGCTGGGTTTCTGTGGATGCAGAGGAGCGGACTGTGCCACCTTCTGGCCACTAGAGGGCGCTGTTAGAGAGTTAGCCGCTTGCCCTCTAGAACATGCTCCTTGGAGACGTTGGTGGGGACTTCTTGCCGCCCTATTTCAGTGGACGTCCAAGGTGTAAGGTCTGTCGCAAACTCCACACAGCATTATTTCATTCCCTATTCAAGCTGATATGTATTCTAGGGGAGCTGTTACGTGCACATACACCCCCCAAATCCTAGAGCAACAACTGGGATTTTTTTTTTTTTTTTTTTTAAAGCATGTGTTTAGGGCGCCTGGGTGGCTCAGTGGGTTGGGCCGCTGCCTTCGGCTCGGGTCATGGTCTCGGGGTTCTGGGATCGAGTCCTGCATCAGGCTCTCTGCTCAGCAGGGAGCCTGCTTCCTCCTCTCTCTCTCCGCCTGCCTCTCTGCCTACTTCTGATCTCTCTCTGTCAAATAAATAAATAAAATCTTAAAAAAAAAAAAAGCATGTGTTTAGTTGGCTTCATTCTGATTGAGTTAGGAATGTTCTCTTTGAATCATTCTGTCAGAAATAGCTGTGTCTCCTATAGACCCATTCACTCCGCAGATATTTTATTACGCTCCTTCTTTGAGCATGAGTCCAAGCCAAGTGCCATGAAGCACACAGATGTGGAATGCTCCATATAAAGGACCCGCTCAAGTGTTCTTCATCCTTGTCCTCCTGAAGTCCCCCTCTGGCTGGCTCTGCTCCTACTCACCTGAAGGACTCCTCCCAGACGCCGCCCCACAGCCTGCCTGCTCCCTGATGAAGCTGAGAGGGAAAGCCCTCCGTTGGCACCGAATGGAAGAGCTATTACTGTATTCTGTGCCTCTGGCTGACAAGAGGCTCATCCGTCCAATTGTGTTTTCCAAAAAAAAAATCAGGAGCCCCCAACACAGACAGCACGTTGAGGAGGAAGTATCAGTCCAGCTCTGGAGGTGGGGCTGAGTCATCACTAAAGCAGTGAAATGCCGGTTTTTATCTACCCAACTAGAATGATGATTCCACTTCTCGGAATCCACCCTCAGAGCGAACAGAGTCATTGTGACATTGTGACCTGGCGAAAACAGGGTGAAAGGTTTTAAACCACCTCAGTGCCCAGTGAGGAAAGTATAGGCTGGGGTACATCTGTTCCAAGAAAGAGTGTGTAGAATTTTGCACACAGTGAGTGTCTGATCAATGTTCGTTAACTAATTAATTTTTACTGTTTTCAAAGAATGGTAGTGATGCTCCTTAAAATGTTGTATGAAAAGAAAAAGAAGTGTACATATGGTTCCCCAGGCCTTGCAAATATTATCTTTTTTCTTTAAATTTACAAAACAAGACTCTCCATTATAGTTGTGAAATATTGCCCACAATCAGAAAATAGCAAAACCTTTATTCACAGACCCAGTGAGGCCCCAGTACTTGGGTCCCCAGGGACTCTGGGTCCCTGACAAACCCTCTTACCGTGGGGCAGGGCTCACAGGTGGTCTTCCGGCACTCCAGCTTGAATCCGGAGATGAACCCCACCTGGACTGTGCAGCGGCAAGTCGTGCACACATCAACCATCAGACTCTTCCCGGGCTGAAACCAGAGGCACCAGCGTCAGACTGCCCAGGCTAACCCCCCAACCCTCCCACTCACCTCAGCCATCTGCCTTAGGAAAGGGGGCCCCATGGCCCACAGCCAAGATGAGTCATCACCCTGGCACTTCTCCTGGGTCCAGTAGGCTGCTCCTTCCCTGCCTTCCCACCTCAAGGATAGGAATAGTAAGCCAGAGCTTTTATGCCCGAACGGGAGGCTGAACAGTGGGAGAGGGGGATAGATTGAAATGTGTGTCATGCCATCAGAGGCCTTCTCTACACACAGAAGAGCTGCTTGTGAGCCTGAGTGGGGGGCTGGAAGGTGAGGCCCTAGAGAGTTAGCAAGATGGGGGGAGCCTGGGCACCAAGATGCCCCAGAAGCTGGGAGGCAGTGGAAAGTGGAGGATAGGGCTCCCTGCTTCCTTTCATTTACACTTCAGAATGACTGAGCTGCCTACCCTTCCCACAGTACCCCCGTGCCTCCCCCACACTCGCCCTGGAAAAGAAGGCTTACCCCAATGACAGTGCCATTGAGCATGCA
Organism: Neogale vison; assembly: GCF_020171115.1. Taxonomy (NCBI): domain Eukaryota; kingdom Metazoa; phylum Chordata; class Mammalia; order Carnivora; family Mustelidae; genus Neogale; species Neogale vison. The sequence goes on along the minus strand of NC_058102.1, from coordinate 102,420,830 downwards.
GGCCTCCAGGGGCTCTGGGAGGAGAGAAAAGTTCAGAGCTGATCCCCTCCGGGTCTTCTCCTCTCAGTCTGGGCCCCTCTCCTACATCTGCAGTCCGTTGCCCCACCCCTGCTCCAGGCACTGGGGGGTCCTAGTGCCAGAGCCACAATGGCCTTGCTCCCCACAAGCCTGCGAAGGAAGGGCAGGCGGCCTCTCCTACCACCCAGGCCACAGTGAGAAGATCCTTTTCCTTCAAGTCCTCAAGGGGACAGCCCCCCCCTTTTTTTTAAAGATTTTATTTATTTATTTGACAGAGAGAGATCACAAGTAGGCAGAGAGGCAGGCAGAGAGAGAGAGGAGGAAGCAGGCTCCCTGCTGAGCAGAGAGCCTGACGCGGGACTCGATCCCAGAACCCTGAGATCATGACCTGAGCCGAAGGCAGCGGCTTAACCTACTGAGCCACCCAGGCGCCCTGGGACAGCCCTTTTTAAATGGTCCACACTTAAGGAGTGAGTGAGAGGGCACTTTGGCTTCTGAAAGAAGGAAATTATACTCTGGAAACTTAAAGTCCCAAAGGATTCAGAGCAGGTGGTGAAGAGAGTCACTATTTTGTTTGTTTGTTGGCAGGGTTGGGGTGGGAAGTTGGAGCAACTTTTCCCAGCAGAGGCATTACAGTGAATGACTGAGAAGTCTGGAGTGAGCGAGTCCACCACTCCCTAACTCACATGAGCAAACGGAGGTCCCATGGTAGAAAGCCACCACTGAGCACAGTGATGACCTTCAGGAAACTGTAATATTTTTCTCCTCTTAGTTGCTTTCCCACAAAAGTATTAGGAATGGATAGGCGGACTTTGATCCTCCCCACCGCCCTGAGTTGTCTTACCGCAGCGACAGGTGGGACAACACTCTGAGGTCTTACAGCTCAGCTGGAAACCCACGGGGCAGGTGGGGACTTCCAGCTGGGGGCAGGAGACATTCCTCTGTTGCACAAAGACCTCTTCCTTCACGCGGACACACTCGTTGATGAGACAGGGGTTGTCAGGGGAGGCCCAGTGAGAGCCAACCTGCAGGAAGAGCCCCAGAGTTGAGCAAGGCTGAGGCCAAGAGTCCGAGAGGGGTGTGCTGTTCTCTCAGGGAGCTGATCTGGGATCTGGGGATGAGCTCCAGCTTAATGTCTAAGTCCCACCCACAGGGTAAGGCCCACAGAGGGAACGAGTGGGGCACATCCCAAGTCCTTCACTGAGTCTGGGTCAAAGTCTCCCTGACCAAGAGCCTCACTCAGGACCATGCATTCTATGGACAGAGTCTTCACCACCTTAGAGAAGCCTGGGACACTCCCGCCCACACTCGGCACTTGGCGGTGAGCTGAGCTCAGAGGCTCTAGGGTACTCTGATTGAGAAGCCACAGCAAGGATGGACACAGAAGGGATGGGGAAAGAACTCCACGCATTTTCCAGCCAGGTGCTACTTTCCACTTACTCCTACAGGCAAATAGCGAGAGACTAGGGATGTTGGCACCTGGCCCCCACAGCCCAGCAATCTGTCCCCTGGGCTTCCAGGCCTGTGGATGAGTGGCCCGGCCCAACGCAGAACAGTACTCAGAGCCTGTGGAGCTTTGGGGCAGTGGTGGGCCTGCCACAGATGCAGGATGGTGAGGGTATCCCACAGTGAGCACTCAGGGGAAGCAGACCTCAGATTCAAAGGTAAATAGGAGGACACAGATCCCCCAGGAGTTCACAGAACTCTTAGGGAAGGAACTGGGCCTCTCCTCACATCAACCAAATGGGAAGTCGAAGGCAATCTCAACTGTTCCTATCAAGGGCATAGTCATCCCAGAGAACATCTTGCTCAAACCACAGCCAGATACAACTCTCTGTGGGGAGACCGAAAGGTTGCAGGGGGTGGGGGGTAAAACCAAAGTCAGCAGTGGACCACAGGGTGGCCAACCAAACTGGTTAGGTCACCATCCTCCTTCCTCCCCAGCCCGGGCCCCAGACCTACATTCTTCCACTGAGATAGGGAGTCCCCGCGCCGTGAACCAATGACCACCTCACAGGCAGAAGGCAGACACTTTCCACAGCACTCGCCTTCATGGATGACGTAAGTGAAGCCCTGGAAAAACGCACAGAACAGAGATTAGGACAACCCTAGGTCTCCTCACTGACTAAGGAAAATCAGTCAGGATGCCTGGGCTCTAGTCACCGCCCTCACAGGGATAACGTCTATACAAGATGAACACCTTGACCTCTCACCAACATACAGAGTTTCCCCTGGTCATTGCTTGATATGACCTAGTGGTTTATGGACACAGTAAGATAAGAAAGTACACAGATTGATCTTTTCCAGAAAGTGTGTTGGGGAGACCACGATCCTGCAAGTAGGCCCGCCCATCTTGCTTCTTGGAGGTCCTCCATCTGGCCAAAGCTTTAGGGACTTGGACTGAAATCCTCCACGGAAACTATGAAGCAATATGCAAAGAATGAGTGAAACATTGCTATGTGTGTTTGTCCCAGGAGACCTGGAAAGAGAACCCAGGACCAAGCTTCATCTTGGAGCTCTGTCCTTGAGAGAGAAGGAATGACTGCAAGCCTGCTCTGCTGCAGAAGCACACTCACGAGCAAGGCCAAGTCAGGAGATGCGCACAACACTGAAACCTCTCCCTCGGGGAAGACAAGCACTCCAGAGACCCGGCTCAACCTCACACCACCTGCATGGGACCTACTCACATCCCCACCTGCGTCACGACAGTGCCCACTGAGCTGTCCCCAGTCTTCTATCAGCTGAGATTCTAGTCATTTATTGTGTATCTATGACGTACTAGGTACTTTGGAGGAGCCAACAAATGAGGATGGTACAATCTAGGCACCCTTCACTACAAGCAGAATCCACAAAGTGCCAGAAAAGAAAGCCTCAGGGGAGCACCGAAGAGAGTCATTAATGCCTTCTGGGACCTAGAGTCACTCTTGTGTGCCTCTCTCAGAGTGCTGAGTCACCTGGATTTGCATACTCTTCCTGTTTGCTGCTGCCCCATCCCACTCCCATTATCACAGACAAACATGTTGTCCATATGTTGGCTAACTCCAGACCAGAAGCCTTGTTCTCAAAACCCCACCAACTTCTCGCGCTCAGGTACCCCTATGCATGCCACCAAATTTCTTGGTCGCCATCTTTCTAAGATTCCCTCCAAGCCTCCAATAGTCCCATCTTCTTGCTGTGTATTCCCAGGGTTCATCCTACATGTCACCTCTCCTTCTTTTCCCATATTTCTCCAAATCCTCTAGCTTACAACTGTTCAAAATCTATATCTATACCTTCTCTTTACTCTTCTCCACCCTGTTTTCACTGGTTCCCCAGTTAAGAATGGAACTAAGTAGAGACATCTGGGTGGCACAGTTGGTTGAGCATCCGACTCTTGGCTCAGGTCATGATCTTGGGGTGGTGGGCTCGAGCCCCACATCAGGCTCCAGGCTCCATACTCAGTGGAGAGTCTGCTTGGAATTCTCCCTCCTTCTCCCTCTGCCCCTCCCGCTCCTGCTCTCTCCCTCTCAAATAAATAAATCTTTACCAAAAAAAAAAAAAAAAAAATGAAGAAGAAAGAAAGAGAAAAGGAAAGAAAGAAAGAAAGACAGGAAGGAAGGAAGGAAAAGGAAGAGAAGAATGGAACTCAGTATAACTATTATACCCCTATTTAAGACAGATGCTCTTGATAATAAATCCCTAATGCATTTAGCAGCACAATTGCCATAGCTGACATGGAGGTGGAAGGCATGGAGATCTGGTCCCTTGTCCTTGTCCCATGGCTGCTTCAGACCAGCCCTTGCAATGCTTGCTGGTGTTGCCAGTATACTGGCCTATCAGAATGGGCCCTGGGCCAGGAGTCGGGACACTCCCATGACCACTAGCTTCCAGTGAACTGTAGAACTTATGGGCAACTTCATGACCTGTGCTAGTCCTCTGCTTCTTATCTAGCCAGTGAGAAGAGTAGACTTGCCTCTTCTTCTTTCTGGAAGAGAATCATGAGGATAAATAAAATACAATGCCTAATATTCAAACCCTCAGAACGGTTCCTAAGTTTCCATGATTTAGTCTGATTCTGGAGTCTAAGGGTAGGGAATCAGCAGTCAGAAGCCTTCAGAGAAAAGCTCTTCCAAGATTTATAGAAAGGAGTGGGAATTCCTCTTGCTGTCCACATGGAAGCAAGGCCGTATGCCCATAGGCACCCCCTGCTACAAATTCTATGGGAAGCCTGAAACCTTGGTAGGTTTATATTTTTCTGACATGAAGAGCTGAGAACTATGGAGGTGGTCAGGGAAAGCCTATTTCTGCAGACTGTGTCTTCAGAAAAGAACAATCAGGGGCACCTGGGTGGCTCAGTGGGTTGGGGCCTCTGCCTTTGGCTTGGGTCGTGGTCCTGGACTCCTGGGATCGAGCTCCACGTGGAGCTCTCTGCTTGGCAGGGAGCCTCCCCACCCCCCCACCCTGCCTGCCTCTCTGCCTACTTGTGATCTCTGCCTGTCAGATGGGTGAATAAAATCTTTTTTTTAAAAAATTAAAAAAAAAAAAGAAAAGAATAATCAGAGAGTGACGGTAATAGTATTCTTCGTGGGTAAGGCTGTCCTTTGTTTGCTTGGTGTCACAACCTAGACAGCAAATGAATTCAGGCAAGTGAGCTCAAATACCTCTAGAGTTGGACCCGAGCTGATGCTACCCTCCTGGAAGAATGAAGTCTGAGGCCCTCTCAGTTCACCGAATGCCCCACCTCACCTCAACATATTGCACAGCCTCCCTCATCCCCTCAGCTTGAACTAAACCACGAGACCGCCTTCTCCCTGGAAGGTGTGAGCATTCAGTCTCTAAGACAGGCTTGTCTCTCAGACAATTCCCTCGAGCAATCGAATAGTCAAGAGATCAGGACATGGGACCCCCTCCACCCATTCCCCTGACCTCTGCACCCGTCTTCTTTGTGAAACTGCCTCCAGCACCGCAGCCTTCCGATAGCCAGGCTTATACCACGTGACCTGCACCCTCCCTAACAGCTGACCAGGCCAGAGTGGGGACTGGATAGAGGACCCAATCCATAGACTGAGCTGAGCGCATCAGTTTTCTTCCTGAGAAGTTACTCTGTGGAACACAAAGACCGAATAAGTCAGATTAGACAGGGATGAACCCTGGATCTGCAAAGCCATGTTGAGTTGAAGCCAGATTCAATAAAGTCACGTGCAAAGGAAATTTACGAGAAAGCAAAACTTCCTCCCAGAGGCAGTTGGCCTGCAGGGAGGAGCTGGAACAGATGGGCAGAGAGAAGCAGAGACAGGGGCTCACAGGACGAATGAAGAGAAAGGCTGTATGACCATGCACCCACTCATATCTCTTGTATTTCATTTCTGAAAGCTTCCCTGTGTTTTCCATAAATCCCCTTTTCATTTTAGCTAGCTTTACTGGAGTCTGTTCTTTGCAGTCAAAACTCCCTACTGATAGCAAAATACATTGAGGGCTGGGGTGCCTGGGTGGCTCAGTTGGTTAAATGTCCGATGGTTGATTTTGGCTCCAGTCATGATCTCAGGGTCGTGAGATGGAGCCCTGTGTCAGGCTCTGTGCTCAGCATGGAGTCAGCCTGAGATTCTCCCCCACTCTCTCTCTCTGATAGCCCCTCCTCTGCCTTACACTTTCTCTCTTGAATAAATAAAATCTTTAAATTATTTATATATATGCACGCACTGGGTGCTGGTTTTATAGAAATGACCTGTAAGCAGCACTCTCTTGCTTGATGGCAAGTTATTTCCCTCACCTTCCATGGCCTATGGGAAGGGATGGAGACTGATAGGTTTCCCAAACTCAGTGTCCCCAGTGGGCATACCTGGATACCACATCACCCTCTCCCAAGGGCGCCTCGTAATTCCATCTCTCCTCAGTACCAGCAAGGCAGGTGGAGAGCAGATGAGCTGAGCAGACTCTCCAACTTTGGGATTTGCTCTCAGGCCCTCCCTTCCACCATCAAAGCCCCCACTTCCAAGCCAGCATCAAGGGCATTAGCTCCACTGCTGTTACGAAGACAAGCACAAGACGTATGCCCTTGTCTGTCCCAGCTACACTCCTCTTACCATCCTCATCTCCTGATAACACTGTCAGAATAATAATAATACCACCAGAATTTGACCCACAATTATTCCTGCACATCATTGCTCCCTTGTGTCTAGGGTCTCGTCAGTCTGAAATGAGCAAGAATAGAGTGCCCCAGAGCACACAGCCGTCTTAGGGGTCAGGTTACCGCTGGAAGAATTAAAAACTGAATTGGGGCAGCAGGGACCATGTTTCCTGTCCCACAAATTAGACACGCAGTCTGAAAAAATTACCCATCTGTGTAGATAGACTGTAGGACATTGAAACTGGGGGAACTTCAGAACAATCAGAATGTGTGTCTGTTGTAGGGGCAGGCTGAGGCGATGTCTGAGGGGAAAGACATGGGGAAAATATCAGGTCCTCCTCTGTAGGAATTAAATCCAATTTCTGCTCAAAGCAGTTCCACAGCGCTCTCAACTCAAGACCATACAACAGAGACATGGCCATTAGCCGAGGATGGACTCACAGAAGGATGGCAGCCATCCGTTCCTCCTGCCTTCTTTCACTCATCCCCAGTCCCAGCTCCCTCCTTCCCCTCACCTCTGACCAGGAACCAGAAGTTACTAAAGGGGATTTCTTGCTCCTTCTTGGGACACCACCCCCCAACTTCCTGCCCGGACGGCTCCAGGTGGTGCCCAGGTCCTCTCCGCCCCTTACCGACCGACAGTTGTCCTCACAGGGCTTCTGGGAGCACTGGGCCACGCGCAGGCCCATCACAGAGTCCTCCAAGTCGGTGCAGGTGCACACGTCACAGCCCTCCTCCCAGAACTGGCCCACAGGGTAGACGGTGCCTCGGTGGACGCACACCTGCAGACACAAGGTTGCCGTGAGTGAACTCATTCTGTCCATTTCAGCAAGAGATCAGGAAGCGCCTCCTGTGTGTGGGAAGCTGCTGCAGGTGCGGAGAATACAGCAGTATGTAAAACCGACATGCTCTCCACTCACCTGGAGGGATATTTATGAAGGAGGTTTTGCCCTCTGCCCTTTCCCGCCCACCAGCCCTCGAGAGCCATCGAGGGTGTATGCTAGTGGCCTCTAGTGAGTCTGTGTTGGACCACAGGCTCAGAAATAACTCACGTGGCTGCCTCAATCCAGTTTCATCGCTGCCTTAATTGCATTTAACTCCCTCCTATGTCACACAGAAAACTGTTCCCTAATCCTCACCCACTGAAGTCCTTGGACGTAGCCCCCATCCACACCAGCCCTCTGTCCTATTAGGAGTAGGCTGAAGGTGAGGGCTGGGCTATGAAGAGGTGCTCCCTTGATGCCCGCAGATGACAAGGAGCAGGACAAGGAAAGAACCTGGGGCACAGAGAATGGAATATGCTTGGGAGACAAGGGATCCTACTTGGAAGAACTACAGGCTACAGAAGGGATATGGGAAATGAAGTTACAAAGGTTGATTGAGATTAGAATATGTAAAGCCAGGCTGAACATAATACTCAGACTTTATTCTGTAGAAATGAGGCACTGTTTGATTAGGACCCTAAATGACAGTTTTGACATAATCCCAAATCTGCCCTCAGAAGCTATGAACAGGTAGAGACGCTCACTCAAACACACCATAGCAGTACAAGTATTCATAAGTCGTTACACTTTACCGGCTCGGTCTTCCAGCTGCTGCATAATGAAGTTGAATCAGACCCCTGGTTCTTCTATTAAGAACCTGCTAGAAAATGTTAACCACCCAGAATCTCACTTCCAGGAACCTACCTCAAAAGACATATTGCCCCTAGATACAAACATAGTGATCCAAAGGGGCACATGCACCCGAATGTTTATAGCAGCAATGTCCATAATAGCCAAACTATGGAAAGAACCTAGATGTCCATCAACCGATGAATGGATCAAGAAGATGTGGTATATATACACAATGGAATACTATGCAGCCATCAAAAGAAACGAAATCTTGCCATTTGCGACAACATGGATGGAACTAGAGCGTATCATGCTTAGCGAAATAAGTCAAGCGGAGAAAGACAACTATCATATGATCTCCCTGATATGAGGGAGTGGTGATGCAACATGGGGGCTTAAGTGGGTAGGAGAAGAATCCATGAAACAAGATGGGATAGGGAGGGAGACAAACCATAAGTGACTCTTAATCTCACGAAACAAACTGTGGGTTGCAGGGGGGAGGGGGGTTGGGAGAAGGGGGGTAGGCTTATGGACATTGGGGAGGGTATGTGCTTTTGGGTAAATTGGAAGGGGAGATGAACCATGAGAGACTATGGACTCTGAAAAACAATCTGAGGGGTTTGAAGTGGCGGGGGGGTGGGAGGTTGGGGTACCAGGTGGTGGGTATTATAGAGGGCACAGCTTGCATGGAGCACTGGGTGTGGTAAAAAAATAATGAATACTGTTTTTCTGAAAATAAATAAATTGGAAAAAAAAAAAAAGACATATTGCCCCAGATATAAAATGACAGGTGTACGAGGCTCTCTGTTACAATGTGATCAGTAATTATGCTACTATGACATGGTGTGTTTCATGCAACAAAATAGTAAACCAAAAAGGAAGCAAAAGCAAGCCCCAAAAATGGAAACAAATTGAAATATCTGATTAACTAGAAAGCAAAGCTGTGGCAAGATCCCACAAGGAAAATAATTATTTCAAATAACTTTGAAAAAGCGAAGATTTTGACCATATATCCCTAATGGGTTCTATTCCTAGGTGAAAAAACTGCAAAGAAATCACCAACCTCTTTCAGTTGTCTTAAATTGTTAGCAATAGTATTGGCACTGTTATTTTTGAAACTCCTCTAGGCATTTTATAGTACGAAGCAAATAACTAATGATGTCAATTATGTTAGGAAACCAGTATATGCAACTTAGAAGAGAAGTGGTATGAGTATAAATCAAAGAAGTTAACTAAAACCTTATAATTGGATTTGAATCTGAAATATCACTATGAATGCATGAGTTTTATCCTCTTTAGAAATACATTTCCAAGCTCTATTCACCAAAAAGGTCTGGAGGCAATGACAGCCCATAAGCAGCAAGTATCCAGGAAGGGAGAACCATGGCTTCTCCCTGATTCATTCTCAGGCTCACCGTCAATAATCCAGCAGCTGCAAGAGGGCCCAGGTCTTCCTGCAGCAGTTCTGGCTCGTGATAGCTCATCTTGGTGCATCTCTCCCCCAAAAGACCACTACTTGCATATACTAGCGGTACTGTCCCTTGTTTACGATATTCAATTTATAAACAGTAATCTTCTATATACTACCGAGATCATAGGTCATCGGCTCTTACATTTCTCCCATAACACCTAATATAGCACCAGCTCTGCTAGAACATAGTTGTTGCACAATGAATATTGGATGGATAGATGGATGGATGGACAGACGGATGGATAGATGGACAGAAGAAAGGATAGGTGGTTAGATGGACTGTTGCCTAGATGAGTTGATAGCAATTAATAAAGGAATAGAGTAAACTATTAACTAATAATTCATGCAATTATATTAGTTCCTTAGCTAACCTACAAAATAAGCTTTGTAATGGTAGGGGCCATGGGTTATAGCTTGCTTTAACCTTAGCACCTAGCCTTGCTGAGAACATGGTAGGTTCTCTCTAAATACCTGCGGAGATAATTAAATGTCCATTCAGGCTGTGATGGAATGCTGACTGCTTGCCACCATTAAAGCCCTCGGTTTGGGCAGAAGGGGATGGTCAGGTAGGCAGAGTTTGTGAGGACCCAATGTTTGGCCATCTTCCCAGCCAGAACGAAGCAGCCCCTACCTTGTCAGGGAAGCAGGTGGTCGTGGTGCAGCCACAGTCGTTGGTGACGGCCGAGGTCAGGTACCCCAGCGGGCAGCTCACGGTGGAGTTGACACAGCTGCAGGCGCACTCGTACTCATCACAGCACTGGGTCCTCCGAAGGGTCGGTGTCCGGTGAGGGGGGCAGGAGGGCGGGGACTCCCTTCTGCACTCGTCCTTCCTGCAGGCTGAGGGGCAGAATGAGGTAATGTCCCCGTCCTGCCACACTAGGTGGTACGCTCAGCCGGGGTTCATAAGGATTCAGCCTGGACATAAGATCCCAGGAAACTCCAGACCCCAGACTGTAAAATCAGAAATGTCCATGAGCCTGGCTTGGGGGCTGTGGGATTTTTCAATCATACCAAAAAGTAGTCTACAGGAGAAATAAGAATATTAATCAAAAGGAGAAATGTGAAGCTAGAGATTCTAATGGAGGAGAAGTGAAGGCCGCTTGGGTCTCCGCTCTATAAAGGAGGGTCCTTCCAGCTTATAGAATCTCAGAGACAGCAGACATAGAATCTCTAAGACCCAGACAGGCCTGGGCACACCATGCATTCTCACAGGCTAGTAGCTTCTGTGATTCTAGCCCTGGCTCAGTACCTAGAACGATGCCCTGTAGTTTTAGATCTTCCAACAATGTTCAACAAAGAACACTAACAACTGTGTCAAACCCACAACGTTGGGTGCTTGGGTGGCTCAGTGGGTCTAAGCCTCTGCTTTCAGCTCAGGTCGTGATCCCAGGGTCCTGGAATCGAGTCCCGTGTCGGGCTCTCTGCTCAGCGGGGAGCCTGCTTCCCTCCCCCCCCCCCGCCTGCCTCTCTGCCTACTTGTAATCTCTGTCTGTCAAATAAGTAAATAAAATCTTAAAAAAAAAAAACCCCACAGTGTCTTTTTATAAATGCCCATCCCCTCCCTGTGTCCTTTGCCTCTGTCCAGGTTTCACATCTAGGAGCTCAAGTGAGACTCCAGACCAACAGGACAGGAACCCCACTCGACATCAAGTGGGTATTCTCAAAGGAGACACATGGCATTGTGTTCCTTGCCATGTCTTGCTTTACCTCCACCTTATGCTCACATGACACAAGTTGATGACCCAGTAGGTACACAAAAGGCATATGGCTTGGCATGACTGTTTCTTCAAAGGGGGAGAAAACTGACAGATTTGCTTGGGAATAAGATCTAGTGATGAGGACAACCCAAAGGAACATTCCTCCCCTCAATGGTGTGTTAAAGGATGGGAGTAAGTTCAGGTTGGGCCTGGATGCTTCTCCATCTCAGGTCTGACTGTCTCTCAACACAGCTCCAGAGGGAGGTGTGTACGGCTATGTCCATGCCTGGTAGGCTGCAGCAGCATGTGGCTTGGAAAGTTCAATTCAGGTGCGATCTGACCTCCTCTGCTCCAGGTGTGCCCAAAGCCCAGATTTCAATGAACTAGAATACAGGACACCTTCCCCAGGCCGGAAGACAGCGGCCATGCCACACCCTCCTCATCCATAGAGGCCTTACCGCAGGTGAAGTTGGGCCTGCACTCTCCAGGATTGGTCAGGGTCATCTGGAGGCCACCTTCACAGGGAGGAGCCGGGGGCAGGTCACAGCTCAGCAGGTCGCACACTGAGGCCGGGAAAGAGAGACACCCACTCAGAGGTCAGCAAGGTCACTATCGCCCGTGACACCCTACATTCCAGACCTCCACTGTTAGGTGCGTGGTGGTGAAGGGATGGAGCTGGAGGTGGAGGAGAGAAGGGGAGAGGTGACATGGAGGTAGGCGGACAGATAGATCCAAGCCATGTGATAAGCCCATGTTGATCACTCTCCACACGGCTGGGACTTCCAGATGTCAGCCACGTCACCTGAACCCTCTGGGTCTCAGTCTCATCTTCTGCAAGGTGAGGAAGGCTACCTTCGAGGACCAGTTTCCAGATGTCATGAAATAATGGAGACAGAGTGTCTGGCCCATCATAGAAGCTTAATCACATCTTCAAAATGAGGGCTTGAGCTAAAGGCTTCCCCAGTTCTCTCCCCCGTTAACACTCTGAGCCCTATTTTCCACAAGTTTATCTCAAGCCACATCTCCCTCCATGCAAGCATTCTATTTGGGCTTATAAATTTCATCTATAAATAAATTTCTCAGATGAGTTCATTCTTTTTTAGACCCCCCGACGGTCCCTCGATCTATTCGCTCTCCCTCAAAGATCGGCGTCATTGCAAATTTAATGCCCCTGTGCTCTATGTCCTCATCTGTCCAATTAATAAGCACGCTGGACAGGACAGCGGCGGGGCCCTGGAGAGTTCCTGTCATGTTAACCATGATTCCATCAGCTCTGGATTCATCTCATTACACTGTTTGTTCAGCCCATTACTCACCGTGGAGTTTGCAAAACTATAATGAAACCCTTTGACGAATCCCTGGCTGAAATCAAGGTGCCCTGTGTGTGCTCTTCTCTAGAGCTTCTACCCTCAGGATTTTATTGAAAAGGCATAGGGGTTGGCATGACTGTTTCTTCAATAAATCTCTGCACTGCTTCCCCCACCAGAAATTACTCCATTCTTTTTTTTTTTTCTTTAATGCTTTCAAACCTTACATTTCATAATCCACTGCAGAATTTTTCCTAGGAAGCAAATCCTACTTTGTAGAGGTTACTCTTGCCATTTTTGGGGAAAAGCCAGTCAGCCCTTACCCCCTTCCTTTGGCTCACCCTGTGCCTGAGCCCACACGTGCCTTGTAGTACCTGCTGCGTGGGTCGCCTGGGGCTGGGGCCTGCACCCTGGGGGAGGCGCCCAGGGCGGGACACCTACCACACTCATACTCCGGGCAGCACTGCTCTGCGTTCTGGCGGAGACGGGCCACTTCGCATGGGCCGCACACGGGAGCTGAGGGAGAAGACCGCGGAAGTCAGAGAGATCAGTGACGCTGCAGCCTGCAGCCTTCGGAATGCTGCGGACAACCAGCACGGGCCCTGCCTGCGAGGCCCACCAGGGATCGGGCCAAGGGGCCTCTGACAAATGAGTCTCCTCGGGGTGTCCTGGTGGCCCCCTCGAACGTGCCTTCCAGGAGACTCTGAGTCTGAAGGCCAAGGTAGAGATGGGGTAGAGAGGGCAGGATTAACCTCTCAGAGTATCTACTCCAGGTACAGAAAAGGGGACCCCGAGTCCAGTGAGGGAAGGAAGGGTGGGCAGGAGGGGTGGAGGAAACAGACGTTTGTATCTGGCCCACCAGGTATGCAGACAGGGTGGCCCAGGGCTCCAGGGAGTGGTCCTTCCTCCAGGAGCAGCAGGGATGGGGACGCTCACCTCTGGCTGTGGGGCAGGGCTGCGACGTACAATTGACCTTCCGCCCACTGAGGCACATGCAGATGTGGCACGGCCGGTGAGCTGGGACCCAGGTTTCCAGGAACTGAAGGAAAACAAGTTTCAGAGAAGGCCCAGGACACTGGGGGCACAAAGCCTCAGAGGTCATGGAAGTCGGTCCCCCCCACTTCCGGCTCGGTCTCCCCTCATAGGGCAGGGCCCGAGCCGTGCCTGTCGCAACCACACAGTTGAGCACACGCTGAAAGGCAGTGTGAGGTTCTGAGAGGAAAGAGCTGGAGAAGCACCAGGGGTGCTGCAAGGGAGCAGGGCGAGCAGGTGAGCATTCCCACGCCACACAGCTGGCCGGTGCCTAAGCCAGGATGCAGCTGGAGAAACAGATTCCATTTCTTCCTGGAATCGATAAGACAGGGATGGGACAGGAAGAGGTGTGAGGGGTGGACAGCGAGACTCTCAGACACGCCACACTGTCGGGACTGGGAGACCGGAGGGCAGAGGATGGTTGGCGAAGCTTTCCCAGAGTTGCAGGCAGCCCCGCTGCAGCAGGGCTGTGAAGTCAGGGAGGCCTGAACTCCACTGTGGGGCTTCACTCCCCCGGCCAGTTTCCTCCCCTGCAAACAGAGGGCACCAGGCCCACCTCGGCCGTGCAGACTGTGACCAGTGCAGGCGAGGACCACCGAGCCAGGACCAGGCATCCCTCTATGCTCAGCCAGAGAGTCATTCAGAGTTAAAATTAAATTCACATTTAAATGGTCTGTCCCTGAGAAAAGAGGACCTTCTTGTGGTGTTGGTGGGGATGCAAGCTGGTGCAGCCACTCTGGAAAAACAGCATGGAGGTTCCTCAAAAAGTTGAAAATAGAGCTACCCTACAACTCAGCAAACATACTACTGGGTATTTACCCTAAAGATACAAGTGTAATGATCCGAAGGGGCACGTGCACCCAAATGTTTATAGCAGCAATGTCCATAATAGCCAGACTATGGAAAGAACCTAGATGTCCATCAACAGATGAATGCATAAAGAAGTGGTGTATATATACAATGGCATATTACTCAGCCACCAAGAAAAATGAAATCTTGCCATTTACACCAACATGGATGGGACTAGAGGGTATTATGCTGAGTGAAATAAGTCAATCAAAGAAAGACAACTATCATATGATATTACTCATATGTGGAATTTAAGAAACAAAACAGAGGATCATAGGGGAAGAGAGGAAAAATAAAACAAGATGAAATCAGAGAGGGAGACAAGCCATAAGAGACTCTAATTCATAGAAAACAAACTGAGGATAACTAGAGGGGAGAAGGGTGGAGGGATGGGGTAACTGGGTGAGGGACATGAAGGAGGGCATGGGATATAATAAGCCCCAGGTGTTATATAAGACTGATGAAACACTGACCTCTACCTCTGAAACTAATAATACATTATATGTTAATTAATTAAATTTAAATAAAAGTAGATAAAATAAATCCCCCACCCCAAAATGTGTTTAAGAATAAACACATTCTTTTTTTTTTAAGATTTTTATTTATTTATTTGACAGACAGAGATCACAAGTAGGCAGAGAGGCAGACAGAGAGAGAGGAGGAAGCAGGTTCCCTGCAGAGCAGAGAGCCCGATGTGGGGCTCAATCCCAGGGCCCGGAGACCATGACCTGAGCTGAAGGCAGAGGCTTTAACCCACCGAGCCACCCAGGTGCTCTGAGAATAAACACATTCTCAAGCAGTAGCTCAAAGGCTAAAAAATTCCCAGATCAAGAAGCTCTTAGTTAGGGATGCCTGGGTGGCTCAATGGGTTAAAGCCTCTGCCTTTGGCTCAGGTCATGATCCCAGGGTCCTGGAATCAAGCCCCGCATCAGGCTCTCTGCTCAGTGGGGAGCCTGCTTCCTCCTCTCTCTCTGCCTGCCTCTCTGCCTACTTATGATCTCTGTCAAATAAATAAATAAAATCTTAAAAAGAAGAAGAAGAAGAAGGTCTTATTTATTGCATGTTTCCAGGATCAGCAATCAGTCAGCTGAGAAGGAAGATCAGAGGTCTTCCTTCTTGGGGGAAACACTCTTCCCCCAAGCTGCTGTCTTCCTCCACGGTTAAATCCTTTGACCTTGATACCTTCCCCTCACTCAGTATGTAATACCAGCCAATGTCTGAAGAGCATATGCTCTGTACCACTGTTCTATGGTTTCTTTTTTTTAAGATTTTATTTACTTAAAAGAGAGAGAGTGTGTGTGAGAGCTGGTGGGGAGGGGCAGGGGAGAGGAGAAGCAGGCTCCCTGCTGAGCAAGGAGACCAATGTGGGACTCCGATCCTGGGACTCCAGGATCATGACCTGACTGAAGGCAGCCGCTTAATAGACTGAACCACACAGGCACCCCTGTTCTATGGGTTTTATATAAATGACTCATTTAATTCACACTGCAGTCTGCTAGTGAGGACATCTGTATTACCCCCACTTGTCAAATGGGAAAGCTGAGGCCTCTGCTTAGGGTCATACCATCAGAGCAGCGGAGCTACAATATGAACCCACAAGCCCTCTCTTCGACACCATGCTCTATTGCTTCCCAGCAATAACTAGCATTAAATATGTTCAAGATCTCTTTCTAAGGACTTCACCTTTATTCACACCATACTCCTTACAGTAACCATATCAGGAAAGTACTGTCATTATCTACACTTACAAATGATGCATGGAGACCCAGAAAAGAAATGTGACCAGGAGGTACCCCCCAGGATTCTGGCCCCAGACACCTCATGCTTTCTGCACTCCAGCTGCCTTTGTCGGCTATCACACTGCCCCCAATGGGCAGGTCACACTGTCGGGGCCAGGGGAGGGGTGGAGGGGCCGAAAGCCCCATCTCAGCCCTCAAAAAGCTGATGCGCAACCTGGGGAAATAAGAGTCATCAATGAAAAGTTGAATGAGAGAAATGAATTGTGATACAGTCACAGCCTGGCACATTACTCAGCCATGAGAACAAACTATGGAAACGTGCAAGACGAAGGGATCTCAGAAGTATCAAAATGAGTGAAAGAAGATGGTGGGGGGGGCGGGAAGAGTACACACTGCATGATTCCATTTATAGAAAGTTCCAGAAAATGTAAACGTATCTCTAGTGACAGAAAGCAGAGCAGTGGTTGCCTGGGAATGGGAGATGGGGGCCACGGATGCCTTCCAAAGAGGCCCAAGGAAACTATGGGGACTGATGGAAATGTTCATTGTCTTGATTGTGATGATGGCTTTATGGGAATGTCCGTATGTCAAAACTCATCAAATTGTACACTTTAAATAGGAGCTGTTTACTGTAAGTAAACTATACCTCAATAAAGCTGTTTTTAAAAACGAGAAATACAAGAGCCACAGCAGGGCAGAAGAGATGTTCACAGAAGCTGGGGTGCTCCACAAAGGCCTCACAAGGCACACTGTGCTGGGTGGGAAGGAGCTGGGCAGAGGGAAGGAGAAGGCATTCTGAGTGGGAACAGAGGGTGGAAGGTCCTTGTGGATATCTAGAAGATTCCAGAGGCCTTCCCTGTCCACGTCGGGGGGTGGGGGTCACAAGGTAGGCGATACTCACCCTGACACTTTTTTTTTAATTAAATTGATTTATTTATTTTCAGAAAAACAGTATTCATTATTTTTTCACCACACCCAATGCTCCATGCAATCCGTGCCCTCTATAATACCCACCACCTGGTACCCCGACCTCCCACCCCCCTGCCATTTCAAACCCCTCAGATTGTTTTTCAGAGTCCATAGTCTCTCATGATTCACCTCCCCTTCCAATTACCCTGACACTTTGTAAGCAGAACCCTGCCTCAGAGAGAAGAATGTTGAATAAGGACAACCTTGGTGACTGTGAGCAGGACAGAGAAAGCAGGAGCCAGCACCAGAGCCCAGTGCTCTCCTAGGGGCTGGGAATGTCCAGGGAGGGCCCAGGCACTGGCCTCTGAGGCCTGGAGTGGAAGGAGGAGGGGGACAACTCGCATCTCCCCAGGCTTCGCTCTGTTCTGTCTCTTTCCTGCCTTTTGCACAGACGGTAATTCCAAGAAAATGACCAATCAAAGATCTATATTTAGACCTTTAAATGGCAAAAGTGATGAGATGAGAAAGGAGAAGATCATATTTTTTTTTCCCTGTTTGGGTTTTTCTTCTCTCTTTTTAAATGAGAACTTCAGATATCTAAATTCAAGAAAAAAATAAAAATAATACAATTTCCCCACAATCCTGAGAGTGAACAAGAGACAACATCAGATGGCCAAAATCAGGTGTTAAGCCTCCTCTTCCAGGGATTTTTATTTCCCCAGGATGCTTTAATGAGGAGTGCCCGAGGCAGGGGACAGCCTCTATGGTCCCTGAGAAAAGCCCTTTCCAGATTAAAAAAAAAAAAAAAAAAAGCGCACCTGCGGCCTGCTCCGCCCTGGTATCACCTGTCCTGTTATGCAGTGAACACGCCAGCAGGTGGCACTCCTGCACCAGGACAGGTCAACTCCAGCTGCCTGTCCTGCCTCACCTCCTGGGTACCAAGGCCGGGAGGGACTACTCCCAGGACAGAACAGGAATGAGAACTGACTGCAGTTCTAAATTCAGTAAAGATGACAAAGAACGGCCTGCAGAGAATATGGTAAGGGAAAACTGAGGTGTTCAAAACCCCAAGTCAGAGAAGGGACACAGCCAGTGACCATGCACCACCCACCCCAGCCAAAGATCTGGGGGATGATTCAGGAAAATGTAAGCACTGGGCCACCAGGGCACAGCAGAGACCACGGAGGAGGAAGCGCAGGCTAGAGGCGCTCTGTCCCTGAGTGATGGAGGCGGTCCTTGCTGGCCCCTGCGCAGCCCCCAACCCAGAGAGGGACAGCCACTTGCTCGCTGCTCGGCCTGGATCCCCTCTGAGCCAGCCGCAAAGGCTCATGTGTTTATACTGCGTTCTGTAAAATCAACAAGAGCTATGGAAACTGGTAAATATTTTGCCCTTCCAACGTTACCACCAGAGACTTACACCCTGGATTATTTCCCTGAAGAAAAGCTGTCTAGGCTTTCTTTTTCGCTTAAAGACATTTCATTTAATGGAACTGTTCTCCGTGTTAGATTTTCATTCTTTCTCTGCTTTGAATGGGAAAGCTGAAATCGCAGGTGGCTGATCAGATATTTGTTTTCATCCATTTAAACTACATTTTCTGCAATAAACTGAAACTGGCTCTGTTCCCTTCCTAGTTTTTGATTAACTAATTTTACTGTCACTTGGTTCTGAAATACATTTCTAAGACTGCTTCTTTGTCCAAAATATTGCGCTACTTGGAAGCATTCTCTACCCAACTCGAACACATATTCCAGTGTGTTGGATGGAAGGTGAGAGGAGAACTCGAGTCAGAGGGGGTGGGTGGAGACATGAAGATAAAATTCACAAGCTTCCAGCTCTCAGCACCCTGCAGCCAAATGACACTCAGGGAGCTAGAAACGCTTTACGAACTTCAGCTTCCTTCTCATTGCAGAACGCCAAAGAAGAGGGCAGAAACCATTTCTGCCTCCCTCTGAGCGCGCCTTGCCACCACCAGCAAATCCAGGCTGAAAGGACCACTGGGTCCTGGTACCCCATGTGAAGAGTACCTACCTTTTGAGGCCAGTGGGAGGGACTCTAGGAGTGTACGGGTCAGGGAGAGCAATGTAAGGTTTTAATTACTCGTTTTGGAGAGTATTATGGGACACGCAGTTACTTCATTTGGCAAGTTGAAATACAGAGTGGGACTGGTCTTCCCTCCTAATTCATCTGCTGCACAGTGAGACCAAATGGGGCCCACGAGGATAAAGCCCCAAAACAAAACTGGATGAACGCCTGTGCGTCCATGAACACACAGCTCAAAGTTTAGCTCCCGGTTCCAATGGGATGGAAGGCCGGGCGAGGACACTACGGGATGCCCTGGGGTCATGGGTAGGAACCCCAGCCTTATCTGAGCCTCAGTCTCCTCGCCCAATCAGTGGCACCTGTAATAATGACCCTATGGAGTTTTGGAGAGAGTCAAAGGAAATGGTTCATTTCGTGGCTGACAGTGTCTGGGACAGACAGTGTTGTTACAGGAATTACTGTTTTCATCATTTTCTAGATTGGTCAGCTAATTACCAGGAGTCTTCCTAGTTGTGGTTAAATAATGGTAAGTCACCTCACCTGGTTCACTTAGTGATAAAAGTCCTCCCTGGTGATGATGGAGATGCTAGGTCTGGGGTGCAGCATCTGATCATAGAATAGAGTCTCTTTGGCTAGAAGCCAAGTCTGCTCTCCCTCTATCATGCTCTGCGGTAGCCCTGTCTGAGAGGAAGGACAGGACTCCTGCACACAGCCACGTGCACGCAGACACACACTGTCCATCTACTACCAATGTCCACGTTGTCAACTTTGACACTATGACTGCCGTCGTCGGCCGAGATGGGGGAGAGTCTGGTAAGTATTCTTTCAAAATGTACTCAATAACCTTAGAGGACTACAGGAACTGATGACTCCATGACTCCCAAAAAATCAGCCAAAGAAGACCGAGTAAACGGCATTTTCATAGATCAAAAGAGCATACTTGGGAGTCAGACAGAGCTTTGAATACTGAGTCCAGTTCCCAACTCCATCACTTACAAACCATGTCCGTGGGCAAAGAAGTTCTCTAAGCCTTGGTTCTCTCTCAAAGATTTTGTAAGTATTTACAAGATGATGAAAGACATCCCAATGTGTTTTGTGGTACCCTTGTCCAAGGGAATGCTACACACACACACACACACACACACCCATGTTCACTCATCCCACACACATACAAGTGCCATGGTCAGATAAGGCTGAGAGGCAAAAACCCTCTTAAATACTTGTACCGTACATTAGCACATTAAAAGCTTTAAAGAATGCTGCAGTAAAGAAACCTGTTTAGCTAGTGTTCTTTAAACTCTCTTGACCATAGGTGACTGTTAATAACTTACAAAACAAACCTTCAAAAAATATTGAGATAATAAATATATAGGGCTTAGTACAGTGCAAGGTACATAATAGATCGTAATCACAGCAGACATCACTATTAATATAAATATTCTTTTCCCATCCCCTCTGGGTTCCTATAGCCTTCTACTGACATGAATATAATGATGATAATAGTAGTAGTAATAGTAACATGTTATTAATACTTTGGTGTTTGCTTACACGGCTAATACAGGACACATCTGGGATTCAAACCAAGACATGTCTGGTTCCAAAGCCATTATGAAATACTGTTTCCCTATTCTTCAGTGATCCCCTTCAGAGTTGACCCTTGCTGCCAAAGTCGGAGGGGCCACTGACTGGTGAACACTTCACCCTACCGCCCCAAGAGAGAAGCAGCCCATGGGAGCAAATGAGGAGGTGAAAGGCCAAGGCTCTTACCTGGTGCCGGACTCCATCCTCACTGATGCACTGGGTACAGGCCTCCTCGGGGACACAACTACCTTCCAGCATGACTTGGTTCTGGGGGCAGAAGCAGCCTTCCGAGGGATGGTCCCCACAGGAGCTTGTGTTGCCCTCGCAGAGCCGGGGGCAGCCACGCTCACAGTGGTTGTACACCAGCGATGGTGGGCATGACATGTCTACAGACAGAGAACAAGGTCACACTCAGCCCACACCAACCACAGAGAAACAGGGACACCGCCGCTTCAAAGAGGTTGACTACCCATCTTTATTTCCTCCGTTTTCCATAAAAGTATACCTGGAAGTGAGGCACCTGACCACAGAATACGGACTACATTTCCCAATTTCCCTTGCAGCTAAGTGTAATCACATGACTGCAGTTCTGCCCAATGAACTGTAAGCGCAGATGTAAACTCCAATAGCAGTTTCCAGGGATTTTTTTTTTTTTTTTTTTAAATAAAAAGGCAGCTGTCCTTTGTCCCTTTTCCTTTCTTCCCCCATGCTGCCATTTGGAACCTGGGTTTGACAGCTAGAGCTCCATCTTAAACCAGGAGAAAAAAGCACACCCAAGTGAGGACAGAAAAAAAGCTCGAATCCAGTTTGAAACCCAGAAACAGCTGGAGGCACCTCCCTCTGATCACACCTGTGAGAGAGAATTTTTACTTCTCTGTTATTTGAGCCAAATTTAATCCTAATGGATGATGTATCCTTAGAAAGTTTTATGGGTCTTCCTTTTGAATACAGGTATGGTGAGTCCTTTAAAACGACTCCTAAATTAAATAAGGAATGCACAGCTATGAAGAGTTGCCCAGAGGAAACGTATGAGATGATTGATTCACTTGACCCACTCCGGCCCTGCTCAACCACTTCTCAC
Source organism: Neogale vison (assembly GCF_020171115.1). NCBI lineage: Eukaryota > Metazoa > Chordata > Mammalia > Carnivora > Mustelidae > Neogale > Neogale vison. The sequence goes on along the minus strand of NC_058102.1, from coordinate 102,399,386 downwards.
CGAGCCAAGGCAGGGGGCAGGAGTGTCTAAGGATTTAGAGCACCAAGCATTTTCCTGTAAACGCACCATGAGTAGCCAGGGGTAGACAAAGAAATGACTAAGTAGAGAAGGACTATGGCTAACTCAGGAACGATCATTTGCCCCTTGATCTGCAGGCAGACTGAAACAGGGCACTACCAGCTAAGAGACTCAGAACAGTAGAGCTGGAATGAACCTAGGGGTTATCTCATTCTGAGAAGCAGAAAGCAAGGTCCAGAGAGAGAACAGCTGATCACCCCCTGAGCTGGGACTAGGGGCCCAAGTCCTGCAGCCACTGGTTCGAGCTGCGACTGCTCTATGATAATAAACTCTGAGACTCCAAGAGGCTTGCATATATCGGTTGCCCTCCAGAGAAAGTCAGGGATTATATCCAGTAACTGGAGGTGCCGAAGTTCAGTGTTCTTTTCATTCCAGTGCCCCTTGAGGCAGGAGGCACATCTGATTTGTTGTGGTATCCCCCACATGCTAAATGATAAATAAATGCCAACTCCAAGTTAGGGAGCTGACCTTGGGAAGGTACCTCCACTAGCAATCCCGTGGTCTTTGTAATTAAGATGCCTCTTGGTATTTCAGTGACAAAATTCCACTCACACTTCAACATCCTGCTCAGCTGTGGCTCACTCTGTGAATCTCTGCTACCCTGGGGGAATTCCAAGCAACTAATCATTCTGCACTTTGCTGATACCTATCTATGTCCAATACATTAAAGTCACATTTGTCTGAACTATAGAAACATTTCCATTTACACAGACATTCTACACTCAAATTACTGAGATGTCTACTGTCTTATTTGATCTTAAATGGGATACCAGGTAATGGGAAAAGCAGGGATTTCAGTCTTTATCCCCCAGAAGGAGAAGGCCCAGAGAGGGTTGAGCAAGCCCAAATCAGTTTGTCTTCACAACTTTACAGGACACCTATGGAGACTCACCACAGGAACTGGTCCTCCTCCAGTCGACACAGACCCCTTTGGTCCGACAGAGGTGGGCATACAAGGCGATGGCCTCACACACTTGCTCCTGGTGGCAACTGTCCTGCTGGCACATGGCATAAAAGGTGGCTGGAGCCAGGACCTTGTGGCACTCAGCAAACAATTCTGAGAGAAGGACCTGGCAGTGGGAGCTGCTGGAGACAGGACACGGCTCCCAGGAGATCGGCTGACATGTCTTCCCCGGCTGCTGCAAGGTCCATTCCTGGACGAGCGCTCTCCAGTCCGTGGTGACTGTGCCATCCCTGAGCACGAAGTCATTGGCTCCGTTCTCATCACAGATCCCTAGACGGATAGGAAAGGCAAGTTTGGTCGCCCTGGGTGCCCACGTATTGAAGCTGGAGACCTGGTCATTCTCCATGTTCACCAGCATCTGAACCTTACAATCAACTGGACCCAGAAATACAAGCAGCCAAGAGACCTGAGACCAGAACAAAGGAGAATGTTCTCACCGCAGAGACCATACGTCTTTGAAGCAAAGGTCTTGGGGCTCAGCTGTAGCTGGAATTCATTGTTTCGTGGAGTGAACGTGAAGATGTGGCCAAGATGGTTGAATCTGATCTCATACATGATGGTGCCGTAGACATTGACTTCCATATCGCCACCCACGTATGGGACGGGGACCAGTCTCCCATTCACTGTCAGCTGTCCAAAGAAGGAAGTGACTTGTCAGTAGTCGTAGCAGTAAGGGATCCTAGAATTTCACTCTTAGCTTCTTCCCGAGGCTCCTGACACTCCCTACGCTTCTACCACACTCAACTCCAATGTCATCCACAAACTCTGATATTTGCCAGTAACTCTTCTAAGATAAAAGGGCTTTGCACAGCTTAGCAGAACAGATTATCAGAATCCTATACAGATGGCCATGCTCCTGAAACCCGAAAGCCCAGGGGATAAAGCCAGCCTTGAGTCTGTGTGCATTCAACAGGGAAGGATGACCCCTCCCAGATGGGCTGAGAAAGTTGCCTTTTGCTAACTCAGGGACAGTGTCTCCAGGAGCATCTCACGGAACTATGGTAAGTCCATATATGTATGTATGTATGTATGTGTTTTGGGTCACTAGCTCTTTGGAGGCCCCACTATACATCAAACATATTTTTTAAAAGGCAGTCATGTACCACAAGGAACATAATTTTTCATGTTAAAAATTTTGGAAGGCTTTTTTTTTTTAAATTTTAAAATCTGGGGCTGTGAGTGGCTCATTTTAGTAAAGGCCTGGCTATGATTTTTCAATAAATAGTGTGTGTATTCAGGAATTCTTACAGAACGAGAGGAGCTAACCTACCAGTTGTTTTCATCTCATGAAATACTTACGATTTCTAAACGAACAAATAAATAAGTTTGCATCATGTAACCTTTTGTGAATAATTAGTCAAACATTTATTTTTACCAGTTTTTCAGTTTTCTTTTTGAATTCTGGAGCCATACATTTTGTTTAGGCCCTAAATATTTTCAAAGGCCCTAACTGAGGCTCAAAATATTCTCCTTCGGGAAGCTCACAGGCCCTAGGCATGGGGCTCGCAGTGCCTGCTGGGTAAACAGCCAACCCCAATCTTCTACCAGCAACCGGAGACCAGCTCTGTTCTTGTAATTTAAAGCTACCTAAAATTGATCCTTTCTTCCACATCTGGGCCAGAACAACGTGAAATCTTGCCACCAGGGAGATGGGAATGAGCCCTCCTAAGAAGAGGGTGCTCTACTGGGGAGGCAGAAGGTGGAGTCCCTAAAAGACACACCAGCTAAAACCAACCACCAGCAGAGGCTTCTTCGAGGTTCTGCCGCTGCCTTGCACGGGACCCAGAGAAAGCACCTCTCACCTGCATATCACTGTGGAGCTCAACCGAGAGGCCATTGTGCTTCACCTCGATGGATTTCATGCAGGCCTGCCTCACCCCAAGGCTGCAGGCCCCATTATGCAGAATCACCTCCAGGTCCTGCTCCTTGTTTTGAAACAAGACGTACGAACAGCTGCCAGTCAGCTTGAAATTCTGCCCATCAAAGGTCACAATGTGCTGGGTAGAGCTGCCCATGCACACACCTGGACAGGAGAGCAAAGGATGGGTGTGACGTTCCCCCAAACTCCCATACGTGAGAAGAGGCAGAGGCAGGTGTTACCAAGCTGCACACAGTTAACAGAGCTGAGAGCTGAATGGGCCCCTTGAGGTCCTGCAGTCTAATTTCCTCCTTTTTACGGAATACGAAAACAATTCTAAGAGAGTATCTTAGGTAAGTAATCCTTGGCCTGTAAATATTTTTCTAGAAAACACTTAGAAGGACAAGTATCACATTTTTTAAAAAATGGAAAATTATAGAACCATACTTCCAAAAAACTTCAGCGTGCGAAGTGAATGATCTCCTCTACAGAGAAGCCTTGGCCCAGGAAACAAAGTTAAGTTTCAGGGTTGTTAGGACTTGTTGAAATCATGAGGAGCTAAGTGTATCATGAGCTTATGAGCTCATTGTAAAGAAAGTTCACCTAAAGACACATGTGTCCTCTTGGCTGCCAAGTTTCTAACAGTACAAGAGGCCATGTTGACTTGATCCTTTAAGAGATCACACAAGAGGAAAATTTCTGAAGCCAAAACAAATGATTGGGTCTCAGCACTCCCTCATTTGCCACTCATTCATTCACATGGTCAGCAAATTCTCAAGGTTGCTATTAAAACACCACCGGGGAATACCAGTCATCTTGCATCTGCCTAAGACCATTCCATAAAAATGCTCCCAGGGAAGGCACCACCACCACCATGTGTGATTTAAAAGTTAATCTTGGACCAAAATGAAGCTGGAGAACCATGGCCACAGCTGCGGTGGTGGTTAAATAAAAGCCCGAGAAGTGAGAGGCAGACTCAGGGGGTCAGCGAGAAGACACTCATGTCCTTCACTCACACAAGGTCTAGGCAACCTCCACCTACACGAGTGGCCTACAAGTCAAGTAGCATGGCCACCAACAAAGGAAGGGCCTGGATGCACCAGCTGTCAGAGCTGAGTCACCTGCCAGGAGCTCTTCCACTCAAAATCTCCTGCGTCCTGAAGCAGATGGTCCCTTCCAAACGCCATTGGGCCCCCGACACCCACGCTGCAAGTGGCCCCAAGACTCCAGCTGTGAAGAACGTCCAGCCTTAAGGAGATCAGCCTCAGCTCCATCAGGATGTAACAAGTGACAGGCAAAGAAATGGTGTTAGCTCCCATGCGGTAAGTCAGCGAGAGCGGCTCTGCCCACCATCACATGAAATGTTACAGACAAGTGGGTACTTGCGAGCCAGAGAAACCCAGGATTGAATTCAGCTCCCACCCCGTGACTGGGATAAATTATTCCACTTCTGTGATCCCCTCCTGTCCCCACTGTGCTGTGGTCTTTGAGCTCATAGAGAGGATTTCTGGGCTATGTTGTTAAGCAAAAAAGGCAAAGCTCATTTGTGAAAAAGGATAAACCTGGCATGAAAGAGATTGGTGGCTGCATGAACGTAGGCGGAAGTGAGCAAAAAGGACATAGGAAAGGGAGCAGTGGGGTGACATCTGAGTTAACCTCTCCGTACATTCTCACGTTTGGACCCATGTTAGTAATTCACGTACTGAAAACAAACAAATGAATAAAATCAGCAAGGACGGGGATGAGGGAAACCCAAAGCAGAAGAAACGGAAGCAAATTAAACTCATGATCATGAATAACATAACTGTAGGGAGCTGTAGGAAGGGGAGAAACTCACCTAAATAACTTTGGGGGGAAACGGACTATGTACTCAAAGACAAAAGACAAAAAGAATTGTGTGTGAATATCGGAGTTAGTAGGTAGATTTGTTTTCTACCCGGGCATTGGTTAGCAATTCTGCAACTACTTTATGTGTATTCTGGGATTAAGCCAACATAGAAATATATTGTGGATAATGAGAGCCAGGCCCTTCGCTGTGTGAGAGAGGGAGCTGGGGATATCAAAAGGACATGCATCCCAACAGAAAATACTCCCAGTAGCCAAATCTAGGACCAGCTGATGAACAAAATAAATAATGCTAGGAATTGATCCCTAAAATAAAGTAAAAACCAATGAGTCCATATTGACAAATAGTTAATTGAATTAATAAATGACAGAGAAGGAAAACTGCTTCCTTCCAGTAGAATTCCAACTAGTAAATGTGGAAGGAATGATGGAAATCAAAAATCCCTATTTGGCAAATACCACAAAAAAAATTGTGTCAGATAGGGACCACCTATGCATAGTACACTCAGTGGGTAAAAGCATAGTTCCATAATTCCAAAATGTCTCTATATATAATCATTATTAATTGCAAGGAGGAAAACAGTAACTTTACAGTGGAAAATAAGGTAAATACTACCTAAACCAAGCGATCAAACTTAACATCACCTGTAACAAAGCAAATTGATACCATGTGCCTCCTCTTGATAAACCAAAAAAAAACACAATATGTCTTCTGGGGTATTCTTGAAAACATGTATAACCTGGCTCTAACTCAGATTGAGGGACATTCTACAAAATTACTAGCCAGAACTTCTCAAAAAAGGTTAAGGTCATAAATGAAATACTAAGGATCTGCTACAGATTTAAGGAGATATGACAACCTAACGCCGTGTGATTCTGGGTTGAATCCTGCAACTAAACAAAGGACACCAGTGGGAAAACTGACAAAAACTAAGACTTTTATGGATGTATTTTACAGAGGTTAATTCCTGACCGTGATCATTACCCTGTGACTATGTATGATATACTACAATCTGGGTAAGGATATATAGGAATTCTTTGTCCCGTTCGTGCAAACTTTTTTTTTTTTTTGTAAATCTGAAACTATTCAAAGTAAAAAGTTTTAAATGTGTCTATTTTAAATGGTTTCAATTTAAAATTTTTAATCCCTAAAAAAAAAGAGCCTAAATCAAGTTTTACCACTACTGACAAAAGAGAACATAAAGAATAAAAAAAAAAAAAAAGTCAAGGGTTTAAAAGGAGTCCAGAGGGGTATTGAGGGACTGAATTAAAGAAATTTGTTTGCACAAAGCTCCTATTGCGTTGTGAGCCTCACCCCCCCAGGTGCCCCACTAGGGACAAATGGGATACCTGAGCCTTATGAAAAGGACTTTCAAGAGGCCCCTCCCAGAGATGGGTTTGCATCCCACAAGCAGGACATGCCCCTGTCCTGGGGGCAGGCAGCCCAAACTGGGATTAGGGAGCTGTTTTAACTCTAATTCAAGTTTAAGGTTCTGGTTCTTACATGGGAGAGGGCACCCAATTACCAAATTGAGAGTTTGTTTTGTAACATAAAGGAACTATAGAACTGTTTACGAACAAACAGAAATGACATGAGGTCTGGTAGCATTCTCAACAAGTCCCAGGAGATCATTTCACCCCTAAATAAATTGTCAAGGGAGGGTGGGGTATAACGTACAGTTTTGCTTTTATCCCACTGGTTGTGTCTGTTCAACACAGTAATTACACTGAGTGGGTACTGCCAAATGCAACCATTTCTCCCAACCACAAGGCAGAGCACTAACCCGTCGCCGTGGATGAATGTCCTCCACGGGTCTGTCTGTCCTCCTCTTACACCAGGCCACTGTGATGATGTACCACAGCACCCAGCTGCCATACAGCTCTAAGTGTGAGCAGAGAGTTTTCTGGGGGTGTCGCTCTCACTGCTCTGCTTCTCCAGCAAAGACTCCTAAAGGCTGACTTGCAAATAGCCAGGCTGAGCACTGACCTCAGAAAATCAGTTCTTCCTTCTGGTTATGCCTGATCTGGGGGAATGCTTTTCAAAGATACAGAAGGAGAACAGTGATGCCTGGGACTGAATGAAAACACGTCCGAGGACACAAGGGGGAGGGAGCACGGGTGAAGGGCACACGCTGCATGTAGTGAGGAGGGAAAGGGCTTCTGGTCTACATTTCTGCACAGCCATGCTAAAAGCACGGCCCTTATAACACCGTCCAGACTGGTGAAGCAATGGACTTACAGGGGCAGGTCCAGCGGCAGCCACAGGTCTCCTCCACCCTGAGAGGGGGCTGGCCGTTGGGGCAGGAGGGTCTCGGCCCCCGGTCACAGTTGACCCGATGACTCTTCAGCAAGGTCTGGCCATCTGGCAGGCAAGTCACTGTGTGGCACTGGTCTGGCAATGTCCAGACATCCCCAGGCTGCAGAAGAGAGAAGCAGATTCAGGAAGGCATTGGCTGAGCCAGTCCAGCCCTAAGCCCATCAACTGGGCAACTGACCCTCTCTGAGGACACAGAGACTAGGACGTGGACATGGGCCCAAGCAGCAAGGATGCAGAACACAAGATGTAAAGGTGGAAACCACCCCCCCAACACACACCAAACAAGCAGGACATAATGGTAAGAGGGAGAATGGAGCCAAGATAGAAAGAGGAACAAGGGGGGAAAAAGCACCCCAAATACTCATTCCCGATCTTTCTTTAGTCAGCTGAAAAGAACTCACCCTCTTCTCATTCCCGTCCTCATCCACGCAAACTCTAACGAACCCTGAAACAGACACAAATAAGATCTGAATTTCCACCCATTATGCTCATCCTGGGCTCGTCCATGAAGTGGACTTCTCTCTGCAAAGGATTTAGTGGGTTTAACCATGGGATGCTGGTCCACCGGCTGGCCCTGCGGTTTTTCCCCTACATACTTTGTGGCTCTTAATAATTATGGTGCTAACAATATCAAGAACACAGAAATCCCTATAGTGCATGAAGCCTCTCATGGTCAGTATCTCCTTTTCCCATTTCATATGTAGATCAGGGCCTAGTGAGGGAAAAAGGGAGGAAATGAGGTAAGATCCCCCCAAATCTGAAAGAGATCTTTAAGAGTCCTGCCAGGAGAGGTATCTTCCAGCAGAAAAGGGCAATAACTCTGTAGTAGGTATTAACTCACAGCTAGCTACTTTAGGAAAATAAATAAAAACAGGCAAAAGAAAAAAAAATCACATATGGAAAAAAAAATCTAACTAAGTCAGTATAAACTATGATACTTTGATATTAGATTTTACATTGCTCTTTCCCTAAGGCCCTGTATACGCAAGCTGAGGGTGAATATAGGGAGTGGGGAAGAAGACCATGGTCTGTGGGATGCTGGGTTTCCCTGCTTTTGTCTTACACTTCTAAGATCACTCTGCACCAGTAAGCACGGGCTCTGCTAAAGTCTTTTTTTTTTTTTTTTAAGATTTTATTTATTTGACAGACAGAGATCACAAGTAGGCAGAGAGGCAGGCCGAGAGAGAGGAGGAAGCAGGCTCCCCGCTGAGCAGAGAGCCCGATGTGGGCCTTGATCCCAGGACCCTGAGATCATGACCTGAGCCGAAGGCAGCAGCTTAACCCACTGAGCCACCCAGGCGCCCTCTGCTAAAGTCTTGATGGACAGTTAGGATGGGAGGAGGGCTATACCCAGAGAACTTTCGGGTAGCCCCTTGGGCGTTTGTCGTATGAACTTTCCATGAGCAGGGACTTAAAGGTCCTGGTCTATGTAACAGTCTTCATCAAGGCCAGAGCCTACCTGGCCAACCTCAGGTCTTTAGAATGGGTTTTGTTTTTGTGTTACGAGGGGGTAAGAAAGGCATGAGGAGACTCACCAGAGCACAGCTTGTGGAAGAAGGAATTTCCCAGGGTGGCCATGGTGGAAAGGTCTTCGATTCGCTGGAGCCTCAGCACATTGGAGCCAGCGTTTGGGCCTGCCAGCCTCCTAAGCTGGGCCTCATCATACCGATCCCCAATTCCAATGGGAAACACAGTCACTCCTGGGGTTAGCAGAGGAACGAGAAAGGGTCTGTGTCAATCTGCTTTGGTCAGCTGGGACCCAAATGGACAGCTGTACCCAACATCTGTACAGAGCCTTGTGTTTTCCAGACGGGTCACATAAACCGACCCTGGGAACAAGACATTCAGTCAGTCAACCAACATTAATGACACCACGCTGTCAGGCACGATTCTAAACAATGGGGATGCAGTGAGCTGAGCGGAGGAAGTCCCTGTCTTTATGGACCTCACACTGGGCAGAGAGAGACGCCAAACCCAAAAATAAGTAAGTACCCCGTGTTTCAGATACGTACAAGTGCTTAGGAGAAAAACAAAATGGGATATGAGGATGGGAGTGCCCGGGGGTAGGAGTGGGAATTACTGTTTCTCGCAAGGTGGCTGGAGAAGCATTTGGTGAAGAGATAAGAACTGAAGGAGCCTCGAGGATATCCCAAGCAGAGGGAACAGTGAGCACAAGGGCCAGAGCATCGTATGAGTGCACGTTCCGGGGTGGTGGGAGCAGAGCGAGTAAGAGAGGGGGTGGGGCGCAGACCATGCAAAGCTTCCTACGACACAGAAGGACGTAACATGTTCTTTGAATGAAATGAGAATCCAGCCAAGACTATGGAGCTGAGGAGTGACATGGGCTGGCCAAGTTTTTTCAAGATTTGTTTATTTTAAAGGGGGGAGGGGCAGGAGAGGGAGAGAGAGAATCTCAAGCAGACTCTGCACTGAGCATGGCGCCAGACCTGGGGCTCGATCCCACAACCCTGAGATCATGACCTGTGCCGAAATCAAGTCGGGCCCTTAACCGACTGAGCCGCCCAAGCACCCCTGGGATGACCCATTTTTAAAGGGTCGCTATAGCTGCTATGTTGATGACGAACTACAGGGGGCGGCAGCTGGGGTTCCATCAGAAAGCTCTTACAACAGTTGAGGAGGAAGACAGAGGTGGCAGTGGTGGGCGTGGTCTGGCAGGGTGGGATTCTCAATCTATTCTGAAGGCAGAGCTGTAGTGTGTAAATGGATCGGACAGGGGTCTCAGAGAGAAGGAGGAATCCCAGATGCTGAGGCTTTCGTCTGAGCAGCTGAAGGACAGAGCTGCCATTGTCTAAGATGGGAAAACCTATGGAAGGAGATTCAGATGTGAATTTGGTTTATGATGAGTTTCTCTTTAGAACATCAAGGTGGAGTCAAGGCAAGAGATCCAGACGGGAGACAGGAATATTGAGGTCAGCGGTGTATGAATGGCTTTAGACGCAAGACACTGGATGAGACCAGCCAGGGCATGAGTGTAAGAGACGAGAAAACGTCACAGGCCTGAGCCCAGAGTATGTACGTGCCCATTGACTGAAGAGAAACTGAGGCTCTGAACAGTTAAATGACTTTCCCTGGAGCATGTCTTTTTCTCCCAGACTTCAACTGTTTCCCTTCCAGACGAAAGTCTTTCTTAGGATTCATGATACTAGAGAAGTGGTGTCTCTATCCTGAAATTCCCCAATTCAGTTCTCCAGAAAGTTCTAGGCTTTTGCAGTTGGCTTAAGGTTTGAGCTGATTTTCTACCAGCAACTTTTCCATTCTTATCAGCTCATTGTATCACCCAAATGTATATCCTTTTCCTTTTAGAGTTCTTTTCCCTTAAATAATCAATTTCATAAACTCCCCTTCATTCATTCAACAAACATTAGATGGCCTCCTTTTTTGTGCACCATGCACAGATACAGGACAATAAGCAAGCTGTTGCCCTGGCCTTCCAAGACCCACAGGTTTGATGAGAAACAGCTATGCAGCCAACAAACACAGTGTGACTTGCTCCTGCTAGTTGTTCAGATGAGACACAGAAAAGAGAGTAAAGAACTCTCTTAGGAAGACATCAGAGCAAAGACAACTCCAGAGCAGGGTTTTGAAGGATGAACAGGTCTCCAGGTGGCCACGCAAGGACTTAACATGATTCCACTCACCTGGGCCTCCCTGGGCACGATGTCACCTGCTCTGGCTCATGTTCCATAGCCACTCACAGCACAAGTTCGCATGGGGCACCAAGGCTGGGTCATGCCCACACCTGTCCCTTTCCTGAAGCTGCACCCTTTCTCTTGTCCAACCAGCACCCCGCCCATGCCTGTTAGGGTTGATAGTTCCCACGGCCCCATAATGAGTCACTCTGGCCTCAGACATGGTGAGAGTGGGGACAGAGCAAGGACACCACCTCAGAAGGGAAAGGTGTGGCAGTCTGACCCAGCCCTGGATGCACACGGAAAATGTGGAGAAATTATAGGTCACAGTAGAAAGCATAAAGATCAATGAAGGACAGATGCATATTTATTCCTGTCAGGTTTCCAAGTAACACGGGGATTGGGCCACTTCCTGCTGTTTGAAACCAGGCCATGGGGGGCTCTGTAGCACTCATAACCATCCAGAAGCACCCGGAAGCACCCCCACCCCCGGGCCCACTCCTGGTGCTCTAGGGGTCCAGGAGAGTCTCGGCATTGAACACCAGACACTTACGGTTGGATGTGGCGGCGTCGGCTGCAGCCTCCACCGAATCTGCGGAGACATCGGTGACAACGATGACCACCGCCTTCGAGGCTCCGGGCCGGGCACCATGCACTTCAGAGGTGATGTACCGCACAGCATAGTCCAAAGCACCCCCTGCCGGTGGAAAACGGGCCACGCCAAGTCAGTCCCGACTGCAGGAACGTCAGGCAGCCCATCTCATGGCAGATCCTTAGGTGGTCAGAACAGAACGATTCGGAGGCAGGGAAACACAGGAGATCCGGAAGAGCAGCAAGGCCTGCGTGCTTTCCCAGAAAGGAAACTAGCCCAACGAGCCAAGAGACCGGCCAAGGTCGCTCGGTCCCAGATGCCAGGAGTTAAGACCGGATGGTGTTCCTGGCCACTGTGGCAGATTACCGATGTGGCTGAGGCCTCCTTCCCGTTGCATGATGTCCACGTGGCTCAGGAGATGGGCTTTCTCGTAGGCCACGTTCCACGGCACGGCAGCAGTGGTGGTGCTCCCGTACTGCAGCACTGAGACCTGCGTGAGCTGGGGCCCTGGCGGGAAAGACAACGTGGGAATCACACTCTGGATCCGGTGGGGACCCCCAGGATGCACCACCCGGGACATCGCTCACCTATATTAGCTCTGGAAATGAAAGCCTTGGCGAAACTCTTCATCTCCTCGAAGTAAGAAGCGGGAAAGCTGGAGGAGCCGTCCAGGAGGAGGGCCACGTCCAGGGGCTGGCTGCAGTCTGCCAAGAGAGCAGAGGGGGAGCACACAGGGGCCAGCAGCGGGGCTGGCACCAGGCCCCCCGCGGCACCCAGTACATCCAAGGGTGAGCAGGATGCTGCCCGCTGCGCAGAACCATGAAGGGGAGGGTGTCTCTGTTGGTCCCGCACAGTGGGAACACGGGCCGGGGAGGAGCGAGAGAGGCCCATGAGTGCCCCAGGTCTGGACACATTGGAAAGACTCCAAGCCCACCCAAAGGTAGTTTATATACCTAGAGATGAAAGCGAGAGATATCGGCTCCCTCGGTAACTGGAGACTGCAACTCTTCTAGAACTGAGCAAAATACCAGAGCGGCACAGCAGGGAGATGGATGGCTAAAGGAGACGGAGTGGCCGCCCAGGGCTGGGGGACGAACTTCTGTGCTCTCAGGGGATTAAAAGCACACTTATCGTGAAGAGCACTGAGAAATGTCTCGAATTATTGAGTCACTATGTGGTACACTTGAAACTAATAGAATACTGTGTGTTAATTACACTTCAATTAGAAAAAAAAAATAAAGCTCTTTGGGGGGAGAAAAAAAAAGAAGTTAATGATTCTGGGATAGTCTCAAACACCCGCAAAGAAGGTCTTGAACACTCCTATGCTCAAGAACTGGGACCCAATTAGACATTAGCTTCAGTTAAGAAGGCAGTCACATAGCTCTGGTGGTAATCAGCTTTTGAGCCCTTGTCTATGTGCTGGGTACCGTTCTAAGCATTTTACAAGCACTGTTGTTATCTCCATTTTACACATGAGCAGAGTATTACACAGAGATGCTCACTCAAAGCTACCCCAAAATTATTACCAACAGTAAGTTGTTCCAAATTAGCCAGCTGGTAAGTGGCAAGAGTTGAATTTCAAACTAAGGGCTCCAGAATTTGAAGCTCAAACCTGTCACCTAACTTCCTGGTCTTGCCCCAAAGATTACCAGGTACTAGGAGTGCTTTTATCCACCCCACGTGGTCAAAGCTGAGAGTCACCCCATGTAACTGGTTACCTCCAAAGCAAGGCGTGGGCTGGGTGGGGATGAGGCTGCGCGATAAAGCAAGACTTGTATCTTTCACTCTGTATCCTTGACATTGTTTACATTGTAACAACAGCCTCGTGTAGCCTTTGAATTTACAATCACACTCAGTAAGAAAATATGTCCCTCCACCCCCACAAAAGGATCACTGATGCATCCCCCCTGGCTGGCAGGTGAGGAAACAAGGCACTCTACAGGCCAGGGTTTGACTGAAGGCACAGAGCAGGGAAGCAGGGTCAGAACCCAAGAACTGTAGCTCCGCCCACCCTCGGCAGCCCTCGCATAGGGCAAGGTGCCCGCCTACCTGGGCTGGGGACGGGGATGGGGGGCTGCGGCCCCTCTCCGGAGCAGCACCTCTGCAGCACCAAATCAGGGGCCTCTCGGGGGAGCCTCTCAAAGTCCTGAATGAGGATGGGGGCACTGGGCCAGCTAATCCTCTCCAGCTCCTGCGGGTCGGCGTGAGGGCCCACTCCGATGGGCACCACCTGGATGTCTCCAGGCATCCGCTTGATCTCATCAGAGGCGGGGTTTCCCGTGACCATGTAGACCAGGTTAGGGACCTGCTCCCGGTCCCCCTGGCTGACGGAGAAGCTGTGCTCAGACAAGTACTGCAGGGCCAGCCCAGTGTTGGTCCCGTTGCCGCCCCGGAATCGGATCTCCCGCACGTGCTGCAGGACCTCACCCTTGGACTGGGCCTCACTGAAGGTGTACTCCACGGCCACGGCGTAGGAGTACTGCAGCACCGTGACATGGACGCCGTCCTGGCTCACGTCCATCCGCCGGATCACCTCCTCCATGAAGTCCCTGCTCTTGTTGAAGTTGGCCTCTCCAATTTTGTCTGAGCCTTCCAAGAGGAACACCACATCCAGAACCATGGAGTTCCTGCTGGGTCCCGACGATGGGGCCCCCAAGAGCTCCGGACCCACAGTGACCGGCAACACAGGGGGCTGCTGGGTAGGGCGGGGTGCTTCGGGGGCCAGGTCACACAGGTAGCTGATAATCTCGTCCCTCCGCTGCTCCAGCTCGTCCACACCGCTGAGCACGAAGGCCTTGTTCTCGGGGGCCTGCTTCTCGATGTTGCGGATCTGCTTGAGGTTGATGTGGGGCCCGATGCCCACGGGGATCACGATGACTTTCTTCTTCTTCAGGCCCTGCACATAGCGGACCAGATTGCGGGCCAGCTTCGGGGGCTGCTGGCTGGCCGTGAGGAGCAGGGCGATGCGGGACGCTTCGGGGCGGTCGATCTTGCCGAAGATCTGGAACAGCGTGTACTTGAGGACCTCGCTGGTGGAGGCCACCTCGCTGCCCACGTACCTCACTTGGCTGGCGATGCGCCGCAGCTCCGAGGGCCGCTTCCGGTCCTGGAGCTCAAGGTAGGCGTGGGAGCCTTCGTGGTACTCCACGACGGCCACGCGGATGCGCTTCTGGGAGATGTGCAGACGCTCCATCATGCCCACCACAAAGACCTTCAGCACTTGGAACTCGCCCTCAGACAGCTTAGAGGAGCCGTCTAGCAGGAAAACCAGGTCCAGAAGCCGGCTGCAGTAGAAGTCGTGGAGGGGCGGCTCGGGGGTGTCCTCCACGTACGGGGTGGGAGAGCCAACGGGGCCTTCCGTGGGGGGCACCACAAGGCCTCCAGGCTCCCTGCAGGCCTCACAGGTGAAGTTGACGCCCTCGCAATGACTGCGGTGGAGAGAGAAGACCAGATATGGCTCAGGGAGAACCTCTGGGCACTTCTTGACCTTATCTAGAACCCCTCCAAACCTTCCCGTAGAACAACCTGCCTGGCCTACCTGAACTGAGCTCCCATGGACCACTCCCCACCCAAGGGACCCAACGTTTTTTAACAAAGGTCCCCAAACAGCACCTGTGCACATACAGCAAAGACCTCCCTTTATTGTAGAAGCCAAAGCTCTAACCCCTTGTCCCACCCAAGAAAGAACCCTTCTTGCTTCTAGGCCATCCTCACAGCCATCCAAAGTCAATGTCTTCTCAACCTATACCTCTAGCAGGATCAATATTTAACTGTAATCCAAACTCTCTTGCAAGGGTCTCCAAAAACAAATACTGCTCTAAAATGTTGATGCTGGCCAGGGCATGTGAATGTCCTATTGAAGATAAATGCTTTATGGTATTTATTGTACCAGAATTTAAACTGAATTAATTTCGTACCATGTTTAATACATTGTGCCTTAAGAAAAACAGGAAAAAGTGGAGTGAAAACATTTTCGGAAGATGAACAAAGATTCAAAATCCCAACTTTATCCCAGAATAAAGATGGAAATTGTATTCAGGAAGGTCTAGATATTAGGGGGAAAACAGTGGCTCATTCTTTCATTCCTCCAACAACCACATGGTGAGCAGCTGTCATGTGCCAGGGAGCACCTAGACCCTGCGCCCAGGCCCAAGCACATACCCCAAGCCTGTGGCAGGGCCTTTGCCCTCACATAAATTCCGGCACTACCAGGCTAAGTTTCCAGTCCCTTCTGGTCACTCCTCACCAGTGTCCTAGAAATGGCAAAGTATGCCAGACCACGGGTGAAAACCAAGTTGCCCTATGAGAGAGACCCACAGACCCACAGAGACCTTCTCCTACTTGTACACTCTGCCTTCGAAGCAACTTGCCTTCAGCACCCACAGTAAAGTTGAGAGGCCACAGTGCCCTGAGCCCTGAGAAGGGTCCCCATGGCTTGCCTCCCAGGCGATGTCCCCAGCCTGCTTTGGAATTACTACCCACAGCTGTATGAAGCCACAGTCTGCTCCCTGGTTGCTGTCCCTCCCCACAGGCCGCAGGAGGAGGCTGGGAGAGGGCTCTAAGCTCTCATGCCTGGGTGGCTCAGAACCCCAAGCCAGTGTTGGGTTCACCCCCTTCTTTATTCCTTACAGCCTCTGTTTCAACATGGGGAAGGTAGGCCAGCAGGATCTTACCAGGAAGTTAATTCCTACTTCCCTGTGGCCCATGCGATTTATTGCTTCAATCCCTGGTCAACAATGTGTGAGTGACAGACTTTCTAGTTTCCTGTGTCTGCTAGAAAATTTACCCCAGGCAGTGTTCTCCCTTGTTTGTACAGATGGCGGTGGTGGGGTCTGATTCTGGCAGCTGTGGCCACAGCCTTTCCCCAGAAAATTTAAGTTCTCGAGTTCAAGTTCCCATAAGGCTCCATCAGTGTCAGGGTGTGGTATTAAATACCTCGAGGTCTGAATACATGTTCCCAACTTGGGAGCAGAGCTCCAGAAAGCTCAGAGCCTGCCCTAAGGACTTCTTCTCACTTCCCTAAAGGCCAGTGCTCAGAGGCAATCTGAGTGGGAGCCTGGGGTGCCATGATGAGTGT
This sequence comes from Neogale vison, assembly GCF_020171115.1. Classification (NCBI taxonomy): domain Eukaryota; kingdom Metazoa; phylum Chordata; class Mammalia; order Carnivora; family Mustelidae; genus Neogale; species Neogale vison. Next base: position 102,383,005 of record NC_058102.1, on the reverse strand, counting down.
CTTCCCTCTCAAACACAAAAGCCCCATCCGGGGACCTCAGTTGTGGCCCCAAGAGGTTTATGTCACATGGAGCAGTTGGGGCTCTGAGTAAAAAAAAAAAAATTTGACTCCCAGAGGCACCTGTGTTTGGGCTAGATGTGACCTCCAGGAGCAATAAGAGACCACCTTCTTTCTTAAGTGAGAAGAGGCCCAAAACCCCAGCCTCTTAAGAGGTGTTTTCTTGGAAAGCAATGGGATCTGTCCTTAAAGAAAGAGAAGCAGACTCTAGAAACAAAATAAACTCAGCATTCAACTTCTCAATTCACATAGCAGAGTTCATTCCCACACAACCACCTCTGAGCAGGACCCAGAGAAGACAGTAAGATTCTTTCCCTCCAACACCAGAGGGTCTGTGTTACCAAATCTGGCAGTGCTCAGGGTCATCGGGGTTCAAGGTGATCTTCTTTCCCGGGGCCAAGCGACGACCAGCCACCTCACACACAGGACAGTCTTCAGGGTCGATACAGGTCTGCAAAAGCTCATCTAGGATTTTCCCTGCGTGACACATCCTTTGTTAGCAGCCAGAACTCTCACCTTTCACACAAGGAAGACTCGGTTTTAACTACAGGGACCGGTCCTGGAGGCTCGCTCTGCCTTCCTCCCTCAAGGGGCATCTCACCTCCGAGGGAGGAACTTTCCTTCTTTGGGCCTTGATTCATCTCTCTGCCAGACCAGGAAGGGGTATTCCTTCAACCTCTCTCACCACACCCAAGCCTCCAGACAAATGAAATCTTCTCTCCAAGGGTCATTTCATGCCAGCAAAGAATATAGCTAATTACTCCACATCTGTGCTACCCACTAAGGTAGTTGCCACAGGCCACTAGTTAAATTAAAATGTGAGCTGACACTAAACAAAACCGAAAATTCAATTTCTCAGACACAGCAGCCACACTGCAGCAGAGCTTTCCCATCCTTGCAGAACATTCTATCAGAACATGCTCTCGGTGAAAAACCCATAAATAGGGGTGCGCAAGCCCCGTGCAGGAGCTCAGCCTGACAAAACCATGGCTGGCCTGGCTTGGATGAAAGAGCACCTAGAAGCAAAGCCCAGGGTGGCAGGGACAGGGACAGGGCAGCGCTGGGCGGGGCGGAGGAGGAGCCCCGGGGGAGGCACCCTTCCTGACAGCCCAGCCCAGCCTTCCCGCCAGTCCCGACCACGGGGCAGGTGCCTTACCTGGAGGGCAGTGTGCATGGCAGCCTTCGACACACTGCACAGGGCATGCCAGTGGCTCAGGGTGCTGGCACGTGATGGGACAGGCAGGGGCACAGCTGTTATAACGCCACTCGCACTCATACCCATTCTCGTGGAGGTTCCTCTCCTCACAGTTCTGGGCTGTGGAAACAGAACACGACCAGTCTGTGCAACCCGAGAAGCCAGGCCTGCACCCAAGTCCCCCAAAGAGACAGTGGAGAGACCCGTGGGGGCCATGGCCCTGGGGGAGGCAATGGTGATGGTGGGGAACTAAGCAGCCAGGGCAGTCACTAATATTTGAGGCTGTTGATGTTTTAAGCACCTAATCAGGGGTGCCTGGGTGGCTCAGTTGGTTAAACATCTGCTTTGGGATAAAATAATGCCCCAGGGTCCTGGTATTGAGTCCCGCATTGGGCTTCCTGCTCAGTGGGGAGTCTGCTCCCCTTTCTCCCTCCTTCCCCCTGCTCATGCTCACTCTCCTTCTCTCAAATAAATAAATTCTTTAAAAAGAATTAAATTAAAGAATCTTTAAAAAGATAAATAAAGCACCCAACTAGGAACCAAACGTTCTCAATCAGTTTTCCATATAAAAACAATCAGCTGCCCCCACCCGAGGAAGACTCTGTAGAAATGTGTGCGTTGCCTGCTCACGTTGGCATCTAATTAAAAGATACTGAATATAATTATTATATTGACTTCCCTCTTCTCTTCATCGCTGCTCCATCTTCTCCCTCTTCTGGAATTTCTCTAGATATTAATGTCTTCAGTCGCTGCCCCCGTCCCTCCTGACTCACTTGATGTGCTCACTCCCCTCAGCCCTCGGCCATCGGTCCCCATACGGGAGCTCTGCCTTCTCTCCCATGAAGGAGTCCTCCCGCACCCCACTTTGAGGTCTAGACTCATGAGGGGGGAGGGTGGGTGTTCAAGATCGTGAGGGACATCAGGACTCACGACACAATGTGGCTGTCCTCCAGGCCACCACGTTGCCGTGCTGGGCACACACAAGGGCGTAGGCAGCAATGGTGTCGCAGAAGCAGGCGCAGTCCCCAATGGACTCGCAAGAGCAGGAGTCGTAGATGCAAACGTCCAGATATGGCTCAGGGTCCACCTGCAAGGGAACCTTGGGGTGGGCCTCGGCCTGGGCAGAACTTAGGAACTCGGGCTCTTGGTCTGGGAGAGAATGTTCTGGGGGCCAGAGTCAGGCAATGGGGGCCTCTGGCTGGAAGGAGACATGCTGGACAGGGGCCCAAACATGGAATAGGTACAGAGGCATAATTCCCAGGTTCTAATCTGGACTCCAATAAGCAGAGTTGGATACAGGAGTGCTGCTGGCCTTTCATAGAACGTAATGTGCCTTAGAATTTTTCAGAACATTCTCTTTGATCCATCTTTCCACATACCTGCTCAGCCTGCCAGCCATTCCCATAACCCACTCCCAACCTCATGGATATTTGCGTGTTTCTACACAAAACAAAGACGTACAAGCTGGCACCTTCCTCCTTTGCCTCCATTCAGCAAAGCGAAGGAGGAGACGCATCAGACTGCTTACATTGCCTCACTGAGGTGCTGTGGGGCTATTCCCTGGACAGCCAGGCCGGCCTGGGCTCCCCGGACTCTGCCCCCAAGCCTACCCATCCCCCACCCACCCTCAGCCATAGAAACCGCTTCCCCCTTCCCCACCCCCACCCCCCACACTGCTGCCCACACTGGCCTTCTCCAAGGCCAGTTGTGACAGGAACGACACTAAGTGGGTCATTGTTCCCAAGACAATCCAACAATCCTGATTTCCCTGGCTGCCAGGCTCTCGGCATTCCTCCAGCTCAGATGCCCAGGGATTCCCCAAAACCAGCTGTGCCATATCCTCAGGGACCACAAATCAGAGGACAGGAGAAGGAGCACTGAGTACAGGAATTCGGCCGGATGTTCCCACGTTGGTGCCACAGAGCAGCGTGCGTGTATGTGGCTGTGTGCACGTACGTACGTAACCACACACGGACCCACACAGGCACCCGCACACTTGCGTATATACATTCATACAGAGACAGAACACGATTCAACTTGGGGGAACTGCTTGTCACCCTTTGAGATAAAGACCCTAAAAGAAGTCTCAACAAGGCCTCAAAAATCCCTGAGTATCGGCCCTGAGAAGAGTTCCTGCTAAAGGGTTTTGTGAGGGCAGGGGGTGCTCAGGCCGGACACGCAGCAGGAACAGGAGGATGAAATCCTGGCTCTCATGCGGGAGACAAGATCCTGCGGGGTGGGGGATGGTGGCGGGGGTGGGGGACAAGCCCTAAGATGAAGGCCCAAGGAGAAACACTGACAGGTGCCCAGAAGAGCTATACTTTGCGTGGAAGAAGAAATGATTCACAGGGCGTCACTCTCCTCCTACCCCAGCCACCACGCTTTCTGTCTCCCAGCCTGAAGCCAAGAAAGGGACCAGAGAGCTGACGTGATACAGGTCCCTTCTAAGCCTCCGAGGTTGCGTCCACAGGGCAAAGCTCACGCTCTGAGGGCCCAAGCCACGGGACGAACCCTCAGGGCTCTCTTGCCTCTATTCCCCACCAGCCCTCACCAGCCTGTTGCAGTCCCGGAAAATGTCACTGGTGAGGATCCTGCAGGAGGAGTCCACCATCGCCTGCTTCATGAGGTTGTTATGGCAGACAGCAGGAGACGAGTCCTGGGGCACCTGGTGGGCAGGGCAAGAGGACACAGACAGACCCCCAACCATCAACCCAGAAGGATCCCAGAGACCCTCCTGGCCAGCCCTGCCACCCCAGCCATTCAAACCGCCCCACACCCTACCCCACCCCCCCAGCCTCCATGAGAGTACTGGGGGTGGGGTGACGCTCCGGGAAGCAGGCCGCTGGGGTCCAGGCCATGCGGAAAGCCCAGACATACTTTGCTGGTGTCGGCACACTGCGGGTTCACTTTCCAGGAATTTCCAAAGTCCACGGGGTCCTCTTCCACCTGGAGGCTGCTGCTGGTGAAGTCATTGTTCTGGATGCCATCAAAATTCCCACACAGACCACACACCCGCTCCTGACAGACAAGAGGAGGTCATGAGCACCCTAAACCTCAGGGCAAACTCTCTGATTCGGGGAAAGGAGGGCTCCCCGGGGCAGCAGAGGAGGCAGGCTCATCAGAGGAAGTGGCGGCAGGGAGAGGGATGAGGACAGAGAGCCAGGAGCAGACCAGGACGATGGAAAAATCCGCGTCCCCACCGTGGTCTCTCCTAGGCTTCCTCACACAGCCCATCTTAGAGCTAAACACAGTTCATCTCTCTCCCCAGCAACAGGCCGAGCAGAGGGAGCTGCTTCAACATTGTCAATGAGAGTGTACAGGTCCTAAGAGGGAATGTTCTGGTCCTATTTTACTGCAGACAATCAAGCCCGTTATCTGAGCAACTGAATGTCAGTCCAGAACAGGCTGGCCGGGATTCTGCTGTATACAGAATGCCACCAGAGTCCATATCATATCTCATCTGTCTCCGTGTTCACCCCTCATGCGTACCACAGGCACACACGTGCCCAGCTACGGGTCCCAAACAAGTTGTTACTGAATGAATGGAAACCACCGCATAAGGACTATGTAAAGAACTGGAACTATCTGGCCTGGAAAAGAAACAAGTGTGATGCTCTTGAAACATATTTAGAGCCACATATTTAGAGTCACATCTCTCTGTGCCAAGAGAGATGTGACTGGCACAGAGAGATGTGACTTGCTCTAGTTCACTTCAATACGGAGAATTTGTTTTGGTACAAGGGTGAACTTACTGGGGAACAGGTAAGAAGAATGTTCTCACAGTTGGACAAAGGCCTCAGGGCCCCAGTGTACAGCCCCTGTCCTTGTAAACTACCACTCACTCCAGTCCCTCCTCTCCAGCCACACTGGCCTCCTTGCTTAAATGCTCCAAACTCCATCCATCGGAGGGCCTTTGCATATGCTATTCCACCTGCCTGAACTCTCTTGTCTGAATATTTACATGACTCACTCCCTCCCTTCCCTGAAGACTCTTCATGTCACCTTCAGGTCTCATCAGACCAACCAAGCTAAAATAATAGCCCGACTAGAATATGATCTCCACCAGGGTTGTAAAGGGAAACACCACAGGCCCCCCCCTCCAAAGATGTTCATGCCCTAATCCACACGTGGCAAAAGGAACATCGTAGATGTGTTTGGGTTAAGGACCTTGGGATGGAGAGGGGGTCCTGGACAATGTAAGTAGGCTCGGGATAATCACAGGGTCTTACAAGGGGGCGGCGAGGGCATCAGAGTGAGGAGGGTGAGGTGACAGGAACATAGAGGGAGACTGGAAGAGGCTGTGTTCTTAGTTTTGAACATGGAGGATGGGACCACAAACCAAGGAATGTGGGTGGCCCCTAGAAGCTAGACAAGGCATGGAAATGGTTTCTCTCCTAAAGCCTCCAAGAGAAAGCAGCCCTGCCAATCTGCTTTATACTTTTGACCTCCAGAACCTTAAGGTAATAAATTTATGCTGCTGTTTTAAGCCACTAAGTTTGTGGTAGTTTGTTACAGCAGCATATATATATATATATATATATATAATATAGACACAAACGGTCATATATATATATATATAATACAGACACACACACACACACACACGCAGGTATGGATGTGTAGATACATATATAGTTACATATATATGTGTATCTATAATAATATATATATATGTATCTATATATATGTTACATATATATATGTATCTATATATATGTTACATATATATATATGTATCTATATATATGTTACATATATATGTGTATCTATAATAATATATATTACACCAAATAGTAACAATATATATTATATATGTATGTGTGTATGTTTGTATGATATACATGTGGTTTCTTCCCTACTGTATCCACAGTGTCCAGAATAATGCTTGACGCAATGAGAGTTTAGTAAGGATTTGGTGAATAAATGAATGTGTGAATTGTTAATGCTTTCCAGAAAGAGAATGGGTGACCACAAGAAATAAGGGCCATGTAGCCTCACCTCAGGACAGCTGAAATGAACGGTGCGGTCAGAGAGGCTCCAAGACTAAATCAGCCACCAGAGTATGCAGAGACTTGTCCCACGCTCATCAGAAAAACAAGGTCTCAACACACTGTCAGAACCTGGCCACAAATACCATCGCTTTCACAAAAGCAGCATATCAGCAGTTCTGCAAATAGCTCTCACACTGGGCTGGTGGATGGCTCCATGGCAAGGCCACATGCCAGAATATTTCCCAGGGTTTTCCTAATAGTGTGCGTGATCGGTTTGCCTCTTTAAGTTAAGAAAACTTAAGAAAAGCTGTTGTCTGATCTTTCACTTCCTTCTTCTGTGGGTAGAAACTGCCTGCCTAGCATGGCCAGTCAAGGAACTCTTTGCTGGGTTGGGGGAGGCGGGGGCCCCCCACCATCCTTCCTACGCGGCTGACTCAAGAAACAGCCAAAGCTGACCCCACACATGGAATCCACAGTCTTATGTGTGTCAGGAGGGAGACTGGGCTAGAGGGTCACCCACTCTCTCCCGTGATGGTGGGCAAGCCAGTGGGCTGAGGAAGGTGCAAACAGTAAGTCACAGACGAGACGAAGAGGAAACAGAGAAGAGCCCTTGACCTGGTATGTCCGCTTCAGGCTCACGGAGATGCTCAGGCGGCGGTCCCAGACCACGGAGAGCGCCTTGCCCAGCAGCAGGATGACATAATGACCGGACTCCACCACTTCAAAGTGGGTCTCATCCTTCATGGGCTTCTTCACATTCACCTGAAGGTGAGAGAGAACAGAGAGTGGAGAGCAGGCAGGGGGGATATGCTCCTCCCTCTACCCCACACCCCTGCCTGCTGCTGCAGCCCCCCCGGAACCACAAGTTGTTCACCCCACCTGGTCAGAGCATGTCCCTTCCAGGCCAGCACCCTGCCTGGACACTTCTGGGTCCGTCTTGCCTATCACTGGCCAATAATCCTATGACTAGCCGATGACAGCATAGAACGCAGCAAAATCATAATTAGGAGATTAAAAATACAATGAAGCCAACTAGTGGAAAATAGCCATCACTGTGCCAAAAAAAAAAAAAAGAATTTTTTGATACTTGATCATTAAATGCATGTGGTCCCCTAAATTGGTTTTAACATGAACATGATTTGAAGCATTTCTAAGCAATTTACATAAAATTCTATCCATTTATATAAATGAACACTTCCCTTTCCTTCTCCCCACCCTGCTCCCCAGAGTCCCTGCCATCAGGAGCCACTGCTGACAGAAAAGGGACACTGAGGAGCTCAGCACTAATGGCCAGAATCATGGATTTCCATTTCCAGAAGGACTCTGACCTGAGCCCTTGACTTAGCACGCTTGTCACCAGTGCTGAACACTCAGAGCCCATTTCAGCATGTTTGGCTGACTGATTTGTAAAACTGGAGTCATTGCTAAGGGCCTGTGATCCCTTTGCAAGCATTCTCTCCTTAGTGACATACCACACGCAGAGCTAATCATAAGTGCACACCTCCTATTGGACATCACCATTGTCATCTGTCCTCTGAAACTGAGTTGACACTGCTGACCTACAGTAATAATGGGGAATTTGCCCCTAGGTCCCCTAAGATCGGTGGTGCATATTTGCAGGAAGGCAGGGATGCGGGCTGAGGCCATGGAACAAAATGAAGGTACCAGGACAGGTCTGAACCCAGAGCCTGGTCTCCCCAGTACAAGATGCTTCCCTTTCCAGACCAGCAGAAGCAGAATGGTGGTGCCCAGTCTCCCTGGCATTCCACATGCAGATTCTGGGGTCCCACTCAGACCCAATGACTCAAAATCTTAGTAGACTCTAGGGTCACTATCTTAAACAAAATTCTAGGTGGTTCTTCTGTACCCTTCTGAGAACCACTTCATAAACTCTTAGTACATAAGGACTGAATCTGATTACTTCTCTTTTGAGCTCCTTTAGAAAGATTTTATCTAAAAAGAACTGAAAAACATAAAGTCAAAATCCCCCAAAACACCATTACTTCCCAAAATAGATGTTTATGAGTGTTACATATACTGTATATATTTGTGCATATATGTTTGTATATGATGGATATGTAAATATGTATGTGTATTATATATGTGTATGCTATGTGCATATACTACATGTGTATATATTACATGTGTATATGTATATATATGCATGTTGTATATACATGTATAGCTGATGTACATGTAGATGATAGATATATAGATGTGTACAGATATGTAGATATGATAAATATGTGTCTATGCACATATGTGATATGTGTTTATATTATGTACATGTATGTGGTACATGACACATGTATACATGTCATGTGTGCCATGTATACATGTGTACATACGTGCATGTGCATATGCATATGTATGGTGGCTCCCTTGCTACATATATGTTATGTATGCACATGCATGTATAAATGTGTTTTATATGTGTGCACGTGTGGATATATACATACCATGTGTGGTGCATATATGTATATGTGTGACATATCTGTGTCATGTGCATGTATGCATGCATATGTGTGTGTTGGTGTGTATGCATGCTGTTTGTATATTCATATCTCTATATTTCATCTACAGATGCATACATGAAAGGGAAAGGCCTCCTGCCCTCCAGCCCCCACTCCACACTCCAGAGGTAAGCACTGTGCTTTGCCAGTTACACGTTCTTCTCCACACACATCTCTGCCCTTTATTAAAATGGGGTTGCGTTATCCACAGTCATCTGCAACTTGTTCTTCTCACAGATCACGTCAAGGTCAGATGATACAGCTCTACCTCATGCCCTCTAATGGCCGTACAATATCCCACCACACAAGCTCTAAACAATGCCTGATGCCTGCTCTTAATTGGCTGATGGGAGAACAACGGGGTTATGAGGGTGGAGGGGGAAGGCTGGCACTCACCTCCCCGTCAAACAGTTCAATCTCTCCTCCTTCCACCAGGATGGTGACCCGCTTCTTGCATTTCACTGAAGGGTAGCTGCACCCCTCATTCCCCACCAGGATCCGGAAGGTCCCAAGGTTGCCGTCACAGTAATCCTGGGGAAAGGGGGTCCCGGGAGAGGAATATTATCTCCGTTCTCTCTCCCCGGATTGGAAGATGGGTATCTCATCATCTCAGACCATTGAAGGATACATGTTAAAAGATATTACCATGTCCGTGCACATGTGTGTGTGTGCGATGCACGTGTGTGTGTGAGACAGAGAAACAGAATGAAATTGAGAGAGAGGGAAAGAGGATGAGATGTGTGTGGGGGAGAAGGGACAGGTGTGTTATCTTCAACCATGACATACGAACCAGAGTCAACGTGCACAAGGGAGTGAAGGAGGGAGAAGGGGAGAGGGAAAAGGCCTGTGGTATGCTTTGCTGAACACATCAGCCTAAAGGCCCCTACCCAGAACTGGTTAGTGCTTAGTCTTACCCAGCTAACTGGGACAGTTTGTGGCTCTTGATTCCAGTTGAATCCCTCTGGACTGTCAGCCCAGAAATGTAACCAAAGGTCCATGACACAGCTCCATGGCACTGAGCTATACCCACTCTGGTTGGGAATAGAGGATGAGGGACTGCTGGTCCCTGCTGGTCAACTGCATAAAAATTAAGGAAAGAGGGGACATTTCTGGCAAAAACCGCCCCATGGCGTCTATTGCTATGGTATGATAGGAGGGAAAGAAAGACCCCCCAAAAGGTGTGAGCCTTTGTGTTGCCACTTATTGGATACATAGAGCAAGTCACTTACCTCTCTGATGCCCCCCCCAATACACACACACACAATCTGTCCCTCTAAAAGACAGAATCAGCCAATGGTGGGATTGTTAAGTTAAACTGGTCTGTGTTAATGGGACTGTGAAAGGTAAATGAGGGAACAAAGGTGCAGGTGCTTTATTCATGGCTCTTGGCAGTCAGCTGAAATTTGGCTCAAAAAAAGTCAAGTCTTGACAACATGTCCCAAAGGAAGAAGGGAGAAAGGGGAAGATCCAGGACAAAGTATCAGAAGGGGACAACAGGACTGGCTATGAAGGAAAACAAGCAACCCACGAAGCAGCACAATTTGAAATGGACTCTAAAACTGGCCCACTTGGGAAAGCTTTGCCTGGGCAAGGGAAAAGCGGGGAGCAGATCTGACCAGCTGCTTCTCATAGCACTGAACCAGTGAGTGCTGTCTGGGTGCTCACATTTGAAATCGGCTGGGTGGTTGAGCCCTAGAGCTGGTGTCACCTCGTCTTTTGCTACTAACATTGGGAGGCAGATAACTGAAAGGCTGCCAGATATAATCTGTAGCACAGCTCTAGACCGGGATACACCCCAGGTTCATAAGTGTCAGTAAAATCACTTCACGATGAGCATGTCCTGTTTGTCTCCCCAGCACGCTGCCTTTCCGGGGCCACACCGGGGCACGGAAGATGGAAGCTTGGTTAGCTGATGCCAATGCTCGCTCCCAGCATGCTCTGCCCACAGCTGTTCACTCTGCGGCCAGTTCCACCAACTCCCAGCATGCCCTGTGCTGCTGCTGGTTCCGCCCCACTCCCAATATGCTCTGTGTTGCTGCCGGTTCTGCCCCACTCCCAGCATGCTCTGCTCTGCTGCCGCTTCTGCCCCACTCCCAGCATGCATTATGCTGCTGCCGATTTCACCCCACTCCCAGCATGCTCTGCGTTGCTGCTGGTTCCGCCCCACTCCCAGCATGCTCTGCTCTGCTGCCGCTTCTGCCCCACTCCCAGTATGTTCTGCAGACAAGCATGCTCAGGCACACTCACTACCTGGTTTATGGGGCCCCACAGCCTCTCTCTCTGGGGCTGAGGCTCCTATGGGTCTGTGGTCTTCCCTTGAGACCACGCCAAGCCCCTACCCTTCTTCCCAAGAATGGAGACAGACCACATTTGTTTAAAGCTTCGCAGCATCAAGTTGTCTCATCCCCCATGAGAAAAGCACTCCTATCTCCTTGCTTACTCACTTTGGTGTCAACGAGTAAGAGAAGTTTACAGTAATCCACATGGCGGGGAGAGGGAGATGGAGGGTCCCCTTACCAGCTAGGATTTTCTGGGCAGTACGACTTTTCTGTGCCCCCCCTTCTGAACTGGACTAGGTTCGAAATGGAAATGTTGGACAACAGGATCATAGGGCGGGAGGCCAACTCCAGAGATTATTCCAACTGTCCCCCAGTCCTGGGCCACTCACCAGCAGGGAGGGTGAAGGGGCTGAGTCTAGCCTGAGCTCCCCTCTCCCCTGTAAGTCCTGACTGAGGCTGTCTGCCAAAAGGAACCGATGCTTTAGCTATTCATGTGGGTGCTAACTTGGGCTGGGGGTAGCCTTGCCCCCACACCCATCCCAGTCAACAAAGGAGTTTCTGCCCTGTTCTTGTAAAGTCTCTGGGTCAGCTGAAGGAAAATGGACCATTGCTCTGAGTTTCAGGCCCCTCTTCTAGGGGCTGGAAAATTGCTGCAGTAGAAACTAGCCCCAGAGCTGTTTCCACAGACAGAACAGCAGAATATGATCCAGAAACCCCCAAAGGGCAGTCAGCACCTCCCAGCACCCCCCAAAGACAGAGAGCACCCTGCCCTCCCTCACGCTCACCTGCACCAGAACGTACTGGCACTCCCCAGGGAACAGGTATTTGAGCCCATCAAAGGTGAGGTAGTGCGCCATGCCAATGGCAGAGCAGGTGGCGTCGCACACGTGGTCCGTGCAGTTCCACTTCCGGTCCCGACAGACACTAGGAAGAGTAATGGCCAGGATGACCAGCTGGATGCTGTGGTGTGAGGGGCTCTTCTGGGCATTGGGGAGTGAGAGACAGTGAAGGAATGCAGATCACTCTGGGGTGCCACCCCTGCCCTCCAGGAAGTCTCTAGAAGCCACACCTGGGAGGTGTGGGTGTGGGAAGGCAGTTCACAGTCATCAGCAGTCACATTTTTAGAGCACAGGGCCGAGGAGGAGAGAGGGAAGCCATGCTGCTCTCCTGTTACAAGGGGAAAGGGAGGCAAAGAAGCAAACAGTTCACCCACGGGGATGGGGCAGCCAGGGAGAGACGCTCTGAGGACAGCCTGCTGTGGATTTGCCAAAGTTCAGTCTCCCTGGAAGATGCCTGAGAACAGCCATGGGGTCTCTACAGAAGAGGTACACTGAGGTTGAGAGCCCTCTGAGGTGAATGGGGAAAACGAGACACAACAGCAGGAAAGTTCTGAGCTGGGAAAATAGTGATCGACCATCAACTTCTGCCAGGAGAGGTTTTGTGTGTACATAGCTATATTTAAATCTACAGTGATTTGCCCACTATCACGGCGCCCCATCCCCCCCACCACCCAGTAACCAGAGCTGACATCAGGAAGCCCGCTCTGTGCATCAGAGGTGGTAAGCTCTGACCCGAGGGACAGCTAAGCTCCTCCAGGTCCCAGCCCTGGCTGCCTCTGTCCACGTAGGCCTTCCCCTGAAGCTGTGCACAGCCCAGAAGTCACAGCATGGTGAGTGAGCAGAGCAAAGGGCCAGTGAAGGGTAGCCACAGAGAGGAAAGAAGAAAATCAGCTACACTCAGAAGGTCCTTGGTGAACTATGCCATTACAAGGACATTTACAGTATGCTGAGGGGACATTATGAGGCCAGAGAAGGAACCTCCAAAGCCCATGCCTTTCGGCAGCTTGGCCACACGTGCAGTGACCCATAAGGGCCACGGTCCGTCTTGGGAATGCTACTCTCCAGGAGACTGCCTGTGTAGGGTGAGCACAGGGGAGAATAAAGATTCTCCCCCACTTTACAGATAGAGAAAAAGAGGCACAGAGAAATGGAAAAGAACAACCATGTTCCCACAGGGTGTCAGAGGCAAGTGCCAAAGGCCCTGTGGCCGTGTCGGCCCCCACATCCCCACTCTCATTAACCCAACCCCAAGGGCTCCAGTCCCCACCCAGGAAAGCCTCTCCCAGGCCTTACCAAGTGTTGCAGTCAATTTTCACGGTTTCTCCTGGGGCGTACTCTCTGCCTTGATGGAAGCAGGGACACCTTTCCAGAGCCACACACTTGTTCTCATGCCGGACCTAAGGGAAAGGAATCCAAATGTCTTGGGGGCCATAATGAGTGCTGGGAAGACAGCCTCAGCCACAGGCCAGGCCAGGGAACCCACGCCCCAGCTGGGGCTCAGCAAACATGTGCCCCTATCCACACAGATGCCTCCTCCCTCAGCTGGAGACACTCCGTCCACCCTCTGCCCTCATACCCTGCTGGGACCATGGTGAAGACTGTGTGGTAACCTGTGGCCAAAGCCCCTGGAATGTGCATATCACAGACCCAGTAATTCCACACAGAGGATTTCTCCACAGGAAAGAGACTTATGGACAAAGGTTAATGCAGAAACATTTATCATTGCAAAAAATGGAAACAACCAAGTGTTTGATAATAGGAAAATGTTGAATTCTATTAAAGAATCTCCAGGTACTGGCATCCTCTGCAGCTCTTGGAAGGGCGCTTTGGAAGACTTTTAAATGCTGTGAGAGACACTGAGGCTGTTCATTTTTAAAACAAGGAAAAGTTTACATACATATGGTCCCAATTATAAATATATATATGACATATATATCTATCAAAACTATACACACACTCATATATATACATATATGGATCTCAAAAAAGACTAGAAGGAAATACAGAAGTTCCATCCGAATGGAAGGCTGAGATAGAGGAATAGAGGAATTTTATTTTCATCTTTGGTTTTTAATTTTTTTTCCCCAAATGTTCATCAGTGAGCCTGTATTATGTTTCCAACAGAAAAGATGGATGATATATTTAATAAAATTTAAATGCATTTAATGCACTGGAGATGAAGGCTGCATATTGGTCACAGACAGGAATGGGCCAAAGTCAGAGTCTGGGGGCTTGCTGGAGCCCCACAAGTCCACTCCTCACCCAGTCCCCCAGGATTCTGACACCTTCCACGGGGGGGATGCTCTGCTTCCCTGCCCTCCGCCCATGAAGAAAGCACTATGTGAGCGTGTCATACTCCTCAGGGGGACAAAAGAACTAAGACCACTGGCTCCAGTGGGTCCCAGAAGAGCTGTCCAAACCCTCTGACCCCAGTGTGCGGACATGCTTCTGTCCCAGCCCCGGGGGGGTGATGGGGCAGCTGTGGCTGTCTGCTCTGGAGTGGCCTAATGGCAGGTGATCTCAAAGAGCCCTGGGTCACCCTCAGGTGAAGGGACCATGGCACTTCTGTGCCAGAGCTACCTAAGGGGTGAGGAGCTCCTGGTCTGTATGTCAGGATCTGTGTGCTCCAGTCACTCCGCAGACAAGCCCGAGTTCCCACAAGGCTCTGGCAACAGGGCAGCCTGGGCCTGAACAAAGGGCTTTCATGTCAGGAACCATAAGCTAAGTGTGTGTGTGTGTGTGTGTTGGGAGGGGATGGGAAGAACGACCTCCACTACTTCACCACCACCTTCATCCAACCCTAAGTCCTCAACACCTAAGGGGGAGGGTGGGAACGCAGAGAATGAGGAAGAAGCGGGTCCACCATGTCCCACTCTTGGAAGACAGTGAGCTTAGGCACCCAGCAGAGAAGATGGCAGCTTGGGAGGCACAGGGAAGGGGAGGCACAGGGAGGAGGCAGGCTCTGTTTCTGCCACAGCCTTCAGAAGCTGTCCCAGTTAGGGTTCATTCCCACATATCCATCCCCCACCCCCAAGCTTCATCAGCCTTGACTTAAGTCTGAGGCCTGCCACCTAGTGGCTACTCTGAGAATGACCGCTGCATCGGCTGGAGAAACTTGATGCGCTCTCCAGCCCCCACATCTACCGACGACGGACACCAGACAGTAAGTCTCTCTATTGGAAACATTATTGAGACAAACGTGATGCACAGAGTCCGATTCCAGGAAACAGAGATCTGCCCACCTCACCTCGCCTCACCTCACCTCACCTCACCTCACCTCACCTCACCAGAACATGCACTACCCCTTTTCCTTTGAGCAGGCCGAGTGGAGGCTCCCACACCTCCTGGTCTGCATGCTGGCTGTTTCTACCTCTCTTCAGGATATTCAGCCCATTAACAAAAGCGCTGCACACCCAGGGCCCATGGGTGAGTCCAGCCCCCTTCCAACGGACATAAACTTAAATGCCAGCTTGGTCGTGAGATAAAGCCACCACTGCTGCTCCCATTTCCTCCTTCTGCACTCTCACTGACAAACCACAAGGCTCCTCTTTGCCCTGACCCACGGATGGATTACAGTATTAAAAAAGGAATTTGGGGGGGGCGCCCTGGGTGGCTTGGTCGTTAAGTGTCAGCCTTCAGCTCAAGTCATGAACCCAGGGTCCCGCCTGGCGCTCCCTGCTCAGTGAGAGGAGCCTGCTCCTCCCTCTCCCACTCCCCCTGCTTGTGTTCCCTCTCTCACTGTGTCTCTTTGTCAAAAAAATGAATAAAATCTTTTTTAAAAATAGGACCTCTGTACTGGAGGAGGACTTCTATAGACAACAGGGGTATGGAGTTAGATCCACAAGTGAGAGCTACTAGAGAGGGGACAAAGCAAAACCTTAAAAGGAAAGAAGAGGGTTTCCAGGCCTCACCTCAGTACAGGCTCTGACTTGGGAGAGAAGATCAAATAACATCAGTTCAGCCAAAAACACCCAGAGAGTCCTAAAGCATTAAAAAAAAAAAAAAAAAAAAATCCCTGGAGACTGAAAGATAAAGGCACAACACAGGGGATGAAGAGGATAGAGGATCCAGATGAGGACTGGTCAGACACATAGGGTAAGTCAGGACAGCAGTCCCCAGCTGGGAAAAGTCACTTAAGAATCACATTCAAAATAAAGTAAACCATCTCTGCCGAGTGTTTGTCCCTTTGGAACACCAGAACGATAATAAGACAAAGTTAACAAATGTCCTTCCAAGACTTGAGAAGGAAACTGGCAGAAATCATTGTCACTATCCATCACCTTGGGCCATCTTGAGGAAGAATGGTTCATGCTAAGAACAAGGTACTAGGTACTAGGTATTGGGCAGCTCCAAGAAAAATTATGAAGTAGAAAAAAATTGGTTTTGTTGCTCTTCTCTGAAAAGGCACCATCCTCCCCTTTGCCCCACCCAGCCCCCATGCATGAACACTGTACTGACCCATTCTCCAAAATCTTTTTTGCCTCCCAGCTATCCTTTGTTCATTCCCCCTATCCCGTCAATACTTCCAGCTCAATGCAGCTGATTACAGCTAGGTGTTTGTTACTGAGGCAAGAACCTGATTAAATAATTCACACTAAGGTGTGAATGACTTCCTCTGAGAATTTAAATTTAAATTTAAATTTAGAAAAGCTTTTCTAAAACTCTTGTTAGCCAAAATGAATTTTTGCTCCCTTTATGTCAGTAGGCCCGATTAGGTGACCAGTCATATAAGGAGTAGAAGATATTTTTGAGACAGAGAGGCTTTCGGGGCCTTTTAAAATTACATCTCAGAGGATTACAGTGCCCACATGGTGAGGCCCACCCCCAATGGGCCCCGGAGCCCCAAACTTTACATTTCAAAAAAGCAATGCCATAGCTTCTTTAGTCCTCATACTGGGCCAGTGAGAAAAACAGGCATGAAAGGACCAGAGAGATGAACACGTTTCCTAGCTGCCAAGGGCTTCCTCGTAGCAGCTGAATTAGGTACCGCTAGGAAAGTGTCACTTCTAGATTTCAGAGAGTAAGTCAGCGTCCCCCACACTGGGGTGCCACACTATCCAAGACCACCTCGCAGGAAAGAGGGAGGCAAATAGGGCCGAAGGATCCCAGCCTGGGAATCAGGAAACCAGGATTTCCAGGATAGAACTATGTTGCCTTGAGTGGTTCTGGATCCTGTCTTTCCTCAGACTCCCGTGTGGTAGAAGGGGCAGAAACCCCGAGTCCTTAGGGCTCCTTCTCACTTCACCACTGGATCCTGCTCCTGAAGAGAATTAACCAGGTGGCTGAACGAGTGAGCTGGGCAGTGGGTTGTGCTTTGCTGCCACCTCGTGGTAAAAGTGGGTAATATTCCAACAAAGGCAAATCCACTCAATTTTTGAACTTAAGAAAAAGATGGAAATCTTTCTAATGCAACCCCCTTATTTGATTGATCTCAAGGGCCTCCGAATGTGGACACTGAGGTCTTAAAATTACTCCCAGTGTGTGATAACTTCCTATAGCATCTCTCTGTTCATAATACGATTCATAGTTTTCCTCCCCAAGCTTCTAACAGCGGTCATCAAAGTACCACTTACTAAGCAGCTTCCATGACCCCGCCACTGTCACTGCCAGTCCTCCCAACTGCCCTTCTAATTAAGTTTTACAGATGAGAAAAATTAGACTCAAGGATTTTAAGTGACTTGCCACTCCATTAAGTAAATGTCAGGAGCCAGGGTTCACACCTGGAAGGACAGGACTCCAATTCAGTGCCCTTCCCACTCAGCTTCTCCACTAAGCATTTACCTAGAAGGACACTGGCCATGTATCAAAAGCATCCCTCCCGGCTTTGTCCTGTTCAAGGAGACCTTTGCACCAGTATCAGGAGCAGACAAAGGGGCCAGGAAACCCCAGCTCTAAGCAGATGCCAGGCCGGGCACAGACTGCAAAGAGGAGGGACCCCCAATCCATTCCCAACATTTTCAGACAGTTGCTGGTCTTACAGTGGACACGGAGCCATGCCTTGTAAGGACAGAGAGAGGCAGTCTTCAACAGCGTGGTCCCCTGGCCAGTGTCATTCTGTGATAATGAGTATGCAAATGAAAGGCACTGGGAAAATCCTGCGGCAATTGGCTTGAGTAATACATCACATCTGTTGAATCAAATAAAAATGGGAGGGCACATTTTGTACATATTTTGTATGTCCTTGCTTTCTGTTTCTTTTTTCTGATCATTCATTGCTATTGTATCTACAAAAGCTTTAGTCCACAACAGAACAAAAATTTAAGAAAACGGGCCCTTCTTGGCTCTCTCCTGTGGACAGGAGGAGGTCGACAGAGCCTCTGTGACTGAGACTTAGTTATTTACAAAAAGAATTGAGGCTATCCCTACGATTCTACAACCCCTTCGGGCCCACAGCCGATGTGTGAGGAAGGCAGAACAGGAATTATACGCCCATGTCACGGGTAAAGCAATCGAGGCTCAGAGAAAGAACAAACGCTCACCCCAGGGTGAGTAAAGCCTGAACAGAGAACTCAGGCCCTCTACCCTGTTCCTATTCAGGTGCTCTTTCTGCACTCCAAGATCTGCCCCCCAGCAAAGAGCTCCTTCCCTACCCCCACCCCCACCCCACCCCGGCCCCCCGCTCAAGTGCGTAGGATGCAGACTCCCGACCTTTTCCCCAAACCCTCGGTCCCATGCCACATTCTTACATCTCCCCCGGAGGACAGGCCACACAGAGAAACACCCCTGGGTAGGATGTCTACACCATCACATGGGCCCAAACAGCTCCTTTGTCTTTGCATTGTGGCCAGGAACACGTGTCCGGTGCAGCGGCCAGCTGACTGCGCACCTCGTAAATCATGGACTTTTCTGCTCTGCTGAATCTAGCCTTAACGATTTGCACCTCTGTTGGCATCCTAATGAGGCAGTTGTGAAAATGAGCCAATCTCTCACATTCTGAGCTTTTGAGTATTGAGTCCCCTGCGGTTGAGGTTAGAGTCACCTCGCTGTTGGATAGATACCTAAAGACTGTCCTCAGAGTGTGTGCCAGATGCTTGGGGAATGCCAGGGAGCTCCTGGTGTGCCCATATGCTGTGTGTGAGGTCTAGCTCCCCACTGAGGATTTGGGACCATGATAGACTATTGTGGTTATTATCTGAGATGATCCGTCTCATTTGCTTCATTGAAAAAAAAAGGGGGGGGTGATTTAAAGGAGTCTCTGATGCTGACATAAGCCCTTGAGTGATGCCCCTTTTCTTGCCAGAGGCTTCTCTGTTTGGTTTTTTTTTTTTTAATATTTTATTTATTTGACACACAGAGAGAGATCACAAGTAGGCAGAGAGGCAGGCGGAGAAAGATGGGGAAGCAGGCTTCCTGTCAAGCAGAGAGCCCGATGCGGGGCTCGATCCCAGGACCCTGAGATCATGAGCTGAGCCGAAGGCAGAGGCTTAATCCACTGAGCCACCCAGGCACCCCCAGAGGCTTCTCTGATGTCTGGAGAATTTCTCCTCCAGGTACAGTGAAGGGACAGTCAAATAAGAGACCCTTGGGGTAAAAAGAGCAATGCAGAAGTTTCCTCTCCGTCCTATTTCTTGCCGCTATGCAGCACTGAGGCTCCCTTCCTTATTTAGCCTCCTTGAATAGCCACCTCCTGCAAAGAAGACCTTCTAGGTCAAGGGTGCTACAGGCCAATCTCTAGCTCCCCCATTAGAAAAGACAGTTCAAAATCGTCAGGGGCTAAGGCAGAGGGGAACACCCCAGGCACAGTGAACAGCTTGTCTCTCTGTCTTAGAGGACAGCTGGAGGGAAAGAGATCAGTCACGTGCCCTGCGCACCCCCAATGCACAACCCGCCTGAGGGCCACTGTGATGGGTCCCGGTTCCCTGCACAGGACACTGGCAGCTCCCACGGCCGAAAACCTCACCCCTCAAGCCAAGGCCTGGGCATCACTCACGCCCTGTACAGTCATATAGGACAGCCATCCTACTCCCTCCCATCTGGCCTCTCCAACTCCTGCCCCAGTCCCAGCTACTTACTTTGGGTACAGGGGAATCAGAGTCAGGAAAAGCCAAGAGTCATGAGGCTTTTGAAAGAGAAAAACCCAGAAGCTACATCCTTCAGGGTGACAAGAATAACCTATGTATGCAGCAGCCCCCCCCATCCACAGGAATACATTCCAAGACCCCCCAGTAGATGCTAAAAATCGCAGATAGGACCAAGCCCCATATATACTAGTTTTTTCCCTATGCACACATACCTATGATAAAGTTTAATTTATAAATCAGACACAGGAAGAGATTAAGAACAATACCTAAAAATAAAACAGTTCTAACACTACACTGTAGGAAGAGTGATACGAATGTGGTCTAAGCATCTTACTATACCCACTCACCCTTCTCCTTCTGGTGATGATGTGAGATAATAAAATGCCTCATGGTAAGATGAAGTGAGGGGGATGATACAGCGCTGAGACACGGCGTTAGGCTACTGCAAGCCCCTGCTTCTGGACCCCAGCGGACGGTGGGTAACTTCCACCGTGGGTAGGGGAACAGCCGACCATAATATATGTGTACAAAACTGACCCACAAGCAGACTTGGGAGGAAGGCAAGGATCTTGGGCACGCTCAGACCCCTGCCGCCAGCAGCCGCCTAGAACCAGGTAGAGGCAAATCAGCAGACCTTGGACCACGCAAGGCATGCTGGGAACTGCTGGCCGGAGGCTGTGTATCTCTTAAGAGCTGGCCAAGACCTCGTAACTCACTTCCCAGGTGAGGAAAACCAGGCTCAGTGAGGGGAAGGGACTGGGGCCGGTCCTTGCTGGTGAAGGGGCAGCAACATCAACATCATCTCTTGCAACAGAAAGTTCTACACATATATGCAAATGATATACAAATATATGTGTGCCCTCTCCTCTTCATTCGGGGAATGCAGCCGCCCTTGGGAAAACTTCAGGGGAAATGCCAGTTTCCACACATAAGTATTTTCTGGAAATACTCACTGTGCTTCCTGCAGCACTTCTGTGCACGGAATTCCTGTGTTTTTGTCGGATCTCATCAGGATGGACTCCAGACACTTTCCCACCATCTCCCTTCCCGGCTCTGGTGGCTGAGTCAGCCACAGAAGACTGTCCCCCAACCCTACCCCAGTCACAACCTCCACCACCCCACCCCCCCGTTACCATTCTTGCTTCGCTCCTGTTTCTTCCTCTCTCTGCTCCAGAGCCACCTGGCCCGTGCTTTACCTGCAGCAAAATGCAAGGCTTCCCACCCTCCAAGGCTCCGTGGTGGCTCTGGTGGCTTACCATGCCTGGGGGGCAGAGGCAGCCAGAGACACAGCCTGAGCTCATGCACTGCAGGTCATAGTTCTGGCAGGTTTTGGCACACTCAAGACCTTCAGCCCTCGGGTTATCGGCAGGGCACACCAACGTGACCATGGGAGGCCGGCAGGACAGGCTCCTTTTACCTTGGAAGTAGAAGAAAGCAAAAGAGTCAATGGATCTCCCTTCCACACTGTCCTTGGTCCCCCCCCACACACTTGCATCCAGAGACCCAGCCACCCACTGCCTGGGATCAGGTGCTCCCGCAGGCCTTGCCCTGAGCCAGGCTCCCCCGGTGAGACTGCAGGGCCACCCCACCTACTCATCTGAGTCCCTGGCCTTCGCCCACGTGGAAGGCATCTGTCCTGCCCTCCGATCCCTGTATCAGCCCACTCCTCATTCCCCTTGAACCCACCGCATCATGTTCAAGCATTAAATTAGGATGCATTGTGGAAATGTCCAGACCCACGCTCTAAAGGACCTGCATTTGGGTGCTAAAAAGGAACCTTTCTGGGCCCCAGCTGAACCGCTCATAAAATTGTCACAACTAATTGAGCCACAAAATCTTTAAGAGGGACTTTGTTTCCGTGCCATCCTCCGCCCAGCCACTGGCCACCGCAGTTGCTCTGTTTGACTTTGCTACACTCTGTCCCTCCGCACTCCTCCCTGCCCTCCTGGCTCTGTCATCCTCCATCTGACCATCTCCATTGCCACCCTGTGATATACTATGTACTTATTTGCTGATTGCCCACACACACACACCCCCCCCCCCAGAATACCAGCATATATGTTCCATGAAAGCAAGGGGTTGTTTCAAAAGACTTCACTTATTTATTTGAGAAAGAGAGAGAGAGAAAGAGCACAAGCAGGGGGAGTAGCAGGCTAAGGGAGAGAGAGCAGCAGGCTCCTTGCTCAGCAGTGCTTGATCCCAGGACCCCGGATCATGATCTGAGCCAAAGGCAGATGCTTAACCGACAGCCACTCAGACAGCCCAAAGGAAGGAGTTTTGTTTCCTTTGTACACGAATGTATCATATCTCCTGACCGTGGGCACCTATCATGGGCCGATTGAATAAATGATGACATGAGGGTTGCTACAGCACTTTCCTTTCAGAAACCTGCGTGTGCCTCACAGCATTTATATCTGACTATATAGAGCACTTACTATCTCCTGTGGACAAGTTCCAGCCTTATTTTTACACAGAAACTTTGTTAGGAAACTGAAACCCTAAAAGATTAGGTGGGCCTTCCAAAATTGCACAGAATTCTAGGAGCTTCCTGACTTATTAAAAAAAAAAAAAAGTCACCTTCCAGGGACTATAGGATAGAAAAAAGCCAAGAGGGTGGGGACACAAGCAAGCACCGGAGAGCGGGGCAGGACTTAGTGACCCTCAGATCTCTTACGGACTGAATGTCTTGCCGCCCCCGAAATTCACGTGTTGACCCTAGTGGTAGTGGTGCTAGGAAGTGAGCCCTTTGGGAAGTGATGGCGCCATGAGGGTAGAGCTCTCACGGGTGGGATTCATGCCCTGATTAAGAGAGCCCACCGAGTTTCCCAGCCCTCTCCACCCTGTAAGGACCCGAGAAGTCTGCAACCCTTACCGGGACCTTGCTAGCACCTGACCTTGGACTTCCAGCCTCTATAACTGTGAGAAGTACATTTACAAGACAAAGACAGAAATCTGTATTTCTTACACTTAAACCACCTAGTCTGTGGTATTTTGCTATGGCAGCCCGAACAGAAAAAGACAAGGTCACAAGTTCTTATTTCAACTTCTGAGCTGCCCACGTGCTTGGGATCTTGCCCCAGCTCCAGGCTGAGAGATGCTCCCCAAGCAGGGGAGCTTGACTTCTCACCCAGGGTGAAATGGAGAACAAAGGCAAACACCCAGGTCGCTTGGAGAGATGGGGTCTTGAGGGAAGAGAAAGGCAGAGAGAGGTGGTCAAGCTGGACATTGAAAATAGCACATGTATCTGCCTAAAGTCATTCCTCTCCCTCTACTGGTCAGTCCTTTCTAAGCAAAGATCCATTTGGAAGCCAATTAGTTCTCCCTGAACCATAAGGTGAATATGGTCCCACCAGTGCCGGTCCAACCCCTTCTCCCTTCTGTGCCTTGTCCTTAAACTGCGTACCAAGTATGGGGACCTTCAAACTGAGAATAAAGGGTCCAAGATCCCTGGCTTCAAATCCATCTGAAAAGCTTTCTAAACAAACATCCTAGTCATTAAAGACTTAAATGTGAGAACTGAAACCATAAACATCCTTGAAAAGAGAAGTAGCAGTAATCTCTCTGACACTGGCTATGGGAACTTTTTTCTAAATAGGTCTCCTGAGGCAAGAGAAACAAAAGTTAAAATGAACTATTGGGACTATATCAAAATAAAAATCTTCTGCACAGTGCAGGAAACAATCGACAAGATTAAAAGGCAACCTACTGAATGGGAGAAGATATTTGCAAACAACACAGCTGATGAAGGGTTAGTATCCAAAATATATAAAGAACTTATGCAACTTGACACCCCAAAAACAAATATTCCAATTAAAACATGGGCAGATGACGTAAACAGACATTTCCTCAAAGAAGACATCCAGTGGCCAACACACACATGAAAAGATGTTCAACATCAATCATCATCAGGGAAATGTCAAAACTGCAATGAGATACCACCTCACACCTGTCAGAATGGCTAAAATCAACAACACAAGAAACAAGTGTTGGAGAGGATGTGGAGAAAGGGGAACCTCTTTCACTGTTAGTGGGAATGCAAGATGGTACAGGCACTCTAGAAAACAGCGTAAGTTTCTTCAAAAAAATTAAAAATAGAATTACCAATAATTCCAATAATTCTACTACTTGATATTTACCCAATGGCAATAAAAACACTACTTCAAAAGGATACCTGTGCCCCGTGTTTACTATAGCATTATTTACTGTAACCCCACTATGGAAGCAGCCCAAGCATCCACCCATAGACAAACGGATAAAGAAGAGGTGGTGTATAAATGTACAATGGAATATTATTCAGTCATAAAAAGAATGAAATCTGGCCATTTGCAGCAACATGGATGGAGCTAGAGAGTATTAATGCTTTGAAAAATCAATCAGAGAAAGACAAATACCAAATAATTTCATTCATATGTAGATTTTAAGAAACAAAGTAGCAGAGGGGAAAAAAAGAGAGAGAGAAATAGAAACTAAGAAACAGACTCTAAACTATAGAGAAAGCGCTGGTTACCAGAGGGGAGGTGGGGGGGCATGGTGGGAGGGGTGGGGATTAATGAATGTACTTATCATGATGAATAAAAATAAATCAAAATGATTAGATAGATAGATTGACAGACAGATATCCTTGTCAGCATGTCTGTGGGCAAAAGGAAGCCAAGGAAGGAGCCAAGGTCGCCTATAATCAAGGCGACCAATTTATAGCTGCCCTCTAGGTTAAGGTCACCATGGGCAAAACAGAAGTCCCACTGAATCCACCTTGCAGAGAACTCAATCTTTCCCCCTAAAATTCCTCCTTGCCTCAATAATCTGGATATACACATGCAAAGGCACTTCAAGGCCTGAGAGTCAGTTATACAGACACAAACAATGTGTCAGTCCTGACCCATGCCCGAATGCATGCACACGTGGGACAGAGCAGCCCGGCGGGGAGATGGAGAGCCCAGTACTCACTGCGGTGAGACAGGGGACTGCTGAGCACGGTGTCGGGCAGCAGGCTTCCTGGGGTTCCGCTTGTTGTACAGTGCATGAAGCCATCCTCACAGTAGCTGCAGACAGGAAGGTCGGAGCCCAGCTTTGCAAGAGCAGAGACCCTGGCCAACTCCTTTTCCTCGCCTCCCACTCACCCTCTGACCCCTCCAACTCAGGCAGTCTCCTAACTCAACGGAAACACAGCCTGCTGGGGCTCCCAGCAGCCTCCGTGTTACCAATCCTGATGGAATGTCTTCAGTTCTTTCCTTACCTGATCCCTTTTAACATTATTCATCACTGTGACTATTCTGTTCTTCTAGAAAAAGAAAAAAAATCCCTCCTGGTTTCCTCTTACCTTCCTGGTTGCTCCCTTAGGCTCGCCCCCCCACCCCCTGCCACTGGCTCCCTGCTCTGCTCTCTCTTCTCACCCCGTGCTGTCATCCACAGCTTCTAGGACAGAGATGACTTGCACACTCACAGCAGCAGCTGGGATCTCCCACCTTGAACCCGAGATCCATACATTCAAGCACTTACAGGATCGCCATCTTGGTGTCTCAAAGACTTCAAACTCAGTATATCCAAAACTGATCTCATGATCCCCCCCCACCAAAGCCAGTCGTCCTCCAGTGCTTGGATTTATTGTATGATACCACCATCCGTCCACGTTCACAAACCAGCAAATGAGGGGTCAGCCCTGCCACCGCCTTCTCCCCACCCCCATATCTGGCCATCACCCAGCCCTTGGACTTCATCTCCAAAACATCACTGGCACTCAGACTGACTTCTCGAGCCACCACTACTTCTCATCCAGACGAAGCAGAAACTCTGAACTGATGGATACAGACCAAATCCCTAAGATGGCATCCTTGGTCCCATGTGCTTGGAACCCCGCCTGCCCTTCCTCTAGCCCATGTCAAGCATTCATAAACCATATACTTCTCTTCCTCCTACCCTCATGCCTTTGCGTGCATTGATGTTATTATCTGGTTAACATCTCTCTCTCTCTCTCTCTCTCTCTCCATCACTGGACTATGAGATCTAAGAAGGTAGAAGCCATGACTGGTCTCACTTCATTATCTCCTCAGCAGCCAGCACAAGGCTTTGCATAAAGTACTCAGTATATTTTTTATATTCTTTTCTTCCTCTCCTCCAATCCCAATCCCCTCCCCTCCCACGCACCACTATTTCTATGATATCTGGTCTCCTAAAGGGCTCCCGGTGATGCCTGTATCCTGGTGTTCACACTCTTGTGTCATCTCAGTTGCACCAAGGTTGGTCCATGTGACCAACAGGATGTGGCAACGGTGACATCCACGTGTCACCTAAGATTAGGTGATGAAAGACTATGGCTTCTCTCTTGGTGCCCTCTCTTGGATCACTCACTCTGGGGAAACCAGTTCACAAGCCACCCAGTGGAGAGGTCCACAGAGCAAGGAACTGAAGCCTTCTGCCGAGAGCTGTGTGAATGAGTTGGGGCTGGAGGCTCCAGCTCCCTTTGAGGCTCCAGATGATTCCAGGCTTTGGAGCCAACCCAAGCCGAGCCACCCAGCCAAGCTGCTCCGGCAGTCCTGACCCAAGAAACTTAGAAGGAGATTGAACGTGTTCACTGTTTTCAGCTGTTACATTTGAGGTTCATTGTTTTATGCAGCCATAGATAAAGAAAACTAATACAATATTACTCTGTTTAATGTATATCTGCCTGAATGTACTCTCATGAAGTGTGTTTATTTCGCGCGTGTGTATGTTTAATTGACACAAGCAGTGTTATCTCGTATATCACACTGTTTGGCTGTTTTCTTTACCACCATGTGTTCAAGAGTCAACCGTGCCAGGTAGCCTGGGGGACTCTGTCGGTTGAGCATCTGACTCTTGATTTCAATTCAGGTCATGATCTCAGGGTCGTGAGATGGAGCCCTGTGTTGGGCTCTGCGCTGAGTGTGGAACCTGCTTAAGACACTCTCTCTCCCTCTTCCTCTGCCCCTCCCTGCTCTCACTCAAAAACAAACAAACAAACAAAAAATCCACCCTGCTAATACATACCTACTTGCCAGGGTCCTCTTAAGGCTGCCCGGCCCTCTATTGTTTGCATCCACTACATTTTACATACGTACCTTCCCATGGATAGACGTGGATTGTCACCTGCTCCTTGCCACAGCAAACAAAGATGTGATTAACATCTTCATACCTGTGCTCTTAAGAGCCAGTGTGAGAATTTCTTTAGTATACATGCCCCAGAACGGAACTGTGGGGATCTCAAGGGTGGATATCTAATTTGCATTAACTCTGCCAACTGCACTCCCAGGGGCAGCTGACCTTGCACTTGAAGGGAGCAACGCACCTTCCAGATTAAGGAAGGCCAAGAGGCTGGAGAGGGGAGGAGTTGGCAGGGGTCAAAGTGCATGGGCCCTGGGAGACCATCTTGAGGATTTGGTCTCTATCCTAAGGCCTCCTGAAAGGAAACTATTAAGAATTCCAAGCAGGGGAGCACCTGGGTGGCTTAGTTGTTAAGCCTCTGTCTTCGGCCTGTGTCATGATCCCAGGGTCCTGGGATCGAGCCCCACTCTGCTCAGTGGGAAGCCTGCTTCTCTCTCTCTCTCCTACTCCCCTGCTGTGTTCCCTCTCTCACTGTCTCTTTCTGTCAAATAAATAAATAAAAATCTTTAAAAAAAAAAAAAAAAGAAAAGAATTCCAGGGGCACCTGGGTGGCTCAGTGGGGTAAGCCTCTGCCTTCAGCTCAGGTCATGATCTCAGGGTCCTGAGATGGAGTCCCGCATCGGGCTCTCTGCTCAGCAGGAAGCCTGCTTCCTCCTCTCTCTCTCTCTGCCTGCCTCTCTGCCTACTTTTGATCACTCTCTCTCTGTCAAATAAATAAAATCTTAAAAAAAAAAAAAAAGAATTCCAAGCAGAGGTATGACATCATCAGCTTGAGGTTTTGGAAAGCTACTGGGTTCTCTGAACCAGGGTATGTCCTACCCGTAGCAGATCGGGGGCCCCATACTCCACAGTCCTGCCAATACTTGGCATTATCCAGAGTTCCAGTTTTTCTACTCTAATAGATATGAGTAACACTCACTGTTTTAGTTGTACTTCTCTGACTGTAATGATTTTGAACATTTTCAATGTGGCTGCTGTTTAATCAAAATTGAACCGAATGGCAAGAGAATCAGTCCTTCCTGACATGGGCACATTCAGAAACTGCACCCTCTGGTTTTTAGCTAACACTCGATTTATAGATATCCTCCCGCAGATGTCTGATCTGTCATCTGGACATGACCCAAAAGCTTAATTTTGGGGCACCTGGGTGGCTCACACAGAAAGCATCTGCCTTCAGCTCAAGTCATGGTCCCAGCATCCTGGGATCAAGCCCCACATTAGGCTCCTTGCTCAGTGGGGAGCCTGCTTCTCCCTCTCCCTCCCCCCTGCTCCTGCTCTCTTTCTTTCTCTCAAATAAATAAATAAATCTTTAAAAACAAAAGCTTAATTTTATTTTTAGAAAGAAGAAAAGAGAAACCTTGCAGGAGGGTTTACAATCAACTCCTGTCCCAGATCTTGGCTTGCAAGAGGGCAAGCACTCTAGGGGGTGGCCCATTCGATGACCAGCCAAATGGCCTGAAGACACATGCTAGCACAGGTGTTTGCCCTTCCTACCACCTGTTGTAGGTGCCCCCAGCATGCGTCCATGGGACTCATGATTGTCTCAAGAGTAAATATAAAGAGCCACAAATAGGCCCTGAGTTCCTGTTGGCTCCTACTCTCCGGAAACCCCAGTTTTCTAAATGAAGTGGAGAGAGAACAGCCACTAGCTTTCAGCCCTGGTGCCTGAAGGGAAGACCAGAAAGAGGAGGTTTCCATTTCATGGAGAGGTCACTGATGTGCAAATCCCAAAGACAGCCTGAAGCTACGGCTATTCCCCCCAATCCCTATTCACTCAGGGCCCATGGTACCTCATCTCCCACCTTCCCTGTGCCTACAATATAGTAAAATGACCAGGGACACTAGCTGCTCTCCAAGTCACCCCAGCCTCCTACCCTCTGCTGCTTTCCTCACCACGCTACTGCAACATGGGGGCCACCATGACCTTCTGATAGCCAAATTCAGCTGCCTACTCTCCATGTAATATGAAAAGTTCAAGAGTCCCTGGGTCCTGTCACTTGCTAAATGATTTGGGAAAGCGATAATCTCTCTAAGCCTCAAATTCTTGGCTAAAAAAGCAATGCTTGACTCCTAACAACATTGTTTTAAGGTCCCAGAGAGAAACACCCTAAAAATCACAGCCGGACAACTGCAGTAAAACGACCACTGGGCGAAGGCCCAATGTTCAACCCAACAGATGTTATTACTTCCCTGGTCCCTTCACTTCCACAACAGGGCTCTGCCCTAGTTATGCCTTTTTGCTGGCCTTGATCCTTTGGCCTCTCTCATGGGGTCCTCTTTCTCCTTCCCTGGTCCTGTAAACATCCCCCCAAGCTCTGGACTCAGTCCCCTTTTTTGCTCCTTGGCCCACGCCCTCCATGAACCTCGCTACTCCCATGGCTATCCCCCCTACCTTCACACGAATCTTGTCCAGAATCAAGTTCCACCCACACCCATCATTCCTGTGACTGTTTCCATTTACTCACCAACATGCCTTCTCAGTAACTCATTCATCTGGGCTGAAACCAAACACGTTATCTTTCCTCTACCAACAAAGAGCCCTCTTGCTCTTCCTGTCCTCCCTTCTGGTCTTCTTGGCACTCCAGTTCAGTGTCCTGGGGTCATCTTCAGCAAACTTAATCCCCCTACACACGCCCCCAGTCTGTTTACTTCCCAGGGTCTCTGGTGTCTGTCCCCTTGCTCCATTTCCACGACTGGTATTGGCCCAGGGCCTTAACACCTTTTGACCAGATTGTGTCCACTTTTCCCACAGTGGGTCTCCCTGCCTTCATGCCTCTCAAAGGTTCCAGAATGCACTGATGCTATCTGCTCTCTGTTCAACACCTCTGAGGTCCTCGCTGCCTACTGCTCAAGTCCTCACCCTACCTTTCAAAGTCCCTCAACATCCCTCCAAGCTTCTCCTCCCTCTGACAGAGGACTTACCTTGGTAATGGGTAAGGTCTCTTTGTGGGTTTCAGTCCCTGGGCATGGGCCCACCCCAAAGCCCTCATCCCATGGGCCCACCCCATGCCCACTGTTAGAATCCTCCTCAAACCCAAAGCTACCTCCTACACTGAGTCTTCTCCAACTGGAAGCAATCTGCCCTTTCCTGAATAGGTAGAGATTTTTTATGTCTCCAAAAGGGCAAGTCTACCAAACACAATGCTCTTTCATCTCAAGAAACATTGATCGTACCTATTTCCTACCAGAAGTATGTTGGGTGCTGGGGATCAGGGCCTAAGATATGGTCTCTACTCTTGGGGAGGTCACGGTCCCAAGGGGAAACAGAACATATTGTGCTGAAATCCAACTCTGATGACAGCAACTGCCGTACTCTGAGCGTTAAAAAACCTTCCTCGGGCAGAGGAAATTGGGAACGACTGTAAATTCAGCTAAGTGAGCTTCATTACCAAATGGAATGTCCAGACCTTGTTTGGATTTTGATTTCAACATACCAGTTCTACATAAAAAGACATTTAAATATGGACAGGAAAAAGTGGACACGGGTGGAACATTAGGTGTTATCAGGAATTATTGTTAACGCTTCGCTTAATAATGATATTACGGTCACTTTTTTTTTTAAAGTGCTTATCTGTTAGAAACATAGACTTAAACATTTTCAGATGAAATGACCTAAGAGCTGAGATTTTCTTTATTCCAGCCAAAAAGGAGAGGTGGGGATACATAAATAAGATTGTCAAAGTGCTGGTCATCGCTAACGCTGGGATGGATGCCTTACGGCTCCTCACACTACGCTCTCTCCTTTCATGACAGAATATTCTGGAATCAGGACGTGTGCCTTCGTTCCTCTACTGGACTGTCCGCTTCCTCGGGGCCCACAGTGTTCACCTTCTGTGGTTCACCTTCCAGCACCCAGGGCAGAGCACGTGCCAAGGAACCATTTGCCCAACAAATGCTGTGTTACTGGTTTCTCTCGTGGCCGTGACGGCTCTGCTGAAACTGACTGTGACTGAGGCCCCGGGTAAAAGGCCACAAGAAGTGCATACAGCGGGAGCTATTTTTCAGGCAGTGCAAGAAGCAGATCAAGACGCCATGCACCAGGGAGGAAACGCTGCCACAGTCAGTCTTCCTCTGGCTCAAATGCCCTTGCGTGAGAACCCTGCCAAGGGGCTATAGGGGAGGGGACACTTACTGTTCTCAAAAGGGGAAGCTGGCAAACAGGAGTTGGCAATGAAGCCGAAGCAGTCTTGCTGGTAGCCTGTTCTAAGTCCCCACAGGGTAAGGAAGTCATTCGAGCTGGGTGAATCCCAGCTTCGCTTCCGACCAGCTGTGCAACTCTGGGCGAGTCCTTTCCCTTCCTGGGTCTCAGTTTCCCACCCATGAAATGAAGGACATGGAGGACCATTTTCTTTCTGAGTTCTGCCACTCCTGGGGTCCGCGATCCCACCGCTCGTACTTACCACATGGTGTGATGGTCTGAGAAGATGTCTTCGGGCTGAAAGATCTCACCATCATAGTAGCAGGGGCACTGGGCCTTGGGCACACAGTCTCCCCTCTCATCCAGGTACAGCCCTGGGGGGCAGAAGCAGCCTTCCAAGCAGACCTCATCGCAGTCCTCATCCGGGTAAGAAAGGGAGCGGCAGGTCATGTTACACGGGGTCCCACACTGCAGGTACACCTGGCCCGGGGGGCAGCTCAGTGCTGGGAGAGAAGGGAGGGGAGGAAGGCCTCAGTGGAAACATGGAAGCACACAGATGCCAAGGGCAGGGGTGCCACCCTTGCAGCTGGGACTCCAAGTATAGCTATACGATCACCACCTTCCTTTCCCACTCTGAGCAAAACTGCATTTTCAGGCTCACAAATGTCTCTGATAATAACAGATGCACATGGATTCCCCATTGCTGAACCCAAGGGCTCCCACGTTAGCAGTCTCCAAAGCCTTGAAGCCTGGGACGTGTAGAAATTGGGGGGGGGGGGTGTTGATATTGTGACTATTAAAAAGAACTGGGAGTGCCAGGCAAGGATATTTCTCCCCAGATAAAGATCATTAATTTATCCCCTACTGTAACCCTGCTCTTCACACAGCTTTTATGCCTTTTATGCCTCTCACTGAGCTAGATCTCATGGCCCCCATCCTACACAGAAGAAAACTCAACGTAAGCTGAGTGACTGGTCAAGATCATGCCTTCCAGGCAGAAGCTGAGGCAGGATTTGAACCCAGTTCTCCGTGACCCAAAAGCCCACGCTCTTCACCATTATGCCCTAAAAGCAAACCGCCCCTAAGGAGCCGTGCTTTGGAGGACAGCCGCAAAGAGCCGGCCGCTGTTGAACCTGCTCCAGCAAGGCGAGCAGCCCTGCCTCCCTGCTGCCCTCACTCTCCCCGGCCTCCCACAGAAAGACAGCACGGTGTCCAAGAGCCAAGAGGTCATGGGGCCAAGTGTTGCAACACAGGGAAGGAGATGGGTTCTGTCTCCCAAATTCCTGGGTCTGAGACCGGGTTCCGCCACTAGTTACTACGTGACCTTGAGCAGTTTCCTGGCTGGAAGGGACTCATACCCGCCTGGCTTGTTGTGAAGGCTGAGCGAACCAACCAGGTCCGAGGCGGGCCCGGCCTGTGGCACACGGTCAGTCACGGCTACTTAATCACTGTGATGACTGGAGAAATGCAGCCGGAGCTCCGCGGGGTCCCGAAGGGAGGGGCATTCCAGAGAAAGGCCTAGGCGAGGGAGGCCTGAAACTCCTGGGGGATCTGGCCACTGCACACACTCCTGGGAGCACCCCAGTGATGAAATTCTTTATTGGGGTGTGCGGGAAGTCCTTTGCCCCTTTGGCAGGCATTCCCGCTGCGCACCAGCTGCTGTCCAGGAAGGGAGGGCCTCACTCTGAGCACACTCCTGAGACCACTGGAAGCCCTGCCCTCTCTGTTAGGAGCCACTTCTACAGTAGGAACCTAGGGGCAGCACGTGCCACGGGAGCTGTCACAGGAAGACCAGGCCATGAGCCCCAGACATGGGGGTGGGAGCATCTGGGGAGCCCCTGCAGCCTCCGCCTCCTGCAAATGCTCAGGGCTCGGGGTTTGAGGGTAGCTGAGAAGGGAGGGACCCCGTCGCCATATTAGATGTGGATTCTTCGCTGAACCAGCAGAGAGGCTGGGTCAGTGGATGAATATTGAGAGCAGGGTGGGTTAAGAGGGGGCGTGTTGGGTCATAAAGATGCGACTCACTTTCAGGCCACTGAACCTATGATAATAAGGTCACGTTTCACCCATTAAGGAGCATTTGGAGTGGAGAGTTGGCTGAGAGCCCTGTGAAATATCTCTTTTGGCCTTCTTCTCCAGAAGTGGTACACACCTCAACTTAACAGAAGGGTATTGTGCATCCACTGTGTACTGGGGCTGTGCTAGGCTCATGGATGAAGAAATGGTAAGACGTGGTCCCTGCCTGCAGGGAGCCGGGCTCTTGCCCAGTTACAAGAAGAGAAAAAAAGGGTGTACTTCTCCCAGATCTCCTCCCAGCGTCCCAGAGGAGCTGCATGAACGGTCCTTGCTCCCTGAGCATCCCCAGTGGGCGTGGTTCTTCTTAAGGATGGAGTTAGTGGCTTAAGGAGCTCTGTTCATTTTTCAGGAGGAAAATGACCATCCTCCTTAGGTTCAGGCCTCCCGGGCCCTCTGGAAAGCCTTTTCTCTGGTTTACCTCCAAGTAAGCCCATAGATCCAGAAAACTCCTTCCTACCTCCCCTCAAATGTTTTGCCTCCCTAACCAAATCTCAGCCTGTTCCCTCCTGTTCTGTTCTCAATGGAGGTGAAGGACGATGGCTCTTTCAAGATTACCGAGTATGTCAGTAAGCCCTCAGCCTCTGGGACAGTGCCCTAAATTAGGAAATCCTTCTGATGCTGCAGCACACTGATAATACAGAATTTCTAATGCGGGTGGACAAACGAACCATTACATAGCAGACAGACATATTCACGAACAGTATGCCATTTACTCCTCGCTACTCTGCCTAATTTCTAAACAGCAAATCCCGAGGCCGAAGCTATGGCATGGAGAGCGAGACGAAGAGTTCAAGGCCACAGAGCAGGGAAGTCAAAGGCTGGTTCCAGAAAGGCCTCAGATTCTCCTCCTCTGGCTGCTGGCCATGACTCTGTGTCATGCCAGGCCCAGAGGGACAGGGAGGCACAACAACATGCCTGCATAAACATGGTCTCTTTTGTCCTTACTTCTGCCTCTGCTCCTCTTTTTAATGACCTTGCTTAGACTCCAAACACGAGATGGCACTTAGGCCCCAACCCTTCTAGAAGGATCTAGACACTTCTAGAGTCCCCTACCTAAGCTTCTTTTCAAATACATGATATGAGATTAGGGCCTTTCACCATTTCTCATAGCTCCTCTATTTTCCTGCTTCTGCCAAGACCATGGACATTTTTGTCTCCAAGCACATCCTAAAAATCACTCTAAAACTCAGAATATTTATGACACCTCATCCTCTCAGAATATCCCCTACATTTCCCCAAATCACTACTACTGTCCCACAGTGGAACAGCTCTTTTTGGCCAAGATGGAGTCTTTTTAAGGCCTGGTCAAGTACACCACCTCCAGAAGGTCTTCCTTGGTTGCCCCTGACTTAATCTAATTATCTTTTATTCAGTGTGGTAGTCACCTAGCAGGGAGGCAGTTCCCACCTATGCCTCAAGAGGGAAAAATGTTCAGACTTGAGTTACACCGCTGGCATTGCCTGACCATGCTGGGCTAGCCAGCCTGTGTTATTAGAGATTTGGGCCAGGAGTCCACTGATGGTTTGCCTGGAGTTATAAGGAAGGACTGGTGTGTGCATTTCCCTACTGCCTTCGTGAGACCCTCCGGGATGCAGAGACCCATTGGGATCTGGGGCTCACTCTTTCCTCAACCTGGCCATACACGTATTGAACTCTAGGTGGCAGCAGCCACAGGAAATTTCGGCTTGGCAGGGACTCCAAGGTTCTGGACCTCCAGGTAGGGGGGTGCTGCTCCAGCTCCTAGGACAGGCCAGAGTAATCACACTATCCTGTGGGAGAGCCAGTCCCCACCACTGCGTCTTGCTGGAGATGGAAGAAAAAAAGAGACTGCAAATGAAGAGTTCTCTGGATCCAGGCTTGCTGAATGCCCTTGGGCCCAGTTCTGAATGCAATAATGCTGAGACAGTGCCTAGAAAAGGACCAGCAGTACGCAGGGCACCCGAGGAGGGCTCGCCTGGGTTGTGTGGGGACTGGCGGGGAGGGAGGGCACCCACCACAGAAGCTGGGCTCCCGCCACCCGATGTGCACGCCTCTCCGAGCACAGGCTGCGGCGTAGTTGGCCACGGCACTGCAAAGGCAGTCTCTGCCGTCGGAGCAGGAGCAGACGTCGTAGCGGCAGTTCTGCACGTAGGGTTGAGGGCCCACGGCGCGGTGGCAGGCCTGGAACTTGGAGGATGTCAGCAGGGCACACGCCTCCTCTGCAAACCTGGCTGTGGCGGGAGAGAGCGCAGCGCAGGTTTGGCCGAGGCCCCGCCCCCCCCTCGGCGCCCAGCCCCCAGAGAGCCAGGACCTGTCGGGCTCTGAAATCTCCCCACCAGCTCCTCCCCCGGCAGCTCTCCCCACAAAACAACCTCACATCCCTCTGGAAATCACTGTGATTTTTCTTCTGCAGCCAATAAACTCTCCTAATTACATTTGGCCTAAATACATAACAAACTGCATTTCCAGAGCACACGCCCACTGACAGAAGGGAGAAAGTTCCAGGATGGGCAGGGTAAGAGGGGGAAATTAATGCAGGCCTGAAATGTTGCCACAGATAAATCTGCAAATGGCCACCCCAGAGCATTCATCTTCCGATAATTTAATTCTGGATCTGTGTGGCTGCTGCGTCAACAGACTGAGAGAAGGTCCAGGGACAGAAGCATGGACTGTTCTCTTCTTTCCCAGGGTTAGGCTCATGGGGTGGGCAGTGGGGGTGGGGAGGGGTTGCGCAGTCAAGGGACTTTGAAGAATAAACAATCCAGATGGAGATCATCAAATGCTGATGGTGAAAGCCAAGTGCCCCTGTACCCTAAAGTGGGTGCACGGTGCCATGGAAGGCACTGGAAGCCAGGCGACCTCAGGGTTCTGCAAGGTCCCCCGTGCGCCCCGCGGGGGCTTGCATACTCAGGCGCGGGTTGAGGCTGCAGGGATCACTGTGCTGCTTCTGCAGGTCTTCGCAGTCCCCGTGCAGTTTCCAGGCGTTCCCGAAGTCTTCCACCAGGGGCTCCGCCAGGCCTGCGGGCGTCACGAAGTCGTCACCCCTGTTGCCGTTGTAATTCCCGCACAGGCCGCACGTCTTCCCGGCGTAGACTGGCGACAGCTGCGGGGAGACGCACACCCCTTTGGAGCCGCGGCTGCCAAAGCAGCCACAGCTTCCCATCGGTTAATGAGATGGTTTTCATCAAAAAACGCTCCCCGGGTGAAAAATAAATACGAATTTAATAAACTGCAGCGGAAGCCTGAGGCTGTAGAGGTGGGGGGGAAGCCAAATGGTGTGTAAGCTTACCACCAGCAACATCCCACTCTTAAATCATTAGAGTCAGAGAGCAGCCGGGCCAGAAGGGACTTCAGAGATCATCTAGCCATTTGAAGATGGTCCAGGAGAGCGAAAGTGACTGGCCTAAGGTCACAGAGGTGGTGGCAGAGCTAGGACCAATAACTGGGTCAGGTCCCCATCCAGCATGCTCTGTGCCTATCAGCGGAGATGCCCCTGCCACCGGGCCCTGCCACCCAGGAGAACCGAGTGCAAAGAGCCCTTTACAGAACACTTCAATCAGTCACACATGTTGGGGAAGCAGGGCCCTTGTGGTTCAAGTAGTCTCAGAGCTCACATTTGGTGACAAAGAACAACACTTGCCCGTCTGGATTCGACTCAGCCACGGGGTGTCATTGGAGAGAAAAGACCATGAGCTAAGGAGGACTCCAGGGGCTGTGATCAGAGAAGCTAGAGTCAGCAAGGACTCTGGGGCAGTCTACAGTGGGTGACCAGGATGGTTCTGGGGGCAAAGCTCTAGGCCACCAGCAAACGGTTTGTTCTCCATCCTTCTGATCCCAAAGTGCACACTCAAGGACAACTTGGAGAGTCAAAACTGCCTTTCACACTTTACAGGGGTGGGGGGGCTTCCACCAGTTTCTAGTAAGAGGGCCCTGATCCAAAGACAGAGCCAGAGCCGGGACCCCAGATTCCTGACTCCTACTTTGCATGTAATTAACATGGCCAGACAGCCTTCCTGGGTTGAAACCATCGCACGGTAGGACTGAGCCCCGTATGGTCATCTCTAGAAGTCTCTTCCAGCTTCTAGCTACGACTTCACAGAATGCAGGATGAACAATCTGGTGGAAGGTTCCAGACCCATATAAAACGTACCCAAGGAAATAGCATTAAAAGAAAGAGAATAGAGTGATGTTTCCTTGCTTGCTTTACAAATTTTAAGTATTGCCACTCCAGGCATGGAGACCTGCCCTGCCCTCCCTATTTAAAATGTAAATCCTCTGACCCTGATACTTCCTGTCCTTCTTGCTGCTTTATTGATCTCCTCCGGATTTATCACCTTCTACTATATTATATAATTTACTGCTTGGTTTGGTTTCCTGTCTGGCTCCCCTGAGGGAGACATAAATGAAGCAGGACGGGGTTTCTTGTCTGTTTTGTCTCACTGTTGCAACCTCGGCCTCTTGAATGTGCACATTGACTTTGCACATTCATAAGGTGCTGTGTTGAGTCAATGATTGAACAAATGGCTGAGTTCATGAATGAGTGAGGCTCTCCCTAGGACACAGGCTGAAACATCATGCTAGCGGTCAAGGCCAGGCCCCAGCTGAGCAGCTAAATCGGTGGTATCTTCACTCCACCACCCCACCACCCATGCCTCAGCACCCTCCCCTCCCGCTTCATCCCCAGACTCAGTGCCCTTGTGCCCCCCAAAGTCCCTCTGGTCACCCCCACGCCTCCTGTCCCACCACCCCCCACTAAGACAATAGTGTCATCCATTCCCTCAGTCCCTTTGGCTTGACTCAAGGGTAGGCTCAGCCCTCAGATCAAGAGCACCTTTTCCGGGAAGTGGGAGGTTGTGGAGAAGGTGGCATGGCCATTGGCAGGGTAGGGGGGCACCCTCCCTGAAGACCAGGGTACAGGAGGTGAGGGGGTCAGGAGACCTGAGTTCTCTGGTCCTCGCTCTGTCACCAAATGACCACAAGACTCAGGGTGAGTTCTTTCTGGTTCCAGAAAAGGATTTTATTTCTAATTGCAAATGAGCAGCTGACAAGGTGTTCTCCAAGATCTTCCTGCTCTATGATCTGTGGTCATAAGGTTTATTTTTTTTAGAAAAGAAAAGAAAGTCACTAAGATGGAACGTTCTCCAGGACTCTAAGACAAGGGAAAGAATATGGTATCATGAGGACAGAGGAAACCAAGATCTCATCAGGAATGCCCTAATGCCCCTGCCAGGATTATACCAAGGGCCCTGTGCCCCACAGGACCCCTGTGCATCAGAAAGGACTCTCCAGGGAATCCAAGGAATGATCTAGGGCAGCAGTTCTCCAAGTGTGGCCTTGGGGATCTGTTGGAGTTGGGGGTGAGGGATCCCCGAGGACTTGTGAGGTATCCATGAGGCCAAAACTATTTTTCTAATCATCCAAAGACATTATCTGGTTTTTTTCCCTCTCATTCTCTTACAAGTGTGCAGTGGAATTTTCCAGAGGCTACATGACACATAATGTTGCAAAAGATTGAATGCAGAAGTATATTTGTGACTCCAGCTGTCTTCTATTAAGCCATCCATTAAAGAAATTGGCAGAAATGTAAAACAATGGTATTCTTCTCACAACTTACTTTTGTTTTGGAAAACATGATTATTTTTTAAAAAATATATTGTCTATATTGACATGGAGTGGTTTTATTATTGTTATTTTTTGTTTGGGTTTTTTAAAATTGAAATGTCATTAACATACATTATCATATTGGTTTCAGGTGTGCCATATATGATTATTATAATTTTTAAGTGAATTCATAAATACATATTTTAAGCCTCTGATTTAATTTCTAGTGTGGCAAACATTGACAGCTACATCCTTCGCAAAAGATATCGGGGTCTTCAGTAATTTGTAAGAGTACAAAGGCATGTGATGACCAAACAATGAAAGCACCAGTCCAGCAGGAAGGACACTGTCCTGAGCGCTGACCAGCTCTGCCCCAGCCTCATGTGCGGTGCTGGGCACCTCTCCCCACTCACCTGAGCCTGAGTCACTTCATTCATAAAAATAGCAGTGAAAACCATACTGCCCCACTGCTTCAGGAAATTTCCGGAGGAAACAATGTATAAGGAATCCCTGTGATATATATGGATTGCTGCCCAAATGTGCCTCTGGGACCACAGAGACCAAGGGGGGAGTGGCCCCCCCAGATTGCAAAGACCCAGGGAAGGGGTGAGAGAGCTGGGGGTTCCCAGTGCAACCCTTCAGGGCCAGGATGGTCTGCACCCCAGGGGAGCACAACATAGGGTCTCAGTGGCCACTTCCAGACTGGCTCTTTCCTTTCTGCTCACTGTGGGTACCTCAGCAGGGAGATGCCCCCAGCTCCCATTTGTCACAGCCAGGAAGCTGTGCTCCAAAATGCTATCTCTTAGCCCCTCGGGAGCCCACCCAGCCTTGGGGCCCTGGGGAGCCAGAGCCCCAGAAGTGAGAACCCCCAGGGCAAACAAGGGGCGTCCAAACAACTAACATCAGTCTCTCATAAACAAGAGAGGCCTGTTCCTCCCTCTGGGGGCGTAGGGCCTGGGGAGAAAGGAATTCTTCTCCCACCACAGAAAGCCACTCTCCCAGAGCACAAGAGGCACTTTGTAAGGTCCCCGCTGCAAGGCAGCTGAGTCTGGGAGGGCACCTACCATCACCAGCAGCTTCCCCCGGCCGTCCCAGTCCATCTGCAGGTCCTCCCCATAGCTGAGGTGCACGGAGGCCATCACGGTGTGCTGGATGCGGAGGTCACCTGGAACCGAGCAGGGACAAGATTTAGCCCTTCAGCCGAAATGGGGAGAGGGCTGGGTGGTGAGAGGCTGATGTATCGTGGAGAGAGATGGAGTGTCTCAAAAAGGACTGTAACAATGACATCAAGGAGTTGGGGACAGATGGAGATGTCCATGAGGTTGAAGGGGTTCTCAGGAGGAAAGATAAGCAGGATAAACCTGGTATAAATGGATTCCAGAGAAAGGTGCCCCAGTATCCCCGTGGCAGCCTGCCATTTACTCTACTGCCACAAGAGGGCGGCAGAGGCTCCTGCATCCCCTGCTGAGGCAGCTCTGCCTCCCTTTGAATCCCTGACACCACACCTCCACACCCCCCAGCATTCCCCCAGGCGCTTCTGCCCTTGCACCCGCTTCTAGGCTGCACCATGAGTGTGCAGAGCTGCATACAGCACTTCTCCCTGAAGACGAGACATACCTTTTACCCTGCAAGAAGGGATGTGAGACGGAGCCACACACCGCTAATGACAGTTTCCTCAACTCATCCTCCCCCTCCAGGAAGACTTCTTTGCTTGCAAGGCTGCCTCCTGAGGATACCCACCCCTCCACTGATGGCCCTCCTCACCGAAGAGGTGGGCAGGGAGAATGGCTGA
The DNA here is from genome assembly GCF_020171115.1 of Neogale vison. Classification (NCBI taxonomy): domain Eukaryota; kingdom Metazoa; phylum Chordata; class Mammalia; order Carnivora; family Mustelidae; genus Neogale; species Neogale vison. The sequence continues at coordinate 102,342,405 of NC_058102.1, read as the reverse complement.
GGAGTGAGTGGACCAGCCCCCGGCCTGGTGGAGGAGAACAGAACACACCTTGCAGAAGAGGGATCTGGACATCCTGGCCATCCACGGACACGCCTCCCCCGTGTTTCAGCTTCACAAGGCTGTTGTGCCATTGGGGCAGGCGAACAGTGACTGAGCGGGTGCAGACAGCATCGGGGTCATCGGCACACTGCCAAGAGGGCCACACAGAGTGACGTCACCACAAACCCCCTGTCCGGCACCCCAGCCTGGGACCCATTTACTCAGGGAAAGAGCACAACCCCTGCAGTCTCTGGCCTTCTGAGAGACAATTCCACTGTCACAGAATGGACTCTGAGTAGGTCCCCTGGAGGTGTGGCGGGACAAGGCCCTGAGCCCAGTGCTCACTGCTGCCCAACCCCTGCAGCTCCCCACACCCTTTCCCATCCTCCTAGCCTCTGCCTATCTTCCTGTTACTTAGGCCTATGGTTCCAAAGCAAATCTGGGACTTCAGTCCTCAGCGGGAGCCATGTGCCCTCTAGATGTGCCCTCCTTGCTCCAGTTCCTGGCGAAAAGAGGGATAGCGTGTACCACAGCCACTCAGAGACAGAACCACCTTGCCCCTCCCCTTCCATCACTGCCTCCTGTAGGGCCGCAGGCCAGCTCACCTGTACAGTCTCAATGACAACAGAGAAGGTGTGGTCCTGGCAGTCCTGGGCCAGTAGGTACTGGCAGACCCCACTGAAGGTGAAGTACCTGTTGTCAAAGCTCTTGAAGTGGGATTGTCCTGTGACGAGACACTCCCCTGGAGGGACACAGAGGGAGGAGGTGAGAACAGGAAGGGGAGACCCCTGGTGGGGGTGGGGGAGGGGGCAAAGGAGGCCCACATGAGCAAACCAGGCCCCTCTCGTGGAACTCCACAGACATTCTCTCCCCACATCGGTCGGAAAATGAGTTCTGCAGGAGGACTCGAACTCAGGTCCCAGTCCTCAAACAGTGAGAGGTCAGTGCTGGATCTTCAGGTCAATGGCTCACTTTCTGGAAGGGACAACCAAGGGCAGTGACAGAGCCATATGCAGTCTGCAGCGGAGCTCGGCCTGGAGCCCGCGGCTTGAGCTCTTGGTTCACTGTGGCTCACCGTCCTTTCCCATAACCACCCCACAGGGTCTGGCTCTGCGGGGGTCAGGCTCCTCTTGGTCCAGGATGGGCCTTTCTCGATACCGGCCTTGTGGGGGGCTCTGGGGCATGGCCCCACCCTGGAGAGTCCCCTGAGGCAAGCAGGCAGAAAGGTCAGCCCAGGCAGAGGACGGAGGAGGGGTGAAGCGGGCTTTCTCCAGGCTCAGCAGGGCAGCGGCCAGGGCACCATCCTTGCCCCTCTGCCGAGGGGCGGCTCTAAGGCCTCTTCATGGGCAAGTCCATGTTGTGACTTCAGTTGGGGCCAATGGGGGGCCGGGAGGCCATCTGCCCATGATCTCACCACTGCCCCAGCCAGCTCCCTAGCTCAGGCTGACACATCTGTGGGTGGGGACAAGGACTCCCCTTGGTCACCCTGCCACGCAGAGCCCTCGGCTCACCCTCCACCTGAGCCCCACTCCGTCCTCCCCCAGACCGCAGCCCCGCCATGCGGCTGGCCCAAGGCACCTCGGACCAGAGGTCACACATCCCGCAGAGTGTCCGTGCAGGGGCGGTGGGGGGGGCCCTCTGCCAAAGTCTCCAGTGATCCCCTACACGCCCCAACCCAGCTCGGGGCAATCCCGCCCCCAGGACCCACAATGGACCCATTGAAGCTGAAGTGGGCATCTGGATCCCTTCCCAATCTCCTTCTATGTATTTCCTCTCTCATTTGTGCCTTCTACTCTTTAGAGAAATACAGACATCCACCATGGCCATCCCATAAAGTAGGGGGCCCTCCTTCCCACCCAGTCACCCTTGACCTCCAAACTGCAGACACCTATTCTCCAGAGCACTAATCCCGCCGAAACCTAAAGTTCCCCCTAAGATGGTCTTAGAGTCAGTCTCACTTTAGCCCACCCCCAGGGGCTGCTCTTGGGGTCTGTCACACAGTCGGGGCCATTGGAGCTGCCCACCGGGCGAATACATGCTCAGCAGGTCCCCATCACCTGCTGCCTCAGGCCCACGTCTGCACTGAAAGGCATGGGGGGCACAATTTTGGATCTGGGTGTGGTCCTGCCTCTGGTCAGGACAGGGGAAGGCAGGGGTGCGGGAGAGTAGCCTCAGGTCACTGTGAGTGTCCTCTGACTGGTCCCCAGGGCGGCTGACCCCTCCCAAAACGACATGGGCCAGGAAGGCACACTTAGCCCAGAAGAAATTAAAAATCAGGGAGGCCCCAGATAAAGACCAACTATACATTTGGTCATTATCCCTGCTTCCAGACACAGAGCTCCTAAAGCCCTCGGGACATCCTAGAAGCAGCTGTTGTTCTACTGAAACCACTCTTGGTGGGCCCCTAGACAGCTTCAGGATGGGAGCGGGTCATCCGAAAGACCCGGGCGAAATGCACGAGTCGGAACTTTCAGTCCCACCCTCCAGCCTCCAGGGACGGGAGAGAGGCTGGGGATTACTGATGCATCACGTGTACATAATAAAACCTCCCTTATAACCCCTCAACAAGAGGATCTGGAAAGCTTCTGGGTCAGCGAATGCATCCACGTGCAGGAGGTGACCAACCCCAGTTCCACGGGGACGGGAGCTCCCATGCTCACGATCCTTCTAGGCTTTGCCCCATGCACCTCTTCACCTGGTTGTTGATTTGTATCCTTCATAATAAGCCAGTAATAGTAAATGAAGTGCCTGAGTCTGGGGACCCATTCTAGCAAATTATTGGACATGAGGAAGGCATTGTGGGAACTCCCAACTTGTAACCAATCCGACAGAAGTGGGTACCCTGAGAGCCCAGTACTTGGGCTCAGCACCTGAAGTGGGGCATCCTGTGGGACAGAGCCCCTAACCTGCAGGGTCTGCACTGATTCCAGTCATTAGTGTCACGACTGAATCGTAGGACACCCAGCTGGCATCCAGAAAGTAAAAGAATTGGTTGGCTTGGGGAAAAACCACACACATTTCATGCCAGAAGTGCTGTAAATAGGACAGGTCAGGTCCTCCTCCCATGACATTGGCCCCAAAGAAAGCAAGAGTGAGGGATCACTGTTCATGGCAGGCTGTAAAGGTCGGGCCAAAGGTCATCCCAGCCCATTGTAAATGTGCTGGAATTCCAAATCGGCTGGTGTCACAGGAAAGCCTTTCTGCAAGGGCTGTTTCTCAGAATCCACCACGATCCTGCAAACAGAGTGATATGGACCTTGGTGTCAAACATCTTGACCCCATGACAATAAAATGGGTGGGAATTCTTCCCCTGACCTTTCTCTGTTTTCTCAGGAGGGCTCTTATCTGGGTATGAAAGTGGGCCTGCATTATCTCCAATGAGGCCTAGGAAAAGAGGGGTCAAGAAGAAAAATGCACAAACATTCAACAGCAGAACTTCCAGAGCTTGAATCTAATCGCCCGATCTGATTTCCTGCTCCGACCTCCATGGACTTGTGCTCTGAAGTTCCTCCGGAATCGGAAGTCTAAATATGACATTTAGCTTATCGCCTTGGTACCACTGAGGGACGGAGCTGTGGGCGCAGGAAACCTAACACGGGTGGGGAAGCTGCTGGGCTCGTGGATGGCCCTGGGAGCTGGAACCCGTCTGTCACCCGTCCTCTGCCCGGAGCAGGATGGCCAGGACACTCCCAGTCAGCTAGCGGGTCAAGCCACAAAGGGCAGCCCCCAACCAACAGCTGCCCCCCCACCCCCGCCTCGAGCAGCCTACGGAGAAGGCAGGCAATGACAGTCTGGTGAGGAACGGGTGATTATTTAAAAGAGCCTCAAAGTACAATGGCCAGGAATTAATGCAGATCTGCTCTGTGAATAAAGATCTTCCCTCACTGGGGCACCTGGGTGGTTCAGTGGGTTAAGCGTCTGCCTTCAGCTCAGGTCATGATCCCGGGGTCCTGGGATGGAGCCCCGCATCTGGCTCCTGCTCAGTGGGGAGTCTGCTTCTCCCTCTGCCGGCCTCTCTGCCTGCTTGTGCTCTGTCACTCTTGCTGTCAAATAAGTAAATAAAATCTTTTTAAAAAAAGATCTTCCCTCATGAAAAAATTGGAAAGAACCCTCTCCCCTGGTGGGAACGCAGGATCTTATCTAAAAGAAACCCTTCTCTCTGCAGTACCTGAGACCTCCCTGGGGCTTCTCCGCCCAGCTGGTCTGCTTCTATGCTTTGCCACACGGCCTTCAGAAATGCCAGCCTTTCACAAAGCAACACAGACTCCCCCAGTGGAAGTTTCCCCCAAAGCCTGCCTCTAGACCGACAATAACATAGCCTGTCCCCCAGATGCACAAGGTGCACTCCAAGCGCTCCGTGCGTGCGTCTCGCGCACTGTTTCCATGAGGCGGCCGTCACCAGCCCCAGTTTGCAGCTGAGGAAGGCGAAGCGCAGAGAAAACTCACCCAAGGCCCAAGGTCCTCAGACAGGGATTTGCTTGTGGGCCTTGTGCCTGGCTTCAGGGCCCAGAACACGCCACAGCACCCAGCACTCCCCCACGGGCTGGCTCCTGTGGTTTCTCATAGGCCCGACTTGGTGAAGGCCAAGCCTGGGTCGCCCTGAGCCTGGGCACACGTGGGCCCCAAGCCAAGGGGCTGAGGTACCACTGAGTCCGGATACGGAGACTGAGTGGAGACGAGCCCTGGCTTCTTCCTATTTATTTATTTATCTATTTATCTGAAAGAGAGAGTGGGGAGAGGGGCAGAGGAGAGAAGAGTTATCTCAAGCAGACTCCCCACCGAGCGCAGACCCGGATGCGAGGCTCCATCTTACAACCCTGAGAGCAAAACCAAGAATCAGATGCACAACCATCTGAGCCACCCGGGCGTGCCTCGCCGCTCCTTTTTTTTTTTTTTTTTTTAAAGATTTATTTATTTCTTGAAGAGCCCTGGCTTCTAAAGGTAGTCCACTGGCCTGTCCTGAAGGAGGCCTGCTGGGACTCCAGAAGCCCCAGTATTGGCTGGGGCAGGCCTCATCAGTGTTTCTGTGAACTTGGGTACTCAAATCCCCCAGGCGAGCCCAGGTGCCTAGGAATGCACACTCCCATCGGACGGGCATTGGTCCTGATCACCTTCTTGGTTGGGCATTGGTCCTGATCACCTTCTTTGTTAGCCTACGAGGAAGTTTGTCTTCCCAGAGGCTTCCGAACAGACAGCTTGAATCCTAACGTGGAATTATAGGGCTGGGTTAGAAGGCATCAGAAATTATACAGAACCAAACAAGGAACAAGTTACACCAAGGCCCTCCCCTGCCCTGCAGCCAAGCCCAAGGCAGGGCTGGTTCTCTCTGACCTTCTTGCCCTGCAGGCCCCAGCTACACCCTGCCTCCACCCACCCCTGCACAGGCCAGACTTCTTTGGGCGTGTGCCTGTATGTCTCAGTCCTTCTCCCATCCTGCTTAATGAGGCAGCCGGGGCTACTGGGAATGAATACAGCTAACATTAATTGAGTGCTTGCTGTCTGCCAAGTAACAGCTTCTGTGGGATGAAGCTGCTGTTACCATCCCTGTGTCATAGAGGAGGACACTGAGGCTACAAATGATCAGGCAGCTTACCAGAGTCACCCTGCTGGGAAGTGGGGGGACTGGAATTCTGGCCAGGCTGCCCGAGTCCACCCCACTGCCCAAGCCCTTTGCTTGGCCCCCTTCTAAGATAACCTGTCAATGGGCATAAGTTGTGCAAGTGAGGAACCCTCCACTCACACCTTCCCAGCTGCAGAAGAGAACCTTCTACATTCTTCCATCAGGAGTTTGAAATTCTAGAGCTTTTATTAGAAGAATAGTCCCTGTTCATAGGCATGCTCCTTCCTCATTGACCCCCGATCAAACATTTATGGTTCAATGGGAACCAAATTAGCAGAACTTTTCTGGGCAGCATGTGTTGCAGAGGAAAGGAAGAGGAGGAGAGGGAAGAGAGGCTTGGGGTTACAGAAAAGGAAGTCTGAGAAAACCACAGTTTTGCCTGTTGCTGCCCTAATTCCTAATAAGAACAGAGAGCCTCAGTGAGCAATGAAGGCCTAGAGGAGCCCTGAAGCTCCAACCCTCCCCATACAGACTGATGTTCTCCTGGGCAATTTCTTCTCCCTCCCACTCCCCATACACAATACTCCCTGTGCCAGGCAGCCTCTAAGATGCTCCCTCCATGGTCCCACCTCCTGTATTCACATCTTTGTGTGATTCCCCTCACCTTGAGTGTAGACTAGACATGTTGACTTGTTTCTAGTAAATGTAATACAGCAGAAGTGAAGGATATAACTTTGGAAATTGGGTTTTTAAAAGACCAGGGCTTCTATTTTGGCTGTTCTTCCTGAATCTCTCTGAGGTCACTCACCCTAGAAGAAGCCAGCTATCAAAGTCCTAAAAAAGCCTTTAGATAAGACCACAGCCCAAGTCAGCAACTGGACTGCAACTTCATGAGAAATAGTTTGGAGTAATTTGTTACACAATAGACAATTAATACACTCTCATCTTATCCCGGAGAATCAAAACCCAGATCCCTACTTCTAAGATTCGATTGTCAGCTCTTCCAGGGACTGTGGAGAAGTCATAGCCTGTTCTTTGCTGTGCTAGCAGAGTCAAGCATAACCCCTTCCAGAACCTTCCCATTGGAAGCTTTACCAGCAATTGTCACACTGGGGGCACAAGACAGCCCCACTGCCAGCTGCATCATGGCAAATAATGGAAGTATGCCTGTGTGCTACAGGTAGAAATGGAGTCAAGCATTTGGAGATGGGAGACAACTAGACAACAGGAGATGGAAGATGACCAGCTAAACTCCAGAACTTGAAAAAGAGGGTCAGAGCTGAGTATGAGTTTAGTGATTGTGTGGACAAAATACAGATAGTCCACTCTGTAGACTGCAGGGTTGGAACTGATTATCCTCCCATGAAGGAATCAAGAAAATTTCTTACATCCTCAGCAAAGCTATCTTCTAAATTTTGAACTGAAGACCAGGGGTTGTAGTCTGCCCCAGACCAAGCATTCCAACATGTGCACAGTGAGTGCTCAAATAGTTGTTGGATGGATGGATGGACGGTTGGATAGATGGATGGATGGACAGATGGACAGTTGGCTGAGTGAAAGATGCTCCCTACAGAAAGTCATTATTAAGAATTCCTAATCTGGGGATGCCTGGGTGCCTTAGTTTGTTGAGCATTGGACTCATGATTTTGGCTCTGGTCATGATCTCATGGGTTGTGCAATAGAGCCCCCCATAGGGCTCTGTGTTTGATGGGGAGTCTGCTTGAGATTCTCTGTCTCCCCCTCTCTCTGCCCTTCCCTGTGCTCTTTCTCTCTCAAATAAATATATAAATCTTAAAAAAAAAAAAAGAAGAATTCCAAATCCGTTAATCTAACAAAAGACAAAAAACGAATTCCTAATTCAGTCCATTGTGGCTCACAATTATAATGATTATTTAGATATTAACAGTGTTTTTGCAAGGCATTTACAGCAACTTCTTGTCTTTCAAAGGGCTCCTTAGGTCTTTCACAGGGTATGATGATGTTAAATCAGAACACTGATATCCCTTGCAAGAACAATCTTTTGTTCTTCATGCTTCCTTTAAAAATTGCACAGAAGATAAACTTGCCGGTTGGCTATCCCTAAGCCAGACTAACTGATCTAGCTCTAGTGCCCACTTTCCATCTAGTTCCAGAATTTTCCCAGGGTGGTGAGCATTGAGTTAGATCCTAAGTGACCATCCAGCCAACAGGCCCCAAATATGACCCCAATATCCAAGTTCAGGCCCTGTCAGCCCACCAAAGCCAATGTGGCTTCTTTGAGCCAAAAGGAGGGGAGCCTGTTATCAGGCTATTTGCCTTGTAGTTTTTTATTGTGCTCTACAGACCAAGGGAACCCAAAAAGTAGTGCCCAGCATACAAGCTGAGGCTGAGCTGGTCTTTAACTTAAACGTGGGCCCTCTCCTGAGCCGGTGAAGGATGGCTAAGACCTTCTTGCAAAGGAGCAGATGGAGGACCAGGAAGGAGAGTAAATGGAAGGGCAAAAGCAGCAATCAGGGAGCTGTGAGTTTGAGTCCTGTCATTGTCTCTTAGCAGCTGTGTGACTTGAGCAAGTTATGTAATCTCTCCAGCTCTGCCTCCTTCTCTGACCTAGAATAACTGTACCTGCCCCACAGGCTGGCATGTAAAGTGCTTAGCACAGAGCCTAACCCACAGCGAACACTATGTGAGTGACCACAAGAGGGAAAATTATCAGGAGAAGAGCCAGGGTTATGGGGGGGTGAGGCAGAAGGGAGCCTCAAATGGGCAAACTTTGCAACAAATAGAATAGAGCTGGGGACAAGGAGAAGACCCAATAAAGGGCAGAGATTATTATAAAGCAACTTTTCCTAAAGACATTTTCCAGGGTGCCCTTCTAAGGCCTTCCCATCAGGCATTCCAGAAACTTCTCACTTCTCACTTGATTAAGAATTACCAGGCCCTTTTTCCTCTCAATTCCCAAAGAATTTACATCATCTTTGTTTAGACTGTGACCCTACAGTTCTTACAGTTCATTGAACCATAATCCCCTGAGCAAACAGGTGAGAAGAAAAGGACAATAAAACCTTAGCCCAGGTGCATTCTCACCTTTCAGCTATGCTGGGTGTGCCTCTGCCAGGCCCACGAGCGAGCGGGTCAGCACAGCTGGGATCCCAAAACGGAGCTGTGGTCAGAGGGTTGTATCCAGCTGGCACAGAGGCCTCCTTACCCCTGCCTTGAGACGAGGCCCTCCCTATCTAGCAAGGACGGCGCACCGTTCCATCGGGAGAAGGGGGGATGAGCGGAAGGGCTCCTACCTGGGCATTCTTCATTGCTGCAAATCCACAGGCTGTTTCGGCAAATGCTGTTGGGGAGAGAAGCACAGGGTTTGGCTAGTTGTGCAAACACGAGGGCACAGGAACAGACCGAAAGCACGAGGGTCTAAAAAACACTAAAAAGCACTAAACTAAAAAACACTAAAAAGCACTAAAACACAAGGGCCCAGGAACCGATGCCACAGCCCCCAAAGGGAGGGATCTGGGAGAAGAGGGAGCGAGTGCTAAGGGGGTCTTTATGAGGCTGGACGTGAATGGCGCAGGGCTGTGGCCAAAGGGGGAAGCCCCTTGGGGATGAGGCTGAGAGGGAGTAACCCTGACAAAGAGAGAGAAGGAGAAAACTGAGGGGACCCGACATGTCTTCAGGGATTTCAGGATCCCTGAAAATCCACCCAGTCACTGCGCAATGAAAGTCCTCCACCCCCCGCCGCCTGCCAGCTGTCCCTTCCCCACAGCTGGGAGAAGCGAAGATGGGAGGGCTGCTGAAAGGGGTGCCACCCAGATCCACGCCGGCCACCCATGGGGACTCCGGGAAGACAGCCAAGAAGGGAAAGACAGCAAAGGGAAGAGGCCAGAAGATGAAGTGAGGGGTTCCGTCCTCAAAGAGAGAGCTGCCTGTGGTGTGGTGATGGTCAGGTAGCCTTCCTTCAGAGTCATTCATTACAGCAGAGCTTGGGGGGAACACTAGAGACTATGTTTGCATGTAAAAGGGCCTTTCCTCCCCAACTCCCTCCTCTAGGCCCATCCTTGCTCCTCCTCATTGATGTCCCCCCCTTCCTCAAACTGCCCCCACATCTCAACCGCGTCTCCCTCTGCCCAGCCAGACCCTATTGCACTTGCCACTGTCCTTCCTGATGCCCACTGCCCCTGGGCTGCTCTCCCAGACCCTACGGTGCAGCCCCACGTACCAGGTGTTGCAGTCCTGCAAGAGGGATGTTCCCGGAGGGTACCGTTGCCCGGCATGCACACAGGAACACTCAGTGCTCCCCACACAGCGGCCTTCATCCAGGAGCTGTCCCTCTGTGTTCAAGGGCATCAAGGCAAAAACTCAACTTATCATTATTACTCATCCCGCAGCTCCGGAATGCCCGTGGGTGACCACAGTTGAGGCTTCTTCAGGAAGCTCAAAGAACCTGCTCTGCGATGTTGCTCTGTCCCAATAGGACCATATTGTGGGGGAGGGAGATTATTAATCTTTCTCTACTAGTGAAGAAATGGGGGAAAGAGCTTTGCTCAAGGTCCACCAGTGAGGAAAGCATGAGTCTAGGCTGTGAGAACTGGTACGACCCTTACTTTCACAGTCATGCACTGGAAGAAGTCATTTATTTATTAATTTCCATTGCACAGATGAAGAAAGGAGGCAAGAGTTGTTGTTCTAGGTCATCCAGCGGGGAAGTCGTTAGTCCAAACACACAGGCCTCACTCTCAGTAATTCAACAGTGTGTTTCACCAAAGCTCGCACAGCCTCTCCGGAGAAACAAGTTCTAGTGCAAAGCTCTTTTCAGCCGAGCTCCCATGGCAAACCCAGGAGACATTTTAAAATATCTCGCCCAGACCCTTTCCCTGACACTCAACTGAGGAAACAAAAGTGCCGCTCAGAGCGGGCCACGTGCTCCCCAAACAAAGTCGCTGTCAGAGCCCAGACGGTCCTTCTGTTTCCGAGACGCACGCGCTTCCACAGATACAGTACCACAGGAAAACAGAAATTAAAAATAAACCCCGGCTCGATCCTGATCCCTCTGTACAAAGACTTTTTTAAAAAATAAATAAAAGGCTTCTGATTCCAGCCACGGGGGACAAACACAAGTGGCCTTCCTCTGGCTTCCCCAGGCCAAGGACAGCGGCAAGGTCTCGGATTTGTGAGTAGAGTAAGAAGCTTATTACCAGGGCAGCTGCAGCCGTCCACGCATGGCTGCCGACACACTTCTTGGACGTGCAGGCTCTGGCAAGTTCTGGCGCAAGGGGACACACACTCCTTGTACTCCATGCCAGCCGGACAGGCCGGTCCTGAAACAGGAAAACATGGGAGTCTTCCCGGAGCAGCTCCCTTCCAGAGGGCACCTCCCAGCCACGCTGTCCTCAGAGCCCCTGTGCTCTCTCCTCTGCTCCCCTCTGTCTTCAGGGTCCCAGGGGCCAGCTCCACCCCAGTGGCACCCCAATGGCCCAGCCACCCCTCCCCTGAAGTTAAGTCTTCCCTCTTGTAGGGCCAGGCTAAGACCCAGCAGAGTCACCTGGGACCAGCACCCCTTCCCCCTTGGTCATCTGCTTCTCCGTGAACAGCTTGGCATTTCCCCCCCTCCCCCATGCTCTGTCCCTTTCACCTAAAACCCTCTCAAGGTAATTCCAAAGTCCTCTAGGTTGAAAATAAATGTCCTCCGTGGGCCAAGCAAGGGGTAAGTGGCATCTGCATCACATCCTTCCTCTGAGGGGTCCCCTTCCTCATGAAACTGGTCCCCGTCAAAGGCCCCTGCCCAGTACCATTCATGCTCACTTTCCCCACGTGGGTGACATGCTCCATATTTATTTTCCACTGCACTGCAGGACTATCTTCAGAGCCTTGTCACCCAAGCATCTGTCCTTTCCCACTGGACCCAGCTCGTCCTGGGCAAAGACCCACCCCCCTGCTTTGCCTCTCAACCCTGTGGCTGACTGATGCTCAGAATCACTGAAGAACCAGAACATACCAGTGACTTCCTGGGCTTCACAACACCGAATAATGGCTCTGAACCCCTTCTCCTCCGAGAGGCATCTCCCCAGCCCCCTGCACCCTATCTTCAAAGACCTCAAATAACAGTCACTCCACCCGACAGCCAAGAAGCCAGCTGCTAATAGCCACCTTCTCACACCCCCACAGCAGAGATAAAAGCTCTAATTTATAAGCGGAAAAAACACACACACTGAAAAACATGTGTGTGCTGTAAATATTTGGCCCGCTGTTCCGGCTCCATCGGCCAGGATGGCCCGTGTAATTACAGCGGACTGTCCATATGCATGGCTTTTGGTCCGTGGTGGAAAGTCTGGGGAGAGAGCAGCCTTCTTGCAAGGGAACCAAAGAAGCTCCTATTTAATTATGATAATTTGGGGATGGTGACAATGACAGTGATCAGGGACCCAGAGAGACTGGGAGATCCGAACCACAGGCGTCCTGAGGTAGAAGGAAAGGGGAGCCCCAGGTGGGGAGGAGAGAGCCTGGGTTCACAAAAGGGAAGGGCTTATAGAGAGGCTGCAGGTCTCTCTGAGATCACGCCGCTGCCGCCACCACCACCACTATGGACAGTGTGGACAACTCCTCGCTCCTCATCAACGCAGACAGGCCTGCAGCGGAGCTGTGAGCTGAAATCAAGACAGCTGGGTTTCCTGTCAGAGGCAGGGAATGTTCTCCAAGTCCAGGGAATAGATTTCCCAAAGGAGTCCAGGGCGCTGAGGGAGGCATGGCCCCAGATGGAGGCAGGGGGCCGGGCGGCCTTCCTAGCCACAGCCTTTAAGGGAAGGGACGCCCGCTGCAGGCCAGCCTTCTGTGATCAGGTGGCCCAGAAGTGAGACAAGCCGGAGGGCTTCCCTAGTGACAGGAGGGACGGGTACCACTTGTCCCCAGCTGGGAGGGTGGGCGGTGGACTTACGGCAGGTGCTGTGGTCGGTCCAGCCATATAAGACCATGCCCTGCTGGGCACAGGCCCGGGCATATTCCAGGAGGACCTCACAAGGGCACCTCAGCCCCTGTGCACAAGTACACAGAGTCCTTTCACATAGGGCCACGAAAGGCTCAGGGTCCACCAGAGGGTGGCAGCGGGCAAATGCCGAGGCACTCTTCAGAAGCTGGCACTGCTCCCACGGGCCCTGCAGGAACAAAATGCCACTCGGTGAGGACAGCAGCCGTGCAGCCCCGGCTCTACAGGGCACTGGTTCTGTCTTCCTGAATGCGGCTCCATGAAGAGCCCACCCCACGAGGAAACCTGGGGAAGCTGCCTCACACTGGGCACGGAGCAGGTGCTGATGAACTGTTCTCACAGTCTTACCAATGCAAGGGCAGATATTGAACACATGCTATCAGAAGTAGACGGAGACACTGAGGTTACCTCCCAGGCTGAGCCCTGAACATCAGAGCCCAGGGCCTCTGAACGGTCACGGCAAGTTGGGGGTGGGGGTGGGGGTCCTAGGAAAGAAAGCAAAGAGCAGAGAGAGGGGAATGAAAAGCACAGAGCCGGGCATCCAGGAACACCCAGCAGTATCTCCTTCCTGCTGACCTTGCCTCCTCCTTCTCCTCTCCCCAACCAGGCCTTCCCTACCACACAGGAGGAGATGGCCCCAGGACTTTCAGGAATTGAAATGAGCTCTACTAGGGGTGGAGTTCAGCGACAGGTTTTCCCAATGTTCACCAGGTGATTCCTGGCGCCAGACGGAATCCGTTCCCATCAACAAAAACAAGCTAGGATTCTCAGAAATGTCCACCAGACCCTCTGCCAGGCAAAGGCTGGCATTTTACACGGGCTTTTACCACCTTGTTAATACCTTCAACACAGGGCGGGGTGGAAATTGTTGATCACTACTCCCAAAACACAGTAATACAGACACTCCTATGTGCTGTCTTTATAAACGTCTCTGCATTCTGCTTTAATGAGTCCAACTGCACTGTGTGTGTGTGTGTGTGTGTGTAGTTTAAAATCTCTGAAGTTGATGGGGAACCTGGATGGCTCAGTTGGTTAAGCATTTGACTCTTGGTTTAGGTTCAGGTCATGATCTAAGGTGGTGAGATCGATCCCTGCATGGGCTCCCAGGGAGCCCTCTCCCTCCCCCTCTACTCTGCCCCACCCACTCTCTCTCTTTCTCTCTCAAATAAATAAATAAATAAAATCTTGGGGTGCCTGGGTGGCACAGTGGTTTAAGCTGCTGCCTTCGGCTCAGGTTGTGATCTCAGGGTCCTAGGTTGTGATCTCAGAGTCCCGCAACGGGCTCTCTGCTCAGCATGGAGCTTGCTTCCTTCTCTCTCTCTGCCTGCCTCTCTGCCTACTTGTGATCTCTGTCTGTCAAATAAATAAATAAAATCTTAAAACAAATAAATAAATAAAATCTCTGAAGTTGGAGTCACAGCTTTGGAAGCCATTCCCTGTGATCTCTTTATTTGCTGCAAATAAACGTTATCTTTATGTGACAAAATAAAGTCTCTGAAGTTAAGGTGCCTGTTCCAATCAATCTTACACTTCAATTGGCAGCAGCTTTTTTCTTTTTTTCTGGACTTGAGAATGGATTCTGGAATCTCACCCTATAGATCCTTACTGAGTCATCTTAATAACCTGTAAGCCATCTGACCTGCTGCAATAAATCCTTCTTATTCTAGTTGTCTCACGTGGACTCTCTTCTGTGCCTCAGAATACTGACCAAGACAAAACCCCAAAGAAAATTTACAGAACACGTTAAAGAATTAGTTTTTCATTTGTTTAGTATATTTTTACAGGAAAACCAGTGAATGATCACTGACCCAGATAACAGGCCTCCCTCTGATTTCTCTCCCTCTCACTGCATTACTTTCTGCTTCCTTCTCTCTGCTCCTCGACGTTTCTTTCTTAGTGACACGTGGAACCATGATGTGTCCAGGACTTGACACAGTACAGGAACGTCACCACGGGTGCTCCCCACGGGGGGCATCCGCCCTTTCACGCACAGAACGCTCTCCAGCTGGAGAGTAATGGACAGACTTAAAACCTTCAGCGAAGGGGGTGCCTGGCTGGCTCAGTCGGTAGAGCACACAACTCTTGATCTCGGGGCCATGAGTTTGCGCCCCACGCTGGGCATGGGGCCTACTTTTTAAATAAGTAAGTAAATAAATAAACAAATAAGAAAAACTTAAAAAAAAAAAAACCTTCTGCCAAAAAGAAAGAAGTACCAGAGCATCTAAATGGAAGGCTGTGCCCTGAAGAATAAATCGGAGCAAATCGGTGTGAGGACAGGGGACAGTAAAAAAGAGCTTTGACGAGAAGGAAACCCATCTGCTCAAACCATGCGGAAGGATGGCCAGAGCAAGCCTGTGCAAATCAAGAGCCGGGAGGCAGGCCCGTGGGGGGAAAAAAGCCCAAAGGAACAGCAATCCTGCGATAGCAAAGATAAGCTGTGGTTCTGGGAAAACCCACATCCTGCCCGCAGCCCACCTGAGCTGGGACCCTGCCCCTTCCCCGGCCTGCATGGAGTCTGTCCTCAGAACTAGGAAGCAGGGCAGAGTGTCACAGCTGCCTTGGGGTCACAGCAGGCAGGGGGGCAGGGAGGACACAGACGGATGCCCAGGGCCCCTGCCCACGCAGGTGGGTGTGGTGGGTTCCCCCGCACCCGTTAGGAAGGCCATAGCCACAGGGACTGCTGGAGTGCAGGGCTGCAGCTGCAGACGTAAGGGCAAGGACCATGAGCCAGCCGGGCCATTGCTGAGAGCCGCTGCTCCCTCCGTGACTCCACCTCTCTGGGCTTACCTGCTTCAGGATGGAGACTCCACACCCACTGCAGGGCTGAAGCCCAGGCCCTGCTGTTGCTGGAGGCAGGGACTGATGCAAGTCTTCTTGCCTCGCTGGAGTAATGGGGGAATAATCCCAGCAGGTGCTGCCTGCAGGCAGTGGGAAGACACCGCAGTGCCCGGCACTGAGCTAGCGATCCATGAATGAAGACCACTGTAGTCGGTCCCAGGACCACTGAGGTCTTGGGTGATGACCTGCATCCTGCTGTTTGCCACACCAGGCATTTTATGCAGGGGAAACTGAGGTCTCAGAAGACCAAGCCAGAAAAGTCTTGCCCTGGACTTGTTACGACTTCACAGCCCTGGATCTGAGTATTGCCTCTTGCACCTGCTAGCTGTGTGACCTTGGACTATTGTCTGGACCCCTGCTCCTCCATCAACTGGGGATAAGAATGACAGTTCCTATGTGATGTGATGGTAGTGGAGATTGAATGAAATCATGCAGGGAAAGGCTTCACTGCAAAAATGATGACTCCGTATCATCACCGTGGCCACCAAAGAGGTCCCTTCCCCTCTCCCTCCTCCCAGGAGGCTTGTCCTCCAGAATGGTGGGCAGCTCGGCAGCAGGACAGAGGACATCTTTGTCCCTTTCCCTCTGCATCTTGGGGAGACTGGGCAACACTGGGATGCATGGCCACCATGACAACACAATCGCTTTACTAGTATCTTGGAGACTCTTTTGAGCGAGGGGATGGAGGAAGGACCCTCTCTTCTTTGCCACAGGCAGGTCTAAGACTCTCCTGAGGCTCAGGGGGAGGAGGCTGGAGCCTGGGTCTAGTTCTTTCCATTCTGCTACACTGTCTGGCCCATGAGATGGGCCCCTCAGAGAGAAACGTTCCTGGGTTCTCAAAGGGTGGCCAAGGGTGCCCCGGCAGGGCCAGAGGCTTGGGCTCTTGCTGGCCCTTCTCCTCATCTGAAATTTGGAACCAGAGAAAAACCCAAAAAGGCAACTCCATGGGTTTTTTTTTGTTTTTTTTTTTTTTTTTGTTCTAGTGATGCTGCCATCACCTGGTCTGTCAGGCAGCAGCCCAGAGCAGCCCCTGGATCACAGGACGCTTCCACAGGGACTGAGTGTCTGGGGTTCATCACCAGCACAGCACAGCGTCAAGCAGAAAAAAGAAGACAGTCAGGAGTCCAGCGTCCCCTCCCACCCTGAGAGCGATGTCAGGCAGAGTCCGGCACGGCCCGTCTCCAGCTGGCCCAAACCTGTCTGTTCCCTGCCCAGAGGAAAAGTGGGACCCATCCTCCAGCACATTTCCTGGGAGGTCCCTTGAGGTATTAAATGGTTTACAGAAAGCTGTAGCAAGAAGGGTGTTTTCCGATTATTTGCCTGCAGGATGGGAGTGGATTTCTGCCGAAACAGCCACCTCCCTTCTGAGAACAATGCCTCTGGCCTCTCCATGTGCACCTGAAAATCTGGCTAGGATTGCTAGAGACAAAAGGAAAAATCTGTCTCCCTGTCTTGTTCTCTGGTCTTCCTCTGGTCGGCTCTGGCCTAAACTTGGCCTATGAGGGTGACCAGAGTCTGAGGGCCCCACGGTGCGGTGTGGCAGCACACCTTGCTTGCCACCTTTGCCTCCCAGCCTTCCCCACTCCACGTGGAGGGGCCAAGCCAGGTCCGGAGACAGAAATAAGTCCAGGATGGAGCTGACATGGCATCCTCTCGGAACCTGGAGAGATGTCAGTAGGTAGGAGGTGACCAAACCTTTACTCAACAAGCACATCTGACTGTGTCCCACCCCAGCTTAAAGGACAAAGTTCTAGCTCCTTAGAAAGGCAGCAGGCCAGGCATTCTAGGATCTGATCCTGGCTACTATCCAGCTCTCCCCCTCCGACTCCCCATCTGACATATCACCAATGTCCCCCGAACAAATAAAGTGGTTTCAGAGACCACCTTGACACCCACTCCCACAAACAGGCCCTTCATAAGCCTAAAACACCTTCTAAGAACACAAAACTCCTCAGAGAAAGGCCAGATAAACAGACTTTCAGATTTGGAAACTGTGGCATGGAGAGAGTAAAGCATTCACTAGGTCAGCGGTTTACAAAGTGTGACTTGGTCCAGAAAGCCCCTAGAGACCCCCAAGATCCCTGGGAGACTTTCCAAGATCCTTGCAAGACTATTGTAATAATCACACTAAGATGTTTTCTGGCCTTTGGGCTCTCACTCTTTCATGAGTGCACAGTGGAATTTTCCAGAAGCTCCACGATAGATAATCGCACCACAGACTGACTACTGACGCCGACGTGGGAATCCAGCTTATTTCTCTTTTTTTTTTTTTTAAAGATTTTATTTATTTATTTGACAGAGAGAGATCACAAGTAGGCAGAGAGGCAGGCAGAGAGAGAGAGAGAGAGAGGAAAGCAGGCTCTCCGCTCAGCGGAGAGCCCGATGCGGGACTCGATCCCAGGACCCTGGGATCATGACCTGAGCCGAAGGCAGCGGCTTAACCCACTGAGCCACCCAGGCGCCCCCCAGCTTATTTCTCTTTAAGCCAGATAGCAAAGAGATTTACAAAACTATGAAACACTGCCATTCTTCTCTCTACACATTTTTCTGCTTGGAATTTATAGTGGCTTTTATTAAAAAGATGTTAAATATAATTGGAATTTATAGTGGCTTTTATTAAAAAGATGTTAAATATAATGTGTTTATTTTTTTTTCCAATTTATTTATTTTCAGAAAAACAGTATTCATTATTTTTAAAAGAGTATGCTGTAAATGTCTCCGTTTTAGTATCTAATATAGTATATATCAATAGATAATCCAAACCCATAATCAATAGATAATCCATAGAAAATCTCTTTTGTGTCTTCTATCATTCTTAAGAGTGTCAGGGCGTCATCAGACTGCACAGCTCACAAACTCCTGTAGCGGCTGGACTCAAACCTGATCGCAACCTAAAGGCCTGTCACCTGTCACCAAACCACAATTTACATGGTTTTCCTCCACGCCCCCACCCTTCCCACCTGTTTCCTCACACCAGGTTAGACAAGCGGAGCACAGGAGGCAGAGCTCGAGGTTTAGAAGCGTGGTTGTTCTACAGTCCCAACCCCATCACTTCCAAAATGTGCATCTGTGGGAAAATGATCTTGCCAGTCTGTGCCTGTTTCCTCCCCTATAAAGAAGGCAGAGTGGAGAAGGGACTGAAAGTTGTCTGGGATCTCTTCCTCCCTTCTTTCTTAGTCACAGCACCTTCAATTTTCAATCATCCCTTGAGCATGTGCCCATTGGGCACGAAGATTCCATCGCTTCACTTCCCTGGCAGCTGTGAGTAGGCGTAACGAAGCTTTGCCCGGTAGGGCATAAGCAGAAAGATAACAGGCTACGTTCTAGGCAATGTCCTCAAAAGGAAAGGGTGATTCTTTTGTAGCCCCTTTTCTCCCCACTGCTGGAATGCAGCTGTGATGCCTGAGGTGAGAGCCGCCATCTTGGACCATGAAGTGGAAGCTCCATGCCAACAACAACAGAAAAACGAGACCCAAGGACCCTGAGTCCCAACACCAAGGCATCCTGTGCTGGCCCTGGACATCCTACCTGAACTTCTTTACACCAAGAGAGAAATAAACTCTGTTACTTTAGATGTCTCCTCACTCACAGTGGGACCTACCCCTCATGGACACAGACAGCAATACCTACGGAAGCCGGATACTGCAAAGTAAGACTGAACAACTCTACATGGGAAAGGCAGTTGAGGCCCTACCCCTAGCGCCACTAGCCTATTGTCTATAGCAGCCTCACAGCGCGAAAATGGCTCCTCCTCAGCTCTCTGCGGAGCCGTTCTGGCAGAGACACAAGCGACGGTCAGCTCATTTGCTCGCTCCCAGCATGTCCCTGGCTCCAGTGCCTGGCAGCAGCTACCTCTATCTTCCTTCATCTCGTCTGCAGTGCCAGCAGCTGGCGGGAGAGATCCAGCCCCAGCTCCGTCAGCCCATGACTTCACCCTGCCTGGGCGGGTGTGCAGAGCCAACGGCAGCCCAACTTAATCACATTTGCAGTTCATTAAAGAAGTCCAGGCCTCTTCCCTGGGGATGCTGAGCCCCATCCTAGGGAGCGAGGGAGTGGGAGAGAATAAGCAGCGCATCTCCCCAGCGGCAGACAGGCAGGCGGGGAAGGAGACCTAAAGCTTAGCTATTGTGTTTGTTCCCAAACAGCTGACCAAGGAGAGGGGAGGGGGCATTCCTAGGACTGAAGTGAACAAAGGAAGGAGAAGCTAGTATAGAGAGTGCAAGATTGTTCACCCCAGCCCTGATCTTTCCAGCCCTGGGGTGGGTGCTCTGCGGCTGGCCCTGGAGGAGGAATGGAGGCGCCTGGCGCCTGAACAGGTCCAGAATAGTGGGTTCAAGAATTCACCCCCCTGGCAGGGCGTAGTTTCTCATTGGTCAGCCAGCAAGGATGGATGGGGGAGGGTTGCTGATTCTATTTATATCTTCTGGCTGGCCTGGGACTCCCACCCACATTCCAAGATCTGGCTCACAAAGCCCCCATGAAACTGGTCCATAGATTTCCACCAAATGGACATTCTTTGTTTTTTTGTGGGTTTCTTTCTTTCTTTCTTTCTTTTTCTTTTTTTGCAAAGTTGGACATTCCTCTCTCTGAGATGACTGGGGTACAGTCCTCATGAGGAATAGGGTAACTGGATATGTCACAGAAGTCCCCATATTCCAAAGGACCCTCCTTACCCTCTGCCCTGGTCTCCTGGAAGGTATCTAAGCCATTGTCAGAGACCAGGGCAGGGCTCAGTGGGCTGGGATGCAGGCCAAGCACCATCCCCAAGTTCCCAGTTTGGGGTCTGTCCAAGCCTGGGGATGGAACCACTCTACTCATCCTGCTCCCAGTGAGGAAAGATCGTCAGCTCTGTGCTAAGAGCCACAACACCACTCACCATTCTAATGGCAAGAAGAATGCCATTCTTATGGCAATCTGTCACCTACAGATCCAAGATGGCATTTATGTTGTTCTCTTTCATGGTTGTTCAGTTTCCCAAATGTGTTTTGTCCCTTGAACAAGATTGTAGATCCAATCCATGCAGATTACCATCATCCAGACCCCATAAGATACTTCAGTAAATACGTACACATGGGCACCATCAGATTCTTGCTCATTCTTGTCCTCATCAGGGAAAGGAAAAGGAAAGAAAGCTACTTTTGTTAATTTTGTTAAAGGATTTTGAGATTGTTATGTTAGGAAGCCATTTAGACTGAAAACTTGAGGACTAGGACCTTATCTGACCCTCCTCAAGGGTTTGTCAAATAAATACTGCTTGACTAGGGGAAACCTGTGGCAGCCCCTGATCTCTGTTCTAAAACTAGACCCCAAAAGCACACTAGTCAAGGTCACCCCCAACCCACCACACGCACACGGGCTCACTGCCATTCTGAATTATGATAAGCCCAAGATTCCTAACATCGATGAAAAAAATTTCTTCTGCTCCAGACACCTGTCTGATTTTGCTGCTGCTGCTTCTGCAGGACAACTGACCCCTGGAGGGCCAAGCAATATATGGTATACTCAGTCTTCCAAGAAAGACTGGTCATCTTGAGGACCAACTCTGGGGAGGTATACAGAGAGAACTCTTAGGGCCGGGGGCCTGAAAGCATCCTCACATTCAGGTAGCAGCAGCAAAAGCAAGAGATGGTCTTCCCAGTTTGGGGGAGGTGATCCTGGGGAAGAGGATGGCTGCAGCAACTGTGTTTTCCAGTGGAAGCAAGGTCAAGGTCACGGCCATCGAGTAGAGTTCTGCAGGGTGTCCAGTGCATGGCTGATAAGGCTGAGGTCTTATCTTTCACACCATAGACACCACACAGGTACACGTACCTTCTGTGCACATTTCTAATGCTTATTATGGCAATTTCCCAACAGGGAGTGGTGAAGTACTTTGAGGAAGGGGCCTCTTTGTCTAATTAGTAAGAATAGTGGGTGGACTAGCTGTCGTAGTGAGGACTAAGGACAAAGACAGGATCCTTTCATAAGGTTCAGCCCTTGCTGAACAGAATGTGAATTTAAAAAAAAGCGGGGTGGGGGGGCAACCTAAGACTCTTTCTAAAATGTTCATTATGTAGTAGAGTTACCTGCAAATTAACATCATTATCTGAGCATTTAGAGCTTGGGGCTTTTTATTACTAGGTCTGAACCCTGAGCTCCAGACTCCAGCAGCCCTACCCTCTGTTTCAAAGGCTGAAAAAAACCTGGAAATTTGCATGCAGTCAAACAAGGCATTCTTCAGTCCCAGCAGGGAGACTGGAGGGTGGGGTTGTTGGCATAACAAGGAAACATTCATCCCCTAGGTATAAATAATATGACCTGGCTCAGAATAAGCTGACTCCTGGCTACCAGCATGGAAAGGAGAGCGCCAGAGAAGTGGAAGAATAGATTCTGGCGGCTCTCAAGAAAAGTTCTCAGGTCAAGGTAGCCTTCCCCACAGAACACTCTGCCACAGCAAATGGTCCTTAGAGCCACAATGGCAAGCTCTTGTAAGTGATGCCCATTTACCAGACCTGACTTTTGAACCCGGTGGCCCAGGGGACGAAGCAGGTGGAGAACAATTCCAGAGCCCGCACTAATCACCTCCCAGGAGATGAGTCGTTGCACTTCCCAGCCAATGAGGGCGCCCGGTCTTGGGTGAACACAACCTGATTGGCGGAGACCAAGCCAGCTCAGTCTTCGCAGGTAAACAACCTGATACTACTTCTGAGCTTAAAGAAGCCTCCGCCTGGGGAGGTGTGGCGTGTTTGGGGGGCTCAGCCCAGCACTAAGAACTTGGAAACCAGTTTCTCAGGCTGCTCCCAGGACACTGGTTAGTGAGGACTTCAACACACCCAGGAGACAAAGTGAGTAGCAAGCCTGCAGCTGGAGCCTCCAAAAGGCAACCCCGGAGACAAACAAGGCTTCTCATGGATGCGTCCTCCCTCCCCCCCCCGCCCCCTTTTGTCTCCAGCAGACAGAGTGGCCTAGGATCAGGTTCTCCATGTGAAAATCCTGTCTTCACCTCCCACCTCTTAGGGATAGGTGAGAGTATCCCTTTCTATCCCAAGGGTGGGGGAATATTTGTCCAGCGCTTCTTGGCACTGGCCTGTGTTTGCAAAGTGCAGTGAGACAAAGCCCATGCTCTGGAGAAGCGGATTCTGCATTAAAGGTACTTAGGTGACCCACCTCACCACGGAGGCACCCCCTGCCTAATCCCACCGCTGCCTAGAGAACACTGAAGGGCAGGAGAGGGGGAAGCTCCTGCCAGCCACAAAACAGGAAGCTAGGAAATAAAGACAGAAATGACCAAAATCTCCCTTCCTGCCCCTCAGCGCACCTGATTCCTGGAGGGCCCTCCATCTGAAATTCACTCGGGTTGCCAAGCAGCTCTAGAAGAAAATCTGGCTTCAGTCACATACCCGCCCCTCAGCATGGATGTGTTTAGACACCTTCTCTCCTTCTAACCTCAGTCTCTGCTCAGCTCCCCAAGAAGGAACTGGGTTATAATTGGGAAGAGGGGAGGAGAAGAGAAAGGAATGAATTTTGGATCTTAGGCTTAAAGCACTGTGTGTGCTTGGCCTCTTTCCCCACTCGCGGTAGAGCCCCTGCCGCCGAGAGCCCAGACAGCAGGAGGATGCCGGGAGTCAAGAAATAATAATAATTAATAATAACAAGAACAGTGCCTACAGTTGAACTCCACTGCCCTAAACACTCCACACAGATTCTTTCTCTCTTATTCTTACAGTGACCCTCTGTACTGTAGCAGCTGCTCTTCCTATGCCCATTTTATGCATGCAGAAACTGAGGCTCGGACAAGGCAAGGGTCTTCCTCAGAGTTACAAAGCCAGGACGTGGCCTGACCCCAAACCCATATCCTTAGCATCATGCAGAGGCCCATGGAGGAGGAAAAAAATCGAGGGGCTACTAAGGGCAATCACCAGATATTTCAAAAGTTTTCCTGGAAAGAAGAGTAAACTACCCTCTTCCACACAACAGCACCCTCCTCCCGGGTGTTAGAACTTGGTCGACCTTAGTCGGTTGCCAGGACTGGGCTATGGTCCAGAGGACACAGATGTTTATGGACAAGCCAGAAACCTAGCACCGCTGAAACCTTGGAAACCCAAGAAAAAGAGGCATTCGGATCGTGCTTGTTTAGAAATTGGAAATTGTGTTTACAATCTCGGCAGCTGGACTAAATATCAAGCTAGAATATTTTCCTGTGCCTGACAAAGTCCTTGGTTCCAAAGATCAGATTGTTCCACAAAAATGGAAAAGGCTCACTACCTGAGTTACCAGCTAGCAATGAAAGTCTCTTGTGCTAAGGTAGAGGAGTGTGTGTGTGTGTGTGTGTGTGTGTGTGTTTCTTTTGCTTCTGGAGCAGGAGAGGCTGGAGTTTCTCTACTTCTGGGCAGAGCTGAGTAAATCAGACTTCTGCAAGCTGCAGATGGGGCATCGATACCGTGGAGGTAGGCCCAATCTGCAGACATATAACACCACCCACTGAACATTTATTGAGACTTATTGGAAACTGTCTCTCTAGCCCAATCCAGTGAAACATACAGTGTCCTAGAGCTGAAAGGAACCCTAAGAATCCTGGAAGCCATCTCCTCAGGGAAAACTCAAGGACCACAGGCGGAGATAATGAGCCACCTGAGGCAATGAAGCCAGAGCTGCAGACACCAGGGAGCCAGAGACGGGGAACTCTGACTCTGTAGCCTGTCAGCAGCTGACGCTGGACAGGTACCTAGCCTCCCAAAGCTTTGCTTTCCTCATTGCTTTGGAGAACTGTGGAGGCCCACCGTGGCCCTGGAGGCCTGTCAAGGCTGTGCACGAGGGGCCGCCCTCTTGCTCGGGCAGGAGCAGGGTGGTTGCTCCCTGGGTGGGGGCTGGGGGCTGGCTCTCTACAGGGGCTGTCCAGGGCAGTATGAATGCCCTTCAAAGCCCAGGACTCATCCCCTCACGGCTAACAGTGCTGGCGGCTAAGGGCTCACAGCTGAGTCGCTGCAGGCATTGCCCTCAGTCCAAGAGAGCTGTCCCGCCTCCCTGCCCCAAAGGAAGCCTATATCCAATGACCAAGTGGTCAGTTCAGGCTTGCCTAGTGGGGGGCATCAAACCCCCCAGGTTTCAGAGCTCCCTGAAGGATCTGCCTCGTGAGTACATGGTGATTCGCCCTCCCCGCTGCCCAGCGCTGCCTTTCTCACTCCCTTACAGATGCTGTAAGGTCTCCAGTCACTCTCTGCCCAGGAGACCTGATTCACACCATCCCCAAGAAATCTTTTCCGCCAGACAGTGAGTGTGTGCACACAGCCTCAGTAGGGCCATCCATGTGCTGACAAGGGCCCAGCTTCACCCAGAGCCATGCTGCTTCTCCTCTCTCAGCCTCAGCAGCCGGACCCCATGGGGGGAGAGGGGCCATCCCTCAAGGGAGGTCTGCCCCCTACCCACGAAACATCACCCTCTTAATACCCCATCCACCATGGCACAAGGCCACCCCAGCAGAAGGTAGAGGCATGGTACCATCCTGCCACTCTCTCCCACCAGACCCCCTCCTCTCCAAGGGGGAGGGTCTGGTAGTGGGGTTGTAAGGGGCAACTCTGAAGGGGAAGAAGCTGCCATGTGGTTAGAAACAGGGGCTGTGGGGAAAGGGATGGGAGGTGCCACCATCTGTCCCGAGTCTCAGGACAGAGGCACACACAGATGCTTAAGGCCTTGTGACCACAGAGGTACTGACTGGACTGATGTGGTCACAAGCCACGGAATGCCATAGCCACCCGAACATGGAAAAGGAAAGATTTGCCCCTAGAGCCTCCCTAGAGAGAGTCGTCCTCCTGACACCTTGATCTTGGCCTTAAATTGAGATTTCTGGCCCCTAGAACTATGAGAGAATATGCTTCCATTGCTGTAAGCCACTGATTTTGTGACTAATTTGCCACCACAACCTCAGGAAAATATTATCATGTACAGGTTGAACACCTCAGACTCACCTCCCTCCTCTCTGCTCAGCTTCCCTGAGTATAAAGTAACGCCCTGCCAGCTCTTATGCTGGTAAGACCTTGGGGCCTTGCCCTCCTATTCGTACTTTGTAAAAACCACTCATTGAACACCTAAAAAGGAATGGTTTCCCGTTGCAGAATTTCAGACGGGCAGCAGGAGATGATGGAGATATTTGGGGACAAGAGAGGGCATTAGAATGTAAAACAGAAAAGTCTGGTTGTTCCCTCTACCAACTCCTTAGACCCATTTTCAGAGGTGCAGGCCCAGAACAGTGTTAGATTCGAGCTCACCGACTCTGGCCACAGTTGGTTTTCAGGAAAAAAGGGGCCCATGGGAACCCTTCTTTGAAGAGCCAGAGGGACCCACAGAGGTAGGCCCACTCTGTGCCTCAGTGGAAGACCTAAGACCAGATGACTTTCTGCCTCTTAATCCCAGAAGACCCACTCCATTCAGACCACCCCAGCTGGGGTGGTACCCACCTGCTGCATTTCCTCAGAGGAGACATTGCATGGGCTGCCAGGAGGGGACACCCGTTTGCACCGTTGTTCCCCGCTGCTCAGGGCCCAAGAGTTGGCAAAGTCGTAGGGGTCCGAGGTCAAGGTCCCTGTGGAGAAGGTTTCAGGAACAAAGTCACAGTTAAGCCTGAGCCAGGACTTCTAAGTGAAAACTCTGGGTTTGTCGTCACCTGAAACAACCTTCCATTGGATTGGTACATAGGCCCCTGGGGTGGGGAGTACCTTTTGTGCAGCGTTCAGCAGGTTACCACAGGGCACAGGGCTCAGAGCTCAGCCCATGTGTGGAGAGAGGTGGCTGGCTGGCTGAGCACAGTGAGGAGGGCAGCATGAAAGATGATGAGGAGCGTGCCCATCCATGCTGTCTCCCCGTCCTTGCATGCCTTTCCCCTCTGTGCAGAATGTTCTCCACCCCCTAATACCTTGGCTGCCTCCACTCATTCTTTGAGATGCAGCTCCAATGCCACTTCCTCCAGGAAGCACTCTGACGTAGTTCTGTTCCCAGCCCCCTGCCCCAGTCTGTGTTCCCTCAGCACCCCTGCCATCCTTCCATCGAAACTCTTATCGCCCTCTGTGTTAGTATTCCCTTTTTTTATATTCATACTCCATTCAACCGTGCGCTCCCTAATTCAGGGTACACGCTGTGTCTCTTATTTCTGAATTGAGTGTAGACACTCAAAATGTTTTTGCAGATTGAAGGTAAGAATGTGGCATAGAACCTGAGCCCCCAGTCACTGCATCCCCCAGGCCCTCACAGAATTGGGGCCTTAGTCTTATACTGATCATGCCTCCATCATCTCCCATAACAGACAGGGTCTACAGACTTCCATGGCAAAGGAGAGTCCTAATACCCCTTCTGAGTCTTCACTGCCAAGGGACTAATGGAGCATTGAAGCAAACAGTCCTTTTGCATAACCAGGTCTGGAAGACTGAAGCATGTTTCAAGGTCAAATAATGTACTTGAGAATAGAAAATAAACTATCCTTGGGGAAGGAAAAGCAGGACCATGGCATCTGGCATGTCGTCAGCAGGGAAAATGGCACCCTTCAAAGATTCACTTCCTAATTCCTGGAACCTATGAGTATTCTTTTATAGGGCAAAAAGATGTGGTTAAGTTTTTAAGGATCTTAAGAGGAAAAGCTTATCTTGGATTATCTAAGTGGGCCTTAGATCCAGTGACACGTATCCTTATCAGAGGGAGGCAGCAGGAGGAGAGAGAGAGACACAGAGACACAGAGACACGATGTAGCCACATGTTAAGGATTGCTTTTGGTAGTTGGGAGAGGCAAGGAACAGGTTCTCCAATAGGGCCTCTGGAGGGGTGCAGCCCTATCAACACCTTGATTTTAGACGTTGGGCCTCCTGAACTTGGGAGAGAATAAGTTGTTTTAAGCCATGGGAGAAGCCCAAGGGAATTTAAATTTATGGAGTTTCTACTGTGTGCCAGGCATTATGACAAGTGCCTTCTGGGTTCTTAGTCACCATGCCACAGAGGCTTGTCTACTTTCCAATATACCATGAGAGCTCCAAAAACTTCAGGTTATACCATCTTCGTATGGATGTTATAAGGCAAATATGCTTAAAATTATTACTATAAAGAAGAAATTGAAACCTCATACAAGGAGACAAGACAATAAGAAAAAGCAAGAGAGTTGAAGAAGGACCAAATTTACCTTCTAAAGCTACAAATGTAGTCATGAAATAGAAAACCCAATTGGTGGGTTAAACATCATCTGGAAATTCAAGTTGAGGGAACTAGTGAACCAGAAGATACATCTAAGTAGTGATGGGCTGATGAGCCAGCTGTCCAGGGAAATGCAAAGTCCTGATTTTTAGGATTTGCTGATTTCCATGCAGCAGATACTCCCACCATGGCCAGTTTCTAAGTACCAATGTGGCAGTATTGAATGCAGACCTGGTAAAGACACATGCAAACGGTTCTCACCAGCCAGCATGAGTGCACCACCCAAAAAGCAACAAAGAGGAATAGAGAGATAGAAAAATGAAAGTAAGGTTTAAAAAAAAAAAAGGATGGAATAAAAATATCTGATATATGTCTAACAGATAGAGAGAAAATGACTGAAAGTTTTCTAAATCTGATGGAAGATTGGAGTCCTCAGGTTCAGGAATCACAGCCTCAAGCAAGATAATAAAAATAAGACTGGGGCACCTGGGTAGCTCAGTTGGTTAAGCATCTGCCTTTGGCTCAGGTCATGATTCCAAAGTCCTGGGATCGAGTCCCACACTAGGCTCATTGCTCAGCAGGGAGCCTGCTTCTCCCTCTAACTTCACTCCTCCCAACATGTGCTCTCTCTCTCTCCTTTCTCTCAAATAAATAAGATCTATTTTTAAAAAGATAATAAAAATAAAACACACATCTAGATAACATAGTGAAATTTCAGAATGCCAAGAACAAAGAGATGACTTGTGTACAAAGATAAAAGATATTATCTGCAATGAAATAACATTGGACTGACAATCTACTTCTCTGGAACAACAATGGAGTGGCATCTTCTAAAGTACTATGAGAAATAACTGATGTCCTAGATTTCTATACCTAGCTAAAGTATCGTGTAAGACTGAGAGGGTGTTTGTTCCAGTTACCACTATTATCACTATCAGACCCTGAATGAAGGAAGAACTGAGGGGTATTGTTTAAAAAAGTAGAAATTGAACCTAGAAAAAAAGAATAAGATACAAGAGGAAATTATGAGCAAAGAATCTGTTAAACATGAAGGTACATCTAAAGAAGCACTGATTGTGTCAAGCTATAATAATAACACCAAATTTGGTGGTATTCAAAAAAGGTACAGAGGTCAGTGAAGTAGTGAGGAGAGAAGTAACATTTTAAAAAGCAGCAATA
Organism: Neogale vison; assembly: GCF_020171115.1. Classification (NCBI taxonomy): domain Eukaryota; kingdom Metazoa; phylum Chordata; class Mammalia; order Carnivora; family Mustelidae; genus Neogale; species Neogale vison. The sequence goes on along the minus strand of NC_058102.1, from coordinate 102,313,684 downwards.
GTAGAAAGCATAAAATAAGATGGTTAATGGAAATCCAAATACACCAGCACCACAACTGAATATAAAATAAACAAAAAGAGGATATAAAACTTCCCAGTAAGAAGACAGGAGAGTTTAGGTTACATTAAAATAAGAATGAGGGATGCCTGGGTGGCTCAGTCAGTTAAGTGCCTGCTTTTGGCTCAGGGCATGCTCTCTGCTCGGCGGGCGGCCTGCTTCCCCCTCTCTCTCTGCCTGCCTCTCTGCCTGCTTGTGATCTCTGTCTGTCAAATGAATAAATAAAATCTTTTTTAAAAAATGGCAAGTCATTACATAAAAGGAACAGTTCACTAGAAAGATTCAATATTTCTAAAATCTAATTGCAAAGGCTCAAAATATATAGAGGAAACTTGATAGAATTACACGAAGTGATTGACAAATTCACCACCACTGTAGAAAAATTTAATACAGCTTTCTTAACAAGGGTAGTTGAAGAAGACATAGAGTAGTAAATATGCAGAATATTTGCATAACATAATTAACAAATTTAATTCAGCAAGTATATACAGAATCCTGCACCAATCAGAGAACACATGCCTTTGGAGCATAAAAGGATCATCTAGGAGGTTACAAACAAATCTCCCCAAATTTCTAAATTAGAAATCAATTTAGTTACAAAAGATAACTTTAGAAATTCTAAACATCTGGAAATTTTGAACACACTCTACAGATTAAGAAAGAATTCAATGGCAATTAGAAAATCCATAGAACTAAATGAAAATGAAAATACCATAATTGGTGTAGCTAAGATGACATTTAGAGGAAAATGTATAGCCTTAAAAACATACATATCGAATGATACAAATTTTGAGAAATCAATGCTGGAGAAGATGAAAACAAATGATCTTACTATTATCCAACATATACAGTGAAATGAAAGGAACGGTCAACTGTTTCTCTAGATGCTCACCCCTTAATCAGAGAGTAGTTGGGCCGTAAGGAAGAAGAAGAACTTATGTACAAATGTTTAGCTTCTGTAAGGAAGCATCACTGATTAAATGTTCACATAATTGAAGTTATCAAAAGACGATTAAAGATAAGTAGTGGTTTCCACATTGTCCATATTCTATTGCTCATGAACACACACATGAGCCTTCTTGGACTATGGACCTCCCTTTGTAGACCTCCTTCATGAAGTCCTATTGTACTCATTTGGGAGGATCTGTTGAAACCATTCAGCAACTACCTACCACCTACCCTGTGTAAGCTTCTGCGGGCAAATCCAAGTTAAACCAAACCAAGAGTAACCAAGTAGGCAAATCCAAGTTGAACTAAGCCAAGATGAACCAACCAACCTCCAAGATGTGGTTTGGGGGCAGGTCTAGGCAGTGGGGTGGAACGCTCAGAGCTAAGGTTGGCAGAATAAACATGACATGCCTGGGGAGGGGTGTTAGTGAAGGTTTTGTAGGCAGGGAAATGACAAACAATACCACAGCTCCAGGGAAATGGTATCCGAGAGACACTTACCTTCCTGCGTCCTGAAGTCATCCTCAGCAAAGATGTTAAAGTCGCCACAGAGCCCACAGGTCTTGTTGAAGTATCTGTCTGATAAGAGGACTTGAAAGTTGCCACTGCCATCAATTTTGGCCACAAAGCCGTAGGCCTCACTGGACAGCTTGTAGTAGCCAGCCTCGGTCTCCAGGTACAGCCCGTTGGAGGCATAGGGCATGGAGATGCTGGAGGGACAAGGATGAGTGTGGGAAGTGTGCATCTTGTGTGTTTCCTGGGTGTCTCTCCCACCTTTCAACCCCAACTCCTTGGTCCAGTGTTGGGACTTTGGTGCAAAGTCACTAAAGGTCTAGACCAGGAGTCAGAACACCGAGCTCTCACCCAGCCCTGCCTCTTGCTTTCCCTGGGCACATTTACTTCCTCTCTCGGGGCCTCAGCTCTCTCAGCTGAAAAAACAAGGAGGTTGCAAGAGGGATCCCCAGGGTCCTTTTTTTTTTTTTTTAAAGATTGTATTTATTTATTGGGAGGGAGTGCATTGTGAGAGAGAAAGAGAGCTCACAAGCAGGGGGAGCCGTGGGCAGAGGGAGAAGCAGGCTCCCCTCAGAGTAGGGAGCCCGATGTGGGGCTCAGTCCCAGGACCCCAGGATCATGCCCTGAGTAAAACACAGGCGCTTAACCACCTGAGCCACCCAGGCGCCGGCCCCCTAAACCCCGCCACCTGTCCCAGCATCCTGTCCTTTTTAACTCAGAGATTGCAGACATTCTGGGCTTCAGACTTACCTTTGGGTCCCCTGCAGCACAGTACCATTGACAAACAAATGGATGTCGAAAAATTCTCCGAGATACACGGAGAGGCTCACTCTTTTACCATTTTGGAAGCCCCCTGAAAGAGAAAAGAGTCAGTATCATGGATTATTACCAAAAAAGTTAGGATATTTATTTCTAATCATCTTATGTACATCAGAAAATCTCATCTCCGTGGAAAACTTTCCCCACCACGTGAGGACTTAAATGGGCAATAAAATCTTCCACAAAATACCATTTACTGTCTTTCTTGTTCCCGCCCCTCTTCTTCCCCCACATGCCACGTAGTGGGCCCGAGATCTCGCTAGGCTTGGTGCGTCCGTGCGATTGGCCGGGGCCCGCGCGAGCCTGCTAGCGAGGTGCGGCGGCGCCGGCGGAGGGCACCGGAGTGGGCGGTGACCGCAACCTCTCCACGAGGCCCCAGAGCCGGGCGTCGGCCTCGCACCGGTCGGGTCAGCGGAGATCCGCGGGGAGGCGGCCGCGGCAGCCTCGGCAAGCGGTCTTTCCCTAGAATTGTATACCTACAACATCCTGGAGACCACCATGAATGGACAGTTGGACCTAAGTGGGAAGCTAATCATCAAAGCTCAACTTGGGGAAGATATTCGACGAATTCCCATTCATAATGAAGATATTACTTATGATGAATTAGTGCTAATGATGCAGCGAGTTTTCAGAGGAAAACTCTTTTTTTTTTTTTTAAAGATTTTATTTATTTATTTGACAGAGAGAAATCACAAGTAGATGGAGAGGCAGGCAGAGAGAGAGAGAGAGGGAAGCAGGCTCCCTGCTGAGCAGAGAGCCCGATGCGGGGCTCGATCCCAGGACCCTGAGATCATGACCTGAGCCGAAGGCAGCGGCTTAACCCACTGAGCCACCCAGGCGCCCCTAAAGCTTCTGATTTTTTTTTTTTTAAAGATTATTTATTTATTTGACAGACAGAGATCACAAGCAGGCAGAGAGGCAGGCAGAGAGAGAGGAGGAAGCAGGCTCCCTTGCTAAGCAGAGAGCCCGATGTGGGGCTCGATCCCAGGACCCTGGGATCATGACCTGAGCCGAAGGCAGAGGCTTTAACCCACTGAGCCACCCAGGCGCCCCTTCAGAGGAAAACTCTTGAGTAATGATGAAGTTACAATAAAGTATAAAGATGAAGATAAAGATCTTATAACAATTTTTGATAGTTCTGACCTTTCTTTTGCAATTCAATGTAGTAGAATACTGAAACTGACATTATTTGTTAATGGCCAACCAAGACCCCTTGAATCGAGTCAAGTAAAATATCTTCGTCGAAAGCTGATAGAACTGCGAAATAAAGTGAATCGCTTGTTGGATAGCTTGGAACCACCTGGAGAACCTGGACCTTCCACCAGTATTCCTGAAAATGATACTGTGGATGGTAGGGATGAAAAGCCTGCTGCTTCTGATTCTTCTGGAAAACAGTCTACTCAGGTTATGGCAGCAAGTATGTCAGCTTTTGGTCCTTTAAAAAACCAAGATGAAATCAACAAAAATGTCATGTCAGCGTTTGGCTTAACAGATGACCAAGTTTCAGGGCCACTCAGTGCTCCTGCAGAAGACCGTTCAGGAACACCCGACAGCATTGCTTCCTCCTCCTCTGCAGCTCACCCGCCAGGAGTTCAGCCACAGCAGCCCCCGTATACAGGAGCTCAGACACAAGCAGGTCAGAATGAAGGTCCGATGTACCAGCAGTACCCGCAGCACGCCGGCTACTGGGCCCAGCCCCCGCAGGCGCCGCCTCAGCCGCCGCAGGAGTACGGGATTCAGTATTCAGCAGGCTATAGTCAGCAGACGGGACCCCAACAACCTCAGCAGTTCCAGGGTTATGGCCAGCAACCAGCTTCCCAGGCACCGGCTCCTGCCTTTGCTGGCCAGCCTCAGCAGCTGCCTGCTCAACCAGCAGAGCAGTACCAGGCGAGCAGTTACCCTCCACAGACGTACACTACCCAAACTTCTCAGCCTGCCAATTACACTGTGGCCCCTGCCGGGAATGGCCCCAAGCCAACCCGGGGCCTATCAACCGAGACCAGGTTTTACTCCACCTCCCGGAAGTACTATGACTCCACCTCCCAGTGGGCCTAACCCTTATGCACGCACCCGCCAGCCCTTTGGTCAGGGCTATACCCAACCTGGACCTGGTTATCGATAGAGAGGCTCAGCTACATGGATGACTGTAGCTGCTAGCTATTTGCCTCCCAAAAGACTCCAATACTACTATTTTAATTTGATTGAAGTTCAGAAATTTAAAAAGCAGAGCATTTTTTATGATATCATTGTTGCTGTTAATTGAAAGTATAATTTGCTGGAATACAAAAAGACCAAAATGAAAAGTTTTTTTCTTCCCTTGCTTAAAAGCGTAGCAGCTGCCTAGTTATTTTGGAACACTACTCTGATGTGTGTAAAATGATTGACTTTCTAGCTTGCCTTGTCTGGAGGATATTAAAACGCTAGGTTGAAGTTTAGCCATCTTAACTTGGCTTTTTATTAACATGATGTACTAAAATAGACCCCTTTGAGAAGACAACTAGGTATTATGTATAAAATGTAACATTGATAGGTTAATAAAGATAATTGAATCAAAAAAAATACCATTTACTCACTCATTTTCCATTAATCTAAAAATATTTATTGAATGCCTTCTGGATATATAGCCCGGTAATAGTTTCTTCTTCTCAAAAGAAAACCATAAAAGCACGACCCCTTCTGGTGCTTACGATCTTTTTTTTTTTTTTTAAGATTTTACCCATCTATTTGACAAAGAGAGAGGGAGTGTACAAGCAGGGGGAATGGCAGGCAGAGGGAGAAGCTGACTCCCCACAGAGCAGGAGCCCCGATGAGGGGCTTGATCTCAGGACCCTGGATCATGACCTGAGCCGAAGCAGACACTTAGCCAACTGAGCCAACCAGGCGTCCCTGGGAGCTTATCATCTAAGTAAAATAAGCAGGAAGTAATTGACCATACTGTAAGGAGGCAAATAAAAGCCACATTGTGAGTTATCTGTAACAGATAGCCTAGGATAGAGTTATATAAATTGTTCTCTTAGGACAGCCCAAATCAGAATCCCTGGGCTCTTTGTTTTAAGACTCATGGGATGCTGGGGCAGCTCAGTGGGAGTCTGAACACGGAGCTTTCACCCAGCCCTGCCTCTTGCTTTCGGCTGCCTCTTGTCCGCCTTCGGCTCAACTCATGATCCCAGGGTCCTGGGATCGAGTTCCGCATCAGGCTCCCTGCTCAGCAAGGAGTCTGCTTCTCTCTCTCCCTCTGCTGCTCCCCCTGCTTGGGATCTCCCAGTCTCTGACAAATAAATAAATAATCTTAAAAAACAAACAAACAGATTCATAAGTTCTGTCTCAGTTTACTGAATGTGATGCTCTGGGAGACATTTAGAACTCCTGCTGGCAAAGTGCCTCACTCCTCGTGGGAATCTCAGGAAGGAGGCGATAAATGATCGATACTGCCACGAGAGATGTGTGACTAGGCGAACACATGAGACAAGGGTTCCGTTGTGAGGGGTCAACCCAGAGGACAGGGTGGGGGCAGTGACCTGAGAGCAGGAGAACAAGCAGGAGCCCCAGTGACCCCAGCACCATGGAGACTAATCCCACCACGAGGCCCTGAGAACTGGGGGTCTTCGAAGATTACCAACTGGCCACGGAGGTGAAGGAGCCAGAAGGGACAACGTAGAGGCTGAGTCTCCAGCCTTGGAGACCGGGAAGTTGCTGAAAATAGGAAAGAGGAAGGGCAGCAGTGCACACAGAGATGGAAGATGCTGGAGAAAAGGGGGTCGAAGATGGGGTTCAGTGTCTGAGGGAACCTGCAGAAATAGGGCAAAGGACCCAGGCGAAGAAGTTAACCTTGGAAATGAGGAAACAGTCCCTCTCCTAGAAGAGTGCGGGCTCCAGCCGCTCAGCAAAAGAAGAGGCAAGAGTGTGTGTGGAACGGAGGTGCCTGGGTGGCTCAGTTGGTTAAGCAGCTGGCTTCAGCTCTAGTCATGATCCCAGCGTCTTGGGATCAAGTCCCGGGTAGGGCCTTTGCTCAGCAGGGAGTCTGCTTCTCCCTCTACACTACCTCCCTCACCTGCTCCTGCTCTTGCTCTGTCTCTCTCTCAAATAAATTAATAAAATCTTAAAAAAAAAAAAAAAAAAGAATGTCTGTGGAACTAAGTGCAGGAGACCTGAAGGTTTGCTAGCATGAGGTACTGCTGCTGTGGTTTGGGCCACTGACCTCAGAGAGGAGGAGTTCCCCAGCTGAGGCCTGAGCTGGACAGAGCCGCTGGAGGACAGCGATGAGCCGTGGCGCACGTGCGCACACACACCCACACGCACCAACCAGAAAATACAGTCGCTTCCCGTGAGATTTCAGTGAGGGGGTCACAGGGAAATAACTGGCCCATTCTAAGTCTAGATTCCTAGACGATCCATTCTTAGCAGCTCAGGGGCCCCAAGGAAAAGCCCCCAGACCAGCCGCAGCCCACAAACCACAGTCTGCAGAGCTCCAGACTGACACAGTCAGGAGGAAAATGAGATGCTAGCCACATTAAAGGGGTTTTTGTCCTGTTTGCCTGAGGAGATTGCCTGCTCTGCATTTTCACTTAGGACAGTATTGCAGCAGGCAAATCTTTATAAACAGTTAAGCAAACCTTCTGACAGCAAGAAATTAGGCAAAGAAAAATAAACACAACCACAGAGATAGGTGATTGGACAAATAAGAGTTAAACGTTAATGGTAGAATCTGAGTGCTGGGCATATGGGTATTATTTTCTTTTTTCTTTTTTTAAGATTATTTATTTATTTGACAGAAAGAGAGACAGCAAGACCAGCAACACAAGCAGGGGGAGTGGGAGAGTGAGAGGCAGGCTCTCCGCTGAGCAGGGAGCCCAGTACAGAGCTTGATCCCAGGACCTGGGGATCATGACCTCAGTGGATGTGAGACACATAACGACTGAGCCACCCAGGTGCCCCTCGCTGTCTTATTCTTTTAACATTTCTAAATAGTTGGACATTTCTGCAGTAAAATCTTGAAAAAACAAGCAAATGGAATAGCCTGGTGACCAGCTCCAGTTGGCAGTCCCTCCCCAGAGCCTTCCGTGCCCCTGGGCCTTTGCAGCTCCCTTGCTGGGCCTGTTCTGGAGTTAGCCCACCCAGTCACAGCTCCATTCACCACATGCCTGTGGGAAAGGGTGGATGATGACCCCAAGAAGTCTGGGGCTCTGGGTCCTGTATGACCACAGAAACTGTCTCCCCATCAGTTGCGACTTTCCTTGCCATCATGCCCAGTGTCACGGAGCAGATAGATGGGTGGTCTTGCCTCTGCCTCACTGAGTAATTCAACCAGCATGTTGCCCCTGAGCCAAAGGCATCTCGTTCCTGGGAAGGACAGGAATCCCTGTGTGCCTCTCCCTGTAGAATCTCCCGCCCTCTCATGGGGATTCAAAAGGGCTCCAGAGAACAAGGCTGCCAGGGAACGTGTTGCTGGAGGGCTGGTAGGCATTGGGAAGGCAGGGAACACCTGCTGAGCGGAGACTTGGTGAGGCAGTGAGTGCCCTGTCAGGGGAGGTGGAGCTGGCTGCCCAGGGTCTTCACTTGTCCGGGGGCCCAGGGACAGCGGGGATTGGGACACTCAGTGAGGCTGAACTTCGAGGAGTCTGTGGGATTTCTGACACTGAACATCTGAGGAGCAGATCACTCCACACCCAAAGCAGGGGTGGGGGGCAGCAAGGAGATGTTTGAAAGTATGTCCTGAAGACTTCAGTACAGAAAAACAGGGGCACCTGAGTGGCTCAGTGGGTTAAAGCCTCTGCCTTCGGCCCAGGTCATGATCCCAGGGTCCTGGGATGGAGCCCCGCGTCGGGCTCTCTGCTCAGCGGGGAGCCTGCTTCCCTTCCTCCCTCTCCGCCTGCCTCTCTGCCTACTTGTGATCTCTGTCTGTCACATAAATAAATAAAATCTTTAAAAAAAAAAAAAAGAAAGAAAAGAAAAACACACTATGGGGGCACCTGGCTGGCTCAGTCATGAGAGCATGCGACTCTTGATCTCAAAGTTGTGGGTTCAAGCCCCATGTTGGGTGTAGAGTTTACTTAAAAATAAAAATCTTAAAAAGGGAGAGAGAGAGAGAAAGAAAAACACCATGGCAATAAGAAGCCTCTTGGGGATGGTCTAAACAGGTGGCTTTAAGATGTTTTTGCCCAAAAGCAGAGTAAAAACACAGTTGACTTCATGAGGCTATATACACACACTCACACACTTCCTGTCACTTACCCTTCCCATGTGCCATGCACTCTGACACCTAAGGTTTTCTGTTCTCTTCCATATAATTTCTTTAAATGCTGGTTACACGTGTACCATTACTTTTAAATCTATACATTATGACTTGGTTTGAAAAACCCTGATCTAGACTGACTCCACTTCATAGGTAGAGAAGATGACGCCTGAGTTTACAACATGGTTTGTCCACACCAGCAATACTGACATTTGGGATCAAGCCCTTCTTTTTTTTCTTTTTTTTTTTTAAAGATCTTTTTATTTATTTGAGAGGGAGAGAGAGATAGAGCATGAGCAATGCAAAGAGGGGCAGAAGGAGAGGGAGAAATAGACTCTCCACTGCGTGGGGAGCCCCATGTGGGGCTCCATCCCAGGACTCTGGGATCATGACCTAAGCCAAAGGCAGACGCTTAACCCACTGAGCCACTCAGCTGTCCCCAGACACTTCTTTGTCGTGGGGGCCTTCTAGCGTGTCCTAGGGTAGTTAGCAAGACCCCTGACCCCCCACCCCCTCGATGCCAATAGTATCTATCCCCAAGTTGTGACAATCCAAAATGTCTCCAGATACTGCCAAATGTCCCCTGGGAGAAAATCACCCAGGTTGAGATCATTGGTTTATGCTGTTAACGTTAGGCAGAGCCCATCCACAGGTTTTCTGACTCCAAGCTAAATCGCCTTTCCAAACACAAAGGTGCCTAACGGAACATCTCAGCACTTTGGATTCACATAACTCCCGATTAGCCTTATCTTTATTTGCTTCCTTCCCTCCCTGCAGAAGTCAGGGGAGAATCCCAATGCGCAACTATGAGGAAGATGAGCTGTTAAAAATTGCCAGTGAGCCCAGAGGGGACCCCCACACTCCACAGACGCACAGCGGGGCCATCTTCCTATGGCCAGGGGGAGAAGATGGGCTAGGCATCCCCTGCAAGGGGCCAGAGCAAACCAGGGACGTCCTCCCCCATGGCTCTGTCTCTCACCTGGCCTCTTGAACTCAGTGACCGAGGCGGCTATGTGAGGGAACAAGGGCCTCCCACCCCATGTTGGAGCGGGAAGCCTGCTGGGGACAAGCTGGCAGCTGGAATCCGTCAGATCGGGGTGCTTTCCTGGACCTCAGAATGTGAAACTCACTAGTATGCATTTCTCACAGACACCCACCTCCACTCCTGTGATTCTCATGCAGGTGATCGTCTTCCAAACCCTGAGAAATGGGGGTCCAGTCTAATAGCGCCATTTACTGATGTGGAAACTAAGGCTCGCCCGGGGTTAAATGACTCAGTACAGGGTGGGTTGTCAGTCTACGGCTCTCTCTGGGCCGGCATGGGAACCGGATCCCTCAGCCTGCTGGAGGAAGAGCCGTCTCTCTGAGCAGGGGGCTCCTGGACTCCAGGGGCCTCTCTCCCTCGTTGCTGTGCCAGTGGGCCAGGAGACCCATAGCTCCAGCCTGCTGGACCAGCCTGACCAAGAGCCAGGATTGAGGACAGGGTCCCCCGCCCTTTGCACCAGGTGGTCCTTCATGCTCAGACATAAACACTTTACCCAGGATATGAACAAGGTCCACAGGCACTCAAGAGGAATGGGAATTTGTGGTTTGGAAGCAAGGAAACAGGATGTCATTGGAGAACAATGGGGCAGAGGTGTGTGGGAGGGGATACGGGCATGCACGTGGAAACTGGAACTGCCAGGTCCAAGCATGCCTGACCCCATGTCTGGGCTCCTGAGGAAGCAGCACTCAGCGGGGTGTCTGCCCCTCCCCCTACTCATGCAAGGACACTCTCTCAAATAAAGAAATACATAAAATCTTAAAAAAAAAAAAAAAGTGTGATGAACCCGTAGGCTGCTGTAGGCCAATTACCTGTCAGAAAACTGTCCCCTGACAAGTTGTTATAAGAACAAGAACCCAGTGGAGGGTACAGTGGGGGGGGGGGAGGGGGCTCCCACTGAAATGCTTTGAAACAGAGAGGCCTAACACAGCCCTGCAGTTTCTCCTTGGCCCCTGAAAGCCTGAAAAGCATGGGCAGAAAGGCCAGCCCTTGGGCACAAACCCAAGCGATAGGTGGGGGAGGAGGGACTAATGCTCCCCTGACCTTGACAGAAACGGCCCCCAGGGCCCCGCAGCCCATGGCCCCACCACGTTCGTGCCCAACAAGTGGACACCCTGTGTTAAGGGGCTGCTTTCAACCACGAAGATGGGGGTAATCCTGCACACCTGTCAGTGATTTCTCTCCCTCAATCCTCATGGTATCCCCATCTTAAAGATGAGGAAGGGGCAGCGGGGGCACCGACGCACTTCCCTAAGAACACTCCGTGAACAGGGGGGCGCCCAGACAAGCACGCCGCTTTCTAACCACAATTGTGGCTCTTTCTACACTTCCCTTTCATGCTGGGGGCAGAGCCACGTCATGCTGGGGGATGGAAAACAACCAGCCCCCCAAGTGGATGAGCCCAGGGCTGGATATTGCCAGTGTGGTCGGGGGCTTCCTGGAGGAGGCAACAGTGACAGTCCTGAGTCCCCTGCCTACCTGCGAGGCCAGCCCTGGGCGGGGAGGGGTCTGGAGTGGGCTGTCAGTGGGGGACGGGGACTTGTTCAACATGATGCTGGCCTCCCTGAGCCCAGAAGATGCACTCTGTGCTTGGCCCCAAGATTTCTTTACACATGTTTCAAATCCACCTCCAGAGTAAGGAGTCCACAGCCAGGAGTCAAGACAGCAATCCCTGGGTCTCCGTAGGGTCCCCCAACCTGGGACGTCCCCTGAAGCCCAAGGCCACATGGTAGAAAGCGTGTCACTCTTTCTTCTTTCAAAATCTTTCTCCCATCACTCCTAAATATCCATTCCGACTGACACCCCAGGGTCATCTTAGGGAGGGGTTCTTGGGCAGGAGGTCTATATGGAACCCCACTATGATTTTTTAAGATGCATACAACTGAGTACACATAGAAAGATCAGTGGATGGTTTCAATGTCAATTTCATTATTGGGATAGTTGTGGATAGTTTTGTATAATGTTACTAATAGAGGGAAACTGGGTAAAGGGTACACAGATTAGTATTTATTCTTTTTGTTGTTGTTGTTTTACAACTGCATGTGAATCAATAATTAGCTTAAAATAAAAAGTTGGATTTAAAAAAAAAATCTTGGATATTCTCTCTGGTAACTTTTGGGTTTCTCATGGAAATACAAGAGGCCCCTATGGGTTTTTTCATTGAGAAGCAAGACAAAAAAGAGAGAAATGGCTTTTGCCTTGTGATGAGAACCCTTAACCCTTAACCCTGCTCTCTTAGCAACTGTCAAGCACACCATGCAGTGGTGTTAGCTAGAGTCACCTTGTCGTACAGCCCATCTTTAGGACTTCTCTGTCGTATACATGGAAGTTTGTACTTTGAGACCACCTGCCTCCAATACCCCCTCTCCCTACCACCTGCCTCTGATAACCACATATCTGATCTCTTTTCTAAGAGTTTGGATTTGTTTTTGGCTTTTTTTTTTCTTTTTTTTCTTTTCCTTTTTAGACTCCACATGGAAGTGAGTATCATCAGTATCATCCAGTATTTGTCCCTCTCTGTCGGACTTACTTCATTTAGCAGGACACCCCCAAGGTCCTTCCATGTTGTCGTCAGTGCACTGTGCTTTTTCAGGTAGAGAAATCCTCTTAAAATGAACATTGGGGCTGCCTGAGGGAGGAGGTCCTCAGCCTTCAGCCTCCAGGGGAATGTCAGGGGTACTTTTTCTCTGCAACTACTCTCCCAAGTCTCTCCCCAGCTGCTGCTTCTGGAGCAAGAGGGGTCCCCAAGTTCAATGTTCAGAATGGCTTCCTCCATTTGCCAGGCGGCTAGGGATGTCTGTGGTCCTTGTCAACCCCTGCCTTTTTATTGAGGCCAAGACCACCCTACTCCCTCCTTTTTCCCTTCCTGGACTGTTTTGGCTAAGTAGCAATTCCCTCTTCATCCTTCCAGCTGCACAATCTGTCTGCACTAGCTCCTCAGTGCTGCTGAATCAGGACACAAACTCCCCCCCTCAGGATATCAGCCTCACCCCATGACCAGCCTTACCGCCCACGACTCCCCAGTCCCATGCTTCTCAAAGTTTGATCCCCAAACCAGCAGCCGCAACAGCACCTGGGAACTTGCTAGAAATGAGCCTTGCAGGGCCCCCTCCAGATGCACAGATCCAGAAACAGTGACGATGGAACCCAGCAACCTGTTTTAAGCAGCCCTCCCAGCAAACCTGAGGTAGGTTGTTCGAGAACAACTGTGCCGGCCACACTGACCTCACCACTAGGCAGCACCGAGAGAACATACATGCCTTCCAGCCTCTTCCCTGCGCCCAGGCTGTCCCCACTGCATGCAGCCCCCTGCCCTTCCTCTTGGTCCTCTCCACCCAACTGGAACCCCTCCCCCAAGTCTCCGCACAGGTCATGCTTTTCACAAAATCAGCTCTTTGGTACAACAGAGCACTGTGCTGTGAGAATCCGCACCCCACCCCCACCTTCAGTGCTGCTGGAGACCCCAGTGAGCCGCACACCAGGGGACAAAGATGAGAGAGACACGGTCCTTGCCCTTGGGGGGGAGGGGCGCTCACAGGGGAGAAGGGAAGGTGGCAGCCCAGAGAAACTCAGCCCACTGAAGTCGCACTGAGACAGGCTTTCCAGCAGAGGCAGGGTGGGCAGGAAGGCGGCAGGAGCCTCCCAGTTAGGACGGCTGTCAGCCCACGCAGCTCCCAGACCATCTTGCCCTGCACTGAGCACCAAGGGCTGCCTCCAGCCTGGAAGACTGGTGGAGTGACTGCCCCAAGGGTCCCAGGGCCTGCATCTCGGGAAGGGTCTGGGTGTTGACCAAATCTCTCCTTGGCCAAACCTGAATCAGGCTTCTCTCAAGTAAGCCCCCACCCCAGGCTCTGTCCTTGGTCTGATTAGTTCAGTTCGGCAAGAATCTTGTGGGGTCAGTTAATCGAAAATCCCCCATCCTCAATATCTGACCAGCTCCTCACACCCCTCCCTCAATGTCTTATCACCCAGCCTGCCTTCAGCAAGAACCCTGTCGAGTGGGCTTAGCCAGATGTTATCCCTGATGTGCTCCCCGTGGTAATTTTCGATCCCGTGACCCCCACCCAGCTCCTTGGCTGTGAATCCCCACTTGGCCTTAAGATACTTGGTGTGAAGCCCCACGTCTCTCCCCTACTGCAACCCCCTCCCCAACCCATGGCAGTGGTCCCTCTTGAATAAAGCCTTCCTAACTATCTTTACCAAGTGTCATGAAATCTGTGCTTTAACAGTGTGGGTCTGTCCATTGCCATGCCATCTCCCCGAGGCTGTGGACCCCGTCTCTGCGAGTTTTATAGCATTCTCGCTCACCCATCGCACACACCTGATTCATTCTTAGGGTCGCTGAACCACAAGCTCCCATCACTGCCTCCAGCCCCACTCCCCCCACCCCCCACCCCCTGGTCCAGAGAGCTCCCTCTCTAGTGCAGAGAAACGTTCTGCATCCTGACAAAGCCAGGATCCAAATCCAGCTCGACCTTTTGTTAACCATCAACCCTTGGCAAGATCATACCCCCCTCCCTGGGCTCGGCTCTTCATGGGTGAAACAGGGGTGGCTGCACCCGGATGCACATCTCAGAGCCGCTGTGGGGTGCAGACCTAACAGGGGCCAAGTACCAGCTCCTCCAGGAGCATGCGAGGGGCTCAACATCAGCCAGGTAACCTGAATTCCGCTGTGAACATAGCAACGGCCCCTCCCTTCTGCCAGGAGCACTAGGTATTACAGAGCATCTTCTGGTTCACTTCTCCTGATGTTTTGGAGCTCCCAGAGTGCTGCCTGGACCCAGAGCAATGCACGAAACCACTGGAAAAGCAGGAAGACTCTCTGCACCCCACCAGGCTCTCAAGAGAGAGAGAGACATAGCTAAGGGAAGATCTTGGTCATGGAAAGGCCATTGCCATCCACGCTTCGGCAGGAATCTGCAAAACTCAGGCACCGACATAAGAATATCCCCACAATCCCCCACCCCGCACTGAGGTTGAGCTTAGCTAGCATCTGCTCTGAACCCCTCCCTTCAGTGCCCCAGACTCACCGATAAGCGAGAAGGAGTGTTTCTGGCAATCTCCAGCCAGGAGGTAACTACAATCTCCTGCAAAACTGTACATGCTCTCATCAAAGGTGCTGATGAAGTCGTCTCCAAAGAGGCTGCATCGGGCCAGCGGGGACCTGCCGACAGTCCCTTTTGTGCAAAGTGTCCCTGGAGGGAGAGACCGCAGGTGAGCAAGCTGGGACCATCAGCCCAAACCACTTCAGCCTTGTGGAAATGAGGCTGTGCCTGATAAAAATTAGGGAAGCACATTCCTTCCTAAACAAGACTCAGGTTGTTGCGTTTGGCCCTCAAGAATGACCCAGGACTCACAGCAATGTTCGAGGAACAGCTTTTCAGGATATCTGTTTGTTTGAATGATGTTTCCTCACTGATTTAAAATAAAATGTAATGCATGCTTATCAGAGAAAATTTGGAGAATACAGAAGAAAAATACGAACAGGGTAAAACCACCTGTAACCAACATTCAACAGTAATTAGAGTCAACATTTTAGTTTTATCTTTCAGTTGTATTTCACAACATTTATACAATTAGAGATTTTTTTTTACGAATTTGTGATCATCCTATACAAACTGTTTATAACGTGTCTATTTCTTCAGGTATTATAAAGAATTTACCATACCATTGTGTATACTTGCAAAACATGATTTATAGTGACTATATTTTGCATCTGAATGTATAGAGTATAAGCCCCTACTATTAGGTTCTTAGCAATTTTTTAATTTTTAACATATAAGTAGATTGTAATGAGCACCTTTATGCATTAATCTACTGGTATATTTTGAACAGTGTACATTGAAAAATTAGCCTGTGTGTCCAACACACAGAGTCTATGAAGACTAAGCTCCTCTAGGATCATATGCTAACTCCCAGGAGACCCTCCTGCCACCTTTCCTGTGTGTGTGTGTGTGTGTGTGTGGTCAATGGGGCAGTAGGAAATTTCTAGTTGCCTGGGTCCACTGGCACAGGACCCACCTAGAAGGAAGCTGTAGAGGGTATGAAAAATGTCCATTTCTCCCCCAGACTACACTGTGAGCAGCAGGCTGGATGCTGCTGGCCTGAGTAGTCTAAGTGAGGACAAGTCAAGGTCAGAAAACGGTCCCTCTTGCCATTCCCAGACTCAGTATCTCAGCAAGGGAAGAAAGACAGTGTAATCCAGTGAAAGAGGTCTCCTGGGACCTAGGAGAACCGACCTCTGATCTCTGCTTTATGTGACTTTGGAGCATTTGTTTTTCCTCTCTGACCATCAGTCCCTTTGTCTGTACTCTGAGAGGTTCAACTAGATGACCTCTGCAGTCTCTACCCAATTCTTGGATTCCTTCTTCCCCATCCTGCAACCCCACTGCAGAGGACTGTCCTGTGTGGCCCTTGTGCTTCTTAACTGTCCAATCAGACTGACATTTGCAGGCACCTGCTCCTTGAGGAATACAGGTCAGGGGCTCAGGGCTCTGAAGAAGCTTCGCCAGAGGAATGAACCAGTGACTCTGGCAGGCCCAACACATGCCTAACACGGACCTGGGCACACAGGTGAGCTCCAGACACACCTGCTGATTCCTCAAAGAGTTTCCAAATGATGCTGAGACAGGTGTAAAGAATGGAAGCAGTTTGATACCTACCTGGCAAGGTGAGGGCCAGAGCCAGCAGCACTCTCGCAAGTCTGGCAGGAATCATCTGCAGAGAGGCAGGAGAAATCATCACTGATCACTGGCCTCACAGATAGCCACTGGTATGCACTACAGTCCATGTGCAAAGTGGGAAAAACATTTTTTTTTTAAGCAAGAGAAAAGATTGATCTTCACTGGCCCTTGTTTGCCTTGAACATGGAGCACTGGTCCCCCCTAAAAAAAAGCTCCCAGCCAGGCCCAGGCCCAAGAGTAGCAATCACTGTGAGCCAGACCCCAGGTGCCCTTCTCCAAACAGCCGTCCCAGAGCCCAGGCAGAGGACGAAAGCTCTGCTTCTGGTCCATATGCCCCCAGGACTGCCTGGCCATTCGTTACCCCGCATTCCCGCACCAGCAGGCAGCTAACACACACCTAATCCCCCCTGCCTCTCCATCCTTCCACACCCGACAGCATCCTGGGGAGAAAGAACTATTAAATGCTTCTGTTCCTACCACAGGCCCCAGATGTCGAGAATGCTCGACAACCACATTTGCTGGTCCATCCCCAGCATGATACCCTGAGCACCTAGCAGGGTGCCAGCCCCCAGGAGCTACTCAGGCAATGAGCTGATGAATGGACAGCAGTCCAATAGCCCCAGATCCGGGCAAGGCCCCCCATAGTGTGCCTCCCCGCAGAGAGAGAGACCATTGACTCTGGCCACAGAGTGCACCCCAAACCCTCACAGCCCCTCTCCTCTTGAAAACATTATTAAATAGATACAGAATCTATCACCTGAGATTCGCTGGGGGTGACACCTTTCCTGCCCAGTGCCTCATCCAACCCAGGAGAGACAAGCCCAATCTGTCATGCATATGCGGGAGGGACACTTCGACGTCTGCTAGAGCCACGTCTTGGTCTCAGAGCAGGTGACCCTCTACAAGCTCCCAACACTCAGGTACATCAAGCTGCTCCCAGAACACAGCCAGAGGTAAGCAAAACTCACTCCAGGCTTGCCTCGTCGTATGTTACATGCAGTAAAGTCAGACGTGAACAGAGGCGGCCACAGGACTCCCTAGCGACAATGGAGAGCAGGCCATTGGATGGTCCCTGGCTTTGAGTCACCCTCCCAGCAAGCCCTTCTAGCCCTGGAACAGAGGACCTCCCCTCTCCCAGGGGCTGGGACCAGTCCTGATCTTCCTCCCTGAACTGATCCAGCCCTGCCCCCAAAAGACCAGACCTTTTCCTGCAAGCAGGGGTGCAGTTATCCCCAGGTCCGTTGGGAAGCTCAGCGTCGCACGACAGGTGCCGCCCGCCTAGGCCATGCTCCCAGGCAGCCGAGGCCGAAGGGACTGCTGCAGCTCTGGGCTGTCTTGCTGCTAAGTGACCCAGGGGCTGCACTTCCACAGCCAGGGGGAGATAAAGGCCAAGTTGTGACGTCCACCAACCCCCCTCCCTTCCCACCACAATAGCGGGAGAGCTGCCCCAGCAGGGGATTGGCCTCCTGTTAATTACCACAAGGGAACAATGAGCGGAAATGGTATTAGAAATACCTCCAAGCCGATAAGGCTTTAAAGAGTTTGGTGGGAGACCTCGGACAGCTGCCATAATGAGCTGCTTTGCGATCCCCACGCCCCCCTCGCCCCAACCCTGGTCCTCCCTGCACGGAGGGCTCCACAAAGACGTGATGACCGGGAATGCTGGCTGTCCCCCAGCAGGCTGGTCCAGGCCAGGGAAGAGTCCAGACCTGATGAACACAGCCTCTGGATCCGGCGGTCAAGGCCAGATGCCGGGGAAGTTTGGAAAAACACCTCGACCTGAGCCAAATCAGCCACTGTGTTTTGAGAAAGAAGAGAACGAATGCTTCCTGTCCACGTTAAGGTATGAATGATGTAGTCCTGGCCTGGACAAAAACAGGCCCTTGAATCGGGGCTAGCATTCACAGACTAGTTAGATGAAGGGCCTGCTCCTGAGCCCAGGCCTTTGTAAAATGATGGCCGGGGCCCTTTCATTCTTGTCCTCCCCCCGGAGACTCTTCCTCCCACTGCTGGGACTGACATGTCCCTGACCTCATACACCACACACACACACACACACACACTCAACACACAATACATACCCCGTGTGCACATACACACAGCATACACACACATATCCCACACAACATACACACACACACACACCCCACATGCACGTACACACACAATATATACCACATACACACATAGCACATACACACACCACACATGCATACCACCTACACAACACACACAACACATATACCACACATATACCCACACATCACATATACACCACATATACTATCCATACCACACACACCACCACATGCACATAAATGCACCATAGACACACATCACACACCTGACACAACACACATTCCACATGCACATACACATACCTAACACATACCACACACACACCACATATACTATACATGCATGCATACCATATACACATACAACATACACATATACCATATGCACACACACCACATACACACACAATATACAGATATACCCCACATGCACATACAAACACACACACCACATATCACATATGCACACATAAACACACCAGACAAGCACACACCATATGCACATACACATCATACACGCCACACATATACACTCACACCACATACATACACACCATGCATGTACACCATATACATATGTATAGCACATGCATATACACAGCAACACACAACACATATACACACCACATATGCATAACAGACACACACCATACACATATGCATATCATACACACACCATACACATGCACACTATACACATACCATACACATCATATCACACACAGACATACACATACTACAAACCATATAACACCACACATACACACACATATACCACACATACACAACACATGCATATATCACACACACAGCACATATACAGCATAAACATACTACACCATACAGACCACACACACACCACATACAATATGCACACATCCCACATACACCACACATACACATACCCCACACATGCTACATACATACCACACCCGCATCCACCACACACACCCCACATATACTACCCACACCATACAAATACCCACATAACACCACACACCACCATGTGTACATATACACACATACCACATACATGCAATACACACACCACACACATTACACATGCATGTATGTACCACATACACACCACACACACATACCTCAATCCTTCCTAATCTCCCATTTCTAAGAACCAAATTCTCCACGTCATCTGCTAAACCTATTCCTGCTAAAACAGGTAGCTGATAAAAACAGGAGGAAGGTGACTCACTGTGGGATTCCAGGCACCATGATGGGCAGACACAGACACATGTAGATAAGGAAGCCCACCTCACTGCTTCTCACGTATGATTCCCACTTGCCCTAAGACTCTGGGAGACCATTCTGTCCCCAACCTCCCCCCTCCCCACACACATGCCTCATGCTCTACCACTCCTTCTACCACCCAGAAGAGGAGGTTGAATGTTCCTGAGGAAGAAAATGGTAGTAGAGACAATAATTCATAGGATAGAGTAGAAAAGGTACTGAAAGAGTTCCACTTCCAGCTTGCTTTTTTTTTTTAACCAAATAACCTGAAAATCTGCCCACTATGAAATATCTTTAAATGCCATGTTAAGTATTACAAATACTTTTTAAACGCACAGTTGACATGGGAGGAAAATAATGGATATCT
Organism: Neogale vison; assembly: GCF_020171115.1. Classification (NCBI taxonomy): domain Eukaryota; kingdom Metazoa; phylum Chordata; class Mammalia; order Carnivora; family Mustelidae; genus Neogale; species Neogale vison. Next base: position 102,293,700 of record NC_058102.1, on the reverse strand, counting down.
CCAAGGATCAAGGATTCTCAGAGCAGGAAGTGACGCCAGCCTACAGGTTTAGTGAGTTGGGTACCTTTTCAGCTTGAGGCTGAGCTCTACAAGAATATGAAACAAGGCCTGGGCCTGACCCAGGCAGAGAGCTGGACAAGACCTTACATAAGGTTGATATGTGAAGGGAAACCTTCCAAAAGGTGGACTAGGAAAAATTCCAGCCACCAACATAGAAGAAAAGGAGCTTGTCTATCTCCATCAGTTTTGTTGATGGGAAAATGAAGCCTTTCTCTAGAATTTGTAGCCACGGGTCCACACTCAGGCAGGTTTCAGGTTCAAATGGACATTGACACATGGTCCAGGAACTGCCAAGTTGAGAAGAGGACACAGAGGTTAGTCTCAGGTTAGTACCTGGGGCCCCTAGTAGAAACAAATAATTGAAATCTATCTAAAAAGATAAACTTTCTTCCCCTGTCCCATATGATATCCAGAGATAAAGCTCTCTCAAGCAGCAATTCAAAATCACAAATGTTAAAACATTTGAGAAAACAATCCACCATGTGCAAGAACAGTCAGTCACAACCCAAAGCAGGATTAGAGTCCCCCCCAAGAACTTCAGATAATAAAATCATCAGGTAGAAATGGAAAAAATCGAAGTGTTTAAAAATATGGTAAGTGAAAGATCAGAAATTGAAAACATAGAGGAATAAGACATGATGAGAAGAGAACAGGAAGACTTGAAAAATAACTTAAAGAAAGGAGAATACATAATAAATTCATTGAAAAAATCCAAATACAAACAGCAGACATTTCTGAAGAAAAAAAACTGCTGGAAAACAGAACCAAGGAAATTCTCCAAAGAAACAAGGAGATGAAAAAATGAGAGCTGGGCTAAGAAACATAATAGAATGAGACAATCCAAAGAGAAACGGCACACAATCCAGCAAAGTTCAAGAGAAAGACCTAAAACATAAAAAACACAGAGATTGCAAGGAAAAAAAGCAAAAGTCAATAGCAACCAAGAGAAAACTGGCTATACTAGCATCAGACAAAATAGATCTAAGATAAAAATTGTACACATAAAGAGGATAAAAAGTTGGTAATAAGTTGAGCACACCAGGAAGAAATAATTATAGATTCATGGGCACTTCATAATATAAGCTCCAAATGTATTTTTTTAATTACTGAATTATAAGGCAAAGTGAAAAGGCTTCAGGTAAAAGAAAACAACATTCACTTATGGAAAACGTGCAATCGAAAATATCTTAGTAAAGGGCGCCTGAGTGGTGCAGTCCAGTAAGCCTCCAACTCTTGGTTTCAGCTCAAGTCATGATCTCAGGGTCACGAGATCAAGCCCAGCATTGGGATCCATGTTCAGTGTGGAGTTGGCTCGAGATTCTCTCTCTCTCTCTCTTTTTCTGCCCCTCCCACCCATTCTCTCTCTCTCTAAAATAACAAACTTTAAAAAAAAAAACAAACAAAACTTAGTAACCTGTTAAAAGAAGGGGATGTTCTTGACCTAGGAAAGAGAGTAAACTTCACAATTATGGTAAATTATAAGCCACTTTTCCTTTAACAACTGGCAGACAAAGATGCCATGTATCATCCCTACTAGTCAACGTTGGATCAGACATTCAGGCTGGTACAGTAAAAGAACACAAGGCTATACATGACTTTGAAGGGAAAAAGCAAAAATAGTTATTATTTGAAGATGTGACTGCCTGCATTGAAAAATTCCAAGAATTCAGCAGCTTGCTAAAATAAGATGAATTTTCAAAACCTATTCTGTCCCTATGTAATTATAAAATGTAATCTTTAAAATGAGTCTACCAGTAAAACAAATACTGTAAGGCACTTAAGAACAAATTCCGACTTGGGGGAGAAGGAATTCCAGGGGTGCCTGGCTAGTTGGTGGAGTATGCAATTTTTATGCAATTCTTGATCCTAAAGTCGTGAATTCAGGTCCCATGTTGGGTATAGAGATTACTAAAAATAAATAAGTAAACTTAAAAAATTGAAAGGAAACAAAAGTAAAAAATGCCATAAAAAAAAGAGAGAGATTGCTATTTAAAAAAAGAAAAGAAAAGAGGTGCCTGAGTGGCTCAGTCCGTTAAACATCCAGTTCTCGATTTCATGAACTCATGAACTCAGAACTGTGGGACCAGGCCCCTCTCAGGCTCCACGCTCAGTGTGGGGTCTGCTGGAGATTGTCTCCCTCTCCCTCTGCCCCTACCCCCACTCATGCTCACATGAGTGCACTCTGCCTCTCTCTCTCTCTCAAATAAATAAATAAAATCTTTTTTTTAAAAGATTTTATTTATTTATTTGACAGACAGAGATCACAAGTAGGCAGAGAGGCAGGCAGAGAAGAGAGAAGGAAGCAGGCTCCCTGCCGGGCAGAGAGCCCAATGTGGGGCTCGATCCCAGGACCCTGAGATCATGACCTGAGCCGAAGGCAGAGGCTTTAACCCACTGAGCCACCCAGGTGCCCCCATAAATAAATAAAATCTTAAAAAAAAAAAAGTAAGCTCATAGATACAGAGAACAGATTGATGGTGGCCAGGGGCAAGAGGCAGGGTGGGCAAAATGGGTGAAAGGGGTCAAAAGATACAAACTTCCAGTTATAAAATCAATCCCTCACAGGATATAATGTACAACATGGTGATATTAGTTAAGAATACTATAATGGGGGCACCTGGGTGGCTCAGTGGGTTAAGCCTCTGCCTTCAGCTCAGGTCATGATCCCAGGGTCCTGCGATCGAGCCCCGCATCGGGTTCTCTGCTCAGCGGAGAGCCTGCTTCCCCTTCTCTCTCTGCCTGCCTCTCTGCCTACTGTGATCGCTCTCTCTCTCTGCCAAATAAATAATTAAGATCTTTAAAATAAAAAAAGAATACTATACTGGATATCTGTCAGGGACCGCCTCCGGCCGGGAAAATCCCCGCCATTACAAGATGGCGTTGGCTCACTGCCAGCAAAATACGCTGCAAGTAAACACCAAACTTTCTGGTGAAGCCCACCTAAAGGAGGACATAGTCATTGGCTGTTTCAAATTTAATCAGCATAGTAACAGGACTCTCATTGGCTCTCCCCATTGTTTGGCCCCTTACTGGTCACCTTGTTCACTGATTGGTCATGTAAACGTATATAAGTGTGTAGACTAGTGGAAATAAAGAGAGAGAAGATACATCTGAACCGGGGCTTCTTGTCGTCCTTGCGGGTCGAGGGCGACAAATGGTGCCGAGACCCGGGAATAGTTAACGAGTAAGTAAACCTTGCAAGGAGAAAAACCGCAGGTAAGCGGGGAAGGAACCATGATTAAAGTGGTGGCAATCTTGTACAAGACCGCAATAAGAAGTGGGCGGCCATAGAGCTGGGATTTTCTTAAGGGACCACGATTAAAGTGGTGGCAATCTTGTACAAGACCGCAATAAGAAGCGGGGCGGCCATAGAGCCGGGATTTTATTCCGCGGTAAAGCGGGGAATAAAGGTCGACTGAAGTATATGTGCGTAAAAAGTCAGTGTGTTAGTTAGTTTCTTTAACGTCCACGTCTGTTGTCTGTGTGTTCATAATGGGATCTGAAGTATCTAAAGTGCGGTTAGAAGGGTCTTTAAAAGACCTGCTGTAAGCCAATGGAACTCCACTAAAAGCAAAAACTGCTCGGGCCTTTTTGAATACAGTGGAAAAGGCAGCTCCATGGTTCCTAGATGAAGGCTTGCTAAACATACCTCAATGGGACCACCTGTGATCCAGGGTTTGGCCCCTGTAAAACCTATTAATGCCTCGGGGCCATATCAACCTTCGCCATTGAGGACCCGGTGCCACAGGTGAGACATTATCATAAGCTGTTCCATGTGAATGCTTTAACTCTTCAACTCAAATTTAACATAACAAAAGCACAGGCACGGGACATAGTAGTCTCCTGCAGAAACTGCTTGACTTTACTACCTGCACCATCCTTGGGGGTTAATCCTAAGGGTCTGTTACCTAGTCATATATGGCAAATGGATGTCACACATGTTTCAGAATTTGGAAAGTTAAGATATGTTCATGTACCTGCTCTGGAATAATTTTCGCCTCAGTGCATATGGGGGAAAAATCCAGAGATGTTATCGCCCATTGCCTACAGGCTTTCACGGCATGGGGAAAGCCACGCCAGTTAAAGACAGATAATGGTCCAGCCTACACCTCACAACCCTTTAAAGCCTTCCTACAACAACTTGACATTCACTTGATACATGGAATACCCTATAACCCACAAGGACAGAGTGTTGTGGAGCGCGCGCATCTTACAATAAAAAATGCGCTTTATAAACAAAAAGGGGGAATAGGGTACACCTTCAGGTCCCCTAAAGATAAGCTCAACACCATTCTCTTTATTTTGAATTTTTTAACGTTGGACAAAACAGGTAAATCAGCTGCAGACAGACATGCAAGTGCTGCTGCTGCTCCCCCTAAGCCTTTAGTACTTTGGAAGGACATCCTCACAGGAAAGTGGAATGGACCAGATCCAGTGTTAGTATGGAGTAGGGGCGCCTGGGTGGCTCAGTGGTTTAAGCCTCTGTCTTCGGCTCAGGTCATGATCTCAGGGTCCTGGGATCGAGCCCCGCATCGGGCTCTCTGCTTAGCGGGGGGCCTGCTTCCCCCTCTCTCTCTGCCTGCCTCTCTGCCTACTTGTGATCTCTCTCTGTCTATCAAATAAATAAATAAAAATCTTAAAAAAAAAAAAAGTATGGAGTAGGGGGTCTGTATGTGTTTTTCCACAGGAAAAAGAGGCTCCAATTTGGATCCCAGAGCGGCTGGTGCGTGCAGCCTTGCCTCCGAACACCAGTCATGATGCTGAAGATGCTGATGATAACTCTGGGGATGCAACACCTCCTGCGGCAGACTCAAGCCAGAGAGCTGTGAGCAGTGGTTAAAGCATGGCTATATCCTTTACCAGTGACTAACTCTTCTCTCATATTCCCTCCTCTCTCTTTGATGCATGGCAGGTCGGTAACTTGTTAGGAGCATGTATATCTCAGCAGTGTCCATGTTAAATGGTGGCAAATTCCTCAACTGCTCTTATAAACAAAATGACTCTGGTACCTTTGAGACAACAATTAATGTGTCTTGTCCCAATAATATTATTTATCAGCCCACTCCCATATGGGTCTCGCCACCTTTCCTTTCCCTCGTAACAAATGCTAGCGAGCTGAATGATACGTTGAATTGCACTAAGAATTGCTATCTTTCCCAGTGCTGGAATGTCACTGCCTTCAAGCTGGCTGTGATTATGCGTATTCCTACTCCTGTTCCTATCCCAGTTTTCATTCCAGAGGACAAGTTACCGGTGGTGCTATCCAGAAATAAGAGAGATTTTGGTATCACAGCCGCCATTGTGACAGCATTGGCTATATCTACAGCAGCTGCCATGGCAGCAGCAGTCTCGCTTGCTGCAACTAGACCCACTGCGGAAGCTGTGAACACCCTTGCAGAAGGAACGGCGGCTGTCCTTCAAACACAGACTCAGATCAATGCACATCTACAAGCAGGAATCCTGATAGTCAACCAGAGAGTGGATTTGGTTCAAGAACAAGTGGACATATTGGGGGACCTGTTGGGACTGGGATGTATAGCACCCTTCCCGGCAATTTGTGTAACTCCCATAGCCTATACAGAATGTTTCCCAACAGCTCTCCCAGTATTTGCAGGGTGCTTGGTCTGACGATTTTCAAAATTTCACACGAGTACGCGTGTGCAACCAACTTTCCTCCCAGAGCTATTTCAAACATTCAGCAGTATGTTCCAGTTTACCAAACAATGGGCTGACACAATTGGTCTTCTTGTCCTCCTTCTTATTGGCATTCTGCTTCTATTCAGAAAAGTTCGCCAATGGAGAACACAGCAGCGAGAGCAGAGCCGAGCTATAGTACAAGCCCTTATGTCAATAGAGGCTGGGACATCTCCCCAGATATGGCTAAGCATGCTAGATCGGTAGTCAAAGACGGGTAAGATCAGTAGAGAAGCATACCAACCTAAGACAGGACAGAGATCATTGATATCTTGTGTCTGATGACGGGTAAGGATGTTTTCTGCTACTGACAACCTAAGACAGGCACGATCTCTGCCATAAAACAAAAAAGGGGGAGATGTCGGGGACTGCCTCCGGCCGGGAAAATCCCCGCCATTACAAGATGGTGTTGGCTCACTGCCAGCAAAATACGCTGCAAGTGAACACCGAACTTTCTGGTGAAGCCCACCTAAAGGAGGACATAGTCATTGGCTGTTTCAAATTTAATCAGCATAGTAACAGGACTCTCATTGGCTCTCCCCATTGTTTGGCCCCTTACTGGTCACCTTGTTCACTGATTGGTCATGTAAATGTATATAAGTGTGTAGACTAGTGGAAATAAAGAGAGAGAAGATACATCTGAACCGGGGCTTCTTGTCGTCCTTGCGGGTCGAGGGCGACAGATATCTGAAAGTTGATGAGAGGGTAGATCTTCCAAGTTCTCATCACCAGAAAAAAAAATTATAACTATGGATGGTGTCAGATGTTAACTAGACTTACTGGGGTGATCATTTCACAATATATACAAGTATCAAATCATTACACTGTGTGCCTGGAACTAACATGATTTTAAATAATTTTTTTAAAGATTTTATTTATTTATTTGACAGACAGAGATCACAAGTAGGCAGAGAGGTAGGCAGAGAGAGAGGAGGAAGCAGGCTCCCCGCTGAGCAGATAGCCCCATGCAGGGCTTGATCCCAGGACCCTGAAACCATGACCCGAGCCAAGGGCAGAGGCTTTAACCCACTGAGCCACCCAGATGCCCCTAGAACTAATATAATTTTATATATCAATTATATCTCAAGTCTATTAAAGTTAAAAAAAAAAAAAAAGGACAAACAACCCAAGGGCACTCAGTAAGTAATACAGAAAGACAATTCACAGAAAAGGAAGAAACCCATTCGGCTAGTAAACATATGAAAAACCATTCAACCCCACTGGTCATCAGGAAAATCCAGAATAATACCACAATTAGTTATCTACCCATCAGATTGGCAAGGATGTGAGGCTACTGGAACTCCCATTTGCGGTGGTTAGGACAAATGGTGTATCACTTTGGAGCAAAATGTGGAAATAGCCATTATATTTAAACATATTCTTCCCCATGACCCAGCAATTATAGTCCTAGACATATCTCCTGGAGAAACTTTCATCCATGTGCACAAAACAACTTGCACAGAAGGCTTCCTTGCCTAAGTGAACGTGGTCACAAAAATGTGTAAACAACCTAAATATACTTCAACAGCATGAATAAATAAATTGTGGTACATTCATTCAATGAGATGCCAAACAGCAGTTAAAAAATTATCAGGACGCCTGGGTGGCTCAGTAACTTAAGCCACTGACTCTTGATCTCACCTCTGGTCTTGATCTCAGGGTCGTGAGTTCAAGCCCTGTGTTGGGGGTCCATGCTGGGTGTGGAGCCTACTTTAAAATATATATATTACATGTACTACATGTACCAACATAGATAAATCCCCAAAATAATAGTGAGCAGAAAATAAAAGCAAGTATCTCTACAGTGTGACAGCACTTATGTAAAGTTAAAGACCGTGTAAAATAAAACCATATACTATCGCTTACAAATACGTTTGGTTGGGTCTGCGTTGGTGGTATAGTGGTGAGCATAGCTGCCTTCCAAATACGTTTGGTTGCCAGTAAAGTACGCATACACATGCTCGGTGTGATAACCAGTAAATTCAGGGTAGTGGCTGCCTTTAGGGAGGAATGAGGAAGATGAGATCCAAAGAGCGGTACACAAGGGGATACTTCTCTTTTATATGTTTTATTTATCTAATCATTTCAAAAATATGAAGCAAACACGGAAACAGGTTGAGATGGGACCGAGCTGACTGCATTATCTATGTATCTAATCTACTAGAGTATCCTCTCCGGTTTTCTGTATGTTTGAAATTTTCATTGCAAAGATAAAGGCCCCCCACCCACCAAAAAAAAAAAGAAAGAAAGAAAGGCCTGAAGCCAGGGAGCTTGGCATGTGGCTTTGCCCTTACGAGCAGCAGAGTGACTAGCGTCCCTGCACACCCGCTTTTGCATACATGGCCTATTGCCTTCAAACAAATTCCTAGCAGTAAAAAAAAAAAAAAATCACTGAGTCAAAGACACAAAAATTTTTAAGAACTTTCGTATATTCTGCCAAGAATTATACCAATTTATGCTTCCAAGCATTTTATGATCATTACAAACTGAATGACTGTGTCCCCCAAAATTCATGTGTTGAAGTCCTTCCCCTTCGATGGGATGGGATTAGGAGGTGGGCTTTTCACAAGTAATTAGGATTAGATGAGGTCATGTGGCTGGGGCCCGTGATGGCGTTAATGCCCTTAGGAGAAGAGGAAGAGGCACAGAGTTTTCTCTCTCTCTGTCACATGAAGACAATGGTCTGCAAGGGAGGAAGCAGACCCTTACCAAAATCTGAATCTGCTGGCAGCCTGATCTTGAACTTCCAGCTCCAGAACTGTGAGAAATAAATGTCTGTTGGTAAGCCCACCCAGTCTGGTATTTTGTTATAGTGAAACACCATTAAAAAGTCAGCTGCCTGGAGCGCTTGGGTGACCCAGCAGGTCAAGCATCTGACTCTTAATTTTGGCTCGGGTCATGATCTCAGGGTTGTGAGATCAAGCCCTGTATTGGGCTTTGTGCTCAGCAGGGAGTCTTCTTGGGGATTCTCTCTCTCTCCCCCTCTCTCTCTCCCTCTGTCCCTCCCCAACCCACTCTCACTCTCGCATGCTCCCTCCCTCTCTCATTCAAATAAATAAATAAATAGCATCATTTTTTTTTTTTTAATAGTCAGTAGCCCGAGCTAAGATAATTCTTTTTTATTATTTGGTAATTTGACTGGCAAAAGACTGGTATAAGATTATTGTTTTGAAATGATTCCTTTAATTACAGAGAAATAGTTTCTAAAATTCTCCATTTGTGGGACGCCTAAGTGGCTCAGTGAACCTACTGCTTTCGGCTCAGATCATGATCTCAGGGTCCTGGGATTGAGCCCCATATCAGGCTCTCTGCTCAGCCGGGAACCTGCTTCCCCCCCCCCCTGCCTGCCTCTCTGCCTACTTGTGATCTCTCTCTCTGTGTGTCAAATAAATAAATAAACAAATAACCTTTAAATAAAATAAAATAAATTTCTCCATTTGTATTTCTGCCTTTGTGAAATTCACACTTGTGTTTTTAGCTCATTTTCCACTGAGATGTTTGTCTTCTCTTGCTGATTTATTTAAGCTATTTATAGATAAAGAATATTATTCTTTTTTCCTGACATTAATATGCAAATGTTTTTCGCAGTTCTCCATGTACCTTTAATCTTTATTTATGGTGGGGATTCTTATGTACAAGAGTCTGGGGACTTGTTTCATGTTTTTTCGGTGGGTGAAGGGGCGCTAGGTAACACAGGCCCAAGGTAAAAGTACAAAACACAGTGTTCGAAAGGATGCACAGCGAAAAGTCAAACCTCCCTCCCTGCCAGGCGGATGACAATTGTCCCACTTTGCTGTGACCTGAGGGACCCTTGGGGACGTGGGATTTTCATTACTAAAACTGGGACAGCTCTCAGCAAACTAGGACAGTTGGTTACCCTACCAGTTCCCTAGTTTCCTTCCCAGAGACAATACTGGTACCAGTGTCTTGGGTAGCCAAGAAATCCTAGAAGTATTACAGAAGCTGTAAATATTCATCTGCCAATCTGTGGTGGGACTATAATCTTAGTCCCCAAACTCCCATGTAGAAGACATGCCCCATCATATTGTTTTCTTTCAATCAAATAAAATGCGGCCTTCTTTACAGGCAGGGTGACCAAAGAGCCCAGAGCATGCCATGAGCTCAGGAAGCAAGGTCAAGGTTTCAGATCTTAACCCATCCCCTTGCACTTCCTCCTTCCCAAGTCCACACAACTCCCTTAAAGACCAGCAGCCCACCAACTCCCAGACCCTGTTGGCATGACCCCTGGCTCTCCAGACTGCCGCTTCAGCTCCATCCTGATCCCCAGGAAAGTGTGGGCAAGGCAGGACCAGCCAAAATGCAAGGACACCAAAAGGGAAGGGCAGCGGAGTAAGCTCCGAGCCCCTACCTCTTCCCTTTCTGTAGAGCCCTCTTCTGGGGCCTTGTGCCCCACAGTCGGTGTGCTTAACTGCCTCCTGCCCGCCTCGGCACCACTGTGCACCCCAAAATGTCTGCTCCTACCCACCGGCATCACTTCCTCCTGTGCTCAGCTCACTCAGTTCCACTGTCCGAAAGAACTTCCTCTTCTCCCACTCCAGCCTACGATCGTCCTTCCATGTCCCTCCCCTGGAGAGAAAGGATCTGTCATCTGGTGGACACCTTCCAAGCGCAGACACAGCTCTGTGCTTTACTTAGCCCTCCTGTATCCATTTCCTGGGGCTGCAGTGACAATTTGTCACAAACCGCATGGCTTGGAACAACAGAAATTTATTCTTTCACAGTTCTGTCGAGGGCTGAAGTCAAGGTCTCCACAGAGCCAACTTCCTCCCGAAGGCTCTCAGAGAACTTCCTCATCTCTTGCAGCTTCTGGTGGTTCCAGACATTCCTTCCTTTCTAACCGCCTCACTCCAAGGTCTGCCTGTCACACGGGCCTTCCACTCTTCTTTCTGAGGGCCTCCCCTGTGAGTCTCTTACAAGGACTCTTGTCAGGGAGACTAGGGCCCACCTGAGTAAACCAGAACGATCTTATCTTGGGATCCCTAGCTTACAACTTTTCCTTTTTCCTTTTTTTTTTTTTTTTTTTTTTTTAAGATTTTTATTTTTAAGCTGTCTCTATGCCCAACGTGGGGCTTGAACCCACAACCCCTAAGGCGAGAGTCAACTGAGCCAGTCCGGCACTCTGACCCTTTTCCTCTATAAGGTCACAGGTTCCAAGAGTGAGAACGTGGACATATCTTTTGGGGAGCACCATACAACCCACCACACCTCCTAAAAACCATTCATCTTACCAAGGAGGATGCTAGGGCTCATACAAGCTCAGTAACTTGCAAAGGATTATGCTGTTTGGGGCATCTGAACCCACTTCCATCTGATGCCAAGTCCTTCTTTCTTCCCCTGCACCTGTCAATCTTCCAGGAGTTAATTTACCTTTCCTCCCTCCCTCATCCCCCACTTTCCTGACTAGAAACCACTTTCTTGCCTTTGAGCCACACTGACATCTCTACTGGGACTCTTCCCGCTGTGCATTTTCTTGTTCAAGCCTTATCTCCTCCAGTCTTTGCTCTCCTAGAACAAGGACCATGCCTAACTCAACTCTGTATCTTCTAGAGCGCTTGGCATGGAGCATGGCATGGAGCCAGTGCCCCCATAAATGTTTGTTGAACTCCCCGTGGTGTTTAATTAACATATAATATTAAAACATAGCTTGAGGGCTGGAACTGCAGATAGCTACTGAGTATCTGAGGAAGATCTTGAGCTGCTCTCCAGTTTAACACAGAAATTAAAAGGGGGAAAAAGGGCACTTGCCACTGTGGTCGGAGGAAATTACACAAGGAGAGTCACAGGATTGCTCTGCAACGGGACAGTGACATCAGACCAGGGTCATGCCCTCATCTAGCATTCTGTGGCCATAACTAGAATAATACTTGGCACTTCCTATATCTAAATGACCCTGGTACTTCTATTTTATCAGAGTATGACACTCTTGCCTAGAACACGAAGACTATTTTCTCTAGAGGGGCAGGGAGATGAATGCCACTGGGACTCCCTGTCTGCCACACGGAGGGCTGCGTGAACTGCACTGGTGGGGAGGGAAGGCTGCTGGAGGGAGAGGGACACCGGGAGCTGCTGCAGCAGGCTGCAGAGCCCTCAGCACCCCCCTCCAACCCTGACCTCTGATTCCGCTGAGCATACCTAGAATCGGACCATTCCCCATTACCTAAGGAAATCCCAAGTCAGAGGCCAGGCCACCAAGTTTCACGTTTAACAGTACAAGCCCAGGGATTTTAATAGGTATTTTACATAATAAATGCAACTGGTCAGTTAATACATTTAAAAATTGTCCAGGGGGGCACCTGGGTGGCTCAGTGGGTTAAGCCGCTGCCTTTGGCTCAGGTCATGATCTCGGGGTCCTGGGATCGAGTCCCGCATCGGGCCCTTTGCTCGGCAGGGAGCCTGCTTCCTTCTCTATCTCTCTCTGCCTCTCTGCCTACTTGTGATTTCTCTCTGTCAAATAAATAAATAAATAAAATCTTTGAAAATTGTCCAGGGAGGCTTTTCTGAGTTAATATTTCCACTGATGTGGTTTGATTTCCCTGATTCTAGAAGGTTCTCTGTGTTTAAAAACACATTATTTGAAAGGAAAGTTCTAGACATGAGCCAATGGCCCTGAGCCACGTAAGTGTTTAAGACACATTTGTATGTAGTGTGGGGGTCTAATCACATGGGCCTGATGTTTCACCAGCACAGAGCACATCCCTCTGTCATGACCTGTATGACCTCTCCTTCCTGTGTTCTCATATTCCCAAGATATCTGTTGGCAATTTTTGTACTTTTTTCTAAAACATAATGTGTTGATATCTTATCTCCCTCATTAGACCACCAGTTCCATGACAACAGGAATGGAATTTGGAAATCAGCCTGCCCTCCCAGACTCCACCCCACCTCCAAACACAGGAGCAAAAGCTACCCTCCAGGTCTAGTTCCAGTCACCCAGTCTCGCTTCCTGGCTGCCTGCCATAGGGTGTGGTGTGGTGTGTGGGATGCTTGGGGGATCCCTCTCCAGCGGCACTCCCAGGGGCAAAGAGCAGCCCCACACAGAGCCTTACACTATAGGGATAATACTCTCCTCCCAGAGGTTGTTCTGTAGCAGTTTCTTAAATAAAAATACAGGAGGTGTGCTAAGAGCTTACAGACCGTGCTGGAGAGCCAAAGGAAAGAGCACTCACCTTCATCCAGGACGATTGCCAGCGGAGGCCAACATCTTCCCTAGCAGGCAGGGATGGAGTGTGAACTGACTTACGTAGGGAGGGTAGAGTGATATTTTAACAACTTTAATCACTTCTTTATTATTACAAAAGTCTCCTCTGGTTCTTGTAGGGAAAAAAAGGATAGACCAAAAAACCTAGAAAATAAAAATTGCCCATAATCCTTTGCAACCACGTGGATGGAACTAGAGGGTCCCATGCTAAGCAAAATAAGTCAATCAGAGAAAGACCAGTTCCATATGATGTCACTCATATATGGAATTTAAGAAACGAAAGAGATGAACATAAGGGATGGGAAGGAAAAATAAAATAAGTATGAAATCAGAGAGGGAGACATACCATAAGAAACTCTCAACTCTAGGAAACTGAGGGTTGCTGGAGGGGAAGGAGGTGGGGGATGGGCATGAAGGAAGCCACATGATGGAATGAGCACCGGGTGTCATATACAACTGATGGATCACTACATTCTATCTCCAAAACCAATAATACACTATATGTTAATTAAATTGAATTTAAATAAAAACGTTTTTTAAAAATTGTGCATAATTCTACTATACAGAAGCAACCATCGACAAGAGTTTAGCATGTTACTTTCCTTTTTAAATATATATTTTAATATTTATTTTTATTTTATTTATTTTCTATTTTATTATATAATATATAATTATATATTTATATTATATAATTATATAATTATATAATTATAAATTTATAAATTTATATATATAAATAAATAAATAAATAAATATATAAATTTATAATATAAATTTATATATAAAATTTATATATTTATATATAAAATATAAATATAAATTATATAAATTATATAAATAATATTATTTATAATATTATATAAAATTATATAAATAATATTATTTATATAATAAAAATTATATAAATAAATATATAAATTATATAATTATAAATTATAAATTATAAATTTAAATTTAAATTATTTATAAATATAAATTATATAATTTATATTATATAATTATATAATATTATATATTAATATAAATATATTTTATCTATTTTATATAATATTTTGTATTTATATTTTAAATATTATATATATAATTTTTAAATAAAATCTTTTCATACAGATAGTCTTATCATCTGGCTTTTTCCTTTTGAATATATCATAAATATTCAACTCATTCACATTTTAGGAAGTTTTTTTGCTTGTGTTCACCGAATAATGTTTCACTTCCCTTCCACAACTTATGTAAGCAATTCCATATTGTTGGTTATCTATTTAGGTTGGTCCTAATTTTTATTAACAACACTGCAGTGAGTGAAGAATTTTGAAGTTGTAGCTATACACTACCCTCAGGATTATTTCCATTGTATGAAATTCCTGTGGAATTTCTGGGTCAGTGGTAATCTGTATTTTAAGGTCTTTGATGATAAAGCCAAACAGGACTTTGATAGGTGAAAATGAGGGAAATGGGCATCTCAGATGCACAGAAAGAAGTAAAAGCACAGAACCAGAATTGCTCTATGCATGTTAAAATTAATGACTAAATAGGCTGGTAATCAATACAAGTAAAGATGACTAGTAGGAGATAAGATGAGAAAAAGTGAGAACAATCTGTTGAGAACCCTAGCCAAAGTAAAGGGTTTGTGTTTATCTTGTAGACTCTGGGTGAGCCACTGCCGCTGCAGTGGACATGGATTAGTAGAGGAGCCAGACAAACAGACTGGTCAGGTGGCCGATGGAATCTTCTAGAAGATGCACAATGAGAGCCTAAAGGGGATCCCAGGTCTTAAGCAGATACAGCCAGCCACCTAATGGCAATATAGATATGGCCCAAAGGTGTCCTTATCCTAATCCCCAAACCCTGTGGATGTCATCTTATATGGCAAAAGGGACCTTGCAGATGTGATTAAGTTAAAGATTCTGAGATGCAGAGATGATCCCAGATTGCCCAGTGAACCCAAGCCAATCACAAGGGTTCTTACTGGAGGAGGCAATAGGGCCAGAGTCAGGGAAGGAGATGTGATCGCAGAAGCAGAGCTTGGAGTGGTAGAGGGCCACAGGCCAAGGAATGTGGGTAGACTCTGGAAGCCCAAAAAGGCAAGGAACAGATTCTCCCCTAGAACCTACTAAAGGAACACAGCTCTGCTGTCTCCTTGACTTTGACGCATTTCAGACTTCTGACTTCCAGAGCTGTAAGATAAAGATTTGTGTTGTTTTAAGCCACTAAGTTTGTAACAATGTGTTCCAGCAGCAAGAGGAGACTAGGGCAGAGACCACATGCTGCTCAGCCCTGCTCTCACAGAGCAGCCTTGCTCAATTAGTGTTGAGAGGACAGTAAGTGCTATGAGGCTCAAGGAAGAGGGACCCCTGAAGGATGAATTGATACAAACAAAGAATAGCACACAAGGGAAAGTGTGATGGTGGGAGGCACTTTGGACAATGTTGCCCAGAGGCAAGGGGATGCAGGAGTCGACCCCTGCCTGCCTGCAGAGTAAATTCTCCTGAGCATAACCAATACAAATACAAAAGAACCTCAAAAGAGGAAAGACATCCTAGCAAGGCTCATATTTGCCTTTCTTTGTATATTTGGAGCATCTCTTCTCCTGTGCAAACTCTACAGGTAAGAGAACTTTCTCCAGAGTCCACTACAAATGAACAAACACACCAGATTTTTCAAGTCAGGCTCCCAGCTACCAGCATATACAGCTCGCACCTGAAGGGAAGTCATCCTCCTCTACTTCCTTTCTCCCAGGGACATCTGTAGGCAAAATAGTACGCTCACTTCCTTCCTCCACAGGCATCATCATGGTGATGACGAATCTGCGGTACAAGTTCTCAAGAATGGCACAACTTCAGACCAATCCTCTCGTGTTCTTGGTAACTATGACACCACACTGTTACTGCCAAAGAGGTAGAGAGTGTCAAAGAACTACATCTGGTGGAGTTTCTGGTTCCAGCAGCACAGAATTCTTGAACCCAGATCCACTATCCCAGGTCCTGGGGTTCTCGTTTGGCAGACAAAAAATTATGCCAACTCTAAACTTGTACGCATCTCATAAAATAGCTTAAAAATACTTAAGTCACTAAGTCAACTTCAAAGTCTTTCTCAATTATCTGTGGGTGAAACAGATCAAACCGGTTAAGTCGACATTTTTTTAAACAGTTGTAAAGCACACTAATTGTACTCTTGGACATTTATGCAGAAGAAATGGAAACTTAGGTTCACACTAAATTCTAAACATGAATATTCTAGCAGCTTTATTTATAATACTCAAAAATTGGAAACAACCTAGATGTCCTTCACTGGGTTAATAGTTAAACATATGGTGGTCCACCCATTTATAAATTACTATTCAGCAATAAAAAAGAATAAACTATTGATACATAAACAACATGTAAGTGAAAAAAACAAAACAAAAGTTTCCCCATTGGGGCGCCTGGGTGGCTCAGTGGGTTAAAGCCTCTGCCTTTGGCTCAGGTCATGATCCCAAGGTCCTGGGATCGAGTCCCGCATCGGGCTCTCTGATCCCAAGGTCCTGGGATCGAGTCCCACATCGGGCTCTCTGCTCAGCAGGGAGCCTGCTTCCCTTCCTCTCTCTCTGCCTGCCTCTCTGCCTACTTGTGATCTCTCTCTGTCAAATAAATAAATAAAATCTTTAAAAAAAAAAAAGTTTCCCCATTTATGACACTCTTGAAATGACAAAAATTACAGAAACAGAGAACACATTAGCGGTTGCCAAGGGTTAGGAGCAGACGGTGGGGGGGACAAGAGGGAGGTGCTTGTGGTTATAAAAGGTCAATGGGGGTGCTCCTGAGTGGCTCAGTGGGTTAAGCCTCTGCCTTCAGCTCGGGTCATGATCTCAGAGTCCTGGGATCGAGCTCCGCATCAGGCCCTTTGCTCAGCGAGGAGCCTGCTTCCCCTTCTCTCTCTGCCTGCCTCTCTGCCTACCTGTGATCTCTCTCTCTCTCTCTCTCTGTAAAACAAATAAATAAAATCTTTAAAAAAAAATAAAAAGGGGCGCCTGGGTGGCTCAGTGGGTTAAAGCCTCAGGTCATGATCCCAGGACCCTGGGATTGAGCCTCATATCCGGCTCTCTGCTCGGCAAGAAGCCTACTTCCTCCTCTCTCTCTGCCTGCCTCTCTGTCTACTTGTGATTTCTGCCAAATAAATAAACAAATTCTTTAAATAAATAAATAAGTAAATAAAAGGGCAATGGGAGGGATCTTTGTTGGGATGGCCTTATGTTGCCATGATGGTAGAAACAAAAACCTACGCATGATAGAACTGTACAGTGAAGTCTGAATAAAATAGATAGACCGTATCCACTTCAGCTTCCTACAAGCAATATTCTGCTATGGTTTTGCAAGATGTTACCCTTAAGGGAAATTACAAAGGATACGATGGATCTCTCGGTATTATTCCTTACAATTACCTATGAATCTATAATTTCCTCAAAATAAAATATTTTAACTAAAAATTTTTTAAAAACAATGAATAAGTTTGATCTATAGGCGCCTGGGTGGCTCAATCGGTTAAGCATCTGACTCTTGATTTAGGCTCAAATCATGATCTCAGGGTTGTGAGCTCAAGCCCTACCGTGGAGCCTACTTAAGAAAAAAAAAAAAAAAAGAGAGTGAGAAGAGAAATTATCAAAATTCTCAAAACTATAAATACTCAA
Organism: Neogale vison; assembly: GCF_020171115.1. Taxonomy (NCBI): domain Eukaryota; kingdom Metazoa; phylum Chordata; class Mammalia; order Carnivora; family Mustelidae; genus Neogale; species Neogale vison. The sequence continues at coordinate 102,276,061 of NC_058102.1, read as the reverse complement.
AACCAAATAATATGAAGATACTCCGTATTAAGCAATATTCAAAGTGCGTGAAAATGTAGTGAAATGTGTTCTTTTGTGCTCTCAGCTCATAAAGTTAGTGGGAGTGTAAAACTGACAACTTGGCAACCCATGATGTACAAGACTCCTATAACATACTCATACTCCTGATGCAGTTCATTCCACTTCTAGGAATTAAGTTAAGGAAACCATCGACAATGAGGGCAAAGATCTGCATCTAAGATAGTCACTGCAGCATTGTTTCTAATCGTCAAAACAAAAGCCTAAGCATCCTACGTGTCCTACTTTAGGAGATTAGCCAAGCAACTTTTGGCACACACATGGGATGAACTATCACGTAGCCAGGAAAAACAGCATTGAAGAACTGTTATAAATGACATGGAGAAACACTTATGGAATAATCTTAAGTGAAAGGAGAGATGAAGAAGCATATTCCATACAATCTCAACTGTATAAAATATATAGAGAAGAAAACACTGTAAAGAAAGATCTTAACATGGAGTGCCTGGCTGGCTCAGTCAGTAGGGCCTGCAACTCTTGATCTTGGGGTCATGGGTTTGAGCCCCATGTTGGGTGTGGAGATTAGCTAAAGATAAAATCTTTTAAAAAAAATATGCTAACGCATTTGCAGCTATCTCTGGGTGGGTGAAGGTTGTCCTTTTCTTTTTTAAGCTTCTCTATATTTTCCAGTTTTTTCACAATGTGCTCGTAATAGTACTTAATGTCTTTAAAATGATCTTTACTTTTTTTGTGTTAAAAAAAAGGAAGCAGGGAAAATCAAATACAGAAAGTAACTTACAAAGTAAAGTTGCAAATGAGAGGAGGAAGAAGAGGTCACCTGTGAATTCTGAGGAAAAGGGGTAGGCTCTCTCTTCACCCAGATTCTCACTTCCCTAGAAAAGATTTTGGAGAAAAAAAAAAATATAGGCAGAAAAGCAAATGAAAAACAGCCTGATTTACTCTTTTTTTAAAAAATTTCATTTATTTGACAGACAGAGATCACAAGTAGGCGGAGAGGCAGGCAGAGAGAGAGGAGGAAGCAGGCTCTGCATGGAGCAGAGAACCCGATGTGGGGCTCTATCCCAGGACACTGGGATCATGACCTGAGCTGAAGGCAGAGGCTTTAACCCACTGAGCCACCCAGGTACCCCCCTGACTTACTTTTTAATATCTCTTTTACAACAAACCAAATTTATCAGTGCTGCCATGTGTGATAACCCCAAACTGGAAACAACCCAAATGTGCCATCAACAGTAGAACGGGTAGAAACATTGTGCTATGTTCACACAAGGGGTTATTATATAGCAATGAGAATGATCTACAACCCATACACAGCAACGTGGGTGAATTTTACAACTATAATGTTGAGTGAAGGGGCGCCTGGGTGGCTCAGTGGGTTAACCGCTGCCTTCGGCTCAGGTCATGATCTCAGGGTCCTGGGATCGAGTCCCCCATCGGGCTCTCTGCTCAGCAGGGAGCCTGCTTCCTCCTCTCTCTCTGCCTGCCTCTCTGCCTACTTGTATCTCTCTCTGTCAAATAAATAAATAAAATCTTAAAAAAAAAAAAAAAAAACATAATGTTGAGTGAAAGGAGCCAGACTCAGTAAAGTACTTACTGGATATTCCATTTACATAGAATACAAAAATTGACAGAACTGATCTAAGCTGTTAGAAATCAGAAGAGTGGTTCCCCTGTGAGGAGGGGAAGTGACTGAAAGGCAGGATGAGGGGACTTTCTGGTGTGCTGGAAATGTTCGATTCTTTAACCCAGATACTGGTGATGACACAGGGTGTCTAATTTGCAAGAAAATATTGAATTGTGCACTTAGGATCTGTGTATTTTCTTTATGAATATTGTACATCAATATGAGGTTTTCAAAATGAAAAAAAAAATTAATGGTGCTTGGAAGCATACTTGGAATTTATCTTCTCTTAATTGGATAAAAGTTCCTGAAAAGCTCACAGGCTTCCTAGAATTTTTATTAATAATTCAAGTCTCCCAAGCAGTGTTCCAGACAGAGCAACATCTACTAACACATCTTATGCTCCTTGTTCTGAAACCCACTTCCTGCTCTGGCTGACTCTTCTCTGGACCCCTAACTGTTTGCCTCTCCTGATGGACACAGAGGCATCCCCTGATTTACGATTAACAATTAGTTGCCGTAGTTTGATGTATACAATGTATATGGACATCAAGACGACATCACATAGTGGAGCATAGCTTGGCTCAAATGGAGGGGAAGTAAAAGGGGAAACACAGAGCTCATTCAGAGAGGAGACACTCCTTACTAGTTTCTTTCTTTCTGAGGATCCTAACCCTGGCTCCTAAATCCAGCATCCCTGCTATCCACACTCCTGTCCCCACTCTGTAATCACTAACATTTACTTGGTTTCTGGGCTAAGCTCTGGGAATACAAAGATGAGTAAAAATATATCATTCTCTGACCTCAAGGAGCTTATGGTCTATGGACAAGGACTGACAAGAATCTGAACAAATTAGAAGTGCAAATGGTGATAAGAGTTATGTTGGTAAGATAGTGGTGCCAGGGAGGCACACATGTAATAGAGTACTCCAACCTAAACTGTTGGAGGTGAGGGGTGGAGTGGTTGCCAGTTGAGCTGAGCTTAATGGGATGAGTAGGATGAAAACCAAGCAAAGCAGCTCTTTGGGGGCATGGAGCCAGCATGTGCAAAGGCCCAGAAGAGAACTGCCTACAAAGAAATTAAAAGTTTACATGGCTGGATGGAACACAGGACTACAAGGGGAAACATGGTGGGAGAAAGGGCTGGAGAGGGTAAATGTGCTGGATATGATAGGGATCCTATCTGTGGTATTTTTCAATTTTCACAGCACTTTCACAGACATAACCTCCTCAGAGCCTTGTACCACCACCATGAGTTAGGAAGAACAGGCAATGTTGTATAATTTGCAGATGAGGAAGTCAATGCTCAGGGAAGTGACTTGTCACCAGCCACACAGTGAGGGAGTGGGAAAGCCCATGTTCACCCCTTGCCCTCTGATTCCTGGTCCAGTGCTCTCCACTGTACACTGTCACTGCCTTCCCCTCTGTTTAGTGCAAGCTGAGAATCCTCATGGCTCAGCCCTCAAATCCAAAAGCAAAGGCATCAGGGGTCACAGCTGGAGGGGATCTTGGGGATGACCTTTTCTCTAGGACTCTCCCAATTGGCACTGGCTTCTGGACAGAACTGAAGGACCCCAGAATCTCTGGCTGAGCCTTCCCTGGTTTATTGTGAAACCAGGCTGGAATCCTCTCAGCTTGGACTTCACTGGTAGGAAAGAGCTTTGGGATGAGATGATTTGGCTGAACCAAGCAATTCCTGCTTTTAATTCAGTTAGTCCAGAGGTCCCCGCATCTGCTTGGGGACACAGATCATGCCTCTGCAAAGCAGTCCACACTCTCTTATAGGAGGCTTCTACCAGCACATTCATTTGCCACAGGAACTTGCCTCCTATCTTCATGGCTGCCTGAAACAGAATCATTATTATGTGAAATAGCTTCTCCTGTATTACAAAGCATTTGTAGATTTAGGGGGGAAAAAAACGGGTATCTCTTCTTACTTCCTCTAATTCTTCTGTCTTCTTAAGCTTTCAACCTCTTTCTGTGAAACTGAATTATTCTGTTATAATTTGCATGGAAAATTTAATGCATCCTCAACTGTGGGCCTTGAAAAAGCTCCCCTCCACCCAGCAAGTGATTCACAAAGGATAGAGCCTTTTTTTTTTTTTTAAGCAAAGACCTGGTGTTAAAACCTTCCTGTCGGAGGAAGAGCAAGATGGCGGAGGGAGTAGCAGACTGAGATGACATCAGGTCACAGGAGTTAAGCTAGAGAGCTACCAAACCATTCTGAACACCCACAAACTCAACATCAGACTGAAGAGAGGAAGAGCAGCAATTCTAGAAAGAGAAAAGTGACTACTTTCTGGAAGGTAGGACGTGCAGAGAAGTGAATCCAAAGCCTCAGGAAGATAGACTGCGGGGTGGGGGGGCAGTTCCTGGCAAGTGAGAGAGCAGCAGAGCACAAAATCAGCATTTTAGAAGTCTGCTCCACTGAGGGACATCACTCCAGAGGCTAAGCAGGAGGGTGGATCCCACGCGGGGACAGTGTGGTCTCAGGACCCGCGGGATCATAGAAAGACCATGGTTGTCTGAGTGCAGCAGAGCTCCCAGGTACCGGGGCAGGGAAGCCAGCTACAGAGACGGAGCTGAGCAGTGGGCGCTCACTCGGGGTTACCTTAAACTCTGATTCGAGGCATAGTCAGGCCACTGCTCCTTGAGCAGGGACCCCACAAGTGGCAGATCTGGGGAACCCCCTTTCCTCCTCTGGGAGGAGTGGTACAGGAGTGAGCGGCAGGAATCTGCTGGGTTTGGAGACTCCAAATGGAGCTGTGCGCCAGAGATAGAAACGCTCGGTCACAGGCCCAGTGAGCTCAGAGCTCAGCTGGAGACCAGAGAAAGAGGGCTTTTCCCTGAGGGTGCACTGAGGAGTGGGGCCTAAGCTCTCGGCTCCTACGGGCCAGAGATTGGGAGGCCGCCATTTTTATTCCCGTCCTCCAAAGTGGTATGGAAAGTGTTCAGGGAACAAAAGCTCAGAGAGCGAACCTGAGCAGATTGCTTAGCCTGGCCTCGGCAAGGGCGGTGCAATTCAGCCTCAGGCAAAGACATTTGAGAGTCATTACAACAGGCCTCTCCCCCAGAAGATTAGCAAGAACATCCAGCCAAGCCCAAGTTTACCGATCAATGAGAACTACATCAGAGCTACGGAAATGTAGCACATAGAATTCATGGCTTTTCCCTCATAATTCTTTAGTTTTTTCAAAGTCAAATTTTTTTAATTTTAGTTTTTCTTATTCTATTTTTTTAATTTTTCCTCTTTCCTATTTTAACTATTTTATCTTATCAGTATCTTTTTTAAAATATTTTTTATTTTCATTTTTATAGTCATATTCTATCCCTTCATTGTAGTTAACCTTATTTTTTGTATACATATAGGTTTTTTTTTTTCTTTAAAATTTTGGGATACAGTTTCTTCTAACAGACCAAAATATACCCAAAATCAAGTGCGTGGCTCTGTTCTACTCACCAGTCTAATGTGTGTATATATATATATATATATGTTTGTGTGTGTGTGTATGTATATACATCTTTTCTTTCTTTCTTTCTTTCTTCTCCCCCTGGTTTCAGGTCTCTTCTGATTTGGTTAGTGTATATTTTTCTGGGGTCATTTCTACCCTTTTAGTATTTTGTTCTTTCATTCGCCTATTCTTATCTGGATAAAATGACAAGGCGGGGGCCCCTGGGTGGCTCAGTTGGTTAAGCAACTGCCTTCAGCTCAGGTCACGATCCCGGGGTCCTGGGATCAAGTCCTGCATTGGGCTCCCTGCTCAGTGGGAAGCCTGCTTCTCCCTCTCTCTCTGCTGCTCTGCCTGCCTCTCTCACTTTCTCTGTCAAATAAATAAATAAAATCTTTTTAAAAAATAAAAAATAAAATTAAATAAAATGAAAAGCAGAAAAACTCACCTCAAAAAAAAAGAACAAGAGGCAGTACCAAAGTACCAAGGCTAGGGACCTAATTATATGGAGATTAATAAGATATCAGACCTAAAATTCAGAATGACTATTATCAAGGTGCTAGCTGGGCTTGAAAAAAGCATGGAAGATACTAGATAATCCCTTTCTGGAGAAATAAAAGAAGAAAAATCTAATCAAGTTGAAATTTTAAAAGGTATTAATGAGGTGCAATAAAAAATGGAGGCTCTTACTGCTAGGATAAATGAGGCAGAAGAGAGAATTAATGATAAAAGCCAAGTGATGGAGAATAAAGAAGCTGAGAGAAAGAGAGACAAACAACTACTGGACCACAAGTGGAGAATTCAAGAGATAAGTGATACCATGAAACAGTATTAGAATAATTGGAATCCCAGAAGAAGAAGAAAGATACAGAGGGGCAGAAGGTATATTGGAGCAAATTATAGCCAAAAACGTCCCTAATTTGGGGAAGAAAATAGGCATTAAAATCCAGGAGGCACAGAGAATCCCCCTCTAAATCAATAAACATAGGTCCACACCCTGTCATCTCATAGTAAAACTTACAAATCTTAGTGACAAAGAGAAAATCCTGAAAGCAGCTCAGGACAAGAAATTTGTAACATACAATGGTAGGGCTAAATGCCCCAATCGAAAGACACAGAGTATCAGAATGGATTAAAAAAAAAAAAAAACAAGACCCATCAATATGCAGTCTACAAGAAACTCATTTTAGACCCAAAGACACCTCCAGATTTAACGTGAGGGGGTGGAAATCAATTTGCCATGCTAATGGACATCAAAAGAAAGCTGGGATAGTAATCCTTATATCAGACAAATTAGATTTTAAGCCAAAGACTATAGTAAGAGATGAGGAAGGGCACTATATCATATTCAAAGGGTCTGTCCAACAAGAAGATCTAACAATTTTAAATATCTGTGCTCCTAACATGGGAGCAGCCAATTATATAAACCAATTAATAACAAAATCAAAGAAACACATCAACAATAATACAATTATTATTATTAGTTTAATACAAAAGTTGCATTGGTTCATATATTTAGGAGCAAGCTTTCTTACCACTAAAAAAAAAGTTTTTAAAGACCTTTGTAAAAGTTGAAAATGTTTCATAACTGATATCCTTTCGTGCAAGTAATTGCTGGTTTAGTGACTTCAGGCACTGATATTTTTTCCCCACTATGTTAAGGTATCTAGGGAAGATGTAAAGAAGCAATGAAGTTATTTCTCTAATCCTACCCCAATATAGAAACATACATATTAAGGGGCTTATATGCTAGATCATATTCTTAGTTTTTTTTTTTTAAAGATTTTATTTATTTATTTGACAGAGAGAGATCACAGGTAGACAGAGAGGCAGGCAGAGAGAGAGAGGGAAGCAGGCTCCCCGCTGAGCAGAGAGCCCGATGCGGAACTCGATCCCAGGACCCCGAGATCATGACCTGAGCCGAAGGCAGCGGCCCAACCCACTGAGCCAATGAAACTGGTCACCATTTAAAACAAATGCCCTCAAAGACCTATTTCTCAATGCAGGACATAAATCCCAGTGGTCAAGCCTATAGAGCAGTGACTTACTATGGTGCCAATAAAGAGGTAGTGACAAAACTTATCACATGCAGGACAAGGAGGAAAGATGGGAAATGCAATCTTTAGTTATATGGCCAGCTAGAAGTTGATGCTCTGTTCGAGACTTTAGTAACTACTAGAGAATCATCAGCAGACTCTTCCATGAGGAAAAGTGTCCCTACTTCAGACTATAAATCTAATATGATCTTGATGCCAAAACCAGACATGAGAAATGAAAAGTGAGAAAAGAAAGACCACTGGCCAGATGACTCATGAACACAGAGGTAAAAGTAAATGTAAAAAGTCCTAAGCAAAATATTAGCAACTGAACCCAACAGTATATAAAAAAGATAATATATTATGAAAAAGTTTTATTTATTCCAGAAAGTTAGGAGTGGTTTAGCATAAAAATCTATAATTATGACACACCACATTACCAACCTAAGGGATAAAAATAATAAAAGTTCTGTAACTATGTATGGTGACAGATGTTAACTAGGCTAATTATGGTGATCATTTCACAATACATATAAACATCGAATCACTTATTCTGTATACCTGAAACTAATATCATATTGTAGGTCAATTATATCTCAATATAAAATAATGAATTAGCACGCCTAGGTAGCTCAGTTGGTTGGGTGACTGCCTTCGGCTCGGGTCACGATCCCGGAGTCCTGGGATTGAGTCCCACGTCGGGCTCCTGGCTCTGTGGGGAAACTGCTTCTCCCTCTGACCTTCTCCCTCTCACGCGCGCTCTCACTCTCTGTCTCTTTCTCAAATAAATAAATAAAATCTTTTTTTTAGGGACACCTGGGTGGCTCAGTTGGTTAAGCAGCTGCCTTCGGCTCGGGTCATGATCCCAGCGTCCTGGGATCGAGTCCCGCATCGGGCTCCTTGCTCTGCAGGGAGCCTGCTTCTCCCTCTGCCTCTGCCTGCCTCTCTGTCTGCCTGTGCTTGCTCTCTCGCCCTCTCTCTCTGATACATAAATAAATAAAATCTAAAAAAAAAAAAATTTTTTTTTAAATAAATAAATAATGGATTAACTAAGACGAGCATCTCAATTGATGCAGAAAAAGCATTTGGCAAATTTAAATAATGACTGTACTCAGCAAACTGGAAATAGAAAAAATACTTTAAGTATAAGTAAAGAAAATACTTTAAGAGTAAAAAAACCTCTTCATTCTAATGAGAACATAAAAGAAATGTAAACTCATTCCCATGAAAATAACAAACAAGATAGAATGCCCATTCTTACCACTTCTGTTTAAACTGCGTTGGAGGAACACCTGGGTGGCTCAGTCGTTAAGCGTCTGCCTTCGGCGCAGGCCATGATCCCAGGGTCCTGGGATGGCGCCCCATGTCGGACTCCCTGCTCAGGAGGGAGTCTGCTTCGTCTTCTGCCCCCTCCCCCTTTAATGCTCTTGCTCGCTCTCTCTCTCTGTCTCAAATAAATGAAAAAAAATCTTTAAAAAAAGAAGAAAGAGACAGAAAGCACCAGAGACAATTATACACATCTTTGCTGTGAATAAGTTCTAAAAGATACCAAGTCCTAAACAGTGATTATCTCTAGGGCCACATTTCTCAAACTCCAACATGTACACAAATTACCTGAGGACATTGTTAAAAGTGTGATTCAGTAGATGGGGTGTAAAGTCTAGGATTTGGCCTCCCGGACAAGGTCCCAGGCACTGACAGGCTGACTTATAAGAGCTGACTTACATTTTCGGGAATTTTGTGGCTCCTTTATTAAGTACAGTCATTATTTAAAATTAAATTACATAAGTTTATAATTAAATTGTATTTAACATAGAGACAATAACGACTCAAAACTCATTCCCTAATCACATTTTGGATTTTACTATTCTCTAGGCTCTCGAGGTCATATAGACAGACAACGGAATCTGCGTGGTGGATATGCTATCTGGCCTCCTCTGGGCTACTCTGACCAATTTTGCATTCGGTGACATCACGTTGTCATTCAGTGACCATCACATCGGCAGCATGAAAATGTAGCCATGTGTAGCCATGGTGGAAATATGGACACCATGTTCATCAGCTACAGATCAGGGCTTTCCTTCCCGAGGATCAGATGTTTAAACGTTTACCAGCACACCATCGCTCCAGGCATAGAGCACCCGTCTAGGGCGTGCAACTGGTGTGGGGAGAAGTTTCAGGAGTAAGAGGAGGAAAAAGTACAGAACAGGAGACCGTCTACATTGAATGCAAATTTGGGCACACAAAGGTTTCTGTATTCCTGGTCTGATCATGGCATTTAAGGCTCAGGAAGGGTTTGCCAGCTTTAGGAACAGATGAATGCCATGAAGAAGGGCTTCCACTGGAAAACCCAGGATGACCCACCTCGCTTCTCACAAGGCCAGGGGTGAATGAGTTGGGTGTGTGTTCTTGGGGGCCCCTGGCAGGGGAAACCCACAAGTGGTCCTCCCGCTCCCTCCCGCCCCCACATTTCCTGTATGATTTGAGTTCCCGTATCTGGGAGCCAGTATTTACTTAACTCTGCCTCTGAAGTTCAGCAGTAACATTCAACAAGGAAAGGCCAAGGCTGTCCAAAGTACTGGCCAAGGAAACACCCGCCAGGCCTGGAAGCGGACAGCAGGCACCACAGGGCGCTCCAGCAGCCATAGTCTGGGCAGGGTGGGGCCCACACCCCCATCCCTTCAGCCTGCCCACTCACCGCCACCCCTGCCTCCTGTCCCTTCCCCTGGATTTAGGCCCCCTCTCTCTAATCCCAGCCATCCCTTCTGCCCCTACCTCACCCTTCTGACCACCCTAGACAAAGTCCCTGACTACAGGAATCATCTATCCCTCCAGCTCCAGCCTGATGGTTCCCTCGTCACCAAACCAAACTCTCTAGAACCGAGGTTGGAGCATGGCCTGGCTGGCCTGGCTCATCTGAATGGACTCAGGCTGAGCACTCCCTCCTTGTCACCCTCCAACACCCAGGTCCAGTTACGTTCTCTGGACCCACTCGGGCCCTGTGTTCTACTGGAGCAATTCATCCCGCTGTCCCACTCCCCATCTGGTGAACGTGCAGAGCCCTGACTTCGTGCTGGCGTCATCGCAGGCAATGGAGATCCCGATGTCTAGACCATCTTCTCAAAGAGCTTATGCCTAGTGGGGGGAGGAAGTCAATGAACAAGGGCCCCAGACTGGCCGTTTGTTTGTAGGCTAACACTCATCTGTTGAAACCCAAACCCCTAGTGTGATAGCATAACCAGGAAGATAGCCCCCCCAACTCCATCTGCTGGCCCCTGAAACAAATGTAAGTTGGTAATAAATGCTAGGAAGCACATCAAGTAGGGTAAAGCAGGTGGCAAGTGATGGGGCCAGTGATATTTACAGAGGGTCATCAGGAGGTCCTCTCAGAGAAGGTAATATGGGAGAAGAGGGCTGTGTGAGGGATAAGTCTTGGAATATCCAGGAAAACATAGCCAAGGCCAAGAGAGCTGCGCGCAAAATGGTGGGAGCTGAGGCGAGAGACTTGAGGGCCCAACCCATAGGGTTATATGGACTCCTGAAAGGAATGTGAGGTTTAATCTGGAAGAGATGAGGAACTACTGGAAACTTTTGAAGGGGGCAGTGTCATGACCTGATTTATGGTCTAAGAGGGTCCTTCTGAGTGCTCTGTTGAGAAGAGATTATGGGTAAGAGGCTGAGGGTAAAAAACATGGAAATTCTTTTTTTTTTTCTTTGTTAATAGGTTTGTTTTATTTATTTATTTATTTTTAATTTAAAAAAAAAATTTATAAACATATAATGTATTTTTAGCCCCAGGGGAACAAGTCTATGAATCACCAGGTTTACACACTTCACAGCACTCACCACAGCACACACCGCTCCCCAATGTCCATAACCCCACCACCCTCTCCCGACCCCCTCCCCCCAGCAACCCTCCGTTTGTTCTCTTATGGTTTGTCTCCCTCCTGATCCCATCTTGTTTCATTTATTCTTTTTCTACCCCCCCAAAACCCCCACTTTGCATCTCCACTGCCTCTTATCAGGGAGATGATATGATAGTTGTCTTTCTCCGATTGACTTATTTCACTAAGCATAATACCCTCTAGTTCCATCCACGTCGTTGCAAATGGCAAGATTTCATTTCTTTTGATGGCTGCATAGTATTCTATTGTATATATACACCACGTCTTCTTTATCCATTCATCTGTTGATGGACATCTAAGTTCTTTCCATAGTTTAGCTATTGTGGACATTGCTGCTATTAACATTCAGGTGCATGTGCCCCTTCAGATCACTATGTTCATATCTTTAGGGTAAATACCCAGTAGTGAAATTGCTGGGTCATAGGGTAGCTCTATTTTCAACTTTTTGAGGAATCTCTTTGCTGTTTTCCAGAGTGATTGTACCAGCTTGCATTCCCACCAGCAATGTAGGAGGGTTCCCCTTTCTCCACATCCTCGCCAGCGTCTGTCCTTTCCTTACTTGTTAATTTAAGCCATTTTGATTGGTGTGAGGTGGTATCTCATTGTGGTTTTGATTTGTATTTCCCTGATGCCGAGTGATGTGGAGCACTTTCTCTTGTGTCTGTTGGCCATCTGGATGTCTTCTTTGCAGAAAGATCCATTCATGTCCTCTACCCATTTCTTGATTGAATTATTTGTTCTTTGGGTGTTGAGTTTGCTAAACTCTTTATAGATTTTGGATACTAGCCCTTTTTCTGATATATTGTTTGCAAATATCTTCTCCCATTCTGTCAGTTGTCTTTTGGTTTTGTTAACTGTTTCCTTTGCTGTGCAAAAGCTTTTGATCTTGATGAAGTCCCAATAGTTCATTTTTGCCCTTGCTTCCCTTGCCTTTGGCAATGTTCCTAGGAAGAGGTTGCTGCGGCTGAGGTTGAAGAGGTTGTTGCCTGTGTTCTCAAGGATTTTGATGAATTCCTTTCTCACATTGAGGTCCTTCATCCATTTTGAGTCTATTTTCGTGTGTGGTGTAAGGAAATGGTCCAGTTTCATTTTTCTGCATGTGGCTATCCAATTTTTCCAACACCATTTGTTGAAGAGGCTGTCTTTTTCCATTGGACATTCTTTCCTGCTTTGTCAAAGATTAGTTGACCATAGAGTTGAGGGTCTATTTCTGGGCTCTCTATTCTGTTCCATTGATCTATGAAAACACAGAAATTCTTAGGGAGCCTCAGGTGGTGACTTAGACCAGGAGAATCAGAATGCCAGAATGCAAGGGTGGATTCTGGGTAGATTTTGAAAGTTGGTCCGACAAGACGTGCTGATGAATTCTTTACAGGGTGTGAGAGAGAAGGGTTGAGGCTGACCCTGGGGTTTGTGACTTAAGTGGCTGGAGTCTGTATTGTATCATGCCTTGAAGGCAGAAGCTGTGTCTTATCCATCCTCACTGTATTCTCAGGAATACAGAATGGGGACAATGTGCAGTGCATGATAAGGGAGAGAGGAAGGGAGCCAGGAAGAGAGGGAGTCTTGAGGGAACGGGTAGATGGCAGAAGAGTATTTATGCCATTGATATTTCGAAATACTGCCTACTGACAAATAATTCACAGAATGACCCAAAGATGTCTGACAGCTTGCTGTGCCCTTCTCAAGAGCATTCTTATATAAAGATGTGTGTGTGTGTGTGTGTGTGGTAATTATTTGACAAAGAGAGAGAGCACAAGCAAGGGGAACAGGAGAGGGAGAAGCAGGCTCCCCGCTAGGCAAGGAGCCCAATGCAGGGCTGGATCCCAGGACCCTAAGTTCATGAGCTGAGCCAAAGTCAGATGCTTAACCCACTGAGCCACCCCTCAAGGTTATTCTTAAATCTACCTGTCCTCCCAACTTCCCAGTCCAACACCCAGCCTTAAAAAATAGCAATGCTCTGGCAACTAGCCTGTTGAGAACTGGTTTACCATTTTGACCTCACCATCAGGTTCACCTTCACGTGGTAAAGCTAGAGATCTGACTGCTATAACAATAACAACGCTGTAAATGAGACAAAAAGCATTTCTCCTTCATGCACTAGTCTGAACACAGGAACCCAGAGTGCTACAGCAGCTCTGCATGGCAGGAGACCCAGCACCATCCATGTTTGCTCAGCCGTCCCCAGGCTGGGGAGGAGGGAGGGAGGGCCCTGGCCATATCTCATGGTCTCAGACAGCTGGTCACCACATCCGGACTCTGGAAGGAGGATGAAGGAAGGAGCAGGGTGGGGGAGGGGTGTAGAATAAAGAGCTCTGTCTTTTAAGGACATATCCAGAAATTGCACCAATACTTCTTTCTTTCTTTGCTTTGTTTAAATAAAGATTTATTTATTTATTTGAGAGAGAGAGTGCCAGCAGGAGGAGGGGCAGAGGGAGAGGAAGAGAGAGAATCCTCTAGCAGACTCCCCACTGAGCACAGAGCCCCATGGGGGGCTCCATCCCAGGACCTTGAGATCATGACCTGAGCTAAAACCAAGATACAGCTGCTCAGCCAACTGAGCCACCCAGGCACCCCTCCTCCACCCACTTCTGCTCATATCCCATGGGTTGGAGCTTGGCTGTGTGACCAAAGATTCTGGGAAATTAAGACTTAGTCCTGGAAGTCAAGTTTCCTACTAAAATCCAATGGCTATGGAAGAAGGGAAGGAGAATGTGTGGCCAAGTGGCAGTTTTGCTACCTAGGTTATCCAAAGGAGTTCCATCTGACCTAAATGTCAAGATCCCCCCTCCCCTCTTCAGATAGGGCACAGCTCAATTCTTTCCATTTTATAGACAGAATTTTTCAATATATTGCCCATCTATAAAATTGTACTCCAACTTTACAACACCCAGTGAGGTGTGTGGTTTTATCTGACTTAAACTATAAGAGAACCGGACCCAGAAAGGCAGGCGTGTTTTCTCCCGGACAAGGGCTGATGGACATCTGGGATTTGAATTCAGACCTTCTCTCCAGAATCCCAGCCCTCACTTCTCACTGACAGGGCACTGAATGGTAATCATTGTGATGGGAGGGAGATGTGAGCCCTGGCACTCATAACATGCACTAGAATTTTCCAGGAAAGGCATCTGCTAAAGATTCATGTAGCCTAATAGACCCAGACAATGGTACTGTTCTTACTGAAGTAGAAAAATCCCTCCAGCTCTGCACATCCGGGTATGTGACAAGAGACAGAGGAGTAGAACTGAGTAGCCAGGACCACCCCTGCGCCCCAGAAGGATTCAGCCAACATCCCAGTGCCAACAGTCTCCTTGTCTACGGCAGCAACTGGGAATATTGGTTGGAGGCTGTGCCACACCACTGTTGAATATTTTTAATATCACTCCTCATGAGCTCTGTTCCTGGTCCATCCCAAGGTGTCCTGTCATCTTGGAGAGCTCTCTCAGCTTCATGTCACACTTCTGTGCAAGAGAATGAGTCTATCGTAGCCCTCCCCACCACCCCCAGTCAGTGAGGGGACAGCTCTGAAGACACTGGGACAACAGGAGAGGTGACAGCCAAGTTTCTTTCCAGGCTTCTTTGCGACAGCACCTGAGCCCACAGCATCTTCCAGTCCAGCCTGCTCCCTCCCATGCCCACAGCCTCTGCACCCCAACTTTTGCTCCCAAAGCTACAGCTCGCCAGCCCCTAGCCTGCAGACCCAGCCCACTCCTACAATGCGGGGCAAGCTTGGAAGAATGGGCAGAAATCACAGGGCTTGGTGTATCAGAGAAGAGAGACCTTCAGAGACCATTGATCCCAGGGCCTCAGTGGCCCCGAGTGGCAGAGCCTCGATGAGGGCACATGATGGGGGAGGGGCACCCCCTCAAACTCTCAGCACGTGACTTGACCTGACTCTGAGGCTGCCAGCTGGCTTTGATGCCAACTCTGCCACCTAGAGCTGGATGGTCTCAGCTGAAAGAGGCAGCCTCTCTGGGCCTCCGTGTTCTCATCAGCAAAATGCGGATAATGAGAGCCCTAGGAGGGTCATTGTGATGACGAAATGAGTTTCCACAGCTGCTTCTTGGTATTCAGGGTTGTGCTGCTCCGTGAAGTGGCTGTACACCAAATTAGCAAAGATTAAACCACTGCCTCTGGGGACATACAGGAAGGGTTAGGTTCCCGCAAGCAGTCACACTTCCATCAGCCCGGCTGTACAGAGTCTGGCTTTGGGTGTGAACACACTTGACACCTGTTTTGTAGATGCCTTTACGTGACCTCATGGCTGACAGCACAACAACAACTCATGTTCCGATGAAGCTTCTCCAACATACCTACCTTCCTCGTCGGGCACATGACGGCCTTCTGGAGCTTAGGAGCGCACCAGACGGCGCTTCAGTGCTAAACTCGGGGGACACTTTCGTTGTTCTTTATTTTATTGAAGTGTAATTGACATACACTGCTATATTAGTTTCAGGTCATACTGTCTATTAATTCCACAGTTCTGTACATTACTCAAGGCACACGGCGAGAAGCATGGTCACTGTGTGTCATCATATGACGTCATTGCAATATTGCTGACTCGATTCTCTACACTGGACATTTCATCTCCTTGACATTTATTTTATAAGAAGAAGTTTGTACCTCTTAATCCCTCTTCTCTAGGTCACCTAACTCCCCACTGCCTCCCCTCTGGCAAACACCGCTTTGTATTTAAGAATTTGTTTGTTCATTTGTTTTGTTTTTTAGATTCCACATAGAAGTGAAATCATGCCATATTTGTCTTTCTCTGTCTGCCTTCTCTCACTTAGCATCATCCCCTCTAGGTCCATCCATGTTGTCGCAAATGGCAAGATTTCATTCTTCTTTGTGGGTGAGCAATATTTCATTGTATATACCACAACTTCTTTAGCCATTCTTCTATAGATGGACCCTTGGGTTGCATCCATATCTTTTCTATTGTAAATAATGCTGCAATAAACATAGGGTGCATTTATCTTTTCAAATTAGAGTTTTCAGTTTCTTTGGGTAAATATTCAAGAGTAGAACTACTAGATCAAGTGGTAGTTTTATTTTAAATATTTTTAGGAATGTCCTTACCGTTTTCCACAGTGGCTTTACCAATTTGCATTCCCAAAGAACAGTGCATAAGAGTTCCTTTTTCCCCACATCCTTGCCAACACTTGTTATTTCTTATCTTTTTTATTTTAGCCTTTCTGACAGGTGTGAGTTGATATCTCATTGTGTTTTTGATTTGCATTTCCCTGATGATTAGTGATGCTAAACATCTTTTCGTGTGTCTGCTGGTCATCTGGATGTCTTCTTTGGAAAAATGCCTATTTAGGTCTTCTTCCCATTTTTAAACCAAATTGTTTGGGGTTTTGTGTGTGTGTGTTGATGTTGAGTGTTGTAAGTTCTTTATGTATTGTGGATTTTAACCCTGTTATTGGCTATATAATTTGCAAATATCTTCTCCCATTCAGCAGTTTGCCTTTTTATTTTCCCAGTGGATTCCTTTATTTTTTTTTTAAGGTTTTATTTATTTATTTGTCAGAGAGAAAGAGAGAATGAGTGCACAAGCAGGCAGAATGTCAGGCAGAGGCAGAGAGAGAAGCAGGCTCCCTGCTAAGCAAGGAGCCCGATGTGGGACTCGATCCCAGGACCCTAGGATCACAACCCGAGCCAAAGGCAGCGGCTTAACCAACTGAGCCACCCAAGCGTCCCTTCCTGGTGGATTCTTTTGCTGTGCAAAATTTTTTATTTTGGTGTAGTACCAGTAGTTTATCTGTGCTTATGTTTCCTTTGCCTGCAGAGACCCAGCTAGGAAAATGTTGCTAGGGCTGATGTCAAAGGGCTTTCTGCCTATGTTTTCCTTCAAGAGTTTTATGGTTTCAGGTCTCACATTTAGGTATTTAATTCCTTTTGAGTTTGTTTTTGTGTTCGGCGTAATACAGTGATCCAGTTTTATTCTTTTGCATGTCGCTGTCCAGTTTTCCCAACATTCAGGGGCATGTGAAACTGTGAACCAAAAAAAGCACAAAATTGTGAACAACACAGCACTAAAATGCCACAAAAAGGACAGTAGGAGCTGAAACAAGAAGGCAGACCGTCGCCTTGTTCAACCTCCGCTGGGAACACGCGCACCAGGCAGTTCAAATGTCTCCCCGCTCCACACATGTACTGGAATGTCTGTGAAAACACGAGTATTGATTTTGGGAGTTACACATAAAATGTGAGTAAGGAGGCGAATTTGCAAATATGGAATCTACAAATAGAGTGGGTCAACTCTATAGAGAAAGCCCTCAGAACTGTGCCTGGTGTGTAGGAGGCATTCACAAACAGTGTTACTTTGTACGCCTCACAGTGTCTGCCCAGAGACAGAGATGGCTCCTCCCATTTCACAGATGAGGAGAGGAAGCGTCTGGGAGGCTGAAGGACTGGACTCAGGCCACGTAACTGGCCAACGATGGACCCGAGTGTAGGCCCAGCCTAACTATTTTCTATGCTGCCTAGAACCCGGGGCCCCTGCTCCTTCGACCTGGCCTCTGCACAGGCACAGGGACACTGGCTGAATATGACACACAGGCAAGGCAGCCACCCCCACCCCCAAACAGAAGCCCCGTGTTTACACAAGAGCTTCCTTTCCCAAACCTTCTCAACTCTGAGACGCCTTAGGAACAAAGAGGTTGCTGGGCTTCCTGCTCCAGGCCATGGCATTCCTCCCTTGTGGCTGTGGCTCTCCCATGCCTTTTCTCCTCCTTCTGCCTCAGCACCGCCCAGCCCGTGCCAGCCACCAAGGCGGCCTGGCAGAAAGGCCTGGGGACCAGCAGCTAAAGACAGATTTTCTCCGTTGGACTTACCTGACCAAGAACAGAAGTCCCAGGAGAAATGAAAGCAAGAGAAAGTGGTGTGGAGGTGGAGAGGCCTGGGCCCAGGGACCCCAGTGAGGCTCTCCACAGAATAGGGAGCAGAGGGGAGGCTGGGCAGGCAGAGGGGCAAGGGTGAAGCTGCCCAACAAAACAGACAATGAGAAAGGCCCCGGAGCCCACATCCCAGTGGGTCTTCAGCAAACCAGCACCCATTTGGACCAGTTAGGTAACCCCACCACACTCCTGGGCCCAGGATTCTCTGAGTGGGTTTCAGATCCCCTCTGAAACATGGGAGGGCACATCATTCTGCATTTCTGTCTACCTTGTTACCAGGGGTCGGTAAGCCATGGCCTGTAGGCCAAATCCAGCTGGTGGCCTGTTCATTACCATTCACGAGCTAGGAATGGTTTTATACTCCTCAAGGGTTGAAGAGAGAGGAAGGAGAAGAGGACATGACGTCATATGTCACCCACAAAGCCTAAAATATTTACTTTTTGTAGGAAAATTTTGCCAGCCCCAAACCAGATTGACCCAGCTGTGGGGGCCCTACACTCACCCATCGCTGGCCAGTGGCCTTGGGTATATTTTCTCACCTCTATAAAGCTCATTTTCCCCAGCGGTACAGTGGGGGCAGTAACCCTATGTCCCAGGGTTGAGAGAATTCAATCAGGCATCATCTGTGCTATGCCCACAGCCCAGAGCCTCCGGGATCCTGCATATAGCCATGGCAGTGGTGCTGTGTGGCAATGTGTGGTGGGAAAATGAGGGAAAAGGACCCATCCTGATTGATGGGCCATCCTCATGTCACAGACAAGTAGACAATCTAGAGCATGGGAGAGTGACTCATTTGAGGCCAAAGAACTAAAAATAAGATGTCACCAGGACAGCTTTCCACAGACTCATGAATGTCCTTGTGTCTCCCCACCCACTGCCCCTTGCAGCCCTAACCCCCGCCTTTCTTTGACCTCTGCCCTGGGTCCCTCTCTTACAGGACTCTGCTCTGAGCAAGAAGCTAGTTAGTTGACTTCTTCCTCTGCCATATTAGCTGCCCAGAGCTCCAGTGATTTCATATCCCAGAGTATTTTCATTTGACAGGTAACTCCTAGACCCCCAGACAGTCACAGATATTTACTCTGATTATGTCATGTCAGCACAGTGACGGGCCTTTGGAGCTATGCTGAAAATCATGGATGGCCACTTCCATCCAAAAAGCACCCTTTTATTTTCCCACATTCCTCCCAACATCAGGATCAAAATCTGGCCAGCCAGAGCCTTGCCTCTCCGGTCAAGTATCCAAATTCAGGCTCGCGTGTTGAGCTCACGATCTGGAACCGACAGATGAATGCAAGATCATGACATGGCCACAGAGTTTGGTGCAGCCCCCGGGGCAGCTGGTGCTTCGAGGCCTCTGAACATGGGGTTCCCCTCTCCCCAGCTCCTGGTGCTTGAAGGAGGCATGGTCTCTTGGGGGGTCCTGTGAGCAGGCCCCGGCCAAGCCATCTTTTGTGATTACCAGTACCTATATTTTATAAGATGAGGAAGTCCCCAAACAAGGTTAAGACACTTGTGATCTATTTTAAATATTTACACTGCAAAATTTACAGTTCCATCCTGAATAATGCAACCTCGTGGTGCTAATGGACAAAATACTTTCCAGGTTATAACAAATATTTACTTCTCCTGAACTCTTAGACAAAAAGGCCCAATGGTAAGCTAAATGGCAGTTTAACGTTGAACAGCATGTACCTTTTTTTGTTATTGTTCCATCACTGTGTCTCCATGTCTAATTATAGCGTTGCTGATTGAGAGATGAGGTCCATGAAAAGGAGACCCCAGCCACCCAAGCTCTGGCCTGCTTCTCCAGGAAATGCCCAGGTGGGTCTCCCAACACTGGGCCATGCTGAGTGGCTGCTTGGCCCTGATCCTGGGCCTCAACTCTTCTCTTACATCAAGCCCACCTCAGAGGCCACCAGCTTCTCATGGCCAGGTGCAGATTTTTCTGATACAGGACACCTGCCATCAGCCTACTCTGCCCTCCCTCCCCTCCCCCTGCTTCTAGGAGGGTCCCCAGCTTCATCTCCTCATAGCGCTCAAAGAAATAACTCTTAAGTACAGTATTGGAAAGGGAGAGTCAGTTTCCAAGAGACAAACCTTACCTCAGCTGGGTGATCAAGGTCAACACCAACAGGCACAAATCATGTTGACAATACATACTCTTAATGTGTAATAAACCAACAGGGACATGTCATGTTGACAATATGCTTTCTTGATGCATAATGCAAATGGCACTTTACCCTTGTGCTCTTCCTCCCCAAAAGGCATAACTCTAGCCCCACCGTGAGAAAAATATCGGACAAATTCTAATTGAGGAACATTCTACAAAATTCCTGACCATACTAGTCAACATTGTCAAGGTCACCAAAAACAAGGAAAGTCGGAGAAATGGTCACAGCCCAAAGAAGCCTAAGGAGATGTGACAACAGAATTGTAATAGGGCATCTTGGAGCAGAAAAGAGACATTAAGGAAAAAAAAAGGAAATCTGAATGAACTGTGGGCATACCTTAATCATCATGTATGGATATTGGTTTTTGAATAGTGATGTATGTGACTTCTAAAGCAGGAGGTCTGTAACAGGAGAAACTGGGCATGGGGTACACGGGAATTCTCTGTACTACCTCATCAACAGCAGTTCTAAAAATCTACAAATATTCTAAAATAAAAAGCTTTAACAAAAAAAGAAAAGAAAGACCCCTCTATGCTTCCGTTGCCTTCCTAGGAACAGGAAGGGGGCGATACCCACAGGATCTGCTTCGTGGAACTGTTGACAAAATTAGTATGTAAAGCTCTTAAGCAGAGCCTAAATCAGAAAATGTTTGTTGTGATGTTAATATTTTGTGTAGTCGAGTGATAACATCTAGAAGGAGGGCTGCCCCAACATGGCAGGAGCTGCATGGTCAGAGACCTCCCAGCCCTTCCCAGGTCACAAGGCAAAGATGGCCATCGTGTCCTGAAGAGGATGGAGTCCAGGAGAGGAAGAGGAAGCGGGCGTCTGGGAGACCTCCCATGAGTGACCACACTCAGGAGCCTCCTTGGAATGCGGGGGGGGTGGGGGGTGGCGGGAAGTACAGGGTGTTGCTGTGCCTTCTACAAAGGCATCCTGGTCTCTGTGTTCATGACCGAGGGCACTGGCGAGCACAATGGCCGGAAGAGCTATTCACAGCCCAGCAAACAGACAGTGTCTGCCGCCTCCCCTCGTCGCCCAGGAGATCTGCTCACCAAATCCTGCTGAACATCAGGAACAGTGGACGCAGCAGGTCCCCCAAATAAACCACCGAGTAACCTGGGCCTCCAGCGCCCCCAGCAGCCAGGCTGCCGCAAGGCCATCTCACAGCAGCCAGACCAGGGCGGGCCTTGCCACAAGCCAGCTTCCTCGGAGCCTACCCCTCAGCATTTATGGAACACCATCTGGGAGCAAGTCCCCAAAGGGCACGGCCTTCCAGACAGGTGGCATGGAGGTGTGCCCGTCCTGAACCAAAAGTCACAATAGTGGATGTGAATTCCACAGGGTCCCCGATTCACTGTCACCCAACTTCTCAGTGCCTTGGTTTCTTCTCTGTCACCGGAAGTAGCACCACCTATCATGGATGTCTCAGAGCCCGGGAAAAGCACAGGGAACCGTGTGGATGAAGGCGTTCGGTGAACCTCAAAGCACACAGCTTTCTTACTCCCACAGCACCTGCCAAGCTCTCGATGTCAGGCATTTTGTACTACAGAGGACTTCACCTAGGGATACCCTCTCCCCTGCACACCCATTCTCTCTCTCTCAAAAAAAGTGTCTTAATCAACACCCTCGATATCATCTCTCCCTACCCCAGTCTACACCATCACCAGGGCTATTTACCCCACCAAATGCTGACTGAGCCACACCCCTACCGCATCAGGCAGACTGCCAGGGAGAAACGGAGGGAATTACCACAGGGGTCTTTTTTTTTTTTTTAAACTTTATTTATTTATTTGACAGAGAGAGATTACAAGTAGGCAGAGAGGCAGGTAGAGAGAGAAGGAGGAGGAAGCAGGCTCCCTGCCGAGCAGAGAGCCTGATGCGGGACTCGATCCCAGGACCCCGAGATCATGACCTGAGCTGAAGGCAGCGGCTTAACCCACTGAGCCACCCAGGCGCCCACCACAGGGGTCTTCTAAAGAGAGTCTAAGGGATGCCTGGGTGGCTCAGTCAGTTGAGCGTCTGCTTTTGGCTCAGGTCATGATCCCAGGGTCCTGGGATCGAGTCCTACGTCGGGTTCCTTGCTCAGTGAGGAGCCTGCTTCTGCCTCTACTGTTCTCCCTGCTTGTGCTCTCTTTCTCTCTCTCTCTCTGACAAATAAATAAAACCTTAAAAAAAAAAATCTAAAGAGAGCTTACTGCAGGGTTAAGTGTACCAACCAGGGATGGAGATGGCCCTGGGAACTAGCCCCGTGGGAAGCCTCCACCTTCCTAAGCCTGAGGGTCAGAGAAAGAAGCCAAGTTACCAAAGCCAAGGAAAACCAGAGCTGTGGCCGCAGAGGGACGCTGCCACTGCCTGGAATGTGACAAGGCAACAGGGAGATAAACACCCCAACCCATCTCTCCTCCCACCTTCCAGGGAGGGTAGGTGAAGCAGCAATGGAGAGGGCGAGTAGAGGGTAGAGAGTGGGTGGGCTAGCAAGAAGTGGGGCAAAGAGAAAATAACCAGCACACACTCACATTCTAAGGAGCAAGTCCAAGTGCATGAGTTGGACACAGTCTGGCCACACTCTCTCTCTACAACAGGGGTTCCCACGTGTGCCGCCCACCACGCGCACGCCCAAGCCCCCTATCCCAGACTTGCAAGGCCCTCTCCTGACTTCCCACCTTGTCAGGTGCTATTCCCTCGGCTTACATTATGCCTTCTCCACGCCCCAAGCTCTCCCCTTCTTTTACACATCAAAGTCCCATTCATCCTTCAAGGCCTTTCTCCAATGGCACCTCCTTTGTGCAGCCTTGACCAAGTCCCACACTCAGAGCCTCTCCCGCGCTTCCACAGCCTCCTCCAAAGACTCCATCAGAGCAGCTGTGCCCTTGTTCTGGGGCGGTTTGCTGGTCTACCTCGCTGTTCAGGTTGTGAGCTCCTTGAGACCGGGGATTGAGTCTCTTCCTCTCTCCATCCTTGGCCTAAACACAGTATCAGGCACATCGTCAGTCCATAAATACTCATCGCATCTATGAATTGAAGATGAGGAGAGGACTTTCGTTTCCTTCCAATTCTCACCCCCACCCCTATTTTTTTGCTCCCACAGCAGAGAAGCAGAGTAGGGCAGGAATGAGAAAGAGAAAGAGGAATGTGTACTGCAGTATCAACCCTCTGCTTTTCACTCCCAATCCAGCCCCAGGCTCTGCCTGACCTAATACAGGAAACCTTTCTCCTTGGCCTTTCTATTACTGGACAAGTCCAGGTTTGAGTGGAGTGGACCTAAAGAAACAGCTTTTTCCCCCAGGCCGCTGCCCTGCCCCCAGCACTTTCTGTGGTAGCATCCACCCCACCCACAAGAGGTCCTAACCATCTGGCGAGTCACGAAGAGCGCTCTACTGCCCTATGTATTATAAGCACTTTTTGTCATAGCATGTCTGATGGGGCCGGGGCGGCAGGGTGGTGGGGAGACAAGACTCATTCCTTCCCCTTCTACAGAATTCACTCATTTACAATTTGTACCCAGTGCTTCAAAGGACCAGGCACAGAGGACACTGCCCTGAATGAGCACAAAAGGCCCCTGCCTCCCGGACCTACAGGCTCGTGGGGGAGAAGATGCTGAACAAGTAACTGTTCACATATTGTGCAGGGACTGTAGAGAAGGGGGAGGAGGCCGCGGAGGGAAGGAGCAACCAAGAGAACAGATGGAATGAAAGAAAGCCAAAAGCAGAAAGATCCTCACAAACCAGCTCCTCTTCTCTCTTCTGCTTAAAACTCCAGAACTCAAGGGACCGGGAGAGAAAGAATTACCAGGCAGGAAGGGGATTGTATCCGTTTCCTGGGGCTGCCGGAACCTACCACAGGCTGGGGGGCACCGAACAACGGAACCTATTGTGTCACGGTCCCAGGAGCCAGGAGCCTGAGAGGAAGGTGTGCACAGTGTTGTTCTTGTGAAGGCTGTGAGGGACAAGTTCTCGTGCCTGTCCCGCAGCTTCTGGGGGGTTGGTGGGCCATCACCGGTGTTCCTTGACTTTCAGATGGTGTTCTCCCTGTGTCTTCACAATGTCTTCCCTTTGTCTGTTGTCTCTCTTCACAGGGGGTGTGTGTGCGTGTGTGTGTGTAACATACATAACAACAGACTTAACTATTTCAGCCATTCTGAAGCACAGAGTTCAGCGGCACTAGGCACCCTTCGCGACGTTGGGCAACCATCACCACCGTCCATCTCCAGAACTTTTGCATCTTCCGAGACTGTAATTCTGTCCCCGTTCAACACTAACTCCCCATTCCCCACTCCTCTAGCCTCTGGGAGCCCCCTCTGCGTGCAGTCTCTGAATCTGACTATTCTAGGTACCTCCTAAGTGGAACCATGCAATGTCTGTCCTTTTGTGTCTGGCTGATGGCACTTAGCACGAGATCTTCAAAGTTCGTCCCTGTCTGCATGGCATTCTTTTCATGAGGACACAATCATACTGGATTAGGGGACTGCTCTACCAGTATGATCTTATTTTAACTTGACTGATTATATCTGCAATGACCCGAATGCCAATTGCAGTCACATTCTGAGGTCCTAGGGGGTGAGGACCTCAACATATGGATTCGGGGACAACAGTTCAACCCATACCAGACATGCACTGATCAAGACAGGGATGGGCCATACAGAAAAGTCTCCCCTGATGGGCAGGGCAGGAGCGGTGGATGAGTAAGAGCTTGTTTTGTTGACCCCTAACCCTGCTATACTCCTGACAGGGGCCACTTCCCCGGCACATTTCCCCAAGCTGGCTGACTCACTGCACAGGAAGGGACGGGCAGGAATGCTGGCTCTTGAGCCAAGGACCCTTCACCTCTGGCTAGGCCTGGCATGACCTCCTACGAGTCCCACTCATCAGCCCCCCCATTCCACTCTGTGTCCTGCCTGGATAGTGGGTGCCCACTTAGCCCTCAAAGGGAAGCCAAGGGGGCCCCTCTCTCCCTTGACAATGTCCTTATCCAGGGGCCCAGCCCTCCCAGCCCAGAGGCTTCCGCTGCAAGTCACACCCATCCACACAGACGAAGCACTCCCTTCCTTTCCAGCAAGTATGTATTAACACCCACTGGAGGCCTGATCCAGGCCTTAGCGATAGAGCAGAAAATAAAAGAAACAGCCATTGTCCCTGAGAAACTTATGTTCAAGTGGAAAAAGGCAAAGACAAAACAAATCAACGGCACCAAGGCAGGTGGTGACAAGGGTGATGGAGGGAAAGAAGCCTGGGAGGACCATAGGGAATGGGTGGGTGGGGCTGGGCTGTGTCCTTTGTAAAGTTGAGAAGCCATCCAATAGCAAAGGTCCAGAAGAAGGAGGGGTCCTGAGGAAAGGGATCCAGGCTGAGGGAACAGCACAGGTGCGAGGACATACACATACTTCCTCACCCTGAGGAAGCGGTGGGGCAGGGAGGAATGAAAACAAAATGTCCCATCCCCTCAAGGAGCTTCCAATCGAGGTTTGGAAGTGGAGCAATCCCCAGAGGTGGAATTCAGGCTGAAGAGGCTTGGAACCAAGCTTGCCTTGAGAGAGTCGAACTGCGGTCTGCCAGGCCTGGGGAGACACCGCAGGTCTCAATTTAGAAGTCCAGTGTTCTGTGTCAACATTGGTTTGAGACTCTTTGTTCCAAAGGGGGTTGTTTGTTTGTTCATCTTAAATTTAAATTGGGAGGGAAAGTCCAGTAATCTCTGGGTTAACCACTTTTGCCTCGGAAAGCTGGTGACTCCAGCCACAGCTAACCCCATGCCATGCAAGGCAAGACGCAGTGTGTATGTGTGTGTCTATGTGTGTGTGAGTGCACACATGGGCATGCAGAGAGCAGTGTATAACGCCCTCCCCAGCTGGCCTCTTGGGCCAAAAATTTGCAGATCTGGTCAAGTTCAGGAGGAGAGGGGTGCAGGGGGATGGTCCAGGGCCAGAGCTGAAAGTATTAGCATCTGTGGGTTCCTGTGGTGGAGAGAGGAGTTTCCGCTGTCACCAAGCTCAGTGGGGCCAGAGGAGAGGGGAGCGCTGGGCCGGCCTCAGCTGTCAGCAGTGAGAGAGGACAGTGCTTCCCCCAGAGAGGAAAGAGGCTGCTCCCACCAGGAAGCAAAGCAGAGAGAAGGGCCCCGGGGCCGCACCCCCCACCGTGGGGCAGGAGGGGCTGAAGGCAGACTGCCCTGCAGCAGAAGATTTCCTGGAGGCCCGCCCATGGGTTAGCACCCTGCACTCCCCACTAGCCCGAGGGGGTGGGGCCAAGCCTGGTGGTGGGTATTAAGGAGGGCACATATTGCACGGAGCACTAGGTGTGGTGCATACACAATGAATTCTGGAACACTGAAAAGAAATTAAAAAAAAAAAAAAAAAAGAACCCAGAAGGTGTGGTCTAGAGCAGGAGAGAAGGAAAGCCAAATTTGCTGGACTTTACTATGTATGGGATATTTTCCATAGGGTCCCACAATGATCCTGAAACGTAGGTGTTTTTGTTCCTTTTCTACAGATGATGAAAACAGAAAAGACTCACACAACCCCAGGCCCACCCAGCAAGTGAGTGCCCTCCTACACCCAACATTTCTGTCACCCCCACACTCATGTAAAAGGCAGAAGAGCTGCTGTGTGTGAGGGGAAGCAAACACATTCCATGCAGCCCCAGAGGGCAGAACATAGACTCGGTTACAGGCAGGGTGCAAACTTTTCCAATAGCCACAACTACCCCATGGGGGGGGGCCGGCCTGAGGAGGGGTGAGCTCACGCCAAGCTGACTACTGAGTCATTACGGGGGACCCTGGAGGAACAGATCCCTCAGAGAAGCTATGCCGGGTGAGAGCAGCACGGGAACCTGCCAGGGTCCCCTTGTGCCCTTGATCTGCCAGGCACTGTGCTCGATGTGTTGCATGCCCTGTACGATTTAACTCTCAAAGCAACACTATGACACAGGTGCTCTTATTATTCCCCTTTATTTCTTTTTTTTTTAAGATTTTATTTATTTATTTGAGAGAACAAGAGCGGGGTGAGGGGCAGAGGGAGAAGCAGACTCCCTGCTAAGCAGGGAACCCAATGCAGGCTCTGTCCCAGGACTCCAGGATCATGACCTGAGCTGAAGGCAAATGCTCAACCAACTGAGCCCCCCAGGTGCCCTTTCTTACTCCCTTTTTACAGATAAGGAGACCAGCTCAGAGAGGTGTTGTAACTTGCCCAGAATTGCACAGCTTTGTGTGGCAGAGCCAGGACCCCAGCCCAGATCGGTGAGACTTCAGAACCAGTGTGTCATACAAGGAACTGATGATGCTACCATCTGTACCAATACAGAAAGATCTCCAAGATAGAAGGTGGGAGTTTTCCATGGTGCTGTGACCGGTTACAACACACTTAGAGAGGTCAGAAGTCTGGCACATGGGTCTCACTGGGCTGACATCAAGGTGCCAGCAGGCCTGCACTCCTGGTTCTGGGGACTTTGCCTCTTCCAGCTGCTAGAGGCCATCCTCATTCCTTGGCTTGGGTTCCTTTCCTTCAGCTTCAAAGCCAGCCCTCTCCTGTCTTTCCGACCTTTTGTCACATCTCCCTCGGATGACAGCCAGGACCACAGCTCTGATTTTAAGGATCCATGTGATGAGACTGGGTCCACTTGTATAATTCAGGATAATCTCCCATCTCAAAGCTCTTAATCATGATCATATCTGCAAAGTCCCTTTTGCCACATAAAGTAACATAGGTGCAGGTTCTGGGGAGAAGGATGTGGACATTTGCACAGAGAGGCGTTATTCCACCTACTGCATATAATAATGGTGGGAAAAGGCAAATGCACCAGGAGAGAGGTGCGAAAAAATGGTGGGGAAAGGAAGTGAGTCATAATATATGAGTATTTGCATAAAGAACCATGCATAAAAACCGGTATTCATTCCTGGGGGAGGGCTAGACTGATAGGGGATGGAGAGGTCCAATGAAGATGTCTTTTGTCATTATGGAAGGGTTCAAACACACACAAGACAAAGAGACAAGTATAATGATCTCCATGTACCCATGTACCCATCACCGTGCATCAACAATCACCACCATTTTTCCATTCTTATGTCATTCGCTTCCCCACTTTTGGGGAAGGGCCTGAGAAGTGTAACGCAAGTCCCAGGCACAAGATCATTCTAGCCTTAAAAATTTCAAGATGGGGGTGCCTGTGTGGCTCAGTGGGTTAAAGCCTCTGCCTTCGGCTCAGGTCATGATCTCAGGGTCCTGGGATGGAGCCCCGTGTCGGGCTCTCTGCTCAGCAGGGAGCCTGCTTCCCTTTCTCTCTCTCTACCTGCCTCTCTGCCTACTTGTGATCTCTGTCTGTCAAACTAATAAATAAAATCTTTAAAAAAAAAAGTTTTTCAGGATGAATCTCTAAGAGATAGGGTTTTTCAAAAATATCCCACAACACCATCATCCTCCTAAAAAAATTAACATGTCCTAAGGACATATCATTTAATACTTAGATAATATTTAAATTTCCCCCATTGCCTACAAAAAAAAATTTTTTTTTAGTCATTGGTATGGTTGAAGGAGGATTCCAACCAGGCCCACATGTTCCCCTTAGTTGACAGGACTCCTTAATCTTAATATAGAACAATTTCCAGAAGGGTCACTTCTCCCTCCTTACTCTTTTATGTCTTTATCTTTTAATCATCTAAAGTTAAATTTAGAGAAAAATCCAAACCTAATGCTTAAGGGAGGGTTAGGGCCCCCCAAATGTGGGGGGTTGAAAGAAAGCCCCCAAGCAGTGGAGACTCAAGGGTGGAGAGGATGAGGGGTGGCAGAAAGCCCACCAAAGTTCCAGGTGGTAGAAAGAGTCAGGGATCCCAGGGGCCTGGCATTCTGGGGGGTTTCCTGGCCTGCTCGGCGAAGGTGGATAGAAGGGGGGTGGGGACAGGAGCTATAATCTAGCTTGGAATAATAACCTGAGGAAAACCCCCAAAGCCAAGGGTGATAAAATCATTCTAAATATGCATGGTGGTGAGACACCACAGGAAGCTCACCGTCCACCAGATTGAATCAAGTGTTGTACCAAAGCCCACCCAGATTGGACAACCGGGGACAGTGGAGACAGGCAAAGCACGGAGCACAGAGACAGTCAGAAGAAACTGGAACTCGAACACCTGAGTTCAGGTTCTCGCTCTGCCACCAGCTGCCTGCACTATCCTAGGAAAGTCACCTGTGGACCTTGAGGAACCATGGCTGGGGGAGGGTGGAGTGAACAGTAATGTATGTTAGTATTTGCTTGCATGGCATAAAGAAGGATGCAGAAAACCCAACTGAGAGTCAAATGAGATCCTCAGTGTGGAAAAGGCAGTGGCAATTTCCCCACTTAATACTGCAGAATGGCCAGATCCCCAAATCCCACTCCTACCAAGCGCCCCACATTATTTCTAACCCAGCGGAAGGATTGCTGCAGGATGTGTAAGAGTTTGCTGTGAATGGGAAAGCTACTGTAGACAAAGGAAATGGCAGGCTCAAAGGCAAATGGATGAGAATGAGCCCAGTGAATTCAGAGAATTAAAAGGAATACAAAATACTAAATCACTGTGGGAACTTAGATTGGATATTGGAACAGGAAATGGACATTAGTGGAAAAACTGGTGAGATCAGAATAAAATTTGCAGTTCAGTTAATAGTACTGTACCCATGTTAACTTCTTAGTTTTGACAAATACCCCATGGTTACGTAAGATATTGGGGGAAGCTGTACTATTTTGGCAAATTTTCTGTAAACTTAAAGTAATTTCAAAAAAAAATTTTTTTAAGCTATTAAGAAAGAGAGAGAAAATAAAAAAAAAAGAAAAGTAGTGCAAAACAGCCAGAGCATATAAGGAGCTGAAGAAGGGAAATGGGTGACAGGCATCAGTCCATGCCAGGGGCCTCCTATCTTGTGGAGCTGGGGGCAGTGACTCTGTGGCCATATTCTCCCTCTCTGAAACCTCCCTGTGGGTCCCAGGTGGACACTAGTGACAGCTTGTTTTTTTTTTTTCTTTTAACATTTTATTTATTTATTTGACACAGAGAGAGAGATCACAAGTAGGCAGAGCAGCATGTGCGGGGGAGGGGGGGGAACAGGCTCCCTGCTGAGCAAAGAGCCCAATGCAGGGCTCAATCCCAGGACCCTGAGACCATGACCTGAGCCAAAGGCAGCGGCTTAACCCACTGAGCCACCCAGGTGCCCCTATTTTTATTTTTAAGATTTTCATTTATTTGACAGAGAGAGACTCCCCCTGCACAAGCAGGGGGAGTGGCAGGCAGAGGGAAAGGGAGAAGCAGGCTCCTGACCGAGCAGGGAGCCTGATGTGGGGCTCAATCCCAGAATCCCGGGATCATGACCTAAGCTGAAGGCAGATGTCCAACTGACTGAGCCACCCAGGAGCCCTTAGTGACAGCTTCTTAACCCTATTTCTCCCTAACTATAATTCACCTGCCTGAACCCACACACTAAGGTCCCAGGTCACACACACAGACACACACACTGCCCCTCTGCGAGGAGCCTGTGTCCAGTCCCCGATCCTCCGCCTGAATCCAGAAACAGCACCCAGAACAGAAGTCAGCAGCCATTCCCACTCAGTGAAGTACGGAAAATGCAGCAAGTCTCCTGTTCCCACAGCTGCAGAAAGGGAGGCTCAGAAAGGCAGGCCCAGGTGCAAATACCACCTGTGCTCGAGAGTCAGCTTGCTCAGAGGCACCTTCAGGATGACATCGCCCTCAGGGCATCACCCTCCTCCATGATCAAAGGCAAAAAAAAAAAAAAAAACAGTAAAGAACAGTGCCAGTGTTAACACAGCCCCTTACCCTGTGAAGAGGCAGGTGAGCACCTGGTCCCTGGAGCTGGACCACCTGAGTTCAAATCCTCGCTCTGCTGCTTCCTAGCAAGTTCATTAACCTCCTTGTGCCTCAGTTTGCCCACTTGTAAAATAAAGATCATAAGTCTACCAACCTCATGGGGCCACTTGCAGGCTCAATGAGCTTATCTAGCAGTTAAAACAGCCCCCTAGCACATCATACGTGCCATCCAAGTGTTATTCTTTGAACTATTTTTTCACTGAGTATCTCCAGAGTGCCTACAGCACCCCAGGAGCTGATAATTAGTTGAGATTTTTTTTTTTTTAAAGACACATGAGATATCATATTACCATCCAGGGCAATGTCCGGATACAGTCTAACAGGTAACTCAGAAAGAAATTCCTACAAGAGTACTGGGTGAAGGGGGGCAGAGCAGACTGATGTGACCAAGGGTACTGGGGCAGGGGGAGGCCCCAGTGGCCCCAAAGCCGGGTCAGCTGCATACAGGGCAAGAGAGGAGGAAGGGCCCTGGGCCAGGAGCTGGGGCTAGGGCTGAGGACAGAGGAAGTGGGAACTTAGGTCTAGATGCGGGAGTGCACACAGGCTCTAAGAACATGGACAGAATTGTAAATATCAATCCGTTAAGACAAGAGGGAAAGGGCTTTTGTGATGAGTTTAGAATTGGAACATCAGCTTTTCGTACATTCAATAAATACAGATTTACTGAACACCTACTGTGTGTCAGGTACTGTTCAAGGCACTGGGGACACATCTCTGAGCAGGACGGTTCAAACCGCCCACTCTAGTGGGGTTTAAATTCCAGCAGGAAGAGGCAGCCCATAAACGGGACACATACCAAGAAAAGTCTCCACTCGGGCGCCTGGGCGTCTCAGTTGGTTAAGTGGTCCACCTTCGGTTCAAATCATGATCCCAGGGTCTTGGGAACTGAGTCCCAAATCAGGGTCCCTGCTCAGCAGGGAATCTGCTTCTCCCTCTCCCTCTTCCCCTTCCCACTGCTGGCTCTCGCTCTCAAAAACATGAATAAGGGGGCGCCTGGGTGGCTCAGTGGGTTAAGCCCCTGCCTTCGGCTCGGGTCGTGATCTCAGGGTCCTGGGATCCAGCCCCGCATTGGGCTCTCTGCTCAGCAGGGAGCCTGCTTCCTCCTCTCTCTCTGCCTGCCTCTCTGCCTACTTGTGGTCTTTCTCTGTCAAATGAATAGATGAAATCTTTAAAAAACAAACAAAAAAAAAACAAAAAAAAAAAACAAAAAAAAACATGAATAAGATCTTTAAAACGAAAAAAAAGAGAGAGAAAAGAAGTCTCTAGTCTGTTAGGTGAACGTGCTCAGAAAAACAGTGTCAATGCAGGGGGAGTTAGGAGGTTTTCAAGCAAGAAAAATGAGTAGGAAAGAACAAAGCAAAGCTTCAGGAGTACAACAAAGTATATTAAATATTCATTACCTCTAACCTCTTCCGCCCCTCAGTCGCCTAAAGAGGACAGATCCTGAGAAATACACTTGCTTGGCAGAGCTGGGGAAGTGGGAGTGGAGAATACAGACTGGAAATGCACAGTGAGTACTCACCGCTCCTCATGGACAGAAGGTTGGCTGGTGGGGTCTGGGGGTAGGGGGGCGTGGGCAGGGGACAAGGCAGGAGCGGCTGCCATGGAATGGGAGCTTGCAGAAAGAGACACCTAGAAAGGGTTTTTAGAACTGTGTTCTCTGGCCTTTGAGGAGTCCTCCCTCCTCCAGCTCTCCATGGCACCTTCAGGGACTGCCCACTAAACACAGGTGGTCCCACGTTGACTGGGTGCATGTCTAATGCAATGCAAAAATGTGGCTGGGAGCAGAGGAGCCCAGAGCAGCCCAAGCCCAGCGACGGTGCAAGGCAATGGGTCGAGCGATGTGTGCAGACTGGACAAGTGAAGACAGGGGGTCAGGAAGAGGGTGGAACGGTTGTTTGGACTGAGGAAAGAGCTTTGAGGGCCTGGCCTACAGGATTCAGGAGGAATGAAGGCTGAGAAACTCAGAGCTGGCAGCAGAAGGCCCAAGACCCAATCTTTGGCCATAAATCACCAACACCTCCTTCTTCAGCTTGCTTCCTGATCTCTAAATTGGGCAGCCTTGTGGCCACTGCCAGGAGCAGTGGGAGAGATTCCCAGAAGCAAGACCCACATTCGAGAGGCAGGTGTGGGACTGGAGGCAGAAGCAGTCACAGGTGCTATGAATCTCTCTGCTGACGGATGAGACAGTGAGGAGAATGACCTCTGGAGCAGGGAGGCTCTCAAGGTCAAGAACTCTGATCTGGATATTTGTTTTGAGATTCCTATTGCTTCTGTAACAAATTACCACCCATTTAGTGGCTTACCATAACACACATCATTTTACAGTCCTGAAGGCCTGGAGTCTAAAATGAGTTGTTCCTTCAGTCAGCCTTAGAGGAGAATCGGCTTCCTTGCTGCCGCGAGCTTCTGGAAGCAGCTGTCTGCGTTCTTTGGCACGTGATCCCACATCACTCAGCCTTCTGCTTCCACCTTCAGATCTCCTGTTCTGGCTCTGACCTTCCGTCTCTTCTCATAGGACTCCCACTGATCACACCTGGCCCACCAGCATAAGCCAGGATAACCTCCCCATCTCAAGATCCTTAACTTAATCACCTGTGCAAAAAGCCCTCTGGCGTGCACGGTGACCTCCTCACAGATTTGGGGGGTTAGGACATGACGGGCCATTAAAGTGGAACTGCCCAACAGGCCCTCAGTTACCATGATGAGTTTAGGGAGAGGTCAGTTCCAAAGAGAGAAAGTGAGAGGGGGCAAGCGCCCCGTGAGAGCTGAGAGGAGGGCAGAGGCCCAAAGCCTGAGGAAGGCTCACTCCTCTGCAGCTTCTCCACACATGTTTGCAGAGGGCCTGATGGGCCGGCAAGGGACAGGGTTCTACGGAAAACACAGAAATTAATCAGGTTAAGTTTAACTTTAGAGGAGCTTACCACCAAAATGTGAACCCACAAGAGAACATGACGAAGGTAAATAAGTCAGCATGAGGGAGATTCAAACAAGGTAATCCATGGAGGAAAAGACTGAGATGTTCTTCATGAAGTGGTGGCATTTGACCTTAGTAAGAGGAGCAGGAAAGAAGTTTCTAGAAGTGAAGGGAGTGAACCAAGATGGTACATGTAGCACCAGGGATACCCAAGGGAGAAATGTCTAGAAAGAAGGTACGGTCAGCATGGTGAAATGCTGCTGCTGCAGCAGCAGCAGCAGCAGGAAGAAAACAAGCCCCCAAATGATCCCTGGTGGGATGTCTAGGAGGGCAGTGAGTGCCCAGTGAGAGCAGGGGTCCTGCCTGTTGTCTCCCATGGCTGGAGAGATGAGCAGTCTCGGGGAGATGGGTGTGGCAGGTCGTTAGTTCCCGTGCCCCGGAGGTTTCAAACCTTACCACCAGGGGGCGCACAAAAGCCAAAGTGGGCCTTCAGCCCCAACCCGGGTTTTTCCAGAAACAGGATACCCCAAGGGAAGGGAGGGAAAGTTTCCCACTCCCAGCACCACAAAGCCTGGAAGCCCTCTTTGCCTCCATGTGATCTCTGACTCAGGGGCTTACCCAAATTTTCCCCTTCCAGCTGCAGCAAACCACATTTTTTTCCATCTCTCCCTTTCCTGGTTACCCATAGAACTGCCCGTAATAAACACACTTTGGCCCAGAGGCTTTTTGGATTGTCAGATGGAGGGCACCCCGCCATCTCCTAACCCAAATTGCCCATTCTACAGGTGAACAGCCTGACACCCAGAGACAGCAAGTGACTTGTCCAAAATAAACCAAAGGGTCGGATTAAGACCCTTAAGATCTGTGGTCAGATGGCCACACTCACGTTATAAGGACCCCCTTGATTGTATGTAATTTGGAGCTGCACCATACCCCCCCCCATTGCTTCTGTAACAGTAACGGTAACATTTCTTGCTCACTTGTGTGCCAGGCACTGAACTAAGCCTTCCTACAGGACTACCTCATCCAATAAGCACATTACCCTGAGAAGGGGTTTCTAGTATAAGCTAAATAGTTCCTGAACTCTCCTCCCACCTGCACTGGTTAACGGGTGGGGGAGCAGGGAGGAGAGGAGAGAAGAATACCAAAAGATAAAATCCTCTTTCCCTCCAACCTGTTTCTCCTTAGGTAGGTTGCCTCTGCCTCAGAGCAGCACAATGGAACATTGTCTGATTTCCTACCACCCCCACATACGGCCCGGCCCCAACTGTCCTCAGTGGACACTAGATTAGGGTGAGTGACGAAGGTGAAGCATTACCAAAATTCCTGCAGTCGCTCGCTCTTAGTATTGTGCAACACTGAGGGGAACCCGGCTCCAGCTCCTCGCTTCTCTTTCCTCATCACAGCAGGCTCCCAAGAAGCCTTAGAACACGTGAATGGAGTTCCCCATCATCTGGCTCCAGCTGTTCTGGCTGAGATCTTCCCCGCCTCCTCCCGCCTACACACACACACTACACACACACACACACACACACAGAGTCCTCTCTTTTGGTTTTGCTGCACTCTCCAACCTATACCCCATCGCCCCATCTTGTTCACGTCTCTCTGTCTCTCACCTGACCTCTCCTAGGGCCTCCTGACTGCTCTCCACATGTCCCCACCTCACCTTTTGTGTTCCATGCTCCCCTCACACTACCCAGTTGCAGGGCCCGGTTACAACACGTCACCTGTCAGCTTCCTCATAATCCCCCAAAGCTCTGAGCCAAGGTCGGGACAGACAAACACTAGTCCTTATCCCCAAGGGGCTTGCTGCCTGCACCTCCTGCCCTCCCCACCCAATGGCCTAAAATATAGGAAACCCTCAACCTAAATCACACAGCAAGGGGAGGCCCCCCTCACCCCAGCAGCTGGGTCTCCACCTTGACCTTCCACATACCTCCCCCAGCTGTGAGATCCGCCCCAGACCCCAGAGAACCCCAGGGCCCCAGGCTTTGCCAGAAGATTCTCCTGTGAAACAACTTTCCCTTTGGTTCTGCAGCATCACTTCCCAGTCTGTGTCAGAGGCCCCTCCTCGGAGCTCCCTCAGCCTCCAAGCCTATCTCCAAGCCCCAAACAGTACTCTCCCCCACTGTCTGGCCACCTGAGTCCCTCCACTCCTGCCCTCTACACGCAGCTCCTGCCCCTAAGGAGCCCCCTTAGGAGTAGAACATGAAAATGTTTTTGAACAAATCAATGAAACAACTGAGAGTGATAATAAAAAGCAAAATCAGAGCTACAAAGGGTGACACCCTCTGTTTCTAGTGGGTGAAATTTGAGTTAGGCTCTTTTTTTGCTTGTTGGTATTTTCTGTTTCTTGCTTTTGTAAGGGAAACTTCATTTGGGAAAAAAAAATACAAAGGGGCTTCGGGACTTCAAAAGCAAAAGGAATCTCCTCATCCTTTGGTGAGAAACAGGAGAGGAGTTTCTCCAACTGAAGAGGGTAGGGCCAGGCAGCCCCAAGGCCCACACCACATGCCACAGGCAGGGTTAGGCCACATAGAGGTGGGGAGCTGAGTAGGGCGGGGAGTGCCAGGGAAAGCAGCATTCAGCATAGACAGGAGATGAGGAACAGAATGCCAGATGGGTAATTTCAACTCAGGTCACTAAATGTGGGGAGCTACAGAAAGTTGTGGAGCCGAGGAGAAAGGGGATCAGAACTCAGCATGTAGAGGTCAAAGGGCAAGTGGAAAGGCCATGCGGAGTAGAGGTGAGAACAGAAGCCTGGCTAGGAACTCTCTCTTCTCTCAGGGCATCTGAACCCCAAGACCAGAAAACACGGCAGGACCCCTCGACTTCCTCAGCCATATTACTGTTCAGGAAGCATATTTGAAAATTACTCCCATAACTCTCCATCCTCTCTTGCCGCCTGGACTGCCAGTTGCTAATTCCTGTTCCACAGAGTGAGATGCCAAGTAAAGAGTGTACTCCATGAATGAAAGTTTGCAAGGAGCCGCCTCACGGAGAAATAAAGCCGGGCGGCTCCCCTTCAAATCGAGCCCAGAGCAAGAAGAGCCTTCACTCGGCGGGCAGCCGCCTGGACTAAGGGGACTGGATCCCAACCCCAACCCCCAACGACCCGAGAAAGGTTTCCCGAGGCAGAGGGCTCAGGCAGGGAGATCAGAATCAACAAAGCGGGAACTTCAGGGCAAGGCTTCCACAGAACTCCTAGGTAAAAGCGGAGAGGAGGAGGGGAGCGAGCAGTCTGGAATGATCCCGGGGCTGTTGAGAGGAAAGGGGAAGGTCGGTGGCGGGAAGGAGGGTCGGGCCAGCGAAGGTGAGCGAGAGGGCTGTGCCCGGAGAAAAGAGAGGAAAGGGCAGTGCGGGTTCCAAGACCGCGGAGCCCCAGTACCCCCCGGAAGCCCGGCGGGAGCCGGCCTCTGGGCGTGGGCGGGGCAGGTGGGGCCAGGGGCCGAGTCGACCGGGGGCGGGGTCCACGGCACATGCGCACCGCAGCCACCGGGCTCAGTAAGGAGTGGCACTTTTTAAAAGTGCAGCCCGGAGGCCAGCCCGCTGCCGCCGAAGCCCCGGTCCCAAGTCTGCAAACCCTCGTCCCGGCCGCGCGCGCCCCCAGTTCCACACCGGTCCGGCCCAGGCCAGTCTAGCCCGCACCATGCCGGTCAAAGGAGGCACCAAGTGCATCAAATACCTGCTCTTCGGATTTAACTTCATCTTCTGGGTGAGTGAGCGCCAACCGCCGCGCGCTCCTCTCCGGAGCCACCTGTTCATCCCGGGGACCCTGTCCGCGGTCGAGGCTGCGGGTAACTGGCACTCCCCGCGCCGGGTGGACTCCGGGCGGGAGGAGACAAGGCACCGTGGCCGCCAGCTGGCTCCTCGACCGGGTCCGGAGACGAGCGGGGCGAGCACGATCGGTAGGGGCTCCTCCGAACCCGAGCCGGGCAGCGGGGCGCGGGGGGCTCTAGGGAGCTGGGGCGGGGAGACCGGTCCTAGCCCTCTTTTTCGCCGAGGTTTTGGGGTGGGGTTCGCGTCTGCTCCCTCCCCTCCCCCAGCCCCTCCGAGTGCCGAAGGGGAAGGCTGCAGGGAGAAACGGAGCACCCTTCTTCTTGGAACTTAAGGCCCTGGCCAGGGACTACTGTGGCGGGCAGTACGGTTCGCGATCTGGGTGGGGTCTCAAAAGTGGCCGGGGCCGCGAGGAGGGGATGGGGGGAGATGCGGGCGCTCTGAGGACTTCAGTGGGGCGAGGAGAGCTCAGCCCAGAGCTGTTGACACTTTTACACTGGAAAGGGAGAGGGAGGGAGGATTGGGAACGCGTCCCTGAGTGAGAGTGGGAGACCCCCTCCACCCTCCAGGAGGTGCCTGCAGGCTTGATTCTGTGCCCGCCGTGAGAAAGTCGGAGCTCCCTCGAAACTACCTGAAAGACTAGCTTGTCTTGATTTTTTTTTCCCCCAAAGGCGATAAGTATCTGAACTGGAGAGAACTCTGGGAGAGTTGGGGAGAGGTGGGGCAAATGCCTGTTGGCGCTTTTAGTCCTGTGTTTCCCCATTTCCGGGGGAAGATCAGGTGCCCTCCGCCTACTGCTAGCCGGGGTCCTCCAGCCTGGCCTACACCCCTGTGCCAGCCCACCCAGTGGCTGGGCGGGGCCACGGACAGTAGTTCACCTGGATAGAACACTGAGCTGGGGAGCTGCAGGACACCCACTGCTGGCCGCACTCGGCCTGTCTGCAACTGGAAAGCCTGAGGCAGGCACCTTCTCTTGGGGAATTAAGGGACCACCCAGAGATGGAAAAAAGCAAGGAAAAGGGAACCTTTGTGTCCTGAGTTTGAGGCCCCCATGCCCTGCACACAAATGGATGGCATTTGCTCCTTGCAGTTAAGGAAGGAGTTTGGAAAGGCAGTTCCTGTACCACTAGAGCGACTGCTGTAGAAACAGGCATGCCACCAGAGCCTTGTAGCAAAAAATATACTGTACCTGTTCCCCTGGAG
The DNA here is from genome assembly GCF_020171115.1 of Neogale vison. Classification (NCBI taxonomy): domain Eukaryota; kingdom Metazoa; phylum Chordata; class Mammalia; order Carnivora; family Mustelidae; genus Neogale; species Neogale vison. Next base: position 102,237,205 of record NC_058102.1, on the reverse strand, counting down.
CTGGTCACGGGGGTCCCCACGAACCTTGGGGCAAACCTCTTGAGATTTTAATCCTCTCCCCTGAGCGGATACGAAGAGTCTGACCTGCCGTACACAGCACATATTCTAGTGAGGATGCCACATAGATGTACCCCTGTCCAACACTTGGCCTGTTTTAGGGAGACCACCCCACACAGCAGTGGGCACTCTTCCTCCCTGTGTTCCCACCAGTCCCCAGCAGCCAGCCAGCTGGCTCCCAGGCTGGGCTTCCTCCTCTCACCAACCTCTGGCACCAGAAAAGAATGTGAGAAGGCTGGCTAGCCCCGCCCCACCCCACCCCTGTCCTTGGGGAGTCTTCCTCTCCCCTCCCCAGCACAATCTCTCCTGCCACCCTGTTGCTTAGTCCTCAGTTATCTGCCTCGGCTGCATCAGGGGTTTGGGCCAGGGAGGAACCACAGACTGCCATGTGCCTTCATTAAACACATACACACACACACACACACACACACACACACCCTCTGCCCTGTGGCTCCTGCAGGAGCCTGATGAGAGGCTCCAGTGCTCCTCGGTATCTGCTCAGTCTCATTGTCTCCATCCTGTACCACTCCACCCATATTCAGAGCTGCCCCTACCTGGTCTAGGCGCTGCTGGTCAGCCACGTCATCTGAAACAAATATGAATCAAATATGAAACAAATAGAATCTGGAAATGTTGGGGTCCACAATTGGGAATGACTTTGGTGATTATCCAGTCCAGCCCTGATATTCACAGTGAGAAAGCAGAGAACCAGAGAGGGGTAGGGTGATTGGCCCAGGATCCCGGGGACCGAATCAATACCATAAGCCCTGGCTCCCTGACTTAAGTCCCATCCTCTTCTGTCTCCATCAGGAAACCAACAAGGGGACCTGGTAATGGACTTGGGGGAGGGGGGAGGGGGGACAGCACGGGTAAGCCACATTTTTCTGAATTAACGATTGTTCAGTAGGCCTGTATGTATTAAGGTCCCTAAAGAGATGCTAGAATAAAGGAGTATCAGGATCCACTGGGGCAGTGTTCTATAGTCTGCAGAGGCCTTTTCCAGGTCCCATGAGAGAAGCCGGAGCAGGAAGCATTATCCCTGTGGTACCAGTGACCAGGAAACTAGTCTCCAGAGAGGTTAAGTGACTTATCCAGGGTCATGTGGCAGGATAGCATCAGGAGTAAGTTTAAAGCCATGTCTGGTTGGCTTAAAGTGCAGTCTGCTTTCCACCCCAACCCGCTGCCATCCCCAGCCGGGGAGAAACAAGCTCTCATAGATACCTTTAAAGGGAACGGCTCAGACTGTAATGATGGCACTGGTTACCTTTCTCTCTTGAGACCAGGAATTTTTAAACTTGGCATTTGGGATCTGATGCGGGCCTTGGAAAACAGGAGTGTGAGGCCAGGAGCCAGCAACACCTCATGAACAAAGGATGCTGGGAGGGGTGGCCTAGCAGCGACCCAGAGAGAGAAGCAGTGGGATGATCAGGGTGGGGAGATGGCACACGTCTGCGCCGGCCTCAGGGAACCCCAGTGACAGCTGAGCCCACCCTCCCTGAGTAGGGCCTCTGATGCTCACAGCCAGACCAGCAACCAATCTTTTCGTCCAACACCCCACAACCCTAACTTCTTGACTCTCAGTTGTTTCTATATTTTCCTCTGGGTCATCTTGCCTACCCATCTACCCGCCCCCAAACAACAACAACAACAAAAAAAAAAACAGTGGGAATCTGGACAGGGACCTGGGTATTCATCTAGATCTGTCCTCAGGTCACTTTGAGACCCTGGGAGGTGGCTTTTGTGTTTCAGACCTCAGTTTGCTCATCTGTAAAACCAATGGGTTTTATAATTTTTTTTTTAAATGTTTAATTCTTCTTGAGTTCTTTTTTTTTTTTTTTTAAGATTTTATTTATTTATTTGACAGAGATCACAAGCAGGCAGAGAGGCAGGCAGAGAGAGAGGAAGGGAAGCAGGCTCCCTGCTGAGCAGAGGGCCCGATGCGGGGCTTGATCCCAGGACCCGGGGATCATGACCTGAGCCGAAGGCAGAGGCTTTAACCCACTGAGCCACCCAGGCACCCGGTTTTACAATTTTTTACAATTGGGTCTTTACCTCTGAGGCCTGATTCTTGGTCTCTTTTCTGTTGACCTCACATCTCCCTCTGTCGCCCTGGATAGGGTCCCTCTGTTTAGGGGTTTTCTGTTTTCCTGACCCTCCGCAATCCGTGGTAGTCCTGCCCACTGGTCGGCGCATGGTACATTCAGCCCTCCCCGCCATGAGCAGACGGAGCCAGTGTCTATGCCAAGGACTTGCCGTGGGTTAAACGAGAGAACGTATGGGCTGCCCTTGGCATAGCTTAGCGCCAGACCCAGTAAACTTCCAACCAAAGCCGCTATTACTCCACAGCTGAGAAAGTAGATTGAGGCCATGGGGAGGGTAGGAGCCCTTCCCCAAGAAGTGTGGATATTGAAACCAGGGATGTAGGCAGGCATCCACACTCCACACATCCCCCCGCCCCCTTCCGACTTCCTGCATCCCGGCCAGCCTCGTGATCCACCCCACCTCCATGATTCCTGCTCCAGGACACCCACTCCATCGCATGTGCGGCTCCACGTTTGACTGTGGGGCGGCCCCAATTCTGAAAATAAACTACACGGCAGAGAAACCCTAAGACCTCAGACTTTTGGGCCTGGGCAGTGTACAGACCTAGCAGTGTAGACAGGGGCAAAAGCCCCTCCCACCCCACTTGCTGCTTCCCCCAGAAGCTGTTGGCCTTCTGCGTTGGGCTGAGCAAGCAGCTGGGACGCTTGCCTGAAATGGCTCCCCACCTTTGGCACACAGACAGCGGGAGCTCTGGTAAAGCTGGCGGTGTCTGTACTGAGGCTGGCAGGTTTGGGGAGAGGTGAGAGGAGGCCAGGTGTCCGCATCTGCTAAGAAAAAGAGGACCTCGCCCCTGCCCGGAATCTTGACGGCTCGCCCCTCACTTTTCCCTGCAGTGGTTGTCAACAGCAAAGCTCTGATTCCTGATTTTGGGGGGCAGGGGGATTCCTCTACACAAACGCTACCCCTGTCCTTTCAGAGTGGCCCATGGCACCGTTCCAGACCTGACTCTTCTGTACTCAAAGGAAGAGGTTTGAGGACTTGGAACCACTTGAATAAGCAGCCCATGGAGGGCCGTCCTTGCCAGGACACCTAACCAACTCTGCTAAATGAGTCTTCTGTGGCTTCAAACGTCACAAGTCAGCGTTCTCACACTCTTTTGTATTAGATGTGGAATCTTCCTGTTAGACGCAGTGCTGGGTGTCCTGTGTTTGATTTGTGTGCTTGTTTTCCGGTTCAGTTCAATTTTATGAAGAGGTGTGGCTTTGGGTCACACAGTTCGCAACTTAATAATACACCTCCAACTGGCAAAAGCGCCTTTTCTTCTGAAGAACCTAAGCCTTGACAGTTCTTTGCTGGGTGTGCCTGGCTGTAGGTAAGGGTACGGACCTGAGGTCATGGGGTCATCATGGCTTCTGTGGCCTGTTGTCTCCTTGGTAGACAAGTATTCTTGACAGACCTGTGTCCAGCTGGGGAGAAGAGTGAAGTTTGAGGGGGTGCAAGTTTTTATTCTGCGTTCCCCCCTCCCCGGTACAGGGGAGGGGAGTAGGGGGGGGGGTCAGTGGGATTGCCTCTCGGCCTGCCACAGGTCTTTTCAACCAAAGCCCTGCAGAAACCTTCGTTCCATCTCTTCCAAACGAAAAAGCAGTGACTTACTTATTCTGGGGTTTTGAAACTCTGGGCAAGAGCCCGATGTTCTCAACTACTCGGAAATGTCCTCTGCAACTGAGGGAATTTAGGAGACCAGAAGGGCTAATCTTAACAATACACTTTTTAAAAAATTTATGTTTTGAAGTCTGACTGCAGATCACTTGCCTGTTTCATTCTGTGGAAAAAGTAATGCTGGTCCAGGGACATTTTCATTTTCCATCAAGTGATGGCATGCAGCTGTGGAAAGCAGCATCCTGTCTCCAGATGAGATAATTTTATAATAATTACATCCATCCGGTAATTCCAACTCCTGTCCGCCCCCCCATCCCCAACCACCACCACCACCCCCAAAAAGTCCTTCATTTTGAATTGTTTTTAAGTACTGTGTACCATTGTCCTAGGCTCATGGACCTTAACCTTTTTAGGGAATTCCACAAAAATCAGAGACCCACCTCCAGAAAAATGCTTTTGACTCCTTTTCTTTTTTTTTTTTTTCCTTTTTTTTTCTGGAGGCCAGTGAATGCCTCATACTGGCTTTTCTCCTCTCTTGGTTTCCAAGCAACCTCTTCTCTGTTCTGAATCCCATGCTTCAACCATAAGCCGGGGGTTGCCTCGCCACCACCCAGGGACTGTGTGGGGGAATCCAGGGTGACTTGAGAAAGCGTGAGTTCCCCAAAGATCAAGAGCAACCTGGACTGGAGAGCCAGCCTCCCCACCCATACTTGCTCTGACTCTCAGCTTAATCATTGCCCAAGGAGTGGCTTTGACTCTCGATTAATTTAATGAGTGTTCTGTATTTCTGATCCACATGAAGAATCCGACTTTATGAGCTTCTCGCCAAGTTTTGCTTCTTGGGTTAGTTTTTCCCATAGTTCAGGTGATTTGTATTTGTTTAGGAAGAACTGAGTTCTCTGTTTCCCTCCACCTCCTTCCCATCAAATGGAGAGTGATACAGCCAACCTTCCCCAGCCTTGCCCTTGAAGGCTTTGGAAGTGGGGGTGTGTGTGTGCAGGGGCGCTGTTTGGAGATTTGGATTCCTGGGGAGATGATATTCAGTTTGACTCAGAGGGGCCTGGATTCATTTGATTCTGGCAAAGATCCCTGGGTAGAGAGGTGTGGGGACTATGGACTTGGAGAAAAAAAATCAGAAATCTGGATTTTAAAGGTCCTTCTTGTTCAGTCCTCTTGCCAGCCACTATACAGGGATGCTGAAACAATGAATCTTGCTGGCTCTTGCTGAAGGAAAGTCAGCCTTCAAAGCTTAATCCTGTTACTGTTGTGTTCAATGTACATTCCGGGTTCCAGTGAACACCTCTCAGGCCAGGCAGGCCAATGGCCCGTGACTTCTACTAAACCCTCGCCTCCAAATTGCTCAGGACTCAGCCCCTTGCTTCTGTTCCCAGTATAAGGTGCTTTTCAGTTTCCACGTATAAAAACACCACAACACATGGATAATAGCAGAAGACCCTTGCATGGGACTTAGAAATATTATAAAGTAAATCAGACAGTTTTACTGAATTCAAAACAGGTTTCTATAGCGTTCTAGTTTTATCTTTAAGCCTACATTGATTGAAGCAGTAGCATGATAAATGAAAACCTGATGTATTAAAACGTTATACAGAAAGATCAGCAAAGGGACGGACGCTTAGGTGGCTCAGTCAGGAGCCTTCAGCTCCCAGGGTCATGGGATTGAGTCCCATACCTGGCTCCTTGCTCACTGGGGAGCCTGCGTCTCCCTCTGCCTGCTGATCCCTCTGCTTGTACTCCCTCCCCCCTTCCCCCATGACAAATAAATAAATATAATCTTCAAAAAAAAAAAAAAAGATCAGCAAAATCATATTTACGAACTCTTGCTTTTCAAGTCAGTAGAATTTTGGTGTTTTTAAAAGATAGTTTGCTATAGACTAGAATGTTTGTCTTCCCCCAAAATACATATGTTAAATCCTAAAACCCAGTGTAATGGAATTTGGAGGTGGGCTTTTAGGGGTGATGAGGTCGTGCAGTTGGAGCTCTCATGAATGAGGTTAGTGCCCTTATAAAAGAAGAGGCCCCAGAGCGTGCCCCCCTCCCTTCCACCATCTGAGATTATATTATAGCAAGAAGACAGCCCTCTGTGGACCAGGAAACAATTCCCCACCAGACACCAAGTCTTTGGTGTCTTGATCTCGGACTTCCCAGCCTCCAGGACAGTAAGAAGCAGTTTTTGTTGTTAAGCTGCCTGACCGATGGTCATTGGTTATAGCCACCCAAACAGGCTAAGACATAATTATTCACAGGTTCAAATCAACATCCCTTCTTCCCGTCTAGGTGAGCAGTTGCGGTGTGCCGTATTTCATGCCCAGCTCACATCCATGCCCCCCTCTAGTGGGCAGCAGGCCCCCTCACCCCCACAGCAGCCCCCCTGCTCCAGTCTGTAGAGACCAGAAACTTGTCTCTTGTCCCTTCCCACTAAGACCCTCTCTCCTGCTCTCCCCATTGCTTCCCGTGATACGGGGCTGTGGGTTTAAATACGTTACTGTTACGCTTAGGCTTTCTAAAGTTTTCTTTCTGCCAGCCTGAGAACCTCTTCTCATGCTCTACTTTCTCCCATTCCCACCATATTCTAGTCGCTCCGACTCCCTAAGACAGATAACCCTTAAGAGACCCAGAAAGCCTATTTCAAGTAGAAATTAGCTTCTCTCCCAGTGCTGGGGAGAGAGCCCGTTAGGATTAGAAGCTGGCATTACCCTCCTCCTGTGGCAGGTGCCTCCCAGGACCCCATAGCCAGGGCCATAATACAGGCCTGTGGTCATGCCCGCTCGTGCCCTTTGGTGGCAGGATGGTGCTGTGGGGGAAAGGCAGAGGTTCTGGGCTTCCCCTTGGGGCCATTCCTATAGGGGATGCAAGGGCCGTGGCCAGTGGGCAGCTGTAACCATGTCTGCACTGCAAGGCTTGCCGTAGTAGCAAAGCTGGGATGAGAAGAGGACACGCCAGGTGACTCTGGGGAATCTGTTTCCCAGAGCAGTGTTGTGTCCACACCAACTTTCTGGCCAGTACAGCAAGGGCATAGATGAAGTTCTCGGGCCACAGACCAGCAAGAAGAAGTGCATTCTCTCTGTGTCTCTCTCTTTCTCTCTCAACTCTGTTCGTTGGGCAGCTAGACTCAGAGAAAGGCCAGGGTCAGTGACGCCTCCAGGCCAGGTGGCCAAGGCAGGTGCCTTCCTGTCCTGAGAAGGTAGAGCATTCTAGTTCAAGTAGGCTCCTCTGAGACCTTTTAAGGATATAAGGTGCACTTTTGAAATGCAATCAGCTATGGCTGGGAGGGAGACAGGACAAAAGTGAAAAGTTTTGGCTCTGAAATTAATGACACTGATCAAGGAGACAGTTCTGCAGAACAATTGAGAATCTGGGCTTTGCAGTCAGACTCTCCGGGGTTCAAGTTCTCGCTCAGCCGCTTATTTGCTGTGGGATCTCTGACGAGCTGCTTCTGTGCCCAGGTTTTCTCAGCTAAAAAAATGAAAGTAAATGTTACCTACTTGGTGGGTCTGTTGTGAAAATTAAAGAGTACAGGCAAAGAGCTGCAGGCAGGGTATGGGGAGAGTAAGAGTTACAGGCTAGCTGGCCAGGAGCATACTGTTAACCCTTGAACATTACGGGGTTTAGGGACACCAATCCTGTGCAGTCAAAAATCTCTTTCGAACATTTGCCTTCCCAAAATTCTACTACTAATAGCCTACTGTTGACCAGAAGCCTTACGGAAAACAGTAAGATACTGTTAGCACATACTCTGTGTATGTATTATATGCTGCATTCTTAAAATAAGAGAAATGAAAATAGTATTAAGAAAATCATAAGGATGGGCGCCTGGGTGGCTCAGTGGGTTAAAGCCTCTGCCTTCAGCTCAGGTCATGATCTCAGGATCCTGGGATCGAGCCCCACATCGGGCTCCCTGTTTGGCGGGAAGCCTGCTTCTCCCTCTACCACTCCCCCTGCTTGTGCTTCTGCTCTCTCTCTCTCTCTCTCTGTCGAGTAAACAAATAAAATCTTTAAAAAAAATAAATAAATAAAATCATAAGGTAGAGAAGAACTGTAGTGTATTTATCTGCAAAATTTGCATATAAACTAAAATCTGTGTGTGCAAATGGCAACTATAATTAAGAGACCCAAAATGAAGGCAGAGATCATGGCAAAGGGATGGATGATAGGTTGGACGCGGCAGTTGGAGACCTTCGGCCCCGCTCCTCCCCTGGCTTTGGGCTCAGAATGCCCCATGATGAGGAAGGAGGGACATTTCACTGAGCAGAGCTGGGTGTGCCTGTTGCCAGCACTGCCAATCCACACACCACATGGCATGGCTTCAAAGGTCTAAACAAAGGGGCATCTCCCACCACTCAGGGCCATGCAGGCAAGTGGTAACCGGTCCCACAGATGGAATGAGAGCTAGCTGGTCCACATGGCTAAAGTGTATAAACAAGAGTGAGTGAGTGAGTGTGTGTGTGTGTGTGTGTGTGTGTGTGGTCGCCAGACATCTTAGTGAGGCATACACAATGGAAAACAAATGTGTGGTATTCTGGAATTTAAAGCAAAACATCCCCAAAACAATCCCCCACATCAGATGATTTTGGTTAAGATCAGAATGCCTGCTTTCAGCAGGAACCAGATTTATGGGCTGGCTGATGTGTGTTCCATGTCTGGCAAGCAGGCAGTGGAAACTTGCAGTGAGGTTTCTTGTTTAGAAAGAGGTTATCTTGGGCCCTCCCTCTGGATCCGTCATCCCCCAAAGTGCTTAATATTAATATACCATATTAGCTAAAACTTTCTTTCTCTTTTGGGTGGAATAGAGCTTTGGTTTTTAAATGATGCTGACTTTGTCCTTGGAAGGGAGGATTTCTCAGCTCTTGAACTTGTTCAGACCAGGTTGCTGCCTAATTACCATCAAGGTGTGCTTAAAAAAAAAAAAGCTTACAAGGCCCTTCATCCCCTGCCACACCCTAAAGAGAGGACCTTGCTAACTCCCTTCCACCAGGGCTGCTTCAGACAGTCAAGTAACTGACCTCTTCATGGCTCTTAGCCATCAGCTCTCTCCCTCAGGCATACGCAGAGCAGGATGACAGAGGGAGAGAGCTGATAGCTAAGTTGTTCCATACCTGCTCTGTGACCTTAGGCAAGTTACTTTACCTCTCTGAGCTCATTTCCTCATCTCCAACTGGGATGATCCTAACTATTTCAAAGGGTATAAGGCAGTCCTACCAGCCCTCTTAGATTCAGAAGGAGAGGAATCTAGCTCCCTCATATTCCTCTTCTCCCTGGGAAATCCCACTGTTGTTCCTACAGGGCGTGTTCCCCTCTTAGCTGTGCACCAGTCTTAGGCAAGCTGGAGGACACCATGCCCCAAAGAGCCATGCTTAGCAAACGGAGGGTGCCCGTATGGCATAGCTGTTGAGCCCCTTCGCCCAGGAACGCCCCCACCCCAAAGTGCACAGAATCCCCAGGACCTGAACCCCTGCAACGTCAGCGGGCAGGCTAAGCAGGTGCTTAGGAGGTCAGCAATGCAGGTAAGCCCAAGGAATTGTGGGGAAACTGGGTACTTTTTTGAACTACTTTATATTTTATATTTCTGATTTTAAAAAAAAATACTGAATTATATAGGTGGTGGGATGGGTGTTGCCATTTTCTCAGTATTTAGGGCAGTAAATGGTCACAAGAGGCAGAAGTGTGCCTCCCCAGGGGCCTGGCTTCTCAGGGATGGTTGGGTTTGCGTTTTGACCTCCCGACATGCCATCGAGGAGCAGCCCCCTTCAGCAGGGCCCTTTATGACCCAGGGTGGTGGTTGGGGTGGGAGGAGTTGACTTGTCAGAAATGCAGATTCCTAGGGGAGGCAGCAAATCAGTGACTCTCCTTATACCTCACTTTTATTATTTGAGTCCTGAAGGTCATACTGCCAGGGTCTTACGGTTGTTGGACATGATGGTGTATTTAATGTGAAGCGTGTGGCAGTGCCTGGCTCAGAGCAAGAGCTCAGGGGTTGCTTCGGGCCCCTCAGGCTGTAGTTACTGTTACCACGGCCACTCAGAACGTTCCAGAGATTGAAGTTGTCCGAAACACACTCCTCTGTGTCTTCTTGCTTTGGTTCTGTAAAGCCGCCTCACACAGGATTGTTCTAGGCTGAAACTTAACCACAAGACTCCATCCTTTTCAGAAGGTGAATTCAAGAACCCCTCCTTCCTCCTGTCCACAAAATGCCCATTTCAGAGATATCCCCAGCATGGGAAAGGTGAGTGAGGCGAGGGCCCAGTTTTGGCCTTAACTGGCCATGGCCCCAGCATCAGGACCGTTTGCCCCAGCCCCCCACACCCTTGTGGGGGTGAACGTTTAACAACAGCCATAGGAAAAAGAAATGTGCTCTGCCTCCAGACCAGGAAGGGTGGCCTCAGCACCTCTCCTGTTCACTTCTCATGTTTCCCAAAAGGAGGTCAATTCCTCTTATCTAGAACTTTCTTTATACCTTGAAGCCAGGTGTCAGAGCAGGGCAGGGCCAAAGTCACCACAGCTTCTATGTGGACACCACAGGGAGGAGAGGGAAGGTGGAGCTGGCCCCAGAGGGTGCCTTTTCTTCACCCGGTGATGGTGGGCTTGCCACCACCCCCTCTCCCAGCCTCAACAGAGGGGGAGGGGAAGGAGAGTGAGAACAAATCCCAAGAAGTTAGCGGTCAGGGCTCTGTCCCTCTTGGCCTTCCCTTAGGTGGGGCCTGGTGCCCTGAATCTAAATGACCTCGCCGCAGCAGGTGAGGTAAGGTTCAGTCAGGGCAGAGCATTTAGCCAAATTCACCATGTCCAGAGGACCTTCTTGTCCCCCAAGAAAAGTCCGTAGGGGTCCCCAGTCTTCCCATTTCCAGCTGGGCAGGGAGGGAGCACAGTTGAGGAGGACGAGAGCTTTGAGTCATCTGCCTGGTTCAGGTTCAGTGTGAACGCGGCCTCTGGCTGGCTGTGTTTCTTGGAGCGAGTTGTTACTTAACCTCTTGGAACCTGTTTCACCTCTAAAGTAAAGGTGACGAGGATTAAATGAGATGGTGTATGCCCGTCACTGCCTGTAACGTGGGACACGCATGGGTACTCAGAATAACTAATTGCTCCACTTTTTATATGATTTTCCTTTGTTTAGCCTCTGAAGGAGTTGCTCATGACAGAAAAGGCTGCCAGAAGTCAACTCAACACTAACCTACGACATCATTACCCGTCAGCCCCTGCTTTAAAAAAAAATCCCCCCCACCCCCGAATTTAGGGTTGGCTGAGGAAAAGAATCCACTCAGCCATAATGGCAGCCCCGCCTGGGGAGAACACTGGTTGCAGAAATCAGGAGGAAGTTTTCTTACCAGGAGTGCCCTGCTGCAGAAGCTGTGGGAAGCATTTTGGCTTCTTGGGGAAGAGAGTTCACAGGGCTGAGGCTATGGGATGAATACCGCATTTGGAAGCCAAATGCAGGTTCTAACTTGACCTGTTTACTAGGACTGCTCAGGCTTAGTGGGTTCAAGATGGAGTTGTCCAGCCATTATCTGTTTCATACCTCTTGCTTCCTTCCTGCTTACCTGTCCTGTATCCTCCCTGTTCGCGCAGCAGTTCAGGGTGGCCCTGAGGCCCTGTCCTGTGGTGGGACAGCTGAGCCCACGCTCTGGATTGCAGTGTAAAGGGGAATGCCGAAATTCTGCCCCATGTTGGGTGGAGCCCAGTGAGAGCTCATTCCCCCCCCCCACCCCCTCCATGGCTTCCTGCCCTTCAGCACTGGCATCTAGGAAGCTAGTCTCTGGGCTCAGAACACCCAGAAAAAGCTTCTCCATGTGGTCCCTTTACATAAAGGCCTAGAACATTGGTTCTCAGATGTGAGGGCACATCAGAATCATCTGGGGCGAGTGCTGGGCTCCACCCCACCTGCCTCTAATTCAATAAATATAGGATGCGGACAGTGAATTTTCATTTCTAGCACATTCCCCAGATGCTGCTGCTGCTGCTGGTCTAGGGTCCACACATTTCTCGGTGGCCCATCTTCTGCCCTCAGTGTCTTGGTAAAAGCCCTAGGGCAGAAGTGATCCAGAGGGCCGAGATGACCCCAGGGATGACGAGATTCACAGACTTACTCTCCAAGACCGTCACCTCCAGCGTTTTTCAGCTCCTCTCACAAAACTAAAGTTAATAACAAGCCCATGTTAACCTTCAAATTCTGCTCGGAAGTAACTAACACATGTAAGTTACTTGTGATCCTTAGCGAGGCAGGTCATGGCAGTTTTTTCCTGCTCCGTAGAGCAGAATTGGGTTTTTGGTGGTGTTTCCCTATGTCGTGGGGCCAGTTCTTGGGAGCACTCCAGCCTCCGCTCCCGCCCGGTGCCTGTGCCCTTCCAGAGGCAACAGCTTCAGCCTTCTTCTGGAGGTGGCAGAGGAGGGTTCCAGCAGAAGATCTGAAGAGGTGGTAAGGCCTGGGCTCCTGTTTGTGCTTGTCGCCAGTGCCCGGCCCGGCCTCCTGACGGGTGAATCAGCCCATCCGAAGCTTGGCAGTCAGCGGTGAGCCAGGGTTGCCATGGAGATGGGTGAGGCCCAAGCCCACAGGTCTGGGTGGCCTGACTTGTTTGTAAATGTTGAAGCCTGTGCGAACATAGAGGCTCTTATCTCCACTTCTGAAGCCTTCTTAAAATGTGGCTGGTATTTTGGGGCCCAGAAAAGGCCGATAGGGGAAACTCACATCCTTGATTATTGATTTCCTGGGTGCCATGGGCAACTATGCCTACAGGTCTCCCAGGCTTGGTACCTTTTAAAAAAATAATAATAGTAACAACCGGGTCTGCTACATATCTTTCTGAAGAAGGGAAGTAAAGAGGTAAAATCCCTTCCCTCTCTGCACCATGAATACCTCCTTCCCACGGAGGTCATTCGGATTACCATTCCTGTCTCATCCTCACAGAGCTCCTGGGAGGCATGTATGGGTGTGAGGAAGGTAAATTTATCCATGGTCCTTCCACCACAGGGTGCTCACACAGACCCACAGAATCCAGAACCCCTGTGACTTAAATTGCCCTGCTCCCTCCTGCCCGGCCGCCTCCTAAGACCGTAGGGACAAAACCAACAGCCACCGGGTGCCGTGAATCGCCCCCCCCATTGTCTTGTGTCTTTCTTGAGGTTTATTATTCTTTTTTTTTATTTTAAGATTTTATTTATTTATTTGACAGAGAGAGATCACAAGTAGGCAGAGAGGCAGGCAGAGAGAGAGAGAGAGAGAGGAGGAAACAGGCTCCCTGCTGAGCAGAGAGCCCGATGCGGGACTTGATCCCAGGACCCCGAGATCATGACCTGAGCCGAAGGCAGCAGCTTAACCCACTGAGCCACCCAGGCACCCGAGGTTTATTATTCTTATTACTGGCATTATTTTCCCTACAGAATCCAGCTGGCTATGCCACACTGTGGCTTCCAGACTCTTGTCAGTGCCTCACCTTTCTGAATCCCCCACTTCAAGCTAGGTTAAAGCCAAGACAGGGATCTTGCCATCTTTTTTCACTAATGAGAACTCTGAGGTGTGGAGAAGTCAAGGAAAATGCTAGTGTCAGCACCTTGGGGGAGAGGAGCGTGAGACCCAGAGTCCACGGCTGGCCACAAGTCCACGGCCGGCCACAAACCCAGGGCTTCTCAGCAGAGGTGTGCCAGAGACTCCCCTGGCGGGTGCGGGACTCCACAGGCACCTACAGAATTCCCACAGGGGACTCTGACGCCCAGCGCACGTAGATCAGGCCCTGGGTGGCCCTGCCGGTGGAGCGGGGGCCTCCTACTCCTTGCTTTGTCATTCTTTCTGGGAGGCCACCTGCCCTTCCAGAAGGACAGTGGGAAGCAGGATAGCAAGCACCCCTCTTTCCCCTATCCCAGCCCCTCCCTGCGACCTGCCTCCAACCCCGCCAGAGTGCTGACGTGACTACCTAAAGTCTGAGGCCAGCCTCAGAGAAACCACATGTGGAGAATGAGCCACTCTCCCCCTCTGGGCTTTCTAAGGCAGCTGGATAGAGATAGCATAATGAATATTTTGTCCTATTAAAAAGAAAAAGATTTGACCCTCAGGTCGCATTGCAGGAGAAAAGAGGGGACCTGGAGGAGAGTGGGGCCTAGCCAAGACCACCCAGTTTGTTTGCCATGAGAAGATTTTTCCTGGGACTGGGATTTGTCCAAGGCAGATAGGGCTCTTTCCACCTGAGGGGGTGGGCTGCGGTGCCACACGTATGTGTACACACACACACACACACACACACACGCTGCTCTTTTCCTTCTTGTCACATCCTTCTGCAGGCTTTCTTCAAGTGTTTCCATCCGGGGGGGGCTGCCTATCTGTAAATCTGTGCAGAACGAGTTTTGCAAACTTGGCATGGGGTCCAGAGCAACCAGGTGCCCCTAAGTGGCATCACACTTTGATTTGTTTTCAATCCGCCTTCAGAAATTAGAGACATTTCCTCTAACTCCAGGTGTGTTTTAGCATAAGATTTCTGGGCCTGGCCCCTCCCACCAGGCTTATGGGGTGACTCCCTGAAGTCCTCCTCTTCACGTGGGTGCCTGGAGCAAGGTGTGTGTTCAGCGTTGGCAGAGGGGATGACCAGGAAACTCCACTGTGGGCCCGAGCTGGTACACTGCTGGGTTCTCAGGTCCCCTGGAACCGGCATGAGCCCCAGGTGACAGGGTTACCTGTGCACTCTTCAGAGAGCCGAGTGTCAAACTGGACTTCCTGGTGGGGTGAGGACAGTGGCTCAGGGGCTCTGCATGAAGTCTCCTTTTCAAAAGACTCCATCCGGGTTTGTCCCTAAATTTCACTGTGATGTTCGTCACATGCCCTTGTGGGTCTTTCTCAGTATTTTCTTTGGACAAGTTACTGTTCTTGGCAATTTTTGACTTTGGTAGTGAGATAGCAGAAGTTGGATCTGGATGAAAAGCCAGATGGGAAAGGAGGTTTGTTGAAGGGAAGAGAGAGAGAGGAGAAGGTTCAGGTGGGAGTTTCAGAGATTCTGTCCCTTTGAAGTAACTGTCTCATGTATGGGATAATTATTTGTTGATTGATAATTCATTCACTGTTGTGTGCGAGGTGTGACTGGGCCAAGGGACTAGAAAGCCTGAGAAACAGCCCTGCCATAAAGGAGCTTGTGCCTCCAGTGAGACGCAAGCCGAGCACACCTGCAAGAGGAAGGGCATGTGTGTGTGTAGTGTAAGGCCACAGGAGAGAATACACGCAAAGCTCGTGGGCTTGCATTTCCTTGGGAGGAGGCTGAGGACATCTTTGGTGGGGAAGCAGCAGGCCACTGTGGCCAGGATGGTCTTCCAGGAGGAAGGACTGGCGTGAGCAGAGGAGAGAAGGCAGGAGACTTACTTGGGAACCTGAGTGATTCCATCTAAGGGGTGGCTGGGAGAAGGTGGGCTCAGGGCTCAATGGTGTCATGCTGCTGAGAGATCAGAAAAGGTGAACCACAGCTAATGCCTTAACTTAAACTTAAAACCGAGGGACGCCTGGGTGGCTCAGTTGGTTAAGCATCTGCTTTTGGCTCAGGTCATAATCTCAGGGTCCTGGGATGGAGCCCCACATCAGGCTCCTTGCTCAGTGGGGAGCCCGCCTTTCCCTCTGCCTGCCACTCTCCCTGCTCATGCTCTGTCTCTCTCTCTCTCTGACAAATAAATACAATCTTAAAAAAAACAAAAACAACAACAACAACAAAAAAAAACTTAAAACTGAGCAATTGACCTCAGCCGCGTGAGCTTTTCAGGAAAATGGCTGCTGCCCCACATGGAGGGCAGGAGGCAGGCTGGGTGTGTTCTACAGTGACTACTTGTGGGGACCTGGAGGTGAATAAGCCACCAGTTTTGGTGTCAGAGCACCAAGCAACCAGAAGGGAGCAGTGAACCTGGAGGCAGAGAGGGTTTGTTTCTATTTGGAATTTTAGGGTCGAGAGACGGAAGCTTTGAAAGAAACCCAGCTCAGTTTTAGATCTGTGGATCTTAGTTTAGATCTACAGTTTCAGATCTATAGAAAGGTTGCAGAGAGAGTATAGCGAGCCCCCCATTCCCCATCGGTTTCCCCTGTGATTAACACCTCTGGGACCACATTGCATGTGTCACAACTAAGAAGAAAATTAACGTGGTACATTACTGTTGCCTAACCCTAAACCAGGCTCCATCAGACCTGCCTTGTTTCGCCGGTAAGACCCTCTTTCTGTTCCGGGATCCCAGCCATGATACCACGTGACAGTTACCATGTCTTCTTCATCTCTGATCTGTGACACGTCTGAGCCTTCCCTGGTTTCTCAGAGACGACCTTACACTTCGGAGAAGCGTGGGCCAAGTATTTTGTGGAATGTCCTCAACGTGGGTTTTTCTCCTGGCTATCTTCTAAGAAAAAACAAACATGCATGAAGAATGCAAGCATTTCCAACACAACAGTGGGGGAAAGCTCTTCTTTTTCTCTCTGCACTGTCAGATAGATGGGCCCATTTGGGGGCCTAAAGGGAAAGAAGCTTTTCTTGGCAAAACCAAAATGTTTCCCCTTGGCTTCCTTTGGGAACAAGGTAACCAGGTAGACTCGGCTGTGCCTCAGGCTGGGAGTCGAGGCTTGGAATTCTCCACTTCCATCTCCACACACAGCTGGTGATCTTGGACAGTTGGCTGTCCTTTTCGGGAGGGGCCCTATGAGAGGAACTGGTTCACTGAGCGTCTCCATCAGACCCGCTCGGATCCTGCATTGTTGCCAAAGCAAGATGGCAGCCGGGGCAGCGGTGTGGCCAGCGTTCCTGTCACAGGTCAGCTCGTTCACCCGGGAGGAAACCAACAACTTTTGGCCTCCCAGACCCCTGTTTTCTTAGTTTATGGAGTCCCTTCATAATCGACTCTGTGCCTTTTTTTCAAAGTGAAAGCTCTCTCTGGTTCTTGCCGTTTGTTTTTTCCTAGTGTTCTAAGTAGCTAGGGGTGAGAGCCAGGTCGGGGGGCTGAGGCGCCCCCCAGCACCATGCCAAAAACTGAATTCTTCTAGAAAGTACTCCAGAGCCCCTTAGATAGTGCCACATGCACAACGGGAGCCATTATTAGGTGGTGACCAGTATATGTGGCCTTGTGACCCCAAGCCATCCATCCTGACCTGGCAGACTAAAGCAATTTCTCCCAATAGCATTCCAGAAAATAGGGCAGCTAATGGCTTACATATCTTCCCCTCAGGCCAATTAACTCAGTAATCCAATCCAAAAAGGCCTTAAGACACACTCCTCTGATTTCTGTGAACCACGTGCTCCCAGACCTGCCTCTGACCCTAGGTATCTACCCTTCTACCTGGGTATCTTGAAGCCTCCTCCTCTTTCTCTCTTTCAGTGAGTTCATAGGCCTAAGAAACTGAGATCAATTACTGCTTTTTCCATTTCTCCAGAGCCAGCCGCTCTTTCTTCCTCATTTTAGTGAAACGCTGTGGCTTTGACAACCAAGGGCACATGTGTGGGATCCCCAACTCTCTCTGGCCCTGTCCTTGGCCAGGGTGAGACCTGAAGTCTTTTCTTCTCCTGGTTCCAGTTCTCCAGCCTGGTGTCCTTCTTGCCACTGGTATGTGTAAACCAGAGAAATGATTGGACTTAACACAGATTTGGCTCAGGGTCCTTGAAATGATACAATGGAAGAGGTCTAACCATTGCAGGTGTGTTTTGGGTACCCCTGCTGTTATCCATGGAATCATTCCCGAAGAGAAATAATTGCACATAATCGAGAAAGCATAGAGCAGAAAAGACAGGCCTCTCCTCAGTCCCAGGTGTTCTCAGCTATAGCACCAGCAAGAGGGAGGACTGAGGACAAGGTTTGTGGCCAAGCTTGGACTGAAATTGAGACCTCCCTCCAGCCTATAGTGTTCTCAGGTTAACATGATCATGTCCACAGGGAGGCCCGCGGCCTAAGTCTCCCATAGTCCAGGGCTCTCATTGGGCCTCCATATGTTGTGGGGCGATGAGAAAGTATTGCCGTCTTTCCTTTAACTCTTCCAGGACCCCAGGGGAGCTAGGCCAGGGCCTGATCACCACAGTCAGGACCCCACTTAGTGTGTACTTGTCCTGGACTCAGTGCACGGGGATGGGGATGTTGGAGCTGGCCCCACCGTGTCCCTGCCCCAATGGTGGCACTCCTAAGCCAGGAGAACCCAGTCTGAACCAGGGGACCCAGGCTAGAAATGGGGGAGAGACGCCTACTTCTACACCACCCTCGTCCCCCGCCGCTGGAGCTGTGTCTGCTGCCTTTGGATTAGGCCAGGAGGCCCTCACTCACCTGCAGGTCTTTTGTGAATAAGAAGGAAAACTTGGCACCGTGAGTTTTTCTTCTCTGCACTGTGTAGCTATGGGTCACCTGGTGTCCTTACTTCTTACTGATGTTTAGTGTTGCCTTCTATCAGATGAGAGCTAAGAGGAGATGCTGAATGACTGTCCTCCGCAGGGAGGGGTGCAACCCTGGGGACCTGAGTGCTGACCGAGTTACTCTCACAAGGCCCACTTGGTGGTACCCCCCTTCTAATGTCATCTCTTTTATTTCTACCCATACATAAATGGTAAGGAGGGGCCACATGTCACCATTCCTGTTCTACAGATGGGAAAACTGAGGCAGTAGAACCCTGAGCCAGGAATTCCAGAGCTGTGGATACACAGTGCTGGAGGTGTGGGCAAGGGTTTGACCCCACTGCAGGCCGAGGCCCTGGGTCATCACATCCGCTGTCGCCGCCTCCACCCCACACATCTGCACCCACTGCCAATTCCCCGGGAAAAGGAGAGGAGCAGACAGTTACAGAGAGAGAGGCCTGGCCTCACCATGGATGGCCCACTCCCAGGGCAGAGAACCAAGCTCCCTCAGGAGCAGGGGCTCTGACACAGGGCACCTGTGTCAAGGAGGGTGGCCTGGGAACCACTCACTCCTCCCGTGGGCTCTGCAATGCAGCCTGGGAGTCACTTTCACACAAAACCCAGGCCGGGTGAGAGACGAGGGAGCTCAGCTCTACCCTGGGAGTCGAGGACCGCTTGGCCGGGGGCCGCCTGCACAGGCCTCTAGTTCAGCAGTGACAGGCGGGGATATGGCACCTTAGTTGTACTTCCTAGTGGGAAGCTCTGCCCTTCAGGGTCCAGTATCTCAACTTGCCCACCTACAAAATGGGATTTTGGGGAAGATTGGGGGATTACTCACGTATCTTACCTGGGGAAGATTGGGGGATTACTCACGTATCTTACCTGATGTTTATAAGGATCACTCGTTTGGAAGCGTCTGCCTAAAACCGAGAATGGGTCCGGTCAGCCTCTAAGGTTTGTCAGAGACAGAAGGAAAGGACAAATGTGGGCCACTCCAGGGAGACTCTGCTGAGTCGCTTACTGAGCCATGTGATTTCGTGAAGAATCACAGCTGCCCTCATGCGTGCTAGACTGTGCCCGCTGAGCATCTGTCGTCTTTTTTACCGTACAGTGCATATACGGAGTAGTGCATGAAACACGAATGGTTTAAAGCCTCATTACGGCGTCAGTATCCACAGCACCACCACCCAAGTCCAAAGCTAGACTGTTCCCAGTGCCCTAGACCCTGCCCTTGTGAGTGCTATTCTCTCCCTCCCCCTACAGGGCACCCCACACTTGACTTTATGATAATTGCTGTCTTTTCCTTTTCCTTTGTCATTTACATGGACCCCTAAACAGTAAAGCGATTTGTAACTATAAAGAATCACACTGCATGTGTTCTTGTGTCCCTTGCTTCTCTTGTTGGACACCATGAGATGTGCTCATAGAATTGCATGTGGCTAACCGTGGCCCATGTTCACGGCTGGGTAGTGTTCCAGCATTGTTCTGCCGCTGGGCTGCTGGTAGGTAGTGGTTCCCCACCAGCTGATATTTTTAGCAAATGGATTGATCCCCACACTGTCTGCTGTTACTAGCAGGTGCACAGTGAGAGGCAGAGACCGAGGGTGGTCCTAGAGCCCTTTGCAAGCCTCCCTTCCGGTGTCATGGTGCTGTGCTCCCCTGGCAGGACTAATGCCCACATCTGGGATATCTTGCAGCTTGCCGGAATCGCAGTCCTTGCCGTCGGACTATGGCTCCGATTCGACTCCCAGACCAAGAGCATCTTCGAGCAAGACAGTCAGCCTTCTAGCTTTTACACAGGTGAGTGGGGAGGAGGCGCTGAGTACCTCCTCTTAACTGAGGAGATTCTGTGTTGATCCAGGGATTGGCCTTGGCAAAGACTTTTCCTCTGGCAGACCCCCCCACCCCACCCTTGGCCTGTCCTGTCCTTTTCAAGCCACGCTTTGTGCAGTCCAGCCCACAAATTTGCATTTGACTGTTGTGGTTTCTTTTATCATGCTGACTAAATTTGGCATCCTGACCATCCCCCCCCCCAGTTGGAAGCTGGCTGTGCCCAAGTTGCTGCCACTCTTGAGGTTTTAAGAACCTCTGTGCTTGTCCCTGACCCTCTCTTGATGCCCTGTCTTCTTAATCTTACTCAGTTCCTTAATTCAAAAAACTTTGTCCTGAGCATCCAGACTACAAGGAGTAGGAGAGGTGAGCCCTGCCCACTGTGCAGATAGGGGCTCTGAGACCCCAGACCACCTGCGTCCTGGATCAGACAGTCAAAACGAGTGAGAGTCTAGCAGAGATGCCAACCTGGCAGACCTGGGGGGGGGGGCTAGTTAATGCCGCTGGTATTCGAGGGCATTTGGCCGGCGTTTGGTTTTATTTGTTTGTTTTCTGAAGTGCTTTTGCTTTAGGGCAAAGGTTTGCACTTTAAACAAAAATAGACTTAGCAGCTTACTGGACATCTTTTTATATTTTCTACCATTATTCTGTCCCTTCCCCCCACTGCCAAGGCTTGTCAAATGCAATTCCCCAGTTTCTAGTCAACTCACAGAATACAAAATCCCACTGCTCTTTCTGTTTTGGGATAGGAAACACTCATTTACGAGAAATAAGAGCAGCCCCCTATTTTTAGGACGATGCTGCCATGTCATCAGGCTCAAAGTGTAAGTTTGGTCATTTCCTTCCCACCCACCAAAGAAGTTATTTTAAAAAAAAAAAAAAGATGGAGAACACAGCCTGAAGAGAGTGAGCCCCCAGGCCTTTTGGAAGGCCGCAATGGCTGGTGGGCACAGGGACCCCCTTCCCGCCTCCCAGATGCACCTGGGCCACTTGGCTACGGCGCCTGGCACGGTGGAAGTTCCCCTGCTTGTACTGCCTGTTGCTGTTGTTTTGGGGATTTTTCAGGGTGTGTCTCCCACTTTCCGGAAAGAAAGTGAGGGAAAGAATAGCACAAGTATGTTTTCTGAAAAAACTATGCGCATGCATGCACGCGCGCGCGCGCGCGCACACACACACACACACACACACACACGGAGTTTTTAGGGAGTAGGTCTCCAAAGTGCCCAGACTTGTTTTAGCAACAGCATTTTTGCAGGGTGGCAGGGGAGGGGGGCCTGGAATGCTGCCCTGTGGAGAGGAAGCAGCATAGGGGTGCTGTGCTGAGGGGGACCTGACCCGCTCCTGCCCTCCTCCTTGTCATGCCCGGGAGCTGCGAGCCCTCTGGGGGGAGACAGGAGAGCAGATCTGTCCAGGAATGGAGAAGCAGGTAGCAGCGTTGGGCCCGTGTCCTGAGGAGAGCCTGGCCTCCTGCTCCGCTGCCATTGTCCTCTGCAGAGTGCCTGGCAGGCTTCGGTCTTTTGCTTCCTAGGACTCTGGCTAATTCCCCATGTTTCTGGATCTGGGAGGTGAGTGGAGGAACCGGGAGGAAGACAGCTCCTCCTCCGCAGGTTGCTTGCTGTCTCACGCGTGTTGTTACGTGATTTAATCCTCGTAACTCTTTAGGATACGTGAAATGATTCCCACCTTATCAATGAAGGAACCAAGGCCCAGGGATTAGAGAACATGCTGAGCTCGTACCTGTCAAGAGGCAGGGCTAGGATTTGAACCCGGGCCTACGAAAGCTGTTTCTTGGCCTACCCGTAGTAGATTGAGGGGAGGACTCCCCATGTAGAAAGAGAAAGTATCTCTACCAACTGGATGTTCCCTGTTGGGGAGGTGGGCAGGGAGGAGGCTAGTCTGGCCTTTGACCTCACCCAAACTGTAGTTGGGGGAAGGGAAGCGCCCAGCACTGGTGGCCCTGGCCAGCAGGTGACAGGTGGGGAAGTCACGCAGGATGGCAGGAGAGTGAAGAGCACATGGCTGGAGGAGCCATGGCCTTCCTCTGGGAGTCACAGGGTGCAGGATGGCCATGATCCTACACAAAGTGACCAGAGGCACAGTCCCAAAGAAACACGGCGATCCCTAGTTGGAGGCCAGCGACCACTGCTCCCTTGGCTCCAATAGAGGAATACTGGCACTTTGCTTCCCTGGGAAAGAGCTCAGCTTTGGAGAGTGTGTTCTGCTTGCAGAAGCCCTACAAAGGAGGGCAATGCAAGGGACACTCAAGCATCCTCAGACAAGTGGCCACTTGGGTCTGGCTGGGCCTTGCACTTCACCGAGTGGGCTGGGAAACCGAGTCACCGTCACTCATGGGCAGAGGGCCAAGAAGGCGTCACCCTTCCCCCTTGAGCTGTGACACCAGCCTTTGTATTGACCCATGCCCCCTCTTCTGGCGGAGTGCCCGCTCCACCCCTGCCGATAGTCTGGGCATAGTGGGGTGACCTTACCTTGCACAGGGGGCCTCCCCATCTGCCGCGCAGCCCACCAGCCAGCCTGACCACACAACCGGCCCTTCGGAAAACCTGAATTACCCCGGGGTGGGTTTTCTCCAGGGTGGGCAACGGCTTTTAAAATAGAGAAAGAATGCATAACCAGTCCGAGAAGCAAGTGAAAAAAGAAACTTTCCAACATTCACAACAGTCAGTAGTAAATCCGGAGCAGCTGATGGCCTTATATGGGCCTTCTCCCCAGTTCAGGCCCTGGGAGATTCAGCCCGTCAGCAGTATCCATAATCCCAGGCTGCAAATACATTGGGGAACTTTATTTTCTTGGTCCCAGGCCAGCAGCCCTTCTTAACTCCTTGGCATCCTTCCAGAACCATAGCCACTGACTGAGGGCATCCTGGGGCCCCAGGCAGAGGCTATGGATGTCCTGGTCCACCCTTCCCTGGGACCATTCCTCTTCTTAGGACAAGGTGCCTAAGAGTTTCCAGGGTACGTGGCTTTTGCCCTCAACGAGCTTGCGGCCTCGGGCGCTTGGTTGCTCTGTGCCCAGTTCTCCCCAGCCTGAGACTGGCAGAACTCACACACCCACAGCCTCTCCGAAACAGAAATATACCGTGCTTGGCAAGTGGGGCATCACCGTGATGCTTATATTAGTGAGAACGGCCACCTACGGGACAGAGCGGGACCAAGGGAGAGCCACTGGGGAGCCACGTAGGGTTCCTTTGAACCCCTGATTGGGTATTTGGAGACAAGAAACTGTTGTTGTCAGTGGCAAGCTGGGGCCGGGGCAGGAGGCTGACGTGTCCCCCTGGAGCTAAAGCCCAGAGCCCTGATACGCAGGTGAAAAGAACGCTCAGTTTTGTGTATAAAGGACATCCCGGCATATGCTTCTGCTCTACCAAAGGTTTTTCTTCTCCTCTGACCAGGCCTATAATGTCAGCCTGAAAACAGAATCAACAGCCCTTAAGCAAATTAATACAGTAATCCTGGAGAAGGCTCCGTGACGAATAACTTTTTCCATGAGTCAGACAGAAAGCTAACATTCATTTGTTTTGTAAAGGGGAACGCTTTGTCATTTGTCATTGCCAGCCTTTGCTAACAAGCTCAGGATGTAGGCTGGGAGCAGCCTGTCCAGAGGGAAGCCCAGCAGGAACCTGCGAAGAAGCAGCCAAGCCCTCCAGTGGTTCCATGGCTTCCGAGGTGGGGGAGGGGGCCTGTTGCCCAGGAGCCCCCACTGCAGCTTCATGGCCACTGCTGAAGTGCCTGTCAACAGCCCCCCCGGGAATTGCTTATCTTCCTCCCCAGCCGGAGAGGGTGAAGCCAAGACACCCCCACATCTGCAGCTCTCCAAACAAGATACTACACCAGTGACCTTTGTCCTGCAGTCTTCATCTGCTGAGCCCAAAAATGAATATTTACCATTAACCAGAAAGCAAGCCCATTAGGAGGAGAATCCATCGCATGCGCTCTCTTTCTCTCTCTCCCTCTGCAGAGGGAAGTGCTTTTTCCTTTAGTAGCTCTCCATGCAGCCAACCCAACTCCCCTGACATCTGCCAGGGCTGTCCTGGTTTACGAAGCGGGGTCTGGACTTCACAGAAGACATGTCCACCCACTCCCACTCCGACTCTGTTCCATGTGCTTGCAAATCCTTTTGATCTCTTAATACCCCCTGTGTATTCAGCCCTTGCTGTGGAGCTCAAAGGAGTGACCTCATCCTTCGTTGTCTTCCCCCGATGAAACGGGGAGAAACTGGGGCCATTTGACTGCCGTGGCTCGCCTGTGTCCCTATGGCAGGGCCACCCCTCCCGCAGTGCCCGTGCAGTGCGTGGGGCCACGTGGCCTGTCTGAGTCCGGCCCGCCGTCCCCACACTGTCGGACAGCCCAGGAGGCTAGGACTTGACTCGAGGACAAGCTGCATTTGTCCCCATGCCCAGTCTGGGCCGGGCATGCACGGGAACAATACCCATATTCATACGACGAAGGGGTTTGCCAGTAAACCCACGTGACTTGACATCACGACAGATGTGGGGGGGAAAGGGGAGAGACACAAACGCTCCGTTGTGTGCGCTCCGCTCGGGGCTGCCCGGGAAGCTCAGCTGCAGGCTGCACGGTTTGTTGCCTGCAAAGCCTCAGCTCTGGACTAGGGGTGCAGATGGGGGACAGTGAAGTCACTGTAACACCTGCCGAGGTTCTCACTGCACTGTCCCGTTGTGCATTGTGCGGAAACATCACAGACACACTCTCTCAGCTTCAGCCAGCACTTCGGGGAAAGTCTCTCTAGTCCCAGTGAGTAGGGAGGGATCAGCCAGTGTATAAAGATGCACCGCGGTGGTTCTGAGTGACGGCCCTCTGACCCTCGTATTACGCAGAACCGCGGCAGCCAGCATTTGTTGTGCACCTTTGGCTCCTGTGCCTTCGTCTGCACTGCGAGCCCTGAGGTGGGCATCGTTCGCACTCCCGTCTCACAGATAGAAGGTCGTTGCTCAGAGAGAGGCAGTCGCTTTCCCAGGGTCACAGAGCTGGCTCTCAGGCCCCGACGTGCTCTCCCCACGTGACAGGAGCCCCTCTCCAGATTGAACAGAACTCGCCTGCCAGACAGGGAGGCTCGGGACCTCTCTGCCAGCTTCCCCATGGGGCCTCTGCCCTGGGGAGTGGGGCAGCTGTGACTTCTCCAGAATAGGACTACCAAGACTGGCCCCTCTGGGCCTTCCCTGGGGTGTGCCGGAAGGAAGGACGAGGGCAAGGCTCCACTGTGTTCCCCTCCCAGGGTTTTACACCATGTTGGGTCCAGGCAAAAAGTCACTGACCTTCTCACTCAGATTGAGGACTTTAGAAACTGTGTCCTCACCCTCCCTTTAAAGGAGGATCCTGTTCACCCTTCACCTGGAACAAATGATTTGCAACACTAAAACCTCTTCAGTGTGCTTTAAGGGATGTTTTGAAGTTTTCTAGCCACCGGACTCTCATTTTACTGATAAAGATACCAAGACCCAGAGAGGGAACGTGTCTTACCCAAGATCGCACAGCACGTAGTAGCAGAGTCCGGATCAAAGTGGGAGGTCTTCTGACCCCAGGCCTATGTTTTGCTCCCTAGAGCAAATACTCATTCCTTGGCCAACACGTGCCCTTGGCCTTACGGACCATGTGTGCCTCACTGCCCCCCGGAAGCAGGGCAGGGAGGCACCCCTTCTGGGAATGAGGCAGAGCTGGCCCACCCTAAGCAGGGCTGTTTGATCACCGCAACCCCTTCCTACCGAAGCCTGCACTTGACACACTCTTCTGTCCGGGGGAAGCCAGGCCAAGACTCCTCGGAGTCCCAGGAAGTCAGTCCCAGTCTGGAGGGTCTGTTTTAATTGGTGTGCATGGATTCATCTTGCTGGAAACAGCTGACAGACTGGATCGGTTTGTGTCCTGAGTCAAATCTGGGGATTTCTGTGGATCTCTTTGTCCTGGTTAGGGGGACGTGAGCACCTTCCAGAAAAGCGAGGGTAGGATGGAGTGAGGGCTTGATGGGGTGGGGTCCTAGAAGACAGACTGGTGGGAAGGAGACTTAAGAGCAGAGATGGAGGAGGCTGTTTTGAAGGATGGGACACTTCTCCCCTGACGGAGGGGTGATAAGGATGGGGGCACAGCCCAGACTCTTAGGGAGGGGATAAAGGAATTGCAGGACATATCTGGGCCTCCACACTATTGACTCCCTGCCTTGCCCTCTGTTCTCTCCCCTCAGGAGTTTATATTCTGATTGGAGCCGGTGCCCTCATGATGTTGGTGGGCTTCCTGGGCTGCTGTGGAGCCGTGCAAGAGTCCCAGTGCATGCTGGGATTGGTGAGTACACCATCCACTCCCCACAGCCACTCTGACCCCCGGACCCCTGACCCCAAGATCTCATAGAACACATGGGGTGGGATGGAGTGAAGAGGGTTCCCTAAGGGCTTGAGCTCTCCTCAGCAACTCCACTGCAGGCCCCGCCCCATCCTCCTACAAGGCAGCCATCTTGTCCTCCTCCCCCGAAGCAATGTCTTGCTCCTCTTCCTTTCTGGAGCCTCTCTCTCTTATCACTTCCCTTAGGCGACTAAATGCCAGGACTTTGTTTTCCCCTTTATCGAGGACCACGTTTGCTTTTTTTCCCTGAATCCGCAGGTACCTTTGCTTTCTCTTATTTTAAGATTTGTTACAGTTTTCTTCAAATTCCACAGTATATTCTCTCTTTATTTCCTCAAATTCCTGTGGTTTTTCTGAGTGAGTGATGGGATTTTATCACTGACTCTTCATTAACACCTTAGAAGTACCAGTTCTGGGTTCAGCTATGCCCCGTTCTTTCCTCCTGAGGAATCTCTTCCTACCACTGCTTTCACTCCTCACCTTAGCTAAGGCTCACAGTTTCATAAACTTCTCCCCTGTCCCTTCTAGGGTGTTCATTTGTGCCCACAGATGCCCGACCCCCAGAGACTTCCCATTCTTCCTTGGTCTCCAGAATACCCTCTAGTTGCTCTCATTGCCTGTCTGGGATTTCTCCTCATCCTATCCCTTCTTTGTCTTCTAGTTCTTCGGCTTCCTCTTGGTGATATTTGCCATTGAGATAGCTGCGGCCATCTGGGGATATTCCCACAAAGATGAGGTAGGTTTCTCCCATAAGATCTCTTGGGAGTAATACAGGTTTGGGAATTTGGAAGTGGGAATGATGAGGGCGGACGGGTGTCCCAGTTGGTCACTTCGGTCAGCTTTCAGCCATCGCACATGCCTCTTATTTCACCACGCTCCCACGTGCCCATCAGAATGTGATCTCCTCTAGGAAAGGGGATGTGGCTGTCCTGCCAGCCACTCCGTCCAGTTCCGTGGATGGTGCTGGCACATGATAGATGTTCAGGAAATACTCACTGGGTCTGTGTATGTGTATGTGTGTCTCACACATCAGCAGCCCGGCCCCCATCTCCTCTGGAAAGATGGCTTAGGAAAACAAGACTTTGTGTGGGCTGGACCCACCACCACCCCCGCCCCTTCACCTAGTCTCTGAATATGTGCCTCCATGAGCTGAGTGCTGTCCAGACCCCACGTGAGTCCAGAGATGTGCAAGCTGTGGGCCCCCCTTGAAGCAACTGCCACCTGGGTGAAGGATATGCATAAGTGTCATAGAAGTCATTTATATCCAGAAGTTCCAAGGAGTTGGAGACGGTAGCATGCCAAAGGGAAATCTCATCTGGCTTCATGGAGAAGTGGGCATCAACACAAGCCTTGGATGAGAGAGAGGATTTCAGGAGGAAAGTTGGTGGGAGACTGAGTACTTTTTTTTTTTTTAAAGATGTTTATTTATGTATTTATTTGAGAGAGAGAGAGAGGAAGCAAGCCTGAGCAGGGCAGGGGTGACAGAGGAAGAGGGCGAAGCACACTCCCCACTGAGCTGGGACCCCCAACATGGGGCTCAATCCCAGGACCCTGGGACCGTGACCTGAGCTAAAGGCAGCTGCTTAACAGACTGAGCCACCCAGGTGCCCTTCGAGGACTTTCTTTTAAAAAAAGACAGCTGAACATGGGCTCCCACGGGGAGCCACTAAAGAGTTGTGGGCCAGGATAGGCCACATCAGAACAGTGTTTTAGGAAGGGCTGTCTTGGCTTGTACAGCAGCAGCAAGTGCAGGGAGACTGGATGCCGGGACCCCATTTAAAGAGAGAAAAAAATAGAGATTTAACGGTCCAGATAGAAATGCTGTAACCATGGAAATAGGAAGGGATGCTAGTGGAAGCTGCTGAAGGAGAGATTCTGGATGTTGGTCAGGGTGAGAGACAGGTGTTGGTTAAACTAGGGTGTACCCCGGTGCAGAAGGAGAATAATTGTCCTTCATATTATAGTTGCTAATACTTATGCCAAATTTACTCTGTACCAGACACCGTGCTAAGGGCTTAACATGCAGCATCTCCTGTAAATCCTCACCATAACCCCTGAGGCAGAAACTCCTATAATCTCCATCCTACATACGCAGAAAAGGAAGTACAGAGAGGTTTGGTAATTTGCCAGAAGTCACACAGCCTCTAAGTGACGAAGAAACAAAGGGAAGCCTGAGGAGCTAGACTGGTCAGGAGTAGGATGGTGTTGTTACCGTTCTTTAGACTGGGGAAAGTCCATTTTGTTCACAAGTAGAAGGGAAGGAGCCAAGTTGGGTGGAAGGGACCAGCCAAAGGTACAAGAGAAGAAGGGAAAATGACCAGAGTGAGTTCCTAGGGATGTGGGAGGAGAGGAGAAGGGCCCTGGAGGCTCTGGGAGAGGCAGGACCGGTCTGGGAACTTCAGTCTGCAGGGACATTCTCTGAGCACAGGAATCTGTTGTCTGAGCAGGAACAAGATCAAACAGGTGACATTTGTCCAAGAAAAGGCCCTGTCTGCCCCTCTCTTTTCTGCCCATCCCAGGTGATTAAGGAAGTCCAGGAGTTTTACAAGGACACCTACCACAAGCTGAAGTCCAAGGACGAGCCCCAGCGGGATACCCTGAAAGCCATCCACTACGCGGTACGTCATCCCCGCAAAAGTTCCTTGGGCGCGCGCATGTGCACAGGGACCTGAGCACACCAGACCCGGCATCTGTGTTCTGGTAGTCTGCGTTGTTCGTCTCTCTCACCTGTCCCTGCCCTTCCCTCTGCAGCTGAACTGCTGTGGCCTGGTTGGTGGAGTGGAACAGTTTATCTCTGACATCTGCCCCGAGAAGGATGTTCTGTCAACCATCACAGTGAAGGTAAACTCATGTGCCCCCGCCAGCTGCTCTGGACCAATCCCACCAGGGTTGACTTGAAATCCTGCCCTCTCCTCCTAGGAGTTCTCCTCCTGTGCAAGGGCCCCTCAGTGGGTCCATCTCTTTTCTCCCTTCCCCTCAAGCCTCTGCTTCCTCAAGGGCAGCAGAACAAGGACCAAACCAGGGAAATAATGAAATATTTAAATGTGCCAACAGTTCATAATTGGAAGCTGGACCTAATGTCCAAACTTCAGAATAATCAGAAGTAACCTAGTGGCCTAATGGGAGCTAGACCCCAAAGCAGGGGCTTACCCTTCTTCCTTCCCTTATTTCTTACCCAGACTTTAGGGACCCACCTCCATATCCCTTGGGTCTCCCTTCCATCCACCAGCCAGGACACCTGGGCACTCCTATCCCCCGTCCTTTCTGGGACCTCCCAGCATTCCTGGTGTGAGACAGGTGCTATGGGAGGGAGGAGGTACACTCACTGAAGCAGGGATTGTGTGTGACCTGAGTCCTGGTTTGCCCCCCTCAGCCCTGCCCCGAGGCCATAAAAGAAGTCTTCCACAACAAATTCCACATCATCGGCGCGGTGGGCATTGGGATTGCGGTCGTGATGGTGAGTATTGAGGACACCAGGAGGGAATGATTGTCTTAGTGGTTAACATCCATGAAGCACACACTCTGGCCATGGAGTGTGTTAACTCATCAATTACTTTATCAACTAATTTAATCCTCACCATACCTATGAGTGCGAGCTCTTGGTATGCCCCTTGTACAGACTAGGGAGTAGAGAGACAGGTTGAGTTGATCAAATCATCTGAGCTCATGTGTGAAGCATCTGGGATTTGAGCTCCGTACGTCTCTCTCCGGTTTGTGTTGGCTTACCATCAAGGTTCAGGAGTAAGTGTAAGGTGATGCCAGTGCTGCTGGTCCATAGACCACACTCTGAGTAGCGAGGGTAGAGATCACCCAGACCTGTTAGTTAGCCTGGGATAATCTTCAGGACATGTTTTTGTTATGCACCTGCTGAAAGTAGTTCAATAGAAGTTACATGGATGGGAATTGTTTCACGCACACACACACACACACACACACACACATCCCATAGTCTGAAAGGCATCCAAAGGTGGACAGCCAGAAGGAAGATTCCAGACTTGAGATAATCTACTGTCCTGCTAATCAACACTCCCAGAAACCATTAAAGGGCAACCAGGATTCCCTGCAGTCACCCCCTCTTGCCCCAAAAGGGAGTAGTAAGAACCATGTAGGGGACTTAGCTCTCCTCTGCCCCAGTAAGACTATCCCAGAAGTGAGAATTACTTCCTTTCTTAGTGGTTATTTACACCTAAGAAAGGCTTGAGGCCACTTTCAGCAAAAACCATTACAGTACTTCTTAAAATGGAATATAAAACAGAGACACACACATAGGTGGAAAGTAGTACAAACCTGTTTGGATCATTGGAATATCTGCCCTTTGAGCATTAAATTGAGCTCTGAGCTTATTTGTCATGCTCTGGAAGTTTCCTCAGGGAAGTGGCTTGTGCCGTTTACATGAGCAAGTCACCGCAGACCCGCAGAACCCCAGCAGTCAGTGACTCTTCCTGTTACCCAGCCCCCGTCTCTCCTTCGGCACCCCTCAGTGTGCCTGGCCCTGTGGTCACTATCCTTGTTTGTCTTGGCCCGGATGACTCATGTCTTTCCTCTCCCTCACCCTTCCCTCGGCAAAGCCTCCCTGTTCCTCATGTTCCCTTCTGTCTTCTAGATATTTGGCATGATCTTCAGTATGATCCTGTGCTGTGCCATCCGCAGGAGCCGAGAGATGGTCTAGAGTCAGCTTGCACCCCTGAGCAGGAAAGTCCAGTCCTGAAGATTGTCGGTTATTTTCTTGGGGTTCTGTTTTTTAGCTTTGGGAGTTTTTTTGTTTTGTTTTTATTTTTGTTTTGGGGGGTTTTTTGGTGTTGTCTTTTTCTGTTTTTTTACTTTTTTTTTTTTTTTTGCCACTAACCTTAGTATTCATTCTGCATTTCTAAACAAAGAAGTTATTCCATGTTTGTCTTTTTAATGCTTTATTCAATATTGGTATTCATAGTTGAGAGATTTGGGGATTTGGTTTGCTTTGGTTTATATTTTGTTGTTGTTGTTTGTTTTGCTTATTATGTTAAGCAGAAATCCTGCAATGAAAGGTACTATATTTGCTAGACTCTAGACAAAAGATATTGTACATAAAGAGAATTTTTTTTGTCTTTAAACAGATAAAAAAATGTCTATCATACTTAATCAGGTTGTAACTTATGTTGAAGACAATTTGATACGTAATAAATGATGATGACAATATCCTGGACCAGTTTTTGGTTTTTGTTTCCTGTATATTTTGAAAGCTATTTGTTTTTCAGATGTCTTCTAACCTCATTTATTTGAGAATTAGGTTGGAAAGTTGGTCTCCCTACTTGACTAATGAAGAAAGCAAGACAGGAAGGGATTTTGATCCCACATCACACAGTTGTTAATAGAGTCTGTACCAGAACCTAGCCCATGCCTCTTCCTTGTATCATAGGTTGTATGTCGGGAAGATAGCAGTAAATGTGACCTCCCTGTTGGCGGGGGACTTAGTTTTCTTCACTGCTCTACCCCAAACACCTAGAACCTACTGTCTCTGGTGTGTAGTGGGTGCTCAATAAATATTTGTTGGCAACTATTATTTGTTGAATAAATGAGGGCATTTGATCAGGGAGGCAGAATATTAAATGTTAAATATTATATATATTATAATTTACATTTTATATATGAGTGTGTGTGTGTATAATTTGCTACACGGATTTGACCTTGTACGATCATTAGAGTTGTTTGCATAGTCTCTTTAAGACCATTGGCTTTGCATCAGACACAGGAACTTGATGTCCTTGGGGAGAGCAAGAACAGGCCAGAACTCAAACAGGAGCTTGAGAAGACAGACAACTCTGTGTCAGTTCTTGTTCCTCTGATGGGGGTATGGGTC
Organism: Neogale vison; assembly: GCF_020171115.1. Lineage (NCBI taxonomy): Eukaryota > Metazoa > Chordata > Mammalia > Carnivora > Mustelidae > Neogale > Neogale vison. Next base: position 102,205,085 of record NC_058102.1, on the reverse strand, counting down.
CCACTGAGGCTAGCACTCTGTGTTAGAGCTAAACACGGGCCAGGAGCTGGAGGAGCTGACATGAGCCAGCAAAATAAGCAACAGTTTTGTGTGAGCTGCAAAATGTCTCATTACCTTTCAGGCCTCCCATGTGAGGAGGGGAAAAACCCACGGTTAGCGTGCTTGCATCTCATTGCTATTCTGTGGCCCCAGGAGCCATATTAATCTGAGCATTTGAGAGCTAATTGTACTGTTTCAATGTGGAAATAGCAGGCCAACTCTTTTTTCTATGAAAATGTGAATGAGCCCATCTTAAGTCAGCATCATAATCCCTGGTTAATTCTAATGTCTGCCCTGTTGGTGACTGCCAGCTCCCTCTGGTAAAGTAGGTTCCATCTACACAATTTCCACTCTTCTTCTCTGCTGAAGAGTAGGTGGGGTCAGAGTATAACAGATTTGCTACTACTTAAATTGAGGAATACCTCAGCATTATACCCCGTCTTCTCAGTTTGTCATAAATAATGGGTCAATTGGCTAGCTTAAGCGAAAGCTAAAGAACACAAGTAGTATCTCCTGGAACCCAAGAATGAAACACAGTTGAGCCATAGGAAGTTTCTGGAACCACGGACTAGGAACTCCTGCAGCTTTGCACTTCTGAGTGCTGTGTTCTGCTCCCCAAAGAGACCACTTGTCTCTGCTAGCTACTCCATCCACATGGGTTGCAAAGAGAGCTGGTGTTCAACCCCCAAGTTTACGCAGACAACCTCCAGTAGCCTCACTTGAAATTTCCAGAGAGAAAATCTGTCCCAGTTTTCAGTGCAGTATCTATCCCTGACTTCAGTGGAGGGGTACGTGTAGTAAAGACTCATCCATCCTCTCACCTGTAGACTGAACCTAAGATCAGAAACGGAGGGATCACTGAGAGCTGGCAGACCCCAGAAGGGAGCGTCCACGCTGTGCCCAGTCCAGCCCAGTAAGCTTGCCCTGAGTCCTGGTGGATCGGTCTAGTTGAAGGTCTACAACTAAGGCAAAACCAAGATCGGCCAATGCTCTCAGGGCCTGAAGAACTTTTGGAACAAAGTCCTTCAGGAAGTTATAGGTCACAAAAAGGCAATAGACTGCCAATAACAATAATAGCTGTGGGTCCAGAAAGAACCTCCTTGGGCAAAAGAGGAAGGGAAACACAGCTGTGTTTGGCCTGTGTCAGCCTCTTGGTTCAACTGGGAAAGGCAGAACAGGGGCAGCAAATTTGAATATAAACAAACGGATAGTAAAGGTTATTACAGGTTATTACTTTACCTGGTGCCCTTCAAGGACTGAGAGTGCTTTAATATCCCCAAACTCCACGCCTTCTACTGTGGAGCTGAGTGGTGCGAGGGTGGAGGCAAGACCACAAGTATCAGGCACTCCTTCCGTGCTTTGCCATTTCCCTGGCCAAGGAGTCTGAACTAGCGCATCAGGACACTCCCAAAGGGTGGTGTGTTTTTGTTTCACTGAAAATGAAGGATCTCCTGAGCTGCTTGGGCACAGGATGGAATAGTCTGGGTGGTCTTCCAGCACAATCAGATCCATAGCTGGGTGAACACTCCCATACAAGAGGAGAGAGCCACTGGTGGGCTTGGGGTTGGGGAGACCCTGCTTTGCCCTCTCTGGTCAGTATTTTAAATAACTTGGAATATTATGAAATATTACAGGTTTCACAAAGCTCTGAGGAATACCCAGTAATGTGAGTAACACAATTATAGTTCAAAGAGATCTCAGGATTTGTAATACTGGATTATGACACACAAAGGATGTATCTTATGAGGAATAAATAATAAGTAAGTGAAATCAAGCAGTCTACACTAATATGTTTAAACACAGCTCCTCATCCCTTAATGCTTCTAGCTGAAGAAGAAGTTAGTGCGTGTTTGGCTGGCTAGGTAATAGGGTTTTTCTCTCATGCATTAAGTCTGGAGACAACTACAGGTATTGATTCAGCAGCTAAACACTCAGAAAGATGGCATCTCTGTGATTCTCTTGGCTTTCCTCTGTCACAAGGTAGTTGCCATGGCTCCAACCATCTCTACGTTCACAGCAGGAAGTAGAAGGGCAAATCCTTGCTACAAGTATCCCATTTATCTAAAATGCAAAATCTTGGGGTGCCTGGGTGGCTCAGTGGGTTGGGCCTCTGCTTTCTGCTCAGGTCATAATCCCAGGTCCTGGGATTGAGCCCCACATCAGGCTCTCTGCTCAGCAGGAGCCTTCCTCCTCTTTCTTTCTCTCTCTCTCTGCCTGCCTCTCTGCCTACTTGTGATCTCTGTCAAATAAAAAAATAAAATCTTTAGATTAATTAATTAATTAAAAAATAAAATGCAAAATCTTCCCCCAAAAGCTCAGAAGCTAACTTCCATTCATGCATCATTGACCAAAATCTGTCCCATGAGTACTCAGCGACAAGGGTGGCTGAGAAAATGAGTATGTAATTATGCCAAACTACAAAGAAGATGGGAAAGGGTCAAATGCGTTATGGGTATTTCATTCCATTTTAAAAGCTAGAAGATGGGGCGCCTGGGTGGCTCAGTGTGTTAAAGCCTCTGCCTTCGGCTCAGGTCATGATCCCAGGGTCCTGGGATGGAGCCCCGCATCTGCTCAGCAGGGAGCCTGCTTCCTTCTATCTCTCTGCCTGCTTCTCTGCCTACTTGTGATCTCTGTCTGTCAAATAAATAAAATTTTTAAAAAAATAAAAAATAAAAAAAATAAAAGAAGATTCCAGGGCGCCTGGGTGGCTCAGTGGGTTAAGCCCCTGTCTTGGGCTCAGTTCATGATCTCAGGGTCCTGGGATCAAGCCCCACATCAGGCTCTCTGCTCGAAAGGGAGCCTGCTTCTCCCCCCCCCCGCCCGCTTCTCTGCTTGCTTGTGATCTCTCTCTGTCAAATAAATAAAATATATTTTTTTTAAGTTAGAAGATTCCATTTTAAAGAAGCTCCGTATTTGCCCCCAGAACATACAATTAATATATTGGATACAGATTTGAATCCAATTCTATTTTTCTCCAGTCTTACTGCACATCTCACATAGTGGCGCCTCCAGGATTAATAATACCACAGGAAGAAATTTAACAGGAACATACTGGAATCACTTGATTGGAAGAACTCATTACATAAATGCAGGATGGAGAAATAACTTCATTTGAAAAAAAAGAAAAAAGACAAAGAAATGTAGCTTACCACAAACTTAAAGAAGCCAAAACTGTGAGGTGAGGCTATTACAGGTTCCATCCAGAGACATAGGTGTCTGGATGGAGGGAGATAATAAAGCTACCACAGATGAAGCAGTCAGGCCTTAGGGCAGTATGGTGCTCCACTCTGGGGCCTGTCCTCAAAAAATAAGGGAGCCAAATAAAGACCTAGAGATAGGAGAGGGGAGGGATTAAAACCATGTCATCCCAAAGGAGAGTGAAGGACCAAAGGATTCTAACCTGGGTGAGGTGGGGAGAACCAACATGCAACAATCTTGGTTTCCAAATATCTAAAGAACTGTAGGGTAGACCAGGGGCATATGTGGTCCCAGAGACCGCAATGAGAACTCATGGCAGAATTAACAGGGAACAGATGTTGGCTTAAAACAAGGAAAACTCCTTGGAACCTGGGGCTATTGAACAGAGTAGTGGGCCCCAAAGTGTGAAGGAGGCTCCAGGAGAATCTGGAGATGGGATGTGCCAATCCCTGCACCAATGGGGCCTTGAGGAACCCCTACATCCCTCCCATCTCTAAAATCATATAGAGATGTACGTCTCCAAGCAAATACTCAGTGTTGGGGTGGAAGAATTTTCTCTGCTGTTCAAGGTCCTTCCAGTTGGACTAAGAATCAAATTGACAGGAGGCAGATTAACAGTAGGAAGCCATATTTAAGAGCATACATACAGGGAATCCACACAGACATGGAAATTCCAAAGACAGGCAACATGATAATTATATAAGCTAAGGAGGGGGGTAAAATATGAAGATACAAAGAGGAGAAAGACCAAGAAGATGAAAAGAGATGCTTGGAAAACAAAGGTTGCTCTATTATGCAGCTAAATGTCTTAGGTAACACGGAATCTTTGTTAACAGCTCTCTTCCTGGTACAAGCAGGCAGTTGATGGGGAGGTAGAGAGCTTTTCCTGAATGTGCTGGGGTTTGATGGCTTTTGATTCAAAATAATGTTTATACCAAAGTGGCCCATCTTGGGGTACCTGCCCTTGGCCCTTCCATCAGGAAGCCAGTGCTCTATATATATGTGTGTTTTCCTTTTCATTATCGGGGGAGAGGGATGAGAGTGAGGAGAGGACCTCTAATAAAGGTTAAAGTAATAGGAACCATGAATATTTCTATGGGCAACCCAAAAATATTTCAAAATAATGTTTTCTATCTGAAACTGTTGCATATTTTCCATATTCAGTGCCATTGCTGGGCTCTTCAAGATGCAGGGAAAAGAGCACTCCAGTCCTTAAATAATAGGTTTGTTGAAAGGATATTCAGCATCTCAGCAACCATACCACAACTTCTGATTTTTGCATTTCTAGCCTGGATGGTGCAGCAGGCCTAGCAGAGGTCTAAGACTGGGCTCATCCCAGCTCTGCAAATGCATCTCTGCTTCTCCCTGCATCTCACATTCAAGATCCCTTAGCAGAAGGGATCTAATGATTAGTTTGGCCCTGCCCAATAAGAAGCATCCATTGGCATCCCTTGTCAGGACACCCATCCCTGGTCCCGTGGTTGTGGCCAAGGGAGCAGTGTTAATGTTCAGGATGCCCTTTGGATGGCCTTCCAAGCATAGGAAACTGGGCAGAAAAGACTCCCCAGGACCACTTTCCTGGGGAGTCTTGGTCATCCTGGTCAGAGCTAACTGGCGCAAAGATGACTAGGTCAGCCACCCTGGATGAGCCCTGACACAGAGTCTTTACCCCAATGTGACCTGCCATGGAATTCTCAGAGTAAACATGCCTGGCGAGGATGTTCTCCTTAAGTGTGACCACACTCCAAGAGAGGCAGGATTTTATGTATGGGTCTCTGAGAAAGAAGTTCCAGAGAGGTCTGTGAACCATGGAAAGTTAATGGCAGTTACAAGTTCATGAGTCCCAAGCCAGGGATCATCAGAAGCTGAGGACTTTCACCCCATGGAGCTAAGTTCTCTCCTCGTCCCCTCAGCCCACCCTGAGTCCCTCGTCCCCTGAGCCCACCCGACTGCCGTCAGTTTTAATGCTGACTTGGAGAGGCCTGGGAAGCAAATGTAATAGCTTTTATTCAAGCACTGGCCAGCAGACCCCTGGAGAGCTAATTCAATTTCTTTATTTTTAAATTAGATTTCCCCAAACCATCTGCTTCCCCTGCAGCAATGCAGACAGGATCAGATCTTTTCCCAATGTGGAATCTCTACTACTCCGCAGGGCTCTAGGAGCCAGAACTGACCTACCCAAGCAAGGCAGTGAGGGACCCGGGGGGCTATTCCAACACACCCTGCAAAGGCAGTCACTGGTACCCACAGATCTCATTGCAGGATGTGGGCTATCCAACTGGCCCTCAGCACTGCCCTGGGAGTCAGGGAAACATGAGGAATATTCTCTATTCTTAACACATGGGAAAATTGAGAACCCAAGGAAGGAGGCAGTGACTTGCCCATGACCACAAAGCTCAGTCAAGCCTAGAGAAGCCCTTTGGCGATGGGGGAATGTCAGAGAGAGACACTAAAACAGATCTACATTCTAGCATTTAGCTAGCATGGTCTTGGACCTTGGTTTCTTCATGTGTAAGTAGGAACTGATACAACATATCTCACGAGGAAGTTTTGAAAAGTGAAAGTATTTTAAAAAGCTGGGGGGGGGGCACTACCAAGCTGTGAAAAGACATGGAGGAACCTTAAATTCATCCTGCTAAGAGCAAGAAGCTAATCTGAAAAGGCTACGTACTATGTGATTCCAACTATATGACATTCTGGAAAAGGCAAAACTAAGAAGACAGTCAAAGGACAGGTGGTTGCCAAGCATTAGGTAGGGGGAGCGGATGGAGAGGTGGAGCACAAGGGATTTTTAGGGCAGTGAAACTACTCTGCAAGATACTGTATGTAATGGTGGATGCATGGCATCATAAATTGGTCAAAACCCAGGGAATATACAGTGTCAAGATAAACTATGGACTTCGAGTGATGACAATGTGTCAGCATTGGTTCATCAGTTGTGACAAATGTACACTTTGATGCCAATGTTGATGGTGTGGGAGGTTATATGTGTAAGGGGCATAGGGAGGAAGAAGTATTTGGAAACTCTCTGTACTTTCCAGTCAATGTTCCTGTGACCCTAAAAACAGCTCTAACAAATAAAGTCTATTAATTAATTAATTTATTTTTTTAAAGATTTTATTTATTTATTTGACAGAGACAGATCACAAGTAGGCAGAGAGGCAGGCAGAGAGAGAGGAGGAAGCAGACGCCCCGCTGAGCAGAGAGCCCGATGTGGGACTCCATCCCAGGACCGTGAGACCATGACCTGAGCCGAAGGCAGCGGCTTAACCCACTGAGCCACCCAGGCACCACCCAAAGTCTATTAATTTAAAACAATTTTAAAATGTTAATCTGTATATAACAGGATGATAACACGGAAGTTTGAACTCAGACATCAAGATAGAGTAGATAGAAGAGTCCACAGTGGGGTGCCGGGTACCGGTTTTCTATGGATCCATCTAAACACTGGTGACATTACTTGAGCCTGCTTGCCATGATGGTGCTGGGTGGTAGCACGTTCCATGGACTTCCATGAGAACTTGAAGGCTACTCATTGGCATGTAGGCCAGAGTAACGATTCTTCTTTTTTTTTTCATTTTGTTTTGTTTTTCATTATGATAAGTGCATTATTTTTTTTTAAGACTTTATTTATTTATTTGACAGAGAGAGAGATCACAAGTAAGCAGAGAATCAGGCAGAGAGAGGAGGAAGCAGGCTCCCTGCTGAGCAGAGAGCCCGATGTGGGTCTCGAACCCAGGACCCAGGGATCATGACCTGAGCCGAAAGCAGAGGCTTTAACCCACTGAGCCACCCAAGCGCCCTGATAAGTGCATTCTTTAACCCCCATCCCCTATTTCCCCCTAAACCTCCACCCACCTCCTCTCTGGTAACCATCAGTTTGTTCTCTATAATTATAATTAAGAGTCTATTTCTTGGTTTCTCTCTCTCTCTCTCTTTTTTGTTTCCTTTGCTCGTTTGTTTTAGTTTTTAAATTCCACATACGAATCAGACCATAATGGCATTCTCTTTCTCTGACTGACTTGTTTCACTTAACATTACACTCTCTGGCTCCAACCATGTTGTTGCAAAGATTTCATTCTTTTTTATGGCTGAGTAATATTCCATCACACACGCACGTGTGTGTGTGTGTGTACATACATAGAAAATCTTCCTTATCTACTTATCAGTCGATGGGCATTTGGGCTGCTTCCTTAGTTTGGCTATTGTAAATAATGCTGCAATAAACACAGAGGTGTATGTATCCCTTTGAATTAGTGTTTTTGTATTTTGGGGGTGAATATCCAGTAGTGTGATTCCTGGATCATAGGGTAGTTCTATTTTTAACTTTTTTGAGGAAGCTCCATACTGTTTTCCAGAGTGACTGCCCCAGTTTGTATTCTTACCAATAGTACAAGAAAGTTCCTCCACATCCAACACTTATTGTTTCTTGAGTTTTTTATGTTATGTTAGCAATTCTGACAGGTATGAGGTGATATCTCATTGTAGTTTGGATTTGCATTTCCCTGCTGGTAAGTAGGGATGTTGAGCATCTGGATGTATTCTTTGGAGAAAAGTCTGTTTGTGTCTTCTGCCCATCATTAATTGGATTATTTCTTTTTTGGGTATTATATTGCATCTGTTCTTTATATATTTTGGATACTAATCCTTTATTGGATATGTCATTTGCAAATATAATTCTCCCATTCCATTAGTTGCCTTTTAGTTTTGTTGATTATTTCCCTCACTGTGTAGAAGCTTTTTATTTTTATGTAGTTCCAATAACTTATTTTTGCTTTTATTTCCCTTGCCTCAGGAGATATATCTAGAAAAATGTTGCTACAGCCAATGTCAGAGAGATTACTGTCTGTGCTCTCTTCTAGGGTTTTTATGGTTTCAGGTCTCATATTTAGGTCTTTAATCCATTTTGAATTTATTTCTGTGTATGGTTAAAAAAAAAAAGTGGTCTGGTTTCATTCTTTTGCATGTAGCTGTCCAATTTTCCCAACACCATTTGTCTTTTTCCCATTGTATATTCATTCCTCCTTTGTCAAAGATTAATTTACTATTTAATTACGGTTTATTTCTGGGCTTTCTGTTCTATTCATCTATGTGTTTTGTTTTGTTTTTTTTTTTTTAATGCCAGTAACATACTGTTGTAATTACTACCATTTGTAATATAAGTTGAAATCTGGAATTGTTCCTCGACCTCTCTTTCTCTATGGTATTCTCTTAACAACATCCCACTCTCATTGCTCCTAGACTTCGACTTTTACCACATGTACATCTGAGCCGTGAACAACTTGGCTGACTGATAATACCATTTAAATTTCTACCCGCAGATCTCAACTGGGTCCTTAACTATCTTACCATATTTTTCTGATGATCTCCTCCTCTCTCATAGAACACATTTATATTTTCTCACTCCTCTCTGACTCACTTCTATAGAGAAATAGACATTTTATTCCATCTTCTGTGTCACCTCCTCCACTTCCTCCTCACCATCCCTTTACTAAATCTGCCCTTGCACCTGCCTTCCCTCCCATTATAATAAATGGATTTCTCTTTGCCCCAAGTACAGCGAACATTAATACATTGCTCCAAGCCTCTGTGCTCATTCGCAGAAACCTATGGACTCTCATTTTTTACTCCTTTTTCACTCCCACCAACATACAGTCACAAAAAACTAACTCTCATATTTTAAAAATAAATCCCATCTTAGACCCCACAACTTCTTTCAACTATTATCCCATTTCCCTGTTTTGATTTATAATAAAAATCTTTGAAAATATTATTTTTAAAAAAAGAAATCTGGAGTTGTAGTTTTGTCTTTCTTTTTCAGCTTGCTTAGGCTATTCGAGGCCTTGTGTGGTTCCATACAAATTTTAGGATTGTTTGTTCCAGCTCTGTGAAAAATGCTTTTGGTATTTTGATAAGGATTGCATTAAATCTGTAGATTGCTTTGGGTAGGATAGACATTTTAACAATATTTATTCTTCCAACCCAGGAGCACAAAATGTCTTTCCCTCTCTGCATCACCTTGAATTTCTTTCTTCAGTGTTTCATAGCTTTTAGAGTACAGGTCTTTCACCTCTTTGGTTAGGTTTATCCCTCAGTATTTTATTGGTTTTGGTGTGACTGTAAAGGGATTTTTTCGTAATTTCACTCTCTGCTGCTTTATTATTAGTGTGTAGAAATGTGACAGATTTCTGTACATTGGTTTTCTATCCTACAACTTTACTGAATTCACTTATCAGTTCCAGCAGGTTTTTGGTGGGTTAGGGTTTTCTATATGCAGTATCATATCATCTGCATATAATGAGAATTTTCCTTCTTCCTTACCCATTTGTATGCCTTCAGCACAACGATTCTGATATGTGGGATGATACAGCTCTGTTGATGTTTAAGGTTGATGGTAAAATTGTACCTTTGTTTAAGAGTGCACTAAAGGTGGTGAAACGTTTGAAGCTTCTGACCAAAACTGTGAAACCCATAAAACAAAGTCTGTTAAAAAGCATTAGAGAAAAGAAGGTAGAGAAGAAGCGGAGGAAGGGGGAGGAGGAAGTCAAGGGAAGAAGAGGGAAAAGGGGAGGGAAGGCAAAGAAGGGGAGGGAAGGGGAAGCAGGAGGAGGGGCGAGAGAGGAGGAGAGGGATGGGAGGAAGAGGAGGGAGAAGGAGCAGGAGCACACAAGTCGAATGAAACAATGAGGAGTGGAAGCAACAACAGAAGGCAACAACATTTACTGAGCTACCTTGCTTTGGTTTGGAAATAAAGAGGAGCCAACTCCCCTTAGTCCATTTTTCTTCCTCTTTAAAAGAGTTATCAGGAATTAAATGAACCAGAGAATGAAGATGAAATGTAAAGATGATATTCAGCAAATTAAAGTTAGGAATCCTCTGAGTCTCTTGAAAATAAATCCAATCCCATGATGTCAAGGGTAGGGACACATTTTCATCTCTTCTGCCACATCTCCTGTCCCCACTAGCCCTAGAAAAACCTAGACTCAAATTCAGTGGCCACCATGCTTTATATCAAGCTGCTCCCCCCCATTTCCTTCTGGACCAGAGTGGAGTCCCTTATCTCTTCCCACTCCCAGATCCTACAGATGACGCTGATGGGATGGAAGGCATCTTCATAGTTTGGTCCATAAATGACATATTGGGTGCCCTCTGGGTTAAAAGCAGAGGCAGAGATGGAAGGTCATAGCACTCAGTTAAGTACAAATCTTTCCCAGGGAGAGCAGTACTTTATTAAACCCTGGCTTACATGAGCAAATGTTACATCATTTTCCCCATAAAGAAGTGACCATTATATTTAACATAATCTACATCTTTTTTCAGTTGTGGCTGGTTGGATATCATTAAATAACCAATGTATAATCAGAGTCTGACCAAGAAGACAGAATCTAAAATAGGTAATGCATCAGAAAGAATCGAATACATGGAGCTGGTTAAACACATCTTTCTCAAAAATCAGAAAAGGGAAGGAGGGAATGAGAAGGAATAACCAGGGGGTAGGGGAAGAGAAGGAGGAGGTCAGACTATCAGACCCCAGAAGCTCAGACGCAGGGCCATGTTCCCACTGCTGCCGGTACCGGAGGGCTCGGGAGAGGCTGATTCTATGCCTCTGATCATTGGCCTGGGATATCTTTAACCTCCTCCAACTGGGAGCTCAGAAAATGCAGTTAGGGGAGGAGAGGTTTCAAGCAAGAAAGGAAACACTGGGCACACTCCTTTCCGAGCACAAGGAAAGCAGCCATAACTTTAACTGTAATTGGAAGCTTTGACTATCACCTGTGACTAAACCTTGTAATTCTGGAATGAAAACTGTGTTTTGCGACTCAAAGTCGCTGTAGGCCTTTACCCTAAAAGTCACCAGGATAGTCCTAAGACTGCCACACATCCGTCCCGGACAACGATAGACTCCTTCCATTGAACACAATTTAAGAACAGGACGAGACAAAAGAGAGTGGCTGTAAGGTTACAACCCATGGGCCCTGCTTGTTGGGCCTACTAAGTGCAAATAGAAGGTGCCTCGAATGTGGTAGGTGCACAATAAGTCCTTTTGTTATTACTGAATCCGAGGGCTCTGACCCCTCCCGCAGTGTTACATGACACAGAGCACATTGGGATCAGGACTTCCCTTCTCCGAGTGGGAGGGGCTGTCCCAAACTCAGCTGCCCACAGCTTACCATCCCATGGAGCCAAGGTCGTCCCCTATGGCCAACAGTGAGCCCCCAAATCTAGACTGACTGGCCCCAAGCCGCCTGTGGGTTTTCTCACTGACACAGTTGCTTTTGTATCTGCCCTTTAGAAAGGGCCAGGGTCTTTTTATTAGAACATGACAACTTATTTTTCTGACCCTGGGCTTATACAGTTTCTTTCCCCCCCCAACCCCTCAATAAATAAATAAAGCATGCTGTTCCTTTATCCATGCCATGGAATATTGTGGGTCTTGAATCCTCGTGCTTACCAGGTAGGGACCCAAGCAGAGCCCATCTGCATAACAGCCCAACCCAACTCTGGGGAACACAAAGCACAAGAGATTGACGCAGATGTGCAAGGCCCTCTGTATTCTGGTCTCATTCTCGCCACTCAGGTAGACCTCTCCACCCCAAATGCAGGCCTTACCCCAACTGGGCCCCCTTTGAATCGGCTTTTTCCCTTAATGCACACTGTGTGCACCACCACCCACTGAAAGTCCATCTCTCCTCCCTCACCAGGTCCCTCCCCACTTGAGGCCCAGCCTGGACTCCCATCAACCCACCATCATAGCTGCCAGCAGAGAAGGCACGCTGACCCTCAGCTGTTCCTGCTCCCCCCGTGGCGGATGCAGTTGTTACTGGAAGCGGGGCTGCCCGGCCAGTCTCCTTGCACCTGTAGATGAGTAGATCTTCCAGCTGGAAATGCTTAAGAACTAGGCATACCTTCCACACCCCCACCTAGCAGCTACACCCCAAGCACAGAGAGGAAGGAAGGAAGGCTCATGGGTCACCGAATGACCACCCAAAAGGCCACCTTATCGGGACCATGCACTGACAGGGACACAAGGAAAAATATTTTGTATTGCATTAAACCAAGACTTCCTGGTTTATCTGTCACAGTCGTGAGCTTACAGCTCAGGCTGCCTCCGACCCCTGCTTTGCTTGACCTCCCACAGCGCTCCAAGCCAAGACCACCTGAGGCCACACTCTACCTTAACCCGTGAAGATGCTTTGGGATACAAGCTTCAGGAGGCTAGGCTCAAAAATCTTCACCATTGAGGAACTTACTCACGTACAAGAAATTCAGACGTAGAGCAGCTCCATGGCTGACTGTCCTCAGCACACTGGCTTTTGCCCTGAGTTTGTCCCTTCGTGGTCTCAGGTGGTTATACCAGCTCAAGGCTTCATCTCCTCTCACAACATCTATATTTAAATAAAAGAAGAGGGTGTCTTTTTAAGAACACGAAAATTATTCCCCAAATTCCCTCAGAAACCATTCCTTCCCATCTCATTGGCCAAAATGGATTACATACACATTCTTCTTTTTTCCAATACTTCTATTTTTTCTTTTTTTAATATCTTATTTAGTTATTTGATACAGAGAGAGAGAGAGAGAGAGCAAAAGCAGGCGGGGCGGCAGAGGGAGGGGGAGAAACAGACGCCCTGCTGAGCAGGGAGCCTGATCTGGGGCTCCACCCGAGTACCTTGGGATCAGGACCCAAGCCGAAGGCAGATGCCCCTAATTCCCCTACTTTTTAAAAATTTTTTTAGAAAAAATTCTTAATTGAAGACAGTTGACACACAATGTTACATTGGTTTCAAGTGTCCAGTGCAGTGGTTCGACAAGTGTGTCCGTCATGCTGTGCTCATCACGAGTGTGCTACCGTCTGTCACTATATAAGGCGAGTACAATACCATTGACTATATTCCCCGCACAGTGCCTTTCTTCTCCGTGTCTTACTCATTCCATACCTGGAAACCTGGACCTTCCACTCCCCTTCACTCATTTTGCTGCTTCTCCCACTGCCCTCGTTGATTACACACTCATTTTTTTTTCTTTAAAGATTTTATTTATTTATTTAACAGATAGAGATCACAAGTAGGCAGAGAGGCAGGTAGAGAGAGAGGAGGAAGCAGGCTCCCTGCTGAGCAGAGAGCCCGAGGCGGGGCTCGATCTCAGATCCCTGAGATCATGACCTGAGCCGAAGGCAGAGGCTTAAACCACTGAGCCACCCAGGCGCCCCACACACTCATCCTTAAATCTAGGCAAGTAGAGTGGAATTATCATAAGAGGGTCAGACTAAGGAAGACTCATTCCCCAGGACCCAGGCCCAAGACTGGGAAGGGTTGCAGCCTCACCTGGAGCCCATGCGTCTGGACACCTGGAGTAGGGTAGGATCTGGTATTTAGGTAGAGTCCTAGCACTGTGAGCCCAGTTCATAGATGTCCCATACTTTCTTTTCATCGTCTCAACCTGTGGAAGGTATAAACTACTGGACAGGAAACCTGGATTCTGAAGCCACCAAGATTTTATAGGGATAGGGGCGCCTGGGTGGTTCAGTGGGTTAAAGCCTCTGCCTTCAGCTCGGGTCATGACTCCAGGGTCCTGGGATCGAGCCCCGCGTCATCGCAGTAGCAGCAGTGTCGTCGTCGTCGTCATCATCATCATCATCATCATCATCAGGCTTTCTGCTCAGCAAGGAGCCTGCTTCCCACCCCACCCCCGCCACCGCCTGCTTCTCTGCCTACTTGTCATCCCTGTCTGTCAAATAAATAAATAAAATCTTTTTTAAAAAAGAAAAAAGACTTTATAGGGATAGAGTTGAGTTGGAAACACTTTTTACTAGGTACTAAAAACTTCAAGAAATGTTGAGGCGTGACCTAGGAGTTTATAAATGACTAATCCCAAATCCTTGCTCCACGGCTTCTAATATTTTCTCCATTACGAGTCAAGCCTCAGTTCTGTCATTTGTTAAATGTGGGGAATCTCTGAGGTCTTGAGTCCCCTGATTGTAACCTCCCGAGGCCAGGGCCTGGCCTTCACTCTTTCCCTGTAACCCCAGTGCAGTTCTGGGTACAAGGCTTGCTTTCAATGGAAACAGAAGCCATTCAAGAATTATGATGTTGGGGCACCTGGGTGGCTCAGTCAGTTAAGCATCCGACTCTTGATCTAAGCTCAGGTCTTAATCTCAGGGTCATGAGTTCAAGCCCTGCACTGGGCTCCATGTTGGTCATGGAGCCCACTTTTAAAAATTAATTCATTAAAAAATGAAGTAAGAACAAAAGAATTTTGTGTTTACATCTCAACTTTGTGAGAGAACCTGTGATATTGTGAGTTACCATAAGAAATATGTATTTGGTATTCCTCTATTTCTGGCATAGAGCTCCTTTAGGAATGTCCTTGGGATTTCCTTAGTGACAAGAACAATGACGGTGTCTTGATATTCATAGCAAACCCCTTTCAACCCCATCTGCAGTTATATGAATGAGGTGACTTTTAGAACAGCACCCAAGGGTGGGGTTGGGTGTTAGGGAAACCAACCATGTGACTGGAGGGTTGGAAATTTCAATCACATCCCCTTGACATCTGGGGAGACGAGAGGGGCTGGAGGTTGAATTAATCTCCAGTGGCCAATGTCTTAACCAATTTACCTATGTGCTGAAACTGCCATAAAAACCCAGAAGGATATCTTTTTATTAAAAATCTTTAACAAAAAAAAAAAGTGAGGGGCTCCTGGGTGGCTCAGTTGTTAAGCACCTGCCTTCAGCTCAGGTTGTGATCCCAGAGTCCTGGGATCGACCCCGCATCGGGCTCCCTGCTCAGCAGGAAGCCTGCTTCTCCCTCTCCCACTCCCCCTGCTTGTGTTCCCTCTCTCGCTGTGTCTCTCTCTGTCAAATAAAGAATTTAAAATCTTTTTTAAAAATCTTAAAAAAAAAAAAAAAAGAATCCAGAAGGATAGAGTTTGGAGAATTTCCACACTGATGGACAAGAACGTATCCACGTGCCACGGTGTCAGGCCCCAAACTCCACAGGGACAGAAGCTCCTGTACTGGAAAACCCACCCCGTGTATCTCTTCATCTGCCTGTTGATTCATATCCTTTAATATCCTTTGTAATAACCCGTAATCTCAGAAGTAAACTGGTTTCCTGAGTTCTGTGAGCAGCTCTAGCAAATTAATTAGATCCACAGAAGGGATCCTAAGAACCTCCCACAGCTAGCCAGTCAGCTAGAGGCACAAATGACAATCTGAGCTTGCGAATGGGGTCTGAAGCGGGGCAGGCGGGGAGGGACAGTCTTGTGGGACTGAGCCCTCAACCCGTGGCATCTGATGCTATCTCCGGGTAGATGGTGTCAGAATTGGCTGGAATTGTAGGACACCCCACTGCTGTCAGAGAATTCCTTGGTGTAGGGGGAAAAAACCACACATCAGAACTAGAGTCAGAATTGTAGAACCCAGCCTCTGTGAAATATAGTGCTTTGTAGTTGTATTGGAACATGAAATCTGAATTTCATGCTGTGAGGACAGTCTGTAAAAGGGAATCCATCAGTCGTTGAGGGAGGCGGCGGGGCTGCATTGCAAAGGCTTCCCTGGGAAAACAGACCTGAGTTCAAATCCTGACTCTGCCGCTGAGTGACCTTGGACAAGTCGCTTAACCCCTGAACTCCCAGCTCTCTTCCTTAAAATGAAAGGGAGTTTGTACTTTGCCAGGTTCCTACAAAGCACCGAGAGGGCCTCAGTAAATGATGGTTCACCTTAATACTGGATTCTGTGATCACTCATGAGCAGGCTCAGAGACAGCGGAGGGATGAGTGAGGAAACCAGCCCCTGGGGCTATGACCCGGGAGTCCAGAGCAGGTGGCTAAGGCTCCTGGGGCAGATTGTAATATGCTGGTGGAGAAAAAAGAGCCGGCAGGCTGTGGGCCTGGGAAGCGCGGGAAAGGATTAGACTGAGAAGTCTTAGAGCAAGGAGGAGCCCCACTTCATTGCCATCATCGACAGACTCTCAGGACATTTCTTGAAGAATGAGGACCTTGGTAAAACATCTTTCTCTCCGGTACCACCCCTATAAAGTCTTGGTGATTTCAGGATTCGCAAGAAACTCCTTCCGACGACCTGACCTGTCAGTTGTCTGACCTCACCCACTCGCATGGCCAGTGGTTTTCACACTTGCTTGTCCAGGACCCAACCATACACGTGACTCAGTATAACCCCCACCATATATAAAACCCACATCCACACATACATAAAAGAAATAGTTTTATAATACGATACCCTTGCCACACGCACCGTGCTCTGCTCCTTCCTATTCCGTTCCTCTTCATTTTTTAGAGATGCACCAACTTAAATTTTGTGATTCACCAATGGGCAATGTCTCTCAAGTTAGAAAACACTGCCCCAGACGTTTTCATGACTTCACTCCAGTTTTGGAAATCAAAAAGCTGAAGAGAAACCAATGAAGGAGACTGAGATGAAGTAGCCAATGAGGTAGAACGGAGAACCTCCCTCCACTCATTCCAGGTACCACACTCTTTAATTTCTCCCTGTCACTGAAACTCATTGTCTCTCATAGTCCAGATGCAACCCTCTCCCAACCCTACCCAGAGCCTCCCAACCATTGATCTTACCTCCTCTCCCCGCCTACCCCCTCCATGATGCGACTTCCTCTTTATCTGGGTTAGATGACATAGTTCCTAATAATAATAATCCATTAACTGATTCGTTCAAGAGATAGTTGTCCACTCTGTGCCAAGCACTGTTCTAGATGCTAGAGATGCAGCAGAAAAGAAACCAAAGGTCCTGCCTGCAAAGAGCTTTTTATTGGAAGGAAGCAGACGATAAGCAAAGAAACATGAACGCTGAAGCTACTTCCCGATAACAGGCAGTGCAAAGGCCTAAGGCAGCAGGGTGCCCACAGGTCCCAGGGTCAGCACAGAAGCCAACAAGACTGGAGCAGAGTGAGCAAAAGCGGGAATCACAGGAGAGGAGGTCAGAAGGAAGCAAGAGGGCAGGGGGTCTCATAGGCTGTTCCAAGGACAGCAGGTTTTCCTCTCAATGAGATGGGCAGTCATTGCAGGTTTTGAGCAGAGGTAGTGTTCTGATCTGATTTACGTCTTACAGATTTCTCTCTGGTTGGAGAATGGATGGTAGGGAAGTGAAGGAGGAGGATGCAGGTTAAGATACTATTGGATTAAGCCAGGTGAGAGACGATGCTGACTTCCACTACGGCAGTAGGGGAGGAAGCAGAGAGAAGTGGGTACCATTTTGAAGGTAAACCTAATGGGATTTGCTGATGCGATAACGTCAAGGATGACTCCAAGGTTGGGGACGTGAGAAGCCTGAAGTATGGAGGTGCCTGTTATCGATATGGGAAGACTTGAGGAGGAGGTGTGGGGAGTGAAGAAATCAGGAGCTGAACTTTAGATATAAGAGTTGGAAATCCCAGTAGAGAAAGACATAGTCAGTAGTTTAATATATGAAGTTCAGGAGAGGGGCATCTAGGCAGTCGCTAAAACTGGGAGACGTTAGCATATACTTGATAGGAAAGTCACGAGTCTCGATGAGAGGACGTATGTGTAAGTGACAACAGGAGGGAGAAGAGGTCCAAGGATGGCCAGGAGGTCAGGCAGGCAAGGAGAAAGGGGCAAAGGAGAGCAGGAAGGAGCTGCTCCGAGAGGAGCGGATCTACTCAACGGAAATGCCTGCACAGGTGCCCACAGAGAGATGTGCGGCTGATGTTCTCAGTGGTGCTGTTTATTACTGCAGAGCTGGAAGAGCCCAAGAGGCCATCGCAGGAGAGCGGATAACTGAGCTGTTTCCTGTGCCCTATGCGATAGTACACAGCTGTGACCATGAATGGACAGAGGCACACTTTTAAAAACATAAGTCAGGTTATACACTCGGCTCGAACCTTTCAGTGGCTTTCCCTGTCTGGGTGAAAGCCGGTCTTTACCGGCACCTTCAGATTCTGGCGTGCATCTGAGAGCCCCACCATTTTCCTTCCGGCTCAGGCCAAGCAGGTGTGAGCAGGTGCGTGCCTCCGCTTCTAATGCCCTTTCCCTGTTTGCTTTCTGTTTTTCCCATAGGCCCTGTCACCCTGATTTCCCTCCCCTGACCAGAGTAGAAGCTCCTAGAAGGCAGAACATGGTTTTGTTCTAGGCATGGCAAGATGCCCAGCGCCAGGGCCACCTCCAGGTGTGGCAAGGCGGTCCTGGGCAAATATTCCTTTTCTGGACCACTGTCTAGATAAACAGTTGCAGTCACACAAAATCAACATGTCAGCACCATCCGGCAACTCAACTTTCTGGGATCCCACGGCCGCCAGCGGAAGCGAGCTGACTCCAGGCTGTTCTCCTGGAGCTGAGACGCAGCTGCAGAGCCCCTGGAGGACCCCTGAGCGTGAGTCCCAGAGCTTCTCCGGTCAAGTTTATTCATGGGTAGAGAAGGTCAGAGGGCACACTGGAGTGGGAAGGGGGTCAGTGGAGACCAGGCCCGGGTCTACAGGTGGTTCTTCCCAGTGCACAGAATGTATCCCTAAAAATTATCGAACCAATACCCTGAACTTGATTTTTTTTTTCCTTCTTCTTGGGTCCAAACACTGGTTAAGAGACCGTAAGTGCTCACGTAAACAGAGACTCTCTGCCACGAAGTGTATTTGCCAGCTCACATAGAAGGGTATGCACAGAGAACAGCGGTAGGGCCCCCATCCATGCCCAGGGCTGGGTCATTTGGGGGTGTCATTAGGGAACCAGGAGCAGCTCAATGTCCACAAATGAGCTTTCTGGGCCTCTAGAGCTCAGGGTGTCAGCCTACAACACTCACGGGGGGATAGAGTCCCCGCTGCCTTCGTGAGTGACCTTGGCTGGACAGATCAAATCTCCCAGTGAGACGGATCAAATCTCCCAGTGAGGCTTTCCGAGGAGCCCGAAGAAGCCAGACTTGGGGGTGGGTGGGAGTGCCAGGAGAGTCCCCCCTCCTCTGAGGCATCAGAGGCTATAGAGGGCAGGGCCAGCCTCTCTGCTCCCTGGACCTTGACGTGAACATGGGGGGCTCGTGCAAAGTGCGTGCCATATTTTATCTTCCTCATCCTCTGAGCAGCCCTCACAAAGAAGGTGTTGTGATCCCCACAGTTACAAATGAAGAAACTCAGGCTCAGAAAGTTTAAGTGAGGGCACCTGGGTGGCTCCGTGGGTTAAGCCTCTGCCTTCAGCTCAGGTCATGATCTCAGGGTCCTGGGATCAAGCCCTGCATCGGGATCCCTGCTCAGCCGGAGCCTGCTTCTCCCTCTCCCACTCCCCCTGCTTGTCTCTCTCTCTGTGTAAATAAATCAATAAAGTGTTAAAAAAAAAAAAAAAAGAAAAGAAAAGAAAGTTTAAGTGATTGGCCCAAATTAACACAGTAAGTGACAGAGATGGGAGTCAGGACTGAAGCATGCCTGTTTGCCTCCGAAGCCCACAGCACCAGCGTCCCTTACCCACATGCCTTTCAGGAACCCAAAGACCCCCAGAGCCTGGGAATGTGACCTCTGTTGTGCTTCATGGGCAACCTTCAAAGCCTGTAACAAGGAACAGGGCATGTAGACAGCGAGGAAGCATAGGAGGGCTCTAAATACAAGAGCTCAAAGTGGAGAGGGATACCAGGGGCCTCCTGGTAGGTGCCTACCTGAGTTCCAAGTCAGTCAAGTGCCATTTCAGACCAAACCTTCCAGCCCTCTGGCCACGGTGCTCTCTCACTATGGCCGAGTCACAGGGAAGAACAAAGCACAGAGTTGTGCTGGGTCAGAGCCTGGAGACTTCAGCTCACGTCCACAGGAGACCTGTCCTTGCAACAGAGTGCTACCTGCCACAAGCCAGACAGATGGAGGTGGACTTCTCACCTGGCCAGTCCTGGGAAGGGCAGCGCCTGGGGCTGGCCTCAGACACTGTCTCATCCCAGCTCCTGGGGCCGAAAGAGCCAAACCCCACCAGTGCAAGAGCACAAAGCAGCTGCTAACTCTCAGAGAATTCTCAGAAAGCATCTGCCCACACCCAGAATCCCCAGAGGAAGGCATGGAGCCAAAATGAACGTTATGGGTGAAAGAAAGTGGAATTCCTGGGGCATCTGGGTGGCTCAGTCGGTAAGCGTCTGCCTTCGGCTCAGGTCATGATCCCAGAGTCCTGGGATCGAGCCCCACATCGGGCTCCCTGCTCAGAGGGGAACCTGCTTCTCCCTCTCACTCTCCCTCTGTGCTCTCTCTCACTCTGTCTCTGTCAAATAAATAAATAAATAAAACCTTAAAAAAAAAAAAAAGGGCGGAATTCCCTGTGGGTAAAAAATGTGGGAGCACCTGGGTGACTCAGTCGGTTAAGCATCTGCCTTTGGCTCAGGTCATGATCCCAAGGTCCTGGGATCAAGCCCTGCGTGGGGATCCCTAGTTAGCAGGGAGCCTACTTCTCCCTCTGCCTGCTGCTTCCCCTGCTTGTGTGCACTCTCTCTCAAATAAATAAAATCTTTACAAAAAGAAAGAAAGAATGTGAGGAAGCTAATTTTACTTCTGAGAGGAAGAGGATAGTGACAACAGAGGGCATAGGAAGGAAGATGAGGAAGAGAGCAGGAGCTGGGGCTTTAGAAATGGCCACAAGAAGCCTGAATGAGAACATGCAGTCTAATCTCCAATTTGTAGTCCTCACAGCTGCTCAGTAACTCCTTTCCATCTCCCCAGGTCATCAGGAAAACCTGCCACACAAGACACTTCATGGTTTTGGGGAGGAGACGAGTTTTGAAAGAAGGGGAAAAGGTTGTGAGGTTGACAAACAGGATCTTGCCCAGTCAGTCATGGTAAGATCACTACCTGGGCAGAAGCAGGAACTCAGGGCCAACTGACCAAGAGGATGAGTTCCAACCTCCAACCCTAGTCGTCTGAGAAATCTGGAGGGAGACACTGGAATTTCCACAACGGGAGTGAAGTCTGATTCCGATATGGGAGGTGGCATGACTCAGCTGCCCAGCTGCCTCCTTTCTGGTAAAAGTGTGTGTGTACTTTCCATCTGGGTCGAATGCAATGTCACACAGCTTTGCTCTAGCCCCCTGCGTGTTGGTCCAGAAAGCATTCTTGGGTCCAGTAAGGAGGAGATGACTCCTTGATGACTGCTTGCCACCATAGCTCTGTGGTCCTGAGTTAGTTAACCTTGTCACTTCTCTGAGTCTTCTTTCTCTCTTCATCAATAGGGATCCGAGTTTGCAGGGATTAGACAGACAGTTCGGGACAGAATGAGGAGCAGAACCCTGGCCCACTGGCATCATGCTGAGTGGTTTCAGGTAACTTCAGTCCCTGAGAAACAGGTCAAGGAACTTCCTCTAGATCACAGTGCAGCAAAGTAGAGGAGCTGGGATGTGAACCCAGGTCCACCACACTTGGAAACTTGCCCCTAGGACAACAAACCAAGACTTAACTGCAGTTTCAACTTCTCCAGGAATGGAATTTTCAATCAGTCCTTCTGGAATGCTCTGGTCAGCTCCAAAGAGGTAATCTGTCACATGGGCCCTCACCATCCCTCAGAAGAAGAGGAGGAAATCCACCTAATGAGACACCTTGCCCTTCTCCCTAAAGGAAGATGACCTGGGTTGGTTGACCTGGTTGGCTCAGTTAGTTGGGCAAATGACTCTTGATCTCCAGGGTTGTGTATTTGAGCCCCACATCGGGTGTAGCAATTACTTAGAAAAATAAATAAAGGAAAGAAAATGACCTGGCCTGAAACAATCTTTGCTTTTGCTAGTAACATTCTTGCCCCACCCTCCTTCCTGTAAAAACCCTCCATTCTGTACAATTCCTGGGAGCTCCCCTCTCCCTGCTAGACTCCCATCTACCAAATACATAAAAGACTTCATAAAGCCAATTAGATCTTCAAATTTACTTGGTTGGATTTTGTTTTTTAGCAGAGGTCACTGACCTTGCACAAATCAGTTTACACTGCCCACAGGAGGCAGGTAGTGATGTGCCTAAGCACACTGTCTCTGGAGGTGAATGGCCCATCTGGCTCTGAAACCAGAATGACTTACTTGCTATGTGTGGATTGCACTCGCTGTGATCACACTTAATCCCTCCAGCCTCAGTTTCCACATCTGTAAAATGGGCACGTAGTAGTAACTACCTTTTTGGGTTGTTGTTGTGAGGATTCAAAGGGTCAGTACATGTAAGTGTTTAGAATAGCACCTGACACATAGAGCTCGAGAAATATTTGACCAAGAAACATGAGGGCTGAGGAAGGGATGAAACTGGGTGAGGGAAATGTACAGAGCCTAGGCTGATCTTTCAAAAAGTTTGACTCTCAAGTGGAAGAGGGAAACAGTGAAAGGCAATGGGGGATCATGGGAAGGTTTACTTTTTAAATGTTGATTCAAAGGAGCCAGAAGAGAGAGAGTTTGAGGATTTGGAGAGTACAAGGGAAGAGTCAGGTTTCAGGTGCCCAAGAGAGGGTGGGAGGGAGGTGAGGTGGGGTAGATGCCAATAAATGGGTAAGTGGGTGTGGGTGGGAGACCCCGGAGGCCTTCTGTTTAGTCCCTGAAGTAGAGATGACACCACCAACTCAAACTGAGGAGGTGGCTGAGAGGGGAGCAGAGAAGTTCCAACCTGCCCTTCAGGAAAATGGAGGAAACCGCTTTAGACTCAGCATGAAAATAACCCCTCACCTCATAGGACTTGACAATTCGCAGGCCTATTTCTCACCTCCTCCTCAGTCCACCCCACAACAATCCCAAGGAAGATTCCTGTTCTCCCTTGGCAGGAAGGAATCAGCCTGAAGGGGGTCGAGGTCCCAGCTTAAGAGTGGGACCCTAGACCTAGAGCTGGGTTTTCTGAGTGGGGCCTCTGCACTCCATCCTGCAGGGCCTGTTGGTAGAGCACGCACCAATGCACACCCCCGTGCACTCATCGCACATGCGCACACACAGCCCTGCCCAGAATGCCCCTCCCCCTCTCTCCCTGGCCAGAAGGCCTTCAGAATGCAAATGAGCCAGGGCCACCTTGTTACAGGGCTGATCTCAAATCTACTCTCTTGAGAGGAGAAGCTAGTTAAAGAGTCACAAGTGAAAAACATAAGGTAAGGGACAATGGGAATAGTATGCTAACATTTATGTAATAAGTAGAGGGAAAGAACGTGTGTGACTACGTCTGCTGGTCTGTGCATAAAACATTTCAGGAAGGAGGCGGACAATTCTTCAACAGTTCCCTCTGGGGAGGGCGCTGCCAGGCGGGAAGGAGGGAGATTTTACAGTGTATTCCCTTCTGTGCTTTTTCAATTTTAAAATAGTTAAATAAGTAAATATATGCTTTGACATACAAAGTAGTGCTTTGACTATTATGAGTAACACAGCACTTAGCCCTCCAAAAAAAAAAAAAAAAACATAGCCCTCAACTGAGCTATGTTGTGATATCATGACTGGAAATTCACCGTCCGTCCCCCACCCCATGGTCCCTCTGGCCCTTCCTTTCTCTCCCCTCCTTGGCTTCTAGTCAAAATCTTACCCCTACATCAGGCTCCAGCCCCGAGGCATCGCTATGAATCACAGGAACCAGTGACCCAAGTGTGGGCTTCCACTAGGCCTGTGAAGGTGGCAAGGCAGACCACATCGGGATCTGGGATCTGGGACGGTCCTCAGGCATCTCTTGGTTGCCACGTCACTCTCACTGAATTAGATCTTAAACTGAGAGGATTCTTGTAAGGAATTTGCAGCAAGAACGGTCTGAGGATTCCAGGAACAGCCATACCGAGGGTCTTCTAATTCAGGAAGGGGATAGTGCTCTGGACCCAGGGCACTCCTGAGCCCGGATCACCTCTTGGAGGGCTGTTGCTTTACCCCCTCTCCTAGGTGGCTTCCTGCTTGTGCCCTCTCTCTGTCGGAAGGTCCAGCCCCTCCCGGTCAGTCCCTTGTGGGCACAGTCCTGACACCAAAGCCCCACCGCAGGCCCCTGGTTCAGGATGGTTCTTCTCAGAAGGCCTGAGGGCAGGGTGGTCATATAGTACACCACAAAGTCTCCAGGACACCTCCAGGCCGGCCTGGCCTCACCTGACCCCCAGCACGGCCCCTCTTGGATGAGCTCCTGTGAACACTGGTGTGGACACCTTCCCCGAGTCTAAGAGCCAGAAGAAATAGCTCCAATGTTTGCTACAAGGGAGAAGGTCCAGATTTATAAATACCTGACTACAAAGGGCCCCACACAGGCACACCCCTGCCTCCTCTCTCCTCCTCCTCCACAGCCTCGGGCCGCCACCCCCACTTCCTGCCTTTGCCAGCCTTCTGGAGTCAGAAAAATATTTGGAGATTTTGGACAATCCATGCACACAAAAGTAAAGAGAAACAAACCACAGAGGCAGCATGGGATTTTTACAACAGAAAGCTCACAATGTGATTTCTACATCGGCGACTCTCTAGCTGTCCGATCTTGGGTCACTTGACCTCACTGAACCTCAGTCTCTTCACCTGTGAAGAGGGAGCAACGATGGCTAATTCACAAGGTTGACAGGAGAATTCAAAGAAAGAATGTGTGCGACAAAGCACATAGAAAATACTCCACAAATAATTCTTACCGCTTCCCCCTCTCCATGCACTTTTACTCTTCCGTCCTCCCTGCAATAAAGTCCCCTGACTTGAGTTCACCCGAGTCTGAGAACACAGTTCTGATAGAGCCCGTGACTCTCTCGCCCTCACCTCCCAGCCCCCACATAGTTCTACAGTGGGGGATATTTGTCCTGGTTTCTCACGGCCCAACACTTTGAATACCCTCCCTGTGTCTGGGGAATTCCCCTTTTCCAAGGTAGCAGTAGGAAAACTTGCTTTACCAGCCTCCTTTGGAGCTAGGTAGCAGGCATGTGACCGGTGCCCCACCAACCAGAGGCACCTTGCCAGTGAAGACAGAGCAAAAGGAGGCAGCCACCACATGGGCCGCACATCCGGGTGATGGAGGAGATGGAGGCACCGGGGTCTGGGAGCTGCTGGAGGGGCAGTTCCCGTGTCTGGGGCCAGCATGGGCAGCCTGAGAAGCACTAGCCGTGACCAGGGAGGGTGGCGGGCCTTTCTGATGTAGTCAGAGATAGGGTCTGGGTAAACTGCAAACTAGCTTCCCTGGTCCTTCCCAAGGTTCCCCGGGAATCAAATATTCCAAAATAAATTCCTTTTCTGACCACAACAGGAATGACTTCTATATTTGCAACTAAGGACATTGATACACACACAACATGTACAGTATCTGATTGTTTTTATTTCAGCCTTATCAAGGTGTAATTGGCATATAAAGTCACGAGATAGTTCAAGTGTACATCATTGTGGTGATTTGATATACATATGCACTGAGAAAGGGTACCCCTATTCTAGTTCATTAACATCTCTATCACCCCACATATCCACATATTTACCAATCCTTCTTTCCTTCCCTTCCTTCCTTTCTTTCCTTCCTTCCTTTCCTTGTTTTCCTTCCTTCTCTCCCTCCTTCCCATTCCTTCCTTCCTGTCTTTTTTTTCTTTTCTTTTCTTGGTGAGAACATTTAAGTTCTAGTCTCTCAACAATTCCAATTGTACAACACATTATAGTTACTTATAGTCACTATGCTCTACATTAGAGCCTCAGACCTTCTTCATGTTATAGCTGAAAGTTCATATCCTTTAACTAACCTCTCCCTACTTCCCCCAGCCCCTATCCCCTGGCATCCACTTTTCTTCATTCTGTTTCTGTGCGTTTTGTTTCCTTTTTAAGATTCCACTTCTAAGTAATATCACGTAGTATTTGTCTTTCTCTACCTGGCTTATTTCACTTAGCATAATGCCTGCAAGATCCATCCATGTTGTTACAAACAGTAGGATTTCCCTCTTTCTCATGACTAAATAACATTCCCCTATGTGTGTGTATATATGTGTGTAGTGTATATATATGTATATATACATACACATATCCCCTGTGTGTATACATATATACATATACACATACATATGTGTATATGTGCACGCACACACACACATATAACATCTTCTTTATCCTTTCATGCACTGACGGACACTCAGGTTGCTTCCATACCTTGACTTTTGTAAATAATGAGCACAGGAGTGCAGATATCTCTTCAATATCCTGTCTTCCCTCCTTTAGGTAGATAGGCAGAAGTGGGATTTCTAGATGGAAAGGTAATTCTATTTTTCATTTCTTGAGGAAACTCTGCACTGTTTCCCTTACTAGCACCAATTTATATTCCCACCAACAGTGCACAGGATTCTCTTTTCTCCACATCTTCACTGACACTTATTCTTGTTTTTTTTGCTGAGAACCATTCTAATACATGTAATGTGATATCTCTTTATGGTTTTGATTGCATTTCCCTGGTAACTGGTGACGTTGAGCACCTTTTCTTATACCTGCTGGCCATTTGTGTGCCTTTTTTAGAAAAATACCTGTTCAGTTCATCTGCCCATGCTTAATCCAATTAGGAGTTTTTTTGTGGATTTTGTTTGTTTGCTAATGAAGTATACAAGTTCTTTATATCTGTTACATACTAGTCCCTTGGCAGATATGATTTGCAAATATCCCATTCCATAAATTAACTTTTCCTTTTATTGATGTCTTCCTTTGCTGTGGAAAAGCTTTTTTCATTTGATGCAATCCTCTTGTTTGTTTTTGCTTTTGTTGCCTTCGCTTTGGTGTCAAATCAAAAAATCATTACCCAGGCTGATGTCAAGGAGCTTATCCCCTATGTTTTTTTCTGGAAGTTTTATGGTTTCAGGTTTTACATTCAAGTCTCGAATCTATTTTGAGTGGATTTTTGTGTATGATGTGAGTTAGGGATCATTTTCATTCTTTTGCATGTAGCTTTCTAATTTTTCCAGCACCATTTATTGAAGAAATTATCTTTTCCTCATTGTATATTCTTGTCTCCTTTGTCATAAATCAATTGACTAAATATGTGTGGGTTTATTTCTGGGCTCTCTATTCTGTTTGATCGATCTGTATGCTTGTTTTTATGCCAATACCAAACTGTTCTGATTACTGTAACTTTACAGTATAGTCTGAAATCAGGAAGCATGATGCCTACAGCTTTGTTCTTCATTCTCAAAATTGCTTTAGTTATGCAAAGTCTTTTGTGGCTCCATACAAATTTTAGAATTGTTTTTTCTATTTCTGTAAAAACATGCCATTGGAATTTTGATAGAGATTGCATTGGATTTATAGATTGCTTTTGGTAGTATGAACATTTTAACAATATTAATTCTTCCATATATGAACATGAACTATCCTTCCATTTACTTGTGTCTTTTTCAATTTCTTTGATCAATGTCTTACAGTTTTCAATGTACAGATCTTTCACCTCCTTGGTTTAAATTTATTCCCAGGTATTTTATTCTTTCTGATGCAATTGCAAATGGGAATCTTTTCTTTTCTTTTTTAGAGAGGGGTGGGGGGCAGAGGTAAAGGGAGAGAGAGAATCTTAAGCAGGCTCCACACCCAGTATGAGGCCTGATATGGGGCTCAATCACAACCTTGAGATTATGACCTGAGCCAAAATCAAGAATTGGATGCTTAATCAACTGAGCCACCCAGGCACCCCTCACATAAGAGTGCTTTCTTAATTTCTCTTTCTGATAGTTCCTTATTAGCATATGTAAACCTGATTTTTTGTGGAGTTGACCCTTGAACAATGCAGGAGTTAGAAGTGTTGACCCTAACACAGTTGAAAATCCTTGTATAGGGATGCCAGGGTGGCTCAGTCCATTAAGCAGGTGCCTTGAACTCTGGTCATGATCCCAGAGTCCGGATTTCAAGTCCTGTATCAGGATCCTTGCTCAGCAGGGAGCCTGCTTCTCCCTGTGCCTGCTGCTCCCCCTGCTTGTACTCTCTCTCTGACAAATGAATAAATAAAATCTTAAAAAAAAGAAAAAAAAGAAAGTCCTTGTATAACTTCTGGTCCCCTAGAAGTTAACTACTAATAGCCTACTATTGATCAGAAGCCTTAACAATAACATAAATATTGATTAACACAAAATTTATATATGTATTATTTACTGTATTCTGATAATAAAGTAAGGTAGAGAAAAGAAAATGTTATGAAGTAAACCATTAGGAAGAGAAAATACATTTACAATACTGTATTTATCTGGGAAAAAATCCACACGTAAGCACACCTATACAGTTTAACCTCGTGTTATTCAAGGGTCGGTGGTATGTGGATTTTGTATCCTGCAACTTTACTGAATTTGTTTATTAGTTCTAACTGGTTTTTGGTGGCATCTTTAGGATTTTATATATATAATATCAAGTCGTCTGCTGTTAGAGACAGTTTTACTTTTTCCTTTACAATTTGGATGCCTTTTATTTCTCTTTCTTGTCTAACTGCTCTGGCTAGGATTTCTTGTACTATGTTGAATAAATGTGGTAAAGAGTGGGCCCTCTTGTCTTGTTTGTGATCCTAGAAGGAAAACCCTTCAGTTTTCACTGTTGAACATGATGTCAGCTGTGGGCTAACATACATGGCCTCTGTGGTGTTGAGGTATGTTCCTTCTATAACTAGTTTTGTTTGCAACATATTCCTCTATTTCTCCACTTTTCTTGACTCTTTGCTTTGGATTCTGCACATTAGATAAAACAGCCTTCACTCCCCGTCTTGAAGGATGGTTATCATGTAGAAGATGAACCTTATTGTTCAGCCCAGTCTAAGCCCTTGGTTGTCTCTCAAAACTATGCGATTGTCCAAGCCACCTTCTTTGTTCACAGTGGCTCCCAGCAATTTAGGGTGTGCCAAAACCTGTCAGTGTCCCAGAGGGGAAGACTTTAGTCAGCACTTAGGTGCAAGCTTATTGGAAGCTGGACCCTCAGGGCAGCAGCTTTTAAAGTATGCAAGTAGATCTCCTTCAGAGAAAGACTGAGAGATGGACACTTCTGTCTGCTCTCGCTGAGTCCTAGGAAGATAGCTGGTTAAGAACTGCTTCTTTTGGTGCATATGGGTGGTTCAGTTGCTTAAGCATCCAACTCGTGATTTTGGCTTAGATCATGATCTCGGGATCCTGGGATTGAGCCCCACATCAGGCTCCACGCTCTGTTTCTTTCCTTTTCATTCATTCATTCTTTCTTTCCTTCTTCTCTCTTTTGGACACAATTCTGTGGGATCCACAAATACAAGCTCTTTTAGCTACCAGACCCAAGTGATCAAGGGCTGCATCCTCTAGGTAGCAGCTGCAAAAGCCAGAGCATCAAACATGTGCACAAGCGCTTTCCAAGAAGACACAGGCTACCTGGAGCAGGCCAGAGGGTGAACACAGAGACAACCCTGCCAGCCTCCCCAGCTCTGCTCTCTGGGAGGATCATAAGTTAGCCCCTAGATGTGTGCTAATTTAGAAGGCTGACTCTCAGGTAGCAGATTTTAATGTATGCAAATATGCCTCTTTCTGGGAAATACAGAGGTGAACATTTCTATCTGCTCTCTCCATACTGAGCCCTGGGGGTATCCCATTAAGGATCATTTCTTTGTTTTCTATAGCCTTGTGGGTCTTATGGATGCAAGCCCCATTGGTTTCCAGAGGTAGGTATTAGGGGACCCCAGCCCTCAAGTGGAAGTATTAAAAGTAAGATATGGGGTCTAAGCTCCTTGCTCTTCAGGGAGAAATTGGGAATTGTGGGTTCTCTCCCAACTGCATGTTGCTGTGCCATGGTGGGTAGAAGTGATAGAAAGAGTGTGTCTCAGGCTTTCCTAACCATTTTGATGTATCTATCCAACATATAGAAATCACCGATTTGATTTCTGTATCTCTTTCAGAGCAAACTGCTCCACGTGTAGCTATAAATTAGGTGAGTCCTCTGGGAGGAGGTGAGTATAGGAGCCTCCTATGCTGCCATCTTGGACCAGACAGTACCTGGTTGTTTCTTTTCTTTTCTTTAATATTTTATTTATTTCTTTGACACACAAAGAGGGATCACAAGTAGGCAGAGAGGCAGGCAGAGAGAGAAGGGGAAGTAGGCTCCCTGCTGAGCAGAGAGCCTGATGCAGGACTCAATCCCAGGACCCTGGGATCATGACCTGAGCCAAAGGCAGAGGCTTAACCCACTGAGCCACCCAGGCACCCTACCTGGTTGTCTCTAACACAGCCCGTTACACTGCATTAAATTTCACCACTGTGGAATTGAGTATAAAATACCCACTTTAAAGACTCCTAGGAGCAATCTTTGTTGCACTGATTAGGAGACTTTGCTTTCCTTATCCACTGTCCATGAGATCAGATGCAGTAAGGAAACAGGAGGAGATTTGGCTAGTTAGAGCAACAGGAACAGAGATCACCTGTATTGAGTTAGGGGCTTCAGTGAGGTTCTCCAGGGGCCTTCTTGAAGGCCCAAGGGCTGGTGTGTGAGACCTAAAATGTAAGTCAGACACAGAAAAGGAAGCAAGAAGATATTACAGCAAACCACTTCCCCTTGCTCACTCTGTGCTGAACACACTGGGCTTTTTATTGTGTCTCAGTGGTGCCAGGCAGGTTCCAGCTGCAGAGCCCTTGCTCTGGCTCTTCCTTCTGCGTGTATCACTCTCCCCTTTTACTAGCTGCCAACATCCCTCACCACCCTCTCCAGTCTGCTCAAATGTCAACTTCTCCATCAGGCTTAGCCCCAACACCCTACATAAAATTTCAATCACACCTGCCCCGCACCACTTATCTCCTGTACTCTGCCTTTTTTTTTTTTTTAAGATTTATTGATTTATTTAAGAGAGACATGGGGGCAGGGGGAAGGCAGAGGGAGAAGGAGAGAGAAACCCAAGCAGAGTCTGTGCTGAGTGTGGAGCCTGACGTGGGGCTCAATCCCACAACCTTGAGATCAGACTGAACCCAAACCAAGAGTCGGATGCCGAACCAACTGTGCCACCCAGCCCTCCTCTACCTGCTCTTTTAATTTTTTCTATGGCCGTCATCGTCTTCCAACATTATATGTACATATAATTTATTGTCTGTCTTTCTCCCCGATAGGGATCTTTGTCTATTTTATTCATTGATATATCCCAAGCACCCAGAACTGTGCCAGGAACATAGGAGGCACTCAGGAAGCAGCTGCTGAATGATGACTAAATTTATACACCATTTAGATATTTATTTAAATTTACCCTTCACCAGGCCCCATGACCCCCATGTCTACACGATGAAGACACAGACCTTGCATTCATGAAGATTACAGTCAAGCTTATCATCTGATGAAATTAAGACATGTTGAGAAATGACTGACACGATAACATGCTCCCCTTCTTAGGAGGTGTGTCATCTTTACAGATAAACATTTTAATTCCGAGAATTGTCCCTCCTCTGACTTGAGGGTTTCAGCCCGGCTATTTCTGAGCTGGGCACTCTTCTGGGTGCATCTCCGATGACACCGAGGAAGCTACTCCACCCACACAGCCAGTCCTGACCACAGAGGAGTCCTGAGACTACCACCTTCCTTCCTCATTGTTAAGACACTGTCTGCATCTGTCAGCGTCTCAGCGACGACAGAGTATGCATCCAAAAGGGGTGACTGAGAAGAGTTTAATGCAGGGGCTAACCACAGGGCGACAGGCTGGTTGAAGGAAACCACCTAGGGATGGTGAAGCACCCCGGGACTGGCCAGAGCTGGCAGCCTCTGCCTCTCTGAGGCATGAAGAAGTCAGGGCAAGGAAGCAGGAGCCAGCAAGGCCTGGAGCTTCAGGGAAATGCTACCTTCCAGGAACTGGAGACTTCAGGAGAGGAACAAAGCCTCTGCCAATCAGCATCCCAGTGGCAAGTGAGCCAGGGGCATGAGGGCCCATCCCATTTTTCTGTCATCCTCCAGGCCCTGGGGTGTCTCCCAGAGGCTGACGAAAAGCCAGAGGGCAAAGGAGCCCACTGGAAGAGGTCCACAACCGCCAGCCTGCTGGGGTGCAGAGCAGGTGGAGAAGACATATGGAGGGACAAACGGAAGAGCCAACATACTCTATTTTCCTTTGGTCAGGCTGGGAAACTGAGGCCCAACCGCGAAACCTGGGGCATCTGTACTCCATACCAGGCATGGGCTTGAGGTTTTCAAGTCTCAAGGAAAAGGCACAACAAACATTATTCAGTCCTGAGAAGAGGGGAAACAGCAGTGTGCTTGTCTGAACATCACCATGGCAACCATGGCACTGCCTACCAGACCCAAGCCCTGGAAATGGCTGGAAGTCACTTTTTCCATCACCCACCCATTCCATTCCTGTCCCTCTTTCCTTCCTCCTCAGTCCCAGAGTAACTTCCCTTGTTTCCTCCATTCCCAAAGAGCGTTTTTTAAGAGAACAATGGATGGCAGTCACGGGAGGGCAGGCGGCCTTTGGGTAGTGACAAATGATGTTCTGTTGGGGAGGAAGTCACAGAATGAGGTGGCACAGGGGATGCCAGAGAACCCAGTGAGGAGGAGAGTCGGTTGTGGGGGAGTCCTCTATACAGGGTGACCTGGCAACCTCACATGTTTAGACGGTTGTCAATAAGCAACTTTGACTGTGTTGGCCCACAAGATATATCAAACTATGACTACCTTGCCCCTGCCCCCCTCCAGGGAGATGAGAGGAAGAAGACTTTCATTCATCCTTCCTTGTCAGTGCACCTAAAATGGTTATCAGTGAGTGACAGACTCTAGAAGGGCATGGCACCAGGTCTCTCTTCAGAGGAGATTACTAGAATAAGGATTTGCGTTTTCGCTTGGAAGAGGAAAGGAAGGGGCCAGAGCCTCATTTGGTGAGCATTTATATGACACCCCTTTGTGATGCTGGTGCCTAAGAGGCCTCCAGGCCCCGGGTCAATCCCGCTGAGCTGGGATACAGTAGAAATCAGGGCAAGGGGTGGCCTTTAAATGCACTCTCTCTCCCTTAGGGCCCCCTTAGCCCAGCTTGGCAGCTCCTTTCATGGTCCATTTTCCCATATCCCCCCCTCCCTCCACCCACTTCCAATCTGTCCTCCTAGACTTAGCTGATTCCCGTTCTTTATCGGCACAAAGTATTTTTCCTCTGGTCATTAACGCTACACTCTCACTCTGAAATACCAAAGCATACACTGCTTATAGCCCTTAGTTTTCACCCAGCATTACACGCTTTTTTTTCTATATGGATTGCCTTGCTTCCCAACAAAAAGCCTAGAACCCTCTCATGCCTAACTCCATACTGGGAACATAGAGTAGGCTCTCAGCAAGTACACTCTGATTCAATGAGGAAGGGAGGCAAGCTTCTAGGATATACCATTGTCAGGATCTTTGCTGTCAGCTGCTGCCATCTTGGTTATTCCCTACGAGAGGGAGCTCTGCCCTTTCTGCCAACTGGGAAAGAGACAGTTCAGCTTCTCCAACTCAATGAATATAGACAACATCAGTGTCACGACTGATTTTCAGTCACCAAAGCACACCATTACAGACTAGCACATTTGAGCCCACAGAAAACTTGCGACCATTGAACAGATGCGGAATTTGAGGAGCAGAGAGGTTAAGTGATGTGGCCCAGGGCACACAATTAGTTCAGCACACAGGTAGGTAGGTCCCTAGACTCCTAGCCTAACGCTTACTGTAGTATGTGCACCTAGCATCCAGTTTTAAAACACTTAGTACCCAGGGGCACCTGGGTGGCTCAGTCAGTTAAGCATCTGACTTTTGATTTTGGCTGAGGTCATAATCTCAGGATTGTGAGGTCAGGCCCCATATCGGACTCTGCACTAGGAATTGAGCCTGCTTAAGATTCTCTCTCTTGGGCCCCCTAGGTGGCTCAGTGGGTTAAGCCTCTGCCTTTGGCTCAGGTCATGATCTCAGGGTCCTGGGATCAAGTCCCACTTCGGGCTCTCTACTCGGCAGGGAGCCTGCTTCCTCCTCTCTCTCTCTCTCTCTCTCTCTGCCTGCCTCTCTGCCCACTTGTGATCTCTCTCTGACAAATAAATAAATAAAATCTTTAAAAAAAAAAAAAAAGATTCTCTCTCTCGCTCTTCCTTTGTCCATCTCCACCCTCTCTTTCTCTGAAAAAAAAAAAAGGTGGGGGGCGGCTATCAGATGACAGATGGGAGATGACAGATACAACTTTACTCCAAGGTGGACTATGACACTGCATGAGAGGGATAACCAATGTGAGCAACGGGAGGGAAAGTGATCATTCTACCCAGCTCACAGGTTGTCTTGATAACACATTCTCCCAGAGACCTGGAGAAAGAAGATAGACATGAGGGTTCACTGAGGTCCTGGGGCTGCCCGCAGGCTGGTCGAAGTCGCCAGAGCTCAAGGGTCACAGTTCCAGCTGACAAGCTCAGAGGTGTGATCGCCCTGCCCAGGACAAGCTAGGAGTGAACCCTACTTGGTGGGTGAGAATGCCAGTGCCTGGGAAGAGAAGAAATCCTATAAACTGAGGCAGTGGCCAAGGGAGGTTGAAAAGCACATGACTTCAAAGCAGTGACACAGATATTTCCACTGGAAGACTCTGGAACACTGTTCAAGTTCAGTTAGAAGAAAGTGGGTCCGGTGTCGGTGGCAGGATGGGGTAATGTGGGGGGTGGGCATTAAGGAGGGCATGTGATGTGATGAGCCTAGGATGTTGTAGGCAACTGATGAATTACTGAAACCTCCGTCTGAAATTAATGAAGTCCTATGTGTTGGCTAAATTGAATTTACGTAGAAAATTTTAAAAAGAAGAAGAAAGTGGGTTCTACACCACAGGTGGTGAGCATGGCTTCCCAAGAAAATGGCAGCAGCTGTCTCTTAAAATTACTGATTCCTGGGGCCACCTCAACCCTACTGGCTCAGTCCTTGAGACGGCGGCACCTCATCTCAGCTGCACACCGGAACCATCCCAGTGCTCAGGCGGACTCCCAGATCTTGTCAACCAGTATCTCTAGAGTTAGAACCTAGGCTTTCTTCAAGTTCTGAAGTATATATCCTCACTGAGTATCCGTGTAGGACCAAGGCTGAGAATGTCTGCTTTCAGGTGGGCTAGGGATCTGTGTGTTTAACAGACTCCCTAGCGGACTCCAATGAACCCCAAGTCCACCTCACTCTGTGGACAAGTATTTGAGAAACCCTGCTAGAGGTAACTTTCCTTAAAGCCATAAGTGTGGCCTACCAAACCAGCAGGGATAATGGGGATAATGGTGGAGGCTAGAGGCCAGGTCCTGGCACAATGCAGATGGTCAGCAATGGGACAAGAGTGCCAAGCAGCGATTCTCTTCTGGCCTGCGGCACCTCAGGAAAGCCACAGAGCTTGGGCCTCTGGCAGGACCCGCAGAGCTGACAAGGCCGGAGGCAAATGGCTTGTCCCTCTGGTGCTGGGTTAACGCTGTCCTCTTCAGATACCCTGAACAAAAGCATTTCCAGTGTATTACCAGATGCCACTCATTCAAAGTCAGTCGCGTATACACGATGTCTAAAGGCAGTGGATCTGGGTTTAATCCCACACTGTACTTGCTAGCTGTGTGATCTTGTGCAAGTTACCTAAGTTCTCTGAGTCTCTGTTTACTCAGCTGCCATATGCAATCTAGTCTTTATGTCTCTATGTAGTTGTGAGAATCCAGTACGATCACTAATAGGTGAAGAACACTTGAAACAATACCAGGCATACAGTAAGAGCCCTATAAAGGTGAGCTACATAAATATATAGTGGCTGACTACGTGCCAGGCACTATTTGGGGCTCTGTCCCTGCACCTTGTGAGTGGGAGGCCCAGACCCAGGAACTCTGGGCTCCCTCTCCGAGGCCCTGGGACAAGCCACAGCCCTTCCGGGGAGGGATCTCCAAAGCGAGGCTCGGAGCCCAGGTCTCCGGAAACCTTTACAGCCCAAAGTTCTAAGCCAGACTCTCCGGGGTCGCCTTCTTCAACCTGCAGAACCCAGGGCTTCCTATTCTTTCCAACTTTCTCTGAGAAGAGGTGAAAACACCCGGGCACGCCCAAGAAACAGAACTGGCTCTTCCCGTGTGGTTTTTGGCTGGGGAAATGTTTCCCTCTGCGCTACGCCCACAGCCCAGCCCTGGTGCACAGAGAAGGCCCGCAGATCCCAGCCCAGGCCAAGGCGGGGCTCTGAGTCCCTTCTAGAAGGAAGCAATTCCCGACGGGAGGGCACCCTGCACCGTAGGAAATGCCACCCGGGCCGTGCCGCAGGAACACCCCTCGGGGCTGCCAGGGCCTGCGGAACGGGGCGGGGTGGGGGGGGGGCGCATAGCGGGCTTAGAGGGGGTGGCAGTACTGGAATCCCGGGGGCGCCCAGGGCCCAGGCGAGCACAGTCTCCTCCTGAAGCCCTCGTCTCACAAAGAAAAACTGCGGGCCGCTGGGTCCAGCGCGCACCCCGGTTTCGGGAAGGCCTAGAGTTCCTGGGCTGGGCCCAAAATGAGTCCCGAAAGGGCCAAGCCCGAGGAGAGGGTGCACGCCGACAGGGCGGCGCCCAGGCCCGACAGGCTCCCGGGGCCAGCTTGCTGCGCTGGGCCAGGGCCCGCCGAGGGGGGAAAGCGAGGTCCGGACGCGGCGCGGGACAGCTGACTCATCCTCCCACCGCCGCGGTGAGTCACCCGCGGGCGCGGCCGCCCCACGGTGCCCCGGCGCCTGGCCCGCGGCGCCCCCTAGCGGTCACACGGGACGCGTCGCCCGGGTCTCCACGCCCGCTGTCCCCACTCTGCTCCGCCAGCCGCTGAGTGGGGAGTGTCTCTCTCTCTGTCTCTGTCTCAGTCTGTCTCTGTCTCTGTCTCAGTCTGTCTCTGTCTCTGTCTGTCTCTCTCTCTGTCTCTGTCTCTGTGCCTCTCTCTCTGTCTTCCCACAATGCATTGTCCTTTTAAAAGATGAGTTTCTGGGCTCTCTCGGGGACCCCAAGCCAATGTCACATTGGAGCCGGAAGCTGGGAGGGCCTCCCCAAGCACCCCAAGCCCCAGGAGGAAAGACCAGTCCCTTAGCTTCCAGGGAGAAGACCTATGACCTAGGCTACCACCTACCACTCCTCTCCACCACTGTCCCCACCTGGGATGTGGGCCCGGGGAACAGTGAGCCTCTCTGGCTTACCCCCACCCACCCCCACACCCCCCTCCCCGCATGCAAAGAACAGGATTTTCATCCAGTAGGCCCTCCATGAAAATGTACCCAATGAATGAATGGGTGAGGGACTTCGGAGTGCAGGAGAAAGGAGCAAGCAAAAGGACAGCAGGGGTCTCCATCCACTCCTCCAGCTACACTTAGCCCTAGAAGTCTCAGAAGACTTCCTCATCAGTGGCCCCCTTCCTCCTCCTTCATCCTCAAGGAGCGAAGACACTACTGTGAGCCCCCACCACGCATTGCCTGCTCACCATATCAGGCCCAAGGGGATCCCAGGCCTGGTCCCCAGCATCCTGAACCCCAGCCCTAAGCCTGGCACAATTACCCATTTACTCGTCCTGGTGGAACTTTGTAGTCAGACAGCAAAGAATTCTCTGGAGATGAACAGGGGACTAATGATAGTGGCCAACATTTACCCAGTACGTGTATCAAACATCTTGCTAAGCCTTTTATGTGCTTTATTTTATTTAATGCTCACAGCCACCTGGGGGAAGTAAGTGCTGTTATGTGTCCATACTCAGAGAAAGAGATGAAGACTTAATAGCATAATGACAATTTGTAAAGAACTTAATTATTTAAGCAACACTTTTTTTTAATTCCACAACAATCCAAGGAATGAGAGATTATTCCCCTGCTTTACAATTCAGCCAATAGGACAAAGCTTTTAAAAAAAAATAAATGATTTATTCAAGATCACAGAGCCCCAGCCCTCAGACATGGAGCCCCCGGTTTTCTTTCTGTCTCTGTCCAGGGTCACCCCACCTCTTCCTACCCCCTGAGCAACAAGAGTGACTCACTCTCTTAATGCACTCCACATCCAGATTCCAGCACCCATGAGTAATTTACCCTGCTGGTAGCTTTTGCTTCAAAAACAAACCTAAACAAGGGTGCCTGGGTGACTCAATCAGTTAAGGGTTCTGACTCGTGATTTTCGCTCAAGTGGTTATCTCAAGGTTATGAGATCTAGCCCTGCGCCCAGCTCCGCACCCAGCATGGAGGCTGCTTGTCCCTCCCGCTCTGTTCCTCCTTCTGATCTCATTGGCTCTCTCTCCCTCTAAAATAAATAAAATCTTTTAAAACAACAATAACAACCTAAACAAATCCCCCTGCTAAGCCGCCAGCTTCTTGGGACAGGGATTTCTTTTTCTGTGCTACGTTCCCTGCTGTCTCTGCAGTGCCTGGAACAGTCTACAAATCTGAGGCTCAGTAGAATCGTGTGGAATGAATCTAGTCTCTACACCAAATGAGACCAGGCGGCCCCTAACAGACTTCAAAAAGATTGGAAGATAGGGAAATGAAGGCTTGGGAGGCAGGGGACAGTTGTGCTCCTAATCCTTTCCAGGAGAAAGGACACTTCCTAGGGCTCTGTCAGCTGCCAGTCTTTGTGCCTCATGCCCTGTCAAGGTCAGAAATTTCTTCTTCAAATCGAGCCTTGAACATACTCTCACATTCCCTACATACTTTAAGGGCCAGAAGTAGGGTTGGCATCCTTCTGGCTCTTTGTGGCTGCTTCCAGAAGTTACCCTCCCTGCCATCCCTTATAAACATCCTTGAAGAATTCGGGCATCCAGCTTTAACGCATTGTCCTCCCTCTTGTGGCATCTTCTGGCCTCCTAGCTACTCCCCTTCCTTCCCTGAAGACGAAGCTTCTAGTCCCCATCTTGCTCTACACCCCCTTCCTCCTGTTCCTTCAAGCAGCCTCAGCATCCACACATGGGACCTGCCATCGCTGTGGCCTCCCTTTTCCTGGTCCCCTTCCTTCCTGATGACAAATTTCTCCCCCCTCAACTTCCCACTCCTGAGCCACACCTTGGATCTTATCATGTATCTGAAACTGCCCCACCTCCCCAGGCACGTGTCCCATCATCCTAGCTCCCGCCACCTGCTCAGGGACTGCCTGTAAACCAATCCTTTGATGTCGCAGAGCTCTCCAGCCTGTAGCCCCTCCCCCTCCTCTGGCTTCTCTTCGCTCTCCACCAGCAAAGAGTCAGTGGATCGTCATTAGGCTCACTCCCTTCCACAAGTCCTCAGTCCCCTCCCTTCCCTCCCATCATACCCGCCTAACAAATCCTAAGCCCCGAATGAACTTCTCCAGGCCACACAGAGTCGAGAATTGCTGGCGCACACACAGCAGTCAGGCAGATGGCATTGCCGTGACTTCTTGCTTACCACCCTCCAGGGGGCCCCAGGAGCAGCCAGCCATCCTAAGACGTTTTTTGAGGCAAGCTCCCTGTCCCACTCCCGAATTTCACCAGACCGCTTTCTTCTCACCTCCCCAGAACACAGAGCCATCACACAAGAGCTTTCTCAACCTCCAATGACCAAATTCACTCCCCTATACCAGACCCCATCCCCTTCTCCTCTGCAGACACCATGGATGACGGATCCCTCCACCCAGAAACCAGCAGTCCCCGAGAGCCCTGGATCCATCCTGCCCTCTCGACATCTCCTCTTCGCCCTCTCTGCCAGCTGTCTTCATTCTCTCTGCCACCCGCATCCTTCCCTCCAACATCACACATGCTCCTAGAAAGACATTGGCTTTCTAGTTACATTTTCTTTATTTTTATTTATATTGAAGTACAGTTTTCAATGGGCAACACAGTGACTCCGCAGCTCTAAGCTTTGTGACAGACTCACCATGATAAGCGTAGTTACCACCTGTCACCGTACAAGGTCATTATGATATTATTGACTCTATTCCCTGTGCTGTTCATCCCCATGATTTATTTATTTTGTAATTGGAAGTTTGTACCTCTTACCCCCCTTCATGTGTTCCGTCCACCCTCCATACTCTCTCCTCGGGCAGGCACCAGGTCATCCTCTGTATTTATGAATCTCTTTCTGTTTGTGTGTTCATTTGTTTGGTTTTTTTGGATTTCACATATAAGAGATCCTGCGGTATTTGTCTCTGTCTGACTTATTCCACTTAGCATAATGACCATCCGAGTCATTGCACATGGCAAGGTATCATTCCTTTTTATGGCTGATAACAGCCCATTGTCTATCTACTACACCTTCTTTATCCAATTCATCTGCCGATGGACACTTGCATTGTTTCCTTATCTGGGCCATTGTAAATAATGCTGCAGTGGACATCAGGTGCCTTTATCTTTTGGGATTAGTGTTTTCATTTTCTCTGAGCAGATACCCAATACTGGAATTACTGGATCCTAATGCTCTATCTATTTTTAAATTGTTGAAGAGCCGCCATACTGTTTTCCACTGTGGAAAGCATTTTAAAAGCCAAAACAACTACCAGAACCCCTGTTCTTTCTCCACATCCCTCTTGCCCAGAACTGTCCCTTTCTCTGTCGATCTTGAGAGCCTAGATCTTGAGAGCAGCCACGAAGCTCGAGAGAGCTGTCTGCACTCCCGTACCCCTGTTCTCCCTCCTGCTGGACTCTGCCCCTAGCTTGGGCTGGGACAGCTCCATGTGGCCCAGCCCAGGGGGTGCTTCTCCTCTGCCTTCCATTGTCACAGCGACCACCCCACAGTGGATCACAACCTCCTCTCGTCCCCTGGGCCCCACGCTTCCTACGTG
The DNA here is from genome assembly GCF_020171115.1 of Neogale vison. Lineage (NCBI taxonomy): Eukaryota > Metazoa > Chordata > Mammalia > Carnivora > Mustelidae > Neogale > Neogale vison. Next base: position 102,164,332 of record NC_058102.1, on the reverse strand, counting down.
TCCTTCTAGTCCTCAGCGTCTGCCTCTTCCAGCCAACTGTAAACATCAAGGTCTGGTCCTAGGCCCCCATCTTCTCCAGTGTGCTCTGCCTCGGCCATCTCCACCATCCCCACGACCTCAGATATCATCTGTGTCACCGCAACTCCTGGAGTCTCTCTCTCCTCCCCACAAGACTCACCCAACTGCCTACTGACATGGTCCCTTGCAGGCCTCCTAGGACTTTAAAAATGGAACAACACTGTCCACTCTTCCCCATCAGCAGGCCAGGCCACCCTGTCACTGACCTGGACCCCATACCATCCTTGTACTTTGTGCTGTCTCCAACTCTTCTCCACCCCAAACAGAGTGATTTTGTGGCTTTTGAAATTTATCTCAAGCTTGTGCATTATCATTTCTAAAACATGAATTAAAAAGAAAAGAAAAACAATCAAAAGCAGGATCTGGAAGAGATACTGGTACACTCATGTTCCCAGCAGCATTGCTCACCATGGCCAAAAGGTGGAAACAACCCAGTGTCCTTTGACAGATGACTAGGGAAACAAAATGTGACATACATACCCTGGAATATTATTCAGCCTTAAAAAGGAAGGAAATTCTGACCCACGGTACAACCTGGATGAACCCTGAGGACATAACACTCAGTGAAATAAGCCAGTCATCAAAAAATACAGTGTTTGTGTGTACCGTATGATTCCACTTATATGGGGCGCCTGGAGTAGTCAAATTCATAGAGACAGAAGGACAATAGGATTGCCGGGGGCTGGGAAGTGGGTGGGGTAGGGGGAGAGTTGTTATTTAAGGGGTGTAGAGTCTTAATTTTGCCAAAAGACTTCTAGAAGTCCATTGCACAATGTGAATGTACTTAAACTACTGAGCTCACCAAAACTCACCAAATGGTGAGGATGGTAAATTTTATTACAGTAAATTTAAAATTTAAAAATATGGTAGATTTTTTACAGTTGAAAATAAAATAAGAAAAACTTAAATGAAGGGGTGTTTCTCACCTGTTTTAAACCCTACAACAGCTTCTCCTTTCCCTGAGAATATTGATGTAATTTTTGTGGAGAAGTGTTGGTGAGGTCCAGAGCCGACAGCCAAAAGGATTTTCATAAGCTAAAGAAGACTCACCGGATACCTAAGGTTGTCTTTCCCTCTAGCAAAGCATTCCCCTTAAGACAGTTGGGAGCTTCCTGAAGGAAGGTTATCATCTGCCTGCCTCAGTATTTGTCAGTGGGCTGCAGGTCATAAGGACATTTAATTTTATCAACATTTCCTTCTGCCTTTGTTGCCCACATCAAATGTGACTTCTGCTTCCCTGACAGCCTCAGCTCTGCTCCTGGTTCCCTGCTGAGCCCCTGCTCAGCCTCTCAGATGGACCCCTAGGCCAGGCTCTTCCTCCCCTGGAAAGCTCTGTTTCTGCCTCTTTTATCTTTTTTTTTTTTTTTTTAATACTCCATCTATTTATTTTAGAGAGTGGGAGAGAATGAAAGAGAGGGCACAGAGCAGGGGAAGAAGGGACAAGCAGGGGAAGGGGCAAGCAGACTCCCCACTGAGTCCCACTCAATCCCAGGACCCTGAGGTCAGGACTTGAGCTGAAGGCAAGACGCTTAACGGGCTGAGCCACTCAGGCGCCTCTGTTTTATCCCTTAGTCTCATCGGAGCTGCTATTTCCTCAGGCCACCCCTAGCCAACCTCCCCAGAGATTTCCCCATTTTTCCATGTTGCTGTCCCCTGTTCATTTCCTTCAGAGCACTTTCCTTAATTTGCAGTTGCATGCGGGTATATTTACTCTCTGTTTCCCACTAACACAACTGCCACTACCAGCGCCTCCTCCTGGCACTAAGTTCAGGAAAGCAGGAAGCAAGTGTCCCATTTCCCCCCCTTCCTCCTGACACCCAGCACGCTGCTGGACACACGCTAATGCCTCCTGTATGTTTGCAGGTGAGTGGGTCCCAATTGCTCTTTTTCCCCAGTGATGAGGAGGGAGCAGAAGGCTGGCTGAAGACAAAGCAGAAGGGAACCCTCTGCAACCTCCCCCACCCCCACTCCTGGGTGGGATGAGTGGGATTCTTCCAGAAATCTCCCAACTACCTTAAAGTTAATACCTTCCTGGGGGGGGGGGGGGACAACCTTAACTTGACAATGGCAAGGCCACAGGTATCTGATAGGTCTTCTTTAGCATAAGAAGGTTCTTTTGCCCCAGCCCCACAGTATATAATCAGCCACCCCTCACTCCCCAAGTTCAGCTCTTTCTGCCCCCACCCCCAACCCCAGCCCTGTCCCTGTCCTTTAATAAACCGCTTATTCGCACCAAAGATGTCTCAAGAAATCCTTCTTGTTCATCAGCTCTGGACCCCACCGAACTTCACGAATGTTTCAAAACCACATCAGTGAGCATGAACCACTCCCGGATTTAAATCCCAGCCTCCCCACTAAATAGCTGTGTGGCCTGGAGCAAAAAGCACTTTCGCCTCTTTGATCTTCGGGCTCTTTATCTGTGAAGTGAAGGTGTCTCACGAGGTAGTTTTGAGGATTATGTTAAACAACATATATTAAGTGCTTGCCACAGGTAGCCGTCAACAAATGAGTACCTGACATCAGTGCACTTGATACCAGCAAGGGGATAGTATTGCTTTGGGGTTTGGGGCGAGGGGAGGGGGTTGGTTGTCAAGACGTCACAAATCCCTTTGATAGTTTGATTAAAAATATGACAGTTAGGCACTTGGGTGGCTCAGTTGGCTAAACATCTGCCTTTGGCTCAGGTCATGATCCCGGGGTCCTGGGATGGAGTTCTGCATTGGGCTCCTTGCTCAGCAGGAAGTCTGCTTCTCCCTCTGCCCCTCGCCCCAGCTCATGCTCTCTCTCTCTCTCTCAAGAATAAATAAAATCTTTTTTTAAAAAAATTTATAAAACTTTCCTCTAACTAGAAATATGCAGCTTATCACAGGCATATTTTATATATAAGGTCTAGATGTTCACTGACCACGGTCACCAGGTGACGAACCGTCAATACCAAGGAGAAAAATAAAACAAATAGGATTATATTGCTGAGGCCTGGTAGCTTTCGAGAATGCCTGTCGCAAACAGCATTCCAGACGGACTCTCAGAAGAACGCGGCTGGCGTCCCCTAGTGGTACAGTGCCCCCTGGTGGTGATGGGCTGTAATTCCGCCCTGGGACTTCGGGGCCAGAGGAAGGGCAGGATTCCCTGGGAATGTGCTCCACCCAGGGCGTGTACCCTCAACCCTTCCCACGGTCTGTGTCTACCTATTTCTCCTTCAGTCACCTTCCCCGCGTCCCATCTCTGTCCCATAAAAATCTCTTGGGGAAGTGAGATGTTTCCAAGAACAGTTTACCAACTGAAGACTGGCAGTTTCAAGAGAAAAAAACAAACAAAAAACGATAAACAGTTCTCCTCCCCCTGTTTCACAAGTTTGAAATATGACATTGACTGTGGCTGTCACAGACATCTCATTATGTTAATAATCATTACATTCCTGAAGATTTCAGGACTGCTTTAATTACAGGAACCAGCTTACGATGCTTTTGCTTATGTTTTAAAATGTACTTTGTGTGTGTTCACACTGTTGTGCTATGTTATATCCCCAGATTATAAAAAAATCATTAATGGTTCAAAAGAGCTTTATAGAGTCATAAAAGTAGCAATGACGATAGTAATATATAAATCTGACAACCTAGAACAATGTCATGCATATACGGCGAACAGGATTTCTGTGGGAATATAATATGTCTGCATGTACCGAGACAAAGGAAAATGTAATAATGATTATTTTGCACAACAAGCAAAAAAGAAACTGCAGATAGGAGCTGCCACAAAGATTACCTGGAAACTAGGTTTTATTGACGATTCTTCCCTTGTCCCCAATGCATTATCAGCAGTGAAATGTCAAATTATGGTTCAAAGGCATCAAAACTTATATATCGGTCATAGACAGAGCCTACCGGTTTCTTTCTTTCTTTCTTTTTTTCAAAATAAGCACAGGGGAAAAAAAAAGAAACCATTAGTGCAAAAGAAGAAAGACAACAACCAAAAAAAGAAAAGAAAAGAAAAAGCACAAAATAGCACTTTCCAGAATAAAAATTTAATTTTGTGCCAAAGTCAGAAGAAGGCACCAGAAATAGAGCACATCTCTTAATTGTCCTCATTCATTCGAGCAAATACAGGTACAAGGCCACAACAGAGAAGACAGACGACCCAATTGTGAAGTTAAGGACCTAAACACTTAAAGAGAAAGCAGCTTTATCAAACAGCACGGCTGGCCATCACATAGCTGGCAGATCAGGCACTAACACGAACTGTGAAATTGTTGTGAGCATGAGGATGATAGATATGATGGCAAAATAGTGAAGTTTTGTTCTGCTTATCTCTAAAATTCCCGACTACTAGAGAGAAATATCTTGTAATTAGCAGAGAGTATCAGTACAGCTGGAGCACTGGCTTTGGGATCAAGGAGGCCAGAGGTTGAAGTTGTAATAAAGGAAGTTTACTGGGCACCTAGGTGGTTCTGTCTGTTAAGCATCTGCCTTTGGCTCAGGTCATGATCTCAGGGTCCTGGGATGGAGCCCATATCGGGCTCCCTGCTCAGCAGGGAGTCTTCCTCTCCCTCTCCCTCTGACACTTGTGCTCATTCCCTCTCTCAAAAATAAATTTTTTAAAATCTTAAATAAAGATAAAATTTACCTCTCTGTGCTTGTTTTTTCCCTCTAAAAATTGGAAATGATGATGATACTAATAGTAATAACAATACCTATTTCATGCAGTTGGGGTAAGGATTAGTACAAAGGGTAAGGATTAGATAAGAAATACAAAGTCCGTAGGAATGTCTGGCAGACAGCAAGGACTCAGTAAAGATTATTATTGTGAGCATCACATGAATGTCAGTTGGAACACTTTAATTCACAGAGAACCCCCGAGTGTCTTCAATATGCCTCCTGAATCCAATTTAGTGTTGAAGGAAATAGAAACATTTCACCGTGATTCAGGTTGCAGTCACCAAGGATGGATTCTTTCCAATGTGTTCAGGTAGAAACAAGCAGCACATAGAAGAAATTCCTTCCTCCTCCCAACACCTAGAAAGTACTCTGACTCTAGAGGGCAAAGGTGCTCACATGAATTTGTTCTGCTCTATTTTAACGTTTTTATTGAGATGTAACTCACATAACATAAAATTCGTTTTTCAATCGTATGTTCCAGATGTTTTTGTCTATGTACTGTGTTTTGCAACCATCAGCACTAAATTCAAAACCTCTATCACCCCAAAAAGAAATCCCACCCCTATTAGCAGTCAGTCCAAATTCCCTCCCTCCCTGATCCCTTGGCAACTGCTAATTTACTTTCTGTCTATGAATTTGCCTACTCTGGACATTTTTTTAATTATTTTTTAAGATTTTATTTATTTATTTGACAGAGATCACAAGTAGGCAGAGAAGCAGGCAGAGAGAGAGGGGAGGAAGCAGGCTCCCTGTGGAGCAGAGAGCCCAATGTGGGTCTCGATCCCAGCACCCTGGGATCATGACCTGAGCTGAAGGCAGAGGCTTTAACCCACTGAGCCACCCAGCGCCCCTACTCTGGACATTTTATATCAATGGAATCATACAGTATCTGGTCTTTTGGGGTTGGCTTCTTTCACTTAGCACACTGTTTTCAAGGTTCTCCCATGCTGTAGCAGGTGTCAGTACTTCATTCCTTTTATGGCTGAATAATATTCCACAATATGACGATATCACATTGCTTGACGAACACTGTGTTGGTTCTACTTCTTGGCTATAGTGAGTAATGCTACTATGCATATTCACGTACAAGTTTTCCCGTGAACATGTTATCAGTTTTTGGGGGCATATGCCTAGGAGTGGAATTGCTAGGTCATATGAGAATTCTATAACACTCTGAGGAATTGCCAAACTGTCTTCCACAGCCGCTGAACCAGTTCACATTCCCAACAGCAGCTTAAGGGGTTCCAATTCCTCTTTCTCGTCAACACTTATTTTCCTTTTTGTCGTTACTATTATTCTTTTAACTATTCTAGTGGGTGTGAAGTGCCATCTCACTGTGGTTTTGATTTGCATTTCTCTAATAACTAATGATATTGAGCATTTCTCCATGTGTTTATTGGCCACTTATATATCTTTGGAGAAATGCCTATTCAAATCCTTTGCCTTTTTTTTTAATTGGGTTATCTTTTTTACTGTTGAATTGTAAAAGTTCTTTATATATTCTGGATACTACGCCCTTATCAGATATATGATTTGCAAATATTTCCCTCCTTCTGTGTGTTGTCTTTTCAGATTCTTGTTAGTGTGCTTTGGCCCACAAAAGTTTTTAATTTTGATATTATTTGTTTGTTTGTTTGTTCTTTTGGTACGCTAAGAAGCCATTGACTAATATGAAACCACACAGAGTTTCACTTGTGTTTCCTTCCAAAAGTTTTCTATTCTCAGTTCTTTTATTTAGATCTTTGGACCATTTTGAGTTAAGTTCTTGTATGGCATGAGATAGAACTCCAAAATTATTCTTTTTCATGTGGATATCCACTTATCCCAGCATCATCTATTGAAAAAGTTTTGTCCCCATTGAATGGTCCTGACACCCTTGTCAAAAATCAATTGACCAGGGCGCCTGGGTGGCTCAGTGGGTTAAGCCGCTGCCTTCGGCTCAGGTCATGATCTCAGGGTCCTGGGATCGAGTCCCGCATCGGGCTCTCTGCTCAGCAGGGAGCCTGCTTCCTCCTCTCTCTCTCTGCCTGCCTCTCTGCCTACTTGTAATCTCTCTCTGTCAAATAAATAAATAAAATCTTTAAAAAAAATCAATTGACCATCAATTTGTGAGTTTGCTTCTGGACTCTTGGTCTATCCTTACACTAGTACCACACTGTCATGATTACTGTAGCTTTGTGGTAAGTTTTGAAATTGGGAACGTGAGTCTTTCAACTTTGCTCTTTTTCAAGATTGTTTTGGTTATTCTTGGTCCCTTGCAACTCTATACGAAATTTAGGATCAGCTTGCCCATTTCCAAGGGGGGGAAAATGCAGTTTTGACAGGGATTGCATTGAACCTGGTGATCAACTTGGCAAGTTTTGCCATCATAACAATATCAAATTTTGCAGACAGTGAACATAAGATGTTCTTAGATATACATAGATCATCTTTAATTTCTTTTAACAGTGTTTCAGAGTGTATAGGTCTTGTACTTTTTTGGTTAAATTTATCCCTAAATATTTTTATTATGTTTTATGCTATTACAAATGAAATTGTTTTTTTTTAAAGATTTTATTTATTTATTTGACAGAGAGAGATCAAAAGTAGACAGAGAGGCAGGCAGAGAGAGAGGTAGAGGGAAGCAGGCTCCCTGCTGAGCAAAGAGCCCGATGCGGGACTCGATCCCAGGACCCTGAGATCAGGGCCTGAGCCAAAGACAGAGGCTTTAACCCACTGAACCACCCAGGCGCCCCAATAAATAACTTTTTAAAACCCATCGATGTTACTTCTTAAACATTTTATTACATTAGTTTAAATTTTGTGACAATTTTTTAAATGTATCAAAATTTCAGGTACTTTATGTGTACCAGACATCCATTAAAATGGTCTATGGATGCCAAAGTTTGAGAAATACTGAATTAGTAAAAAGAACATTGGATTGGGAGCCAGGAAGGCTAGATTTTAGTCCTGGTTTTGACCTTGGCTATGTTAATTTCTATAAGCCCTAGCCTCCCCATTTTAAAATAGATTGGTATTTTTTGTCCTGGCTTCCTCCCAGGGCTTCTGTGAAAAGCAAATGAGACGATAGGTACACAAGTATCTATTGTGTAGATCTGTAAGACTGTGCAAATGCATTAGATGAGATAACTTTTAAGATCTATATTGTGGCTTCCCCTTCTTTTGGTTCCTTTGTGTATAACCCCACCATTTGTCAAGTAGTCCATTCCTCCTGGCTTTGCATTTATAAATTTGGCTTGTAATAGGGTACAAACCCTGCTTGTCCCTGGTGAAGAAGGTTGCCAGGTCTCCCAAATCCTGCTCTGACCCTTCTGTGTCCCAATGTTCCCTGTCTCTCCATTTCCTGGAGTCCTCCCACAAGTATTTGGAGAGAGCGGAGGCTGCACGGTTCTCAGCCACACACTGCGTATTACCACCCCCCCACCCCCCCGGGCCTGAGGACAGCTCCATGCCCCAGCTTCTTTCCTCCTCTCCCAAGGAAACTCACACCTGAGATACTGTAGACAAAGACGTTCTCCCCACCAATCCCCTCTACTACATCCTGGGCAGCTCAGCAGACAAGGGAGAGAAGAGCCCCACCTGCAGACCCCACCCTCCAGGACTGGATTTATGCTATATTGTGCGCGGCAACCAAGGGAACCACAGGTGACTGTGAGTCAGAGGATAATAAACAGGATTCTTTACTAACAGAAGTTGCCTGGGGCAACTCTGGGAGGGCAGGGCCCTGGATCACTGGGTTTGGCCTCTGAGAACCTCCTAGGACCACGGAGGTCCCAACTAGGATATTAAGTAAGGCTCACACACACCGATATATCATTTGCCATTCTTCTGGGGTTCCTTCTCAAGACCCCCAATATCCTCTTGAACTTTGAGCTTCCCCATCTGGAGCTTCTTTCCTTTCCACAAACTCGCCATGCTATCTCTTGACTTTCCTACCTGAGCTTCCCGCTCCCGGAAATCTCTTCTTCCTTTGACTCAGAAAACACCTATTCATCCTTTACACCTCCGGTCCCTTAAATGTCAGGGCCTCCCCACCCTCGGAAGTATCAGAACCCCAGAAAACAGGGAATCTTATTTCTCTCTCACTTGAGTCAAGTCTGGAGATACAGGGTGCTTTTCATGGAGTTCTCGGGGTCGCAGGCTCCTTCCCACACTGCCAGCCCTACAGGTGAGTCCCTCAGCCTCATGATCCAGGATGACCGGATCTGCTCCAGAAATCAGGACTGGAGACACCAGCAAGTAAAAACAGGACCGAGGGCTTGTGCTAGCTGCTGTGTGAAACAGGTCATTAAACCTGCCAACAGGTTCTCGGCACCATTGGAAGGCAATTGACTTCTTTCCATCAGCTCCCATATTCCTGTCGCCTCCTTCCTGAGACATTCCTGCCTGCAGTCAAGGCAACTGCCAATTCTCCCATCCCACCTGCCTCCTGGCATTCACCATGGTTCTGCCACTTTATAAGACCTCTTATCAACGGTGTGCAAGCGCAGGGAAGTGGGAACTGTCGCCCCACCACCATGGGCAGGCTGAGGGGTGCACTGGAGAAAATTTAAAACAGTGATCAACCAAAAGCCAGCCAGCCTCAAGCAGCAATTCCAAACAACATCAGTGATAAAATATTCCTTTCCTGAAAAAATATTTGGTGAGTCTAAGCTCTAAATCTAAACTAAAACGGCAGTTACCACTAGCTTTCAACAATAGGTATTAGTCAATTAACATTTTTTATAACGTGTTTTTAAGAAACATTATATTCTACAGAGAATTTCACTTCTGTGATTTCCAGTGATACAGCGGCCCCTCGACTCCTGACTCAGGCGAGTGTGCCCCTTTCCAGTTGTAAGACCCCTTCACGCTAGGTCTGCACATCCATCCGGGCAAACTACTCATGTCCGCGTTTAAACAGGAGGGTCAAAGGAAAGGATGACAAGGCTGAGAATGTAAAGACAGAAGAAGTAAATCGAGTTCTTTTACCTCTGTCTACTTGGACTTTTTATTTGTGTTTAAAATTTAAAACAGTGAAAATGAGGATTGATTCCAAGTGGGACAATTTTGTTTAGTAAGAGGAGGCATGAAATGAAGTCATTTCATTTCACGATTACTGCGGAAAATAATTTTGTCTAAAAGAGGAGAAAGGTGTTAAAAACATAATCCACACATTGTCAAACACATCAGCCTCAGCCCCTCATCTCTCCTGACTTTCATTAAGATATAATGCTTAGAGGGCACCTTGGTGGCTCAGTAGGTTAAGTATCTGCCTTGGGTTCAGGTATAATCCCAGGGTCCTAGGATTGAGCCCCACATCAGGCTCCCTGGTAAGCTCCCCGCTAAGCAGAGAGCCTGCTTCTCCCTTTCCCCCTGCCTCTCTCCCTGCTTGTATGCTTTCTCTCTCTCCCTGTCAAATGAATAAATAAAATCTTTAAAAAATATATATATAATGCTTAGAGTCAAAAAGCTTGGAGGCCCCAAACAAAAAAGACACCAAAATACAGGTTTTGGTGAATCTCCTTGTAATCGAATCAGCACAGACCTATGATAGGTCTTCATGTCTTCTCTGTCATGTATATATTTTTGTTGTGGGCACACTGCAAAATTAAAAGGAAGCTAGCATGGCCCATGGATTCGGTTAGAGCATAGTGCAGGGCAGTGGGATGGCAGTATTAATTGGGTCCCAAGTTGTCCCAGAATGCCTAAGTCTTGAGGGAGAATACCTTAGCACAAAGCAATGAATTACTAAAGGTATCTTCTATCATGCAGGTGCTACCACAGCAGAGCTCCATGCCTGATCTATCCATCTTAAAACTATTCATGATTCCCAAGGGCACCTGGCAGGCTCAGTTAATAGACCCTATGACTCTTGATCTCAGGGTTGTGAGTTCTAGCCCCACGGTGGGTGTAGAGAGTACTTAGAAATCTATTCATAGGGGCACCTGGGTGGCTCAGTGGGTTAAAGCCTCTGCCTTCAGCTCAGGTCATGATCCCAGGGTCTTGGGATGGAGCCCCGCATCGGTCTCTCTGCTCAGCAGGGAACCTGCTTCCCTTTCTCTCTCTCTGCCTGCCTTTCTGCCTACTTGTGATCTCCGTCTTTCAAATAAATAAATAAAATCTTTAAAAAAAAAATCTATTCGTAGGGGTGCCTGGGTGACTCAGTGAGTTGGGCACCCAACTCTTCATTTCCACTGAGGTCATGATCCCAGGGTGCTGGGATTGAGCTCCTCCTTGCCACAGGTCCTATGCTCAGGCAGGGAGTCTGCTTGAGGATTCTCTCCTCCTTCCGCCCCCACCCCAAATAAATCTTTTTTTAAAAAATCTATGTGTGGGCACCTGGGTGGCTCAGTCAGTTAAGCGTCTGCCTTCTGCTTTGGTCATGATGGGACCAATTTCCCCACTGGGATCCCTTCTCAGTGGGGAATCTGCTTCTCCCTCTACCCCTCCCCCTGCTTGCGCTCTCTCGCTCGCTCTCTTTCTTTCTCTTTAAAAAAAAAAAAAAAAAATCTATTCGTGATTCCTAAAAAGGATCTGGACAGTGCTGACCTGCTCCGAAGCCCATTCTGCGCCTTCACTGCGAAACCCGGGGTTAGACAGGGTGCGGCACGCCAGAACCCTCAGCCATCCGGTCTGGGTCTTTTCTCCTTTGCATATTTGCATGACTTCAAGGAGGAGGAAGTGAAAAGTTTCACATTTACTTTCAACAGATGAACGCAACATCTTTAAATAAAAAGAACCTATATCAAAGGCATTTCAGTGTTTTACATTTTCGTGAACATTTATTGACTTGTAGAAAAAAATTTCATTTACTTTACTCCCAAATTATTGAAAGATGGAAAGTCATGGTCTTTTCTTCTCTCTAATTTGGGTACGAGTCTCCTGCTTGCTGTCAATTATCAATCACTCCCTGGCTCATTTATTCATTCCAACCATGTTGCTACTAGTAATTTAATTACATCTGTGATGTGCTCTCCTGTAAATACTGCATTCAACAACAATCATTGATACATCTTTCCTAAGCCTCCAATTTTCTGCTAATCCATATTTTCTTGTTAATTTGCTCCAAACCTTAATTATTTTAGGAATAAATAATTAGGTGTCCATTGATGCATTCTATTTGCATCATACACATAAATTGCACTTAACAATAGATCAGGTAAAGCTCTAAGGACCTTATAATATTAACTTCTTACGTCCTCATCACAACCATATGAGATAGATATTATTATGGAGATACTGAGACACAGAGAAATTAAATAACTTGCCCAAAGCCAAATGGCTAATAAGTGGCAGAACCAGGCTTCCTGTCCAGGCTGCCTGACTCCATTCATGAGTTAAACACCCGCACTCTGATGCCTCTCTAAAAAATTTAGGTCAGGGGGAAGTTCTGCCCATCTCACTGGGGAAGTACAATCCCAATAAACTTCTAAGTTCAATGTGAATTTGAAATATATTTCTGGTTTTGATCAATTTCATTCTAATCATTCTAATGATATGTAGAGTATGGGAGACAGCAAATAGGACAAAATATTGATAATTGGTGAATCTAAGGAAAGAGCATACAAGAAGTCATTGTATTATTTTGCAACTTTTTTTAAAAGATTTTGTTTATGTATTTGTCAGAGAGAGTGAGCACAAGCAGGCAGAGTGGCAGGCAGAGGCAGAGAGAGAAGCAGGCTCCCTGTTGAACAATGAGCCCGATGTGGGACTCGATCCCAGGACCCTGGGATCATGACCTGAGCCGAAGGCAGTGGCTTAACCAACTGAGCCACCCAGGCATCCCTATTTTGCAACTTCTAAAAAAAATGCTTTTAAAATTAGTTAACATAAAAAATCCTTTTTTGATGTTAATACACTAAAAGTTACATTTAAATCCATAAAGAAAAATGTTAGATCTAAAAAATACGCAAGGATCTATATCGTTCTCCAAAATTCTTTTGGATGTAGTAACAAAGTTTGAAATGAGCAGTTTTAATAAGGAATAGTAAGGAAACTGCCATGTGATTCTTTTGCTTTCACCCCACTCGTCAGCACTCACCACGCAGTCACTGGCCGACCTTGTCAAGGGTGAGTTCCTGGAAACAGGACTCTAAGATGAAGATATGAATGGAAGAGGCTCAGCGGAAGCACTCTTGGCCTCAACCCCTGTGGAGGGCAAATGAAGCAGGACTAGGCAGAGGGAGAAGTAGGGAGACGACATAGCTGCAAGAGAAGCCTTAGCTGACCCCACAGGCAGCCCCGGAGCTGGGATGGCCCTGCAGCATTGTCCCAGATTGGAACAAGGGGGTCAGAACTTTATACATGCACATAAGCCAGTCACTGGATATAAGCTATCCCAGAGGAAGGGGCAGACATGTGAGTAAGGCAGCTCTTCAGCTGAAGCAATCCGTGGAAGGGGAGACTCAGCTTCAAGTTATCAACAATGCACCCCCATTTCACAGATAAGGAAGCTGAGGTTCATGGAGATGAAACAGCTTGCCCAGGGGCCTGCCGGGTGTCTCAGTCCATTAAGCATCTGCTGCTTCGGCTCAGGTCAGGATCCTAGGGTCCTGGGCCAAAGCCCCACATGGGGCTCCCTGCTCAGAGAGAAGCAATCTGCTTCTCTCCCTCTCCCTCTGCCACTTCCCCTGCTTGTGCTCTCTCGCTCTCTCCCGCTGTCCCTCAGATTAATTATTTAATTATTTAATTAAAATCTTTGAGTAGCTGGCCCAAGGTCACAGAGCTGGTAAATGGCTGTATCAGTTCTCTATTGCCCCATTAATGCTGCATAACAAGCATCCACAAAACCTCAAATAACAGGCCAGTGATAAGTCATTAGTTTTGTGCGTGAATCTCCCCATTGGCTAAGAAGGTCTGCTGATTTGGACCAGGCCAGGCCCTGCAGCTGGGCTCACTCCTGCATTTGTGGCCATGGGGGGTCATGTACTCTGCCTGGTCTCAATCAGGATAACTTGACTGCTCTCCTGGTGGTCTCTCCTCCTCCCACAGGCTACCTTGGGCTTATTGTATGATGGTGGGAAGGTTTCCAGAGAGGATAAAAGTGCACAAAGCCTACTGAGGCCTGAGACTGGAGCTCATACTTCATCACTTTACCACTCTATGGGCCAAAGCAAATCACCAGGCCAGGTTCAGAGGGAGTATGGGAGGGTGCTCTCAGATGCAGAGAGCCACAGAGGCATAAAAACCCAGGGATGATCAGCCACAGTGAGGGACCCAGGGGGAACATTTCAGAGACCTCTCTTACCATTATTTCCCAGCCACCTCCCTAGCAAATCTTTCAGAGCATCCATTTCAAGTTCCATCATTTCATGCACCCAGCACCTCGGTGAGCACTATGGTGAGACAAGGTCTTACTTTCAAGGAACCTACAGTCTAGCTAAGAAGAGGAGACCACTTTGGAAGGCTTGGTGACAAGAAAAGCAAGACAAATGGTGGGGGGGGGGCAGAAACAATGGGAACCAAAGGTAGGAAAGGGCACTGTGCACTGGAGAAGTGGGGAAGGTCGGGCGGGGGTTCATTTGGGTCTTGCACAAATGTTCAGCATTGACTCGGATGGTGAGTAAGGAGGGACAGATCACTCCAAGTTCTCCTCCCTCCCCCAGGTACTAAAGGGGGGGATAAAAAGAGATGGAATGGGGGACCCAGGAGGAAAGTCAATTTTTTAAAATATTTTATTTATTTACTTATTTGACAGAGATCACAAGGAGGCAGAGAGGCAGGCAGAGAGAGGGAGGAAGCAGGCTTCCCACTGAGCAGAGAACCCGATGCGGGGCTCAATCCCAGGACCCCAAGATCATGACCTGAGCCGAAGGCAGAGGTTTTAACCCACTGAGCTACCCAGGTGCCCCTGAAAGTCAATTTTTAAATCCCCACTGTGTCCTCAGCTCCTGGGTTGCTTGGACAAGCATTCTGTGCCCAGTATGCCAAGGCCAATCCTATTCAATTTGTATACGGGTTTCCTTCCCTCTTTAGAGAATAGCAGGCTCTGAAAAATCTTTGCTTTTACTGAGCAGAAGAGGGGACGGAGCTGCAGGAGGCAGATGAGAATGGATGGCTTTGAAAAGGAAAAAGAATGGAGCTAGGGAGGGAAGGACCAGGCAGAGGGGCTCGAAGGAGACAGAAAGGAGGATGCTAGAGGTCTGAACAGAGGCTATCAGGTGGGATTTTTGGGGGACAGAGAATGACATGCAATGAGGCTTCTTTTTAAGAAATGTTTCTGTGTGGTAAGCCGCAAGACCCTGTGACCTAGGTCAACAGCCGTTAGCAAAGACCAGTGTTGCTTCTCAAGGCTTCGGGAGTTGGATTTCTGTTTCTTTGAATACTGAGATGACCTTGAGAGTTGAAACAAGACACTTGGTGTTCCTTGGTTTTCTTGTGATATGGCAAACTACACACAGCCACCCATTTATTTTCCCATAGGATAATGGTAAAAGGTGCAGGCTTTGGAGTGAGACAAATAGGAGTTCAAATTTTGGCTTTTCTTCCTGCTGACTCAGCCACCTGAAGCATGTCAGGTAACTGCTCTGAGCCTATTTCCTCATTTGTTCTAGGAGGGTAATATCTGACTCAGAACTTTGGGGAGGATTAAATGAAATGAAACCTGTGAAGTGTTTAATTATGCCTGCACATAGTAACTGCTTTATTAAAATATTAGCTGTGATTATCATAATGATCCCAAAATTTAATATTATTATCCTCATTTCACATATAAGAATGGAGACATAGAGAAGTCAATTCCTTTTGCCCCAGAAGTCCTTGAGAAGGGCTTGCCTTTGAACAAAGACACGCGGAACAAGGAGCCAGAAAGAGTGTGTAAGGCCATGACTGAAGGTCAGTCAGGCAGGTTGAAAGGATTAAGGCAAAACTAGGGTGGAAACCAATGTACAAAGGAAGGAAGGTCAGAGGAAGACATGTGTCCTAAATGCTCACAGAGGTTTCTTGTTTGGAGGTTAGGGGTTGGACCAACTCCCAGCTCTAGAGCTCTGTTAGATGTGGGGATGAGATCCCAGTTGTGCCGCCACATGCTAGTTTTGTGACCTTAGCCAAGTTACTTTACCTCCAAGACTCAGCCTTGCTCTATCAAATGGGATGATACCAGTTGTACCTGTTTGCTTTAGAGTGTAGCAAGAGAATGTTGGTTAATCTACACGGGGCATCCAATACCATGCCTGGCGTACAGACCAAGGTGCCTCAGCCTTGGGTGTCTGTACACGTGAACCCAAACTGAGAACCAGGGTCTCTGAAGGATGGTCTCTAAAATGACCCAGACTGTGGTTCAATGATCTGGAAAGGGGTTCATGCTACAGAGAAGGCCAGATTCAGGCGTTTGAGGAAATTATCTTAAGTTTGAGCTGGAGGCATTTGGGTCAGAGATGAGAAAGAACTTCCTGAAAATCAGGGTTGTCCAATTAAATTAGAAATAATGGTTAGGACTGTGGTGCTGGCATCCACTCAAAGGATAAAATACCCGCCCATCTTCCTGGACTGGGCAAGATGTGTCATAATGAGATGGGAAGAGACAGTCAGCTGTCCTGGACAAATGAGCCTCAAAATACACATGCCATGAGCAAGGGCTGGCGACAATCCTCGACTAAGTAACAAGGGCCACAGAGCTAGAAGTTGACCATGGCAGGGAGCCAAGCTCTTCTAACTTGGAGAACATCTGCAAAGACCCACTGAAGCCTTAAACTTCACAATTACAAGTACTTTTGAGTTAACCTCAGGCTGAAGAGGTGGGGAACCATGGTCAGCATAGACCTGAGGGAGGAAATCAAATGACTCCTCAGGAGGAAAGGGGCTTGAAGGAAGTGAGCATGCCCTTACTAATCAAAACCACTTGAACAAAAGCACAGACCCTGGGAGCAGCATTGTGGAAAGTTATCAGGTAGAGGCCAGGGCTGTCTGCCAAGGTCATTAGCCAGTGTTCTTGCCTGAGGAGGCATGTTGGTTTGCAAGACCGCATGGGTCCATTCAAGTGGGAAAGGGTAGGGCTTGGGGGCGTGCCCACTCCTGGCCCCAGAAACCAAGTCATAGCCTTTCCAGGGGATGCCACTAGGGGAGACCATACCCCTCAAGTGCAATGGAGCAAAGATAGGAAGCTGGGAAATAAAACATTGTTAGATATTAATCACTTTTGATACATTTTTGTCATTATTTTAAATTTTTTTTTAAGATTTTATTTATTTATTTAGGGGCGCCTAGGTGGCTCAGTTGGTTGAGAGGCTGCCTTCGGCTCAGGTCATGATTCCAAGGTCCGGGGATCAAGCACTGCATTGGGCTCCCTGCTCAGTGGGGAGTCTGCTTCTCCTTCTCCTTCTGCCTGCCGTTCTGCCTACTTGTGCTCTCTATCTATCTGTCAAATAAATAAATAAAGTCTTTTTTTTTTAAAGTTTTATTTATTTATTTGAGAGCAAGAGAAGGCACGCACACTCAAGAGGCAGAGAGGGGGTGGGACAGGGACAAGCAGACTCCGCCCTGAGGAGGGAGCCCAACCCAGGGCTTGATCTCACCACCCTGAGTTCATGACCTGAGCCAAAATCAGAGTCAGATGCTTAATCGACTGAGCCACCCAGGCGCCCCTCTTTCATTCTTGAAGCCTCAGCTGCCTAGGAGGAGAGAGGAATCAGGGACATTCCCACAGGTGGGAATGTCATCACCTTAGCATTACCTGCTAAGGAATCTGCTTGGAATCCTGAACCACGAAGCCCTATTGGTCTGGCTGAGTCCACAGGCCCCTCTGGGGACTGATCATGTCAAGAGGAGGAGGGAGCCCCGTGAGAACACCAGCCCGGATGTTCAGACACTGGATTCCAAGGTCTGCTCTAGAAAATCTCAAGAAGCTAAATCTACCCTTGGAGTCCTCAGCTCTTCTGCTCACTGTCCTCCCTCAGCTCCCTTGAAAGGCAAAGGCCCCAGGCTCTCCCAGTGCTCCAGTCTTGGCTTCATGGAAGTAAAGATCTGATGGACTAACAGAAGGTGGAGGGAGTCCTGCCTCCTCACATGGCGAGTGTCGCTAAGCCATCTTAGCGCCCCTTCTTCTGAGCCTTCATCATCCACAGAATCCTCCTTGCCATAATATTCTAGGGAAACCGGTACTAATTCATCAGCAGTGATGTGCAAGGTAAAACTTACACGGTGTGTTCATCCTAACAGGTCAGAATCCTTTAGCAGGAGCACCAAGGAAATGTTGAAACTCTATAATGAAGCAGGAATGCCAAATTAAAGTTAGGGAAGACTCCAAGATATTTAAAAAACAAAGGTGGTTCCTTTGAGCCAGGACAGAGAGATGACAGAATAGGCAAGCCTACCCACAAGTCGACTCTATCTGGATCAATACAGTTCAACACCACAGACACTGGTTGGGCCAGTCCTAGGCCAGGCCTCATGCTGGGGGCTGGTTGTCTTCAAGGGGCTTGGAGTCTAGTGAGGGACATGGACATATGGAATAGCAACAGTATTGGGCAGGATAAGAGCAGTGTCTTAAAAAAAAAAAAAGATTTTATTTTATTCATTTGACAGCGAGAGAGACAAGGAGAGAGGGAACACAAGCAGTAGAAGCAGGAGAGGGAGAAGCAGACTCCCCATGGAGCAGGGAGCCCAATACGGGGCTCAATCCCAGGACTCTGGGATCACAACCTGAGCAGAAGGCAGATGCCAATGACTAAGCCACCCAGGTGCCCTGAGAGCGGTATCTTTTAAAGAAACATAGCAGGGATGTCTGGGTGGCTCAGATGGTTAAGCGTCTGCCTTCGGCTCAAGTTGTGATCCCAGCGTCCTCAGAACGAGTCCCACTTCAGACTCCCTGCTCAGCGGGGAGCCTGCTTCTCCCTCTCCCACTCCCCCTGCTTGTGCTTTCTCTCTCTGTCAAATACATAAAAATCTTAAAAAAAAAAATAAAAAGAAAGAAAAAAAGAAAGGAAGGAAGGAAGGAAGGACGAAGGAAGAAAAGAAAGAAACACAGAGGCCAAAGCAGAGAGCCTTGAAAGCAGGGAGGAACGTGGTCTTGAAAGCAGGGAGGAACGTGGTCCCGTTGGTTGGGGAACCAGCAGGAAATGGTTCATGAAGCAAACAGCTAGTGGGAAGGACCCTGAAGGGGGCAGAGATGGAGACGGGAGGACAAAGGGCCAAGAACATTGTGCCAGCTGAGAGGAAGGGCTTGAGCAAAGGCATGGAATCAGGGCCACTAAGGCAGACTCAGAGACTGGGGACATGTCCAGGGATAGAGTAGGGAAGTAGCAAGGAAAAGGCAGGAAGTGTCATTGGGGTCATATTGAGGAGGTCCTTGAATGCCAGGAAGAGGGTTCGTCCTCCCAAGCCACAGCCCAGAGATCGGCTGCTTGGAGGGTACGAGGTCCCCAGGAAGCCTCCACAGCTGACTTTCAGGAGGTCTTTGGGAAAGCCTGCCCATTCCCCCTTGCCTTTTAAACACGCTCCTCCACGTGTCAGGGTCTTTGTTCACACTGTTGCCTCTTCCAGAAATACCCTTTCCTCCTCCTTGGCGCAGCAAACTCCTACTCATCCTTAAAGTCCCAGCTCAAAGTTCACCTCCTCTATGAAGCTCCCCTGGCTGCTTTATGTCGCTGTCAGTCCCTCCAAAGTGCTCCCGTACATAACTCTTGGCTCGTTCCTTTTATGTATGACTTGTACATCAGTGTTCTGTTCACCATCTGTCTGTCTCTACACTTGTCTGTGGCCTCCTGGAGGCCAGGAACTGTCTCTTATCCTAGGAAGAGGACTATTCCTCATACTGGGAATCTTTGTTCTATACATTCCTCGTACCTTCTGGTGTGGATGAACACTGTCAGTAAGTGTGGAAGGCGCAGAGTGAGGGGGGCAGAAGGAAAGCAGCAAAGGGAAGGAGGGCATCAGTTCTGGTCTGTGCCCAGTGGCCTGGCCTCCTGGTGATAAGCTTCCTCACGTGCCCTGGTGCCTCCCAGCTCGAGCCCTCAGGTTCCTTCCTCTTCCTGACCCTGGGCCAAGGAGGATGCCCCTGCTAGCACCTCATTAACCCGGATGGCCTCCGCCCTTCCCTGAGAGGTGCCGGCCAGGCAGAGCTCTGGGCTCAAGTGAGTCTCCCTGTGAGGGAAGGGAGGAGGAACATGGAGCCCCAGAAAATCACCCTCACGCTCTGGATCCACAAAGCTCTGATCTTGGACAGACAGACCCTTTCTCATCAGCTGTGGTGTGGAGCTGGGGCATCCCTTGATGAAGGCTTTCCATGCTAAGGGTGAAACTCGGGCTCAGAGAAGGAATAGGACTCAAGCCAGAGGTAGGAGGAAAGCCCGGGCCGGCCAGGAAGAAAAACAATCATCCAGGTGCCCCTATCTGGGCCAAGGGCCAGGTGCTCCCCAGGGCCCCAGAGTAGAGGCCGACACTCCAACCCTCTGGCTCTCTGGGTTTCATTCAGCTGCCTGCCACTGAGGTGGGTTTCATTCCACCTCAGTCTGTCTGAAGGCAGCTCTCCACAGCAGAGTCAGGGCTCTGGGAAAACAGAGGTTGTGAGGGCAAGGATCTGACAAAGCCAGAAAAGAAGGACTAGAAGCCAGGAGTTCCACCTCT
Source organism: Neogale vison (assembly GCF_020171115.1). Taxonomy (NCBI): domain Eukaryota; kingdom Metazoa; phylum Chordata; class Mammalia; order Carnivora; family Mustelidae; genus Neogale; species Neogale vison. The sequence continues at coordinate 102,144,056 of NC_058102.1, read as the reverse complement.
TGACCCACAGCTTGCACCCAGCCACACCTCCCACTTTTAGACTCCAGCTTTCCCTGGGAACTTCTCCTCCCAAAGAGGGCGAAGACAGGCCCTGAGGCAGTGTCGGGCAGAGATTGGATCTCAGACTAGAGGGAAGTGAAAGGGTTAACTCTCTGTGTGTCCACTGGGCCAGTCCAGCCAGCTCGCCCAGAGCGCTATAAGTCCAGGCCTGTCTCTGGTGTTCTCTCAATCTCCCTTCCCCACTTACTCCTCCTTCCCCCTTCTTCTGACTTTGGGAACAGAAGCTAGGGGCCCTTTGGCACCAGCTCTCTCTGGGGTGTCATTTAATACTGCCTGTAATCACCATCTCCTGGTTTATTACCTCTCTCTCTCTCATGGCTACTCTTGTCACCCCTAAATTTATCTCTCTCTCTCACACACACACACATAGACACACACGAGCTGGGAATGGAAGAGAAAAGGGCTTCTCTTCAGTACAGTTCTGCCCTACTCGAATCCTCTCTGGGAAACCAATGCTGGTCAACCCAGAGGCGGGAAGCAAGAGGTAGGATACAGGAAGCTGGAGGAACTCTTCTGAAACAATGGAGCAATCACATAACAGCAAGCTCAGAAAAAAAGAGGATTTGGGAGGGCAAATAGGAGGAGGGCGGAGGAAATCGGAAACCATCCCATGGTTTTAGGAGGAGAATTAGGTGGAGGAAGTTAGAAATCATCCCATAAACATTCCTCTCCCAAACAAAACGGAGTCATCAGAGTCCACATGAGGACTAGAATCCAATCGTTTATGGATTTAAGCTGGCAGACAGGAGAGGAGCATGGAGGACCCTTTCCCTAGTGCTACAATGAGATTATGCTTTTGAAAGTGCTTCATAAATTCCCGAATGCTCTACAAATGGAAGGAGGCCTATGGGACACTGCATGGCTGGCTGTGGCAGGAAGACCACAGGGCAGGGGGAGGTGCTGGGGCTCACCCCCCCCCCGGCCCCCTTCCCCACCCCACCACAGACTCTTTGGTTTCTTGATTGTAAGATCACAATGAGCCTGCACCGTGGACACTTCTGATCACCAATACCCAGCACTCCTGTCAGGCGGTGTGGGCCGGCCATGAGGTGGGAATGTGAGAATGTGGTCCTTTCATACAGCGCCCCGCCAGTGCCCTTCCTGGAAGGCCTCTATGTCAGCAGCCCCAGCCGGGACTGGGATGACACCCTCACTGGGGTGGAGCCTGGGACATGCCTGTTGGCCAGTGAAGGGTCCTCCCACCCCCAGTCTCAGGTAGTGGGAGAAGCATTGGGTCAGGTCTTTGCCTGGTACCATCCCTGGAGCAAAGGCAAAGTCCAGACATAGCCTTCCACCCGTGACCAGGGCAGGCATGTGAGAGATAAGGGTCACACTTTGGACTCAGCCCAGAATGGGCACGAGGGGGCACAGGAGCCTCACTCAATGGCAGTCCCACTCCCCTAGAGCTGGCCACTCACTGCACCTGAAAGCAAGGTGGGCACCAGAGGACTCCGGGTCATTACTCTCGCCGCCTCCTGCGACGCCCAGCTTCGCCTGTGTGCCTCATTACTCTGGTGCCCGGAAGGGGTCTGGCAGCGAGGAGAGAGCGCCAGCGTGGCGCGCGGTTCCCGGGCCGGTGGCTGGCGAGTTCAGGTGCGAAGGAGGGAGGGGAAGAGGAACCCTGCGCAGTGAGCTCTTCTTGCCCGGGGAGCGTGGCGGTTGCGTCACGAGCACCAGACCCTCTGTCCCCAGGGCCACAGGGCGCTCACACGGCACCGCCGGGTCCCGGGCCCGTGGTGAGAGGGCGGCGCCAGCCTGCGTCCCCGCCCCTGTCCCGCCACCTTCCCTCCCGGCCCGGCCCTGCGCTGCCCCGGTCCCACGGGCCGCTCGGTCCCAGACCCAGGCCGGGCAGCGGGGCTGGCATTGCCGCGGGAGCCGTCGGGGACCGGGAGCCCGGCGGGCGGCAGCGAGGGCGGCGGGCACGGGGACACCTGCGGACACAGGTGAGCGGCGGCGGGGCCGGGCGGACGGGGGCGGGGCGGGATGGGGGCTGGAGCCGGTGCGGGCTGCGCGGGCGGCGCGGGGGCGAGAGGCTGAGGCCAGCCGGCGTCCCAGCTCGAAAAGGACCAGGGGCAGGGAGAGGGCAAAGGAGACGGCGGAGGCAGCCCTCGCAGGGAGGATTATTGGGAAGGGGCCGGGTAGACAATGAACTTTTTCCTCTTTCGCTCATAAATCAGAGAAAAGTAAGGGTAGGGCTGAGCAGGGGCCTCAAGCCCATTTGTAGGGGAACAAGCACATGCTTAGGCCTCTGCTCTCCAGGTCCTGCCCACTCAAAGGGTGGGTCCTCTATCCAGGTTTAAGGGGAAGAGATGGAGCCCCTGGCTGGCTCCCAGCTCCATGGAGGTTTCCCAGAGGGCGGGGAAGACCAAACATAGCCTGCTGTCTCTAAGCCCAGCCACCTGATAGCTGTCCTCCCTCCCCTCCCTGTCTGTGGGCAGGAGGGTCCAGGTAAGGGGTGAGCAAACTGTCAGTGAAGAGCCAGACAGTAAATATTTCAGACTTGAAGTCTATAGGGACAGTCTCTGTCTCAACTAGCAAGAAAGCAGTGGTAGACAACTGGAGATGTGTAAATGTGGCTGTGTTCCAAGAACACTTGATTTAGGGGGGCACCTGGGTGGCTCAGTGGGTTAAAGCCTCTGCCTGCGGCTCAGGTCATGATCCCAGGGTCCTGGGATTGAGCCCCACATCCAGCTCTCTGCTCTGCAGGGAGCCTGCTTCCCCCTCTCTCTCTCTACCTGCCTCTCTGCCTACTTGTGATCTCTGTCAAATAAATAAATAAAATCTTTTTAAAAAGAAAGAAAGAAAGAAAACTTGATTTAGGGACCGTGAGATTTGATTTTTATATACTTTCCATGTGTTAGGGAATATTATTCTTTTAATTTTTTTTCCAATTATTTCTTCATGTCAAAAGCATTCTTAGTTTAGGGCTATACAGAAATAGTGGGTAGGTGGTACAGTCTCCAGGGTGCCCCCACCCGAGGGCTTCCCAGCACCTCTTCCCTAGGCCACAGGGAGGGTATGGCTCGGTGCCTGGAAAGGAGGGACATCCAGGAAGCCTGGGGACCCACCTGTGACCCTTGCACCCAGCTGCTCTGAGGACTACAGCATCCTTTGAGGCCAGTGAGGGAGCACATGCCTGATGTGCTTACATGTAAAGGAGGAGGTATAGCTCCATGGGGCTCCCTCCCCAGCATGTGTGGCCATACCCTAGCCCCACCAAGTCACAGGTAGACAGCTATACTCCTGCAGTAAGTGACAAGCCCTTGACTCTTCTTCCCCCACTCCATCATCTTTCCCATCCCCCTCCCTCTGTTGGTCCCCCACCTGGTGCCACCCACTGATCAAGGCTGGCCCTTCCATTCCTTTTTTTTCTTTTTTTTTTTTTTAATCTTTGCAGCCACAGGGGAACCTTTTCTCCTTGACATTGAAGCTATGACCCTTCAGAGGTGACCCAGGAAAGAAGAGATGCAGACTTTTGTTCCTCCAGATGAGTGTCCCTTCCAAGGACTTGTGGCATCCCGCATTGAGACTTACGGGGGCCGTTATCAGGCCTCCAACCAGGGTTCTGCTGACCGTCTCCATTCCCAAGTTGCCTCTGGGCTGGTGAGTCCAGGCTGCCCCAAGAGTGACCTGGGAGGGGCAGGAGGGAGAATAGTGAGGCTTTCACATCTCTCTTGTAGCTTCATGAGGTGGTCTATTCCTGTCCCTCACCCCTACCTTCTTTCCTGGGTTTCGAGGGAGAGCAGGTTAGTGTTGATCCAGGCTCTCAGGACTCCACACCCATCCCAGGCAGATGGGTGAAGCCAGGCCCTTGGAGGAGGTGCTGTTAGACAGGTCTGAGGCCTGGAGTTGGTTGGGGGGGGGTCACGGGGAGCAGGGAGCCTGGCACTTCCCAGACTCCCGCCTCTACTTGGGAGGAGCCTGTGGGTTCCCTGAGGCCCACTCTGTCTGAGTCAGCACTGAAGGAAGAGCAAAGGTTCAGGGTGTCCCTACTCTGCAAGTGGGGAGGGGTGTGGGGGCCTGCCTTGGCTTCCCCACAGCTCCACCCGCCTGGCCTGCCTGAAATGCCTTTTCTTAGCCTCCAAGCTGCCCCTGCACCCTGAGTACAGTTCTGTTTCCACTGGGGGTATTCCCTGCCTTCCTGGAATAGGATTTGGCCCTGGGAGAGAGGGAGGACAGCTGGGGACTCTCCCGGGCTGAGGGCCGGAAGGGAGACTAGGAAGTATGTGCTGTTAGGCCACAGGCAGATCAAGGAATGTGACCAGGCCTGCCCAGGAGGAGACTTGTGGCCGTGGTCTCAATCTCTCATAAGGAAGCACAGCCACTCCCAGCTGGAAAGGACACGGGCCGCACGCCCCTGGGGAGGAGGCCACACATGTGTGTGCCCTCATCCCCACATGCGAGGGAAGTCGTTCCCACGCAGGGGGAGCTGGAGGGAGCCAGAATGCTGTCCGCACTGTGCCTTGTGCACGCACGCCCGCAGAACAGGGAGCACACATGTGAGCGGGCGGGCCCTGGGGGAGTATCCACACTGGAGCCCAGGCTTGTAGGTGCCTGTGTTCCTGCTCTAGAGGCCCCCACTTTTGCCCCTAGGCCCTCTAGGGGAGCCAAGTTGGCAGGCCCCTGCCCAGCTCAGCTTGGCCTCCCCGGCAGCAGCTGCTGTGACTCAGAGCAGGAGTGACTCACCCCAGACTGGTTTGAGGGGAGAGGTGAGCCAGCCCCACTTGCAGGGGTAGGGGACACCACCTGCAGTCAAGTCTGGCCCCGCTACCTCTCTGGGACTTCGGGGAGAAGGGAGGCCCCCTAAGAACTTACCCTGCTCTTCCTCCTCCTCCAGGATCCCGGTCGCCGACGCCTCCATGGCTATGTCCCCTTTGCCAAGGGCTCTGGCCAGGTCCGAGGTGTGTCTCCTCTGAAGATGCAAGAACCAGAGCCCGAGAAGAAGTATGGAGGCCCTTTTGGGTCTGGCCCACCACACTCCCCTAAATTCAAGGTAAGAGGTCCCTCTTCTCCTGTCCCCAGGCTCACAGCCTGAGCTGTATGGTCCACAGATGATCAGAGCAGAGACAGTGGCCGGCCCCTGTACAGCACGGGATTCAGTTCTGTGGAGAGACCCTCTCAGGGACACATCTGCAAGCCATGCTGCCTCATAAAAATGTCCGTTTTGTAGGCAAGTGTCAGAATGTTGCCTGAGACCGCAGGTCCCTTGGTCTCCACCTGGAGGTCCCTATGAGGGGTTCTGACTCAGAAGAGCCTAGAAAGTATCTTTCCGGTCAGGGAGCCTCAGTCAGACTCCTCTGTCTGGCACGTTTTTTGCAGGCCAAGTTGCCTCTCTGCCTGTGTTCCAGCAACGCCCTTCTGCCCCCAGGCTTCTGTGTCCCCACTCAGGGACAGTGCTACCTCCCATTCCCAGACACACACACGCACGCACGCACGTACCAGCACTCGCAGCCATCCCCAGGCTGGGGGTCTGCGTGCCCAGGATTAATCCCCTTTTTGGCTCCCCCAGGAAGTCAGCAAGGCCCGCCAGCTGGAGATGAGGCTGCATACATTCAGCATGTTTGGGATGCCCCGCCTGCCCCCTGAGGAACGGCGGCACTGGGAGATTGGAGAGGGCAGCGACAGCAGCCTGGTCATTGAGAAGTCCTGGAAGGAGCTGGTGCCTGGGCATAAGGTGGGCCTGGAACACAGAGTCTGTCCCTCCAGTATCATAGATGCCCACAGACAACTCAGATCCGCCCTGGAAGGGGGGGAAAGGCCTTGGGAAGTAGGGTCACGTGGGGAAAACATTTGGAGACATCTTGCTGTAGGTTCTACTCCTGGGTCTGCCACTTACTAGTGACACCTTGATGGAGAAAGGAAGCCTCTCTGGGCCTCAGTGGCTTCATCTGTAAAATGGGGATAAAACCACCTACACACTTGAGGATTAAAAGGTCATCATCTGTGAGGTAGATCTAGTAGCATTCCCTAACTGAACCAGTGCTGTCCCCACCCCAGGAGATGAGCCGAGAGCTTTGCCACCAACAGGAAGCGCTTTGGGAGCTGCTGACCACCGAGCTGATCTATGTGCGGAAGCTCAAGATCATGACCAATGTGAGTTGCTCCCGTCCCCGGCCCAGGCAACACCTCAGCCATCCACCCATCTCCCTTACATGGCCCCCACTCCCCCAGGCCAGGAAGGGAGGGCCATGGAGAGGGGCGGAGGGAAGGCGGGGACACGTAACCAGGAGATCCCTCCCCCGCCATTGGAGACCTGCTGGGGATCTCGGGAATCAGGTTAGCAGTGGTGAAACTGGGATGGGGCTACATTGAAGGGCTAGGTTGGGGTCCCCAGAGGAGAAGTCAGGTGCCTACACCCTTGGCTTTCCCTGCCTCCAGCTCCTGACCGCCGGCCTGCTGAATCTGCAGCGAGTGGGACTACTGACCGAGGTGAGTGGGCACTCGGGAGGACCTGGCCACATCCCAAGCTCTGAGGCCACAGAATGGGGGTGGGCTCCCAGAAAGCCCCCCAGGCTGCTCTGTCTGGATTCCCCATGGCCTCATTTTCCAGGACACTCCCTGCCCTCCTACTCTCCTTCCTGCTCTAGACCCCAAGCAGCCTGGCCTCTGCTCTTTTCCAGGACTCAGCAGAGCTCAGCCCAAGTGCCAGAGGAGTAGAAGGGAAAACCCTAGCCCCTTAGATCTCTCAGCTCCCCTGCAGGTTTCATCCTGAGCCCACCCTCCACCAGCCAAGCTTACAGGTCCTTGCCTGTCGGTGGCCAGAGCTGTCTGACGGTGACCTGCCAAGGCTTGTGGCTGAGTTCTGCTCCCTCCTCCAGGTATCAGCTGAGATCCTCTTTGGAAATGTCCCCAGCCTGATTCGAGCCCACAAGAGCTTTTGGGAGGAGGTGCTGGGGCCCACCCTGAGGGAGACTCGAGCCTCAGGCCAGCCTCTGGACCCTGTCAGCCTGCAAAATGGCTTCTTGACGGTGAGACATGGCAAAGGGCTACATCTGGCTGGGGCAGGCCTGGGAGGGCCCAGAGAGGTCCTGCCTGCAGGGTATGCCTCTGTCACTTGAATTCTTCTGTGGCTTGAAGGGGGTCTGAGAGCACAGCCCCCACCCCAGAATATCTCCTCACTTCCTGCCCTTCATTCCACAGGTATGACCTCTGTCCCAAAAGTTCTTTGGTGTTTGGGTGACTCTGTCGAAATGAAATGCAGCTATCTCAGGGAAGGGTTATACTTGATCTCTTAACTACAGAATCTTACTTCTTGGCCAGAGATGCATTGCCAAACAGCTGGGAGAAGAATGGGGTCTAAGCAAGGCATCTTCTGGGTAAATGAAGGAGGGGCCGTAAAAGGCCCCAGATCACCCAGATCATAGAGAAATGGGACAAGAGAAAGCAAGAGGCCTGGGGTCAGACTTTCTTCCACAATTTTACCTGACCAGGAAGAGGTCTGGGCCTTGCAGAGCCAGAATGGGGTACAGAGGTTGGGGGGAGCACTCATCTCCTGGGAACAAGCCCAGGAACAGGTCTTCTGGGCAAGACTCAGGTCACTAGCCACCACCTGTGTGAAACAGGACCTGCAGAGTCCTGCAAACATTCCAGCTGAATTATTGATGGTGGGAGAGTACGTCCAGAGCGGCAGGGTAGGTCAGGGGCTGTGCACGGGGCCTGAAAGAGTAGCAGTGGGTCTGCCTCTGGGGACCTCATCTTCTCCCTGGACTCCAGAGAAAGGGACTGGCAGTCACAGGTAGGGGAAAGCACCATGGGGGTTAGGGATTGGCGAGAGCTAGACTAAGGGTCAATGAGAGGCTCTCCCTCGTGCTCCCCGTGCTCTGCAGCTGGAGGCCAGATTTCATGACCTTTTTCCCCCTGCCTGCCCATATCTCTTCTTAGTTCAGCCAGCGGTTCCAGCCCTATGTCCAATACTGCCTGCAAGTGAAGCAGACCATGGCTTACGCCCGGGAGCAGCAAGACAATAATCCTCTCTTCCATGCCTTTGTGCAGGTGGGAGAGGGGGTGCTGGGAAGGGGGCTGGGGCGGACCCTAGACCTCCAGGTCATCCCTGAATTCCAGCTGGGTCTGAGGCCGAGGCTATCACTGGAATGGAGCAGCAGGGGGCTTGCAGACTCCTGACCGTCCCCTGTCCTCCTCTGCTGGCAGTGGTGTGAGAAGCACAAGCTCGCGGGGAGACAGATGCTGGGGGACCTGCTCATCAAGCCCCACCAGCGGGTCACCAAGTACCCACTGCTGCTCCAGGCTGTGCTTAAGAGGAGTCCTGAGGCACACGTCCAAGAAGCACTGAGCGCCATGGTAGGTGGCCTGGCAGTGCCATGCCCTCGGGAGCTGGGAACTGGCATGTGGGAACTGATTTCCTGGAACTCTCAGGGGTCTCTTTCTTCATATGTATGTGGCCGCGTGGCACTGACGCCGCCCGTGCTGTCACTGACTGGGGGAGACGTACAGGGGGAGGGGCTGAGCTCTTCCTCCTTCCACACCCCACCCATCACGTAGATTGCCGCTGTGGAGTCATTCCTGCGACACATCAACCAACTCGTCCACCGGAGCGAAGAGCAGGAGAGCCTAGTGGCTGCAGCCCGACGCATCGGGCCCTACGACGTGCTGGAGCCGTCCAGCGAGGAAGTGCAGAAGGTGAGGGAGGGCAGAGGCAAGGAGGCACAGAACAAGCAAGGTCCCCAGGGAAACAGAAGAAGCAGAGGCCTGGCGGAGAAGGGGCAGAGGGGCCACAGAGGGGCCGTGCACATCACTCCTCCCACATGAGGAGTTCCAGAGAGTGAGAAGGAAGTACTCGATGCTTCTTCTCCCTCCAAGAGGGCAAGGATGAGAAGGGAAGGTGCCAGTGACAGAACAAAGAACCACCATGGCTGGGAGGGGGAGGCAGCCCTGCCCAGCCCCACGATCCTCCCCACCCCATGTCCCTCAGAACCTGCGTCCGTTCTGCACCCTGGACCTGACGTCCCCCATGCTGGGGGTTGCTTCTGAGTACATCAGGCAGCTGCTGCTGGAGGGACCCGTGCGAGTGAAGGAGGGGCGAGAAGGGAAGGTGAGGGGCTATGGGGAAGCTCGGAGAAGGTGGGACGGAGATCGCAGAGAAGGGAGGGATGCTGGGAGACTGAATAAGAGTCAGGAAAGCTGGAAATGGCAAAGAGATGTGTTCGTGTATCTGTGTCTGTCTCTGTGTGTGTTGGGAGGAGGACATGGCATGGTGAAGCTCTGGTTGTTTGTATGCCCCTGAGTCAGCCACGTTCCCAGCCTATAAAGTGAGAGACGGGACCAAAGTGACACCCCTTCCAGCTCTAGCGCTCCACAGTTGTGCACTTGTCCCCCGTGCACATGTGCACCCATGCACGCACACAACGCGGGGCCTGATCCATGTCCCACTCTCTTCCCCTGCTCCAGCTGACCCTGTCTCTTTCTTCTACGCATGGCTTCCCAGCTGGACGTGTACCTCTTCCTCTTCTCTGACATGCTCCTAGTGACCAAGCCCCAACGCAAGCTCAACAAAGCCAAGGTCATCCGCCCCCCACTCATGCTGGAGAAGCTTGTGTGCCGACCACTACGGGACCCTAGTATGTCTCTTCTTTGGGGACCTTTTCCTTCTCCTTTCCTCTTGGCAAGGGGAAGGAGCAGTCAGGATGGGCATCAAATAAGGTCTAGCCCTTGAGCAGACCTTCTCCTCCGCCCAGACAGCTTCCTGGTGATCCATCTCACTGAATTCCACTGTGTCTCCAGTGCCCTCATTGTGCAGTGTCCCAGTGCTACAGACCGTGCCCAGTGGCTAGAGAAGACCCAGCAGGCCCAGGTATGTGAAAGCCAGAAGTGGGGAGGGGTGGAGGGGTCCTCAGAGGTCAGAGATGGGAATGCAAGAGGGAAGGAGGAAGAGAAAGAGGCTGGGATGGATGCGGGTTCAGTCCGGTTCGGCCCCTCGGGAGGGAGACATAGCCTTGACCATCCACAAGAGCAGGAAAGAAAGCCTTTGGCCAGCGACTGTACCAGTCACTGGGAGAGCCCAAGACAGCGTCCCCTAAAGGTCTTTACACCCCAAAACAATGATGTTCGGAACTTCGTCTTCCATTTGACACCAGTGGAGCCCTTGCTAGGTGCAGGCACTGGCTGGGTGCTAGGGACTCAGAAAAGAATAAAGCATCATCCTGCCCCTAAGGGAACATGGCCGGCAGCCTAGCTAGACAGATTAGTATACAAATAATGGAAACATGTATGCAGAATGGAACTGTGGCCGAGGAGGGAGTAATTGTTCTGTCTGGTGGGTTGGTTGGGAAAGAAACAGCGCAGAGGTCAGATACTGTGACGACAGAGGGGTGATGGTCTCATCACCATTTGTGGGGATATCTAGGAGTTTGTAGGGGAACAAGGATGGGAAAGAAGGGTATTCCAAATGGAGAAGCAGAATATGCTGATGTGGAAAACATGAAACACCATGTGTGTGGAGAGAACCACTGGCCTAGGAGTTCATACTACCAGGATATGAAGTCCAAGGGCAGGTGTAGTGGCAGAGAGGCTGGGAGGTAGGTACTACCAGATCGTGCCTACTACTGGATGCTATGCTAAGGAAGTTGAACTTTGTCCTACTAGAGATGACAAGGAGCAAGTGAAGGTATTTAACAGGGCAGATTCATGTGATAAAAGCTAGAGGAATTCAAAAGATCCAAATGGAGCTGTACCAGTTACCACAAACTTAATGGCTTAAAGCAGCAGAAGCTTATTCTCTCACAGTTGTGGAAGCCAGAATTCAGACCTCAAAGTGTCCACAAGCCCACTTGTTTCCCCTTCAAGACGCTAGGGGAGAATCCTTCGGTGGCTTCAAGTGTTCCTTAGCTTCTGTCCATGTCACTCCAGTCTCTGCCACTGTCTTCTTGTGGACTTCCTCTCTGTACGTCTCTGTGTCCAAATCTCCCACTCCTGTCTCTTACACAGACTCCAGTCTACCCTAAAGCCAGGATGATCTCATCATGAGATCCTTAACTGAAGATCTTGGCACATCTGCAAAGACCCTTTTTCCAAATAAGCATAGAACCTTCCAAATAGGTTCTAGGGGTGAGGACCTAGACGTATCTTTCTGGGGCCACTATTCAACCCACCACTGGAGCAGAATGGCCAGAGAGTAAAGATTTAAATTGGCCTTTTAAGTCTAGGGAAGACCGTGAGCAGAACGTCAAGGGAGCAGTTGGGTTGGATTATTTTGGGGACAGTGACCATGTCTGTCTAAGTCTGGAGCAAAGGATTTGTGTGAGCAAGTGATGAGAAGGCCAGTTTCTACAGGACTCCCAAGAGTTACAGAAGAGTGTAGACAGGACAAGGTTGAATTGAGTGGGTTGACAAGACAGCCACCATAGATTCTTGAGCAAGAAATTGCCATGGTGAAACCCTTGTGTTCGTCTTGAATTGACAGCTGGCAGGGTGATAGGTGGGCTGGAGGAGGAAGAGATTGGTGGCAGGAGATTTACTGTACTAGTTTTGGTGTGAAATACAGAGGTTTAGTGCCATGTTCTTAGGAACATGTTGCAAAAAGGGGTGAAAAATGTGTAGGGGATGGGGGTAGAGAAAGGAACTACCTCTTCTAGCTAGGTGATCTTGGGTGAATTATGTGCCCACCCCACCCCCCACAAGCTTCCATGTCTTCACCTGCAGTTGACTTAAATAATAACAGTCCTTGCCTCATGGGGAAGAGTCAAAGAAGTCATTCTGATTAAGCAGGCAGCCTACTACCCAGCCCTAGGTAAACGCTCCTGATGCAGGTCATAGGTTAGAAAGGACAAAGCATGACTTCCTTCCCAAAGTTCCCATTTGAAAGATTGCTTTGGCAATGGAACCCCGGAGTGAAATGAAATCTTAACAAAAAGAGAAACCTGTTGGGTTAGTTGTTGCTTCCTGGGAGGGGTGAGTCGAGGGTACTGTCCAGTTTTAAGCAGAAGCACTTTGAAAAGGATGTAGTGGGGGGTAGCCAAGTGGAGATATCTTAGGGGCTTTGGAAAGGATAGAAACACAGCCCTGAGGTTCAAGTGGGGACAAAGGATGAACTATGAAAGTTGCTAAGAGAATAAATCTTAAGATCTCTTACCACAAGAGAAAAAAAATTTTTGTGTGAAGTATATAGTGACAGATATTAATGAGACTTACTGAGGTGATTATTTTGTAATATATACAAATATTGGATCATTATTCTGTATACCCAAACCTAATATAATGTTATATGTCAATTATATCTCAGTTACCAAAAAAGGGGACATTTTGAACTATTTCTAAAGAAATTTGGACTATTTCTAAAGAACGCAACTTCATTATTTTTACAGTTTAGTCAAATTAGTGGTTCTCATAGTGCTTGCTTTAATGAATAGATAATAATGATTTGTCATTGGCACTTTAGGTCATTAGGGCTTCTGGAACTTGTGAAAATAGTTTTGTTCTTTAAACAATTTTAAGCATCCTTCCTGCTGTCTTATCTATAATACCGTACCATCATGAGGAGAGCTTATTTAAAAGAAGGAAATTTGGAGCTTAGTCTCTGTTTAAATAGTATATTGAAAACTATGAATTAGGAGAGTAAAAAATAAATATGAGGATTTTGCCATTAAAAAAAGAAAGAAAGAAGAATGAAAGACAGGGCTTCAAGATCTTGTGTCTTTCAGCCCTGCAGGACTGCTGCTTCCTTGACTACCTAAACAAGCCACAGAACTCCCCAGGCAGCAGGTGGGGGGCCCTTACTGGAGCCCGTTTCCTTCACCACCCCACTGTCAGAACTTTCTCTTCTTCCTTGGGTTCCCGGTCCCAAGATGACACATACCCACCCCACCCCCAGGGGACCCCTAAAACGATTAGGATTTTATTCCAACCAATTCACCTTCAGAAGTCTCACTCCTGGTTAACAGGGGAAAGGAGGTCACTTCTTTTTTTTTTTTTTTTAAGATTTTATTTATTTATTTGAAAGACAGAGTAGACAGAGAGGCAGGCAGAGAGAGAGAGATAGAGGGAAGCAGGCTCCCTGCTGAGCAGAGAGCCCTATGCGGGGCTCAATCCCAGGACCCTGAGATCGTGACCTGAGCCGAAGGCAGCGGCTTAACCCACTGAGCCACCCAGGCGCCCCAAAAGGGGGTCACTTCTGATACATAACCAGGCAGCGCACAAGCTCCTGGCCTCGTTTAGCAAAGCAAAGGACAAAGAAACTGAAATTAGTGTGTCCTGCTGTTGTCTCACACAGAATTCTTAAAGAAAGCTGCTCTCTATTGCCACCAGTCTTTGTAAACTGATGAGGGCTGTAGAACGTCTGTGGGGCCCCTAGATAGAGCAACTGCCCAGGGATGGCTCTACTGCTTTCTCCCCTCACAGAAATGTAGGTGCAGCTTTATTCCCACAGGTCTAGCCTGGAGAGCCCAAGCTTTTAGGAAAAAATGAACTTCTCCAGGGAAGACAGACTAAATCCTGAGAAAGGTCCACGCTTAGGGTCTGAGAAGTGGAAAAAGGAACCAGTGGTGGGAACAAAAAAAAGCCGTCAAGAGACAGAGGTCGAAAAATGGCCGGAGGGAGGCTGAAGCAGGCAGCTGAGGAACTAGCTAGAGCCCAGCTCTCACCTGTTAACTGTTGCTCTCACGGAAGTTACATCGCGTCTCCAACCCCGGTCCCCATCTGGGGAATTGCAGTGATAGTGGGCACCTCTGTGCAGGAGCAATGGGACAATTATTATTGCCGCTTGGCACGAGGCCCAGCACTTAATGGAGCTCCATGAATGTTTGTTATTGTCATCACTAGAAGACAGTGGCGGTCAGTGGCGCCTGGGCAGGGCTGTGTGCTGACTGGGGAAAGGCCTCACAGCGGTTCAGAGTCCGTGGGCACCTTGAGAGATCCGGGCTAGTCCATTTGGGCAGCTCTGGGAGGAGCAGATGAACCTAGGAGCCACCCCAGAGGCAGCAGCGGGAAGAGGCGTTTCCGGTCAAGGCTGTGTTCTCTATCAGAGCAAAGGAAGAAGAATCCTGCTGGGGGGGCCCTCCCTTCCTCTTCTTGGCTTTGTGGAGGGGTCGCATTTTGGCTCAGGAACCAATTTCCTCTTCCCTTCCCAACTTGTCTGTCCTCTTCCCCAAACTGAGAAGATCCTCCCAGGGTTGCTGGGGAGGCTTGGCATGTCCGGGAGGACCTCCAACAGGGGGTTCCTGATGCCTCCCTCGCTGCTTTTTCCTGTGGTCGGGCCAGGGGCACACTGAGTGGAGATGCCTGTATTACCCCACCCCTTCCTTCCAATTCTTTGCTTCCCCACACCATCCCTGTCCTAGACTTCCCAAACACTCTATTGAACTTGGGTTGTGTGGGGCCAAGGGCACAGCATTTCAGCCGACCAACAGGCTGCTCCAGCTCCACCCTGGCCCCAAGAACGACTCCGCCCACCGTCCTTATTTCTTGTTCCATCCCACACTGGAGAGGAGGGAGGAGATCATAGAACGTGGCCCTGATACGCCGGTTTCCTACCCCCAGGCACCATCATCCCTAGCTCTGGCCAACTCTCTAGTCTTTTGAGACTGCTAAGAATCTTTGCACTGCTTTGTCACTCATGAGACTGAGGGACTGGACACTCAGAGAAAGGAAACTTGCCATATAAACCTGATGCCAGTTTCCTATCCCTGTTCATCCACTTTTCCAACATGTCTCTGTCCTGACCCAGATGCCCGCTGTGTTTCTGGAGAGGCTTTGAGAAGGCCCAAGTGCCCAGGAGTTGCGAGTTCATATACCTCAAGCTGGGGAGATAATCAAAATATTTAACAATCAGTATGGCATGGTCATTATCGAATTAGAGTGGGGCACCTTGGGAGTGAGGGGGTGCCCTAGAGACCCCCCCGCTGTGCCATGTTATCGCTCTAGCCACTGGATCTTGAGGGATGGGGTAGTCCTAGGGAAGGGAGACAGGAGGCTGAGAGAGCAATTATGGAAGTACTCCAATATTTGAACAAGGATATGGCCATTCTAGAGAGTACTGATATCAGAGCTGCCCACAGCTGCCACCAGCACCTCCTTTTTGCCCAGCCTCTGCCTTCAACCTCTCTGCAGGTTCTGCTGCCTTCCCTCCCCCTCCACAAGCAAACATTGTCCTTTAGCAGCTTTCCACCCTTTAAGGCTGCCCTTCAGTGCAGTTGCCAAACCAGGACTCAAAGAGAAGGCCCGGTCCCAGTTCTGCTTCTCTTCCCGTGGGACCTCGAGCAAAGCCTTTGCCTCTCTAGGTCCTGTTTCCTCATCTGTAAAATGGGCTGGTATCCATGCTATCCACCCCGAAGGGTGACGGTGTGTATCAGATTACCGCAGGCCTGTGGAGGGGCCCTGTTAGCCACTTCTCAGATGTCACTACTTGATTCTGAGAGCACCTGTGTGAAAATGTTGGGGGAAGAAGACAGAAAATATAGTGTATCCTCTCTCCATTCCTCTTGCAATGGTCTTGCTTTCATCCCTGAAGGAGAGCAGAGGAGAGAGCCTGACCCTGTCCACCCTGGTGGCAGGAGTAACTCGAGGCCCAGCACCATTCAGGACACTTACATCGCCATCACTGTCTATGAGGGAGGGCTTCCTAAAGGAGGGCACAGACTGGAGAGAGGGCTGGCCAAGGGGACATGAGAAGCAGGAAGAACTGTGCAAGCTGGAAAAGGAGACTTCTGTTCCTCCCACCCACCCTTCCCAGGGCCAGCTCGGGAGATCAGATCCTGACTCCATCCCACTGTCTTTTGCTTTGTGACCTTGAAAGTTACTTATTCTGTTTTTCTGTAATAAATTAGGAGGAATAAAGAGTATCTGCCTCATAGGCTTCGTAATATATTCAGAATCTGTGAGGATTAAATGAAATAATGTCTGTAGCACACTTAGCACCAGTCTGGCATACAGCAAGTCTTCATCAATGAAAGTATGGCTATCCCAGGTCACCCTGCAAAAGCTGAAGGCAGAGGAGTATGTCCAACAGAAGAGGGAGCTCCTGGCTCTCTACCGGGACCAGGACCAGGAGTCCCCAGGCACCAGGCCCTCCTCGCCTTCCCTGGAGGGCTCTCAGAGCAGCGCAGAGGGGAGGTAAGACCCACAGGGACCACAGGTCTCTCAAAGTAGGGGGGTTGCGGGGAGGAAGGGAGAGAAGAGAAACCCACGAGGCAGAAAAATGTCAACACAGCTTTCGGGAGCACTGGGAAGAGATTGAGGAACTCGGGCTATGGGTTGGAGCAGAACAGGTTTGGATCAGTCACGCTAAGGACCCCATGGGGCAGCCTCGGGGATGAGTCAGTCTCTGGCTGCCTGGGGGTGGGGTGGGAGGCAGCAAAGGAAACAGACACAAGCAACATGAGCTCCCTGAGAGGAGCAGGCTCCCCAGGCCGGGGATGGAGAGGGAAAGCCAATGTGGATTTGCAGAATGTTCCAGCTGCAGGGATCTGGTGAGTCCAAATCCCCAGAGAGGGTGAGAGGTTCATTCACAGTGACACAACTGTTCAGCAGCGTGGTTAAGGAAAAAAAGACCCATCACTGGGGGATAACCTCAGGGGAGCTCAGGCAGCCTTTGGCAAATACCTGAGCACCTGCTTGGTACGAGGTCCTGACCCAGGTGCTGTGGCTAAAATGCCTTAGGGGAGCTCACAGTCTAGCCAGCAAGATGAGAACATATTCTTATGGTTTAGAGGTGATACCGAAGCAAGTTTGGAGGAGGGGCCATTTCTGGATGGGATGAGACTTCCTGGACTTGAACTTGACCCCTCAGCATGGGATTCTAACCATTTACTATTATGGTTACTTGTAGGACCCCTGAGTTCTCCACCATCATCCCCCACCTGGTAGTGACAGAAGACACAGATGAAGACTCTCCATTGGTTCCAGATGATACCTCAGACTCTGGCTACGGCACCCTGATCCCAGGCTCCGCCAAAGGGCCCTACCATTTGAGCCGACTACGCCCACAGGCCCTTCGGCGTGACCCTCGCCTCATCTTCTCCACCCTGGACCTCCGAGATGTTCCTCTGCGCCCTCAGCCTCCAAACCCCCAAGCTCCCCAACGCCGAAGTGCCCCTGAACTGCCAAGGGAAGTTATCCAAAGAGGAAGCAGCCTTCCTAGGGGCAATCCACCAACCTGGTCGGAGGAAGAAGACGGGACCTCAGTGGGAGGGAATGTGGTAGCGGAAACCTTGCATCGGGCCCAACTTCGGGGAAAGCTCCCCCCATCCCCGACCCACACAGACTCTGCTGGGGAAAGCCCCTGGGAGTCCTCAGGGGATGAGGAAGAGGAGTCCCTCTTCCTGGAAACTGGCTGCACCCCCCACTCCCGTACCCTCCGGGCTGAAGATATGCTCAGAGAGATCCGGGAAGACCTGGCCAGCCAAAGGATCGAGGGCATCCCCGAGCTTGGGAACAGCAGGCCTCGGAAGCTGACCCGGGGCCAACTGCAGAGGATGCGTGGATCCTGCATCGTACAGTTGGACACCCCCATGTCTGTGTCGTAAGTGCCAAAGGGAATGTGGCCTGGGAGGGAGCAAAGAAGGCTGGTATGGAGTGGGAGGGGGTGCCAGAATAGGACCTCAGTGGGGATAGAGTCAGTAGAGGAGGGCAATACCAAGGCGGGGGCCATGGCAAGGAAGGGCACTCAGCCTCACTCTTCACGCCACATCGGACTTGACCCGACTCCCACCTCCTTTCTTTTCAGAGAGGTGTGAGGAACCCTCAGGACTTTCGGCATTTCTCCCAGAGGAAATCTCTCCCCAAGAGTGCTGGTCACCACCCCATCCCTGGACTCTACCTCAAGGACCACACCTCCCACTGAGAAGCCTGGCTCAGGCACTCTGCCTCCCCTGCTCTGAGGGCTTTGGGATCAAGTGCTGTACATTTTTGTACCGTGGACATACCAGAGCCCCACATAAAGTCGTGCATAAAAATGACTGCCTAGTCATCCGTAGACAAGGGCAGAAAGAACCTGATGGGGAAGGGGTCACAGAGTTCACACAGGCTACTCTGTCACCTGGTGGGGTTCCTGGCCCAATCTCAGGGCCTTTCCCATCCCCCACCCCACATCAGGTGCGGGTCTCTGCCCCAGCCTCCCACACCCACCACTCAGAAGGACTATCCCCTCCAGGAGCAGAGCTTTAATTCCAGAGTTTTAGTGTATTTACAAAAGTCCACAGCTCCAGCTGGCAGCCCTATTGTTCTGTGCGCTGTGCTCACGCCTGCCTTCGGACGGTCAGCTCACTCTTTGCTTGTGCAGGCAGGGGGCAGAGGGGTGCCCAGTTTCTATTAGTGTAACATAACTGATACAAAGATTGCTTATCTACTGAGAAAAAGGCCCAGGGACCAACCAGAGGCCCCTTAGCTGCCTTGCTTGGTTCTTCAAACCCAAAATAGGCGGTGAGGCGAGGCACCCCATCTCTGCAGCCACAAGCTTGGGCTCCTGGCACACTCAGCCTCTCTCAGGATCACACACACACACACACAAACACACACCTGTCTCACACACAAGGCTGAGCCCCTGGCAGTGCTCCGGCAGCTGAGAAAATCTATGTACACTTGGAGAGTAGCACCAAGTAGGTGGCTGACAGCCATGCGGGCCCTTCCAAGGCCCTCGTCCACAAAAAGGGTCCGAAGGGCATCCAGCACTGTCCTTCCAGCCCCCCACGAGGGGGCGGCGGTCCTAAGGGCAGGCCCCTCCCGGGGAGGGGCGTGGCCTCACCGCAGGAGGCGGGGCGCCGGCGAGAGAGAGGGTGGGGCACGCAGCGCCTCCTCGATGTCCTCCAGGCAGCCCAGCAGGTCCATGTCGCGGAGCACGCGGCCCAGCAGCTCCAGCGTGGCCTCGCGCCGCGGCGTGCGCCGCCGCCAGGCCGCCAGCATGCTGTAGTGGGCCTCCCGCAGGCAGCACCCGTTCTGCAGCTCCAGCCGCTCGATCTCGTGCTCGCTCAGCCCCAGCCGGCGCACAAACTCCTTCCAGCGCGACGGGGGCACGCCGTCCACCACGGCATACAGCGTCGCCGGGTCCGCGGGGTCGGCTGCGGGGAAGCAGGCGGTGAGCCTCCCACAAGCCGGCGCCAGCGGCCGCCCGGCCCGCCTCCTGCCCCGCCTCCGCCCCCCCCCTACGCGCACGCGCACTCTAGGAGCCCCGCCTGCTGCGGCAGGGAACTCACCTTCTGCGCGCTGAATGTGGTGGGTTCTGTCCTCCCACTTCTGAACTGGGGTGGGAATGGGGGTGGAGGCCGGAGCCGCGGAGAGGATGGGGCCAGCCTCCTGGTAGGGTGGGGCCATCTCTCCAGAGTCTGACGGAGCCCTTAACTTAGACCAGTCACGTGGGGTGAAGACGGACCTGGGGGTGAAGGTGGGGTTGGGGATGGGACTGAAGCCCGGGATGGGACTGAAGCCCGTGGTGGGACTGAAGCTCGTGGTGGGACTGAAACCTGGAACCGAGGCCAGGGTCTCAGGCTCCCCCTAAAATAGAGAAGGCACAGCATTAGCAAAGGAGAGGGAAAACAGCCCTAACCTTCTTTACTCTTGAAGGGGGCTGGGATTAGAGGGAGTTGGGGTTCATTTGGGTACCACAGGATTATTATGGAAAATCAGGGAAGGTTGGGGGTAGGTTCCTAGTTTCATCTTACCTCCTTTGTAGGTGTCGATTTCCCACAAACTGAGAAAAAAGAAACAAAGCGTCACAAATTTCACTTCCTCTCTCAGCCCTGGCCGTGGGGACTTGTGGTGACATGCTTCAGGGCTAAAGTGGCCCCAGGGACAAGAGAACTATTGATGCAATTTGACCTTTCACAAGCCATCCGAGCTGTCTCCTGCCGACAAGGTTCTCAGCAGCAAACTAAGGGGACACTCCTCATACCCCTCCAGGTTGGTCCATCTTGCCCATTCACCCTCCTCCCACATCCCTGCCAGCATGCTTTCCCCTCCCAAAGGCCCCACTCACTCACCAGTGGAGAAGAACCTGGGCATCTTCCGTTGGTAGCGGCACATTAAAACAATGGAGAAGGATAAAACACAAATGCCAAAGAAGATCACCAGGGGCAACAGCACTGTGGTACCTGGAGACAAGGCAGGCTGTGGTCAGAGGAGGGGGCAACAGGAGGCAGCAGGGCTGGCTGGGTGGGTGGAAGATCAAGGATTAGGACAGGGCAGGTGAGCATGGGAACAGGGTGATCTGTCCTCACCTGGGTCCTGAGGGACCGTAACCTTTTCCACAGGGAGTAGACACAACTTTTTGCACTCTGTGTTTTCCTTACAGCTAAAAGAAGAGATAGCACAGGTAAATAGGGTTCCTCCCATAAGAGGAAGAAGGGGGGGGGGAATGACACGGGACAAAAAACTCCAGTGTTGCAAATCCTTTGCTTTATGATTATTTTAGCTCTCTCTTGATATAATGGAAAATGAAACCTCTGCTGGGAAATTAAACTGTTCCTGATGGAGAGGAATGAAACCCAATTAATCACAAAATCATTAAATTTTAGAACTGATCTCCAAGAGGCTGTGTAGAAAAAAGTTAAAAGCAGTGAGAGGTGGGTTATGAATTGCAGCCTATTCATTAGCTAGCAGCGTGTCTCCAAGCAAGCCATTTAACCAGTAAGCTTCAGTTTGTTCATCTGTAAAATAAGGCTCTTGCCCACCTGCCAGAATTGAGGAATTAAGTGAGATCTGTATGCCTGACATATAGTAAGTGCTCAGTAAATGGTAACAGCAACTGAATCCCATGAGAATGATGAGAATCCCCTGGTAAAGAGAGACTGGAGAGCTTTTTCTTGAGATAAACAATCCCTGACTTTGGGAGAGGGATCAAGCATGCATGTGAAAAGTTTTGAAATACATATTGTTGGGGGCAGCCAGAGAGTACTCTCGAACAAGCATATCTTTCCCTGTTGGGAGCATGGAGTGATAAGAACTTCATGGAGGACTAAAAGGAGTTCAGGGGAAGGTGAATTCTCAGCAGGAATCTGAAAGCAGGAAGAGGCACTTTTACCCACCTCACAAGCTCATGGTGAGAACCTCATGGAATGAGTGTGAAAGCTCTCTGAAGCAGCAAAGCAGACTCAGTAGGAAAACAAAACAAGGGGTGCCTGGGTGGCTCAGTGAGTTAAAGTCTCTGCCTTCAGCTCAGGTCATGATCCCAGGGTACCAGGATCGAGCCCCGCATTGGGCTCTCTGCTCAGCAGGGAACCTGCTTCCCACCCTGCCTCTGCCTGCCTCTCTGCCTACTTGTGATCTCTGTCAAATGGATAAATAAGATCTTCAAAAAAAAAAAGAAAGAAAGAAAACAAATAGTTCAGTGTCAGACACTTTGTAGCTCTACAACCGTCCAAGTGAATGTCATCAGCCTTACTGTGAAGGTAAGAAAACTAAAACCCCGAGATGTTAAGTAACTTGCCCAAGGTCAAACACCCTAAGTGGCTTGACTGATATTTAAACCCAGATCAACTGAACTTTAGAACCCTGAGTTCCTTCTTTGCAAGCAAATGTGTAAGACTAGGCTCCGTGGAGCCAAAAGAGGTAAGGAGGCCTGAACAGAGACTGGGGAAGAAATACCATATTGCAGCAAAGTTGCCATCAGTGATAAGAAGCACCATCACTTACTACACCCACCCACCCACACACACACACACACACAGAGCTGCCAGTTAAACCATGATACCTCTCAATTATTAGATGAAGCCTGATTTCAGAGATGTGAAAATGCACGTCCTAGAATCAATGAACTGTAGTAGATCCTGTCACCCCAAAATCCAAATGTCTGAATTAAAAGAACTGCAAGTCTGTGAAGTATGAGCCTCCATTCCCAAAGACTCCTTCAGATTTTAGAAGCAAGTCCCCAGGGGGTGGGGAGAAGGAGTAGCAGGAAGGACTGTCTGGTGTACTGACACGAAGTGACAGCCACTCAAACAGCCAGTAAGAGCCAGAGCATCTTGGGGTGTCTCCCTTGCCCTGCTGCTGGCTCTCACCTGCAGCCACCCCATCGCACCCCAAACCCCCTCCCCACCCAATCCAGTGCCCAGCAGCTGACAGAGATACTTACTGAACACAAGGTATGCATTCATTGACTCTTAGAAAGAAACCCGCGTGACAGGTGCACACAGTGTTCTGTTTCTCTGTGCCTGTAGGGGGAGATGCAGCATAGCTAGGGGAGGGCCCCCCTGCAACCCCAAGGATCACAGGGAAAACCAGAAGGGGCAGGGGGGTAGATGGCCAGAGTGTAGGTGGTCCCACAGACTTCGGGAGTGGGAAGGAATGAAAGTGTTGTGTGGAGGGGGCGGCACAGAGGTAGAGAGCTTCCTCCTGAGCCTGAGCCGGGGCCACCCTGAGGCAGGGGGGAGACTGGGGTTGGGAGAGCCATGCTCACAGGAGATGTGCACTGTGCCATTGAGACAGAGGCTGCAGTTCATGCACTCGAAAAGGGTTGCACTCCAATAACGCCGGTACTGGTTCTCCCGGCAGCCGCACACAGTGTCCTGGGACACAGTGCAAGGAGAAATCTCCACCTGGTTCATTTCTGGAGAGGGGAGGAGATGGAGTGTGAGCCCCTGCCCCACAGCAGTGTGAGTCTTTCTCTGTACATCCCCACCCATGCACTCACCCATGCACAAGCATTCCCGCCCACACCCACGAGCAGAGATGTCTGCCCTCGCACACAGGCGTAGGCACTGCTCTAACCTAGCTACCTGACACTCTGTTCAGAGCCCTTGCTGCCTCCTAAGACTCACCTTTTCGGCATTTGGAGCAACTGAGGCACTGTGTGAGGTGGTTCTCCGAAGCTGTAAAGGTGCCATTTTCACATTCCCTGCAGTCTGTGTCCAGCCCCAGGCCGGGACAGTCCTTGTACAGGTAGGTCCCTGTGATGGAGTAGCAGGGTTAGGTAACAGCGAGAGCTCAAGGAAGGAACCCCTGCTATAGAAAACAGCCAGGATCCCCCACCCCCACCCCAAGTGTCTAAGAGAGGAAAGAAGGGACAAAATCCCAGCCCAGGAGAGGCAGCAAAGTCAGGAGACTGGAGGTAAGGTTCCAGGTTCTAGAACCTCTGGAAAAGGCAAAGGAAGAAGCAGGACCCCATTACTGAGCAGGTTCGCTGTTACCACTTTCTCCTACCTTTGTGGCACTTCGTACAGCAAATGGAATTATCTTGAGGGTGAATATATTTTCCTTGGGGACACAGAATAGCTCTCTTCTCCCGGTTCCTGACGTGAGGGACCAGTGCCATAACCCTTAAGGGGTATATTTCCACCAACAGAGCCAAGAGCACCTGGGGAACAGTCAGACAGAGGAGATCCCATCAGGAGAGGGTGGATGGGAGCCTTGGAGGTAGCAAGTCAAAGCCTTCCCAGCACAAGTCCTTTCTCAGTGGAACATTCTCCCTAGGCCACTCCTGCTCACTCCATGTTCTTCCTCTAAGCTCAGACAGGTGGCCCCATGTGATCCAGTGCTTAATTCTTCCCTCGTTGTTCTGTGGACTAATTTTTGTCCTTCCAGGTCAAGGCTAGTGGACCCCAGGCCTGAGCTCTATTTTATCCTTCTTTTTCCATAGCAGCTAATAGTGCTGGACACAGGGCAGGTGTTTAAGGAAGGGGGGGGGGTGGTTGTTGTTGTTGTTTTGATTGGGAACTAGCAAGTGACTTCAGTTATGGCCCTTCCTTCCAACAAGGAGCCTTAAGAATTGGGGTGACGTTTCTCCATCAGGATGCTATGATCACAGTGTATTCGCCTTATGAACATTCACAAAGGTGAACAGTTAGGTAGGATCTGTGCACATTCCTGGATTGTGTTCTATTGGCAAAAATGTTTTTTATAAAATCAGATTGGCGTGGAAGTAAGTGAGGTTTCTGTGGGCACCATTCCTGGGGAGTGGGCAGAAGCAAAAGGAAGAATTTCTTTATACATCTCTATCAGAACCTCACTTAGGAGGGTGCCTGGGTGGCTCAGTGGGTTAAGCCTCTGCCTTCGGCTCAGGTCATGATCTCTGGGTCCTGAGATCAAGGCCCGCATCAGGCTCTCTGCTCAGCAGGGAGCCTGCTTCCCCTCTCTCTCTTTGCCTGCCCCTCTGCCTATTTGTAACCTCTCTCTGTCAAATAAATTTTAAAAATCTTTAAAAAAAAGAAAAAAGAACCTCACTTAGGATTTTGCCCTGGGCCTCTAGGCCATATCCCCTTCCACCACTAAATCTGCAGAGGCCCCAGGCTAGCCAGGGCAAATGGGGAGGGGAGTAAAAGGGAAAGTTCTGGGTTGGGAATGAGGTAGGTAACTGATGAAGTTTAGGAGAGGACAAAGGCATGTAGGTTCCTCGCAGCTGGAGCTGGCCAGAAGCGGGTGGTCAGGCTCAAAGGACCAGCAAGTCTAGAGCTGAGGGTGGATGTGGGAGTCCTGAAGCCCTCTGCACACCAGGGCATTCTGGGAGGCGTGTTCACAGTCTCACGCGAGCGCACGGCAACCGAATCACCGGCTCTGTTCTGGCCTCAGAGCCAGGGACAGCAAAGCCAGGAGTGGGGGTCGAGCTCCAACCCAGACTTTGTCCCTTGATCTCCGGTCAGCCTCTTTCTGACTCTCCCTGGGCCTGAATTTGTTTTTCCCTCTGTATACATACTTTATGTCAAGATAAGAGGATGTCCTCAAACTGTGTTAAACACTGGGAAGCAACAGGCTAATAATCAGATCATGGAAACCCCCATCTGGGATAGGAGGGCACGGCAGCCCACCGCCTGGGCGGGCAGGCAGGTAGGCAGGTAGGGAGGTCATGCTCTGAGGCACCCTCTGGGGGACGCTGCAGCCTGGAAGCTGGAGGCTCAGCCAAGAACAGAAACCACCCTGTGCAGCACGGCAGCAAGGGCTGTGGCGAGGGCAGCACCCTCCTTGGCCCACTCCGGAACTGTCATCTCCCCTGAACAAGATTGGGGCATTCAGGGCAACAGGAAGAGTTTGGGGTGGTTATGGGAAGATCCCAATCCTGAAAGTGTGGTTCCTTTCCCTGAAGAAGAGCTCTCAGCGCCTAAGGTTACTGGCACTTAAAATTCCATGGGAGCCCGCCCACCCCTCCACCCCGAGAAGCACAGCCAAGCAGCAGAGACAGAGTCAGGGAGAAAAACTAGGGGCTCCAGTTCTGGGACAGCCTTGGTGGGGAGCTTTTCGGGGACCACTGGCATGTCAGGTATAAGCTTCCCAGGAATGGGAGCGAGGGAGGGAGACATTAGGCTTTGTGAAGCCTAGTGTCTCCTTCCCTCTCCAGCACTTTGGGGGTTAAGTCAGATCCGGGAAAGGGAAATCTTTTCCCAGCAGCTCCGCCCAGTGACTCAGGCCAGGGAGGGAGGGCATCTAGGGGAAGGGAGAGAGAAGAGCAGCTTCCCCAGCTCCTCAAGGGTCATGAGTCAGCACAAAGACGGAGGGACTGGCCAGCCATTAAGACCCCATGTGAGCCCTTCATCCTGTGGGCCAGGCTCTCCCTCCAATCCCCACTCAGAGTACACTTCCTCCCCCTCCCTCTCCCTCTCAAAAGAGCCAGGCAAAGGACCCCTGTCCCACTTGGGCCACGTATTTCGGGAAATGGCTCCCTCTCCCATTCCATCCCAAAGGGAAGTCTCCTCAACCCCTGGCTTCCTCCCATCGGGGTCACTACCCACCCCTCCCTGAGGGGCCTCTCAGCTCCTTCCCGCCCCTCAGCATCCTTCCTTTAGACCAGGGCCCCGCCTGGCTCCTCCTCCCCATTCCACCAGTCCCCAACCGACAGGCCCGTTCCCTGGGTTCTCACAGGAGACCCCTGACACTCCCCAGCTCCAAAAGAAAGCAAACCAAGCAAGGCTGCCCTCCCACCCGGGGTTCACTGCATTCCCACAGCCTGGCTGGTTCTGGCCAGTCGGGTTGGGGTTGGGGACTTCCCTGGGGTCCCCAAACAACCCTTAGGAAATAAGGCCAGTTCTGAGTCTCCACAGCCCTCTCCCCTGCCCCAGAAGTCCACTGGCAGCTGAGGAAACATTCCAGAACCCTGAACACCCACGTCCAGGACTGAGGAAGCAGATGAGAAGAGATGGAAGAGGGCCAGCCCTATTTCCCAGGTCTCTGTAGCCTCCACAATACCCCAGCCAGCCCTCTCTGACCCCTAGTAGCCAGGGCCTCAGGCATGGGCTGGCTTCAAGGAGCAGGTCCTCAGTCGCTGTACCCTGCAGCTAAATTAGGAGGTAAGCAAGCTCTGAGCCCCAAGACCCTAGCCAGCCTGCACCTGTCACCAGGAGCAGGGGAAAGGCAGGAAGCTGGGAGGTGCCTGTGGAGAGTCAGTTGAGGGGGTGGCCCAGCACCCCTCTGACTCCCCCACAACTTCCGCCTGGGGAGACTTTAAAGTGTGACTTCCTGTGCTGGGGCTGCAAAGGGGGCGGAGAAGCCCCAGGAGAAACCCAGAGAACGTGAGGGACCCTGTGGTCTAACCCTGGCCCAGCACCTCTGGACCTTAGCTGGGCCCTTCCCCTGCATTAATTTGTTCATTAAATTAAAATGCGTTTGTTCTTGGAATGTCAAAATTTCTGGGGAGTTTTATGACAGCTTCTCCTCCAAGAGCTCAGTTGCAATCCCACCTCCTTCCCCTGAAGCCCCCATTAATCCCACTTCCCCCGCTCAAGCTCATTAGATGCTCAGCTCCCTCTGATCTTCAATACCGCGGATTAACAATATCTACTTTTGGCTCTTGTTATAATTATCCTGGGGAGTCGATATGATCTCCCCAACAGACCATAAACTCTATGAGATGAGCGATCAGAGAGAGAGTGTGGTCAGAGATAGCATCTTATCCTCCTGGGTATCTCCTCAGCTCCCAAAATGACAGGAGCAAAGTAAATAATGATGGGTTGGCCAGTCTAACAACTCACCTGTGCTCCCCTCCAGCTGAAGCCACTGCTTCCCAGAGAGGGAAGGAGAGAGTCAGTGCCCCTTGTAAGAACAGACCTGCCTCCGGGGGAGAGTTTTCAAACCATGCCCCGTCCTTCCCACACACATGCGCACCCACCCACACACTCCCCCACCCGAGAGTCCGACAAGTGCTCCTCTCCTAAGCATCACTGGTGACTGAAGGCAGCCCATACAAACGATAGGAAGGCAGAAAAGGGTTTGAGAAGCCCCGCTCTAGCCTGTTAGTTGCATACTTCATCTGGCTATTCCCGAACCCTTAAGGAGCCCCATACTCAATGGAACCATCTCCTGGGCTAGAAATGTCACACAACATACTTCTCAGCACCAGTGCCGAAAGCTCTGCGGCCCTTCTCTCCTCGAGCGCCCTGCCCACCACACCTCCCCACCCAGTCCCAATCCATTGGGTCTGCCGGTTCATCTTGCCAGTCCTCCTTCTGTGATCTCTCAGTCCTGCCATACCCACAGGTTGCCTCACACTTGGATTATTGCAACTGTCTTCCCGCTGACTGCTCCGATCCATCCTACACACTCGTCTGTGTTCACGCTTCAGCTTGTACTTCTCCAGAGCCTGACCTGGAACATCATGTCCACAGGTCCCTCCTTCCCTGAATGAGCACTTGCAGGGGTCCGTTGCTGCTATTCTGAACATTCTCAGAAGCCATGGGCCCTCAGAGAACTGTTTCTGAATGAATGAAAGAATGAATGAATGAATGAATGGATTCCTCTACCTAGGACCCCATTCAAGATTCTCTCTTCATTTCCTCCCCCAATCCCTCCAATTTTCTCATTCTCATTTCTTCTTGTTCCTCAACCTGCTCCTTCCACTCCAGCCAAGGGGTCCTTCCACCCCTACCTACTCCCAACACAAAATCCCACCTCTCCCTTCCCCCTCTCTCCCCAAACCAGTCTCCCTTCTTTCCAGTCACCCTGCCAGCCACTGACTTCAAATCTCAGCCCCAAAACCACTTTTCTGTGAGGTTTTCCCTTCCTCATTCCATCTGACCCATGCCTGTTCCTTGATTCATGCAACAAAGAGTTAGGGAGCACCACTGCTCATGCGCCCCATTCTCTGCTGGGTCAGAGACAGCAGTCTAGGCAGAAGGTGCTCCTGGAGCATCACCAGAGTGGAGACAGCTGGGCCAGAGTGGAGACAGCTGGGTGATGCACATTCCCTTCTGTGGTTGTGCCTCCCATTTCCCCATCAGTGTTCTAGGACACCACACCAAAATGCTTTTGTGGGTATTTTCCCCCTAGACTGTGCTGAAATGATTTTTTGGCTGTAAGCTGTCTTGGGTCCCAGACTATAAGCTCCTTGAGAACGGCAAAATCCTACAGACTTTGTCCCAGTCTCTCCAGTATTCTTCCCCACTGTCCCCCCACACAAGCCTAACTCCAGTGCTCAGTATTGCCCACTGAATGGCCAGCAATTGAAAAGCTCGGACAGACCTCCATATCTTCCGTTTCCTTCCAGCTCCAGGCTGAGCTTGGGTCCCTCACCATCTCCACCCCAGCCCCCAGGCACTTTCCTTTATCTGTTGAGACTACCCTTACCTTCTGTTTTCTAAACACAGTAGCCACCAAACAATACTACTAACCGGAACAAGACAAATCTAAGTGCTTTCCACTTGTATACCTTATTCCTCTACTAGAATGTAGACTCCATGGGGACAGAGATTTTGTTCACTGCTGTCATCCCAGCACTTAAAATAATGTCTAATACAGACCCAGCACTTGATAAGTTGAATACTTAACCCACAGTTGACCTTGAACAACACAGAAGTTAGGAGCACCGGGTAACACCCCTCCCTTAATGAAAAATCCATGTATAACTTTTGACTCCCCCAAAACTTAATGACTCATAGCCTACCTTTGACTGGAAGCCAAACCAAGGGCGGAAACAATTGATTAACACACATTTGGGGGGCGCCTGGGTGGCTCAGTGGGTTAAAGCCTCTGCCTTCGGCTCGGGTCATGATCTCAGGGTTCTGGGATTGAGCCCCGCATCGGGCTCTCTGCTCGGCAGGGAGCCTGCTTCCTCCTCTCTCTCTTTGCCTGCCTCTGCCTACTTGTGATCTCTGTCTGTTGAATAAATAAATAAAATCTTAAAAAAAAAAAACAAAAAACACACATTTGGTATGTTCTGTGTTTATACCATATTTTTACCATAAAGTAGGTTAGAGAAATGAAAATGTCATTAAGAAAACCATAAACAGAAAATACATTTACAGTTCTGTAGTTAATGGGGAAAATCTGCACATAAGTGGACCTGTGTTGTTCAAACCCCTGTTGTTCAAGGGTCAACTGTGTATCAATCTACTTAATCTTCAGAACGACATTTGGAGGTAGTGTTTATTACATAGGTTTTAGATATAAAGAAACTAGGACATGGAAGGTTCTGTAGCCTGCCCAAAGTTCAGGCAACTAGTCAGTGAGGGCGCCAGGATTTAAATCCAAGTGATCTACCCCTTAAGAGAGATCGGAAGTAAGACCAGGCAGCTAGAGGGGGGCAGAGGGAGCCTGGGAGAAGGACAACCTTGAGAGAAGTCAAGAGACTTCTTGACTTCTTTGTGACTGGGGAGAGAGGAGGTGGGAGAGTGAGAAGAACAGTGAGGCCCAAATGGAGAGAGGTGCTGACTGGGGGGATCAGGGTCTAGAAATGTGGACTCCAAACAGAGGAGAGGGAGAGGGAGGAACCAAAGAGAAAAAGTTTCAAAAAAGGAGACTCTCGTGGGGAAACCGATGGAAAAGATAGGAATGCTTAGGAGAGCAGGACAAGACCCAGAGAAGATGGGAGGAGAGGAGAGTGGGGAGGACCTAGGCTAAGGAAGGGCAGAGACATAGGAGAAGCCAGCCAGCACACGCCAGGAAAATCCACCCCAGCAGGTGGGAGAGAGGCGCTTGGAGTATGACCCAGGATGACTCCAGGACAGGCACGGAGATCAAGGATACACTGAAATGAGGCTGAGGCACAAGAAAGGGACATTTTCCAGTGACGAAAACAACTTTCTACTAACTTCCCCAAACCGCGCTGTAAAAGAAGAAACCAAGAGATTGTTGTTTAGGTCTGTGGGAAGGGGGCCGGAAGGCGCGGGCACAGGGACAGGACTGGACCAGGTGGAGGTGAGGCTAGTTGTCCAACAGAGGCCACCCATCTAGAAGCTGAGCCAGAGGCAGGGGGTGCAGAATGCCTCCAGGTGGGCGTCCTGGCCCCGGGGAGTGCACTGGGGACACACTCTGCGGGGTTGCCCTACCCCTGTCCAGTTCCAACGCTACTCCCAAATATGCACCTCCACACAGGCAAAAGCACATAGCATCCCAAACTTACCCACCAACCCACAGCCGTTCCCAGACTCAGTTTCCCCCTTCACTAGCATCCAACTCCTACCCTCTGCCAGGGTTTACTCAGCCCGGGCCCAAGCGCAGCCCACCCCCCCTGCCGACGCACAGGGTCCACCCCCCACACACACCCGCTGGCCAGCTGACCAGAGGACAGAACTCTGAATCATGGGGACTCCCTTCTTCCATTCCTTTCCTTACTCTCTGGAATCTGCCCCAACAAATCTGGGATCACCTGCCCCCACATTCCCCGCCACCTCCTAGGCCAGCAAACTTCCTTGGTTGTCCTCAGGTTCCCTTTCACTGTCCCCCTGGCCTCCGACTAGGGCCGGCGGCCCGAATGAGGAACCCGAACTTCTGGCCGCGTTTGAAGTGGGGCCACGCTGGCCCAAGGCCAGGGACCAGGACGATGGCCCACTGGGGCAAGGCGGCGTCCTCCCCTTTTCTCCCCACCCCTCCTCCTCCCTCCCCCTCCCCCAGCCCACTCGGCCCTTGTCCCAGGACTCACCAGTGGCAGCAGCAGGCCAGGCACGGTGGGGAGGCCCATGACCGGCCAGCGGTGGCCTCTTACTCCCCCATTAGGGCTCAGGCAGTGGTGGCGGCGGCGGCGGCGGCGGCGGAGTCCGGGGTGTGAGGGCCCGCCGGGTCCCAAGAGCAGCCCGGGGCCGCGGGCAGGGGAGCTGAGGTGGAGACTAGGGTGAGGATCACGGCTCAGTCTCGGGCCGGGATCTCCAACCCCAAAGTACGGAGCTGGAGCCCGAGTCCTGAGAACTGGGAGAAAATTAAAGCAGAAAGGAGCGAGGAGGTGGGAGGGAAGGGAGAGAGCGGCAGCTGGGGTGTTGCAACTGCGGGACAGGAAGAGCCTGGGGGAGGAGAAGGGAGGAGGCGGGAGGAGGGGGCGAAGGGCTGTAACCCTTTGGAGCTCAGTCAGAGGCGCCCGAGTCCCGGATCCAGCGGCCTCTGGCCCCCAACCCCCCAATCCGACCCCTCCCGAGCCAACACCAAGGGACCCTAAGCCCCTCCCTCCTCATTCACCCGGTCACCGACCTTTCCCACGTGAACACCGACTCAGGGCTTTGGAGTCGCAGTCACTGGGTTCCAGCTCAGAAGGCTCGACTTTTTAGCTCGGTGGTCCTGGACCAGCAAACTATGGTCTGTGAGTCTGTCTTCCAATTTGCCACGTGGAGAGAACCTAGCTCAGGGGGTGGGTGTAAGGGTTTTACTGAGACAAAACAGGTTGAGTGCCTGACCCATGACAGGTACTCAGTGTTCCTTAGTAGCTCTTCCCTTGCCCCCCAAGTTCTCCACTGACACCCTAGTCTCCCACTTTCTTGGGTGTTTATCCCTCCAACCCAGACTGGGAGTGAACCCTCACCCTAGTTTTCCATCCTGACTGGGGCCCGGACACCCTCCCCCCCTACTCTGTTCTCATCCACCCTGCCTGGCTGGGTTGCCTAGCTGCTGATCCTGGCTCCCCCACAAAAAATCGAGGGACCTGAGGCAAAACCTCCTCCGAGCCTCATTTACTAAGTGAGAGTAACATTGCCTGGCCCACCTACATGGGGGAAATGATGTCATGAGGGTTAATGAGATCGTATCTGTGAAAATGCTTTGGAAATTAAAGATACCTCGATCACGTTTTACCAGTACATTCTCAGTGCTCCTCTCCCAAATATTCTGATATATCAATCCTAATTGACCTTGAACATGATCTGCCACAGCCTTCTGTTTTATAGGTAAGAAAACTGAGACCTGGAGTTACACATGCAGGTTCTCTGCATGCCAGCTGAAACCGGGAGCTCCAACTTCAGCCCAAGGGCCCATTTTACTATGATAGACAACATTGTCACTTTTCTATCTGTCCGCTTGAGTCAGACGATACCATCCTCTGGGTATTTCAGGCCACTCCCCTTTGTGCAGGATATCTCCCAGATGAGTCCCACAACAAGGGTACAACTTTCACCCTAATAACCTCTGGGCACAATGACTTTCATAGTGCCCTGCCCAGGCACGAGGTACACCCCCACCCCCCCCACAAAAGGAGACCGGAGACTTGGAACCAGAGCTCCTGGCCCTTTCTCTCCTGGATCTACCAGCTGACCCCACCTCTTGTACTCCATCCTCCCTGGCTCTCTCTGGCCTCCCCTCTTTGATCCTGAGGGCATGGCATCTATAGAAGGGAATGGAGCTCACATGCCTGCTACCTAGGGTTGACTTCACCCCACCCTGAAGCTTCTGAAAAACGAAGTGTTTACCATACATTAAGCATTCAATAAGTGGTAGCAATGTTAGTAATTGCACAATTAACAGTATTCCCAATTAAGAACAACTTTAATGGGGTGCCTGGGTGGCTCAGTGGGTTAAGCCGCTGCCTTTGACTCAGGTCATGATCTCAGGGTCCTGGGATCGAGTCCCGCATCGGGCTCTCTGCTCAGCAGGGAGCCTGCTTCCCTCTCTCTATCTGCCTCCCTCTCTACCTCCTTGTGATCTTTGTCAAATAAATAAATATTTTTTAAAAAATTAAAAAAAAAATTTTAAAAAAATTTAAAAAAAGAACAACTTTAATGTCCTGTTTTTAATGTTATGATGAATTTTTAATAGTCTGCGCCACCTGTCAAAGCCATTACACATAGCCTGGCACAAAAAGAGAGTTTCTTTCATTGTTGAGGTTAAATGTGTATTTACTTTAAATTTTGAAAAATTTGGTATTAAATTGTTCAATAAAGGGTGCCTGAGTGGCTCAGTGGGTTAAGCCTCTGCCTTCAGCTCAGGTCACGATCTCAGGGTCATGGGATCGAGCCCCACATCGGGCTCTCTGCTCAGCAGGGAGCCTGTTCCCCCTCTCTCTCTGCCTGCCTCTCTGCCTGCTTGTGATCTCTGTCTGTCAAATAAATAAATAAAATATTTTTTAAATAAATAAATAATGAATTGTTCAATAAAATTCTGCCTTAAAAAGATGGTGAGAGGTGGGTGCTTGTAGGCATATGAAAGGCTAACTAGTCTCATGAGGAGGTGAGATTGTTGGCATGACCCGTCCAGAGGAAGAAGAAATAATGGTGATGGAGGGAATGGAAGAGATGGAGGAACAGGCGAGGGGTGAACTAAGGCATGATGGAATTGGCTGTTAGGGCTTGTGAACTAACAGATGAAGGGAAAAGAGCACAGACCCCCTGCCCCCATGCCATGTGTGTGTGTATGTGTGTGTGTGTGTGTCTCTCACACATACCACACACACACACACACACACACACACACAGTAGCAGCAGAATGATCAAAAGGACACTGCTCCAAGTCTGGGTGACTTGGGTTCCAGCCCCAGCCCCATCACATGACTCCATGTCTCACAGGGAGCCGGGATGGGTCATAGCAGGAGACCTCGCTGGTTCTGTAAGAATTAGAAGCTTGGGCAAGTCACTTCACCTGCCAATCAATAAGGAAAAGAAAGCAACCTAAAGCCTTTCTTCTCTGACACCCATTCTGACTCCTAACCCCGGGGTCCAAGGGTCTGTACAGATAAGAGATAAACAGCTTAAGGTGGAAAGGCAGTGGGCCAGGAGAAACTCCCATTGTGGGTTGTGGGGGGAGGGGAGGAGGAGCTGATCACTCTCTTCCAGGCTTTGTCCTGCAGCCAGAGGAGAGGGTCTGGGGCCTGGGAGAGGAAAGGCCCAGAGAGCAGACAAAGACAGG
Organism: Neogale vison; assembly: GCF_020171115.1. Classification (NCBI taxonomy): domain Eukaryota; kingdom Metazoa; phylum Chordata; class Mammalia; order Carnivora; family Mustelidae; genus Neogale; species Neogale vison. Next base: position 102,110,102 of record NC_058102.1, on the reverse strand, counting down.
CTGAACCTGAGGGTTCGGACAGAGGTTGTGACACCACCATTTTCCCCTCATCAGCTCAAGTCTAAGAAAGGGAAGTTGGAAGTCCTCACGTCAGTTCCTGTCACAACCTTTTCTACCTCTCTGTTCCTTTCACGGCCTACCCCTCCTTCTCCAAGGTTCCCGTGGCTCCTCAGGACAGGGAAGATTGTAATTGAGATGGGTAAGACCAAGGCAGCAGGGACTTGTCCTCGAAGATGAGGAAGAGTAACTTCCGGCTTCCGGGTCTGATGCTAGAATGGAGGAAGGAACCGGGATTCCAAAAACTGGGGCTCCACTCACATCCCCATTGCTCCTTTAATACAAGCAAAAGGATTCCTGCTGCTGCTGTCTGCAGTGATGAGAGGATAAGAATATACCAGGCTTGGAGGTTTCAGAAGGTTCGAACTGGCCTGTGTCTCATCCTCCCCCACACCCCACCCCTCCTAACAAACTACTGGGCAGTTGATGGGGAGATGGGCAGGTGAGGGCATTATCTCAAGACTGGGTGCGGAGTCACTCCAATTGCACTTAGCAGTTGGAGAGGTGGATGACTGATGACGTAAGTAAAGTTGGGGAGGGAAAGGAAGTTCCAACAGTGGACGAGGGTGAGTCATCCCAATCACTGCCCAGTAGGTGTCCTAAGGGGGACAGCACCATGGCTTTGCCGTCCCACCCTAACATGGTGTTGGCCACCTAGCAGGTGCTCAGCGATGCCCACGGAGGAGCTGGTGGTATAGTTGGTCTCTGCCAAGACCCCTGAAGAATGGCTGCTTCCATTGTGAGGCCAAGGGCTCTGGAGGGTCTGTCCCCTCGCCCCACCCTGGGACCTCCGACAAGCTTGGGCAGTGACCCAAGGACTTATGTCCACTCCCTACCTCCTCGATGGTGCCCCTGCACAGCTCTCCAGACATTCCTTTATGCAGCAAATGTTTATTGAGCGCCTGCCTACTTGCTCTAAGCTGGACACCGGGCTAGACCCTGAGGATACATAAATGAACAAGACCCCGTCCCCGACCCCAAGGAGCTCACAGTCTAGTTGGGGAGGCAGGCACAAAGGAACAAGAAAGCATACATCATCAGCTCTAAACATCAGGCAATATCAGCTCTAAAACAGATGTTATGCTGTGCTACGGGAGTCCAGGGGAGAGGGAAGTGATCAACTCTGGGGAAGACGAGAAGGAACCGCAGTCTGCAGAAGTAGTGGTGTCGGAGTAGGGTTCTAAGGAATGCGCAGGAATTCTCCAGATGGTGAGGAAAGCTTCCAGGCCGTGCAGAGAACTGGAGCAAATATGCAGAGGTATAAAGGACGCAGAGGCACTGGGATATGGCTCCATGGGGACGTAGGGTAGATGAGACTGGAAGAGTTCTGGGGCCACCTAAGAATGGCCAAGCCTTTCCTACACTGGTCTGCTCCAGTCCCTGCCCTGGGAAGGGGAATTGACCAAGAACTAACAAAGGGGGCTTTTGGGTGGTGTTCCCCACTCAAGTTCAAGAAGAGGTGCTAACGTGTCTACTGGAAAGCAGCGTGGCCAGGCCCGGGGCTGGGTAGGAAATGTGCAGGCCTTTGTGTTCTCTTGCTCGTGTTTTGTTTCCGGTCGCCAGTGGTTTCCAGGGAAGGTTTCTTGTCGAAGCTCCAAGTTTGGCCTGGCTGATCCAAGGGAAAGGCAGACTTGTTTGTACTTGGGGAGGGAAATCAGCGTCTTCTCAAGGCAGGACCAGAGGGTACAGGGCAGGAGACAGGGCCACTCCAGGCAGGTTCCTTGGCCATTTCTGTAGCCCCTTTCCCATCCTGCTTCCCTCCCCCACACCAAAGGCAGTTGGGCAGCTCTGAGAGGAAGTCCCCAAACTTTCTCTCATCCTGCCAAGCCTTCCCCCTCCCCCCAGGGGAAGCGCCTGCCTTGGGTGGAGGGGGACACTCTCCTTCCCTCTCAGGGCTCCCCCAGAGTACAGGCGGAGGCGCTGGTCCTCACCAAGCTGGATGGAGATGGGCAGGGGTCCAGGGAGGCATAGGCAGGGGGAGGGGCTGTCAAGGCTGGGGAAGTCGCAGGGCCTGGTGGGGATGAGGAGGGGGATGTGGCGTGGGGGCAGAAATGGGAGGGGACGGAGGAGGCTGGAGTGGAGGCCACCTCCCGGGCACCCCTGCCCCCTCGGCCTGGAGACCAGTAGCGGCTTCGGAGCCTCCGGAGTAGCATGAGGACTGTAATGACCAGGAGGTCAAAGACGAGCTCAGCCATCTCCACCACAGACAGCACTGAGGAGCCGAACCACAGGCTCCACTGGCTGCCCAGGTTGGACAGGAGAGTGACCATCTGTAAGGGAAAAGGGCACACTGACCACGAGGGCCAAGGTGGAAGAAGAGCCCCATCCCTCCTTCCACGAGGCCCACACCCACCCCTTTCGGCCTCTTGGTGGTTCCCTGGACCCCTTCTGTCCAAGTCATACCCATCTGGCACACCCTTCCCTGTCGCCGTACCCAGAGACTTCTTCTGTCCAAGTTCCCCTTCTTCCAACCTTCTCAACCTTCACCCTTGTCCCCTCTCCTTTCCTTTTCCCCTAACTTCAAGGCCTAGACCCCTGTGGCCCCCCAGGGGCACCCCCTTGTTTTCCCTCACAGCCACCCACTAAGACCTCCAAGAGAATCCCAGACTCAGTAAGGACATACCGTGACGGAGGGAGACTCAGAGTTGGTTTTGTATTTCAGCTCCTTGAAGAAGATGTTGAGTTTGGCAACGCCATTTCTTTGGAGTCAAGGAGAGGGTAGAAGAAATGGCAATGGATTAACTTCTCAGACCCTCATAAACACCCTCCCCTGATCACATCCTCTTCCTAGATCCATTTTTCCTCCCACAGACTCCTTTCCCCAGCCAGATCAGGGTAGGACTGACCTTTTGTTGTTAATAGTATAATTGTTCTGTTGGGATAGCATCCGGAAGACCCAGTCCTGGAAAAAAATGGGGGTGTCAGTGGGGTCACCCCATATTCTTCAGGCTTACAGAGTATGGTGTGGCATCAAACACATCTATATACATACCCAGAGAAGACCACAGTTTTACACACACACACACACACACACACACACATCCCCTTTTCCCCACTTTACCTGAGATGTCACCGAGGGCCATCGTGAATAACCAGCAGATAGTTGGTAGCCGGTCACACTGGAGATGGAGAAAGGAGCTCAGTGCTTGTGGTGAGGGTCCCCCACTCAAAGGCTTAGCCAAGTACCCTGTACTCTCCCCAGCCAAGTGGCCAGCTGCCCAACCGTGCCCCAGGGGAAGGAGACACTCACCTGCATGGCTTCCGGCACTTGGTGAAACAGCCCAGGCGGTCCGAGGAAAAGGCATCCTGGAGCTTATAGTAACAGTAACCTGTGGGTGCAGAGACGTGCCCATTTTCCTGGGGCACCTCCACCTTCTTCACCCCAGATCCAAGTGATCTCCCAAGATATGTGGGTACCCACATCCCAAGTTGCATTACAGCAATGCCACCCAAGTGGGGGCACCAAAAACTGTTTAAGAAATTAAGCTAAGGGGGCGCCTCGGTGGCTTTGAGGGTTAAGCCTCTGCCTTCGGCTCAGGTCATGATCCCAGGGTCCTGGAATCGAGCCCCACATCGGGCTCTCTGCTCAGCGGGGAGCCTGCTTCCTCCTCTCTCTCTCTGCCTGCCTCTCTGCTTACCTGTGATCTCTGTCTGTCAAATAAAAAATAAAATCTCTTAAAAAAAAAAAAAGAAATTAAACTAAGTCAGGAAAAATTTTTTTTTAAAAATCCAAAAAAAAATGAAAAACCCAAACCAAAAAACAACCCAGGACACATCCATGTAAAGATGACTAGGATATGGACAAAAATCTTAAAGTCAAAAAGAAAACTGGGAACAACTGTGTAAAAAGCACGTGCTTAAACCACAGTGAGATGCCACTTCACACCCACCAGGATGGCCATTAAAGAAATAAATAAGTAAGTGTCTGGGAGGATGTGAAGAAGCTAGAAACGTCCTTCTTCACCACTGGGAACGTGAAATGGTGCGGCCACTTTGGAAAAGAGTCTGGCAGTTCCTCAAAATGTGGAACATGGAGTTACGATATGACCCAGAAACGCCACTTCTAGGTATATGCCCAAGAGAACTGAAACACATGTTCACACACGAAACAGAAACAGGACATAGAAACAAGCCAAGTGTCTGTCAACTGATGAACGGGTAAACACATGAGACAAAGCTGTACCATAGACTATTCTTCAGCCCTGAGAAGGAACCCAGTACCCCTAGATCCCACCACGTGGATGGCCCTGGAAAATCATACGCTAAATACAGGAAGCCGGGGCGCCTGGGTGGCTCAGTGGGTTAAGCCTTTGCCTTGGGCTCAGAGTCCTGGGATCAAGCCCCACATCAGGCTCTCTGCTCAGCAGGGGGCCTGTCCCCCCCCCCCACCGCCTGCCTCTCTGCCTACTTGTGAGCTCTGTCCGTCAAATAAATAAATAAAATCTTTTAATAAATAAATAAATACTGGAAGCAGTCACAAAGGACCACACAGTACAGGATTCCGGTCCCATGAAACGTCCAGAATGGGCAAATCTGTAGAGACAGAAAGTGGATTAGTGGTTCCTGGGCTGGGACAGGGGGGCTGTGGGTGCGGGACATGGGAAGCTCAGAGTGCTAATGGGTAAAAAGTTTCTTTGGGGGGACACCTAGGTGGCTCAATCCATTAAGCATCTGCCTTAGGCTCAGGTCATGATCCCAGGGTCCTGGGATGGAGCCCCACAGCGGGCTCCCTGCTCAGCGGGGAGCCTGCTTCTCCCTCTGCCTGCCGCTCCCCCTGCTTGTGCTCTTTTTCTGACAAACAAATAAATAAAACCTTTTAGGGGCACCTGGGTGGCTCAGGGGGTTAAAGCCTCTGCCTTCGGCTCAGGTCATGATCCTAGGGTCCTAGGATGGAGCTCCATATAGGATTCTCTGCTCAGCGGGCAGCCTGCTTCCTCCTCTCTCTCTGCCTATCTCTCTGCCTGCTTATGATCTCTGTCTATCAAATAAATAAATAAAATCTTAAAAAAAAAAAACTTAAAAAAAAAAAAAGAGTTTCCTTTGGGAGTGATAGAAATGTTCTCAAGTTGACTCTGGCTGCCGCACAGCTCCGTGAGTATACTGAAAACTAAAACTATACTAAAATCAAATGGGTGAATTAAATGGGAAATAAATGATCTCAATAAGCTGTTACCTAAAAAAAGGAGGGGAGATGACTCTACAGATCCCCTTTCTCCCCGATTTACCAAGTTCTAAGTAAGGTCTTGTGTCATTCCCGCTACTTTCAGTTGCCCGTTCTGGAAGCCCTCCATTTCTGACCCAAATCCCCGTCTGCCAGGACGGGGGCGTCAGGGGGGAGTGGGGGGGTGGTAGGTCTGGAAAGGCAAAGCAGGGGGGCAGCTGGGCCGATTCCTCTGGGACTTCCTCTGGGAAGTCGGGAACCCTTAGGGAACAGCAGATCCTTAGGGAACAGCAGATCATGTTTCCCCCCACTCCCCCATTCCACTCCCCTATCCTCCTGGCTTCTCAGCAATCAGCACTCTTACTTTTCTCTCCCAGATCCTCAAACTCACAGCCACTCAGAAATCATTGAGGGCAGCAAAGAGCAGTGGGCAGGGAGTACCCACTCTGCACATGGGATGGGGACATCACATCACATACTCCCCCTGGGCCTTGGCTTGCTCATCTGAGAAAGGAGACAGTGAGGCCAGATGGCCCCTGAGTTTCCCTCCAGCTCTGGTGTGCTCTGACCTAAGGTAGGAGAGAGGAGAACAGGAAGGCGGGGACTCCCAACTACAGGGCAGGGGGAGAGACCTGTGGGGAGCACACCCAGGGAAGGGAGGAGGCAGAAAGATCCACAGGGACAGAACCAAAGGAGGCAGACGCTAACCTCCAGGGTCTGCCCGGTCCCCTCACACGTGCAGAGGCTCACCTCCTCCAGCAACAGCCACCAGTGAGAGGAGAGTTGGGCCCAGGGGAGCCCGGGGAGGAGGACCAGTCAGTGGAACCAGGTGAGAGCATGCGCACCAGGACTGCCAACCCTCTACTTTCTAGTTTCTTGTTTGGGATTTTCTTTCTCTCTCAGCTTCTTAGTACAGAGCTTCCATGCAGCATGACTCAACTATAGCTACAGAAAGGAACAGGTATTGGTCTACTCCTAAACCTGGAGATTTCAGAGCTCTCCAAACTTTTTTGATTGTGCCCTCCTGTAGGTAAAAAAAAATTCTTAAATTGGGGCACCTGGTTTCAACTCGGGTGGTGATCTCAGAGTTGGGACATCGAGCCCCACATCAGGCTCTGCACTCAGCAAGGAGTCTGCTTGGGTTCCTCTCTCCCTCTCTTTCTGCACCTCCCCCACCCCTACCATGTGTGCACACAGGCGCGCGCGCTCTCTCTCTCTCTCCCAAATAAATGAATAAATCTTTTTTTAAAAAAATCTTAAATAAGTAACTCTCTATGTATTGATTTATAAATTCCATACTTGCTACTAGAGAACTGATCCATTAGGTGCATTATAAAACATATACAGAACAAAAGATGGAGAGATCCATATAACTTCTAGTATTTTCCTCCAGCACCCAGTGAGCAGTCTTGTGCCTTGCCCAGCACCTGCCAAGTGAGATGGGGAAGCTATAGGCAAAGTGTGCACTGGGACCTCAGGACCTCAGAAAGACTTTCCTCACGTGCTTTTCCTTCCTTATGCTGCAAGTTATTTTTAAATGGGGCAATTCTCTATAAACAAACAGAAGCCAGAATGCAAAGAAGGAAGCTGAGAGGGAGGAATGGGGATAGAGGAGAGAGAGTGAGAGGAAACCGAGAGGTGAGTCTAAGGGCTGGAACACAGGGGAGAGAGAGAATTAGCATCCCAGAGGGTCCCAGAGGGGAGCGCTCCCTCCCGCTCCAAGAAAGTCCTGGGGCCCAGGGTCAGACTGGGGCTCCCTGCAGGCTCACCCCAGGAATTGTGCTTCCTGTAGTCACAGAACTCCGCATTCTTGGGCAGTGGATAGAAGATGTAGGCACAGCCACACTGCTTGATCATGTGCTCCTGGAAGCAGGAGCGGATGCACACCTGGAGGAGAGGGGGGTGATGGGAAAGGGGGTTCAGGCCTGCCCTCTCCACACAGCAGGGAAGGGAACCGCTCTTTCCACCTGTAACACACACATACACACACACAAATATACCCCTCCAACTTTCAACTGACCTACAGGGCAGGCCTGGGAGATGATTGCCATAGAAACAGGCTGGTCTCACCTGCTGTGTGTACTTGGAAAGATAAAGGTTCTCCACAGGGACATCACTGCCATTCTTGGTACAGTCACCATAGTTGCCCCCAAGCCTGTCCAGCGCTTCCTGCGTACCCGCATGCACAATGAAGTCAGAGGTCAGAAGTCAGAGGCTCTCAGTTAGAGCCAGTGGCCCAGGCCCCTTTCTGAATTCTCTGTCTTCCCTCAGCCCAGAGGGTTTATATCTCCTACCCAGACAGCCCCTCCTGTCTGCCTGGCCATTTCCAAACATGCCCCCAGGCGCCCCCAACGACTATCCCAGGGCTACTTTCAAGGACACTGGCTCCCTACTTCTCCAGCCCCTTGTCCCCGACGCTGCTCCTGGAAGACCTCCACCAGCCCCAGACCCACCCCACATGATCTCCCTCTACGGATTTCGGGCTGTCGAGTCACCTCTCCTGCTCTCTCCGACCTGTGGCTCTCCCCTCCCATGCCTCCCCGGCAGCACCCTTGCCTTCCTCATGCTGATGGAGGTCTCCACGCCAGGCCGCAAGTTAAAGCCACCGTCATCCATGAAGGCGGGCTCATCCTGCCCGTGGACCATGACCCTGGCCCCAGTCACTGTGGATAGCAGCGGGATGAAGTCATTCTGCTCTGTGCGCAGTGTTAGGGACAGACCTGCGGGTATAGAGGGGGCAAAGTTGGGACAGAGCTGGAGATGTGTTAGGGGATGGAAACCCCCTCTCCCACCTGCCTAGTCTCTACTGCTCCTGAGTAGGGCCTTCCTGTGGGCCAGGAAGACCTACATAGGGATTTGGCAACCCCTGGACTGGATTGGGGGGGGGGGCAGACAGAATTGGGACAGGGATTCCTAGCACACCTGGAGTGGACTCAGTGGTGCCAAGGGGGACAAAGAACAGAGAAGACTCCTCCAGGATAGAGACAGGCATGTTATAAGGGAGCCCAGAGGTACACAGCACTCTAGGACATGAGCACAAGGTGGGTAAGTGCGGGTGAGCAAGGCTGCAGGAAGCCCTGAGGCAGAGGTCAGAGATGGCGGGAATGAGGAATGGCTTACCATTTTTGATCCCAGGCATAGAAGACATCCAGAGGTTAGAGCTGTTCTTGCCATTGAAAGTGTAGCAGTTCCCATACATCGGGTGATGAAAGTGAGAGTAATTCCTATCCAGGAGGAGGGAAAGTAGGATCAGAAAGGGAAGTGTAGGGGATCAGAGAGAGAACTTTCAGTGACCTTGGTTTCCTGATCACCTACTATGTGCTGGCACACCCTGGGAGCTTTACCCATGTTCCCTAAGCCACTCTTACCAATCGGAGGGAACATCCCCACATCACAGAAGAGGAAGGCAGGGCAGAGAGGTCAAGGAGCTGCCCAAGGTCACACCAACAATGATGACAAACTTGAGACTCAAAAACGGGTCCTCTACCTTCTAGTCCAGTCTCCTCCCACCAGGCCACCTGACCTCACTGGCCTTGTGACCCCTCTGGTGTCGCTGTGCTGCATTACGAAGACTTTGGCAGTGTCCCTAGCTTTTCATGTATCTATATCTTAGTTCCCCATTTGGACTGTGATCTCCTTGAGGACAGGGGTCACATCTCATTCATCTCTGTATCATCTCTGGGTTAACTGCACAGTTCCTGGCATACAGACAATAGAGAAGATGGTTAATAAACAGGGGCCAAAAAACGAAGTGGAGAACTGGGAGCGAACAGGGTTGGAGGAGACCGTGAGACCAGCAGTGAGCACAGAGCTGAGAGGAAGAAGGTCAGCACCCAGGGCAGGAATGAGCCAGGTTCCGCTGGGATGGCCTTGAGCAAGTCATTTTCTCTAAGCTTATTTTCCTCATCTGTCAAATGAGGAGATTGGTACTAGATGATCTGGAATATTCCCCTGGCCTTAAAGAACAAAAGCCCAGAGATGTGAAAGATGGGTGCCCATTCTGGGATGTTCTAGCAAGCCAGCATTTCCAGAGCAAAGGCTGGGTTCAGGGAGGGAAAGAATAGGTTCCGGAAGTGAACAGAGGCCTGTCCTGGAAGGCCTGTGAGCTCTGCTCAGGGGAGAGAGGGGACAGACAGGTATGACGTTGTGGATGCCCACCACGGGCTCTATGCGGCAGGTGGAATCAACAGATTAGATGGAACAACACAGATGCACCTTAAAATAGAGTTTACTAAAAAAAACAAATAAATAAAAGGCAAGGGACGCCTGGGTGGCTCAGTCAGCTGTGTTTGCCTTCGACTCAGGTCCTGATGCCAGGGTCCTGGATCGAGCCCTGCGTTGGGCTCTCTGCTCAGTGGGGAGCCTGCTTCTCCCCTTCATCCCTTCATCCCCATGCTCTCTCTCTCTCACCCTCTCTTCCTCTCTCAAATAAATAAAATCTTTAAGAAAAAAAGGTGAAATGAGGCACCACCCCTTACACATACATCTCAATCACATTTTGCAAAAAAAAAAAAAAAAAAGAGATACACATCCAGCACAATAGGGGAATCTATGAGAAGCAATAGAACGGGACAGTTAAGAGCACAGACTTCAGAACTCAACTACACACATGTGAACCCCAGCTTGAACAAGCAGGAGCCATGGGACCCACCAAGTTACTTCATCTCTCTGCACTGCAGTTTCCTCTTCAGTAAAACAGGGATGATAACAGTACTTACCTCACAGGGGTGTGGTAAGGATGAAATCACCCTTTGAATGAGGCTTAGCACTTAGGAAGAGCTATATAAGTTTGCTATTAAGGTTATAAAGTAAAAAAAAGACGGTAGCAAGTGAAGGAAGGGGAGGGTTTAGAACTCTCATACACTGCTGTGGAAATATAAACTGGGATGATGGCCACTTGGAAAACAGTCTGCCAGTTCCTCAAAACGTTAAATACAGAATTACCCTATGACCCAGCAATTCCACTCCCAGGTGGATGCCTCGGAGAAATCAAAAGATTCATCCCTACAAAAAACTGTACAGAAATGTTCATAACAACGTTACTCATAATAGTCAAGAAGCAGAAACCATCCATATGTCCATCAACTGAGGAACAGATAAATAAAACGCGGGCTAGCCATACAACGGAGTATTACCCAGCCATCAAGAGAACAAACTGCTGGGGTGCCTGGGTGGCTCAGTTAGTTGAGCGTCCAACTCTTGACCTTGGCTCAGGTCATGCTCTCATGGGTGGTGGGATCGAGCCCTACGTCAGGCTCCATGTTCAGTGGGGAGTCTTCTTGAAGATTCTCTCTTCCTCTTCTTCTGCCCCTCCCCGCAACAGATAAATAAATCTTTTTTAAAAAGGTTGGGGGCGGGAGCCCAGTCAGTTTACCATCTATCTTCAATTCAGGTCATGATCTCAGGGTCCTGGGAGCAAGACCTGTGCCAGGCTCCCTGCTCAGTAGGGAGTCTGCTTCTGCCTCTCCCTCTGCCACCCCAGAACCCCACTCATGCTCGCTCTAATAGATAAGTAAAAATTTTAAAGAATAAATAAAATTTCAAATTAGAAAGAATAGGGACACGTGGGTGGCTCAGTCATTGGGTGTCTGCCTTCAGCTCAGATTGTGATCCCAAGATCCTGGGATCAAGCCCCACATCAGGCTCCCTGCTCAATGGGGAGCCTGCTTCTCCCTCTCCCTCTGCTTGTCCCTCTCCCTCTGCTCCCCCTGCTTGTGTTCTCTCACTCTCTCTTTCAAATAAATAAATAAAATCTTTTTAAAAAAAATTTAAAAGAATGAAGTGTTGATACATGCTACAACATGGACAGGCTTGAAAACATCATGCTGAGTGAATGAAGCCAGAGACAAAAGGCCACATAGAATTTGATTCTATGTATACGAAATGCCCACAACAAGAAATACATATAGATGGAAAGTAGATTCCTGGTTTCCAAGGTCGTGGAGGAGGGGAGGGAATGGGGAGTGACTGCTGGTAGGTGCAGGGTTTCTTTTCGGGGTGAGGAGAATGTTCTAAAATTAGATCGGGCTTGCACATTTCTGTGAATACACTATAAATCACTGAATGGTATATATTTAAAGGATGAATTTTATAGTGTGTTGTATCTCAATCAAGCTGTTATTAGAGAAAAGATTACAGAGAAAAGGAGAAAGCCATGACAAGGGGCTTCAACTCAATTCCAGAGGCCATGAGAGACCATGGAGGATTTTAAGCAAGACTCACTGGAGTAGTTGCAGAATAAAGAAAGGATTTGGAGTCCAAAAGACAATGGGAGGGGAGGGGATTATAATAAGCTGGGTGAGACATGATGAGGCTCCAGGCTCTGAGCTAAGGAAGTGACCTAACCGTCAAGACTGAGATGAACTCTGGACTTTCCATTGATGGGGAGGTACTAGCAGGGGGCTGGCACAGTGAGAGGATCTCTGGGAAGGTGACATTTAGAGACACTCGATGGCAGGTGTGAGCTTCCCAGGAGGTAGCTCCTGTCTTCAAACAAACATGAAGATGAGAAACAGGAACAAAATGCCCCCTACGCGGGCCAGAATGTGTGTGCCAGGTGAGGGTGGGGGCAGAAGCAGGTGACATCTGTCCTTGCTGCCGTGCTGCAGTGACATGGGAAGGAAAGGCCCCTAGAGAGTGGAGATGCTGCCTCAGCACCCTTCCTCAGCCAGGCAGAGAAAGCCAGATGGCCCCTGAAACGGTGAAGCTCAAGGAGCAGGAGTAAGAGGGGAAGGCAGGGGTAGGAGGGGCCAGAGGCTGCCACCTGCCACGACCTCTTTTCGAGGACGTAATGACTGGAGTTCTGGCCCAGGTAATGCCTGGCGGGCCCTGCAGGGCAGTGGGAAGGATCCTTAGCTAGGGTTGCCCTGGAAACCTAGGGCAAGCCACATCTATCTGTTGGAGTTCAAGGACAATGCGACCCAAGTCTCCTTGCAATTTACAAAATGCCCTCACACTTATCTCATGAACTTGGAGATGGGTATAATCAACATCCTCATCGCTTGAACAGAAATGCCAAAAGACCAAAAGTTATATATATTTTCCTATTTGGTATATCCCAAATCCCTAGAACAGTGACTGGAACACAGCCCAGAGAGTAAACAGTATTTGCTGAATGAACATCGAACAGATCTCATTTTCCCCCATTTTATAAACAAAGAAACGCTCTCTGCAGAGCGATATCAAATGCCTTGAGTCACCTGGCTGGGAAGTTACAGAGCCAGAGCAGGGCCTCAGGCTCACTCCCTGATTCAATCCATGCTATTTCCACCAAACCATTACTGTCCACCTCCTCTGAGAAGATGACCTCCCAGGCACTTCTGAGTTTGGGTCTAGTGACAAAGAGGCCTTAGAAAAATGGAGATGCAAGCTTCCAGCCATGGGAGTCTGAAAGCCAGACCTCAACCCCATCCAGCCTTTCCAGGGCATCCCTACTAGGCTGCCTCACTCAGACCAAGAACCCCTGCAGGATAATCCACAGGACAGAGGTTTGGACCTGAGCGAGGTAGGTGCATGCCCCTCCTCTCCTCTTGGCACCGAGAATTTCCCCGGGTGCCACCCACACGAGCCTCAGATTGGCCTCGGGGAAGGAGACCCTGTGGGGAGCACGGAGGGCAGGCACAAGGGACTCACGCCTGACTGCAGGAGGCCTGGTTGAAGCGGCAGGCGAAGATGAAGTTGTCCAGCATGTCCTCCCCCGGGGCCGGAGAAGTGTCTCGCAGTCTCGCAAGAATATTGATGTAGTGGAAACGGTACCACTCCCTCACTGCATCCACCCCTGACGAGTAAGTCTGGTAAAAGCAGTCCGATTTGTTCTGGTTGCACTAGACACAGAGACCACAGAGTGTCAGAGGGCCGGCAGCAGGGGACAGGCTGCAGGACAGGCTGAGGTCAAACATAGAGTGGTCTGGGGTCCCCAGGGCTAATAGATGGGGTGGGGAGCCAGGAGGGGGTTGGAACAGAAGGCAGACAGAAGCTGAAGCCCGGAGGAGAATGGACCAGGAAAGCAGGGGCTTAAGGGAGTGGTTGGCCAAGGAGAAGGGGAGCTGTACACACCTTGTGGGTCAATTCTACAGCCTCTGCAAGAGGATGGAGCAAGCATTCGTCTCCCCATTTTACCGATGGCAAGACGGAGGAATCAAGAGGTTTGCCCTAGTAACTGAGCTAGGACAAGAACCCAGGTCTCCTGGCTGTATGGTCCACTCTCCCCAAACAGGGTCTCTCTTCTTTCCTGTTACTCCCCCACTTCCGCTTATTCTCCATTTTACTTTTTATTAAAACAATCTTTTTAAGTCTTTCTCCTGTCACCTCTTTCTCTCTTAGGCCGGCAGAGCCCCACTTCCCTACTGGTGGGTCCCAACTGAGCCCCACCGGCGGGGACTGACAATTCAGAAAGGTGCTTTTTTCACAACAGAGCTGACTTCCGGCCGCTGGAACGCTCCCAAGGAGGCTGGGGCGAGGAGACCCCCCCACAAGCCCGCACACAGAAAGGTGTTAGTTAATTAATTAAAGTATTTTGCTGGCCGACAAGATCCCGCCTCCCGTCGCTAGGCAACTGAAGCGGGGTCCGGAAAGGCAGGCGAGTCCCGGGCTCAGGAGGAACCGGCGAGCCGGGGGCCCGGGCGCCGGGGCGGGGCGGAGGGCGGGGCCTCCCGGGCTCAGGGGGCGGGGCCTTACCAGCTGGAAGCCGATCTTCCAGTCCTTCCTGTCCACTTGGGGGTTGTTGTCCTGCACAATGGATTTGGCGCTGCGGGCTTGGCGGGCCCGGGAGGGCGGGGCCGGGACCGCCAGGCGCTGTAGGGGGTGCGGCCAAGTCTCCCCGAGGCCGCGACGACCGCGGGGGTGGGCCCCCACGGTGCTGGAAGAGTTGTACTTGTACAGATCGTACAGCGTCTGCTCGGTGATGCGGTCCAGTTCCTCCAGCTCCCCTTTAATTTGCGTGTCCCTGGAAGGGGCGATGGGAAGGGGGTAGGTCTGGGGGGTCGGCCTCGCGCGAGTCCCTGGCCCCTGAGGGCCCCAGTCTCCTCGCCCGAAACCGGTGAGGTCGGTTCTTCAAGGAGAAGCCTGCGGGGAATAGCTCTGGTGGCCCCAGGGCTCTCTTGGAGGGCGGGGGACGTGGGGGTGTAGACAAGGTGTTCCGCGGGGGGCAGTGAAGGCGACTGTGAGCCTCTGCGGTGACGGCGTTATTACCGCCTGTTTATCAGAAGGGAGAGGCGTGAGGCGCCTGTCTGGGGGGCGCTCTCCTCCCACTCGCCCTGCCAGAGAGGGGAGCCCGGAACTCCTCTGCCCTTTTCCAAAGCAGGGACAGGGTGTGGCCTCGTCCTGCGCCCACACGCTCCATCGGACCCGCGGTGTGCGGGTCATCCCACCCGGGTCCCCGCGGGCCCCCCGAAGTGGCCTTTGGGTCCATCTGCCACCTAGCACCTGCTAAATTAGGGGTGCTGAGCTGCACTTCTAAACTTCCCCAGGAACTTTAAAACTACAGATGCCGCACACGGCCTCTCCCCATCAAAGACTCAGTTTTAATGAGTGATGGGTGGGGCCCAAACACCAGAAGTTAAACACTGTCCAGTGTAAATCATCACATTCCTTCCCGTACAGGCCCTATTACCCTCTCCATCATGAAAGTCCATAATAGCAGTGCCTTAGGGCTAAAATCTACCAAAACAAAACACACATTAATAAATTCAACAAGGTTGTAGGATACAAAACCAATGTACAAAAATTCACTGTATTCCTAGATAATAGCAACAAAAAGATAGAAAAATGAAATCACAAAACAACACCATATAAAATAAAATAAACAACATCAAATACCAGGAATAAATTTAATGAAAGGTAGGCAAGAGCTTTATCCTGAAAATCATGCTGACAGAACTCAAAGGCCAAAATGAATGGGGAGTTACATGAGTTCATGGTTCAGCAGACATTCTGAAAAAATCGACAGGCTGATTCTAAGGTGTATGTGGAAATGGAAAGAATGTACAGTGGTCAAAACAATTCTGTTTTTAAGTTTATTTATTTATTTTTAAGTAATCTCTACACCTCATGTGGGGCTCGAACTCAGACCCTGAAATCAAGAGTCCCATATTCTTCTGAGCCAGCCAGGCATCCCTCAAAACAATTTTGGAAAAGAGCAAAGCTGGAGTCCTTAACTCTATCTGACTTCAAACTCACTGTGAAGCCTCAGTCAGCAAAACAGGGCAGTGCTTATGTAAGGATAGACAACAGATTAATGGAACAGAATAAAGTCCAGAAATAAACTCACACGTATACAGTCAACTGAGTTTTGACAAAACCTAATGAAAATAATTTTTTCAAACAGATGGAGCTGGAACAACTGTATGCTGTGTTGAGAAGAAAAACAAAAAATTTAAAAAAAAAAAAGGAAACTCAACCTCCACCTCAGTTTATACACAAATATTAAATCAGGTTGGATCATAGACCCAAACAAAAATTCAGAAGCAGAAAGATTCTAGAAGGAAACATCGAAGATACACCTTCATGACCTTAAGGTTATGTTTTTTGGTAAAAAGAAAAATATGTATATAACACATATACATATATTATATACATATATAATATATATATGGGTATATATACATATATGTATTATACATATTATATATATACACATATATATATCTAAGGAAGCAACTGATGGATCATTAAGCTCCATTTCTGAAACTAATAATATGCTATATGTTAATTAATTGAATTTAAGTAAAATAAAATAAAAAACACCTTAGGAAGGCCTTATCCTGCAATATAAAGGTCTCTTACAAATCAGCAATAAAAAGGCAAATTGTTTTTAAATGAACCAAAAACAAATCCAAAAAAAGACAATAAAAGTAAAAATGCACCAAAAGATAATACACAAATAGTCACTAAATACATGAAAAGGTGCTCAACAGGGGCACCTGGGTGGCTCAGTGGGTTAAGCCTTCCAGCTCAGGTCATGATCTCAGGGTCCTGGGATCAAGACCTGTGTTGGGCTCCCTGCTCAGCAGGGAGCCTGCTTCCCTCTCTCTCTCTCTCTCTCTCTCTCTGCCTGCCTCTCTGTCTACTTGTGATCTATCCCTGTCAAATAAATAAATAAAATCTTTAAAAAAAAAAAAAGAAAGAAAGAAGAGGTGCTCAACATAATTAGTCCTCACTACACTTCAACAAAAAATATAAATTTTAAGAAAGGCAAACTTCTAAAAAAAAAAAAAAAAAGAATGAGGCACCATTTCACATCCATTAGAAAGGCTAAACCTAGGGACACCTGGGTAGCTCAGTCAGTTAAGCATCTGACTCTTAATTTCAGCTCAGGTCTTGATCTCAAGGTCCTGAGTTCAAGCCATGCATTGGGCTCCACACCCAGCATGGGACCTACTTTAAAAAAAAAAAAAAAAAGGCTAAACCTAAAAGATTGACAATGTCAAATGCCGGTGAGAATGGAGAGCAGCTGGAGCTGCAGCTGGTGGGAATGGACAGCAGCTGGAGTTGCAGCTGGTGGGAGTCTATAATGGCACAGACGAGGGCTGCTTGGTAGCCCTCGACTACCAAAGTTGAACACCCATCTACCTTATGACCCAGCAATTTCACTTCCGGATATTCTACCCGATTCCACTCCTAGCTACTTATTCAAGCACAATGAAAACATAAAGACTTGTACGTGAATGTTCATACAAGCTTTATTCATATGAGCAAAAAGCTTGAAAACAACCAAAGTGTCCATCAATACTACTCAGCAATAAAAGGAGGCTGATACAGGCAAAAAGCATGGGACAATTTCAGAAATACAGTAATCAGTAAGTTGAGCCAGACACATGCCAAAAAAAAAAAAAATAAAGTGTGATTTCCTTTAAAAAATCCGAGAATAGGTCAAACTAACTGATGGTGACAGAAGTAAGAGAATGACAGTGGGCAAGGGAGAGGCATGGACTTCAAAGGGCCACCAGATAATGGAAATGTTCAGGATCTTGATAGTCAAACTTCAGTGAGGACTTAAGATTTGTGCATGTTACTGTATATCAATTATATATATGTGTATATAATTGATATACATGTATATGTATATATGTGTATATAACTGATATACATGTATATGTATATAATTATGTGTATGTGTGTGAACATACATGTATATGTTCATACATATACATGTATGTTCATACATATACACATATATGTTCATATACATATACATAATTATATACATATACATGTATATCAATTATACACATATAATATATACATACATATATTATATGTATATAATTATGTATATCTGAGAGAGGAGCAGGAATAGGGGCAGAGGGAGAGGGAGAATCAGACTCCCCACTGAGCAG
This sequence comes from Neogale vison, assembly GCF_020171115.1. NCBI lineage: Eukaryota > Metazoa > Chordata > Mammalia > Carnivora > Mustelidae > Neogale > Neogale vison. The sequence continues at coordinate 102,092,549 of NC_058102.1, read as the reverse complement.
GGAGCCCCACATGGGACTCCGTCCCAGGACTGTGGGATCATGACTGGAGCCCAAGGCTGATGTTTAACCGACTGAGCCACCCAGGTGCCCAGTTATACTTCAATTAAAGAAAAAGTCAAGGGGCACGTGGGTGGCTCAGTCAGTTGAGCATCTGACTCTTGGTTTTGGCTTGGGTCATGATCTCAGGGTGGTGAGATCAAGCCCCACATTGGGCTCCAGGCTAGGCATGGAGCCTACTTAAGATTCTCTCTCTCCCACTTCCTCTGCCCCTCCCCTCACTCACCCTTTCTCTTTCTGTCTCTAAAAAAAAAATAAGAGAAAGGAAGGAAGGAAGGAAGGAGAGGAAGGAGAGGAAGGGAAGAGAAGAGAAAAGAAGAGGTCAAATACGTGTGTGTCAGGAGTACTGCCAGAGATTCGGGTTTCGTGGGAAAGGGTGGGGCCCAAACAAGGTTGTTTTATAAGAACCCCAGGGGCGCTAACCAGTCTCTAGGCCATACCCTCACTGTCTCCTCCACTAGGCTCGGTTTCTCCCTCCTTCATAAAGTCTATCTGGCCGAGCCCCAGGCATCAGCCCCAGCTGCCCCTTATCTCTTCAGAAAATGTAGCTCAGGTCAGAGGTGTGTGTCTGACATTCCCAGAGACTTGCTTGTGACTGGGTAATTCAAAGGATGGCAGAATCAGCTAGTCTTTATTGAGCACTTACTCTAAGCCAGGCGCTGTGGTATTAGAAAGGACATAATTTTTTTTTTAATTTTTTAGAAAGGACATAATTTAATGTAATATTCAGTATAATTCAGCAAACTGCTGGCCACTGTCAGCTAATATTATTTTTTTTTTTAAATCTTTTTTTTTTTTTTAAAGATTTTTTTTTTTTTTTTTTTTTTTATTTGAGAGAGAGAGAGAGAGACAGTGAGAGAGAGCATGAGCGAGGAGAAGGTCAGAGAGCGAAGCAGACTCCCCATGGAGCTGGGAGCCTGATGTGGGACTCGATCCCGGGACTCCAGGATCACGCCCTGAGCCAAAGGCAGTCGTCCAACCAACTGAGCCACCCAGGCGTCCCCAGCTAATATTATTGTCATTCCTTTTCGCAGGTGAAAAACCTGAGGCAGGTGCCTTGTTCAAGTCTACCCAGCCAGGGGACGCCTGGGTGGCGCAGTTGGTTGGACGACTGCCTCCGGCTCAGGGCGTGATCCTGGAGTCCCGGGATCGAGTCCCACATCGGGCTCCCACCTCCATGGGGAGTCTGCTTTGCTCTCTGACCTTCTCCTCGCTCATGCTCTCTCTCACTGTCTCTCTCTCAAATAAATAAATAAAATCTTTAAAAAAAAAAAAAAAAGTCTACCCAGCCAGGAACTGGGTCAGAAAGCACTCCAGCCATCATACTGTCCTCCACTCTTTCCCTGCCAGAGCTGGCTATTTTAGGAGGTTGACAAGCTGCCCCAGAAGGAGCACTGAACCCAGAATTAACTAGATGTGCGTCCTGGTGTTCCCAACACACACTTCCAGCTGGGTCATGTTGGTAAGTAACTCACTCTTTTTGAACCCAGCTTCAGTCTCCCCACCTGTAAAAGGGGCATAACACTAGATCTCCATACCACGTGAAGGTCTCAGGGGGTTAAGTAAAAAAATATTCAGTGACACGAAATGAACAGGACACTGAGTATCTGGAAGACACGGACAGGAGTCCGAAGCCTGAGAAACGCAACCGTCTTTCTCCCATTCACATAGGAAGAATCCAGGTCTGCCACCTTGGCTGGAGTTATTGTCACATATGCCACCACATCTCTGGCTGAGCATTCCTTTTCCAGACCCCCTTAAGCTGTCTCAAGTTCCTCTGCGTCCATCTTCTGCCTTGTACACTCTCTCACCTTCATCTTCGACTCAGAAATTCTAGCACTTTCTCTAGCCACGCTGCTCCTCCCCAAAGAGCTCCAGGCTGTCCCTATGCCAGTTTCCCCCTTGATAGTCCCCCTTCCTATTTGGCTCCTTCCTGCCTCTTCCAGAGAGGTCTCTGATGAGACCCCAACCCCACCTCCAGAAGAGGCCAGCTCCACAGAAAACACACTCCTTCCCCCAAGGTCTGCCTCTCTCCTTTTGGTTGATGGGGAGTTGCTTAAGGAAGGGAGAAGCATTCCCAAATCCCCCCTTCAGAAAATAAATCTCTCCCTCCCTTTCGGCTGACAGCTAGAACTAAGAGAAGTGATGCGGAGTAAAACCCGCTAATGACATCAGTTCTTATCCTGCAAGCGGGAGGGCACTGGTAAGAGAGCAGGGCAGAGGAGGGAATAAAGAATGCAAACATGGGGCTTCAGCAGAACAGTCCAGACTTCAAACCTTGACCTCCTACCCAGCCATGGTCACTACCCAGCTCCCACACCCTCCCACAATTCAGCCAGGCAGACACTACTATCTCCATTTGACAGCTGAAGAAACTGAGGACCATCCATCACCTGGGCAGCTTCTCCAGGGCCACTCAGCAAGGAAGTCCCAGAGCCAAGATCTGAGCCCAGGCCTGTCTGACTTCATGGTCCCTGCTTCTCCCACTACTTCTGCCTCTGGGCTCAGAAGCACTTGGGAATGGGGAGCAAAATCTCCTTTCTCAGCACCTGGCCATCTCCCCTCCAGCCCCTCATCTCCTGCTCAGGATAGACTAGCAGGAGCAGGGAGACTGAGAGACTTAGGGGCTGAGATCCCGGCTGCCTCCCTTTGTGCCGCTCCTCCCTCCCTCTTTCCCCTCGGTGGCCTCCTCTCACAGGAGAGCCCTTCTCACTGGGCAGCCTTGGATTTGCCTAGACCTTCATCCCACCCCCAGGAGGACCCTGGCAGAACCTTTGTACTCAGCCTTCCGGATGCACTAGGCAGGATGAGCCCTGGAAACTCACCAGCTTCCTCTCTAGTCAGTGCGCATCTGGGGACCTACTCTCCTCCCTCCGTCCTCCAGGGACCACCTAGAATCCTTGACTTCCCTTTCTTTGACGCCTTCCTCAGCCCCATTCTCCTCCAAATCTCAATTAGCAATAATCGCGCCTCGGATAAACCTCATTGGCTACGATACTGCCACTGCGCAAAGCTGATTCTCCTCCAAATCTCAGCACCCCCAACGTGCCTCCCAGCGGGCTGGGAACAGACAGCCCTGATAGAACCCTTCGAGAGACAGACAGACAGACAGACACACACACACACACACACACACACACCACCTCTGGGAACTCAGCCTTAACCACACTGTGTTCACAGGCAGGTGCCCTGGAGCAGCCCCTCAGCAGTGAGCCCCCCCACCGCCCCTGTGAAGCCAGAGTCAGCCCCTCTAGAATCAGTTCTGAGCATTTTAAGAACATTTTAAGAACAATACATGTTCCCAAATGAATGCTTGTCCTGAGGAGGGACAGCCCAGGGACTGAAAGCTCGAGAAACCATTTCATCCCAAAACTCAGAAACGAAGTTCTAATCGGCTCTGCAGATGGATGTCTGAGCCCTGCCCACAGTTTAGATGGTTTGTCTTGGAGCAGTTACTTATCCTCTGCGCCTCTGCTTCACCACCTATAAAATGGGACTATTCATAGTACTTGCGGCATCAGGTTATTATGGGGAGTAAATGAGTTAATACAGGAAAAGTCCTGAGAAAAACACCCGGCCAAGGAGGCACTGTGCAGCTCCTGCTGTTGTCTTATTCTCACTGCTCTCACAGGAGAGCCCTTCTCACTGGGCAGCCTTGGATTTGCCTAGGCCTTCATCCCATCTTGGTGGAGAAGAGCAGGCCACGGAGACACGGGGGTCCTGACTGCTGCTTATCCACCATGGAACTCTGTGGGCTTAAAAAGGTAGAGCCTAAGAGCAGATTCCAATCCTGGCCCCTCTGCCTAAGCTGGGCGACCTTTGCAAAGCCCGTAGGTTCTCAGAGTCTCAGTTTGCCCATCTGACTTGGGGAGGCAAGGGTGGGGGGCATAGGGTAGAGAGGACTCTCCTTCCTTATCTAAGGAGCTTGTTAGGAGGATCCGAATCTGATGGACTTTGGTGGACTTTGCAAGCTGCAGGCAAGTGCTGTTGTCCTAGTCAGTGGGTGAAGGAGAAGGTATCTTTAGGGTTGCTTCAAAGAGACAGAACCAGAAGCAGAGGCTAGAAGTTTTAACAAGGTCAACTGCAGCTCTATTTAAGGAAGAAAGTTTTGGTTTTTTGTTTTGGTTTGGTTTAGTTTGTTTTTAGAGGGAGGGTGCACAGGTGCAGGGGTGGGGAAGGGCAGAGGGGCAGAGAGGGAGACAGAGAATCCTAAGCAGGCTCCAAGCTCATCATGGAGCCCAACACAGGGCTCCATCCCAGGACCCAGAGACCGTGGCTGGAGCCAAAGGCAGATACTCAAGCAACTGAGCCACCCAGGTGCCCCTAAGGAAGTACTTTCAAAGGACAGCTGTTACAGAGGTGGGTAGGTCCTGACCCGAGAAGGAGCCCATCACTGGGGGCCGAGAAGGGCAGTCCTAAGAGTCTGGGCTCTTGTCCCTGCCCAGCCTGCGACCCACAAAGCCTGATTTCCAGACCCTGCAGGGTTAGATATAGAAGGCCCAGCTCAGAGCCCTCCCCCCAACAGCGTTTCTCTTTGGGGAACTGCCCCACCCCTGCGCAATCTTGGGAAGGGATTTACCATCTTTGGGAAAGGAGCCCATGATCTCCTTTGCTGAGAATCTCAAGCTCTGCCTTAGGTCCAGCCTCAGTCCCTCCTGGGACTAACTGAAAAATATGTTCTCAGGCTCTGTTTTCCCTCGATATGGATATGACAGGCTCTCTCTCAGGTGAGAAAAACCCTTTGTTGACAAGAAAGAAAGGGACTGCTCTGGCTGACCCTTCACACCAGATTCTTAGCGCTTCCTTGCTTAGTATGGAAGGTCTTCAGCCCCTCGCCCCCTCTTCCGGAAATGTCCTAGCAGCCTAGGACCGCTCTGTCTCTGCTGGCCAGGGACATCCGGCTGCTGGCTGTGGGCACCCCTGCTCTGACTCTGCTCTCTCCCCAGCTCTTCTGTCCTGTCCACTGGTCTCCACCTCCTCCCTGCTACTTCCCTGGAGGAATCACGCATCTGGCCTGTCCCCGGCACCTGCCGAGCCACAGCTTTTTTTTTTTAAGATTTTATTTATTTATTTGGGACAGCATGAGCTGGTGGGGTAGAAGGTAAAGGGAGAAGCAGGCTCTGCAGTGAGCAGGGAGTCCAATATGGGGCTGAACCCCAGGACCCTGGGATCCTGACCAAGCCAAAGACAGACACCTAACACCTAACCAACTGAACCATTCCAGGCGCCCCAAATACCCCTCATCTTGTTCCTGCTTTTCCTCATAGGACCACCAGCAGCCCGCAACCCTGTGGCACTTCACCAGGCTCCTCCTTAAAGTGCAGAGGGAGAAAGAGCATTGAAATCAAACACACCGGGTTTGTGACTCAGCGGTAACCTGAGATGCACTGGCTGTTCGGTGGGGTGGGTGGGTGGGTAGGTGTGGCAGGGTGACTGTTTGCCTGTGTGACTCCAGCAGGTTACTCAACCTCTCTGGGCCTCGGGCTCCTCATATATAATGTGGGCCTAATACTAGTACCGACTTCAGAAGTCTTTTGTGAGAATTACATTTCACATAAAATGTAAACTTCTATCTGGCACACATTAAGTACTATAGAATTTGTGTATTAGCTATTGTTGTTGTTATTTCTTTATTATTTGTTCAAAGTGTTCAGTTTACTAACTCAAATCATATCACCTCCATTTCCAAAGGGAAATAATAATAATGTCTTACCCAGACTTGCCAAGTTTCTATGAGCCAGTCCTTTATGAAGCACCCAGGGGCGCCCCGGTGGCTCATTTGGTTAAGCATCTGCCTGCAGCTCATGATCCCAGGGCCCTGGATGGAGCCATGGGGCTCCCTGCTCAGTGGGGAGCCTGCTTCTCCCTCTCCTCCCCACTCATGCTTTTTTTCAACATCTCTCTCACTATCTCTGTCTCTCTCTCAAATTTAAAAAAAGAAGAAGAAGAAGCTTTAAAAAATAAATAAATAAAGCACACAGCACAGGGGTGAGCCCATGTCAGGAGGTCCACATTGTTCCCCCCGCTGGGGGGCCTTCCCAGACTCCCCTCCTGTCCTGGGGCGAACTCTCTCCACTAAGCCCTGAGGCCATCAGTCATGCCAGAGAGATTCTTTCTATTGTGGACACCTGCCTCCCAGCCTGCTGCTCTGGTCTCAATCCCTGGGGCTTCTTAGTGGCCTGCCCATTACCCCTACCCATGACCCCAGCCCCTGCAGAACCTTAGGTAATATACAGGCCTCAAAATATGGAGCCCGGCCCTCTCTGTCTCGCACCTGTGTCTTCCAAGCACAAGTGTTTATCACGAGCCTGCTACCCAGCCTATGGTCCCTCCCACCTGCCTGTCTTCCCCTCCCTGCTGGCTCAGAGTGGTCTACCATGACCCAAGGGGGTGAAGGGGAATAAGTGGGGGAAGATCAGGGCAGGGAAGCAACAGAGGGTCAAGAAGAGAAGCAAAAGCCCATGGGCACTAAGGAGGAAAAGTGAGGCTGACCCTGGGCAGAGGGAGGGGAAGGAGTGCCAGGAAATGACATGTAAATGTCTGACTACAAACTTCATCCATTCCATGTTCTGCACCTAGGGAATTAAGAAGAGGCAAGGCTTTGTGACCAGAGGGTGAGTCACAGCTAGGTCACTATCTCGGTGGCCTTCTCCTCTGTCTTTGCCTCGGTTTCCTCCGATGTAAAATAAGGACAATAACAGTCCCTGCCTCATGGAGTTGGTCGGGGAGTTGGGGGTACTGCAGAGTACTTAGCAGCGGCTGGTGCACGAAATGGGCCCTTCGCCAGGAGGGCATATGGAGGCCAATCCCTGAAATGGCCCGCAGTGTTTTCTCTGGGGCACAGGACGTCCCAACCCTTATTGGTCCGTGACACACCTTAGGACACAAACAGAATGCATGGGGGGCCTCCACCCTTAGTATGTGACCAATCTCCATCATCCGTAATGGGGCACACACACACACACACACTCTCGTGTGGTCACTCCGCAGGCACCCATAAATCTTACAATCCCTGAAGGCAGAGACTATGACTCTCACAGTCTTTATTGGACTGATCACTCGGCCTTGTGGTTTTGGTCTTGGGGGTTGGTTCCTTCCTTTGTTTTTCATCCTGCTGTTATTTGTGCCGCCTGTCTCTTTCATCTTATTTTATCCTCTGGCCCCCAGAACCTACGGGCCTGGGCCTTCGGGGAAGACTGAATGAATGAGTGATCCCATCTGCCCCGGGCCTCACATTGTGTAGGGGCAAGTTCCAGGTGCCAGCAAAGGTGACCCAGTGAATGAACACAAATAAAAGGTGTATATCAACACCCAGCCCTGCCCTCCTTTCTTCTCTGTGGTCACCATCCCCTCCAGCTTCCAGGAGAAAAGCTGGCAAAGAACATCGATGAAACCCAAAACTGCAAGACACACCCAGCACTTAAAAATCAGGCACCTGGGTAGGTGAGCTAGAAAGCACCTCAGTGGTCACCTGGTCTTTGGGGGGACAGAGGACCAGGGGGCTGGGTTCCATCCTGTCCTGGTCTCCTCTGGCTCCACCCCAGCTTCAGTGCTCTGGGACTGCTTGGCTGCCACCCCCCACGTCACTTTCTCCAAAACAAACTCCCCCTTCTATACCAACACCAAGAGACAGGCCTGCCGGCTCCTACCCACCACCCACGACCCGCAGCACCTGCCGCAGCTTCCCCCCTCCACCACATTCTTCTCTCAAGGTGGAGGAGGCCTTGTTCTTCACCCTCCTCTCACTCTGGGGAATCTGGGGAAGGGACAGGAATGATCTCTACCCTGCCCTTCAGGGTAGCCGCATCTCCCTCCATCAGCACTCCCCCCCACCCGTGGGAGGTAGAAGGGACAAGAAGGGGAGGGCACTAGGGCACTGTTGCTCCAACAACCACACTGTGGATAAGCAGTGTGGCAGTGCCCTCAGCCCATCAAGTCAGGGAGTCCCTATCTCCTTGGGGACAGGAGTACCCCCTCCTCCCGCCACATGTGTGGTCCACCCCTGCCCGCTCTGGCCCAGCCTTGCCCCCAAACAGCGGACTGACCTGTAGGGGTTGAGGTTGCAGATGGTGACGGCAGGGAAGACAAGCTTGTCGGAGTTGAGGTTGATGTTGAGGCTGACGGGGTAGCTGAAGTACTCCCCGAACAGCTGGCCGAACTGCCAGTACATCATGCAGAAGGCGCAGAGCCACAGCACGGCCCAGAAGGCTGTCTTCATGCGGTTGTGCTGGGAGCACACGAGGCGGATGGCGCCATGGATGGTGGTGTTGTTGCAGAAGAACTGGAAGAGCTCTCGGTAGGAGCGGTGGAACTCGATCAGGGCCTCCTCCTCTTCTGTGGGCTGCGGGGGGACTGCGGGTTCGGGGCCCGGCCCCTGCTCCTCACGCTGCTCTCCTTTCATGAGCCTTGGAGGGTCATGGGGGAGCGGTCAGTGCTGAAGTTCTGGGCCCTGGTGCCTCCCCCCTCATCATCTTGACCCAGAGTGAGGGTGCTCCTGGCCAGGCCCACACCCCGCTGGGAGCCCCCTCTTCTCTGCCCCTCCCTCCCTCCCTCCCTCCACCTTCCCAGGAGCCGGCTGACCTGCAGGAGTCGGGGCCAGAAGAGCTGTAGCTGGGCTTCCTCGGGAAGATGCCTCTGGGGTTCTGTCCCAGCACCTCCCTTTCTGTCTCAGAGATCAGTCTGCCCTGTCTTTAGTCTCCTTCCTACAGGACCTCTGTGTCCCAGCGTTGACTCGTGTTCCCCCTCTCTCTATCCTTTCTGCTTCTCTTTGGGTCTCTTTCTCAGCTCTCTTCTTCCTTGCCTGTCTCCTGTCTGTGTGCCAGGCTCTCTGATCCTGCCTCTTCCTCTTCCTCCCTGCCTTGCCCCCTCTCAGTCTGGGTGGGCTCTCTCCTGTGTCTCTGGCCCTGGCCTTGGACTGTGTCCTGACTCCCTCTGTGCCACGGCCTAAAGGCCTCCAGGACGTCTGGACTGCCTCCTGCTCCCAGCTCCCAGGTTGTGGCTGGACTGGGACTGGTTCCTTTCCAGTTGAATCTGGCAGGCGAGCCTCTCCTCCCCCTCACCTGACAGGTGCAGCGGCCTGGCTACGGAGCCCGCCCGCCAGGCTGGGATGGAAGCGACAGAAGCCTCATTAGCATCTCAATTAAAGGTGAGCAGGGCAGGGGGAGGGGCAAAGGAGGAGTTTGAGCTAAGGGTTCTCCAAAGGGCGGAAGGCTCCTGAGCGCAGGTGCTCCCCGGGACTGGAGAAGGCAAGAGTCCCCCACCCAGAAAAGTAATGGTAGGGGGTGCTGACAGACGAAGAGACCAGAAACAGATGGACAGGGGAGGGCCAGAGATCATGTACTAGGGGAGAAATCCTGAACACCAAGCCAGGAGGGCAAAACAAAGGAAAAAGAACCAATCAGGATGAGGGGGACTAAAGCCGGGAAGACCAGGAGGACAGAGAAGGCAGAAAAAGAGAGATCCATGGAGGAGGACAGAATGGAGGCCTGGGAGGGAGGGCAGAGTTGGAGGAGCGGCAAAGAGACGAGGGTGATGGGGAGGGAGCCAGCCCTGAATGGACTCTCCCCTCCCTGGCAGGAGATCAAGGGGAAGAAGCCCCAAGTGGGCTTCTAGGAGCTAGTTTCCCTCCCTGGGGACTCCTTCCAAAGGCACCCCTGTGTCAGCCTCACCCCCAGGTCTTGCAGAAGAAGAAGGGGTTATCTGAAGTTTCCTCCTTCCTCAATAAAGTGGGAACACATCCTGGCCCCACTGCCTTCCCTCCTGGTCCATCCTCTTCCCTCCTGACTCCTTGCTACCACCCACTACCTTGTCCAGGCCAGGGAGGGGCCCAGGTGAAGCTGAAGCTTGGGCGGGGCCCTGGGACATTCTGTTCTTTTTTACACCATTGGCTGCCAGGCCAGGAATGTGTAATGTCCCCTGTTGTGGTCACGGGGTTGCAGGAATGTGGTCACCGAGAGGCAGCACAGGGGCCAGGCAGGGCACCCGGGCACAGACCTGGAGCCCAGGGCACATTAGGGACAGCTGACACCCAGGGGACAGGGAGGGATGTGGGCAGCACTGGGCGTCACGGAGGAAGCCCTGTCTGCTCCAGCCCTGGAAGGAAGGAAAAGCTCACTGGTTGGGGCTGTGTTTTTCCTCCAAAATCTCAGCTCCAAACTTAATCCAGCAAGAGGATCAAGAGTGAAGTGTAAGCAGTGAGCACGCAGAGAGGGAAGGCGCAGGGCGATGTCCCAGAGAGAAGCCCAGGGAGGCATAGGAGACACAACCACACAGCCCAGACCCTGAGCCCAAAGGCAGGTCAGCCACAGCAGACCCCTACCAGAGGCAGTCCCCAGTACTCGTCACTGGCTGCTGCCACCTCCCTGGGGGCAGCAGGCCTGGGATAGGCAGACACCCACGGCCTGAGCACTGAGGAGGCGGGTGGAAGAAGACAGGCAGGCAGGCAGCAGAAGATAAAGACTCTCTCTGGGCAGAGATAAGAACTAAGGGCTGAGAGAGCCCCGGGGAGGGGCAGGGAGAGGCACTTGCCCTGAGGAAACTCAGGAAGACTTCCCGGAGAAGGCAGCATCTCAGCTGCATCTTGAGGAATATGGAGGAGTCTACCAGGCACACGAGAGGGAAGCGGGGTACTCCAAACTCAGGGGCAGCTGGGTCCTGGGGCTTCCCCTTGGGACAGGAGTTCTCTTGTGGCCTCTTAAAGTGAGAGCTGCTCTCCACCAGGATTCCCAGCCCAGTCCCGTGGCTTCCCTGGATGCCTGCAGGGGACAGCCCCCTCCTAGGAAGGGAAAGGCTGGGTTTTCCTTCATTTTCCAGATGAAGAAACTGACCCTCCACAAGAAGCAGCCAGTTTTCTGAGGGCACAGAACAAAATGGCAGCCAAGTGAAACACAAAATCAGAATTCTCCTCCTGTGGGATTGTCTGCTTAGGGCAGTTGCCATTTATTTCCCATGATGAACCAGCCAAAGACTCATGGGGAACTGGAGCTCCCCTGCACCTGGTTTTGAAAGCTATGAAGGTTCACACACAGAGTGCATGGGCTCATCAGCAATCTGGGTCCCCAGTTCTCTCCCTGACTCTGTGAAAAGCTCTTGTTACACCATCCCCACGTTCCTGTGGGACCCTGACACCCCTAGATCCTCCATTCTCCCTGAAGTCAGGTCCCTAAACAAGGAGCGATCCTACCTACAAACAGGGTATGCAGCACCCTGCCTGTTTGATCTGGAAGTTTCCCAGAGGCACTTCCCTATCTTCTGTATTCCCTTGCTAGTGTCTGATATCCAACCTTGGCTTAAAGCAGCATAGCACAGAGTTTTCAACTCCAAGGGCTCTGTGAGCAGAATTGCAAGGGCTGGCTGGGCTGAGCAGGAGCACGTGGTGTCCCTGGAACTACCTGGCAGGGTACCGGGAGGGAGCTCGGGCTTAGAGAAAGTGTCCTAGATCTGGAATGGGCCAGATCAAGTTTGTTGTTGTGAGAAACGGAAATCTGAGACCTGTTTCTGTTTCTGAGACCTACACTTCTGTTTCTGTCCTGGCTCCATTTAAAATATTATCTTTGAGGGGCAGCTGGGTGGCCCCGTCATTAAGCGTCTGCCTTCGACTCAGGTCATGATCCCAGGGTCCTATGATCCAGCCCCACATGGGGCTCCCAGCTCAGCAGGGAATCTGCTTCTCCCTCTCACACTCCCCCAGCTTGTGTTCCTGCTCTCTCTCCGTCTGTCAAATAAATAAATAAAATTTTAAAATTAAATAAGTAAAATAAAACATGATCTTTGAAAGTGCAGAAATCATGCCCAAACACATGGTTGTGGCAATGCAGCTTTCCAGCAATACAGAAATACACAGAACAACAAAAGCTCCCCTTTGCTCCATTTCCCACCCACCCCTCCGCCCAAGGAGAGCCGTCATAATCTAGATATTGGTCTGGATCTTTTTGTGTGCTTTTATAGGTCTACATGTTTTTTTTTGTTTTTTGTTTTTTGTTTTTTTGTAAATAGGACCATGTCATAGATATTCTGTGACTCCCATATTTGCCTTTAAACTATGTGACTTTGAAAAAGGCACTTTACCTCTCTGGACCCCTGTGCTCTCATCTGAAAAGTAAAATGGCAGGGGCAAGTGAGAGTGAGGCAGCCCAGATGGTCCCAAAGGCCCCTTCCAATTGACTTAATGCAAGAAGGAACCACGGCCCCAGAGAAGCAAAGTGACATGCCCAAAGTCACGGAGGAGTTAGGAGGGAAGCCAGAAGGACAGCTGAGCCTTTTCTTTTTTCCCTGCTCAGTGTTGTTCTCCTGACTTCCAAAGAAGTGGAGTCTTGCTCTGCTGTGGACCCAGGGCCTTGTTCTCCTCAGTTTGGAAGTTCCCCCAGCCTCTCCCAAGCTGTTCCTTCCCTCCCAGCTCTAGCCACACCCTAACCCTAGGTTTTGACCATAAAATGGGAAAAGGCTACAGGGAGAGAAGTAATACAGAGGGTCTGCAGTGGGATGAGGGTCCTGAGTTTAAAGGGTCTTCTGGCCTTTTGCTCTCTGGGGAACAGGACATGATGGAAATAATCACTTTCTCACCCATACTCCCAGAGAAGCCTTGTTGAGAATTCTATGGCGGCACTTACTGCTGGTACAATTAACCTGTGCGTGTGCACGTGTGGGTTTGTGTGTGTGCGTGTGCACAGATCCTACTGAGTTCTCTAAGAACAGGTGCTAAGCTTATTCATCTTGGTGGCCCCACTGTCTACTGGTCACTCTTCGTTGACCCACTCTGCGGAAGACCACAAAATCAGCATCTTCAGACTCAAGGTTCATCTTTGACAGAGAGCAATGCGCTAGAAGAAAGCATCTCCATCAAACATCCTGATTTCCTTGGATAACTCATTAATTTGTCATCTATTAATTTATCTAAATTTCCTTCACTTTTTCCATTTCAGCTTCTATCCTTTCTAGTGTAAAAAATGAGTCACTCAATTAAATGCAACTCTCTGTTCTCACTTAAGTAGTGAGCTAATTAGCGTTTCAACACTGGGCTGCCCACCGTGGAAAACAGTGATACTTCTATCTGCGCTTACATGGTGTGGATTTCTCCTTAACCTAAAAGGATGCACCAGAAAATTCCTCCTTGCCATTCCTACTCTGGTCACCTGGCAGGAGGCTTAGAAGTTCACCATTAGAAGTTTATTCCTTTGGGTCAAGGCAGGATTTCTCTACCTTGGCACAAATGACAACTGGATGATTCTTTGGGATTATAGAGAAGGATGGTCCCCAGTGAAAATGCAAACAACCTGGAAGAGGCTGGCCCTAACCCATGACACATCCCTCAGTGTTTCCCAGACCCTTTCTAAGGGCACTAGTTGGCTAAGAGCAGCGTGGAGAAGAGGAAAAAAAGAAAGAGTATCCAAAAGAATCCATTCGTGGGGCGCCTGGGTGGCGCAGTCAGTTACGCCTCTGTCTTCAACTCAGGTCATGATCCCAGGGTCCTAGGATAAAGCCCCCCTGAAATCGAGGCCCTGCTCAGCAGAGAGCCTGCTTCTTCCTCTCCCTCTGCCTGCCACCTCCCCCCGCCCCCCCCACACCACTTGTGCTCTGTCAAATAAATAAACAAAATCTTTCTTAAAAAATTTTTTTGAAGAATCCATTCCCACCAACCCCCTTTTTGGATTCTTCCTGGACCTCTGGGAAGAAGGATCTCTCAGCAGGCCCCTTAGAGGAAGGCCTGGGAGAAGAGCCCACTCGCAAATGTTCTGAGAATCTGTGGGGTACACCATCGAGGCCTGGCGCTGCCCAAGGAAAATCAGTACAACTTGAAGGAAGCTGGCGAAGAACACAAAGGAGAGAAACCAAGACAATGCCCTGTCCATAAAGAATTCATGGATCTCCGCTGTGAGTTTCCTTCACCCTCCTGGAGAGGGTTGGGTAGGCGTAATAACCATTTCTTGCTAAGCTTTGTCCATCATGGTCCAGCTTAGAAACAGCAAAAGCTCTGAGTCTTTCAAGTAGAAGAAATTTAACCCAGGGGATTGGTCCATGGGTGATGAAGGAGATAAGAAGCCACGGGGGACAGCAGGACAACCCAGAATGCAGCAAAGCAGGAAGCCGCCTCACCTCCAGGGCTGGAAAACCAGCAGGGTCATGTAGCATTATAGACCCAGAGGCCCCCTAACCATTCGGCAGGAAGTAAATAGTAGGGGCTGCCTGAGAAGGGATGGGATTATGAAAGGAGAGAAGGAAGAAGCACAACCAACCACAGGTGAGATCCGATGTCTGAAAGCAGAGAGAGGAGCCTGGCTTCTTTCCTCCTCCCACCTGTCTTCCTATTGGCTGAACCTACCCGGAAGCCGGAGGAAAAAGGAGTCTGGGAAATGTAGTTTCCAGTAGTAATACAGCACAGCGCCGAGGAAACTAGAGAACAGAACTGTAAGCAAACCGGCAGGTGACTGGCAAAGGGGGGAAAAAAAAAAAAGAGGCTCAGAGAGAGGAAGTGATGGGACCAGGATAAAAGTCCAGATCTTAAGGCTCTCGTCTAGGATCCAGAGAGTCCTTGAAGGCTGACGTGACAGCATGAAATTGGCAGCAGAAAAAAGAACGTAGTCCAGCCAGTTGGGCTTTAAAAAGACCTGAGATAGTGCTTACCTGTGAAGCAGAAACATTTTGAAGTACAGGAAGTGTCGTAGGGAGATACACAAAAACATACAAAAGTGAAAATTCACTGATCTGTATGCATAAGGTTAGTGTACTTTATGCATTTCGTTGTTTATGAATTATACCTCAGTTAAAAGAAACAGGAGTTTCTCCTGTCTTTTGGATCAAATCCTGCCATACTTTCAAGTGACATGATCTGTGTCTGGGGTTTGCTTCTAAACAATCAAGGGAAGATTGGAAGAATGGAGGAAGGCTGTATGGGGGAAACTGCCAGGAGCCCAAGCTGGAGTTCACAATATTATTTTCTCCCCTTTTGTGGACGTATATGTTAGTGCAAATTTCCATAATAAAATGTAAAAAAGAAAAAGGAGAAAAAAGGCTCTGGGGACCCTACACACACAGACATGCCTCGATGCACTGGAGAGTTCAGTGCTGAGTCCAGTCCCAGCCCCCAGTTCCCTTGACCGGGAAAGAGCAGCAGCCCCAAGCTATGCATGCTGCTCTGAAATGTCTTCCCTTTCCAGGCAGCCTTGGACCCTCCGGATAAACACTTGCCCACAGAGTACAGATCTCAGACTTGTACCAGGAGAGTGAACTGA
The DNA here is from genome assembly GCF_020171115.1 of Neogale vison. Lineage (NCBI taxonomy): Eukaryota > Metazoa > Chordata > Mammalia > Carnivora > Mustelidae > Neogale > Neogale vison. Next base: position 102,077,265 of record NC_058102.1, on the reverse strand, counting down.
GCTGTCTACACTCAGGCAGGCCCTTCACTCTCTTGGGAGCCCTCCTCCCCAGACGCACTCTTGCACCAGGACTTCCCAGCTCCCCACCAAGACCTATCCAGCCAGTCAGACCAACCACTGCAAGGATGAGTGCAGGGCCCTGCAGGGAGAGGGGTGGGACGGTGCCTAGGCAACCTATGTCCGGAGAGTAAGTGAGACCCTCACGCCAAAGGAGACAGTCCAAGTCACAAGGAGGCATCATGGTTGTTAATTGAGCTTAGAACCCAGGAATCAGGAACTCTGAACTCCAGGCTGGGTCTGCACAGACTGTCTGGGTGATATGAACAAGGCCTCCTCGTTTACTCCATAAATACATACCGAACACTGGGCATGGGCCAGACTGGGCTAAGCACTGGGAGATGGACTTAAAGATTCCACCCAGACCATTGCAGAGTTCACAGCCTGGTGGGGCAGGAGGCAGAAAGCAGCAGGTCCCAGACTGCAGCCTGGGTGGGATGGGGGGGTGCTCCCCAGAGCCCTGCTGAAGCTCAAGGACAGATGGGTGCTAGCCAGGACACAGACCAGAGAGCCTGGCATCAGGGGACGTGGGGGTGCTGTTAATGGGTCGCAGGGAAATGATGGGAAGAAAGGGGGTAGGGACAAGACCAAACCCTCTGGAATCCCGGTCTCCTCTCAGTGGCCCCCTCAGCCTCCATCTTCTCACCCTTGAGGCGAGGGGGCTGGATGGGTACGCTTTCAGCCTCCTCCCATGCGGAGGGATTCAGTCTCCTGGGTGAGGAAGTTGGGACTGAAGGCCAAGGTTGTCCAGCTTTAGGGCAGCTGCCCCTCCTCATCTTCGGGTACTGGGTCTACCCGTTCCTCCCTGTCATCTAAGAACAGGGGAGCGGGGACCACTGCTCTCTCTGCAGTGTCTTCTTGGTGACCTGCACAGCACAGGGATGGATCATGCACAGGGAAGGCTGTCTGACTTGTTATGCCTTTGTAGCTTGTCTTAAAAAGGCACACAACAGGGCAGGAACTCCCAGGCATCCAGATGGATGCCAAGTGGGACTTCTGTTTCCCAGATGCTGCAGTTGGCTGGCTGGCTGACTGTGGGTCCCTGGGGGTCCCTGCACTCCCCACGTCTGTCAGCCACAGGCCCTTCCACTTTCAGCTGGCACCCAGCTGGACACAGCTCTGTCTGTCTCTCTCTGTTCCAAGTCAGTTCTGCCCTGCTCTCCGAGGTTCATCTGAGCATTGTCCACTGACTCTCCTGCCCTTTCCCACCTAGCCAACCCCTCCAGTCCTCCCCTGCTGGCCAGGCTTCCGAAGAAGGGAGGAGGCCCGGTTCCGGCCCTGCAGCCCTCACGTGCTTTCCCGGCCGCCCCCTCCCGCCCTGCATCGGGGCAGCCAAGCCTGTTCCTCTTCCCCGATTGCGACAGCTGCCTCTGCTCCCAGAGCTCCCTGTCCCCGCCCCGAAGGCCGGCTTGCTCCACTCCCACTTCCTGAGCCGGCGCTGGAGCCCTGGAGGCCAGGCCAGGGCCGGCCGCACGGCCCTCGGGGGCACGTCAGCCCGAGCCCTGTCCCAGGCCCTGGGCTTGGGAGCTTGCTGCCACCACTGCCCAGGACGTGCAGGCCTCCCATCTTCCTGCCCCGGCCTCCACCCATCTAGCCGACTGGCCTACTGGCCGCCATGCGCCTGCCATGGGCCGCCTCCCCCTGCGGCCTGGCCTGGGGGCCTCTCATCCTGGGCCTCTGCGGTCTCCTGGCAGCATCCCAGGCCCAACTGGTGAGGGAGGGGCCCATGTAGGTGGGTGGTGGCTGGCTTGGGAGGGCAAAAGGGGGTCTGCACAGCCCTCTCTCTAGTCCCTCTGCCCTTCCCAGCAGACCCCTGAGTAATTCTCCCCCCCACCTCCAGCTCCCCGTGAAGGAGCGCCCATACCACACAGAGAACCGAACGTGCGGGAACTGGGAAAAGGAGTACTACGAACCCAAGCATCAGGTCTGCTGCTCCCGCTGCCCCCCAGGTGAGAGGCAATGGCCCGAGGAAGCTGAGGACGGGAGGTGAGTGGCAGGGGACTCTGGCCCACCCCGCTGCTGCCTCGGAGGGAAGACAGACACCATCTCCCAGGAAAGCCAGCCAGCCAGCCTTTGTGGGTGGCTCTCCAGAGGACAGGGTCTTGCAGCGAGCGGAGCTGCAGAGGCAAGGGGGGATCCGGGCTCCCCTGACACTGCAGGGCCCGACTTCCATTCCAGGCACACACGTCTCCGTGGAATGCAGCCGCAGCCAGAACACCGTTTGTGCCCAGTGTCCCGAAAATTCCTACAACGAGCACTGGAACCATCTCTCCTTCTGCCAGCTGTGCCGCCCCTGTGACCAGAGTGAGTGGCAGGGGGCTCGGGGGAGGCTGGGTTCTCCCAGAGCGTGGGCCCTCCGCTGAGCTCTCCTGTCTCCCTACCAGTGCTGGGCTTCGAGGAGACCATGCCTTGCACCAGCAGACAGAAGACCCAGTGCCGCTGCCAGCCAGGAATGTTCTGCGTGCACTGGGACATGGAGTGTGTACACTGTGAGCCACTCTCCGACTGCCCACCAGGCACTGAGGCCAAGCTGACAGGTCAGAGGTTGCTGTGGGAGGAGGGCAGGAAGGACGCTGGGTGCAGGGAGCACCTTCCAGGGCTGGGGGAGGGGAACCCCCCACGTAGTTCTCTTGGGTATAAAGAGCCGCCTCTCCTTTCCTGTGAAAGACCCGCCACAGGGGTCTGCAGAGACACCTGGACAGAGGCAGAATCTCAGAAAGCTTCTCTCAGCAAGAGGGAGATCAGGAAAGGTGCTGCGGAATGAGATGGGCAGGCAGGCAGGGACCAGCGGAAATTCACAGCATGGAAAGACCCGCCCCCCACCCGTGCCCACTCACCGTGGCTGGCCTTGCTTTTCTCTTGCCAGATGAAGTCGGGGTAGTTAACGGAAACTGTGTGCCCTGTAAGGCAGGCCACTTCCAGAACACCTCCTCCCCCAGGGCCCGCTGCCAGCCCCATACAAGGTGAGTGTCCCCCCACCCCACTCCCCCACCATCCTAGAAATGCCAGCTGCTGACCACCCTATGCTCGCACGCATGGGCTCACCCTGCCACTCCCAGCCCTGTGCCCACCTGAATCGGGCCTCTCTTTCTGCTGCAGGTGTGAGGAGCAGGGCCTGGTGGAGGCAGTTCCAGGCACTGCCCAGTCTGACGCCAGCTGCAGAAATCCCCCAGAGCACTCCGAGATGCCAGGTGAGGGCCTGGGGCTGAGGGGCACATGGGGCGGGATGGGGTGGAAGTCTGGGAAGATGCCTTTATTCCTTCTATCTCAAAAAGTGGGGAAAAGCTGAATGCGTCTCAGAATTGGGACAAGTGGAGAAGTTCCGTAGGGAGTATCCCTAGGCCAACTTAACATATACTATTTTTATGTTATATATATATAAAACATTAAAAAATATATATAACATTTATGTCATATGTATATAACATAAAAAGATACATATATATGTGTACACATGTTATATATATTACACATGACACATATCTATAAAACGTATACACATATATATGTATACATATATAATGTTATATATATACATATAACTTGTAAGTTACATACAATGTGTGCCAAGGACCACTCCTACTCTGACATGAAGTTGTAGCTGACATCACTGTCATCACTTTGGACCTGCCACTGTCATATAATCTACTTATTTGACTGAGAATCTGTTTATTACATTACATGCTTATATTATTAGAAAATTCACCCCACATTTGACTCTTTCTCAGTTTGTTGCTTTTTGTTTGTTTGTTTGTTTGTTTGTTTCTGTGAGCTTATTGGTTTCCTAGCCCAGCAAATGATTGAGGGATATTTCCAATGACTGTAAAGATTATTACAGTTGGGAGAGAGTTTATTAACTTTTTTTAAGTTACCAAATAATGATATCTTTCATTTATCAAAAGCTAGTGTGTCAGACACTCTGTCGGCACCTGAAAATCACTAACTCATTTAATATATTTTTTTAAGATTTTATATATTTATTTGAGACAGAGAGAGAGCACACACAGGGGGAGAGGCAGGCAGAGGGAGAAGCAGGCTCCTCACTGAGCAAGGAGTCTGAAGCCGGGCTCCATCCCAGGACCCTGGGATCATGACCCAAGCCAAGCCAGATGCTTAACTCACTGAGCTACCCAGGCGTCTCTACCTCTTTTAATCTTGCCTAATGACTCTACAAAGTACAGATGATCCTTGAACAACATGACTGCTCAGTTCACTTATATGTGGCTTTTTAAAAAAAAAAATACAGCACAGTACTGTAAATCATTTTCTCTTCCTTATGATTTTCTCAATAACATTTTCTTTGCTCTCACTTTATTGTGAGAACACAGTATATAGATACATAACCTGCATTAATCAGCTGTGTTACTGGTAAGGCTTCTAGCCAACGGCAGACTGTTCAGAGTGAAGACTTCTTGGGAATCAAAAGTTATACTTGGATTTTTGACTGCACAGGGGTCGGCGCCCCTAACCCCTATGTTGTTCCGGGGTTAACTGTAGTTCTGTTATTATGTTCACGGAAGGAAGGAGGCTCAGCAGAGTTCATGGGACTTGCCCCAGATCACACAGGTGGTAACTGATGTTATGAAAACCTATACTCAGTTCTTTCTTACTCCAGAACCCGTGCCATAAATGCATGCATACTGTAGAAAATCAGAAAATTCAGAGAAACAAAACTAAAATCCACCCACAAGACCATCACTTAACATATCCACTCTTAACATTTCTTAATATATCCTTCCAGTTGTTTTTCTAAAACTGGAGTCATTTGAATATTTTGTAACTTGACTTTTCACTCAGATATATCCTAAATCTTTTTCCATGTCCTCTTGTTGTTTTATAACCATGCATCATGCCACTGGCACTTTAGAGCTGGAATTTTAGACTGTATGTACCTAACCCCCTCATTTTACCTTTGATATGCCCCAAAAGGAGGAATGACTTAAAAAGTCACCCAACTGGGCTGGAACCCAGATGTTTTGGACTCCAGGACCAGTTTTTTTCCCAGGCCTCCCACTCGATCCTCCCTTAAGCCCCAGGTTTAGGTGGATCAGAAAGGGCAAGCTTCCAGGATGCAACTCTCCAAGCCTTCCTAACCTTCTCCAGACACACGTGATGGGCACTGTAGGCTCTGCTGTGAAAGACAGAAATTACCAAGGCTACATACCAGAATCTGAGAAACCCAAGTCCCAGCCTCCCTTCCCTCCCCCTCCTGGAATTGGCCCTGAGCAAGGGGGTGGGGAACTTGCAGCCTCTCCTCTTTAACCCCCAGAAACACCCCACAGAGACAGAGGGGCAATCTCATCCCCTACAGTGGCCTCTCTCTAGGACAGGCAGGTCCACAGAAGTGTTGCTCTACCCTGTGTCCTGAGTTGCTTTCAAACCTAAGCCCCACCCTCCCTGTACCGCCTCCCACCCCCTTTTCCAGCCCTGGAAACCCAACTGCCCATGCATCTGTTCTGACCCACAAACTGCCTCTTTCCCTGGTCTCTTATGTGGTGGCCACCAGCACCACCCCCAAAGATCTCCATCCATGAGTTGCTCCTGGCTGTCAGCAGGTCCTCTCCGAGTCCAACTTGGTTTCCCTTCTCTGTAACCCAAGGGAAGTTTCTCTAATTCTGCCTTTAGGAGCTGTAGTGGGTCTGGAAAGGAAAAGCTGCTCCCCCTTTTCTGTAGGTCGCCCAGACTACTGGAAACCTGGTCCTTAGCTAGCCCCCCACCCCGCCCACCCTGCCCTTTCCAGTGTCATCACGGCTCTCCTCTCTGCTGTCCCCACAGGAACTATGATGGTGCTGGCCATCCTGCTGCCACTGGCCTCATTCCTGCTCCTCACCACCGTCCTGGCCTGCACCTGGAAGAGCCACCCCTCTCTCTGCAGGAAGCTAGGTAGGAAGAAGCTGGATACAGGCAGGGAGGCAGGCCTGGCCAGCTGGCTGCCCTCACCTGCATGAGGGAGGGAAGACTTGCGATGTCCGCCCCCAGCACGGACATCCTCTCCACCCAGCCCCCTATTCTGAGGCCGGAGATAAGGGCAACGATAGCCCTGGGAACCCACGGTGGGGGGCATATTCTCCGGCAGGCTGTGAACGGTGCAAGCCAGGGGGCCCAGGGCCTACTGGAGGCCTGACCCCCATCTCATTTTCCGTTGCAGGATCCCTGCTGAAGAGGCGTCCAGAGGTAATGGGAAAGGCTGAAAAGGCAGCAGGGAGGGCCAGGCTGGGCTAAGTGAACAGGGTGGGGTAGGCAGGGTAAGAGTGTGTAGGCTTCAACATCCACTCAACTAATAAGTGATTGAGCCTACCATGTGCCAGGCTCCGTTCTGGGCACCATGGATATAGCAGTGAACAAAGCAAAGTTCCTGCCCTCCTGGAGTTACAGGCCAAGGGAGCAAGACTAAAGTTAAAGAAATACCTATCAGTGGGTGATAGCTTTATTTAGCTCAGTAGGGGGACAGTGACAGTGGCAAAGGGTGGGGGTACATTATCTTAGAGTGGACAGAGAGGACCTCTCTGACAAACTGATATTTGAAGAGAGAGCTAAAGAAATGAGGGAGCCATCCATCAGAACATCTCAGGGAAAGTACCCCAAGAAGAGGGGCATCAAGTGCAAAGGCCCTGTGGCAGGGAACATGAAGTGCAGTAGAGGAGAACAGTGAGCGGCCTAAGCATGGGATGGGGTGTGAGAATTCAAGAAAGCTGGGAAAGCCCATGTCATCAGTTGGTTTTCTGCCTCTCTCCTCCAGGGAGAGGAATCAAATACCGCTGATGGAAGCTGGGAGCCTCCAAGGGTCAACCCACATTTCCCTGACCTGGTAAAGCCACTTCTGCCCTTTGGAGACATGGCCCCCGCTTCGGCCAGGCTCCCAGCACCCCCAGGTTTGGAGGAAGAGATGCTGCAGCAGCAGAGTCCTCTCAGCCAGGCCAGGGAGCTGGAGCCCGAGCTCCCAGAGCAAAGCCAGGTGGCCCATGGTGAGCCTAGGGCAGGTAGCAGGGAGGAGAGGGGGAGGGAAGGAAGAGTGGGGTGGGAGGGATGGTGGGCAGGAGGCGAGTGTGGGCCAGACGGAAATAAGAAGACTGAAGCAGAGCAAGACAGAGACTCCCAACAGCTTGCCATCAGCCCCTCTCAATCGTCCTCCTTTCCCACAGGTACCAGTGGCATTCATGTCACCGGTGGGTCTGTGACTGTCACCGGCAACATCTACATCTACAATGGGCCGGTTCTGGGGGGAGCACGGGGCCCCGGAGACCCCCCTGCTTCCCCAGAGCCTCCGTACCCCACCCCTGAAGAGGGTGCCCCTGGCCCTCCTGGGCTCTCCACACCCTACCAGGAGGATGGCAAAGCTTGGCACCTGGCTGAAACAGAGACACTGGGCTGCCATGCCCTCTAACAGAGCCAAGGACCCAACTTGTCACCCATGCCTCTTGGAGTCTGGGAACAGCCAGGAGAAGGGACGTGCAAGAGCACCTTCTTCCTGAGGCTGCCCTACCCACCCAGGACTGACCGAGGGCCTGGGTCGGGCCCCTGAGAGGCAGACCGTGAGGGGTCGGGCCTCAGACGCACCTCCGAGAGCAGGGCCGGGCACTGGCTGGGTAGGTACCCCCCACAAGACTCTCACCAGCAGCTGAGCGGGCCTGAGACTTCATTGCAGACCCTCCTGCCCACGGAGCCTGCGACAGCTCAGCTTCCAGCACGGACCGGGCATGTGATGCTCACTGCCGCCCACCACGGCACTCGGCAGCCTCCACACGGCCGAGCAGGAGGCCGGCCACATGGTCATGGTTGAGGACATCGCGGGACCTCCAGCGGATTCGTGGTGCTCATCCCCAAGCTTCAGAGGCCCTTTGAGAGCCCACCCTTCACACGGACTGAAGTAGACCCTGTAGGAAGATGGGGTTCATGGAGGATCACCCCTCCCCTCTCCGCCTGGACGGGAAAGGGAATGACTGACAACTGGGGGGTTTGGACACAGTTACTGGGTAGAAGGGAGAGTTTGGGAGGGGGAGGAAAATGGCAAGTGTATTTATAAATTGTAACCACATGCAAATAAAGAAATGGAGACCTAGATCACTCATTTTCTTGGGATTCTCAGAGAAACGCTGTTCCACTGGGGCAATATCAAAGGCAAAGGTCAAAACATTAAAATACAATCCTACAAAGGGCTGGTGTATGTAATTTAGGTGATAACAGTATTAGCCTGGGATGGCTGACAGGGTGCCACACAGTGCTCCAGACACTTGATAGTATTAACTTATGCAATCCTCACTGCATCTCCCTGAGAGAGATACTTTCAATATTCTCCTTGAACAAATGGGGAAACTGAGGCACAAAGAGGGTAAATGACTTGCCCAATTCAGCTGCAAACGGCAAAGCTGGATTTCCACCCAGTCAGGCTGGTTCTGGAGGTAAAACCTTCACAAACCACACACCTGTATAGAATTTCCCCCGAAAACGTTTAAAAAAAGGGGGGGGTGGCGGGGAGGGTGGGTGGTGGCAGGGCGGGGGACTGGTTTTCTCAAATAAGCAGATCTTCTTCACGTCCCCCAGGCATTCAGTCGGAGCCAATTCTCACACCCCCAGCCACAGTGCAAAGTGGAAAGAGTGTTCTTTCCACATGGCCGGTCAAAGGGAAAGACATGCACTTCATAGATAAAATATGAGAGACCAAGTTCACATTCTGTCGGTGAAGAGATCCAGGCCGACCTCCTTCGGTGCTCCTTCAGAAGGGGCACTCGTGATTTTTACTTGTTTATTCCGTTTTGTCTTATTTTGCTCCCCAAAAGTACTTTAAATCTTCTCAAGCTCTTCTACTAGGAAATGTTTGGGCCCTAGAATTTATCTGTGTCACTGCCTGGTGGAGTCTCCTGGTGGAGACAACCTGCACATGAAGGATTGTGAGGGAAGCAGCTGCCAGAGGACTTCGCCTTCCATAAAAGGCCACCGTGTGGGTCTAGTGTTAAGAACTCTGTCGCTGGCGCTCATCAAGATGGCATGGCTGCGGGACACGTAGCCATCTGAGCCAACTGAGCGGATGGGTTATTTAAGGTTGACCACAAAAGTATTAAATCCAAATTCCTTTTTTAAGAATTAAGTCATGGGGCACGTGGGTGGCTCAGTCAGTTTAACATCTGCCCTCGGCTCAGGTCATGATCCCGGGGTCCTGGGGTTGAGTCCTGAGTCAGGCTCCCTTTTCAGTGGGGAGTCTGCTTCTCCCTCTGCCCCTCTCTCTGTTCTTTTTCTCTCTCTCTAATAAAATAAAATAAAATCTTTTAAATTTTTTTTTTAAAAAAAGCTATAGTGAGCTGTATCTTTAGAGTTAATCCCCCTCTCTTCCAGTATGCCAGAGCCAGACTACGTGAATCCTTAATCATTGCTCCAATGTATTTAGATAAAAACCAAATTTTATACATTTTTCAACAAAATAAAACGGATGAAAGCTTTTTTAAAGAAATGGTGCTAAGGCCCTAGGTGGCACCATTCACACTTAGGACCACACCGGTCTGTGTGAATTTCTTAGGGCTGCCATCACAAAGCGCTGCAAGCTGGGGGCTTCAAGAACAGAAAAGTATTTTCTCACCAGTCTGGAGGCTAGAAGTCCAAGATCAAGGTGTCAGCAGGGTGGGTTTCTTCTGAGGCTTCTCTCCTTGGCTTCCTGATAGCTGTCTTCTCCCTGTGTCTGCACGTGGTCTTCTCCCTCCTGTTTGTGTCCTAATCTTTTTTTTTTTTCTTTAATGAGAGAAAGAGCAGAGAGAGAGGGACAAGCAGACTCTGTGCTGAGCACGAGCCCAGTGCAGTGTTATCTCAGGAGATCATGACCTGAGCCGGACACTCAACCAGCTGAGCCACGCAGGGACCCCTAATCTCCTCCTCTTATAAAGACACCAGTCAGATTGCATAAGGGCCCACCCAAATGACCTCAGGTCATTTAATTACCTCTTTAAAGACTATGTCCAAGCACAGTCGTGTCCTGAGGTACTGGGGTATAGGAACTCCACATATGAATTTGGGGGAAATGATTCAGCCTATAACACAGTCCATGATTATTTTGCCAGAGCTGAGTTACAGGCTCCAAGCCACACCAACAGCGCATGTTTAATATTGAGAGGAACTCTCCCTAGATTGAAAGCTGATAGAAAAGCAATGAGGACAGCCTGTTGATTGTTATCTTCAAAAGAAAGAACCAGGGGCGCCTGGGTGGCTCAGTGGGTTAAAAGCCTCTGCCCTCAGCTCAGGTCATAACCCCAGGGTCCTGGGATTGAGCCCCACATCAGGCTCTCTGCTCAGCAGGGAGCCTGCTTCCTCCTCTCTTTCTGTTTGCCTCTCTGCCTACTTGTAATCTCTGTCTGTCAAATAAATAAATAAAATCTTAAAAAAAAAAAAAGAAAGAATGAAAGAACCAGATACAAGAAGAGGTGAGAAGGGGACAACTGGGTCTGAATCCAGCTAGCCTCCCATACTTGACTTCTGAGAATGCCACTCCTCTATCACACAGGGGACAAAGGCAACACAGACTGATGACAGCGTGGCTGCAGGGAGCCCAGGAAGGAGGCTAAGGCAGCAGTCCATAAGAGAGATGGACATAACTGGGTATAGAGTACTGGCAGTGGGAGATGTGGGGCTATGTTGTCCCAGGGTAAGGAAGCTTTTATTTATTTATTTATTTTCAAAAGGTGGAGCAGTTCACATTGATGGCTGTGATAAATTCTTTCTGCAAACTCCCTAGCAGACTTCTGTACCTTTCCTAGGAACAGAACCCCATTTCTGTACTAGGACAAAGATTCCATGATATTAGCAGAAGAGGCCCTTTCCCTAATCCCAGGAGCCAGTAAACCCGTTTCCTTTTACCAGAAATTGGTTTAGGATGGACATGAGGTCCATTTCTGACCAATGATGTATATAGGGAAGTCTTCCTTCCCAGGACAAAAAACATCATTAGGAGAAAGTGTTTGGCTTTCTTTGTCCCTTCTTTCTTCTGTGGAGGATGTTTGTGTGAGAACATAATGCCTGAGCTGTGGTAGCCATCTTGCTATCATGAGGAAAAGTCCAGGGAGATAAAAAGGATGAGGATGAAAGTCCTGGAAGAAAAGAAAAGAACATGGTTCATGAAACATTCTTTTTGTGTAAACCAGAGCAAGTTAAGTTTTCGTTTTCTTTTCTGGTTTTAACTTTATTTCCTTTCTTTGGGTATTCAAATGGATCAAAATTCAGAAAATATCAACAAGTAAACAGTGGAATGTCTCTCTTCCACTCCTGACCCTTAAACACCACAGTGCCCTTCCTGGAAGCAACCACTGTCACTGTTTCTGATGTTTTTTCCAGAGGTAATTTACAAATATATACACTCATATTCCCTTCCTCCTTTTTTCCACATTCTCTGTATATCCTTCCCCTTGTCTTTTTCAGTTAGCAAAATAACTTGGCCATAATTCCATGTCAGTATCAAAAATCTCCCTTGTTGTTATATCTGCATCTACGTAGTATCCCATTATATGGTCACCCCATTTAACTAGATCCCTTTGAGGCATTTTAATTCATTTCTAATCTTACTATTAAAAACAATTCCAGGGGCATCTGGGTGGCTCAGCTGGTTCAGTGTCTGACTCTTGGCTTCAGCTCAGGTCATGATCTCAGGGTCATGAGAGAGAGCCTGTACATACATAGCTGGGCTCTGTGCTCAGTTGGGAATCTGCTTGAGATTCTCTCTTTCCCTCTCTTTCTGCCCCTCCCCTGCTTTCACAGATGCATTCTCAATCTCTCTCAGATAGATAAATAAATCTTTTTTTTTAAAAGTTCCACAATAATAACATATTTTGTTTTACACATGTGGGAGTATTGCTATCAAAAAATTGCTGAGCACCTGGGTGGCTCAGTTATTAAGTGTCTGCCCTCGGCTCAGGTCATGACCCCCAGGTCCTGGGATCCCTACTCAGCGGGAAGCCTGCTTCTCCCTCTCCCACTCCCCCTACTTTTATTCTCCCTCTTGCTATCTCTTTCTTTGTGCCAAATAAATAAATAAAATCTTTTTTTAATTGCTAGAAATAAAATTGGAGGTCAAAGGGTAGGTATATTTTATTTTGATGGCATTACTAAATCGCCCTCCATAAAGACTGAACATGAGCTATTTTTTAAAGATTTATTTATTTATTTATTTATTTATTTATTTATTAGAGAGAGAATGAGCACAAGCAGGGGGAGCAGCAGAAGCAGAATCCCTGATGATCAGGGAGCCCGATGCTGGGCTCAGGGTTTGATTCCAGGATCTTGGGATCAAGACCTGAACTGAAGGCAGACACTTAATCAACTAAGCCACTCAGGTGTCCCTGAACATGAGTTATTTTTAAGAGTGTCCATTTCCATATGCAAACACCAACTTTAGTGTGTTAGCAAACATTTTGATCTTTGTCAATCTGAAAGGTGAAAAATGTTATCTGAGTATAATTTTTATTTACATTTCTTATTATGAGTGAACTTTTCCATTTTATTGCTAGTAAATATTTTCATTATGTTAAGAGTAATTTGAGGTGCCTGGGTGAGTAGGTCGTTAAGCATCTGCCTTGGGCTCAGGTCATGATCCCAGGGTACTGAGATCAGGCCCCGCCTCGGGGTCCCTGCTCAGGAGGAAGCCTGCTTCCCCGTCTCCCACTCCCTCTGCTTGTATTTCCTCTCTCGCTGTGTCTCTCTCTCTCTGTCAAATAAATAAATACAATCTTTAAAATGGGGTGCCTGGATGACTCAGTGGGTTAAAGCTTCTGCCTTCGGTTTGGGTCATGATCTCAGGGTCCTGGGATCTAGACCCACATCGGGCTCTCTGCTCAGCGGGGAGCCTGCTTCCCCCTACTCCCCCTGCCTGCCTCTCTGTCTACTTGTGATCTCTGTCTGTCAAATAAATAAAATCTTAAAAAAAAAATTTAGGGGCACCTGGGTGGCTCAGTGGGTTAAGCCTCTGCCTTCAGCTCAGGTCATGGTCTCAGGGTCCTGGGATCAAGCCCCATATCGGGCTCTCTGCTCAGCAGGGAGCCTGCTTCTCCCTCTCTCTCTGCCTGCCTCTCTGCCTCCTTGTGATCTCTCTCTGTCAAATAAATAAATAAAATCTTTTTAAAAAATTTTTTAAAAGAGTCATTTGTAATTTACTTTCCACTGTCTGTTCATCTCTAACTATTTTTCTATAGAACAATTTCCAAATGTTATCTTGCTATCCTTGAAATCACCCATTAAACAGTGATTTTTTTTCTTCACTAACTGGTAACACTGCCATTAACATAAACCAAATTTGTGTAAGAATTTGCATTTACTTCTGGATTTTCAGGTTTCCTCTTTTGATCTGTCTTTTTAATCTGCTAGCACCCACAGTTTTCCAATTAATTTAGCTTTATATTTTAATATCTATTAGAACTCCTTTTGATCTCCTTTTCCAGAATGTTCTAATGTTTTCTTACTTCCTTTTCTGAATAAATTTCAAGATCAGCGTCTTTAGTCCCCCTTCCCCTAAAAAAGCTCCCACTGGTATTTGTATTGAGATCACACCAGATTTATATCTTACTCAGAGAGAACTAACATCTTCCTCACACTGGCTCCTTTTCAAGAACATGATGATATATATTTTTAAATATATTATATATTTATTTGACAGAGAGAAAGAGAGAGAAGCAGGGGGAGCAGCAGGCAGAGGGAGAGAAAGATAAGCAGGCTCCCCACTGAGCAGGGGGACTGGCTCTGCTCTGCTCCAGGCTCTGTGCTGGGGAGGTGGGGGGTCCAGGCAGGGCTCCATGCGGGGCAGGAGCCTGGGATCATGATCTGAGCCAATGGCAGATGGTAATGACTGAGCCATGCAGGCATCACAGAACATGGTGACTTTCAATGTGTTGATTCCTTTTGTGTGGCTTGTTAGTGTTTTAATGTTTAATTTTTTAAAATACAGATTATGAGTATTTCTTGCTAAGTCCATTCCTAGGTGTTTTATCTTTTTTTTAAGATTTTATTTATTTATTTGACACACAGAGATCACAAGTAGGCAGAGAGGCAGGCAGAGAGAGAGTGTGGGGGGAACTAGGCTCCCCACTAAGCAGAAAGCCCTATGTGGGGCTCGATCCCAGAACACTGAGATCATGACCTGAGCCGAAGGCAGAGGCTTTAACTCACTGAGCCACCCAGGTGCCCCTAGGTGTTTTATCTTTATAAATGCTATAGAAATGGGATCTTTTCTGACTTAATTTTTTTTAACCCAGCTACCTACTGAATTCTCTTAGCATCTATAAGAGCTTTTCAGTTGATGCACTTGGGTCATCTCCTTTAAATCCTGTGAAATTATTCTCTACTATCTAATTTTTATACTTCTAAGATATTTTAATCTCCTCTAAATACATTGCTTAGCAGGAATTGTAATAGATTTATTTTTATTACACTAAGAAAATATCCATCACTTACTATTTCACTGAGATTTTAATTTTTTAGATTTTATTTATTTATTTGTCAGAGAGAGAGAGAGAGAGTGAGAGAGCACACAAGCAGGCAGAGTGGCAGGCAGAGGCCAGAGAGAGAAGCAGGCTCCCTGCTGAGCAAGGAGCCCAATGCAGGACTCATTCCCAGGATCCCAGGATCATGACCTGAGCAGAAGGCAGTGGCCCAGCTGACTAAGCCACCCAGACGTCCCTTTTTGGGGTTTTTTTTGGTGTTTTTTTTTTTTAGATTTTATTTATGAGGTTTTTATTTTTTAAAGATTTTATTAATTTATTTGAGAGAAAGAGAGAGAACACAAGCAGGGACAGAGGGCGAGGGAGAAGCAGGCTCCCTGCTGAGCAAGAAGCCTGATAGCGGGGCTGGATTCCAAGACCCTGGGATCATAACCCAAGCTGAAGGCAGATGCTTAACCGACTGAGCCACCCAGGCGCCCCTATTTCACTGAGGTTTTAATAACAATGGATATTGAATCTTTACAAAAAGCAAATACATGCCATTTAAGCCTCTAAAGAGTTCGTTATATATCTATCCACCTGATAAATTACATAAATCAGTTTCCTGATGCTAAACTATCTTTACTTTTCTGAAGAAACCCACACTTGATCTTGTTCTGTTTTTCTTTGAATGGACCTCTGGGATCCTGTTTGCTAATATTTTACTTCAGATTCTCATTCACGAACTGGGTCTAAAATATTGGTCATAGCTTTATAATTATATTTATATTTCTGTCAGAACCATTCATCTTAAAGGAATTCTACCTTAGAGTTAATTTAGTTGAGTATCTAGGACTGCCAGCCTCTCACCTCCCTCGACCCAAGGTCAACACATCCCCTAACCATGCTTCTGCTCAACAGAGTTATATAGTTCTGTATCTTCTAGGCACCTGTTTGTTTTTATGTGCTTATCATGAAAAGATTTACTTGTTCTAAGTTGTATACCTCTGAAATCCTCAAATTATGGACTCACCCTCAAAACACCTGTTTGAATCCCAAAATTTGTATGGAACCAGAAAAGATCCTGAATAGCCAAGGAAATGTTGAAAAAGAAAAACAAAGCTGGGCATCACATTGCCTGATTTCAAGCTATACCACAAAGCTGTGATCACCAAGACAGCATGGTATTGGCACAAAAACAGACACACAGACCAGTGGAACAGAGTAGAGACCAGATATGGACCCTCAACTCTACAGTCAAATAATCTTTGACTAAGCAGGAAAAAATATCCAGTGGGAAAAAGACAGTCTCTTCAATAAATAAATGGAAAATTGGACAGCCACATGCAGAAGAATGAAACTCGACCATTCTCTTACATCATACACAAAGATAAACTCAAAATGGATGAAAGACCTCAGTGTGAGACATGAATCCATCAAAATCCTAGAGAAGAACCTAGGTGGTAACCTCTTTGACATCAGCCATAGCCACTTCTTTTATGACACGTCTCCAACGACAAGGGAAACAAAAGCAAAAATGAACTTTTGGGACTTCATCAAGATAAAAAAGCTTCTGCACAGCAAAGGAAACAGTCAAAAAAACAAAGAGGCAACCCACAGAATAGGAGAAGATATTTGCAAATGACACTACAAAAGGCTGATATCCAAGATCTATAAAGAACTTCTCAAACTCAACACCCTAAAAACATATAATCAAGTCAAAAAATGGGCAGAAGACATGAACAGACACTTCTCCAAAGAAGACATACAAATGGCTAATAGACACATGAAAAACTGTTCATCATCATTAGCCATCAGGGAAATTCAAATCAAAGCCACATTGAGACACCACCTTATGCCAGTTAGAACAGTAAAAATTGACAAGGCAAGAAAACAAATGTTGGAGAGGATATGGAGAAAGGGGAACCCTCTTACACTGTTGGTGGGAATGCAAGTTGGTGCAGCCACTCTGGAAAACAGTGTGGAGGTTCCTCAAAAAATTAAAAATAGAGCTACCGTATGACCCAGCAATTGTACTACTGGGTATTTACCCCAAAGATACAGATGTAGTGAAAAGAAGGGCCATATGCCCCCCAAGGTTCATAGAGCAATGGCCACAATAGCCAAAGTGTGGAAGGAGCTGAGATGCTCTTCAACAGATGAATGGATAAAGAAGATGTGATCCATATCTTGGTACATACAATGGAATATTACTCAGCCATCAGAAAGGATGACTAACCAACTTTTGCATCAACATGGACAGGACTGGAGGAGATTATGCTAAGTGAAATAAGTCAATCAGAGAAAGTCAATTATCGTATGGTTTCAGTCATATGTGGAACATAAGACATAGCATGGAGGACACTAGGAGAAGGAAGGGAAAAATGAAGGTGGGAGGAATCAGAGACAGAGACAAACCATGAGAGACTATGGGCTCCAGGAAACAAACTGAGGGTTTCCGAGGGTGGGGGGCTTGGGTGAGCCTGGTGATGGGTATTAAGGAGGGCACGTATATCATGGAGCACTGGCTGTTATACCAAACAATGAATCATGGAACACTACATCAAAAACCTACATCAAAAACTAATGGTGTACTATATGGTGACTAACATAACATTAAACACACACACACACACCTGTTTGATAAAACAGCTTGTCCAATCAAATAAGGCAATTCATGCAGAAACCAGTCCAAAGGAGGAAAAACAAGGCAGCCATTCCAGAGCAACAAGACCTCAAAAGGCAACTATTTTTACACTCAAGGCCTAACAACTTCCTTTGGGATTAATCCATTTGTAAAAAACTTTATCAGCATTGTCCAACAGAACTTTCTGTAATGATAAAAATTATTATCTGTGTTGTCCAATACGGGAGCTGCCAGCCACATGTGGTTAATGGGCGCCTGACATGCGATTAGCGCAGTGGAGGAACCGAATTTTATTTTAAAGATTGACTTATTTATTTACTTATTTGAGAAAGAGAGAGAGCATGTGTGCACAGAAGGGAGGGGCAGATGGAGAGGGAGAAAGAGTGTCAAGCTGACTCTGCTCTCAGCCCAGAGCCCAGTGCAGGGCTTCATCCCAGGACCTCAGAACGTGACCTGAGGAGAAACCAAGAGTCAGCCACTCAACCGACTATGCCACTCAGGCACCCCTGGAGGAACTAAATTTTAAATTTAATCTAATTTTATACTTATTTTTTTAAGGTTTTATTTATTTATTTGACAGACAGAAATCACAAGTAGGCAGAGAGGTAGGCACAGAGAGAGGGGGAGGTAGGCTCCCCGCCGAGCAGAGAGCCCGATGCGGGGCTTGATCCCAGGACCCTGAGATCAGGACCTGAGCCGCCCAGGCGCCCCAATCTAATTTTATATTTAAATAGCTACATGTGGCTAGTGGCTACCGCACTAGACTCTAGCACAGCTCTAAGTGGTCTATGAAGAAACCAGATTCAATGAGCCTATGGTTACCAACAGCTGGGAAGGAACAAAGAGCCCAGGCATTGAGGTATTCATGGATTCATCAAATCTCAAATATTTAACTACTGAGCACCTACTATGTGCTAAACATTGTTCTAGGTATCAAAGATACAGAGCTAAGCAGACCATAAGGGCACGCTCTTGCTCTCATTAGATGAGACAGATGATCAAAATAAATCGGGAACAGTAAGTGTTAAACTGAAAACTGAAATAGGGAAATAGGGAAAGTGAGAGTAACTACCTAGCTACTTTAGACAAGAGTTCATGGAAGTCTTCGAGGAGGGGGCATCTGAACTGAACACCCAGAAGGAACCAGGGTTCCTCTTGGAATATTCAGCTAGTGTGAAAGTGCCTGGGATCTTGGGACGTCAGAGTTAGGGGAATACATGTCTAGGCTAGAGTCGGGTGGGTGGGGCACTCCAGATGGAGTCAGTCATGTCACAGTGGGCTTCATAAACCAAGATAAGGACTTTCATTATATTCTAAATTCAGAGCTGCCATTGGAAGGTTTTGAGCAAGGGAGAAGTGCCATCTCTTTTCATGTTAAAAAGGATCAATCTGGCTGCTTTGAGAGAATAGACAATAGGGCATTATTATCTGTAATAATCCAGCGGGTAATGAATAAAGACTGGAACCCGAGAGACCAGGTAGAAGGCTCCTGCGATAGACAGATGGGGAGAGTGTACAGTTTGAAGATATCCCTTGGAAACAGAGTCAGCAGGACTTGTTGATGGCCTTGGGTCTCAGCTCATACTCTGTGGTCTTGGACTACTCATTTGTTAAACTAATCCAAGGCTCGGGGCGCCTGGGTGGCTCAGTGGGTTAAGCCACTGCCTTCTGCTCAGGTCATGATCTCAGGGTCCTGGGATCGAGTCCCGCATCGGGCTCTCTGCTCAGCAGGGAGCCTGCTTCCTCCTCTCTCTCTCTCTGCCTGCCTCTCTGCCTACTTGTGATCTCTCTCTGTCGAATAAATAAATAAAATCTTTAAAAAAATAAAATAAAATAAAATAAGTATTCGGTAAGTATGAAATGAGTATTCACTATATACCGGGCATCAGAAGATAACACAAACAAGACGGACTTCCTACCTAACCTTCCAAAGCTTAAAAAATAATTACAGTAAAGTAAGTGCTATAAAGTAGAAACATACCATATTATCAGAAACCTAATCTAAGCTTGAGGATCAGGATAAGCTCCCCTGAGGAAATTCAGGATGTGACCTGCAGAATAATTAAGGTGAGCTAGGTGAAGTGGGGAGGAGAGAATTCTCCCAGTGGAAGGAGGGAACGGTGCGTGCCAAGGTCCCGTAATCAGAAGAATAGTTGGGCTGGAACTTGGGAACAGAGAGATGAAGCTGGAGAAGTAGGTAGGAAGCTGATCAGCCTGACTTACAACTATAATAATGATTTTGGACTTTAACAGCAATAGGAAACCACTTAAGTTTCTTTTTCCTCCCACACTTTAGTTTTTAATTCTTCTTCATTTCACATTTTATTAAGTCATAAGATACATACGGTAAACTATGTAAAGTATACTAATCTTAAGTGTACAGCCTGAAGAAGTGTTACAACTGGGTTATATCCCAGAAGATACAGAACCTTCTTAGTGTCCCAGAAGACTTCACGCCCCTCCCGCCTCAGTAAACCTTACTGCTTGGGTCTCAGTTAACATTCTGGGAGATAGGTAATATATCTTGAGATAGGGGCGCCTGGGTGGCCCAGTGGGTTAAAGCCTCTGCCTTGGGCTTGGGTCATGATCGCAGGGTCCTGGGATCGAGCCCCACATCGGGCTCTCTGCTCAGGGGGGAGCCTGCTTCCTCCTCTCTCTCTCTCTGCCTGCCTCTCTGCCTACTTGTGATCTCTGTCTGTCAAATAAATAAATAAAATCTTTAAAATGTATATATATATATATATATATATATATATATATATATATATATATATCTTGAGATACAGGATATCTCCAGAGATGTTCACTATTCATCTTATGACTTGTCCCCGTCAATTAGTCTATAGAGATACTCACAATTTAACTTGTGACTTATCCCCATCAATTAGTCTATTAAGCTGTCTGTTTAGCCATTTTATGTCTGACTTCTTTTAATCAATGTCATGTTTTTGAGATGTATCCTTGCTGTTGCTAGTATCGGTAGTTTGGTTTCTTTTTAAAATTTTGCCATGCAGGGGTGCCTGTGGCTTCATCGGTTAAGTGTCTGACTCCTGATTCGGCTCAGTCATGATCTCAGGGTCATGAGATCAAGCCCGGCATCAGGCTCCGCACTGTGGAGTCTCCTTGGGGTTCTCTCTCTTCCTCTCTCTCTGAGTCTCCCTCCTGCTCACACTCTCTCATTCTCTCTGTAAAAAAATTTTTAAAAACTTTGTCATGTAGTATTCCACTGTATGAATACACCTGAATTTGTCCATTCTCTTGGTTCTCTCTAACTTAAGGATTGTTTCAAGTTTTCAGCAATTCTGAATAAAGTTACTACAAATATTCTTATACATGTCTTTTTACAGACATATGCAATCCTTTCTCTTGAGTATATACATAGAAGTAGAACTGCTAAGTCATAAGATGGAAATCTGTATGGTTTTAGTTAATACTGCTAAAACATTTCTAAAATGATGGAAGTAATTTACAATACCACCAGCAATGCTTGAGATCTGCATTGCTTCACATATGTACCTTAACTTGGGATTGTTACTCACCTTGATATTAGCCACTTTAGTGGGTCTATTTCTCACTTGGGGTTTCTTTTCTCAGTAGATTATTTCCTTTAGGATAAATTTAGAATTACAAAAAAGTCACAGATGGTACAGAGTTTGGATATCCTCCACGCAGCCTCCCTTATTTTAATATCTTACACACTCCTGATTCATTAGTTAAAAGCAAGAAACTAACACTGTTGAAATACTAATTAAGCGATAGACTTTACTCAGATTGCACCAGTTTTTCTCTAATGTCCTTTTACTGGTAGGATCTAATCTAAGATACTACATTGTATTAGTGGTCATGACCCTTTAGTCTGATCTGTGACCGTTTCTTTCTTTTCTTTTTTTCTTTTCTTATTTTTTCCTGGGCAGTTTTGAAGCATGCTAATTAGTTACTTGCAGAATGTCCTTCATTTTGGGTTTTTGTGATGTTTTCTCAGGACTAGAAACTGCCAAACTATCTTCCAAAGTGACTATAGTATACCCTTTCATATTTCCATCTACAATCAGAATTCCTTTTGCTCCATTACATTTCATGGTGGTGGTGTTGGTTTTAAGCAATTATGGGAGGGGAACAGCGGTCCCTCATTGTGATTTTAATTTGCATTTCTCTAATGACTAATGTTGATCATCTTTTCACGTGCTCATTTGCCATCCATATACCTCATTTGCCAAAGTGTCTCTTTAAATCTTTTGCTTATTTTTAAATTGGGTCATTTGTTTTTTATTCAGTTTTAAGAATTCTTTGTGCATTCCAGATATAAGCATGCAATCTGCAAATGTTTTCTCTTAGCCTGTGGTTTACCTATTTATTCTCTTAACATATCTGTCACAAAGCAGTTTTTAAATTTTGATATGATCTACATTATCAATTTTTTCTTTTATGGATTGTGTTTTCTTTTAAATAATCTCTACACCCAACTTGGGGCTCAAACCCACAACCCCAAGATCAAAAGTGGCAATATTCTACCAACTGAACCATCCAGGTGCCCCATGGATTGCATTTCGGATGTAGTATCTGAAATCTGATCACCAAACCCAAGCCCAAGGTTAATGCAGATTTTCTCCTGTGTTTTTTTTTTAAGATTTTATTTATTTGTTTGTTTGTTTATTTACTTATTTGAGAGAGAGAGAGTGTGTGTAGAGGGAGAGGGAGAAGCAGAATTCCTGAGGAGCAGGGAGCACAACTCGGGGTTTGATCCCCAGGTGCCCAACCAGCTGGGCCACCCAGGCCCCTCTCCTGTGTTTTCTTCTAAATATTTTGTCACTTCATTCTTTCAGTTTAAGCTTATGAGCTGTTACTCTTTGTTTAAGTATGAGGTATATGTTGAAGTTTGTTTTTTTGTGGTTGAAAAGACTGTTCTTTCTACATTAAATTTTCTTTGCATCTTTTCAAAACTCAGTTGATAATACTTGTGTGGGTTTATTTCTGGGCTCTCTTGGCACTGCAGGCCTATGGGTCTACCCTTTTGCTAATACCACACTATCTTGATGACTGTAGTTTCCTAATAAGTCTTGAAATTCAATAGGGTAGTTTCTCCAACTGGTGTTCCTTTTTTAGTTCCTTTCAGTTCCTTTTCTTTTCCGTATAAATTTTAGAATCCACTTGCCAATTTCTATCAGAAAAATATTAAAAAGGCCTGCTGTGATTTTGATTGAAGATACACTAACTCTTTAAATCGAACTGGGGAGAACTGACATCCATGCAATATTGAATTTTCCAACCCATGAACACAGTATATCTCTCCATTTATTTACATCATTATTGATTTTTTTTATTACTGTTTCATAGTTTTTAGTATACAGATCCCGGCCATACTTTGTTATATGTATACTTAAATACTTAAGTGGGGGGTGGGAGGTGGGGGACTATTATAAATCATATTTTTAAATTTCAAATTCTAATTGTCCACTGCTGAGATATGGAAATATGTTTGACTTTTGTATATTGGCCCTGTATCCGATAAACTTGCTAAACTTACATATTAGTTCTAGGAACATTTTTGTAGATCCTCACAGATAATTATGTCATTTTCAAACAAAAACAGTTTTATGCCTTCCTTTCTAATCTGTAAAACTTTTATTTTCTTGCCTTATTACCTTGGCCAGGAGATCCAGTATATTGAAAAGATGTTCTGGTCACAGATTCCTTAGAGCAAAATGATCATACCTGTCAGAGCATTTTCATTTGGCCTGACATTTGGCATTTACAGAACAGACACAGCACTAGAACCAATACAATATACCTAACATTAGGACAAGCCAGTATGGAATAGGGATAGAAGAAAAGAAACAACTAGCATGTTCTGAAGAGCCATTACATACATTTTATATTCTTGTACTAATTTGCTTACTCACTTTCCCCCTTAATTTACTGCAATTTGTACCTTGTAAGTTTATACATTACTATTTAGCATAGAAATCAGCTAATGGTCTACTAGACCCAGGTCTTCCTTGGGCCAATCATTTTCCATAGGTATTATATCCTGAGGAGGCTTTAATTTAATCCCCCAATACATTTGATCATTTGCATGAAGTAGTTGAATTTTACCAACATCACTATATCATAATATTTTTAACATTTGGGTCTACTATCAAGTATACAAAGCCCAGTCCAGCATAAGGGTCTATTCCTATTAGAACCTATGTACAGTTCCCTGGGGCTACAAGCATTGGTCCAGCGTAGTTCACACACAAGCTGTGTGCATGGTCTTCCTTTCCCCCTTCCAGCACCTTTCCCAGAGCCATCTACAGTCTCTCTCTTGTGGCATTTTGTGCCGCATACAGTGCAAGAGGAAGATGTCTAGATTCATCCCCTACTTACAGCTGCAGCAGCCAAGTGTCCACTCACCTCAAGGGAGTGCCCCAAAACTTTTGACTTCGTGTTGCCAATCACCTTCTAAATCTGGAAGGGAGTTCTTCTGGTGGGCATTGACTTGCCCTGCTTTCATGTGCCCCTTAAATTCCCAGAGTAATTTCTGCATGGCCGCACCCTATCCAGGCATCCCCTTAATAGTCCTGTTTTCCTTTAACCACCTACCGTGACCCCATAGCCAGGCCACTGGCTACTGCCCATGAATCTGTGAAAAACCAAACACAGGGACTTTTAACCAGTGTTCAACTCTTGGATCAGTGCTAGAGAACAGCACGCAGCTGAGCCCATGAAGAGATGATCCTCTTCTAACAGCACTGCTGCTGTTTCAGACCATGAGGGACTGACTAGGTGGCAGTGCAGGGGTCAAAGATCCCTTATCTCCTCCCCTTCCTTACTTTCTCTTCCCAAGCCAATGCTTCTGTGAGCCGTGGCTGTTTGAGCAAATCCCACTCCTCGACACCAACTTACAGGATCTTACAACTTACACAATACTTGTGACACCAAATGGGTGCATTTTCCACAGCAGATTCTCCAGTTCTCTGCAGATACCAACTTAGTGTCCTCCAATTTAGCTCAATTTTGACACTAACGACCCAGAGCTTGTAGGTTACCTACACTTCTGTTCAAGTTGCCTACAAATCAGGGGTTCCCAAGAACCCCGTCTTCAACTACAATAATTTGCTAGAACGGTTTAACAGAATTCAGGGAACTCCTTTACTAACTAGTGACAGGTTTATTACAAAGAGTATTACAAAGGATACAAACAAGCTACCAAAGAGGGACGTGGGGCAAGGTCTGGAAGAGTCCAGAGCACAAGCCTCTGTCCCATGGTCCCAGCTCATGAATGCATTCACAACCTGCAAGCTCTCTGAACCCCTTAGTTTAGGGATTTTTATGGCAGCCTTATCCTAAACAGAACTATTATTAATTCAGTCTCTAGCCTCGCTCCCCTTCCTGGAGGGTGGGTGGATAGAGCTAGAAGTTCCAAACTTCTAATTACGGCTTAACCTTCCTGGTGACCAGTTCTGACCCTGAAGCTATCCAAGAGCCCACCAAGAGTCACCACGTGAGCAAAACGCACTTGAGAGGCACCATGTGCGGAAGCCGGTCACAGCTGCCTCAGGGTCGGCTGTGTGCACAGGAAGCACAGGCGCTGGGCTGGGACTCCTGCTGGGGCCGGCTCGGGCTCTGCCTCTGAGCAAGCAGCCTCCCTGCATTGTTTCCTGTTCTCTCCCCCGTGTGGCTGCAGCTCCGGGCCTTGCCTTGCAGGCCCTGCTGACCATGGCTGCAGCTTTGGAAGAGCTACAGAAAGACCCAGGGGAGGTGAAGGTGCTGCTGGAAAAGACCGCTAGAAAAAGAGTACACGATGCCCTTACCTTTGAAAGCCCAAGATGGAGACGGAAATCTAGACCAAGATGCCACTGAAATCACAGAGAGCAGCAGAACCTCTTGACAATGAAAAGCCAGCCGCCATGGTTGCTCCCTTGACAATGGGATGTACAGTGAAAATCAGTGATTACGGATGGGATCGGCAGATAAATTTGTGAAGATCTACCTCACCTTAAGTTGAGTTTGTCAAGTCCCCACTGAGAACACACACGTGCATTTCACAGAGACCTCATTTGATCTTTTGGTAAAGAATCTGAATGGGAAGAGTCACTCCAAGGTCGTGAACAATCTCTTGAAACCCATCTCCGTGGAAGGCAGTTCAAAAAAACTCAAGACAGATACAGTTCTTATGTAGAAAGAAAACAGAAAACACGCGGTGGGACTACCTGACTCAAGTTGAAAAAAGAATGCAGAAAGAAAAGCCGTCCCACAGCACTCATCAGTAGGAAATATATCCTACTGAGGGACTG
This sequence comes from Neogale vison, assembly GCF_020171115.1. Taxonomy (NCBI): domain Eukaryota; kingdom Metazoa; phylum Chordata; class Mammalia; order Carnivora; family Mustelidae; genus Neogale; species Neogale vison. Next base: position 102,051,901 of record NC_058102.1, on the reverse strand, counting down.
GTGGATGCTCTAAAGAGAATTATGAAGATGGAGATGATGAAATTGAACTATTAATAAAGCTTAGGTGGAATCAAGAGTGAAGCCAAAGGAGACAAAGAATTTTGGGGTTTTATTTTTTAGTTTTTAAAAGATTTTATTTATTTATTTGATAGAGACATCACAAGTAGGCAGGGGGTGGGGGGAAGCTGGTTCCCTGCCGAGCAGGGAGCCTGATGTGGGGTTCCATCCCAGGACCTTGAGATCATGACCTGAGCCGAAGGCAGAGGCTTAATCCACTGAGCAACCAAGGTGCCCCACAGAATTTTGGGATTTTAAAGTCATTTTGGTGGGACGTCTGGGTGGTTTAGTTGGTTAAGTGTCTACCTTTGACTCAGGTCATGATCCCAGGGTCCCAGAATCAAGTCCCACATCGGACTCCCTGCCCAGCCAGGAGTCTGCCTCTCCCTCTGCCTGACACTCCCCCTGCTTGTGCTCTCTCTCTCTCTCTGACAGATAACAGAAATCTTTTTTTAAAAATTAAGATAAAATCAGAAGTCATTTTGGGAATCATGGTGTGGAAATACTGATGTTCCCAATAGGGAGATGTTGGTGAACTGCACAGATGAATTTGACAGATAACTACAAACACAGTTTTCTTCTAAGAAGAGGCAATGAATTCTCCCATTTCCTCCTGGAGGATTTATTTAAATAGAATATGCTTATTAAACACTTCCTCCAAAGATGGTTTCTTTAGCAATCTCGGTATTTTGTTCCAGAAAGGGTAATATCGCATTCATGTGTGAAATGTGATAAAACAAGTCTTGCCTAATGATAATGCCACATTGTCTTTCTTTTTATTCAGCTAACAAAATTTATTGTTCACCTGTAAGTTCCTGACATCGGCTCCCACCAGTGTAAGAATAAGTAAAAATAAAACCTGAATTTCTAGGGGTGCCTGGGTGGCTCAGTGGGTTAAAGCCTCTGCCTTCGGCTCAGGTCATGGTCCCAGGGTTCTGGGATGGAGCCCCGCTTTGGGCTCTGCTCAGCAGGGAGTCTGCTTCCTCCTCTCTCTCTCTCTCTGCCTGTTTCTCTGCCTGCTTGTGATCTCTGTCTGTTGAATAAATAAAATCTTTATTTAAAAAAAAACCCTGAATTTCTGTATAAATAAATAAATAAATAACAAAAGACATTTTTATCACTCAAGAAATTACAATGGTAAATCTTTTTATTTCTCCCTTAGATCTTTTTGTTTAGCTTCATATATTTTGCAGCTCTACTGTTAGGTGCATATACGTTTAAGATTACTATGTCTTCTTTTTTTTTTAAGATTTTATTTATTTATTTGACAGAGATTAGAAGTAGGCAGAGAGGAAGGCAGAGAGAGAGGAAGAAGCAGACTCCCCACTGAACAGAGAGTGCAATGTGGGACTCGATTTCAGGATCCCGGGACTATGACCCAAGCTGAAGGCAGAGGCTTTAACCCACTGAGCCACCCAGGCTCCTGAGATTACTATGTCTTCTTGAAGAAATGACCCTTTAATCAGTATATTGTGTCCCTCTCTATCCCTGATCTGTTCTTGTTCTGAAGTCTACTTTATGTGAAATTAATATAAACATTCCATGTTTCTTTTGATTCATGTTTTTATGGTACATCTTTCTCTACTCTTTTATTTTTAACCTATTGAATATTCTATATTTAATGTGAATTTCTGGTACTCAGCGTATAGTTGGGTCTTGCTTCTTAAACTTTATCTTTTAAGTAGTATGCTTAGACTATTCATTTCTAACATGATTATTGACATGGTTGAATGCCCTCTTGTTTGCTGATTTCTTTTGTTTGTTTTCTATGTTTTGGGGGGAATTTCTTTTCATTGTTATCTATTTGTTAATATATTTGGTTATATTAAAATGTGAAATTTTGTCCACTAAAAGACAACATAAACACAGGACTATGACGATACTTACAATTCATATGACACAAAGAATTACCATCCAGAATGTTTAAAAGAAAAAGATCAGTAAGATAAAGACAAACAATCTGACAGAAAAACAGGCAAAGAATAGTAATGAAGAAATAATGAAGAAAACTAATAAAGAAAACCAACACCAAATATATATATATATATATATATATATATATATACATTTTTTTTAAGGAGATGTTCAGCCACAGACTCTTAACTAAAGAGAACAAACAGCTAGTTATCAGTGGGGAGGAGGGTAGAGGGATGAGTTAAGCAGGTGACACGGATTAAGGAGGGCAGTTGGAGTGATGAGCACCAGATGTTGTATGAAGTGTTGTATCACTATTTGTACACCTGAAACTAATATTACACTGTACATTAACTAACTGGAATTTGAATAAAAACTTAAAGAAAAGAGTAAGAATAGATCACCTGCAAGGTGTATGAGGGTAACAAGAGAAGAGGGCCAAGACAAGACCCTGCAGAACTTCCACATTCCATGGCCAGGGAGAGGAGGAAGAGCTGGCAAAGGAAATTGAATCAGAACACCCAAAGGAGGAAGAAACCAAGGAAACATGATGTTTGGGGAGGAAAAATGTTTCAAGAAAAAAGGGGCATTCAACCATATCAAATGCTGCTCAGGGGTTAAATAAGAGGATGGAAGAGTGTCTGTTGGATTTATTAAAATGTAGTCATGGACCTTAGTGAGAGTAGATCCAGTGAAGAGATGGGGATGAAGTGAGATGAAGGATGGGTGGGAGGTAAGCAGGGCTGCCACATGGCACAACCCTGGACAGCTCCTTTCAAATGATGCCCTAGGAGGCACCATTTACACAGACTACAGAATAATGTGGTGCGTGGAGTTGTCTGATGCTGAGCCCCTGGAGAGAAAATGGAGCCCATGAGTAGAGTGATTTAAGAGCATTACCCATAAGGTCCAACAGCCTGTCCTCAAACACTGGTTGCAACACTTACTAACAATGTGAAGTTGCTCAAGTGGCTCAAACATTTCACACCTCAGGGTCCAAATCTATAAAAATCGTACCAACGCAATAGGACTGTTGTGAGAGGTAAATCCAACACTCTACATTTCAGCTCATAATAAGCATTCAGTCAATGTAAATTATCATTTTCTGTAGTACTTAGACAAACATTTTCAAAAGCATGGCCATCATGGGAAGAGAGAAATGACAATAGCTACAAGGGGATATGGAATTGAAGGAAGGTAGTGTTTATTTTGTTTTGTTTAATTTCACCTAATTTAATTAATTTTATTTCTTAAAGCTTTGGTTTCCAGAAAAATTGCACAGAAAATACAGAGTGTCCATATACTCTTCCTTCCCCTCCACACACCACTTCCTCTACTACTAACATCTTGCATTAGTGTGGTACACTTGTTACAGCTTATGAACCAAACCAATACATTGTTACTAACTAAAGTTCATAGTTAACATTAGAGTTCACTCTGTCCTGTGGGCTTGACAAATATATAATATCATGTATCCATTATTATAGTATCATATGGTACCAAGTAGTTTCACTACCCTAAAAATCCCCTATGATTCACATCTTTATTCCTCCTGCTTGAAGCCCCTGGCAACCTCTGATTCTTTTTATTGTCTCTATAGTTTTGCTTTTTCTAGAATGTCATAGTTGGAATCACACAATATATAGCCTTCTCAGACTGGCTTCTTTCTCTTAGCAATACGCATTCAGGTTATTCCCTGGTTTTTATTTTATTTTTTTTTTTTGTGGCTCAATGGCTCATTTCTTTTTTTGCAGAATAATATTTCATGATCTAGATGTACCACTATTTTTTAACCATTCAACCATATAAGAATATCTTGGTTACTTCTAAGTTTTGGCAATTATGAAGAAAGCTACTGAAACATATGTGGGCAGGTTTTTGTGTAGACAGAAGTTTTCAACTCTTTTGGGCAAATACTGAAGTACAAAATTGCCAGATCATGTGATAAGACTATGTGTAGCTTTGTAAGAAATTGCCAAACTGTCTTCCAGGTTGGTTCTGCCATTTTGTATTTCCAACAGAAATGAGGGAGAATTCCTGCTGTTCTGTATACTCACGGGAGATTGGTATTTGGGATTTTAGCCATTCTAATCTGTGTGCAGTATTATCTTGTTGCTTTCATTTGCAATTCTTTAATAACATATGAGGTTTAGCATCTTTTCTTTTTCACATGTTTATTTGCCAGCTGTACATCTTTGGGAGGTGTCTGTTCAGATCTTTTTGCCCATTGGGCGGCCCATTTTTTAAATCAAATTGCCTATTTTCATATTGTTGAGCTTCAACAGTTCTTTGTAAGTTTTTAACATGCATTCTTTATTAGATTTGTGTCTTGCCAGTATTTTTTTCAGTTGTGGCTTGTCCTCATTCTTTTAACGATGTCTTTCACAGAGCAGAAATTTTTCAATTTAATGGGAATCTCATTTGTCAATTTTTTTTTCTTTCACAAACACTACTTTCGCTGTTGTATTTAAAAAGTCATTGCCAAGTTCATGGTCTCCTAGATTTTTTTTCCCATACTATCTTCTAGTACTTTTATAGTTTTGCATTTTACATTTAGGTCTATTACCCATTTTGAGTTAATTTTTGTGAAACGTATAAGGTCTATTCTAGTCTCTCTCTTTCTTTGTAATATTTTTATTTATTTGTCAGAGAGAGAGAGCACAAGCAGGGGGAGCAGCAAGCAGAGGCAGGGAGAGAAGGAGGCTCCATACTGAGCAGGTAGCCTGATGCGGGACTTGATCCCAGGACCTTGGGATCACAACCGAAACCAAACTCAAAACAAACCAAAGATGTGCAGCCAACTGAGACACCCAGGCATCCCTATTCTAGTCTCTTTTTTTGTATGTCCTAGCACCATTTGTTGAAAAAACTATCTTTTCTCCATTGATTGCCTTTAGTCCCTTGCCAAAAATCAGTTGATTATATTTCTCTGTATCTATTTCTAGGCTTTCTATTTGGTTCCATTTATCTATTCATTTATTCTTTTTGCCCATCCTATACTATTTTTTTAAGATTTTATTTATTTCTTTGACAGAGATCACAAGTAGGCAGACAGGCAGGCAGAGAGGGGGGTGGGGAAGTAGTCTCCCTGCTGAGCAGAGAACCCAATGTGGCGCTCAATCCCAGGACCCTGAGATCATGACCTGAGCCGAAAGCAGAGGCTTTAACCCACTGAGCCACCCAGACTCCCCACCATCTTATACTATCTTAATTACAAAAGCTTTATAGTATGACTTGAAGCAGGTAGTGTGTCTTCTTCTGACTTTATCCTTCTCCTTCAATACTGAATTAGCTACTCTGAGTCTTTCTCTCTCTCTTTTTTAAGATTTTATTTATTTATATGAGAGAGCGAAAGCGAGAGAGATCACAGAAAGAGAGGAAAAGAGAGAAGCAGACTCCCAGCTAAGCTGAGAGCCCAACATGGGGCTTGATCCCGGGATTCCAGGATCATGACCTGAGCTGAAGGCAGACGCTTAACCAACTGAGCCATGCAGAAGCTCCCTCTTTTTTTTTTTTTTAAAGTAATTTCTACACCCAATGTAAGGCTCAAACTCACAACCCTGAGATCAAGAACCTCAAGCTCTTCCGATTGAGCCAGACAGGCACACCTTGGATCTTTTTTAACTTTCTATTGGTTTGTCAATATACACAAAACAACCTGCTGGGATTTTGGTCGGGATTGTGTCAAATCTATGGATAAGGTTGAGAAGAACTACTATTGAACAATATTGAGTGGAGGGTTTTGGGGTTTTGTTTTGTTTTGTTTTGTTTTGTTTTGTTTTTAAGATGAGGAGAAGCTCGAGCATATTTAAAAGTTCTGGGGAAGGAGCCAGTAGAGAAGAGATTGAAACCTCAAAAGGCAGAGAATCATCAATATGAGATTACTGAGAAGGCTGCAAGAAGTGGGGCTCTGGGGCACCTGGGTGGCTCAGTGGGTTAAAGCCTCTGCCTTCGGCTCAGGTCATGATCCCAGGGTTCTGGGATCGAGCCCCGCATCGGGCTCTCTGCTCAGCGGGGAGCCAGCTTCTCTTTCTCTCTCTCTCTGCCTGCCTCTCTGCCTACTTGTGATCTCTTTCTCTGTCAAATAAATAAACAAAATCTTAAAAAAAAAAGTGGGGTTCTGGGTGCATGTGGAGGAATTGGTAGGAGAAGGGACCTTTGTCCATTATAAAGGAGGACAGGGAGTGAGGACATGTGTAAATGCAGGTGTATTTGTAAATTTGGTGGTGGTTGGTTCTTGGTAAAGATGGATGCCAAGTCAGCTGTTGAGAGCAAGAGGATGAGATAGGACTTGGAAGTTTGAATGGAGGAAGTATGAGCAGTCATCACACAGAAGGAAAGAATATATTCACCAGAGGGATGGGGCAGGATCACCAGGTAGTGTTGAAGGCTCTCTTGGTGACCATAAACTTGAAACCAGGCAGACCTGTGAGACCACCCAGTGTACTCAGACACCCAGTTGTGTGCACAGAGAAGGAAATTGTTCATCCATCCGGGATCAGGCTGCTTCCACAAAGGTGAGATTAAAGGTCAGGGGCACAGAGGATTTTATAATAGCAACAAGAGAGTGATGAAAAGTAGTGGTGGGCTGTCAGATCTAAGAGGGACAGGGAAGTGAAAATGGAAGGAGCTAATGGCTGAAAATCAAGTGGAGAGGCAGGGGACTGGCGGCTGGAGGGAAGACCAGGTGCAGTGGGCGTGGTTGAGCAAGAACAGGAGGTTGTAGTCAAAGAGTTTCCATCTCTGTAAAGTCAGGACATGGGAGTTGCAGTGATAATCAAACATGACAGAACGTGTGCTCTGTAAACAGTGAAACACCCATGTTTGTTTGTTTTTTCACTAGATGTAAACTTGAAGACAGGAACCATGTCTCAGACATTCCTCCTGCTAGCCTAGCACTTCATGTCGAATCCATGGTAATGAATCTGAGTGTTAGAAAGAGGAGCCAGTGAGCTGATTTCCCTTGAAGATTGAGGCTCGGCCAGAATTTTGGACTTTCCAGTCCTGAAAACAGCTGATCCTTCCACATTCTTGTAGGCAGACCAGCTGACGTCTGACAATGAGGTTATATATAGATCAGACTGTTCTGATAAAGGCAGGGCAGCTTGTATTGAATACAGTAGTCCCCTCTTATCCGTGGTCTCATTTGCTGTGGTTTCAGTTACCACTGGCCAACCACAGGCTGGAAATAGATGATCCTTCCTCTCATGCAGCCTGAGAAGGTAGCCTAACACCGTATCACAGCGCCTACCTCATTGACTTTGTGTTATCTCATCACAGAGGCATTTTGTTATCTCACAGTATCGCAAGAAGTGTGAGAAGAGTACAAAAAGATGTGTTGTGTGTGTGTGTACATGTGAGACCACATCACATAACTTACAGCATGTTGTTATCATTGCTCTATTATTTTATTATCAGTTGTTATTAACCTCTGTGCTTAATTTATGAATTAAACTTTATTATAGGTCTCTCTATATAGGAAAACACATAGTATATATAGGTTCAGTACTATCTGTGTTCTTAGGTATCCCCCACAGATAAGGGGGGCGGACTACTGTATATATTTATAAACTCTCAATAAAATATTAAAAAGCAATTATTTTAAGACATTGGGGAATTACCTAAAGGGCAGAAAATGAAAGAGATTTAGTGCTTTAAAAAAAAAGAAAAGAAAAACATACTGATTGAGAGCCATATTACCTGGCTTTTATAGGTTTTCATGATGTACATGGGGGAGGGGTGGATAGAGCCAAAGAAGAAACTGGCACTCTTGCTAATGTGTCCAAGTTTGGTATTGTCAGCTCAGCTGGAAACTGAAGGGTATTCTCAGAAAAGAAGGAACAAGAGGAGAGCCCCCAAATCAGCGAACTCCTTCAAATCCTTAACTGACTCCTGAACTATGGAGCAATACTCCAAGGAGCCAATCACAAGAATGTCCATTCCTCATCAGGCATGGTTTAATAACCCAGCATTGGGGTGCCTAGGTGGTTAATCGGTTAACCGTCTGACTCTTCATTTTGGTTCCAGTCATGATCTCAGGGTCCTGGGATTGATCCCTGCATCAGGCTCTGCACTCAGTGGGGAGTCTGCTTAAGGATTCTCTTCCACTCCCTCTGCCCCTCCCCTGGCTCTCTCTCTCACTCTCAAATAAATAAACAAAATCTCTTAAAAAGTGTAACTGAAAGTGGATAAAATACCCAATACCTAAATGCAAAAGATAAAGCTATAAAACTCTTAGAAGGAATATGGGTATAATCTGTTTTACCCCAATTAGGCAATGGTTTTGGTTTTTTTTTTTTAATATGACAATAAAAGCACAAGCAACAAAGGAAAAAAGCATAAATTGGACTTGATCAAAATTAAAATTTTTTGTACTTCAAAGGATACCATCAAGAAAGTGAAAAGACAATGCACAGAATGGGAGAATGTATTTGAAAATCATACATCTGATGAGGAACTTGTACCTAAAATATATAAAGAATTCCTATGACACAAGTATTAAAAAGGACAAACAACCCAATTCAAAAATGGGTAAAGAACTGGGGTGCCTGACTGGTTCAGATGGTGGAGCATGTGACTCTCAGGGTTGTGAGTTTGAGCCCCATGTTGGAATGTAGAGATTACTCTTAAAAAAACTTTTTTTTTAACGGGTAAAGGACTTGAATAGATACTTCTCCAAAGAAGATGTATAAATGGCTAACAAGCCATGGAAAGGTGTTCAACATCATTAGAGCTTAGAGAAATGCATGTAAAAACCACAATGAGATACCACTGACTAAGATGATTACAATTTTAAAAAGACAGATAGTAACTAGTGTTGGTGACAATGTCGAGAAACTAGAAACTTCATACGCTGCTAGTGACAATGTCAAATGCTGCAGTCACTTTGGAAAATAGTCTAGAGGCTCTTAAAGAGGTTAAACATAAAATTACCACATGACCGGGGCACCTGGGTGGCTCAGTGGGTTAAAGCCTCTGCTTTCAGCTCAGGTCATGATCCCAGGGTCCTGGGATCGAGCCCCACATCAGGCTCTCTGCAAGCAGAGAGCCTGCTTCCTTGTCTCTCTCTCTGCCTGCCTTTCTTGCCTACTTGTAATCTCTGTCTGTCAAATAAATAAATAAAATCTTAAAAAAAAAATTACCACGTGACCCAACAATCCTGCTCCTAGGTATACACCTGAAAGAAATAAAGACATGTCCACACACAAAACAGCTGTACAATTGTACACAAATGTTGATGACACCATTACGCATAACAGCTCAAAACATGAAACAATGTAAATGTCCATCAACTGAGAAATAGGTCAATAAAATGTGGTATATCTATGCAATGAAGTATTACTCAGTGACAGAAAGGAAGTACAACATGGGTAAAGCAAGAAAACATGATGCTAAGTCAAAGAAATCAATCACAGAGGACTATATATTGTAAGATTTCATCTATATGAAATGTTGGGAATAAGTAAATCCATAGAAATAGGAAGTAGATTGGCTATTGTTTAGGGCCGGAAGGGTTTGAGGGAAAATGAGTGCTGATGGCTCAGGAGTGTGGACATTCTTTTTGGGGAAATAATGAAAATGTTCTAAAACTGACAGTGGTGATGGGTGCATATTCTTCAGGAATGACAAGAAGGGCACTGGGTGGCTCAGTCAGTTAAGTGTCCAACTCTCGCTTTGGCCTCAGATCCAATCTCAAGGTCGTGAGATTGATCTCTATGTGAGGTCCATGCTCAGTGTGGAGTCTACTTGGGATTTTCTCTCTCCTCTGCCCCTCCCATTTCTGCTCTCTCTCTCTGAAATAAATAAATAAATCTTTAAAAAAAAATTTACATGGTATAGTAATGGGATATTATTTGGCAAAGAAAAGGAATGAAGTACAAATATATGGTACAACATAGATAAACCTCAGAAGCATTACATTAAGTGAAAGAAGCCAATCATAAAAGAGCACATATCATATGATTCCACTTATAGGAAATATGCACAATAGGCAAACCCATAGAAACAGAAAGTAGGTTAATGGTGGCCTAGGGCTGCCTTAATGAGGGAAATAGGGAGTGACTGCTAATGGCCACATGGTTTCTTTTGGGGCTGATGAAAGTGCTCTAAAATTGTAGGGATGGCTGCATAATTCTGCGAATACTCTAAACACTATCGACTTGTACACTTCAAATAGGTGAACTGTATGACTGTATGATTCAGATATAACTGAATTATATCTCAAAACTGGTTAAAAAAAAAAAAAGACTGAGCCAAAAGCACACATTTCTACATCAGCTGCAGCCAAGGGAGGACTCGGAGTTCAGAACCTGCAAAGGGGTTGGGGTGACTGCCTTTGGAGTGTGGGGGGATGACATAGGGTAGGATGTCTGCTCATCCTCTCCCCTTTTGAGCACTACAGAATAGAGGCAACACCATGGTAGTAACATGAACAGAGGAGAGCCCACTCACAGACCCACACATATGACTCAAGCCCAAGGGTTGGCAATGGCCACGTTAATATCCCAGGGCTCTGAGGTGTCCAACTTGAGAGACACCCCGAACCAGTGTATCAACACCATTCTGGTGGCAGGGATCTGCCAGGTCTGGTCCCGAGGCACCCTGCCAGTCTCACTGGTCCAAGGCACTGGAGGGAGACTTACAACTCCAAAGCACAAGGGCCCCTGAGGTGTGGGAACCTGGACAGTCTTTCTTCTGTCTAAGGGCAGTACTGCAGAGGGCACATACAAAAATCAAATAAGATGGTGAACTTAAACCCAACCATATTGACAAGTGCATTAAATGTAAATGGATTAAACACTCTATGTAAAAGATTATCAGACTGGATTCTTAAAAACCAAGGCCCAATTGTATGCTTTTTATAAGAGACACACTCAAAATAGAGGCAGATGGGTTAACAATAAAGGATGGAAAGTATATATATACCATGTACACAATAAATTTAAGACAGCTAGTTGTTGTTGTTTTTTTAACATTTTTATGTATTTATTTGACAGAGAAAGAGAGGGCACACAAGCAGGGGGAGCAGCAAGCAGGAGAAGAGAATCAGACTTCCCACTGAGCAGGAAGCCTGATAGGGTTTGATACCAGGACCCTGGGATTATGACGTAAGCTGATGGCAAATGCTTAACCAACTGAGACACTCAGATGCTCCAGGTAGTTTCAATATACGTATTACAGAGATTTTTTTAAAGCTCATTTTATAATGATAAAAAAGTCAATTCACTAAAAAGAATTACTTATGAACAATTAAGAATTAATAAAGCTAAGTGCATAATAATCTTAAAACAGAACTTTAAAATAAATGAAACAAAAAATATTACATGAAGAAATAGACAATAATAGTTGAAGATTTAAAAATTCTTCTCTTGGGGCACCTGGGTGACTCAGTCTTTAAGATTCTGCCTTCGGCTCAGGTAATGATCCCAGGGTCCTGGAATCCAGCCCCACATCAGGCTCCCTGCTCAGTGAGGAGCCTGCTTCTCTTTCTCCCTCTGCTCCACCCCCTGTTCCTGCTCTCTCTTTCTCTCTCTCTCTCTCTCTCTCTCTCTCTCTCTGCGTTAAATAAATAAATAAATAAAATCCTTAAAAAATAAAAAAATAATAGAAATTCCTCTCTCAGTAACTGATAGACCACATAGACAAAAAAAAAAAAAAAGAAAGAAAGAAAAAGAAAATCAGGAAAGATGTAGAAGACTTGAATGGTAGCAATGGATCTAACCTAACATAAATTCATAGCATACTCCACCCAACAACAGCAAAATATGCATTCTTTTCAAGTGCACATAGAACCTTCACTAAAATATATCATAGGCTGGTCTTTAAGAAAATCTCACCCATTTGAAAGGACTGAATTTAAAAGATTATGTTTCAAGGCACCTGGGTGGCTCAGTCAGTTAAGAGTATAACTCGTGATTTCAGCTCAGGTCATGATCTCATGGGTTGTGGGATCAAGCAGGGTGTCTGCTTGAGATTCTCTCTCTCCCTCTCCCTCTGCACTTCCTGCCCAGCCTCCACGCTCTCTCTCTCTAAAGTAAATAAATAAATCTTTAAAAGAAATAAAAATAAAAGATTATGTTCTCTGACTTAACAGAATTAAATTAGAAGTAATATCAAAAAATCCCCCCAATAATTGAAAGTTGAGTGAAACACTTCTAAATAATCCAAAGGTATTATGAGATACCATTATACACTTACCAGTGTGTAGCATTGTGGAGGTTTTTTTTTTAATGCTTTCTGTGGGTTTTCTCATTCACATATTTATTCCACAATCAAAATAAGTCATAAATTAAAGCCATAACATTTTTAAAAGGTAAAGGAGAATTTGTGTCACTGCTGCATTAATAAAATGCAAAGCTAATGAAAGATCTTGGCTAAAATTTTAAAAGCTGACAACCACAGATCATAGTACATAGGCAGAACTGGAATGCTCCTGAATTGCTAGTGCAAGTCTGAAATATTGAAGCTACTTAGGATAACTCTTTGGAGTTTCTTTTTTTTGTTAAGATTTTATTTATTTACTTGACAGAGAGAGGGAACACAAGCAGGGGAAATAAGAGAGGGAGAAGCGGGCTCTCTGCTGAGCTGGGAGCCCAATGCAGGGCCCCTCTTTGGGAGTTTCTTAGAAGGCTAACTATATACCTATCTATGACCAAGAAATTCCACTCCTAAATATATGTTTAAGAAAAATACCATATATCTGGGCGCCTGGGTGGCTCAGTGGGTTAAAGCCTCTGCCTTCAGCTCAGGTCATGATCCCAGGGTCCTAGAATCAGAGCCCCACATTGGGCTCTCTGCTCAGCAGGGAGTCTGCTTCCTCCTCTCTGCCTGTCTCTCCACCTACTTGTGATCTCTGTCTGTCAAATAAATAAATAAATAAATCTTTTTAAAAAAAAGAAAAAGAAAAATACCATATATTCAAAACACTTTTATTAGAATATTCACAGCAGTTTCAACACTGGAAACAACCCACATTTTCACCAAGAAGTGAGTGGATAAGCAAATTGTCATGTATTCACGTGATGGAATACACTCAACAGTAAAAAGAAACTACAGATACAGGCAGCAACACAGATAAGTCTCAGAAACATTATGTTGGGCAGGGGTACCTGGGAGGCTCAATGGGTTAAAGCCTCTGCCTTCAGCTCAGGTCATGATCTCAGGGTCCTGGGATTGAGGCCCACATCGGGTTCTCTGCTCAGTGGGGAGCTTGTTTCCTCTTCTCTCTCTCTCTCTACCTGCCTCTCTGCTTACTTGTTATCTCTCTCTGTCAAATAAATAAAATCTTTAAAAATTTTTTTTAATTAAAAAGAACATTAAGTTGGGCAAAAGAAGCTAGACAAAAACAATGATTCCATTTATAACACATTCTAGAACAGGTAGAACTAATCTGTGATGATAAAAATTAGAACGACCGTTGTATTTGGTGGGGTGGGGGAGACATCCGTTGGAAATGGGGACACAGGAACCTCCCAGAGTGATGGAAATATTCCATAGCTCAATTAGAATGGTGTAACATGTGCAGATGCAATTGTCCAGATTCATCAAAAACCTAATATCATGTGTTGTATTGCACATAAATTACACTTCGAAGCAAATGCCAGCTTCTTTAAAGCAAAAAAATCAAGCTCTTTTCAGGTGCCTCTGCACCCTGCCCCACTGCATGTCTTCTCAGAAAATGCTACCAGAGATGAAGAATGTACAATCAATCATCTATTGTTGGGGCATTAAGAGTTAGAGATCCTACTGTTAAATCAATTAAACAGCCAGAAGTGGTTGGATTTAGCTTCCATAGCCTAAGATGCTAGGGGGGTGGTCCAATACCTCATAGTGGGAGGCAGTTTTTGAAGAGGAAGGTATTCCAGAAAGCACCACCAACTGTTGCAGACTTGGGAAGTGGTGAGAAGATTGGATAAGGTTTGGGGCACATGGGTGGCTCAGTTGGTGGAGCGTCTACCTTCCTCTCAGGTCATGATCCCAGAGTCCTGAGATCAGTCCTGCAACAGGTTCCCTGCTTGGTGGGGAGTCTGCTTCTCCCTCTCCCTCTGCTTCCCCTGCCACCTCCACTCATGTTCATTCTCACTCGGTCTCAAATAAATAAATAAAATCTTAAGAAAAAAAAGAAAGATTAGATAAGGTCTGGCTTTGGAAAGAGAACTCCTAGCTGGGTAAGAACTTGGAGGGAGGTGGTACAAAGGACAAGGGGGATATGTTTCGGTGGGCAAGATCTCCACTGGGATGGACTCAAGAAAGGAGGAGCAGGATTCTCAGTGGATCTGGGTTTAGATGGAACATGGACCAAAGCAAGAGTGACTGGGCCTTCATGGCAATCACAGGCTTAGTGAGAGTCTCTGAGGAGTCCTCAGCCTCTGCAGCCCCCCCTCCCACATCCAGGCCCTCCCCTGGCACCTGCAGCTCCAACCCAGCACCTTGGCACTGAACCCGACATCTCCAAGGTCAGGAGCTGGCCTGAGAACTGAGTCTCTGCCCTATTTTCTAATCTCTAACTCTGCCTCACATCCAAAACAAAACCTCTGATTGGTGTGTGTCCTGAAAACCAGAATCACAGCTCCAGACTGTTCTTTCTAGTCCTGGCCCTGATCCAGAGCCAGTAACAATGGTGATAGTGATAGCCTAGTAGTGTTGTTGCAATAAGACTAGTAAGTAGAGTAACCGTGGTAATTAATGCTGCAGTGGTTACTATAATAGCATTGGTAGCTAACATTTAATGATGCTTAACTATATGCCAAGCCCCGTGCTGAATGTTTAAATGCTTTATCTTATTTAATCCTAACAGATGCCCCCAGCTTATCAGAGAGGAGATAGAAACTCTTTGCACAATACTCTTGTTGTTGTTGCATAAATAAGACCTACTCATTATAGGAAAAATTGGAAGATGCAGGTGAGCAAAAACATAGAAAATAAAAGTCACCCATCATCACATTCCTTTCAGTTAATCACTATTGTGCCCTACTACGTATATGTTCTTCAATATCTTTATAAAAACAGTATTTTGCAGTATGTAGTTTAATCGACTCATTTCATTAAATAATGTATTGAACCTTTCCCCTTTTGATAAATAAATATACTTTTAAAACACCATTTTACGGGCACCTGGGTGGCATAGTCGGTTTAGTCTGACTCTTGATTTCGGCTCAGGTCATGATCTCAGGGTCCTGGGATCAAGTCCTGCACCTGGCTCTGTGCTCAGTGTGGAGTCTGCTTGAGATTCTCTTCTCCATCTGCCCCTCCCCGCACCTACTCTCCCTCTATAACCCTCTCTAAAATAAATAAATAAAATCCTTTAAAAAAATAAAATGTCTTTTTAATACCTACTTTATATTCCATCAATTTTGATAAAATACACTTACCCAATCTCTTATTGTTGGACATTTAGATTATTTCCTTTTTTCCCCAATGTTTAGTGTTTTGCTTTGTTTTGTTTTTAAGTTACTTCTTTTGTTTGTAATGTTTTTTAATGTTTTAGTTTTTTAAATGTTTTAATGTTACAGAAATTGGTTAACAGACTGTCCTTATAGCTTTGAATACACCTTCGTTTACTTCCTTTGGACTGGTTCCTACCAGAGATGTTGCTGAGTTAGAGTGTGGGCATTATTAAGGCTTTGAAGTCAGGCAGCCCTGACCTTGAATCCTGCTCAGGTGGCCGGGCCCCTGGCCTGAGGCAAAGTGCTTCTGGGGACCGAGTTTGTGCCCTGTGCTCCTTCTCCTCCTGTTTGCTCCCTATCACAGTTCACTCTTCTTAGCCTCCATCTGTAGGTCTTGTGTTCAGCCCTGACTACAGACCCTGCCCCCCAGGCCTGTGCATTTTCCTCACTGTGTGCTCTCCGGCACCCGGGACAGAGCTCAGTGTCTCCTCAGACGCAATTTGGTGCCGCAGAAAGGTCATGGTCGGGAAGGAAGGTACCCAGGTCCCATTCCCAACATGACCACCACTAGCTCTGGTGACAGACAAAGCCCTTCCTCACCGGGCCTCACTCAGCTGTCGGGACTCATCACCTCCCACTCACTTTTGTGCTAGCAGCTCTGAGCTAACTCTCCTCAGGGCTGATAGTTCTCAGAACATACCTTATTCTTCTACAAGTCTCTGCCTTTGCCCACATCTCAGGGCTGGAGACCCACACAGTGCCTTTGTGCAAAATAGGGAAAGGTACCTCTTCCTCCCAGCAGAGTGCAGGCTGGATTTCATGCCCCACTCATCCCTTGGCCCCGTGCCATACTGTATTGACCAACCTGGATAGCATTTCTGAAGCGTGGAACAAACACAGCTAGCCCTCCTAGCAAACCTCCATTCATCTGTCAAGTTGCAAGCCCAAGTGCTACTTCCTCTGTAAAGTCATCTCACTAAAGCAGATATAACTGGTTTGTTTGCTAAGCTGCCTCTGCTTTTTGAAGAGCCTCCATTAAAATAATTAACTTTAATGAATTACTAAATACCTCTCTATCCCATTAGATTCTCAGTTTTTCCTCTTTTATTCCTCCTACAAGGTCCAGTTCCTGACACAGAGGAAGTGACTGCTAAGCTTGAACGATGAATAAATGAATGAGTGACCTTTTACCCCTCTGGTCCTCATGTTGCTTGTCCGAGAATAAAGGAATCTGAGTAACATGCCTGAAGTTTCTGCCAACTCCAAACTTTTCCTTCCCAGTATGCATTAAGTAAATATCTGTTGGGCAAATGAATAGCACAAATAGCACAAATAGCAAATGAATAGCACAAACCAAAAGAAAATCCCTTTAAAGATGTGCCTTAAGGGGCGCCTGGGTGGCTCAGTAGGTTAAGCCTCTGCCTTCGGCTCAGGTCATGATCCCAGGGTCCTGGGATCGAGACCTGTGTTGGGCTCTCTGCTCAGCAGGGAGCCTGCTTCCCCCTCTCTCTCTGCCTGCCTCTCTGCCTCTCTGCCTACTTGTAATTTCTGTCTGTCAAATAAATAAATAAAATCTTTTTTTTTTTTTTTAAAGATGTGGGGCGCCTGGGTGGCTCAGTGGGTTAAGCCGCTGCCTTCTGCTCAGGTCATGATCTCAGGGTCCTGGGATCGAGTCCCGCATCGGGCTCTCTGCTCGGCAGGGGGCCTGCTTCCTCCTCTCTCTCTCTGCCTGCCTCTCTGCCTGCTTGTAATCTTTCTCTGTCAAATAAATAAATAAAATCTTAAAAAAAAAAAAAAGATGTGCCTTAAAGGATCATGGATCAGTATGTTAAGTTTTATTCTAGAAGCAGGCCAGTGTGAGTTTCTGAATCTCTTAATTATTTTGCCTTGCCTCCGGAAGTCCTTCAGAGACATTTCAAACTGTCTGAAATAGAGTCTAAGGCTGCTTGAGGATACCTTTCCAAAGAATGACTTGCTTTCCGCCTTATCACGTGAGTCACCTATTTTTATTATTTGTCTTTCTCAGACACTTTCACAAAAGGAACATCTGTTTCTCAACACAAGGCAGCTCCTTATACATCTTGAAGCTAATGATGCTACTTCTCTCACAAGAAGAAGTTTTACCATGTCCTTTCTCCTTCTCCAGATGTCTCGTCTTTATGTGGACACTGCCAATCTCCTCAGAGGGACAGCTAACCTATGTGAGGGCATCAAGCCTCTGAAACACTAACAGAAGCAGGAATCTAGGGTAGGGGCTTTTACAAACTATAGGCATCCCTGGATCCCCGAAGAGTTCACTAACTCCCTGAAATTCTACTCACAATATTGTATACTTGTGCATTTTCCAGAGGAAAATCCACATCTTTCTTTGGAACCTCAGGGGAGCCCCTTGACGTGAAAAGAGCTAAGTAAGAGCCACTGGTCTACAGCCTGGGCTAAAATAAGCTGGAAAGTACAGGGGCTTTTAAGATCAGATAATGTTCTGGCACATTCTTTGGAGTTATATTAAAGACAGAATCCTCAACAGCTACAGACTGGAGTCTTTGGGACTAAGTCCCTCCCTAATATCAGTTGACTTCACTTGGGGGCTTCCCCAAATCCCTAGGACTCGCTGAAACCCAGCCTGCTCCTCAGACACAGAAAAGCTTTGAGAAGAGGTCAGGTGACTGGCACCTCTGCCCTTATGTTTTAGCAGTAATGGCCTTCCAGCCAGAAGATCGGTTTCCTGTGAGGGCATGGGACTCTCCGAAGCCCAGGATCATTACTCCACCACAAGGTGGCACCCAAAGCCCAGACAGACAGAAAAACAAACATCCTGCCTCTGCTCAAATCTGAGCATAGGACTCAAGAGCAGAGTCCCCCAGGCACTAAGCGATTAAATTCCTGGTTATACAACTGGTCCACAAAGTCTTTTCACCCATGCCCAGTGTCCCACAGAGGGCCTCACTGCTCTTTCTGAAAAGTTTGCATATGCTTGTTGATGGCTTCAGCCCTTTTCCTAGAGGTGGCCTTGAACCCTACATTCCTCCCTGGCTCTACCCTGGATGTGTAATATGAATTATGATGATCCTGATCCTGGGTATACATAGTGCACACACTTCTCTCCACGCCTTGGAGTCACTCCTGGGATTTTGCATGGTCCTTACCCAGTGTTCGGATTCCTCAGTATGATTTCCAGGTTGGGAGCACAATGACATAGGATGTCATTGGAACATCTCTATAGTCGTGACCCACTCAGACAAGAATAAGGAAAGGATCAACAGTCATTAGGCCAAAGGCAAGAGTTACCAAGAGTAGCTGCAGCTTGAGTGGGGATCCCAGACTGCCATGTGTTCTATAGTGAGGCTGCAATTTGGATACAGAAGGCAGGCTCAAATCTAAACCCATCAGAAGAGTATTAACTTAGATAAAATCAAAATATTAAATCTATAACCGGAGTTTAAAACACTTAAGGGAACTTAGCGCACTCCGTTAAGGAGACCCACTTAGACAGATGTTTGTGGGTACAGGTGGGGCATCCTAACCTCAAATCTCAGGCAAATAGACAACTTCAGCCTTCTTGAGATGGTAATTACAGATCATGATCATACACTGTCCACACGAGCTAGGAAAACTGCTCCCTGAAGCAGAGAGATGTCCTTTTAACTACAAGAAGGTTTGGAATTAACAGGGTGGCTTGGTACTACGTCAGCTTTGCGGAGATGAAGCCACAGTTTTCAAACAGTTCAAGGTTAAGATTGGCCACAAGAAAGATGTATGAGATTGGAAAGGGAGAAAGGCAGAATCAAGGCAGCAGCCATGATGCTGTTAAGGTCAGCTTGGGGTGCTAGGACAACTGCCCTTCCCCCACTCTTCATTTATTTACTCTTTCCCCTTCAGGAGCCAGACAATAACAAATAGGACATTCAAAAGCAACTGCATATATGGGGAAAACTAGAAAGTGACAATGTATGCCCAGGAAAGACCCAGAAAAGACCTGAGAAAACTTCTAAATTTATACTTCAGGCTGATATTCAGTGTGGAGAGAACAACGAAAACAAAACAAAACAAAACAAAAAAACAGGAAAAAAAAAAAAAGTCGCCTGGGTGGCTCAGTGGGTTAAAGCCTCTGCCTTCAGCTCAGGTCATGATCCCAGGGTCCTGGAATTGAGCCCCACATGGGCTTTCTGCTCAGCAGGAAGCCTGCTTCCCCCTCCCCCGCCCCCTCTCTCTGCCTACTTGTGATCTCTGTCTGTCAAATAAGTAAGTAAAATCTTAAAAAATAATAATAATAACCAAAAAAAATAACAATAACAAAACAAACAGACCCTAAGGAAGGGGTAAGATCTGATCTCCACAGTTACCACATTATTAGATTCAAATGTCCAGTGTTCAACAAAAAAATCACAAGGATGTAAGAAAATATACCCCATTCAAAGGAAATAAACACATCAACAGAAACTGTCCCTGAAACAATCCTAAGAGCACATACATTAGACAGAGACTTTAAAACAGTCTGTCTTAAAAATGATCAAAGAATTAAAGGAAGATGTGGAGAAAGGCAAGAAAATATGGTGTTGAGGGGCACCTGGGTGGCTCAGTCAGTTAAGCATCTGCCTTTGGCTCAGGTTCTGGGATTGAGCACCACATCAGGAGAAGCCTGCTTCTCCCTCTCCCTCTGCTCCTCCCCACTACTCATGGGCTTTCTCTGGTGCATGCTCTCTCTCTCTAATAAAATATATCTTAAAAAAAGAAAATATGGGACACCTGGGTGGTTCAGTTGGTTAAGAATCTGCCTTCAGCTCCAGTCATGATCCCAAAGTCCTGAGATTGATTCCCACATCAGGCTCCCTGCTCAACAGAAAGCCTGCTCTTCCCTCTGCCCCTCATCCTGATTGTGCTCTCTTGCTCTCTCTATCTTGCTCTCTCAAATAAATAAAATCTTAAAAAATAAAAGAAAATATGGTGTTGAATAAAATGGAAATGTCAACAAAGACATAGAAAACCTGGAAAGAAACCAAAAAGAAACTCTGGAACTGAAAAGTATAATAACTGAAATGAGAATTTCACTAGAGGGATTCAAGGCATATGTGAGCAGGCAGAAAAAAGAATCAGTGAACTTGAAGATAAAATGATGAAAATTATCAAGTCTGAGGAATAGGAAAAAAGAAATAAGAAAAGTAAACAGGGCCAATGGGACCCGTGGGACACCATCAAGAGGATCAACATATGCATTAAGGGGGTCCAGAAGGCTGAGGGGAGAGAGAAAGGGGCAGAGAAAATATTTGAAGAAATAATGGCTGAAAACTTCCCAAATTTGATGAAAGACATCAAAGAAGCTCAGCGAACTCCAAGTAAGATAAATTCAAAGAGAATCATACCAGGACACATATCATTAAACTTTCAAAGGGCAAAAAATGAAGAGAATCTTGAATGCAGCAAGAGAGAAGGGAATCATCCCATACAGGGGATGCTCAATGAAATTATTAGCAGATTTCTCATCAGAAACTTTGGAGGTCAGAAGGCAGTGGGCCAATACATTCCAAGAGCTAAAAGAAAAAAAAAATCGACTAAGAATACTATATTAAGCAAAACTATCCTTCAAACATGAGAGACAAATTAAGACATGCTTAGGTAAACAAAAGCTGAGGGGGTTCAAGATCACTAGACCTGCCCTTAAAGACAGGGAGTCCAGCAAGGTGAAATGAAAGGACACTAGACAGTAACTCAAAGCTGTATGGAAAATAAAGATCTCAATAAAGGTAAATACATGGCCAATTATAAAAGCTAGCATAATCATGAGAGTGGTTTGTAGCTTCACTTTTTGTTTTCTATATGATTTAAGAGATTAATATATTTAAAGAAAAAAATTATTAGTAGAAAAGCAGGTATCACTCTAACTTATGGTTTGTGACTCCAAATCTTGTTTTCTCCATAATATAAGAAAGTAATGCATGTAAAAGAATTATTAGTTTATGTTTTGGGGCACACAATGTATAAAATGTAATTCTGTGACATCAAAAATTAAAAGGGGATGGAGATGAACTATAAAAGAGCAGAGTGTTTGTGTATCATTTAAGCCAGTATAGGTTCAAATGAAAGTATTATAACTTCAGGATCTTAAATGTATGCCCCAAATGTCACTGTAGTATTTCATTATTTCCCTAAATATTTCACTACAAAGAATAAATTAAGTACAAAAGAAGATAGAAATGCATGAATTGAGGGACAAAAAAATCTACAACACATATAAAAAATATATAGCACAATGACAAAAGTACACCCTTCTTATCAGTAATTACTTTAAAAAGTAAATGGAGGGGCACCTGGGTGGCTCAGTTGGTTGGTTGAGCGACTGCCTTCTTTGGCTCAGGTCATGATCCCGGACTTCCAGGATCAAGCCCCACATCAGGCTCCCAGCTCCTTGGGGAGTGGGCTTCTCCCTCTCACCTTCTCCTCTCTCATGCTCTCTCCCTCTCATTCTCTCTCAAATAAATAAATAAAATCTTAAAAAAAAAAAAAAAGTAAATGGAGGGGCACCTGGGTGGCTCAGTGGGTTAAAGCCTCTGCCTTCGGCTCAGGTCATGATCCCAGGGTCCTGGGATTGAGCCCCACGTTGGGCTCTCTGCTCAGCAGGGGGCCTGCTTCCCTCTCTCTCTCTCTCTCTGCCTGCCTCTCTGCCTAGTTGTGATCTCTGTCAAATAAATAAATAAAATCGTTAAAAAAAAAAAAAGTAAATGGATTGGGTGCCTGGGTGGCTCAGTGGTTTAAGCCTCTGCCTTCGGCTCAGGTCGTGATCTCAGGGTCCTGAGATTGAGGCCCACATCGGGCTCTCTGCTCAGCGGAGAGCCTGCTTCCCCCACTCTTTCTTCCTGCCTCTCTGCCTACTTGTCACCTCTCTCTCTCTCAAATAAATAAAAATTTAAAAATCTTAAAAAAAATAAGTGGATTAAAGTCACTAAACACAAAACAGAGATTGGTAGAATGGCTAAAAACACATGATTCAACTCTATGCTGTCTAAAACAGAATCACTTGATATCCAAAGACAGAAACAGATAGAAAGTAAAAGAACAGAAAAAGAAATTCCATGCAAATAGTAACCAAAAGAGAGCTAGGATGGCTACACTAATATCAGACAAAACAGACTTTAAATCAAATAAGTTTACAAAAGATAAAGGACACTATATATTAATAAAAAGTTCAATACCACAAGAAAATGAAATAAATGCCTTGATGACTCAGTCAGTTGAACATCCAACTCTTGATCTCAGCTCAGGTCTCAATCTCAGGTCTCAATCTCTCTCTCTCTCTCTCTCTCTATATATATATATATATATATATATATATATAAGTAGGCTCCATGGAGCCTAATATGGGGCTTGAACCATATATATATATGGTTCAATATATATATGTTACTGGCAGAACTGAAGGGAGAAATAGATAGTTCTATGATGATAGCTGGAGATTTCAATATCCCACTCACAATAATGGGTAGAAAAAATAGACAGAAAAGTAAAGAAATAGAGGACTTACACAACACAATAAACCAACTAGAACTAACAGACATGTACAAAACACCCTTCCTAACAAAAGCAGCATACATATTCTCAAGTGTACATGGAACATTTTCCAGGATAGAACATATGTTAGGCTGAAGACTAAGTCTCAATTGATTTTAAAAGGTAAATATCATACTGGGGTGCCTGTGCGACCCACTCAGTTAAGCAACTGACTCCTGTTTTCAGCTCAAGTTGCGATCTCAAGGTCATGAGATCCAGCCCTATGTTGGGCTCCACACGAAGCATGGAGTCTGTTTAGGACTCTCTCTCTCTCTCCCTTTATCCCATTCCACCACTCACTCTCTCCCCCTCTAAAATAAATAAATAAATCTTAAGAAAAATGGTAGATATTATACAAATTATCTTCTCTGACTATAATAGGATGAAGTTAAAAATTAATTTAAAAAGGAAAACTGGAAAATTCACAAAATTATGGAAATTAAATAATACATTATTAAACAACAAATAGACCAAAGAAGAAATCACAAGGGCAATTAGAAAATACTTAGAGGGGCATCTGGGTGGCTCAGTTGGTTAACTGTCAACTCTTGGTTTCAGTTCAGGTCATGATCTCAGGGTCCTAGGATGGAGCCCCCACACAGGGCTCTGTGCTCATGCGGAATCTGCTTGAGGCTTACTCTCCCTCTGCCCCTGCCCCTGCTTGTTCTCTCTCTCTCTCTCTAAAATAAATATAGATCTTTTTTTGGTAAATTTTATTTTACTTTTTTTCAGTGTTCCAAAATTCATTGTTTATGTATCACACCCAGTGCTCCATGCAGCACATGCCCTCCATAAGAGACTGTAGACTCTAAGAAATATAAATCTTTTTAAAAAGGAAAATACTTAGAGACAAATGTGAATAAAAACACAACATACCAAACTTTTTTGTTGTTGTTTTTTGCTTTAACTATTTCTTTAGGGGAGGGAACATCACACTTCTAGAAATATTTTTAGAGTCTAAAGGTTTCTGGGTTTGGGGTTTTGGGTTTTTTTTTTTTTTTTAGACTTACATGTCATGAATTCATAGGGTATAGGCTCCAACTGCTCAGGCTCCTTTCCCTTGGTTCTCACAAAGTGTGATTCTCTGGGTGGAGCAGGCTAATACTTCAGTTAAACCCAAGTAACTTTCTCTTTGACTTCCTTCTTTTTCTGATCATTTTCCTTCACATGCTTCAGGAAGCTATCTTGGCTTTTAGAGTGCTTAATATGCTCAACTTGTACATTAATTTGCATGGCAAGAATCATACCCTTAATGTGTTTGTTTACAGCAATACCAATAGCATGCTAGGCAGTCCTGCAGATTCTTCTAGTTTCGCCATAGTAACATTTGTGGGGCAGTACTTTTGGAACACTGCCTATTTCCTTGATGTCTGTAATAGCACCTTTCTTGAAGATTCATATGTATGTGGCCAAAGGAACAACTCCATGTTTTCTAAATGGCCTAGAGAACAGATAGCGGTTGCCTCTCCTCTTTCCCTTTGTATTGGTCATTCTAGCAAACTACTGGAAGATGGTGGTTCTAGCCAAAAGGCTCACACCAAAACTCTTGGGATGCAATGAATGTGGTAATAAGGGGTAAATTCATAGCTGTAAATACTCACATTAAAAAGAAAATAAGAGGAACCGCTGGATGGCTCAATCAGTTAGGCAACTGCCTTCCACTCAGGTTGTGATGGGGTACTGGGACCAAGCCCCACTTGGCTTCCCTGCCCTCCAAGGAGCCTGCTTCTCCTTCTCCCTCTGCCTGCCACTCCCCCTGCTTGTGCTTGCTCTCTTTCTCTCTCTCTCTCAATCTCTCTCAAATAAATAAAATCTTTAAAAAAAAATAAGAAAAATCTCAAATCAACAACCTAATTTTACAACTTAAGTAACTAGAAAAAGAACAAAATAAACCCAAAGCTAGCAAAGGGGAGGAAATGACAAAGATTAGAGCAGAGATAAACTAAACAGAAAATAGAAAAATAATAGAGAAAATCAATGAAACCAAAACTTGCTTCTTCAAAAAGACCAAAAAAAAGCGGACAAACCTTTTAGTTAGATGGACTAAGAGAAAAAGAGAATAAACTCAGAAATGAATGTGGAGTATTTGTGGGCCTATTTGACCAAAATAAAAAAGAATTATAAGAGAATACTATGAACAATTATAACTAAAAAATTGGATTACCTAGATGAAAGAAACAAACCCTTAGAAACACAAAACCTACCAAAACTAAATCATGGAGAACTAGAATATCTGAAGAGGCCTATAACCAGTAAGAAAATTGAATCTCTAATCCAAAATGCCCCCCACACCAAAATCTCCCAACAAAGAAATGCCCTTGACCTGATGGCTTCACTGATGAATTTTACCAAACATTACAAAATAATACCAATCCTTCTCAAAATTTGTTTTAAAACACTTCTTAACTCATTCTATAAGGCCAAGATTACCCTGACACCAAAGCAGACAAAGACATTATAAGAAAAAATAACAAACAATATCCCTTATGAACATTGATGCAAAGAAATCCTCAACAAATAAAATTCGTCAGCGTATTAAAAGGATTATACACCATAACCTGGTGGGATTTATTCCTGAAATGCAAAGATCATGCAGCATATGAAAATCAATCAATGTAACATGCCATGTCAACAGAATAAAGGGAAAAAAACACATGATCATCCCAATTGATGCAGAAGAAGTGTTTGACAAAAATCAACACCATTTCATGATAAAAACCTCCAAAAACTAGGAATAGAAGGTAACTACCTGCACATAATAAAATCCATATATGAAAAACCCACACAAATAAAGTATTCAATGGTGAAAGACTGAAAGTTTTTCTTCCAAAATGAGGAATTACCTTAATAATGCCCACTTTTACCACTTCTCTTCAACACAGTACTGGAAATTTTAGCCAGAGCAATTAGACAAGAGAAAGAAATAAAAGGCAGCCAGATTGGGAAAAAAAGATGTAAAATTTTCTCTCTGACATGATCTTATATGTAGACAACCCTAAAAATTACACACACATAAAACTGTTAGAACTAATGAATTCAGTAAAGTAGTAGGATATAAAGTCAACACATAAAAGTCACCTGCATTTATATACACAAACAATGAACAATCTGGAAAACAAAGTTCCAAATCAATTTCATATACAGTAGTTTCAAAAAAAAAATACTTAGGAATTAACTTAACCAAGGAGGTAAAAGAATTGTAGGATGAAAACTACAAAACATTGCTGAAAGAAATTATAGATATAAATAAATGAAAACACATTTCTATTTTTGGATTGGAAGACATAATATTGTTAAAATGTCAATACTACCCAAAGTGATCTACAGATTTGATGCAATCCCTATCAAAATCCCAGTATTTTTTGCAGAAATAGAAAAATCCATACTAAAATATATATGGAATCTCAAGAGACCCCAAATGGCAAAAACAATCTTAAAAAAGAACAAACTGGAGAACTAACACTTGCTGATTTCAAAACTTACTACAAAGCTACAGTTAATAAAATAGTGAGGTATCAATATGAACACAAACATACAGACCAATGGAACAGAATAGGTAGTCTGGAAATAAACGTGTGTGTGTGTGTGTGTGTGTGTGAGAGAGAGAGAGAGAGAGAGAGAGAGAAATGATTTTGACAAGGGTGTCAAGACTATTCAATGGGGAAAGAACAGTCTTTTCTACAAATGGTGCTGGGATAAATGGATGCAAAAGACATGCAAAAGAATAGTTATCTATTAACTTAAATGGGTAAATGACCTAAATGTAAGACCTAAAACATAAAACTTTTAGAAGAAAACACAGGAAGAAAGCTTCACAACATTGGCTTGGCAAGATTTCTTAGATATGACATCAAAGGCACAGGTAATAAAAGAAAAAATAAACACATTGAATTTCATACGGTCACAAAAAGACAAATACCATATGATTCCACTTACATGAGGTACTTAGAATGGTCAAAATCACAAATACAAAAAGGAGAATGGTGGTTGCCAGGGGTTGAAAGTTGGGGGAAGGGGAGATGGAGAGCTTTTTTTTTTTTTTTTTTTTTTTAAGGGATACAGCGTTTCAGTTTTACCAGATGAAAAATCTTATAAGAATAGATAATGGGGGGTCCTGAGGGGCTCGGTCAGTTGAGCATCTGCCTTCGGCTCAGGTCATGGTCCCAGGGTCCTGGGATCAAGCCCCGTGTCAGGCACCCTGCTTAGCAGAGAGCCTGCTTCTCCCTCTTCCTCTGCTGCCTCTCTTCCTACTTGTGTTTTCTCTATCTCTCTGAAATAAACAAAATCTTAGGGGGGAAAAAAGGTTGGATAATGGAGGGTAACAGTTGCACAACCATGTGAATGTCTTTGATACCACTGAACCGCATACTTAATGGTTAGGATGGTAAATTTTGTTAGGTGTACTTTACCACAATAAAAAACATGCTCCCCAAAAGAGAAGATCATTGTCTTTGTTTTTACTATATTATAAATAATCAAACAAAATCTATAGGCTGAAATTAAAGAAAAGCAATAAGTAGGATTTTCAAATTTATTAGATTCAGAATACAACAACAAAAGTTGAAATTTAAACTTAAAAAGATGAGAAAAATTAGATTTTGAAGCTGATTGCTTTAATAAACTAATATTTAAAATTCTTGTAACTATGAATAGCCTTTTGTGTGTGTGTGCCCCAAATATAAAAAGATACAAACTTGCATTAACCTACTTCTTATAACTGTCCCTAGCCAGCCTGTCTCATTTCTCTGGCGTAAAATGTAATGGGGTCTCCTCATTGTCCATGTTAAAGCTCCCATTGCTACCTCTGAACTCTAGTAAAGGAGAGATTTGTCCCAGATACTTTCCATATACCTCTCCTGAAGGATTTCTGTCCCCTTTCCCTTCCATTATGAGCTCTGTGACACTCAACCCCAAGAAAGAAAGGACCTTGAGGATCAGCTCATATTCCAAGGAACATTTACTAACACCTTCTGCATCAAGCCCTGTGTGGAGTGTGTCCCCACGTTACCACACTTAGCTGTTCACATCTACCCTGTGAAGTGAACGTCCGCACCTTCACGTTACAGTGGAAACAGACTCATAGTTTAAGTAACTGGCCCAGCTAGCAAGCGGTCAAGCAGAAAGATGGGCTTGGACATGACCTAGGCATCACAGATCTATCTTGTCTGGTCCTCTGCTTCTCAGGTTTTCACCATCTGGTTGATCCTCATACTCCCTCCCCAGAAGATTCCTCTGACCGCTTCCCCTGCCACAAGACTCCAGGACTCTGCCAGTGCCTGTCACCCTCATCATTCCTCTATGGCCAGAATGCTCACCAAAGGAGGGAAGATTCGGGCCCAATTTGCAGGTAAGAGAGAAGGTTACCACAATCCTTGCTCTTCAAGAATAACTGCAGTGGGGGCCCTAAAAACAATGAAGGAGAGAAGGGTCAGGAGAAGCAACTGTGAGAGAGCCCCTGCCACTGACCCACCCTCTTCCTCTCCCAGTCGAGGAAGCCTTCAGAACCAAAGGGGGTATGGGAAAGATGAGTCAGATATGTTTCCCTTTGCGTCACAGAATCTAACTCTCCATCTGTGACTTCAGA
Organism: Neogale vison; assembly: GCF_020171115.1. Classification (NCBI taxonomy): domain Eukaryota; kingdom Metazoa; phylum Chordata; class Mammalia; order Carnivora; family Mustelidae; genus Neogale; species Neogale vison. Next base: position 102,023,419 of record NC_058102.1, on the reverse strand, counting down.
TAAGTTCCAAATAACCCCCAAGCAGTGGCCCACAGGGTGTGATAGCAACACACCTACACCACAAGGTATCCCTTTCCAACTCTGTGGGAAAACAACTGCCTCTTTCAACAGTCAACACATTACCTGAACAATGAACAATTCAAAAATGAAACTAAGAAAACTATTTCATTTACAATAGTACAAAAGAGAATAAAATATTTAGGAATAAATTTAATGAAGAAAGGGTAAGACTTGTACATGGAAAACTACAAAATATTGAAAGATATTAAAGGAGACCTAAATAAATGGAAAGATATCCTATGTTTATGGATTGGAAGACTTACTATTATTAAGATGACAGTACTCTCCCAAATTCACATACAGGTGCAACACAATCCCAATCAGAATTCCAACTGCCTCGTTTTTCAGAAACAGACAAGCTAATTCTAAAATTCCTATGGAAATGCAAGAGACATAGAAGAGCCAAAATCATCTCGAAGAAGAAGAAAAAGTTGGAGGACTCACACTTCCTGATTTCAAAACTTAGTACAAAGCTACAGTAGTTAAAACAATGTGGTACTGACATAAAGATAGACATATAGATCAATGGAATAAATCCAAGAGTCCAGAAACCAACCCATGTATCTATAGTCAATGGTTTTTAACAAAGATGCCAAGGCCATTCAATGTGGAAAGAATAGTCTTTTCAACAAATGGTGCTGGAATGAAGCTGGACCCCTATCTCAAATCATACACAAAAATTAACTCAAAATCGATTAAAAAAATAATAAATGTAAGAGCTAAAATCATAAATATATTAAAAATAGATAAAAATCTGTGTGACCTTGGAATAGACAACAAATTTCATATGACACCAAAATCAAAAGAAAAAAAATGGCAACAAAAGATATTGGACTCCATCAAAATTTAAAACTTTTTTTTTTAAAGATTTTATTTATTTTATTTGACAGAGATTACAAGTAGGCAGAGAGGCAGGCAGAGAGAGAGAGGAGGAAGCAGGCTCCCCGCTGAGCAGAGAGCCCAACGCGGGGCTCAATCCCAGGACCCTGGGATCATGACCTGAGCCGAAGGCAGAGGCCTCAACCCACTGAGCCATCCAGGCGCCCCAAAATTTAAAACTTTTATGTATCAAGGATACTGTCAAGAAAGTAAAAAAAAACAACCCATAGAATGGAGAAAATATTTGCCAATCATATATCCGATAAGGGTCTAGTATCCAGAATATATATCCAGAATATATAAAGAACTCTTACAACTTGGGGTGGCTCAATCAGTTGAGCAGTTGAGTGATTGGGTGACTGACTCTTGGTTTCCACTCAGGTGAAGATCTCAGGGTCACTGTATCAAGTCCCAGCCCAGCCTCAGTCTCCGTGCTCAGCAGGGAGTCTGCTGGAGATTATAGCTCCCTTTGCCCCTCCCCCAACTGGCATGTAGGCTGTCTCTCGAATAAATAAATCAATCTTTTTTCTTAATATTTTATTTATTTATTTGACAGAGATGCAGCAAGACTGAGAACACAAGCAAGGGGAGTGGAAGAGGGAGAAGAAAGCTCCCCACCAAGCAGGGAGCGCAATGCGGGGTTCCATCCCAGGACTCCAGGACCATGACCTGAGCCAACAGCAGACACTTAACAACTGAGCCACCCAGGCGCCCCTAAATAAATAAACCTTAAAAAAATAAAGAACTCTTACAACTCAACCAAAAAAGACAAATAATCCAATTTAAACATGGACAAAGAAATAAATGTTTCTCAAAGAAGACATAAAAATGGCCAGTAGGCACATGAGAAAATGTTCAGCACCATTAGTCTTAGAGAAATGCATCTCAAAACCATAATGAGATACCCCTAACTAAGATGGTTATAATTTTTTAAAGGAATTTAACATGTGTTGGTAACTACGCAGTTCTCTGGGATATTCATGTACCATTGATAGGAATGTAAAACAGTTCAGTTGCTATGGAAAACAGTTTGTCAGTTCCTCAAGAAGTTAAATATAGAGTTACCATATGACCCAGCAATTCCTCTCATAGGTGTATACCCAACATATGTTCACACAAAACTTGACATGAATGTTGATAGCAGCATTATTCATAATAGTCCGAAAGAGGAAACAACCCAACCGCCCATCAACGGATAAATGGTGTATCCATCAGTGGATCATTCATCCATAAAAAGAAACAAAGTACTGATGACATAAGGTGCACATGGATAAACCTTGAAGATATTATGCTACAATGAAAGAAGCCAGATACAAATGGCCACTTATTATACGGCTCCATTTACCTGAAGTGTTCAGAATAGGCAGTAAGGGAGAGTGGAAGAGGGTAGAAAAGGGAGGGGGGCAGCGGCAAGGCGCCGAGGGCAGATGCGGAAGGAAAAAATGGGACTAAATGTAATGGGTGGGGTGTGAGGTTTCTTTTAGGAGAGGTGGGAATGTTCTCAAATTAGATAGTGGTGATATTTGCCCAACTTTGTGAAAATGCTGAAAACCACTGAATTGTACATTATAAAATGATTAACGTGTTCAATTTATTTCAACTTTAAAAGAGTCAATGTGCAGGGACATCTGGGTGGTTCAGTCAGTTAAGCATCTGCCCTCAGCTCAGGTCATGATCCCAGCCTGAGATCAAGTCCCACATCAGGCTCCTTGCTCAGCAAGGAGTCTGCTTCTCTCTCTGCCTGCTGCTCCCTGTACTTATGGGCACTCACTCGCTCTCTTGCTCTCTCTCTCTGACAAATAAATAAATAAAATCTTTAAAAAAAAAGAAAAAAGTCAACATGCACCAAGGAGCCCTTCAGTGTGGGCTCAGGACCTCTGTAGTCCTTAGGGAGGCTTGTGGTACTAAAGCAACAGAGTCTAAGGGTCAGCCATGTCCCAACTTCCATCTCCCAAATGAGCTCAGGGATACTCTGAGCAGGTCTGCAGTCTCCTAAGCAGGAATGACCTCCCTTGCTATTGGGAGGATTTTCTCAGCCCCTTAGGGCAGAAGGCAAACATCTGAAGGGATCCACGGGATTGGCAGAGGCCCTGCAGGTTGGGTCACAGAGGATTTGGGAGAGAAGAGCCAGAATTGGACTTTAGAACACTGGTGGTGACACGAGGATAAAGACGTCACAAAAGAGGAGATCCAAGTCACGAAGGATGGCGGAAGATGCTCAGCCTCACTGGCAATCAAAGGAACACACACTGGAACAACAATGAGACAGCATTTTCCCCCAATTAGATTGCAAAAATGGTTTGCTAATATGAAATCTGGCAGGATGTGAGGAAGTATGTGTCCTCATTCCACTGCTGGTGGGCGTGTGAGTTGGTAGAGCTCCTTTGGAGGGCAACTTGCCAGGATCTATTAAAGTGAACAGTATGCATACCCTATGACTCAGCGGTCCCAGTGTCCAGGATTTATTCTAAAGACACACTCCCACATGCACGGGGAGATATGAGATGTTTATGCGACACCATTTGTGATAATGAAATGTTGGGGGGCAGAAAACTGAAGTATTCATGAACAGGGGAAAGGCTAAAAAGCCTAGGTACATCCACTGTCTATTTAACAAAATGAGAAGTTCCAGAAATATAACATAAAATGATATCCAAGGTATGTTATTGGATTTAAAAAGCAGAGAGCAAATTCTAGAAGGATTTTTATCATTTATGAAAAAATGAAACAGGGGCGCCTGGGTGGCTCAGCCTCTCTGCCTAGAAATAAATAATCTTTTTTAAAAAATGAAACAAAACTTAAAACACAATTGTGCTGAGGTTCTTGAAGACTTCTGAGAGGCAGGCTGAAATGCCAGGCCAAGTAAGAACCCTTTCTTTAGCTGGACAAAGATGGACCTAAAAAAGTAATGCAAGAAGAACATGGAATTGCCAGGCTTGGGGATGTTTGACTTCCAAGAGATATAGTTTTTTAAGATTTTGTTTATTTATTTATGTGAGAGAGTGATTACAAGTTGAGGGAGGGGCAGAGAGGCAGAGGGAGAAGCAGGCAATGCAGGCTCCATCTCAGGAGCCTGGGATCATGACCAGAAGGGAAATGCCTAACCGACTAAGCCACCCGGGTGCCCCTAAGAGATAATTTTCTAAGGAATGGACAGAACAAATGCATGATTTGTTCTTTGGGCTTTATTTCTTGTTCTGTGTTAGGAGAATTACTATAGGCCTGTGTAATATTTCTTTTAGAGAACAGAGGTAACCTACCATGCTCCAGATGAGAAAGGAAAGGTTGAAATTAGGTGTCCTCATTGTCAGTGATCTCAGGTATAGAAGAAGGAGATAAGCCTTTGCCAGAGAGAAGTCATGATCTCATGCTGTACGTGAGGCTTTCACCCATCTCCCAGGCGGACAAGGAGTCTTCCCTCCTCTGACAAATTCAAGCAGAGGGTTCTCAGTAGAGGAGGGGTTGAGATCAGAGTAAGAAATAATTGATTATGGCTTAAGAATATTTTAAGTAGAAAATAAAAGGGACTTTTTAAAAAAAAAGGAGAGAAAAAAGATTTTGTTGGAAAGATCCACCTAATTCTTTGCTGATAGATGTCTGTAAGCAGAGGTTTTGCTCTTCCATTCTCTGCTGTATAAGAAGAACCTGGTTATCACCATACAGACTAACAAAGGAAAAGGATCGTCCCTCATTTTTGGCCATGAACATTCCTAAACTAATAACACATACACACGTATAAATTTATTTGTATGTTTTAAAAAAGTTCTGGAAGGGGCGCCTGGGTGGCTCTGTTGGTTAAGCGGCAGCCTTCACCTCAGGTCATGATCTCAACAGGGAGCCTGCTTCCTCTCTCTGCTCTGCTGTTCCCATGGCTTGTGACCTCTCACTCACAGTTCTCTCTTTCTCTCTCAAACAAATAAAATCTGAAAGAAAGAAAGAAAGAGAGGGAGGGAGGGAGGGGGAGGGAGAGAGGGAGAGAGGAAGGAAGGAAGGAAGGAAGGAAGGAAGGGAAAGTTCTGGAAGAATAGTCACTAATCTGAAACAGGGATTACCTCTGAGGAGGCAGGGAGAAGATAAGGGCTGCGGGAGAAGACTGATCAAGATGACTTTGAGTCTTATCTAGAATTGTTAAATTTTTTTTCCATGTTCACTTTCATTTTTTTTAAATAAAAAAGAAAGAGATAAATTTGGGGAAAACAATATTTAAAGATAATGTTATTTTTACATATTTACAACATAAAATCTTTTTTGCTCCCACTTAAATATTAATATACAACAAATTTTTAAACAACATAACAATATTTAGTAATAACATATTTCACAAAATCTTGCTTCAGCATACCCAAAACAGTTCTTAGAGGGAAATCTATAGCCCTAAATCAATACATTATAAAAGGAAAATTTAAATGAATGAACTAAGTGTCCAATTTAAGAAGTTGGAAAAGAGGGTGCCTGGCTGGCTCAGTTGGGAGAGCAAACAACTCTTGATGTTGGGGTTGTAAGTTTGAGCCCCACATTGGGTATGCAGATTATTTAAATAAATAAAACTTTTTTTAAAAAGGAAGTTAGAAGGGCAGAATAAACCCAAAGAAAGTAAAAGGAAGGAAATAATTTAAAAATTACACCAGAGAATAAAATGAAACAGACAAAGAAATAATAGAAAAACAGAATGAGATCAAAAAGTGGTTTTTTGAAGCAATTGATACTTACCTATATTTCTTGCAAATATATCAAGAAAAAATGAGGAAATTATAAATAAACAATATTAGGAATGAAAAAGAGAAAATAACTAGAGATCTAGTGGTGATTTAAACATTTACACCCATAAATCTGAAACAGGTTAAGTCATCTCCCAAAAAAATAAAACCTTCCAAACTGACTCTAGAAGAAACTGAAAACCTGAATTAAATCGCAATAAAAAGCCTACACTTAAAATACGCACACACACACACACACACACACACATTCCAACAAGACTTCAAGGAACAGATTATCCCTATTTTCTGTCATCTGTATATAAAAAAAACTATTACGGCTCAAGAAAAGTGGCCAAAGGAAACAAAAAAAAAAAAAAAAAAAAAAAAGAGGGTGGTGTCTAGAAACCTAAACCAAAGGAAAAGACAATTCTGAAGAAGGTGGAGGGAGAATTGTCGGATCCCACACAGCTCAGCAAAACTTCCTGGCTGAACACTCCTCACCCCTGAGGGGACAGGTACCTGCATTATACCCAGTCCCTGCCTTCCATGGTGCTGCAGTAATGACCATTACTAATAACTTTATGTGTGTCTTTAAGATGATTTGATCAATTTCTGATTCACTGATGTGTTGATTCCATGAGGGAAGAAACCACAAGCTTATTTTTTTTTCATCTTTGTAAATAATGCATTACTTAGCTGGTACCTGGCACAGACTGGACGGGCAACAGATTCTTGTTGAATGAGGAGTGGAATTTAGGAGGTCAATGTGGCCTTGGACCCCCTGCAATTTTAACCTTACAATTATGGATAGAGCCATTAAGGAATAAGACTGAGGGTAGACTACCTGATACTCAGTGAGTACCTTAAGTGCTAGACAATACTAGAAGCTGGTGTTGAGATCCTGAAAAGTTGTCAGAGTTTGGAAGAAATGCCCACAAATGCTCAGTCCCCTGGGAGATCCAGACAGAAATCCCACAAATGCAAATTAAGGAACTGGGAAGTGAGTTCACCCCACTGTCCTGCCCACTTGGTCTCTTAAAGACTCACTGGGAAGGAGGGAGGTAGGAAAGGAAGACTCACTTAAAGCAGGGAGGGGTAGGGGTAAGGGAGGTGTCACCAAAGAAAGTAGGAGTGGAAGGGGTGCCTGGCTGGCTCAGTTGGTTAAGTGTCTGGTTCAGCTCAGGTCCTGATCCCGGGGTCCTGGGATGGAGCCCCCATGGGTTCTGTGCTCACTGGGGAGTCTGCTTCTCCCTCTTGCTCTGCCTGCCGCTCCCTGGCTTACTCGCTCTCCCTCTCTCTCTCTGTCGAATGAATACGTAAAATCTTTAAAAAAAAAAAAAAAGTAGGAGTGAAGGATGAAGGAATGGAGTGGAGGGACAAAGAAGCCTAGGAAAACTAAGGGGTTTGGTTGATACGGATCAGGAATAGTGATTTCTGACATCTATATAATGTTAACAGAACTTCCTTTTAAGAAAAAATCTTGGAGAAAGCTTTGTTCCACTGAGTATTTTGACTGGTTATAGATTTATAAAGGGCCAAGACATGGGCGCCTGGGTGGCTCAGTTGTTAAACATCTGCCTTCCCTCAGGTCGTGATCCCAGGGTCCTGGGATGGAGCCCCACATCAGGCTCCTTGCTCCACAGGAAGCCTGTTTCTCCCTCTCCCACTCCCCCTGCTTGTGTTCCCTCGCTCGCTGTGTGTCTCTCTGTCAAATAAATAAATTAAGTCTTTAAAAATAAATAAATTAAATAAAAGGCCAAGACTGATTTGGGGATTAAGAGCTGAAGACAGATGGGCTATGTTGCCTGACAGAACACATCTGAAAGGCAGTCTGTACGTGGTGGGGGATGGTGTCAGCAAAATGGCTAGTGCCTTTACTGCCTTGTAAGGTAGCCAGACTACTGATAAATCTCTGCAGTGGGAAGGATCATTGAGAACAAGCACATCCAAAATGCAATTTTAATTTGTAACCCTATGATACATAAACCTTCAGCAAAATTTTCACCACACCAAACAGCCTTTTGTTTACAGTTGGTTTGGAGGAAAATTCTAGAAAGTTCTGTGTCCCAAATTTGGAACCTGTGGCAGGGCAGAGGTAAGGGATAAGCCAGGAGCACAGAGGCAGAAACAGGACTTTAGCCAAGTGGGAACGAGGGGTGACCACAACAGCAGACCCACTGGAATTGGGGCCAGGTGACAGTTCTGCCTCTTCCTCACTCTGTCCAGGACCTACCCTGCCTTGAAGGCGAGGAGTGTGTCACCTTAATAGCAAGGAGCAGGGTGGCCCCGGATGACCTGCTGGCTATGGTCATTGCTCCAGACAGAGAGGTTATTCAGGCCCTCAAAAATAATGAAAATCATCAAAAGAGAAGGGCTTCTGTGGACCGATCTCTGGAGACGCAAGCAGAGGAGGGAGCTGTTGAGAAGATGTGTCTCTGTGCCGGCAGGTATGGAGAGAAGCTGCACTCCAGGAGAGAATGTGGTAGTGGAAGATTCCCAGAGAGAGATCAGCAGGCTGCACTCGCAGGGCCTGTAGACAAGAGGAAGAAACTACCCAGGGAGCCAGTCTAGGACAGGCCAAGACTCACCAGAAATTGATGTAAACACAGAAGGCAGAAGATGAGGTCATTCCATTTGCCCAGAGGAAAGTGAGGTCCAGAAAGCTGGCTCTCCTTCTCCTGCCCAGGGTACTCCAGGAGAGCCAGGAAGATGCTGCTCCTGTCCTTTCCCCCATGGAGAGGAAATGATGGGCCATAGCACAGACCTCCAAAGCTTCCCTTGCATGGGTGAGCAGCTCACAGCCCGTCAAAGTTGTCAGTCCTCTCAGGGTCCTCCAGTTCCCCCTCCCACAACGTTCTCTCTAAAGGTCCCATCTCCTCATTGTTCTTGCGTGGTGTTATCCATCCCCACACCCCGCCTCACCATGCCTGCCCAGGGTTCAAGATTCACAGAGGAGGTCTACGGCCATACCACCCTGAACGCGCCCGATCTCGTCTGATCTCGGAAGCTAAGCAGGGTCGGGCCTGGTTAGTACTTGGATGGAAGATTCACAGAGGAGGTGTCCCTGGGTGGCTCAGTCAGTTAAACATCCAATCCTAAGGTGTTTTTGGTTTTTTTTTTTTTAAGATTTTATTTATTCATTTGACAGAGAGAGATCACAAGTAGGCAGGGAGGTAGGCAGAGAGAGAGGAGGTCGCAGGGTCCCTGCTAAGGAGAGCCTGATACTCAGCTCGATCCCAGGACCCTGGGATCATGACCCGAGCCGAAGGCAGAGGCTTAACCCACTGAGCCACCCAGGTGCCCTCAATCCTAAGGTTTTGGCTCAGGTCATGATCTCATGGGTGGTGGGATAGAGCTCCTCATGGGGAGTCTGCTTGAAGATTCTCTCCCTCTGCCTCTCTCCCCCACAATCTATTTATCTCTCTCTCTCTATCTATCTCAAATAAATAAATAAATCTTAAAAAAAAAGATTCATAGTGAAAATAGTGACCATCATTTGGGGATGGGGCTGGACCATTCGTGATAGCACAGTCCTCAGATGCCAAGCTTATCACTCTGAGGTGGAATTCAGGCGTGCTGTCAGACAGTGAAAAGGATGGTTGTGTAGAAGTAATTCTTCAGATCACACTCATTTGTGGCTTCCCACGGTGAGGACCCTCTTAAAGAGAAGAGGGGGCTGGAGAAAGACAAGAGGATGGAAAATATGAAGAGAAAGGAAACCAGAGTGAGAGAGAAAACAGAGCTAACAGGTGAGGTCACAGGAGTGTGACATTTTATGAGCACTCTGGAAACAATAGCAAAGCCCTTGAATGAAGAGTGGCCTGGAGAAATAAGCCATGTGTTCCCAGGACTCAGAGAGAGAAAAGTCCAGCAAGTTCCAATGTCCCCACATCAGCTTTCCCAGGAGAACAGCGGAAACAGGGGAGAGATGACCCAGGGAATCTAATCCCAAGCGCCAAGTCTGGGGGGTAGGATGAAGATGACAATGAGGTGCTCACTTCAGCAGCACATATTCTAAAATTGGAAGATGACAGTGAGGTGACAAGGGCAGGCTAGATGGACAGGAGTGACACGCATCCCACAGGCTGGCAGGAGGATGAAAAGAGGTCACACATGATCTCTTAGCAGAGTTCAACAGAGAGGAGAGCACAAGTTTAAGTCCCTTATTGACAACTCTGAACAATTCTGTAGCAAAGTCTTTTGGCCATAAAACCAGACCTCAGTGGATGCAAGGGTTAATTATGGTCATCATTCACCCCACTTAGTTTAAATAGTCAATTCTTTAAAAAAAAAAAAGGATTTTATTTACTTATTTGAGAGAGAGGAGAGAACATGAGCTGTGGGGAGGGGCACAGGCAGAGGGAGAGGGAGAAGCACACTCCCTGCTGAGCAGAGAACCCAATGCAGGGCTCAAGCCCAGGACCCTGAGATCAAGACCTGAGCCGAAGGCAGATGCTTAACCGACTGAGCCACCCAGGTGCCCCAGTATTCAATTTTTTTGCTGCAGAAATGTGCTTGATTGAGTGCTACTCTGGCCTCATGAGGACGCCTGGTAGGGTTAGTTACTCCCTAAAATCTGAAAAATTCTGCATTCTAAAACTTACCTGACCCCAACAGTTTCAGCTAAAAGTCTGTGGACCTATACTCGATTCAGGTTCCCCCTCCCTCTCTACACCGTTATTAGCTTGTAAGCTGTGAACAGGGGGCAACGAGGGCATCTTTGTGTCTGAGCGCGTGAACAGGAGAGGTGGTAACCGAGCGTCCAACATTCTGTAAAAGAGGCACGGGCAGGTTCCGATCTCAGCGGCCAGGAGATGCGGGCGTCTTGTGGGGGATGGAGGTCTCTGAAGAGCAGCAGGTCTTCTGCCAGCACTTGCCCTTTAATACTCTCCCTGGTACCCAGCACCCAGCACCCAGCACACGGAAAAGGGGGAGGGGGTGGAAGTCACGGCTCTGCGGAAAAAAACGAGCCACAACAGAGCTGCAGCTGCCATCAAAGGTCGGCTGCCACCTGAAGCCAGCCGCTCGAAGAGGGCCTGCAGCTGCTGCCCAGGAGGTACTGAGAGTAGGGCCCCAGCACCCCACTGGAGGGGCCAGCTCCACGGAGGCCAGGCATCAGCAACTGGAACGTAGAAAGGGCTCCTGGGCAAGAGCCATGGCCCAGGCACCTCCCTGCTGGCTGTGGATTCTAGGGACCCTGGCGGGGCTCTCAGCGACCCCAGCCCCCAAGCCCTGCCCGGAGAAGCACTACCTGGTCCAGGGAGAGCTGTGCTGCCAGATGTGCAAGCCAGGTGAGAGGGGAGGGCTCGCTGGGAGCTTGGGGGTAAGGGCAGCGGAGAGTGCGTCTGAGCTCAAAGAGAGGAATCCTGTACCAGCCTTGAGGACGGCAGAGAAGCGGCCTTCCTTGGGCCTTGACCCTGGACCTCTGCTTGCAGGGACTTTCCTCATGAAGGACTGTGACAAGCATGGTGAGTCTGCTCAGTGTGACCCGTGCATCCAGGGGGCCTCCTTCTCACCAGACCACCATTCCCGGCGCCACTGTGAGAGCTGTCGGCATTGTAACTCTGGTGAGATGGGCAAGCCTCTGGGGGCCAAGGTGGCAGAGGTGGGTGTGGGGAAGCAAGGAGGAGGGGGCCAGAGCTTGTCACTTTGAGGCTACTGCAAGGGGAGTCAATGTGGGAAAGTGGGGGGCCCTGAGCAGGACACGTACAGGTGTGAGAACTCTGGTGTTACAAGGAAGGGGTAAGCAGAATGTGGGGGGCGGCTGAGAATGGGTGTACCACTCAGATCACCACAAGAAAAAGGAGTAAGTGAGGAAAAGGAAGCAGAAGTGGCCCTAGGTTCCTACATTTCAGATGAGTGACCCCCCCATGGGTGAACTGGCTTGGTCTAGAAGCATGCATTTGTTTGGAACTTGGAGAACATCTTTCTTAGGATTTAATAATACCAGCCAGTGGGGAACATTCTTCTCCTTCTTCTCCTCCTTCTCCTTCTTCTTCTTCTCCTTCTTCTTTTTCTTCTTCTTCTTCTTCTTGGCATAAAAGTCAATTTAGGAAAAGGAATATGTATGCGGCCCATGTTTTTCTTGTTTGTTTTGTAATTTTATCTTTTTTAAATGAAGAAGTGTAATGTCTGCAGCTGTGTTATGAATTCTTATTATTCCTCCAGCTTAGCTAGAATTTCAGAAACTGTATGCCAGCCGGGATAGAGGCACAGACTTTAAAGTGGGCCCTTTGAACAAACATTCCCTCTCAGGACCCTTCTGAGGGCTCTGGAACTGAACCACTACCCTGCTTGTCTATAAAATATGCTTGGGCTCAGTAGGCCTCTTAGACTGTCATATTCAAAAATGAACTAAATAAAAGGTTTTGCCATTGCAAATCAGTCAAAAAACAATAGCTTACATACATAAGTATTCCTCAGTCCACTTAACTCAGAAATCTGTTACTGGATTTTTCTCTTCTTGGCAGCAACCCCAGCAGGGTTAGAATATTGTAGTCAGAGTCTCCCCACTCACTGTAGGCCCCGCCAGGGGGCCTTTTCCCAGCACTGAGCCAGCCTCCCCCTCCCGATGCTGGGCTCCAGACCAGGCAAGCCATGATACTTCTCTGTAAGACTCAGCCCATGGGCCTCCATAGCACCCACATAGCTGCAGGACACCAGGGGGAAGGTGGCCAGGGGGAGGCTGAATAAGCGTGGCCCCTCTGGACCTCAGTGTTCCCCTGAGTAAAATGGAGAAGCGCCAGACATCAGCCTGGAATTGGGGGCACAGGTTATACATGGTGAAGAGAACTCCCAAGTCTCTGGATACTCATCTCTGAAAACGATGGCACTCCCATGCAGAACCAAGCCCAGGCCTCTCTTTAACCCTTCTTCCCCTCAGGCAGATACCCTCCTGACCACCACCTCTGGCGTCTGAGGTGATCTTCCTCGCCTTTGCTTACCTCTTCACCTCTCCCCAGTCCCTGTCACCTCCCCCATCACTGTTCTCCTCCTGTGGACCCTTGTCCAGGCTGGCTCATGATTCCTGGTAAGCCACAAAGAAACGAAATTCTGGTAGCAGCTACTGGTCAGAATTCTGAAAGAAGTGGAATAAGGATGGGAAGAAGGAATCTGTGTCCCTCTCCCTTTCCTGGCAAAAGGCATCTGCTAAAGGAATTGTTAGAGCACTGGTCGTTGTCTTTGGCATCCTCCAAGCCTTCCTTTCTGCACCCCACTTGCCCCGTCAGGGCTCTTCTCCCTGGGTCCCCACGAGGGCACTGTCCCAGGGCCCCACCACGCTGGGCTCAAGCCTGCCCACATCCGGGTGCTGGTGCCTTCCCCAGAATCACTCTCCTATTTTTAACCCTAACCACCTGTGAGCACAAACCCACCCAGTGCCCCTCACATCCTCCTCCCCTAGTACAGTTTTTTGGCAATCAGTCTGCCCCTGACCTCTACACTTGAATAAAATTTACACTGTAAAGCCAAAGTATGTTACTAATCAAGTAACTTTCCAGTAAAGTTTAAAAACCCATCAGGGACCATAGCAGCACTATTGCTGATTGCTTAAAAACTGGAAAATACCCAAATGCCCGTTAACAGAATAGACACATGAATCACGGTATATTCATACAGTGAAATGCTATACCGCATGCGAACGAGTGGTCCGCAGTTACAATATGGATGAATTTCACAAGGGATTGAGGAAGAGGGTCAGACACAAGTGAGTACACATGCATGACTAGACAAATACAGTACAAAAATAAGCAAAGTGACTCGCGGCGTTAGGAAGTCAGGCTGGTGGCTATCTGTGGGTGGGAGGAGGTAGTGACTAGAAAGGGACACTGCTGCTCTTGTTCGTGGCTCCCATCTGAAGCCATTCTCAAGCTTTACACTTGTGACCTGTGTACGTCTTTGTCTGTCTCTTGTACTTCAACGAGAAGTTATCAAACTGCCAGGGAATAGGAGAGAAAATCCTGCAAGCTGTTTCTACTTTTTACAGTTGGCATTTTCTGAACCATGAGTAAAGGGAAAAAACCCAAGTGTTTCCCTTTAATGACACTAGTAATAAAGGCAGAGGCCCTGGGTGACAGGGAGAGAGGGGCAGCCTTTGCCTGATTGGGGCAGGAGTCCCTGCAGCTGGGCCTGGGATGGGAGCTTAGGACAGAACTTAGCAAGCACACCTGGCAGGTCTCTGAGGCCTGAGCTTCTTCCTTTTCTGTCCCCAGGTCTTCTCATTCGAAACTGCACCCTCACTGCAAATGCACAGTGTGCCTGCCCCAAGGGCTGGCAGTGCAGGGACAAGGAGTGTACAGAGTGTGACCCTCCTTCAAACCCTTTGCTGACACTGCCTCGACCGTCTTGGGCCCCGGACCCACACCCACACCCACAACCCACCCACTTACCTTACGCCAAAAGTAAGTTCCGGCCAATGCTTTGTCCAGCCAAGGGGATAAGGGATGCACCCCAAACATCACCCTCCCCACATCAGCTGCCTGGCCAGCTGGTCAGCCTTCCCATCTCCCTGGGCCTCTTAGGGCAGCTGTAAGGCCTTGGGCCTCCCAGGCTTGTGCCCTGGGAGGTTCCCTGCTGCTACCCACCCTGTCTCTTTCTGCAGGGATGCAGGAGGCCAGTACAGTTCCGCAGGTGCAGACGCTGGCTGACTTCAGGTGGCTGCCTGCCACAGCCCTCTCAACCCATTGGCCAGAATGGGGAGTCTTCTCCCCATTCTCTACCCCCCAGGGAGACTGCATACTGGAAAGGGAAGCCAGCCAGAAAGCTCCTAGGAGTAGGGGGAAGAAGGGGAAGAAGCAGAGTCTAGGGATTAGGAAAGAATTTAGTCAAATGGTAGCCGTGGGGGAGGGGTGAGAGAGAGATGGGAGGAGGGGTGACAGGTGGTCTGGGCTGAGGGGAGTCAAGGCTGAGGCCATCTCCAAAAACCCTTGCGTGGTCCTTGCCTATCACAGCCCAAAGGCCCCTGTGCAGCTCAGATTGCATCCGCGTCTTTGTCATTCTCTCTGGGATGTTTCTTGCTTTCACCGTGATGGGACCCCTGTTCTTCCATCAACAAAGAAAATGCAGACTAAGTAAGAGACAAAATACTGGTCTCCAGTCCTGTCCCTGCACCCTACCCTACCACCCCAGCCCCGCTGTCCATGCCTCGAACCTCACCAAAGGCTTGTTCAATGCATATTTACCAATCCTGGCTCCCCCCTCCTCTTCCTTTTCTCTCAGCTAGCAACCCCCTGACAGCCCTCCCCGAGCCTGAACCTCCTTGGCTTATCTCCACTCCATTCACCACGTCCCACCCCCAATGCCCCCCAAGGTTCATCCCATTCTCCTCCCGCAGACAAAGAAGAAAGCCCAGTGGTGCCGGCTGAGCCTTGCCCGTACAGCTGCCCCAGGGAGGAAGAGGGCGGCGCCATCCCCATTCAGGAAGATTACCGAAAACCAGAACCTGCTTCCTACTCCTGAGCTTGCGCACCAAGAAGGCTGGGTGGGCGGGTCATCACTACAATAATTCTCCGCCTCCATCCCACCCCAGCGGCCATCCGCCGGGGCACCGAGACCTGGCATACACACACCCCCACACCCCGACCCCCACCTGCGCCCCCAAGCCGGGGTTTCAGTACCATCCTGTCATCAGGACTCTTTCCTGTGCGCAGACTTGAGAAAGTGCCTTTTGGAGACTGGCACCGACAAGGACGCATGGGGGTGAGATGGAGGGTGGGAAGTGGGCCCCACCCCCACTCCAGTGTGTCCTGGCCCAGCCACCTTCACCCCTGCACTGCATTGGAAGGGTGGGGCCTTAGGTGGAGAACACACTTTCCCCTAGAACCACCACGTGCTCTATCACCAACCTAAAAATTTGACACAATAAAGTGACAGCCAACCACACACCGAAGCTCTCTCCGCGGGCTCAATCTCTCAAGTCTCTCTTTCTCTCAAATTCCAATCTCACGGTGCAGGCCACACCCAGCCTCCTCTCCCAGATCGGGGATCTGAGGGAGGAGCTCTCTCCAGGGCGGACTAGAGTTGGGGCCCCGCCCAAGTCGGGGAGTGGGGATCGCGAGTGGGTGTGGCACCCACAGAGAACGAAGAAAGTTCCCCCAGTAGCCCCTCAGTCTCGCCCTCTCCCCCCACCCCGCTTTTTTCAGCTCCACTTTCTTGGTTGGGGAGCCAAAAGCGTGCATGCAGTCAAGTCAGATCTTGAGATAACCTGAGGATTTGGCGGGGTGCCATGGCGGGGGAGAAAAAGGAGAACAAGGAACAGGACTCTGGCAGGAGCACCTGGTGGCTTCACTCTCAAGCAAAGTCAGCCGCGGTGACAGTCGAAGTGAAAGCGAAAGAGAAGTAGGCCAAGGACTGAAGAGAAAGCAACAGGCTGGCAAGGGTGGTTTGGAGAGGCCCCTCTTCTCCACCCGGGCGGTGCCTGCGGGAAGCCGTGAAGAGGGGCGGTGGGGGATTGGGGGGCTGGGGTACGAGGGGGGCGGGAGCGCTGCCCCCATGGGCACGGAGGAGAAATGGTGCCTGCTGCTGTGCTTGGCTCTGTCCCGGGTGGCGGCAGACCCAGGTGAGTGGGGAGCGCTGGCTGGGGGTGGGAGGGATGGGGGAGGGCACCAGGGAGCCACCACCGCGGTGTGATTCCGGAAGAGGAAAGAGTTGGGGGGAAGGGCCCGGGATGACCTCCTAAGCCCAACAGGAAAAGGCCCGCAAAGTAAGATACCAAAGGTGTTGGGGAGAGGGTAGAAGACTGTGGGAAAAGCCAAATGAAGAGAAGAGGGGCCTCCTGGGTGGATGTGGTGGGGGCCTACCGGAGAGGGCACTGTCTGGGAGCAGAACCTGAAGGGGAAGGGTTCCCCAGCTAGGAAATCCGAGCAGGAGGTGATCCCCGGAGATTTGCGGAGAGGAAGGCCACCGGTAATGGCAGAAAGCACAGCAGACCCAGTGGGCGGGCTGGGAAATCGAGAAGATGGTTGCCACTCAAGTGTCCAGTCTCCTCTTCCGGTGGCAACTTGGCTCATTTATTTGCTTTAGCTGAGAATTCCCTTGACTGAAGAGAGTATTTGGTGCCAGTTGTAGTAATAAACTCTTCCAAGTAAGGCAAATCCAGGATTTTAAATAATTCCTACCAAGTATGTACCTGGAGTTAGCAGGTGCTTCCCAGAAAGGCTGGTGTGGGGTGACAAAAGAGGGACACAGACACAGCTAGGACCCTGCAAGACTTTTACTCCTTCCTTGATGACTCCACAGCTGGGGTAGGTAAGCTGGCACAGAAGCAACTCTCTGGGAAGAGGGTGCTCACCCTGTCTTTAACCTGCAGCAGAAAGGCAGTTGCGGGCAGTGGATGTGGTCCTAGACTGCTTCCTGGTGGAGGAAGGTAGGCACCTTGGAGGTTTTGCCAGCAGTAGGAACATGGTGAAGGCCTTGCTCGTGCTGAGGCAGGTACCAGTGCTGGATGACGGCTCCCTAGAAGGCCTTACCGACTTCCAAGGGGACACGCTGGCTGAAGACAACCCACCTGTTACCTTCGAGGCCTCAGGTAAGAGCCCTGCACTCTGTGTCCTGATCTTTCTGGGCTCCCTCTGCTGAGACAGCCTGGTGCCTAAGTACACCCACTGCGCTGGCTTCCCATGGGCCAGGTGTCCTCCAACCAACCAGACCTCTGTGCTGCCCTTCTCCCCGCAGTGAACTTGGTACAGATTCCCCAGGCCGAGACCTTGCTCCACGCTGACTGCAATGGGAAGGAGGTGACTTGTGAGATCTCCCACTATTTTCTCCAGGCCACTGAGAACGCAGCTTGGTTCATCACCAACGTGCAGGTATCTGGAGGAGGACCTAGTGTCTCCATGGTGATGAAGACTCCCAGGGATGTGGAGAATGGGGCTGTCTTGCACCCCACACTGAACCTGCCCTTGAGCTCCCAGGGGATGATACAAACTGCAGGTGAGAAATTTAAAAGTAGCAATAAGAAAGGTTTTGGGTGTTGTTTTTTTTTCTCAGGTTGTCAGTTATTGCAGAATAGAAGGAGAAGGAACAAGCCCACCTTCATCTACATGAGTCATCTCAAGGTGTCCCCTAGCCTCAGTCCTTTCTCCCAAGACCCAAATAATTGGATTGGGATCATTTTCACCTCCCTAATCTGAGGAAGTGACATGTGATGCTCTATTCGCATATGCTGTCCCTAGCAGTCTTTTTTTTTTAAAGATTTTACTTTTTATTTGACAGAGGGAGAGTTCACAAGTAGGCAGAGAAGCAGGCAGAGAGAGTGAGGGAAGCAGGCTCCCTGCTGAGCAGAGAGTCCAATGTGGGGCTCGATCCCCGGACCCCAAGATCATGACCTGAACTGAAAGAAGAGGTTTAACCCACTGAGCCACCCAGGAACCCCTGTCCCTAGCAGTCTTATTAAGCCAAATACCAGTTGTATCCCAGCGAAAGCCAGCCTGGTCTTGTGCTTCAAGATGATTAAAGCAATGACAGGGATGCAAATTCATTCATTATCTCTTATCAGTAAAACCTGGTCCTTGCCCTCTCCCACCCACATCCCAGCAGGTACAGGATATTGAGAACATCACAATAGATTTCTCTAGAGTTCATCAAACCCAGTATTTGGCCTTGAAAAAGACCCAACCAAGTCTAGAGATTAGGGGGCTACCCTCTATCCTTAGAAAGCCCCAGAACACTTAAAGTTTTCTGTGGTGCAACCTAAATTTATCCTGCCACGTCAGAAAAGAGAGGTTCTCATGTCAGTGTCAACCATAGTCAGCTAGATATCACCCCTTTTATCTTAGGATATTTCAAACCTACAAAAAAGGTGAAAGAATAATGGGGAGTAAATTGGGTAATGAATACCCAATTATTAATATTTTGCCACATTCTCTCTCTTTATAAATGAGAGAATAGATAACTGCCAAACTAAGTAAGTTGCCCATATCTCAACACTTCACCCCAAAAGTTTCCATGCAGAGCATGTATTCCTTTAGAACACAAACTTTATAACCAAAAACAAGGATATTCTCCTTCATAATCACAAAACCGTCACCCCAACAGCAAACCAAGGTGGGGAGCAGTCTACAGTGGTGCAGGCAATCTGGGGGTACAGTGTGCAAAGAGTTCAGCATATTCTCACCATTATGCCATCACCATATTGGCAATCTTGAACACTATCAGTGATAAAATACTCCCTCTTTGCCAGAGCAGTCTGTTCCCATCACCCCCATCACTGCTTGGTACGCCACTGAGCATCAGACCTAAGAAACTGTAAAACTGATATAGTAGTCCTTTCAGTACAGAGTCCAAATTCAAACTTCTCCAGCTGCCCCAATAATGTTCTGCATAGCTTTCTGGTTTGATTTTG
This sequence comes from Neogale vison, assembly GCF_020171115.1. Lineage (NCBI taxonomy): Eukaryota > Metazoa > Chordata > Mammalia > Carnivora > Mustelidae > Neogale > Neogale vison. The sequence goes on along the minus strand of NC_058102.1, from coordinate 102,004,444 downwards.
GGTTTGTTTATTTGTTTTTTTTTTTTAAGGCCAGGATTCAAACAATGATCGTGCATTGTGTTTAGTTGTCCTGTACCTTTAGCTTCCTTTCTTCTTTTTTTTTTTAATATTTTATTTATTTATCAGATAGAGAGTGAGAGTGAGCGAGCACAAACAAGGGAGCAGCAGGCAGAGGGAGAAGCAAGCTCCTTGACAAGCAGGGAGCCGGATGCGGGACTCGATCCCAGGATCCTGGGATCATGACCTGAGCAGAAGGCAGATGCTTAACTGACTGAGCCACCTAGGCGTCCCTCTTCTTTTTTTTTAAGATTTTATTTATTCACCTGACAGAGAGTGAACACAAGCAGGGGGAGCGGGAGAGGGAGGAAGAAGGCTCACTGATCAGCAGAGAGCCCAACATGGGGCCTGATCCCAGGACCCTGAGATCATGACCAGAGCCAAAGGCAGACGCTCAACCAACCAAGCCACCCAGGGCCCTAAGCTCTTAGCTTCCTTAAGTCTAGAACATTCTTCTCCCAGCACTGATATTTGGAGAGTCCAGGCCCACTGTCTCAAAGAGCATCCCACCATTTGGATGTGTCTGATTGTTCCTCATTAGATTCAGGTTTAGCACACTTGGCACAAATACTACCACTGTGTGCTTTTTAAATCTCTTGCTCCTGGGGCATCTGGGTGGCTCAGTGGGTTAAAGCCCCTGCCTTAGGCTCAGGTCATGATCTCAGGGTCCTAGGATGGAGCCTGGCTCTCTGCTCAGTGGGAAGCCTGCTTCTTCCTCTCTCTGCCTGCTTCTCTGCCTACTTGTGATCTCTGTCTGTCAAATTAATAAAGAAAATCTTTTAATAAATAAATAAATAAATCTCTTACTCCTATGTTGTCTTCACAGCATCCTTGCCTTAAGCAGATGGCCTTGGCAACCCTCAGTGACTTGCCCAAGGTCACAAAGCTAGTAAGTGGAAAGAGCAGGGTTCCAAAGCTTTTTCTGCTATTCCAGTGGCCTGACCTGAAGGTCAATGGTAACCCCTAATTTTGGCTATGGACTTGTCTGGTGAGAAGTCCATAGCTTTTGTTAGATTGTCTGGGGGTAAGTGACTCCAAAATAGTTAGGTTTACCATGTGTGCCAGGCTGCCTTTCCAGAGCACCATTTCTCTGTGGTTCCAACTAGTGGGAAATGAGCTCAACTGACCTCATTGTCCAGAGGAGGGGGCAGGGGCAGGCGTGTGCCCAGAGCTAGAAATCGAGTGGGCTGAAGGAGGAAGCAGCCCACAATCACCCTTCTTTTTCTCACTGCAGTGGAGCTCCAAGTGACAACACAGACCCCATCCCTGAATGTCCTGCTGGGGTCCTCAGCCTCCCTGCCCTGTGGCTTCTCCATGGCACCGGGCTTGGACCTGACCCGTGTGGAGTGGCGGCTGCACCATAAGGGCAACGGCGAGCTGATATACAGCTGGACCAGGGGGCGGCGGCAGGCCAAGCGCAAGGGCGCTGCGCTACAGCCTGAGCAGCTACTTGTGGCTGGGGACGCCTCCCTTGCCCTGCCTAGCCTCACCCTGAAGGACGAGGGGACCTACATTTGTCAGATCACCACCTCTCTGTACCAAGCTCAACAAATCATCCAGGTCCATGTCCAAGGTGAGGCCATACTTGGGTCTCCGAGGGAGAGTGGAAGGGATACGTACGCTATGGGAGCGTTTTCCAGGACAGAATCCAACACAAGGGCAAGTCCCCAAGAGGCAGATGGTCACATTGCCATGACCTAACTGCCATCACCATCCTAGAGGCACAGACCATTCCCTGTCAGACTCCAGGAGAATTCCACCAGGCAGTTTCCCAGCCCGGATCCCACCGCCCTATCCTGGCTGGCTGTCTCCCAAGTACCCCAGTCCTTGGGACCATATCCTGAGAAGGAGCAGCAGCAAACTGAGGAGGGGCCGTGGGCGCTGTCTGACTGGCAGGAGTACTTCATCACTGATGTCCTTGAAAACCAGCAGCCTATAGTGATGGGAAGAAGTCAACCTTTACTTGGTTTTACTACTATTTTTCAACTGCCTATGAAAGACGTGCTCCCTTCTGGCCTGCACCCAGGGTGGACTCCTTACACCCACCTTGGGCCCTCCACTGGGGGTTAATTCCATCAGCTCCCACAATCTACTTTCACTCCCAGCAGGAAGAGAAAGGAAGCTTTGGGAGATTAAGCCATCAGGTTGGGGCCCTCTGGCATCTTCTTCCTCATTCTTTCTTCCAGCTTCCCCCAAAGTACGACTCAGCTTGGAGAACAAAACTCTGCCAGCCACCCTCATCTGCAGCATCACTGGCTATTATCCTTTGGACATGACCGTGACGTGGAGCCGAGAGGAGCCAGGCGGAGCCCCGGTCCCAGTCTCTGGCGCCTCCTTCTCCAGCCTCCGGCAAAGCGCAGCGGGCACCTACAGCATTTCCTCCTTCCTGACCGTAGAACCTGGCCCTGCAGGCATCACTTACACCTGCCAGGTCGCCCACAGCTCCCTGAAGCAGCCCCTGGGGGCCAGCACCCAGATCCTCCCACCAGGTACTAGGACTGCCCTCCTTTCTCCTACCTCCATACTTGGGCTCATGGCTCTCCTGCCCCCAGCTCAGTTTCTGGCCTTGTTCTGCTTCCCACAGCACTTTGTTCAACCTCTGCCTCTTGGTTCCCAAAGTGGCAGCCCCCCATCCTAGCTGCCCCCACATCCCAAGACTCCACCAAACCCCAGGTTCCAGGGCCTCAGGCAGTATACTGAGAGCTGGAGACCAAGGGTTCCTGCCCTCAAGGAGTTAGTCAGTTTGTAGGGACTGACACCACGGACGCCAGCTGAGGGAGCTAGCTCAGTGGGGGAGACAACAGCCAAGATGGAAAGATCAGCATATGTGAAGGTCAGATTATAAACAGTCCCAAGAGAACTTGGGGAACTGCACAGCTAGAGCCAAGGGTGTGTGGGAAAAGGAAGAAGTGGCCCTGGAGCTTGAAAGTAATTACATCTAGGGCGCCTGGGTGGCTCAGTGGGTTAAGCCGCTGCCTTCGGCTCAGGTCATGATCTCAGGGTCCTGGGATCGAGCCCCGCATCAGGCTCTCTGCTCAGCAGGGAGCCTGCTTCCCTCTCTCTCTCTCTGCCTGCCTCTCCATCTACTTGTGATCTCTCTCTGTCAAATAAATAAATAAAATCTTTAAAAAAAAAAAAAAAAGAAAGTAATTACATCTATTGAGCATTTACATGAATCAAGCTCTGTACTAAGCAGTTAGCTATATGATCACATGTATTATCATGACTCTCATTTTACTGATGAGCAAACTAGCTCTTACAGATGTCAGGGAATTTGCCCAAGACCACCTACCTAGTAAAAAAGAAAATATGAAAAATGGGCACTAACTGCCCTCCAGCTTTAAACCCTCTACGCTATTAGAGGGCAGATCACAATGGGCTTTCAGGCTGCAATTTCATCCTAAAGTCACAGAATGTCATTGAGAGGTTTTCAACAAGAAATGCAAACACCCAGGAACCATTTGGTGGCTCACCAGACTGCAAGCTTCCCCATAACTGGGGTTTTGTCTCAGCTTACTTCGTTTCCCCAGCTAGTCGCAAAATTTCAGTTTACCTGTCAACAACTTATCTAACTTAAATCTCTCTAAATGTCCCAAGGTGGAAAGGGGTAGGAAAACACATGGACATCCCACAGCCTTCAACAAGTACGAATACTACAGTGTGCCCAGTTCCTAGGTGAAAGCAGAACACTTGCCAAGAGCTCCTTAACCAGGGATGGGGGTGCAAGCGCAGACATGCTCTCTCTCCCCTCCCTTTCTCTCCCTGTTTTGTCCCTCTTGCTGGGGCAGGTGTAGCCTCAAAAATTATTCCAACCTACTGATTCCTGCCTGTACTGTTTTCAACCTACAGAGCAGAAAACAGCCTTTGGAGTCCTTTTGGCCAGCAGCCTCTTCCTTCTTGCACTGCTGTTCCTGGGGCTTCAGAGACGGCAAGGTAAGTCCTGCCCTGCCCCTCCTTACCTGTAGATCAGCCGGCTCCAGCCACCTCCCCACCCAGCCCAGGGATGAAGCCCAAGTGTCCTGAGTTCCAGCCAGTCCCCATACCACAGACCCTGGCTTTTGGGGTTACCTCAATTGAAAACATCCTCCTTCCTTCTTGTTTTCTCCTAGCTACCTCACCAAGATCTGCCAAGACTCTGAGGCCCTCTGGATAACCACCCTCCTGCCTCAGAGCAAAAGGGAACAGTAGTCACATTGTCCCAGAAGGACTCCAGCCGAGTCTCAGAGCTCAAAAAGACCCCAAGAAAGGCATGAAGAAGGCACAGATCCTGGGGACCCTGGCTCTGTGTGGCTCTCTGCCTTCCTTCCTTGTGTCCCTGGGCTGAACACCAAGGGAGAAAACGTGAAGAGGTGAGAGGGTGGTAGAAAGCAGAATGTCTGGGTAGGAGGTTACAAAATGAGCCTATGGTAGAAAAGAAAAAGGGAAAACACTAAGAAAGGAGTAAGTGGGCAAGTCATGACTTCATGGTTCATGAGATGGAGACCTGCATGGGGCTCCATGCTCAGTGGGGGTCTGCTTGAAGGTTCTCTCCCTCTGCCCCTTCCCCCAACTCATGCTCTCATTCCCTCTCTAAAATAAATAAATCTTTTTTAAAAAAAGGAGTGAGTGGAGGGGCAGTGGGACAAAGGGGTGTGGCAGTTGGGCCACAACACACAAGCATTTGAACTCTGTCCAAATAAAAGCCTCTTGTGTCCTTAGAAACAAAGCTCTTCCACTTTCCTGTATTTCCCCACACCAGACCCAACTGAGCCCTGTCCTCAAGCCTTGCCACACCCACTGGCAGAGTGTTCAGGGTATGAAACGAAGACCCTCAGAAGCGGCCCAGGGGCGCCATGTCAGGTTGCTCTGTTTGGAACCCTGAGCCACAATTAAGGTCCTGCTCTTTTGGACAGAGCCTCCCTCATTCAACTGCCAGGGAGAGATTTCTCCTTCCATCCAACTCTAAGATGTGTCTGGTGAGGAGAGCGGAACTCAGCAGAAGAAAACTGGACGTGAGGCTGCTGGGGAACAGGGTGTGTCCACAGAGGCCTCACGTGGGCGCCCCCTCGGACAGGCTGGGCAGCACAAGGACATAGGAAGGAGGCAGAGGGGAGGAGTCAGAGAAAACCTGCAGTGGTTTCTGATGTGATATGTGAGATGCCCACTCGACTTCCTGTCACCACTTCCTCTCACTAGCACCTGGAAGAGTTGGTTCGCGCCAGGTACAGACGCAGAGCAGAGACCACTTCCTCTGCCAACACATGGATCTTTTATCTCGAGAGTGCCACACGGCACCTGTAAGCCAGCCTTCCGGCCTCACGCAACAACACACCGTAAAAAGGAAAAGAACCCCTCCCCCGCCCCTCCTCAGTTACTCCAACCCAAACAACAACCAAGTCAGTTTAGTGGTAGGAATTTATATATATATATTTTTTGCCTTTGTTCAGAATACATGAAATCGGTAAATATGTCACATGCCTTGAGTGGAAGTACAACAGTTATTATTCTGTACAAGTATGAGGTTGGGGGTAGGAAAAAAGACAGAAGTGATGACAGACACACAGTGGAAACCCCACATCGCCTCATGGCAAACCAAGGAAGAAGGGGATGTGGGAAGCTCGGCTTCATTTGACTGCAAAGTCCCAGGGTTTGGTTGCATATTTGCTCATGCACATGGGTGGTGGGAGGGAAGAGGGACAGCAAAGACACAGAAGAGGGTACAGGGTGGGGTGAGAAAGAAAGGAGAAGGCCAAACATCCCCAAAAGAACAAAGCCAACTACATCTGGTGAGCCTCAGAGGGACAGAAACCCAGGAAAGAATTCCTGTGACAGGGCTGGGTGGGCCAAGAGGGCGAATTTGCTCCAGGCTCAGGACACATCGAGGACAGTGGCAGTTCTTCTCCAGCGGTGACCCCCCTGCATTAGGCAAGGAGGAGCCCAGAGGAGATTGGAGACCTTCGAGGGGGCCGTTGGGAGGGTACACTGACTGCTTTCTTCCAGCTCTTCAGTCCTGCCCTGGGGCAGGACGAAGGGAATGTGGGAAACAGGGGCAAAAGGAGAGGAAGGATGGTTTTGTGCAATGAAATGCTGCTGCATGGAAAGGAAGCACCCAGACCCAGCCCGGCCTGGCCTGGTCTGGCCTGGCCTCAGCCTCTTCCTGCTTGTGGGCTGGAGGACGGGAGGAATAAGGGGTCATGGGTGTTCCCCCTTGCTGCTCCCAGCCTTCCTCCTTCCTTCATGCCTGGGTCTGTCCCACTCCATAAGCTATCCTGAAGCCCAGCTGTGGCCTCCCACCCTCAGGTTCCACTGTCTCCCCCATAAACCATGCAGAGAGGAAAGGGAAAGAGGCAAAGTGGAATTCAGAAGGGTACAGGTGGTTCAGAAGGGGAACACAGCACAGGAAGAACAGACAGGTGGCTCTAGATAAGAGGGCCCATAATGGCACAGCAGTGCACATGCGCACCTGTCCACAAACGGTCCCCCCTCCCACCCAAGACCGGTCGGGGGGGTATACTGGACTTCTCAGAATACTCAGAAATCTGCCAGCTTCAGGAAGGACCTCCAGCCTCATCCTTATCTTTGGAAGTACATGGGAAGGGTGTAGAGGAAAGCAGTCCTGGAGAGCCCAGGTATCCTCATTTCTAACACCTCACGCTTTATCAAGGGGAAGGGAGAAGTGGGACCCTCCCCAATGAGCTGGCAACAAGTGGCTTCTTCCAAGCTTGTTATTTTCAGATTAGGCCCTTGACTTGTTGTCTCTCTATAATTAATACTTGTTCTCTCCAACAATTAAAACTAACTCAGAATCCCCAGCTTTGGCTCTATGAAATTATTTGGTGCTCTCATAAATGATACAGAATCCTGCAGAAAATGTGGACGAGAGACAACCCCTTGTAGTTATGAGCTTAGAGGGCTGCTTCTAGGATGGGAATGAAGCTGGTCCTTTTGCAATTAAGATGCCTTCTGTAGGTCTCCAGAAAACAAAGCAAAAGGCTGTACAATCCCTGATGACAGAAAGTCTCGGACAGATCAGAAATAAATACAAAAACAGATTTGACTTTCCAAAAGGGCACTACCCCAGAACCAAGTTGGACTTCGGGCCCACCCCAGGCTCCTTTTCAGGTCTGGCCTAAGAGAAGAGCCCCTAGTGATCAGTGCAGTCCTGAGTGAGCTGCCCTTCTCCCTGCTGTTCTCAGCCCCCTCCCGCCAGTGACCTGGCCTTTCCTGGTGACACCATGGGAACCAACACCCTTCTCCTTCCCCAATCTGAACAGCTTCTTGGGCACGTCACCTGGGCTACACCCCTTCCTCTTCTCTTGGCCTCCAATTCTTTTTGGCTTTGGGGGAACTTGAGAGCACATAAGAAGGGGGTAGGGAGGTGCCAGCTGTGGCTCTTCAGGGAGTTACTTCGAGACTGTGCCACGAGCAGCAGTTCTAGTGTTGAGGGACACAGTGCAAATGAGAGCAACAGAAAAGGAGGAATGGGCGATGGAGAAGCCAGGACCGGATGGAGGAAGGTAGATGGGGACGTTCGTTGAGAGAGCAAACAGAGGGAGAGGGATGTGAGTTTGGATGGCAATGGAGAACAGGGAGGGGTGGCACATTCTCAAGTAAAAAAGTAGACTGGACACAGGAATCAGGAAGTCCCAGATGGAAAAGAAAAAGAGACAGGAGAAAACAAGAGGGCAAATTACATCAAGTTACTAGACATTCAGGCCTTTCAGTCACAGGTGTCCCAATCCCATGGTCTCCCTCTGACCCAAGCCAGTGACAAACAGCACAGCCCCACTTCCTCAGAATAGGAAGGACCATCTTCCCATGAGATCTTGCAGAGGGAAGGCTTGTCCATCAAGGAAGTCCCTTGTCTTTGCCCTTCCTCCCTCCCAAACCAGTTGACAATCCCACAGCAGTGATCTCCATACCTCAGTGAGAGCTGCCCCACTCCCCAGGCAGGCAGGCAGGCAGGGCTGGGAGAAGACTCCAGGACCTTCCCACCTCTTCACCCCACCAGCAATCTCAGCGATACTTACTTACAATAACTACCACGATGATGGCACAGATAGCTCCCAGCATGATCATCATCTGAGGAAACAGTGACATAAAAATGGGTCCTTGGATTTGGGGAAGAGGAAAGAGGATGTTCCCACTAGAGACGTGGGAAAAGAACTTCCTGCATCCTGGGGACAGTGGAAGAAACCACTCATCCCCCAGGAAATAGGCGGGCCCAACCCTCCAGTTCCCCATGAGACAACCACCCCTGCACCACAGCTGAGGCTTCCCAGAAACATCTGAGCATCTATGGCTCACTCCATCTCGCTTAGCTCCTTTTGCCTAAAGCTTTGGATCTCAGATACTGGATCTTTAGTCAGTTGGTTCATTTTCCATTGTGAAGTATTCACCTTATTCCTAAAAGCTGCAGGTATTTAAATATAGACCTATCCTAGCCACCGAGTTAATGTTGGCTGTGTGTGGGGAAGGATGAGGCAACATTTTCCCAGGCGTCTTTGAGGGAAAAGCAGCCCAACTGACCACTTCCCAACTCCTCAGGGTATGGCTGGCACCCAGTTAGTGGTTCTGAGCACTCTAGCCTACCCTGGTGGCCAATTCTGGGTACTGCATCTCAAGGAGGCTTTCCGATTTCCTCCCCTCAAGGTTCCTCAGTGCCCCAGGAGGTGAGGAAGGTAGAACTTGAGCATTTTCTTTTCTTCCGGGAGTTGAGGCCAGGAAGAGAAGGCAGAGAGGACAAGAAAACTCACCTTGCAGTCTTTCCACCAATACTTCCTCTTTAGCTTGGCAGCGCTGGTCTCAAATCGTGACGCTCCCACTTGCAAGGCGTCAGCTCGGTCATCTAGCTGTGACAGTATCTCATCTCTCTTCAGGACCTTGTCCACATTCACACGCATGATGTCCACCACCTGAAGGGGTGCAGAAACAAAGCTAGTAAGCTTCCCTGCTAGAGACGGGTGAAAAACAACAGAATCTCAAGTCTGGTCCTGTGTAACTCAGGGATGACTTGCTTCCAAGAGCTTTTAGGCACCCCTTTATTTTAAAAAAAAAAAAAAAAAAAAAAAAAGGTTCTAAACTTCCATCATCTGGAAACTCTCAGAGAAAAAGCTTTCCACTTACTTCCTCCACTTGTGCCTGGGTTTGCTGTAGTCGTCTGTTACTGGTCGTATTAGGAGGAGGGCCAGGGGGCCCCCCTCCTGGGGCAGTCCCTTCTGCCCCTTCAGTGGGAGGCTGAGCTGGAGCAGACCTGTGGAGGGGAAGGGGACCGAGTACACAAAGTAACTGAGACAAGAAAGGAATCACATGCTTTCTGGCCCCATATGACAAACGCTATGGTGATGAGGCTCCATGCAACCAGAAGGGATTCTAACTTCTTGGCAACACCAAGGAGGGAGATGCAGCATAGAGGAAGAAGCAAAAGATGAAAGATCCTGTAACAACATTTAGGAGGGGTTCAGGGACATTCAGGGTGGCATCAAGAGATCTTCTTTGGGGAAAAAAAAAAAAAAAAAGAGATCTTCTTTGGGGCTATCCTTTGCCCTAAATTCAAACATCCTCTGGCACAATGGCTACAGGGAAAAAGGTGCCAGCCTTGAACTAAATGGCACTTCCCTGACTGTGAGAAAGAAGCCTTTTGGGGCCCCTGGGTGGCTCAGTCATTGAGTGTCTTCCTTCGGCTCAGGTCATGATCCCAGGGTCCTAGGATTGAGTCCCTCATCAGGCTCCCTGCTCTGCAAGAAGCCTCCTTCTTCCTCTCTGACTCCCCCTGCTTGTATTCCCTCTCTCACTGTGTCTCTCTCTGTCAAATAAATACATAAAATCTTAAAAAAAAAAAAAAAAAGAAGAAGAAGAAAAGGGAAAAAAGAAGACTTTCACATGAAGTCAAACTGGAAAATTCCTATTCAGGTTAAGAGAAATTCATACAAAAAACTAACACTTACAGACCAAACAGCTCTTTTATGCAAACCCTAAAGAACACAAGCAAGTTGACAGACTCTGCTTAGGGGAATTGAGCTGCTGTTTCACACAATGATTAGTATATAGGAGCAGCTGTAAGGAAATCTTGGAGAATCACCAAAGGCAAGGCTTCTGTAGGTAGATTTAAGTCAGGACTGTTCACTTGCTTTGTTTTTGGCAGAGAAGATGGGTGTTTCACTTAGATAAACCTGGGGTGCCAGGCAATGGTCTTAGTTATGAAACTGTTCCAAGAGCACAGACAGGAATCAAGAATATGGGTAATGGTCTTTGACATACATGCATCATAGAGCGTGTCCCTTCCTTTTCTAGATTTGTCATCAAGTGTCAGGAAGCTCCCCTAGTTCTTCATGTCCCAAAGAGAAATCTTGGTTAGGGTCTTTCTTTCCCTTAGCCTTAGAAAGAATGAATCTAGTGGAGGTCTTCAAGATAAAATCCTTTCCATGTCCCAACACATGGAGACTAAATTCACCTTCTGAAGAATTCCCAGAAATCTAACCTAAGGCATGAGATTTTTCTCTCCCAAGAAAGAATATACCAACAGAGGGAGAGGCTCTCAAACTTGATGGAGAATAGAATCTCACAAAGCATACCTCACAGGAGCAGTCTAAGAGTAAATGCATTAAGAATTAAATCATCACAAAAAGGAAATGCCTGACTACTCACAACAGAACCGATACCCAGAAAATTCTTCCTAAGTGATTTTTTTTTTTTTTTGGACTAAAAAGATTAGAGAATAACTCTTCACAGAGGCTTTACTAGCAGACTATACCCAACTCAACCCCATTAAAGAAATCACTTTCTCATCTCCCTCTAAAGCACAAAGAAAGAAAAAAGATACAAAGTCATGGAAGGCAGAAGACTCTTGTGTTACTACTGAGCTAAGCAATCTAGTTCTCTGAAAAGTGGAAAACTCAGTGAGTAGGTAGCAGACAGTATTTGGTCTTGGAAGCAGTCCAGGATGGTCGCACCAATGACAATTTTAAGGTCAGAGACCTCGTGATGCCTTGCTTGTCACCATGCTTTCCCCATTTCCTTCAGCTCATCCCACATGTGTGCTGTTGGGAACCAGTACATCCCCCTCCTCCCCAGTGTGTGGGAGGAAAAAATGGAATTTTAGGGCTTGGCCAAAAGGCACAGAAAATCACATACAGTTAAAACCGCAGAAATCAGAACTGAGCTACTCTGGGAGGCCTGGGTATCTCAGTCGGTAGAGCATCAGACTTTTATCTGAGGGTCCAGGGTTCAAGTCCGGTTCAGGCGGTAATCAGTACTTTGGGGTGACTGGGTGGCTCAGTGGGTTAAAGCTTCTGCCTTCAACTCAGGTCATGGTCCCAGGGTCCTGGGATCGAGCCCTCCATCGGGCTCTCTGCTGAGCAGAGAGCCTGCTTCTCCCTCTCTGCCTGCCTCTCTGCTTACTTGCGATCTCTGTCTGTCAAATAAATAAATAAACTCTTCAAAAAAAAATGCAGAAATCAAATAGAGAAAAAGCAAAATGGTTATAAAGCATTTGAAGGGACAATTTCACTTACTATTTGTTGGGAGTTGGGAACACTCAGCAATAAAACATCCAGGGGTAGTCATAACTCATACGTCACATTAATAAATCTTTTCCCCTTTTTGTCACTAAGAGAAGCAACACAAATATATCTAAGAGAAGCCAGGACTCCAGACAATAATAAGAAAGAAAAGTCTCTATTAAATATATGGTGATCCTGAGAGGGATATACTTCATTCGTCTTGCCACAGTTCTCCCTCAGGATCTTGGGACGCTGGTTGTGTTGAAGATGGTCAGACACTAAATTGAATTGTTGGAGGAAGTCAGGGATCCTCAGTTCTATTTCTCTTCCAATTTGGCCTGGTCCGGATGACGGGAAAACACCTCCTATACAGGTGGCCTTGAGATGAATGGCTGCTTGGAACCACATGCCACGGCCCCCTGAGTCTTTCTGAGCTGCTCACCTGGCGCCAAAGAACTGTCGGATAAGTTCTGGATCCTTGCTCACTGCTAAGAGGGGGTGGGCGAATAGGGTAACACGGCACGGATGGGTCGAGGGGCATACATAAATCCAGAGATCGCAGAGCAACTCAAGTTACTAACTGGCGGGTGGACTCTTTACTGTTTCCAGAGGCCCTAAGTACAGATTCGATCAGACAACAAGAAAGGATCTTGAACCCCCCCCCCCCCAATGTCTCTCCATGCCCCACCTTCGTCCGGTCCCGGGCTTCACTGTTACCGAGACTTGAACAGGGCGCCCCGCAAGCCAGAGGAGAGAGTGCCATGAAAGTGGGACCCCCGCGCCCCTACCCGCGCCCGTGGGGTGCTGGCTGTGGCTGCTGCAGGAATGGGGTGCTGCCCTTCCTCCCTAGGGGCGGCCAGGTCTGGGGGCGGCGCGCGGTGGTGGTTCCCCGCGTCGCAAGCAGCTGCTGCAATGCGCCATTTTCCGTCCCGCAGAGTCCGGCCTGGGGGTGGGAGTTAGCAAGGAGGTGTCGAGCCCCCCACACCAGGGGCAACTCACATTTCTGTGGCTGTTGAGGGATCCATCTTGTCTCCTGAGGCTGCGGCCAGATACCTGGCCGGGGAAACGCTGCGGCTGAAGTCTACGGAGCCGCCAAACTCCGCCTCCACCTAAACACCACAGCTCCAGTTGCGGTACAACTTACCGCAGCTACCGCGCGGGTCCCACACTTTATTAGCGTCGGCCACGCCTCCCAGTAACATCGACAACGCCGCGGCCCAATCAACGCGCAGGACAGGCGTCAGTCCAGAAGCCAAGCCCGACTACGGCCGAGCCCCCGCAGCCCCAGCAAGTTGGCCAATCCCAGCTCTCCTCTCACAGCCCGACTCCGGGAAGGAGCGGTGGCCGAGGGGATCGTTCACTGACCACTACGACTATAGTTTTGCTTACCAGTCTAAGGGCTGAGTGGAAACAGGTTCCTGCTCTCTGGAAGGGTGGTGCCAATAGTTTGATTTAGGGCTCTTGGGCCCCTGCCAGCCAATCGCGGAGCCGTTCCTAAAGTCCGCCCACGGCCCCTAGCTCCAGCCAATCAGAGGCGCGGGCGGGCCCCACCAGGCTGTCGCCCAACCTGAGAGTGCTAGGTAAGAAGGCGGTACCGCGGGGCGCGCAGACCCTACCTTCCCACCCCCTCACAAACAGCTCAGAGGTGTAGAATTCATGGAGGCAGAGCCGCGGATCGCGTCACCCAGTTCCCCGCGCGGAGACTTCATTCATCTTTTTCCTTCAGCATAGCCAGCAAGCTCCTCACGCGGTGTCTCCTAAAACGAACAACCCGTGCACGCCCTCTCCCCCTCTCCCTCCCACGCAGGTCTTCACATCGACTCCGTCGCCCAAACCACCTGGAAACCACCCTAGATTTCCTTACCCGTTCACCGAGGTCGATTTTCATTCTTAGGATTCGCTCCCCTCGTATCACCGTCCTGCTCTCACTTTATTATTATTATTTTTTTTACAAAGATTTTATTTGAGAGAGAGAGAGCGCGCGAGTGAGTGCGCACGTGCAGGGGGAGCAGCAGGCAGAGTTGGAGAGAGAAGCAGGCTCCCTGCCGAGCAAGGAGCCTGATGCGGGACTCGATTCTGGAATTCTGGGATCATGACCTGAGCTGAAGGCAGCCGCTTAACCGACTGAGCCACCCGGGCGTCCCCCTGCTCTCACTTTAGACTATTACCCTTGCCTGGACCCACTGAGTTGTAAAACTGAACCGTTATTGTAGCTCCCGCTAAGGATAAAAAAGGTGGCAAATGAACTGATGCCACGCTTTCTTATAACTTTGATTTTTTATTTTATATTTATTCAAAGTGTAGACTTATATAGATACAGGTTTTTGTAATAGCTCACTCTAGTGCGTACATAATAAGGAAATTTAAAAAGAGTAACATGGTAACGGTATTCCCAAAACTTCATATTCAGAGCCTCACGCCTATGATTCCTTTTTTTTTTTTTTTTTTTAATACTCAGCCTTAGATGTCCATGATTGTTCACACAATGTAGTCCTCTGTGCATGCCATCAAGGGCTTTGGTGATGTAGCATTTCTTAAGAGTGTTCCTCTTCTGTCTCTAAAATTTTCTTCCAAGCCTCAGACACCCGTTTTGCACTTTTTGATTCTTCTGAGTAGGTGTGACAGTCTGGCTGATAGTTGTAATGAAATATCCCAATTTCCCAATTTAGATGTTAAAGTATAAACAAAATGCCTCCTAGAATCCAGGAAATGTATCTTTCTGATTCTAGTCTTGCCCTCCCTCATATACATCTTCTAAGAAACCACCAGGAAGATCTATCCAAATGTCACAATCCTTAAACTCTTAAACCCCACCCAGTCTCCCTTGAAGGGGCTCCTGGGTGGCTCAGTGGGTTAAGCTTTTGCCTTTGGCTCAGGTGGTCTGCTCAGGGTCCTGGGATGGAGCCCCACATACTCTGCACAGCAGGGAGCCTGCTTCCACTTCCTCCTCTCTCTCTGCCTGCCTCTCTGCCTACTTGTGATCTCTGTCTGTCAAATAAATAAATAAAATCTTAAAAAAAAAAAAGATATTTATTTATTTATTTGGCAGGGTGATAGAGAGTACAAGTACGCAGAGAGGCAGGCAGAGGGAGAGGAAGAAGCAGACTCTCTGCAGAGCAGGGAGCCCAATGTGGGGCTTGATCTCAGGACTCTGGGATCATGACCCGAGCCGAAGGCAGACCCTTAACCAATTGAGCCACCCAGGTGCCCCAAAATTAAGATGTTTTTAAACTTGTTGAAAAATAATTGTAGATTCACATAAGATGGCCTCCATCTCCCTTCACCTAGTTCCCCACAGTGGTAACAGTACAGTATTTAAACCAGGAAATTAACATTGGTACAATCCACAGAGTTTATTCATATTTCACCAGTCTTACTTACACGCATTTGTTTGTGTTTTTATGTAATATGTGTGTAGATTCCCGTAACCACCACAATCACCATATAGAACTATGACATTACAATCAGGCTCCCTTGTGCTATCCTTTTATAGCCATATCTACTCCCATCCCTAACGCTTATCAGCCACTAATTTGTTCTCCATCTTTATAACTTTATTTCAAGAATGTTACATAAATGGGATCATACAGTATGAGACCTTTTAAGATTGGCTTTTTTCCTATTTTTGCCTATGGATGTCCAATTGCTCCAGGACCACTTGTTGAAAAAGTACCCCTTCCTTCATGATGCCTTTGAAGTCCATCCAACTTATCTATCAATAGTTTTCTTGCTGAGTAGTATTCTGTGGAATGAGTGTGCCATAATTTAACTATCTACCTCACTAAAGGACAAGTGCAATTATTGGGTAGGAAAGTAATGACATGTTTAGTTTTAGAAGAATCTGCCAAACTGCTTTCCACAGTCACTTTATCAATTACCAGCAATGTATAGGGGACCCAGTTTCCCCCCATTTTCACCAACATTTGGTGTTGTCAGTAGTTTCTTTATTCTTGCCATTTTGGTAGGTCTGTAGTGATATATCATTGTAGTTTTAATTCTCATTTCTCTAGTAGATGATGATGTTGCACATGTTTTAATGTGTTTTTTGCCATCCATTTATCCTCCTTGGTGAAGGGTCTGTTCATGCCTTTTGCCCATTTTCTAATTGGGCTACCCCCTCCCTTTTTTTTTTTTTTTAAATAACTATTGAGTTTTGGAACTTCTTTATGTATTCTAGATAAAGTACTTTGTCTGATAAGTGCTTTCTCCAGGTCTGTCATTTGTCTTTTTATCCTCTTAAAGGGATCTTTTCATAGAGCAAAGGTTTTTGGTTCTGTTAGGATATAATTTATTAACTTCTCCTTCTATGGATTATCCTTTTGATGTAAAGTCTAAGAAGCTTTGCCTAGCCCTACACCCTGATGATTTTTTTCTTATTTTATTTTCTTTAAGTTGTATATTTCTATGTTTCACATGTAAGTCTGTGATCTATTTTGAGTTCATTGTTGTATAAGGTGTAAAGTTTAGGTCAGGGTTCATTTTATTGCCTATGGATGTCCACCTGGTCCAGGACGATTTGTTGAGAAAGCAAACCTTTCTCCATTGAATTGCTTTTGCACCTTTGTCAAAAACCAGTTTGGCAACAAAACCTAACAGCACACCTAAAGGAGCTGGAAAAGGAACAAAAAAGAACTTATCAAACTCAACACCCCCAAAATAAATAATCCAGTTAAGAAATAGGCCAAAGACATGAACAGACATCTCTCCAAAGAAGACGTATGAATGGCTAACAGGGGGCGCCTGGGTGGCTCAGTGGGTTAAGCCGCTGCCTTCAGCTCAGGTCATGATCCCAGAGTCCTGGGATCGAGTCCCCCATCGGGCTCTCCGCTCAGCAGGGAGCCTGCTTCCCTCTCTCTCTCTGCCTGCCTCTCCATCTACTTGTGATTTCTCTCTGTCAAATAAATAAATAAAATCTTTAAAAAAAAATAAAAAAAAATAAATGGCTAACAGATGCATGAAAAAATGCTCAACATCATTCATTATCAAAGAAATACAAATCAAAACCACAATGAGATACCACCTCACAATGATCAGAATAGCTAAAATTAACCACTCGGGGAAAAAACACAGACGTTGGGGAAGATGCAGAGAAAGGGGAAACCTCTGAAACCACTGTTGGGAATGCAAACTGGTGCAGCCTCTCTGGAAAACAGTATAGAGGTTCCTCAAGAAGTTAAAATAGAACTATCCTATAACCCAGCAATTGCACTAAGTATCCAAAGGATACAAAAATACTGATTCAAAGGGGCATGTGCACCACAATGTTTACAGCACTGCTATCAATAAGAACCAAATTATGGAAAGAGCCCAAATGATGATGTCTATCAACTGATGAATGGATAAATAAGTGGTGATACACACACACACACACACACACACACACACACACACAGAGGAATATTACTCAGCCATCAAAAAGAATGAAATCCTGCTGTTTGCAACAATATGGATGGAACTAGAGTATATTATTTTATGTGAAATAAGTCAGAGAGAGAAAAATACCATTTGATTTCACTCATATGTGGAATTTAAGAAACAAAACAGAAGAACATAGGGGAAGAGAAGGAAAAATAAAATAAGACAAAAACAGAGGGAGGAAAACAGTAAGAGACTCTGAACTATAGAGAACAAATTGAGGGTTGCTGGAAGGAAGGTGAGGGGGAATGGGCTAAATGGGCGATGGGCATTAAGGAATGCACTTGTTGGGCATCAGCTGCTTCTTTCAGCTCAGGTCACGATATCAGGGTCCAGGGATTGAGCCCCACATGAGACTCCCTGCTCAACGGGAAGTCTGCTTCTCCCTTTCCCTCTGCCCCCACCCCTGGTTCATGATCTCTCTCCTCTCCTTACTCTAATAAATAAATAAAATATTTTTAAAAAATAAGAGGAGGGCATTTAGGATGAGCACTGAATATTATATGTAAGTAAGGAATCAGTGAATTTTACTCCTGAAACCAATACTGCATTATATGTTAACCAACTTGAATTTAAATAAAAACTTGAGGGGAGCCTGGGTGGCTCAACGGGTTAAGTGTCTGCCTTCAGCTCAGGTCATGATCTCTGGGGGTCTGCAGTAGAGCCCTGCATCAGGCTCCATGCTCAGCTGGGAGTCTGTTTCTCTGTCTTCTTCTCCCTCAGTCCTTCCCCCGCAACTCATGCTTGCAAATAAATAAATAAATAATTTTTTTTCAATTTTTTAAAATAAATAGGGCGCCCGGGTGGCTCAGTGGGCTAAGCCTCTGCCTTCGGCTCAGGTCGTGATCTTGGTGTCCTAGGATCCAGCCACATAGGGCTCTGCTCAGCAGGGAGCTGCTTCCCCCTTCTCTCTGCCTGCCTCTCTACTTGTGATCTCTCTCTCTCTGTCATATAAATAAAATCTTTAAAATTCTTTAAAATAAATAAAGACTTGGAAGAAAAACATAAAAAGGTATTATTATTATTTCCCTTTAAAAAATCAGTTTGGCATATTTGTGAAAGTCTAATTCTGGGTTCTCTATTCAGTTCCACTGATCTGTGCTTCTTTTTCCTTCTGCCAATAACACACTGCCTTAATTACTATAGGTACATAGTAAGCCTTAACATCATATAGAATTATTTCTACCACTTTACTGTTCTTTTTCAGATTGTTTTAGCTATTCTAGATTTTTTGCCTTAAAAGGTTATTTTTAAATGCTTTTATGAGCTGATAAGAAAATATAGATTGTGTGACCAAAACGTAAGTTAAAGCTGGTACTCAGAGAGATATGCTAAGCACTGTAAGCTAGTTTTGCCTTATGGACTTTGCTCAAAAGTTGAATTTAGGTATGTTGATGGCCTCACTGGATGCCACTGTGGCAGAGGAGACAGAGCTCAGGGCTTTTCTAGGGTTAGAAATCTAACAGAAGTTCCCCACCATAAAGTCAGAACCCCTATATTGTCATGGAAGAGTGGATTTAAAGTATACTCACACCCACACTGCCTTAGGGAACGCCATAGAAAATTGCTTGTCTGGAACCTAGGTGCCTAGTGGAGATCTTTTACCTTTTTTTTCTTTTAAGTACTAGCAAAGAATTTATAATGCCAAGCATCGCTTTTCTGCCAAATGTTTTGTTGATCTTAAAAACAAAATGGCAAGAATTTAAATTAGTTTTAGGTTAATAGTGCCACCAAGCACCAGGCGGGAAGCAATGCATTTCTCTCCAGATGAGCTCATCATCAATCCAGGCCCTGGGGAATTTCCACAGATACAGTTCCAAGAAATGCAAATGGTGATCAAAAATTGCAAACAAATAAGGAACAAGGTTCTAAGAGCAAGAGCCAGCAGAGATAGAAATAGGAAATAAGAAAGAGTTGGAAAATGAAGCCAAATTGTCCCATGTCTGACTAATACGAGTTCAAAAAAAGAGAAAACGGGATATGAGATAAAATGAGAAAACGGGATTATAAGAGAAATACAAGAAAATTTTCCTGAATTGAACAAATCCTTCTGGATTAAATAATGTGCTGTGTGCCCAACACAAAGTAAATAGAAGCATATCAAGACACATTTTTATGAAATCAGAATGTTAGGGAAAAAGAGAAGATCCTAAAAGAATTCAAAAAAGGGTGGAAAAGGGAACAGGAATCAGAATGGCATCTCAATACAGTATTAGAAGACAGAAGACAATGTGGCAGTGCCTTTAAAATTCTGAAGAAAAATTACCATTAATCTAGAATTCCATACCAACCAAACTATCAATATAGGATAATATAAAAATAAAATAAATAAATATCAAAAAGTAGAATATAGATTTCTTTCAGCATCAAATTCTTACCTCTCTTTTCAAGTAGGTTACTAGACTATGTGCTTTGGCAAACAAGAAAGAGAAAGGCCATAGATTTAGGGAGTGGAATGCTGGATCCACACACAAAACAGATGAAAGAAAATCCTTGGAATGGTAGCTGTGCCACAGACCCAGAAACAACATGTCCTAAATAAGAATATAGAAAAAACTGCAAGAAAGTCTCCAGAGAAAAAAACTGTTAAAGTATCTGACATGTTAAATATTTGAAAAATAATATGAACAAGTATTTTTGTAGGTCTGATGATACATATGGGAAAAAAATTAGAGCTAGATACATAGAAAATTATATAAAAGAAAAAAAGGCAATTATTAATTCAAGGAAAAATAAAAAGTTAAATAAGAAATAGAAGTTACTTCACATTTATGTCAATTGATTTTCAACAAGGGTGCCAAGACTATTTAACGGAGATGGAATAATCTTTTCAACAAATGTTGCTGATACAACTGGATGTCAACATGCAAAAGAATGGATTTGTATGCCTACCTCTCACCATACACAAACATTAAATCAAAATGTATCAAAAACTTATGTTATGCCTGAGTTTTCACATCTGAGAGATCATTGAGGAGACAACACAGATGTAATCACACGAGGGTTTATTTGACAAGCTTAAGCTTTGGCCCAAGTATACCCGACACAGTGGAGTAAGGACTTGGACCCCGAACCAGATTACAGCCAAAGTTTTTAAAGGCAGAGTAGGGGTGGACTCAGCGGTGGGTGAGGACAAAGGGGGTGTTCAGAAGGGCTATCAGGGTAAAGAAGACTGTCAGGATATTGGAGGCCTGGTTATTATCAAGCCAAGGCCATTTTTCCCTCTAATGAGGCACTAATATGAAGACAGTTGGGAGTTTCCTGGTGGAATGTCACATTCCTTCTATCAAGCATCCTTGTTAGTGAGATTTAGGTTTAGAAGAAATTTAATTTTCTTTGTTGTAAATCTCTAGGACATTTGTAAACTGAGGGAGACTCCTGTCTTGCAGGATTGTGATCTCTGCAAGTTAACTATTTGTTCACATAAACTACTGAGGGGAGGGGAGCGGGTGGAGAGGGGGTGCAAGGTGCCAGCTTTTGCTTTGTCAAGATGGCTGTACTTATGTCAGGGCTAGACTCGAAGTGGGTACAGTTTTGTTTTTCTTGGCCTCCGCACTTAAATGTAAGAGCTAAAACTATAAAAGTCTTAAAAAAAACCGTAGTTATATGTCTCAAAAGTAGATATGAAAATGTTCAGTAAGCACAAGAAAAATGCTTTACATCATCACCCATCAGGGAAATGCAAATCAAAGCCAAAGTGAGATACTGCTTTATGCCCACCAGGATAACTATAGTGGAAAAAAAACAAAAACAAAAACAGATAATACCAACTGTTGCCAAGCATGTGGAGAAATTAAACCCTTATACACTGCAGGTAGAGAGGCAAAATAATGCAGCCAATTTGGGAAATAGCTGGCAATTCCTCAAACAGTTAAACAGAGTTACCATGTGACCCAGAAATTCCGCTTCTAGGTATATACATAAGAGAAATGAAAATGCCCACACAGGGGTGCCTGGGTGGCTCAGTGGGTTGAGCCTCTGCCTTTGGCTCGTGTCATGATCTCAGGGTCCTGGGATCGAGCCCCACATCGGGCTCTCTGCTCAGTAGGGAGCCTGCTTCCCCCCACCTCTCTCTCTCTGCCTGCCTCTGTGCCTACTTATGATCTCTTGATCTCTCTCTGCCAAATAAATAAATAAAATCTTTTTTTTAAATGTCCACACAAAACCTTGTCATGAATGTTCATAGGTCACATTATTCAGAATAGCCAAAAAGTTAAACAAACAAACAAAAAAAAAATCCAAATGTCCACCCACTAATAAATGGATAAATATGGTATGGTATACCCATACAATGGAATGTTATTCAGCAATAAAAAGGAATGAAGTCCTGATACATTCTACAACATGAATGAACCTTGAAAGTACTATGCTAAGTTTAAAAAACCAGTCACAAAAGATTAAATATGGTGTGATTCCATTTAGATGAAATATCCCAAATAGGCAAGAATCTATAGGGACAGAAAGTGGGTTAATGGCTGTCTGGAGCTGGGAGGGAGGGGAATTGAGGATAGCAACTAAGGAATATAGGGTTTCATTTTGGAGCAATGATGAAAATGTTCAAAAATTAAATGCGATGATGGATGTACAACCCAGCAAATATACTAAAAGCCATTGAATTGGGAAAATTATATCTCAATAAGGATACAGAGTTTTTAAATAAGAAACACAAGTTATTCCACTGTACACTAAGTAGCAAGCAATATTGATGTGGTCCTGGTAATGTAGACCTACTGATTTAAGCCAAAATCCTGAGATAACTTTGATGAAGAGGAGTGGGGGTGGGGAGACCGTAAGGAGGGAGGGGATTGAGAAGTGTAAATCTAGATTCCTGACAAGATAACTTATAGAGGCCACTGGCTTCCTTTTCCAAAATCCAATCTGGAAAATTTGTTGAAGCTATAAGGAATCATGAATTTCAAGAACTAACAACAAAAGCAGAGGAATGTGGTATGTATACTAGTAGATATATATATATACCAGTGGGATATATATATATCTAGGAGACTGAAGACTCTTGTTAGGAGTTGAATCGTGTCCTTCAAAAAATTTTAAGTTAAAGTCCCAGGGCACCAGGCTGGCTCTGTTTTTGGAGCATGTGACTCTCACTCTTGGAGTTAGGAGTTTGAGCCCCATATTCAGTGTAGAGATTACTTAAAAATAAAATCTTTTAAACAATTTTTTGTTGTTGTTGAAGTCCTAACCCTCAGTACCTCAGAATGTGATCTTATTTGGAAATAGGATTGTTGCAGATGTAATTATTAGAGATGAGGTCATATTGAAGTAGAGTGGGCCCCACTCTGGTATGACTAGTATCTTTATAAAATGGGAAAATCTGGAGACACACACACAGGGAGAATGTCATTGTAACATGAAGGCAGAGATCAAGCTCATACATTTACAAAACAAGGAACACCAAAGATTGCCCGCAAACCAGCAGAAGCTAGGAGAGAATCATCAAATAGATTTTTCCCTCATAGCCCTGAGAAGAACCAATCCTGCTGACATCTTGATCTCAGACTGCTAAGCCTCTAGAAGTGTGGAACAGTAAATTACTGTTGTTTAAGCCACCAAAGTTGTAATATTTTGTTATGGCTGCCCCAGAAAACTAATATGTACAGCTATCTTGAAGTACCTTATGTTATATACCCCAAATCAGCAACAAACATACATATATTGTACATGTATGTTACACATGATTGTGTAATAGGTGGTGAGAATATCAAAAGGTACTTGAGGGTGTGTAAAGTTTGACCTGTTAAAATAAACACTGATAAGTTTAAGAAACCAACAGGATGAAATAAATGTTTCTTAGAATATAAATCACCCTAAAAACAAAAATAGAACATTATTTTTCTGAGAGACCACATGATCTTTACTTATCCATCAAAAGATGTTTCATTTTTTAAAATTTATTTTTCCTTTACCTCCCCTCCATAGCCATAGACTTTATAAATTGTTTGATAGGAGGCCTGTGTTGCTCAGTGGGTTGGGCCTCTGTCTTGGGTTCAGGTCTCCATCTCCTTATCTGGGTGCTGGGATTGAGCCCTGCCTCAGGCTCTCTGCTCAGCAGGGAGCCTGCTTCCCCCTCTCTCTGCCTGCCTCTCTGCCAGCTTGTTATCTCTCTGTCTCTGTCAAATAAATAAATAAAAGTCTTTTAAAAAATCAAATAAATTGTTTCATATAATTCTGTGTTTTTGCAAAATATGTTATTTTTTGTTCATGTACTTTTAATTACATACATGATGTTTTAAATCTCATTGCTTCGTTTTCTCACTTAGATTTAAGTTTTAAAGATTCCTGTTTTAGACAACAAAAATCATATAATTTGTAAATGACCACAATTTGATCTCTTTTCTTTCAGTCCTCATATCCATTCTCTCTTTTCCATCCTCCCTCGATTCCTTCCTTCCTTCCTCCCTCACATCCTTCCTCGTCACTCCCTCCCTCTCTTCCTTCCATGACACTGACTAGGACCTTCAGTACTAACTTAAAGTGCAGCAGTAATAGCAGGCATCCTTGTCTTGTTGCTGATTTTTTTTGGGGGGGGGTGTGGGATGAGAGGGCAGAGGTAGAGGGAGAGAATCTTTATTTTTTTTTTAAGATTTTATTTATTTATTTGACAGACAGAGATCACAAGCATGCAGAGAGGCAGGCAGAGAGAGAGGAGGAAGCAAGCTCCGCTCTGAGCAGAGAGCCTGATGTGGGGCTCGATCCCAGGACCCTGAGATCATGATCTGAGCTAAAGGCAGAGGATTTAACCCACTGAGCCACCCAGGCGCCCAGAGAGAGAGAATCTTAAGCAGGCTCCGTGTCCAGCATGGAGGCTGAGATGAGCCTCCATCTCACGACCCTGAGATCATGACCTAAGCCAAAATCAAGAGTCAGACACTTAACTGCTGAGCCACCCAGGTGCCCCTTGTTGCTGATCTTAAAGTGAATACTTGTCCATTAAATATTTGTTGCTGATCTCTGTATATAATCTTTGCCAAGTTAAGTTCTGTTTCTAGTTTACAGGCTTTTTAAAATATGAGTTGAATCTTTAAACTCCCTTTTCTGTATCAACTAAGATAATCATGGAGGGCTAAAGCTTCATCTTTCATAACAGGAGCTAATAAAGTCTAAAGCTGGTAAATCATAAAGAGCAGTAGGGCATATTATTTCAAGTTATGATAATAAATACCAGAATAATTCAAAGAAGTGAAAGCCCTTGGGTTAACTGGATGATGAACATTAGCGAGGGCACATGATGTAATGAGCACTGGGTATTATTTAACACTGATGAATCACTGAATTCTACCTCTGAAACTAATAATATACTATACATTAATTAATTGAATTTAAATTTTTAAAAAAGTGAAAGCATTTCATTTGAGAAAGGTAGTTTGGAGGGTAGATGGGTGAAGTAGGGGACTGATGTTTTTGTCCATTTCCCCCCCTCCCTTTTTAAGTAGGCTCCATGCAGGGCTTGAACTCACTACCTTGAGAATCAGACAAGAGTTGAGATCAAGTGTCAGACACATAACCAACTGAGCCATCCAGATGCCCCATTTTCCCTTCTTTTTGATTAACTATATGCATGTATTACCTTTATTTTAAAGATAAAGCTTAATTTAGGAATAAATCAAGTCTCCTACCCCATCTTAAAAATTGAGATATAATTCGTATCCCATATAATCCACTCATTTGGTATACAGTGATTTTAAGTGTATTCACAAGGTTGTGCAACCATTACTGCTAACTCCAGAACATTTTTATCATCCCAAAAAAGACCTTATACCTGTCAGCAGTCATCTCTCATTCATCATCCCTTACCCTGTCCCTTGGCAACAACTATTCTACTTTCTGTCTCTGTGGATTTGCCTATTCTGGACATTTCATATAGTCTTTTATGACTGCCTTCTTTGATCTCCCATAGTGTTTTCAGGGTTCATCCATGTTGTTGTATGTATCAATAACTCATTCTTTTTTATGGCTGAATGATACTCCATTGTGTGGATATACATTTTAAAAAAGATTTTATTTATCTGAGAGAGAGACAAGCAGAATGAGAGGCATAGGGAGAGAAAGAAGCAGACTCCTCGATGAGTGTGGGACCCAACATAGGGCTCCACCCCAGGATCTTGAGATCATGACCTGAGCTGAAGTCAGACTCCCAACCAACTGAGCCACCTACATATCCACCCCCCATTTTCTTTATTCATCAGTTGATAGAAATTTGGGTTCTTTCTTTTTTGGCTGTTTTGAATAACAATGCTATGAACATTTGTGTACCAGTTTTTGTATGAACATGTTTTCATTTCTGTTGTGTATATACCCAACAGGTGTGGAATTGCTGGGTCATATGCACCATTGAGCATTCTTCTTTTTCCTGCTTGAAACTCTCTACCACTTCTTCCACTTCTTTCTCCCCTTACTGAAACCCTGTCCTCTTCTAGGAAACCTCTCCTGATTAGGCCAAATACAATCTCTTATCTAGCTCATTGATCTCCATGTCAGAAGTTTCCAAACATGGCTAATGAAAATTACCTGAGGGATTTCAATCAGAATTATTGAAAACGAGAGGAGTAATACTTTGAATAAGTAAATAACTGGAAACAATCTAACTAGCTATCAAAATGGAACTACTAATACATTATGGTATAAATGTGAGGATATAAAACAATATCCAAGTTATACTAAGTAAATAAGAAAGGTACAGAATAGTAGTATGGAATGTTACTCTTCTCAAAGGACTTATATAGTTAATATAAGCTTGAACATGCACGCTGTATGTCCAAAGGACTAAAAAGAATCTTTTAAGAATGGTTGCCTCTGGGAAAAAAGAGTAGTCACCTCCGTGAAGGAGCACAAAAACAGTCTGTGAGAAACTTTTCACTTGATTACACTTCAGTAATTCTAAATTTTACATCATATATAGGATACATTTTTAAAATGTGTCTTAAAAAAACAACACATAGGGACGCCTGGGTGGCTGTTGGTTGAGCAGCTGCCTTCAGCTCAGGTCATGATCCCGGCGTCCTGGGATCGAGTCCCACATCGGGTTCCTTGCTTGGCAGGGAGCCTGCTTCTCCCTCTGCCTCTTCCTGCCACTCTGTCTGCCTGTGCTCACTCTCACTCCTCTCTCTCTGACAAATAAATAAAATCTTAAAAAAAAGAAAAAAAAACAACACATAGATGTGCAAGACTCAGCTCAACTCTACAGATCACAAATCTTTGGAGGCAGGGACCAGGCTTTTGAAATTGTGAAACTACCAAGATGATTCTGACGATCAGTCAGGCTTAGGATGTAAACCATTTATATGGTACTTAATGCCTCAGAATGAAGTGTACATGTGAGAATAAATCTTTTTTTTTTTTTAAGATTTTATTTATTTATTTGGCAGAGAGAGATTATAAGTAGGCAGAGAGGCAGGCAGAGAGAGAGAGGAGGAAGCAGGCTCCCTGCTGAGCAGAGAGCCCGATGTGGGACTCGATCCCAGGACCCTGAGATCATGACCTGAGCCGAAGGCAGCGGCTTAACCCACTGAGCCACCCAGGCGCCCCTGTGAGAATAAATCTTTATTCCCTAACTAGAAAAGCTATTTTCTATTTACAAAATATTTTACAAAAGCTATATTCTATTTACTATTTATTTTCTGTTTAATATTATCTATTACATTTTGTTCTTCCTATAGAAGAGGTACCCAATATTTTTGATGAGAATAATGCAGAAGCATAATCCCATCTGTTACATTCCCACCAGTGTGAAAGTGTTTTTAAAAACACATTTAAGGGACGCCTGGGTGGCGCAGTTGGTTGGACGACTGCCTCCGGCTCAGGGCGTGATCCTGGAGTCCCGGGATCGAGTCCCACATCGGGCTCCCAGCTCCATGGGGAGTCTGCTTCGCTCTCTGACCTTCTCCTCGCTCATGCTCTCTCTCACTGTCTCTCTCTCTCAAATAAATAAAATAAATCTTAAAAAAAAAAAAATTTATAAAAATAAAAAAATAAAAATACATTTAACATAACAGAATTATGAGGTAATCAAAAGTTACCATTTTCAGTACATGAAGGGCTAAATGTCAAAAAGTGCCAACAATAATTTTTTTTTTTAAAGATTTTATTTATTTATTTGACAGAGAGAGATCACAAGTAGACAGAGCGGCAGGCAGAGAGAGAGAGAGAGAGAGAGGGAAGCAGGCTCCCTGCTGAGCAGAGAGCCCGATGCGGGACTCGATCCCAGGACCCTGAGATCATGACCTGAGCCGAAGGCAGTGGCTTAACCCACCGAGCCACCCAGGCGCCCCCAACAATAATTTTTATTTTTGGGGGCGCCTGGGTGGCTCAGTGGGTTAAGCCTCTGCCTTTGGCTCAGGTCATGATCTCAGGGTCCTGGAATCGAGTCCCACATCGGGTTCTCTGCTCGGCGGGAAGCCTGCTTCCTCCTCTATCTCTCTCTCTCTCTGCTTGCCTCTCTGCCTACTTGTGATCTATCTCTGTCAAATAAATTTTAAAAATCTTTAAAAATAATAATAATAATTTTTATTTTTTAAAAGCTATAGGTATGGCTAGTCTGCAGAGGGCAGGTGGTTAAGTCCAAACCTAAGACTATAAGACTTATGGATGAGTCAGACTTCATAGTCTACATGAATGAGTAAAAGTTCAACTAGAGTAAAATAAAGTATGAGGATAACAGATTCCAAAGAAGCCCCATTTTATTACAGAGAGCATACAAATTCCTTTCCTTATAAGGAAAAGTACTGTTCCCCTTCTCTGTGTTACAGATGTGCCTCTTACACAGTTCCCAGGTTTCTCTTCTACCGATACTTTCCATGCCGATTAAAGTGTTTGTAGAGGTAACTGATGCGCTTATTAAGGTTGTGCAGGTCATCAAGGAACATCCTGTTTCCAACCATTCTCTTCTTTCGGATACAACGTTGTAATTCGTTCCCCTTCCAGCCTCGAAGCCATCTGGGGCCCTTGATCAGTTCTTTGGGGTGCCTTTCAAAGTCTCCTGTGTAATATGAGAGAGGGTATTAGTTCCAAGACAAGAGGGAAGCCAGCCTCCACCCACTAAGCCTTCAGCACAGAGTTGCCATTTCCCTGACCTACACCTATAGACAAGACACATTCCACCATATGATCAAGAGCATAGCGCTGGGCGCCTGGGTGGCTCAGTGGGTTAATAAGCCTCTGCCTTCCGCTCAGGTCATGGTCTCAGGGTCCTGGCATCCAGCCCCCCATCGCATAGCACTCTCTGCTCAGCAGGGAGCCTGCTCCCCACGCCACCTTCACCCCGCCACTCTCTCTCTCTCTGCCTGCCTCTCTGTCTGCTTGTGATCTCTCTGTCAAATAAATAAGTGAAATCTTAATTAAAAAAAAAAAATGGGGCGCCTGGGTGGCTCAGTGGTTAAGCCGCTGCCTTCGGCTCAGGTCATGATCTCAGAGTCCTGGGATCGAGTTCCGCATCAGGCTCTCTGCTCAGCAGGGAGCCTGCTTCCCTCTCTCTCTCTGCCTGCCTCTCTGCCTACTTGTGATCTCTGTCTGTCAAATAAATAAATAAAATCTTTAAAAAAAAAAAAAAAGGCACAGTCTCTGGAGCCAGTCTGTTCAGGTTGCTGGGGGTTCAAATTTTGCCATTTACTAGCTTTGGGAAAATCACACACTGTCTCTGTGCCTCAGGTTCCTTGCTGTAAAGTGAAAAAGTTATTCTAAGAAGTAACAGCACCGTACACAATGTAAATAGACACGCACGTGTCTACTCTTACTATTGAGCATGGTACCGTTCCTACACTGGTCCAAAAAAAGTCTTTAAGGTACAACTGCCATTCTGAGATTCTATGCCGCAGAGTCACGTCTTACCCAGAATCCCGATGTTGTCATACACCCCGAACATGGCCCTTTTCTCGTTCCAACGATCAACCACTTTGGGAGGAGGAAGGGTGAGCCTTACATGGAACATTCTAGGAATACCTAGGGATGGGGAAGAAACGGAATGAATATGAGCTGCTTACAAAACAAGCAGTTCTCGGGCATTTTTCTGTATGAGTCACTTACCCAGAGAGAAGCTTCTGCAGGCCAAGGGCACCCGGCCCCATAGGACCCTTCCTGCCCCCAAAGAGAGGCTCCCTGCCATTGCTCTCGTCTCTCCCCGACAACAGCGCAGCGTCGCACGTGGCCTTCAAAGAGATGACAGGGACCTTCCCCACTAGCGTCAGAGGGCACTAGACGGAGGGAGCCATCTTGGGCCTCACCCCGCCTCGGCCCCTCCTTCCCCAGCCATAGGCCCCGCCCTCCTGGTTCCGAAGTACAAACCTGGACAGTTTAAACTCCCGCCCCGCCCCTCCCCAGTGCTTCCGGTTCGCCCGCAGAAGTCTGGGAGCGTCAGAACCACGGAGCCGCTCGTCTCGTGGTTGCCTGGGAGACCCCCGAACCGAATTTCAAGAAAATTCTCCCTGTCCAGGGTCGTCCCTCAACTGTGAGGGAGATGAAGGTGCAGACCCTGGAACCCCGAGCTTCCTTTTTCTGTGCCTCACAGCAGTTTTGGGCTGTAGCTGTTTTTATTACCCCTTTTCTACTGGAGAGGAAATGTAAGGCTCAGAGAGTGAAGTGACCTGCTGGACGTCACACAGCGGAGGCGATGGCGGAACGTGGACTATTGCCTAAGCCTTCTAAACTCCCGGCTTGGACTTGCCTTCTGTCCTGGGGGGGATGACTGAGTGAGCCCTAGCCCAGGGACGCTACCAATTCCCGGTTAGAAGCGGAGGAGAACCTGGCAGCCGCCAGGCGAGGGGAACGGACGCTGGATCCAGACCCCGCCCCTCCGTCCGCAACGCGGTCCGGCTTCCCGCCTCCTGCGGAGTGATTGGCCGGTTTCTGCAGTGAGTGTTGCGATTGGCCTCCTAACGGCAGTTGAGATTTGAACTCCACGTTTGTGGCTTTGCCCGCGCGGCGCCTGGCTCTGAGGCGGGTTTTTGCCTCCTGCTACCGGGGATTGGCCGGTTTCTCTGCCCGCTCGAGAGCTGCGGTACCGATTGGTGCGTATTGTGCACTCCGTCTTTTTCCCTTCGTTTCGCCTCGCGACCTGAGTCGGAGGAGCGACGGCTGAGTTCTGAGGTGTGGTATTAATGGGCGGCGGGGAATGAGAGACTGGGCATGTTGGGCTCGGGGCAGTATGACGCGGTATTAGACCGGGTAGGAGAGGCGGGAAGTTCCGTGCGTATATCCTTGGGGTAAGATGTAGTAGAAACAGTACGTTTTACAGATCCGCTACGGAATATGGGCAAATCGCCTAGCTTTCTAAGCTTCAATTTCCTCATCTGTAAATTGGGCTATATTACTATGCATTCCTTGATATTAGTATTTGGAGAACTAGATCAGGTATGATGTATTCAAATAGCCCACCAAGTAGGTGACACATTGTAAACAAATATGTATTAAATGTTAATACTCCTATTCTGGGGCGAGGGCACCCACTAACCCATGCTGGCCCACTGTCCTGGCCTCGGGTGAGACGGTCTTTGTGTTAAACTTTGTCCATAACAACGGAAATAATAATGCTTGATGCATTGATACACCACTTTACAGCTCTGTAAACATTTTCATAGCCCTTGACTCATTTGATCCTCAGAGCAACTTTGTAAAATAATCAGAGATAAGTAACTCCATTTTGCAGATGCGGTTCACCGAGTTATGTGACATGACCAAGTGGCAGAGTCACAACTAGAATTAGATTCTAGTCCAGGGTTGATCTCACATCTTCTGAAGTAATGTTACCAGCTTGATAGAAGTTTGATATAAGCATCATATATTGAAGGGGCAGGAATAACAGAACCAGATAAAAAGACAGGTCTTAGATATAAACCCTAACCTATTTGCTGTTTGGGTTACAGCCCTGTGAGCCAGTGGGAGAAAGATGTCTCCCCAACTGTGTGAGTTCCGTCTGCCTCTATCCCCCGAGGAGTTGTTGAAAAGTGGAGGGGTGAATCAGTATGTTGTGCAAGAGATATTGTCCATCAGAAATCTTCCATCGCAGCTTAGAGGTAAGACCCCATGCTGCTACTGTGCCTAGCACTTCAAAACAACCATCCCACATGTAATTATATTGTCTGTCTGCTCCACTAAGCTCCATGTGACAAAGAACATGTCTTTCCTAGTCACTGTTTTTTCCTAGCATTGTTTGGGATGTATAATTACATGAAGAATGTACACATTGACTTCCTTTTCTCAATTATTCAATAAACAGTCTGGGTGTATGTGGCTACTCTTTGGACAAAAACTTATTTTTAATCTTTATCTCTTATCATACGCCAAAATTAAGTTTGGGTGGATTTAAAGGTTATAGGAGAAGGTAGCTTTCTCAGAATGAGTGGGACTTGATCTGACCTGTTTTAGGTAAAAAATTTTTAAAGTCTAGACCTCTTGTTTCCAAGAGTGTAGTAATGGGGGAAAACAAACACATACAGCTGCAACACCGAACAGTATATGTACAATGCAGTTATCCATTGAAGCCTAGAGCTGAACAAGGCGATTTATATGTTATCAGTGAGCCTATTAGCGAGTTATCAGGACCCTGGGATCTGACCTGAGCCAGAAGCCAACTGAGCCACCCAGGTGTCCCAGTGCATCATTTTTTAAATAGATAATCACTATTAGAGTTTTGTTGTTGTTGTTTTTATAACAGTTCCATTGCTTTTGGTGTCTAGAACCCTAACTATAAGTTATACAAGAACAAATTGTTTAATTTGTTGAACAGGTATTTACTGATGATGCACTGTGTGCCAGGCAGGCACTTTTCTGGGTACTGGAGATACAAGAGTGAACAAAACATACAAGTTGAAAAGTTCTTTCTCTCAATGTTCTCAACAAGGAATAAATAAGTATGGGATTTGTCAGATGGTTGAAAGTGCCAGGGAGAAATATAAGCAAGATAAACAAGACATGATGTGACACCAGGGGAATCGGTAGCTCAGTTGTTAAGCATCTGCTTTTGGTTAAGGTCATGATCCCAGGGTCCTGGGATCAAGTCCTGCATCAAGCTCCTTGCTTGATGGGGAGCCTGCGTCTCCCTCTCTCTCTGCTGCTTCCCCTGTTTGTACGCTCTCTCACTCTCTCTGTCAAATAAATAAATAAAATCTTAAAAAAAAAAAAAAAGGGTGTGGCAGAGTAGGAACTGCATTTTATGTTGGATGATCAGAGAAGGATTTCTGATAGGTGACATTCAAGCAGAGGCCTTAAAAGTGAAGAAGTAGGGGTGCCTGGGTGGCTCAGTGGGTTAAAGCCTCTGCCTTCGGCTCAGGTCATGATCTCAGGGTCCTGGGATTGGGCCCCGCATCGGGCTCTCTGCTCAGAGGGGAGCCTGCTTCCCTCCTCTCTCTCTGCCTGCCTCTCTGCCTATTTGTGATCTTTGTCTGTCAAATAAATAAATAAAATCTTTAAAAAAAAAAAAAAAAGTGAAGCAGTGAACTATGCCAATTCTCACAGGCATTCTAAGCAGAGACAAAAGCCAGTGCTGGGGATCTGAGGTGGGAAAATGGCAATCTGGTTGGAGTGGAATAAGCTAGGGCAAAAGAGGTCAGGTGAGAAGTGATCCAGATTCCTCTATAGTCATGCTCCTCCAAGTGTGGTCTTCAGACTCGCAACATTAGAATCATGATTTAGGAACTTATCAGAAATCCAAGCTCTAACTCAGAACTGCTGAATCAGAAAATCAATTTTTTTTTTTTTTTAAAGATTTTATTTATTTATTTGACAGAGCGAGATCACAAGCAGGCAGAGAGGCAGGCAGAGAGAGAGGAGGAAGCAGGCTCCCTGCTGAGCAGAGAGCCCGATGTGGGCCTCGATCCCAGGACCCTGAGATCATGACCTGAGCCGAAGGCAGCGGCTTAACCACTGAGCCACCCAGGCGCCCAGAAAATCAATTTTTTAAGATACCTACGTAATTCAGATGCACATTTAAGTTGGAGAAGTACTAATCTAGAGTCTTACAGGTCGTGTTAAGGATTTAGCTTCACTGTGAATGAGTTTGAAAGCCATTGGGTTTTGAGCAGAAGAGTGACATGGTCTGACATTTTAAAAATATCACTGTTGGGGGACGCCTGAGTCTCGGTTAAGCAGCTGCCTTCGGCTCGGGTCATGATCCCAGCGTCCTGGGATCACGTCCCACATCGGGCTCCTTGCTCAGCGGGGAGCCTGCTTCTCCCTCTGCCTCTGCCTGCCATTCTGTCTGCCTGTGCTTTCTCTCTCCCCCTCTCTCTCTCTGATAAATAAATAAAATCTTAAAAAAAAAAAAAAATCACTGTTGGAGTGCCTGGGTGGCTCAGTGGGTTAAAGCCTCTGCCTTTGACTCAGGTCATGATCTCAAGGTCCTGGGATCGAGCCCCTGCATTGGGCTCCCTGCTCAGCAGGGAGCCTGCTTCCCCCATCCCCCGCCTGCCTCTCTGCCTACTTTTGATCTCTGTCAAATAAATTAAGTAAATAAAAGTTTTTTAAAAGAATATCACTGTTGTTTTGAATAGAGAGTGTGAGTGGTAAGGGAAGAAGGGGGGAAACTGATTGCAAGACTAATACAGTAGTACCAGGTTGCTT
Source organism: Neogale vison (assembly GCF_020171115.1). Lineage (NCBI taxonomy): Eukaryota > Metazoa > Chordata > Mammalia > Carnivora > Mustelidae > Neogale > Neogale vison. Next base: position 101,970,926 of record NC_058102.1, on the reverse strand, counting down.
GCCTGGGTGATAGCAGTGGAGGTGATTATAAAAAATTAGGTACTGGGGCGCCTGGGTGGCTCAGTGGGTTAAGCCGCTGCCTTCGGCTCAGGTCATGATCTCAGGGTCCTGGGATCGAGTCCTGCATCGGGCTCTCTGCTCAGCAGGGAGCCTGCTTCCTCCTCTCTCTCTCTCTCTGCCTGCCTCTCTGCCTACTTGTGATCTCTCTCTCTGTCAAGTAAATAAATAAAATCTTTAAAAAAAAAAAAATTAGGTACTGAACAGATGTTGAAAGTCGAGCAAACAAGACTATTAATGGATTGGCTTGAATTTATAGGGTTAGAAAAAGAAGAATCTAGCATGACAGGGCTTTTGGAAGAATGGCGATGCTATTTACTGAAATGGAGAAGAATATAAGAGGAACAGGTTTATTTACTTTTTTTAAAGATTCTTATTTATTTGAGAGACAGAGAGAACAAGTGGGAGGAGGAGCAGAGGGAGAAGCAGACTCCCTGCAGAGCAGGAAGCCTGATGTGGGACTGGATCCTAGGACCCTGGGATCATGACCTGAGCTGAAGGCAGATGCTTAACTGACTGAGGCACCCAGGCGCCTGAGAGGAGCAGGTTTAGTCTATTGGTTGTAGAGTTCTGGAGTTGGGGGGAGACATGCCATCTGCAGGTATATATTTGGGGTCTGATATTGAGCATGTAGAGGACATTTAAAGCAAGAAACTTGAATGTAGACAGAGATGAAAAGCAGCTTAAAAACATAAGATCTGAGACAGTCCAATATGTAGAAGCTGGGAAGATGAGAAGAAAGCAATAGGAGACACTAACAGCCAGTCATTGAGGGAGAAAGTGAACAGAGGTGCTACCTGGAGGCTAAATGATGAGACTATTTCAGAAAGAAAGGGAGAGCTTGGGACTTCTGGGTGGCTCAGTGGGTTAAAGCCTCTGCCTTTGGCTCAGGTCATGATCCCAGGGTCCTGGATCGAGCCCTGCATTGGGCTCTCTGCTTAACAGGGAGCTTGCTTCCCCCCCACACACACCCTCTGCCTGCCTCTCTGCCTGATGTGATCTCTGTCAAATAAATAAAATCTTTAAAAAAAAAAAAAAAGAAAAGAAAGAAAGAAAGGGAGAGCTTATCTGCAAATTAATGACTGGATTTTGCAATGTGGCTATTGCAGTGTTGGGGAAGGCGGTTTCAGAGGAGTGATGGGGCAAAAGCCTAAATGAAAGAGTTTTATGTGAAAATGGGAGGACAGTTTAGATAACTCTGGTTGTTTTGCTTTAATGTGGAACAGAGAAATGGAGTAGTAGTAGATGGGGAGATAGAATTGAGGGAGGATTTTTTGGTAAGATGGGTGGCATTACATGTGTGTGTGCTGAATGAAAGCACTCAGAGAAAGAAATGTTGATGATGCAGGAGGGGAAGAGGATGAGCGTTGGGGCAGTATCTGTAGTAGGTGACAGAGTGTGGGATCCGGTGCACAGTGGGAGGAGATGTTTTTATTAGAGCATGGGACAGTTTATCCGTAGCAGCAGAAGAAAAGACAGGGTACACGAGCACAGATGCAGATAGTGCAGGAAGATACAGATCTCAGGGCAACTGGAAATTCTCTTCTGTGTGATTCTGTTTTTTTCCTGAAATAGGAGTGAACCCTCTAACTGGAAGGGAGCTGGGAAAGAAGTTCTTGATCTTCTGAGCAGAGGAAAGATAGGAAATAATTGCCTAGAGGAAAGTGAGTAGGCCTGGGAATTTGTAATAGGCTTAGCAAGAAGTACTAAGGGTCCACTTGAGATTGATGGTCGTGAGTTTAAAGTGAGAATAGGCAGCATGATTGTGTATTTTTGTCAAGCCATTTTTATTTGTGTGGTTACACGAATGGAGTAAACAGTCAGTTGTATTTAATCCAGATTTGCCAAGGGAATAAACATGTTGTGAATTTTGGGGGCCCTGGGGCGGGGGGAGCATGAGCGAGGGGAGGAGCAGAGGGAAAAGCACACTCCCCACTGAGCAGGGAGCCTGACACAGGACTGGATCCCAGGACTTTGGGATCATGACCTGAGCCAAAAGCAGATGCTTAACCAACTGATAGCTCACCCAGGTGCCTGGTGTTGTGAATTTTAATAGAAAAAATTAGACCATAATGTCTAACAATAGGGGCACCTGGCTGAGTCAGTAGAGCATATGACTCTTGATCTCAGGGTCATGAGTTCAAGCCCCATGTTGGGCATGAAACCTACTTAAAAAAAAGAAAGAAAGAAACCACAATGCCTAACAATAGAAGAATAGTAAGTTAATTAAGATACATGCATTCAGTGGAATATTATGTGACCATTAAAAATTATTTACAAAGGTTTTATGATATGCTTATTGTAATATTAAATTTTAAAAAGCAGAACAGAGAAATATGTGATATGGCCTCAAGCAGAAATACTGTGCATACAATATAGATAGATATGTGTGCTTAATATTGTTCTGATTTCTTCACGGGGATTATCTCAACCTTTACCATCCTGAAAAGCCCAGAAGTGTGATCTTCTATTACACGCAATTTAGAGAAGAGGAAACAGACTTAGTAAGCTAAGTAGCTTGGCGTGGTAAATGTTCAAGCCAAATGTAAACCTTGACTAGTCTAGATCAGATCTAGACTAGATCAGTGGCTAATGCTTCAAAGAATTAGAGATATATGGACCAAGAAAATCGCTGGTTGTAATGAAAAATGGGTAGTTGGGGGGCACCTGGGTGGCTCAGTGGGTTAAAGCCTCTGCCTTCAGCTCTGGTCATGATCCCAGGGTCCTGGGATCAAGCCCCGCATCGGGCTCTGCTCAGCAGGTAGCCTGCTTCCCTTCCTCTCTCTGCCTGCCTCTCTGCCTACTTGTGATCTCTGTCTGTCAAATAAATAAATAAAATCTTTAAAAAAAAAAAAAGAAAGAAAGAAAAAGAAAAATGGGTAGTTGGTAATCTTTGAGAAGAAGAGTTATTAGATTGGTAAATCTCAGAAACAGATTTCAGGAAATTGAAAGAGGAGACACAATTTAAAAGGGATATGATAGTAAGGTCAAATGAAAGGTATTGAGCATATTCGTTTTATTTATTTTAAAGGGAGGCCTGAGCCTGTTGTCAGGATAAGAGCATATCCTCAACAGGGTAAAAGCAAAGGTGAAAAAGAGGAGATAAATCTTTGGGGCAGTGAGACACATTACTTTTAGATGAGAGAAACTTTTTTGCCTGAGACTCAAGCAAAGAATGGGAAGATGTTGATAGAGGGGCTTGTTGACAGGGGAGCAGGATAAGTGAGAACCTGTGCTTTGGGTTTTGTTCTTTTTGATGAAGTGGAAAACCGTCATCTACTAAATTCAGGGAGGTGTAGGGTAAGAAGTATAAAGGAAGAGGAGAATGTGTTATGATTATAGAGCTAGGGAGGCTGTAAGAACTGGAGGAATAAGACAGATTATTTAAAAATTACAGGAAAAGAAAAAAATAATAAATAAATAAAAATTACAGAAAAGGGGCTTGTGGGTGGGTCAGATGGTTAAACATCACCTTCAGCTCAGGTCATGATTCCAGGGTCCTGGGATCAAGCCCCACATCAGGCTTCCTGCTCAGTGTGGAGTCTGCTTCTCCTTCTCCCTCTCCCTGCTTGTGCGCTATCCCTGTCAAATAAATAAAATCTTTAAAAAAAAAAAAATCACAGTGTATTTATATGTAGTTGGACGTCCTAACACTACAGTGAATCAGGTCAGTGACAGCACGATACTTAGAGTACAAGATTCTGGTTCTACTTTCAAGGCAAAACAATTTGGTATTGGAGAAAAGGTGAATTCTTTCTTCCCCTTCCTCAGAAAGAGCTTGGTGTACAACTTGGTTCAAAACCTAATTCCAGGGATGCCTGGGTGGCTCAGTTGGTTAAGCCGCTGCCTTCGGCTCTGGTCATGATCCCAAGGTCCTGGGATCGAGTCCCGCATCGGGCTCCTTGCTTGGCAGGGAGCCTGCTTCTCTTCCTGCCTCTGCCTGCCTCTCTGTCTGCCTGTGTGTACTCTCTCTCTCTATCTCTGGCAAATAAATAAAATCTTTAAAAAAAAAAATACCTAATTCCCATACTGCCTTGCCACTCTTACATGTTGTAAGACATAATACGACTCTACTCCCCTTGATACTGAAGTATTTATCTAGAAACAATACGATCAGGATGAAAAGAGCACTGGACCTGAGAATCAAAAGACCCTGTGTTTTCAAAATGTGGTAACAAGTGCCACTTTCCTAAGGGGCATGGGAGAAGAATGAGGCACCAACAAGTCACCTGTAAGAGAGAGGGAGCAGGGGAAGACAGCTGGAAGCCCTGTAGCTGGAGCAACTCCTCAGTCTGGCATTTATTAGATACAAGGTAACGACAAAGGAGAAGAAAAGAAGGTTATACAATAGCCATAGGCCTAGTAGGGAAACAAGAAGGAATGTGAGTCCTGTATTGGTTACAAGTCTTAGAGGTAAACAAGAAAAGGAGTAAGGTGCGTCTGGTCCAGCAGCCTGGATTTGTAGTTGAGCAGATGCACTTAAAGGGATTACCTTAACAGGAGGCTTTCTCTGACCTATGGGAGACTACTAAAAATGGAAGCAGGACAGCCTTCTGCCGTGAATAGGGCAGGGATTCCCAGCTGCTTGGCTTCCACTGACATGTATCATCCTCTCCACCAAAGGCCTGCTGCTAGTACAGGTTTTTCTCAGGGTCATCTTTAAGCATGCTTGCATGACCAGTACAACTCTTCATTAGTTATATTTTAAGCAGTATATTATTCTGAGGGACAATTACAAACAAGTATGTTACAAGTGTCTGACATAATCACATTACAAAGTAGGGAAGAAAAGAACTAACCTACATAACTGAAGACCAGTAGTAGTTTGACTATATACTCTGGAAAGAAGAACTTAACACAATTATTATAATCTAAGTTAATAAATTTTTTATAAGTGTTTAGGTTAGCAATTCTGAAATTCTTTTATATTTATACCAGGATTAAGGAAATATGTAAATGAACTCAAGTTCTTAATATATACACAAATAAAAATAGATATGGGGGATATGTATATACACACACATGCCTCCTATTCTCTGCTGAGAGGGCCTAAAAACTATGATACTCCAATAGCAGTAGGCCTAACTAGTGCCTCAAACTTGGTTCCTAGATGTCAGACTTCCATAAAAGAAACCAGGACTCTACTGAGAATGGTTGATTCCAAGACTGGGCCAGGGAAAGTACCAGATGAGCCTGAAACATCTTATAGTACAAGAAACTGGGAGAGTGAAAGTGAAGGGAGCATGTTGAAAGGACACAAGTCAAGTTGAAGGAACTCCCAGTGGTCAAATATGGGATAATCTGAGCAACAAAATAGATAGTAGGAGGAATGGATTAAAACAGAATAAAAGAAATATCCATGAGTCTACTCTGATTTGAATAAATAATTGAGGGGGAAGGGACAGCTCATCCTTCGAGTGGCATTCCAATTAGTAAGTGTAGAAGGAATGATGGAGAAAGAAAAATCAGCATACAGGGGCACCAGGCTGGCCCAGTTGGGAGAGCATACAACTCTTGATCTTGGGGTTGTGAGTTCAAACCCCATATTAGGTGTAGAGCTTACATAAAAATAAAATCTTTTAAAGAGAAAGAAAAAAGACAAATTACCATATAGTAAATACCTCAGTAATAATTATGGCTGGCAAGAATCATGGACCGATGCCTAAAATAGTGGGCAAAATGTGATGAGAGACAAGATATTTGCACAGTTTCAAAGTATCTCTCCACAAGATACTTAATTACTGCAAAGGGGGGAAAATAGTAACTACAGAGGAGATAACCTGGCAAACACTGCCAAGGGGTCAAAGTTAACATAGTAATAAGGGTTTGATATCATGTATTTCTTGGTAGAATGCATTGAAAGGACCCAACCTCGCTTTTGCATTCATCTTGCCAAAAATGCATAACCTCAGTCTAATCATGAGAAAATAGTAAACAATCCCAGACGGAGGGACATTCTATAGAATAACTGACTAGCATACTTCGAAAGTGTCAAGACTTTGAAAAACATGGGAGGAGACTGAGGAAACATGACCAATAAATGCTCTGTGGGATCCTGGGTGGGATTCTGGACCAGGAAAAGGACATAAATAGAACAACTGACAGAATTCACATAAGGTCTGTAGATTCATTAATAACATCGAGTTAAGGTTAATTTCTTAGTTTAGGATAGGTTCTTGTGCTGTGGTTATATAAGTTGTTAACACTATTAGAGTGAAAAGTATAAGAACTTTGTATGTTTTTTTGCCACTTTTGTAATTTCAAAATTAAAAAAAAAAAAAAGAGATCCTGAGTTTGTGTTCACTACTAACTACACTGAATGAGTCACACAACTGCATGGAGACTTAATTCCTTTTCCCCTAAAATAGGCATAATACCAAATGCTTTATTGAACTTAGAGATGTAATGAAACTCAAGTAAGGCTTTCATTATAAAACAGGACAAATGTAAGATTTACTATTATAATAGGTTACTTCGAAATGAACTATTTTCGTGATTCAGCCAATAAAAGTAATTAACTCAATTTTCTACTATGGGTGGAATTTACCAGAAAGACCTCTCCTGTCTGTATTAATTGGTTTCTTTCATCTTTATAGCATTTCAGGCTGCTTTCCGTGCTCAGGGGCCGCTGGCTATGCTGGAGCACTTTGATACCATCTACAGCATTCTACAGTAAGTATAACGCACATGGCTGGCTGGTAGTTTAAGAACTGTTGGCTATTGACCCTACATTTGCATGTTAGTTCTGAAATTCCAAATTACAGGTTCACTGGTAAAGGCTCTGGGTGCTGAAATCTCTACTAATGAGCATTGACCCCAACTTAACACTGCATTTATTCAGTTTACCAATTTCACAGATATTTTTAAGTATTAGATTCTTCAGGTTTGATCTGATCTAGAATGGGCTCTGCAGTTTCCTGTCTCACCCCCCACACTTTCTTTCCCTCATAGTCACTTTCGAAGTATAGATCCTGGCCTCAAGGAAGACACTCTGGAATTCCTGATAAAAGGTGTTTATGGGTCAGGGGGTAGGGGATGGAAGGTGTTTGTCACTGTTTGTTCGCTTACTGTTTCCTACATTTGATCAGCCATGTGATGATATCAAGGCTGTGGTGATTCAGTTGGTTTGGCTAAGCCCGGGGACCTTTGACCTATTAAGGTCTGTAATCTTGGTGGGCAATACAGAGTTGTGTGTGTTCGCTGTAAGGGCAGACCAACAAGAACTATTTCCTACTCTTGAACTACCCCTCTTTAATAGAGGCGGTTCTTCTAGTCACCAGAGAGAAACTGGGATGGTTGGAGTGAGAGAGTGGGGACAGGGCACGTTCAGGGCGTCGAGGTCAGGGGTCCCAAAGGACTTGGCTTGTGTTGTGACCACTGAGAGATGAAACACAGATCTTTGGTAATCTGATGGCTGCAATTCCTGGGTGTTTTGAAGTCAGGGTGTATGAGGAAAATGAATGAAGCTGACTCTTCTGTCCCTTGCAGTGGTGTCCCGTCATTCCCAGGAACTTCCCACTGTCCTGGATGATGAAGCTTTGAGTGTGTCAGTCAGGAGCGCCCACCTAAATGCTCTCAAAATGAACTGTTATGCTCTGATACGCCTCTTGGAATCCTTTGAGACCATGAGCAGCCAGACAAGCCTTATGGACTTGGACCTTGGGAAGGTAATTTGGAGTTTCTGGCCTGGAGAGATAGGATGGGGAGAGATAGGGGAACAATTCTGAGAGTCCTTTCTGTCCTTATTTAGAGTATATGAGGAAGTATTCAAAAGTATCATAGCATATCCTTCTCTGACAAGAAGCTCTTCTATATTTTGGAATTTGTTTATGTCTTCTGTGTTCGTTTCTACCTCGTCTCAGTACTGGGTAGTTTTGGGCACTCAGACTAGCAGATCATGACCCATTTTGTTTTCTTATTTTCCCTTAAATGTACATATGGTTCTTTTTTAGGGGAAGAAAGCCCGAGCCAAGACCGTCCATGGCTTTGACTGGGAAGAAGAGAGGCAGCCAGTTCTTCAGCTTCTAACACAGCTGCTCCAGCTGGACATTCGTCACCTGTGGAACCATTCAGTAATTGAAGAGGAGTTTGTCAGGTGGGTGGTTGAGATGGCTCCAGGTAATAGTAAGCTGTGAGGAGGGAAGACCTTGCTGCTAGATATGTCTTCTTTCTGAATATGTCATTTCATGCCTCGATTCTTTATAACACGTAGAAGTATACTTGTCACGCTGAGTTGTTAGGAAGTGGATGACAAATGTTAGGAACTGCCATGAATTTCTCATCTTTAATGCCCGTTTATTCATTGATCACAGTATTTACTGACCATCTTCTGGGTGCATGGCTGTATTATGACAGGCACTGGAAACAAAAGTTTCTGCCCTCTTAGAGTTTATTTATAGAGCAGAAGATGATTTTTAAAATAAGTAAAATATATGGTGTGTTTTATAGGTTATTACTGTGGAAACAAGAAAAGAGGGGATGGGGAGTTTGATGGAACAGAGCTGTGATCTTAAATCAGCTATTCAGGCAAGACCTCTTTGAGGTGGTGACATTTGAGCAAAGACCCAGAGGAGCCCATGTGAGCCATGAGAGGATCTGGAGGAATAACAAGGGCAAGGAAAGGAGCAATGGAACAGCAGGTACCAAGACCCCATGGAGGGCGTGTATCTGGTGTGTACAGGTGACAGCAGCAAGGCTGGAGATAGGGGATAGGACAGTGGGGCCGGTGAGAGGGACAGGCTGTGAAGTCCCACAGGCAGTGCAGGGGCAACTATGCAGCTCCTTGGCCCTTTGTGACTTTGGCATTTTCTCAGCGTGACGTGGGGCCCTGCTCAAAGGATTCCGAGCAGGGTGGCAAGGTGATCCGACTTGGGCTTTAACAGCATCATCACGCTCCGGTTGCTGTCATTACTATGAAGGGAAGGAAAGAAAGCAGGAGACCAGTTAGGGGGCTATTGCAGTGACTTGGGCAAGAGATGGTGGGAGTTTAGAGCCAGAAATGGCAATGGAGATGGGGAGAAGTGCATGGATTCTGTACCTGTTTCCTGAAGGTAGAGCTTACAGGATGAGCTGATGGATGTGTGTGAGGTCTGAGGGACAGTCAAGGATGACGCCCCCAGGGTTTGGGCCTAAGCTTTTGGAAGAACAGAATTGGTAGTCATTGAAATAATGGGGAAGGCTGTGCAGCGTGTTTTCAGGGGTGACAATTAGAAGTTCTGGTTTGCATATAAAGTTTGAGGTGCTTCTCAGACATCCAATCAATGTTGTCCAACTCTGATGTTGAATTCACAAATCTGGAGCATGGGAGAGAAGTCTGAGCTAAGATACCCATTCGGGAATACAGTGTATCTACATAAATGATATTTACGGCCCCAAGACTGAATGAGATTACTAAATCAGTAAGCATAGCTAGAGGAGAGCAGAAATCCTTATTGTACCTTGGGGAAGGGAGTCTGGCATCTGGCCAGATGAGAAGTGTGTTTCCAGGAGAATGGCATGGTCAGCTGCAACCAATGCAGCTAAAAGGTTGATCCAGATGAGGACTGGATTAACCATGACAAGTCTTTGATTACTTTCTCCTACCTTTTATAATATATTTGGGTTCTATGTAGGCATCATAACTGGTTGAAAGAGCACCTATCTAGAGTCAGCAGAGCAACATGGTGTAGAAGGTAATCCATAGAATGAAGAAAGGGGCTCCTGGGTGGCTCAGTCAGTTAAGCATCTGCCTTCAGCTGGGTTCATGATCTCAGGGTCCTGGGAACCAGCTCCACATCAGGCTCCCTGTTCAAGAGTTGGCTTCTCCCTCTACCTCTGACCCTTCCCTCTGCTCATGCTTGCTCTCTCACTCTTTCTCAAATAAATAAAATATATTTAAAAAATAGAATGAAGGGGCACCTAGGTGGCTCAGTGGGTTAAGCCTCTGCCTTCAGCTCAAGTCATGATCTCGGGGTCCTGGGATCGAGCCCAGAATCAGGCTCTCTGCTCAGCAGGGAATCTGCTTCCCCCACCTCCCCTCTCTGCCTGCCTCTCTGCCTACGTGTGATCTCTGTCTGTCAAATAAATAAAGTCTTTAAAAAAAAATACAATGAAGAAAGCTAGAATCAGCTAGCTTTGGGGACAGGAAAGGGAGAATGAATGAAGATGGGGCCCCAGTGGAATGGAATCCACACACCTGATTTCATCATCTCCCTCCCTTCCTTTCCCAGTTTGGTTACTGGCTGCTGCTACCGCCTCCTAGAAAACCCCACCATTAGTCACCAGAAGAACCGCCCCACCCGGGAAGCCATCACGCGCCTGCTCGGTGTCGCCTTGACACGTTATAACCATATGCTCAGTAAGTTAGCCCTCTGCTTTGCCCCACATTTCCCATTTTGCCTATAATTTCTCACATTTAGTACATCCACAGGTGCCACGGTGAAGATCATCCAGATGCTGCAGCACTTTGAACACCTGGCCCCTGTACTGGTGGCAGCTGTGAGCCTGTGGGCAACTGATTATGGAATGAAGAGCATAGTGGGGGAGATTGTAAGGTGACTCTTCTCTAATTTTATAATTCTCCTCTTTCTCAGGGGGAAGATACCAAAAGATCGGAAGTTCTCTGTGCACTGTAGCTTTCTTAGACATGAGATAGCAGTCTTACCTCCCCTTACTAAGAACTGAATTATCTTGTTGTGGCTGTGTTTGCTTCCCTGCATAGAGAGATCGGGCAGAAGTGTCCCCAGGAGCTGAGTCGGGACCCTGCAGGGGCAAAGGGCTTTGCAGCCTTCCTGACAGAACTAGCAGAACGCATCCCAGCCATCCTGATGTCCAGCATGTGTGTTTTGCTGGATCATCTGGATAGAGAGGTACGTGGTCCTCCAGGGATCAATTCTTCTGGGGATTTTAAGTCCATTGCTGAAAGACTGTTTCTTTTTTTTTTTAAAGATTTTATTTATTTATTTGTCAGAGACAGAGGGAGAGAAAGCGAGTGAGCACAGGCAAAGAGGCAGGCAGAGGCAGAGGGAGAAGCAGGCTCCCTGCCAAGCAAGGAGCCCGATGTGGGACTTGATCCCAGGACCCTGGGATCATGACCTGAGCTGAAGGCAGCTGCTTAACCAACTGAGCCACCCAGGCGTCCCTGAAAGACTGTTTCTTAGAACAAGAAGACAGCTTTCCCTTGAAGTCGGGTTATGTAAGCATACCTTGGTGGCAGTTTCTTCCCACAGAGAAGCAGATATAGTTATTTGACTAAAGAGCCACTGATTAATCCCCGTTTTATTTTATTTATTTATTTATTTATTTTAAAGATTTTATTTATTTATTTGACAGAGAGTGATTACAAGTAGGCAGAGAGGCAGGCAGAGAGAGAGAGAGAGGAGGAAGCAGGCTCCCTGCAGAGCAGAGAGCCCGATGCGGGACTCGATCCCAGGACCCCGAGATCATGACCTGAGCCGAAGGCAGTGGCTTAACCCACTGAGCCACCCAGGCGCCCTTATTTATTTTTTTTTTAAAGATTTTATTTGTTTATTTGACAGACAGAGATCACAAGTAGACAGAGAGGCAGGCAGAGAGAGAGAGAGGGAAGCAGGCTTCCTGCTGAGTAGAGAGCCCGATGCGGGACTCAATCCCAGGACCCTGAGATCATGACCTGAGCCCAAGGCAGCAGCTTAACCCACTGAGCCACCCAGGCACCCTAATCCCCGTTTTAGTATCATTTGGGTTTATCCAGGTCTGATGGAGGGGATGGCAGTTCCACACCTTAGATCTAGTGAGAATCACTTGGCTGTGATTTGGGGTCCCTTCCTCAGGACAAAGCCCCTTCCATTCTTCCTACCATCTAGCTTACACACACTCCAGACAGTGCCACCTCTCCATTCTTTCTGCCTAATTGCCTCTCAAACTGATGCAGGGCACTTCTAGGTGAACGTCAAGGACAAAAACAGTCTACCCAGTCATCTAATCTACTTTAACTTCTTGTACGAGACCCCATTCTCTGGCCCCTGGCCTGGCAAAACCCCAGTCCCTGTTCACCAGCTTCTGCAGTGGACTTGCTTGGCACCGTAGGGCTGATTTGTACTTCCCCGTGTCTCATTCTTTGTCAGTAACATGGGGGGTGGGCAGTGTTTTATTAGTAAGGACCAAAGGCTTTGAGTCCTCCAATGAAGGGTAGGAATGAATGGTTTTCAAATGTGTGTAGATGTGATGAGGCTTATGGTGAAAAATTATTGGGGGCTCTTGTTTATTTTGTCCCTGCTTTCTCCTCTGAGCACACACAGCCCCTTCCAGGGGCCTCAGGGGTGAATACATAAGCAGCTGACCAGAAAAATTCATAGTGAAGCAAGCTTACCCTTAACTTAAGGCCTTGCCACTTCTTTGTGCCTGGAGTTTGGGGAAAGGAGAGTTAGGACTGGAGTGCCATGCCTCAGACCAATTCTTTTTCCCTCTCTTAGAATTACATGATGCGCAATGCTGTGCTGGCAGCCATGGCAGAGATGGTCCTGCAGGTTCTGAATGGTGATCAGCTGGAAGAAGCAGCCCGAGACACCAGAGACCAGTTCTTAGACACCTTGCAAGCCCATGGCCATGACGTCAACTCCTTTGTGCGGAGCCGTGTCTTACAGCTCTTTACCCGAATTGTCCAGCAGAAGGTGACTATGTACAGGCCAAAGAACAAAGGAATCCAGTGTCCCACAGTAGAGTCTAGGATTCGGATTGTTACTGGCAGTGATAAAGGTCTTCCTCTACCAAGGACAAGAATGCCTGGCTCCATTTAAGGATTACATTGTATCTTAACCACTACAAAGAGAAACTGTTTTATATCCCATAAAAAAGTTTCTTTAGAATGGGTGGGGAGCTTAGTTAGAGGATACTTTAAGGTCAACTTGAGCAGAATGGATGATGTGGGATGTGAGCTTACCCTTCTCTCCCTGCCCCACGCAGGCTCTCCCCTTGACACGTTTCCAAGCAGTGGTGGCCCTAGCAGTGGGACGTCTGGCAGACAAGTCGGTGTTAGTATGTAAAAATGCCATTCAGCTGCTGGCCAGTTTTCTTGCCAATAATCCCTTTTCTTGCAAGGTAAGTAAGCTTGACCTACCCAAAAGAGAAGGAATTAAGTGGAAACAGGTATCAAATTCTGTGACTAGTGGCCCTGAAAACTCATTTGACCTTTGTAGCTTAGTGACACTGACCTTGCTGGACCACTGCAGAAAGAAACCCAGAAATTACAAGAGATGAGGGCCCAGAGACAAGCTGCAGCTGCTTGTAAGTAGTTCCTGCACAGGATTCCCCACCCTAGACATGCTGCTCCCTGCCATCAGAAGGTCCAAGGAAAGAGTCTAAGTGAGAGTTTCTCCTTCAGCTGCAGTGCTGGACCCAGAGGAGGAGTGGGAAGCCATGCTGCCAGAGTTGAAGGCTACTCTGCAGCAACTGCTAAAGCTTCCCCAGGAAGAAGAGATTCTTGAGGCTATTGCTAAAACAGAAACCAGTGAAGATGTAAAAGCACGCATCCACCAGTTGCTTGCCAGGGCTAGTTACAAGTATGTGAAAGATTCTTTAATGACCTTTTTATGTTTAGAAATAACTTGAGGAACAAGGTTTCTTTAAAATGAACTGTACTTAGGGTATGCTGCCACCAGGTGATGGTAGATGTTTTCATTGTAGTAATGTCCTGAACACCAGATTGATGCAAAAGGCATAGTCTGCAATATTTTTATTAACTTATAATGTATTATTAGGAATACAGGTCTATGACTCATCAGGTTTACACATTTCACAGTGCTCACCGTAGCTCATACCCTCCCCAATGTCCATCACCTGGCCACCCTCTCCCTAGTAACCCTCAGTTTGTTTCTTGAGATTAAGATTCTCTTAATGGTTTGTCTCCCTCCCGATCTCATCTTGTTTCATTTTTTCCCCTCCCTATTACTGCCCCCCGCCCTGCCTCTCAAATTCCTCATATCAGAGAAATCATGTGATAATTTTCTATCTCTGATTGACTTCTTTTGTTAAGCATGCTTTTGTACTTTTAGGAGTGTTTAAAGAAACTTTACAAACAACTAAATGTAAATGATATTATAATTAAATATACAAAAGCTCTCCATTTGAAGAAGAAAGCCTGTAATTCTAGCTCTATAATTTCAAGTTAGTTTTTTAAACTTCCTGGGCCTCAGTTTCCTTACTTGTAAAATAAGAGATTGATGAGGGGCACCTGGCTGGCTCAACTCTTGATCACGGTCATAAGTTCGGCATAAGTTCGAGCTCCACATTAGGCTTAGGCGTAGAGCTTACTTAAAATTTTTTTAAGATTTTATTTATTTATTTGACAGAGACATAGGGAGAGAGGGAACACAGCGGGGGAAGAGGGAGAAGCAGCCTTCCCACTGAGCAGGGAGCCTGATGCGGGGCTTGATCCCAGGACCCTGGGATCATGACCTGAGAAGGCAGATGCTTAACGACTGAGCCACCCAGGCGCCCCTTAAAAATAAAATCTTTAAAAAATAACTTAGTACATTCACATGGTACAAAATTTTAAATTACAAAAAGGGCATGTATTGTAAAGTCCCTTCCAAACCTATTTCCCAGCCACTTAGTTCTCCTTTTCAAGAAAAGCAACCTTCTGAGTTTATTGCTCATTATTCTAGAGATAACACAGACGTGTAATCAAACATATGTTCTTTTCTTCCCCTTCTAACACAGATGATCGAATTTCTACCCACTGATCTACCACCTGGCTTTTTTTTAATGGATCCATGTAGAGTAGTGTTTTTAATATTTATGCATAAATAGCTGCCTCATTATTTTTTTTTTTTACCTCTTTTTTTTTTTTTTAATTTATTTATTCGACAGAGAGAGAGAGATCACAAGTGGGCAGAAAGGCAGGTAGGTGGGGGAAGCAGGCTCCCTGCTGAGCAGAGAGCCTGATGCGGGGCTTGATCCCAGGACCCTGAGATCAAGACCTGAGCTGAAGGCAGAGGCTTTAACCCACTGAGCCACCCAGGTGCCCCTTGCCTCATTATTTCTTAAAGGCCACTCGGAATCCCATCGTATGGATGTACCATAAATTAATCAGTTGTTGAACACTTATCTTTTCCAAACTTTGACTTAGCAAAGTTTTTAACCAGATGTTAGGAGTAAGTCTGTGAACTTTAAAATTTGAAAAGCATCATTTGAGGTTTTTTGAAGACTGTGAAGTCTTGTCACTTCAGAAATGGGAAAAGTGTTTTGAGCTCTACTCTGAGTAGGTACTTCTCTACTTTGTAAGCATGAGAAGTGTTCCTTTTCTTTGGGGCAGTAGGTCTAGCTTCTTGATGGAACCATGAGGTAGTCTCCATGACAGAAGGTTGCAGTGACACTCTTGTGGGTTCCAAGTTGGTAACAGGTGGATGTTCCTCTAGGCAGGCCATTCTTCTCACTCGAGAAGCCCTGGGCCACTTCCAGGAGTCTGAATCTTTCAGTCACATGGACCCAGAGGACTCAGAAGAGGCCAGGTTCCTGAATCTCCTGGAGACTATTTTCAAAGGTAATTCCTTCTCCCTTTTCAGTTAGCAAATAAAACATTTCAGCTAGAATTTGTGGGCCATTGACTTTATCCCAGACGCTGACTGGGCCAGCAGAACCCAGTGCTAAAGGAATCCAGGAACGGCTGGCCATGGCTCTGCTCTGGAATGGAAGCAGCCCAAGGACCTCAGATTAATAGTCATACAGTGTGAAAGAGTGTTTCCAAACCACAGAGGACTTTAGAATCTTTATTGAGAAATACCAAGATAATTTAGAGTAGGTTCTAAATGTATACCTTCCCACTGAGGAAACACATCCAATAGCTGTTGGATTGTCCCATATGCCCTTGAGCAACAACCATCCCATAATTCTCTCTTAGGCCCAGCAGCTTCCACACAGGAGAATTCCCAGGGCCCCGCAGGGAACACGGGCCCAGAACAGACAGTCTGTGAAGACAAGCCCAGTGCGTCAGAGCCTGGGAAGGCCAGGGAACACGATGAGCTGGTGAAGCAGGAGATGCTGGTGCAGTATCTGCAGGATGCCTATAGCTTCTCTCTGAAGATTACCGAGGCCATCAGCATCATCAGCAAGATGATGTATGAGAATACGACAACGGGTAGGCCAGCCTCTCTCTCTGGAAGGACTGGGTCTTGGGGCTGGAAAAACCAGTCTCATCCATATTTTATTGATGATTGTCTCCTCCTTCAAAAATAAAGGGATTTCTTTTTTTTTTTTTTTTTTTTTTTGCTGCGTGCAGCCCCTTGGAGCATACACGTTAGCACATACAGTATTTCCCGGGAGGGCCGTCTGGGAGTTGACGTTCTCAAGGAGAATGAGGAAAGCTGCCACTTGAGCGTTGCACACTAAGAAAGCTTCTAGGGCTAAGTACTAAGGGAATTTTGCCAAGCGGCTGGGTGACATGTGTCTATCCTCTCAGTGGTACAGGAGGTGATTGAATTCTTTGTGATGGTGTTCCAATTTGGGGTACCTCAGGCCCTGCTCGGGGTGCGCCGCATGCTGCCTCTCGTCTGGTCTAAGGAGCCTGGCGTCCGGGAAGCTGTGCTTAATGCCTACCGCCAGCTCTACCTAAGCCCCAAGGGGGACTCCGCCAGGTCAGTGTGGTACCTTTGCCTTTGTGGATGTTTCTGAGGCCAACCTCTCATAGGACGGCTGCACTCCCCTAAAGAAATGGCAGGGAGCAGGGGCACAGTTCTAGAAGAGTTCTGAATCCATAGGCCTATAGATCTGGAATGGAGCTCAGGGTGGGAGTGGACTTCTAGTCAAGCCCATCCTCTGTGGTTACACAACGCTGTGTTTGGATAGCCCTAATAACCTGTTTGCCAGGTTCAGACTTAGCAGTTTTTAATGACCTCTATTCTTTGTTCTTCCCGCAGAGCCAAGGCCCAGGCTTTGATTCAGAATCTCTCTTTGCTGCTAGTAAATGCCTCAGTTGGGACCATCCAGTGTCTTGAGGAAATTGTAAGTTTCCTTACTTCTTTTTTTTCTTCCTTTCTTTCTTTTTAAGCAATTTATCTATTTAAGTGATCTCTACACCTAGCGTGGGGCTCAAACTCACAACCCCAAGACCAAGTATTGCACATTCCACAGCCAGCCAGGCGCCCCCTTACTTCTGCTTTCTTTATTCATTTAATAAGTATCAGTGGTTACTGTGTGTTTAGCAATATACTCAGCCCCACAAAGTATAAGATTGCGTTCAAGTTCCCAACTTAAAAGGAACCAACAGGGCGCCTGGGTGGCTCAGTGGGTTAAGCCGCTGCCTTCGACTCAGGTCATGATCTCAGGGTCCTGGGATCGAGTCCCGCATCAGGCTCTCTGCTCGGCAGGGAGCCTGCTTCCTCCTCTTTCTCTCTGCCTGCCTCTCTGCCTACTTGTAATCTCTCTCTGTCAAATAAATAAATAAAATCTTTAAAAAAAAAAAAAAAAAAAGGAACCAACAGTGTTTTGGGTAGCCAAAGGATGCAAAACATTTATAGAACGATGTAGCACATAGGTAGTTAGTGCCAGAAAAAGTGGCACAAGTAGTGTTTATAGCAGCAATGATAATATAATAACACGTCGTATATGCTAGGCGCTACTCAGCAGTTTGCTCGTACAAACTTGTGTGAGCCTCACACAACCCTATGGGGTGATGCTGTTCGTGCACATTTTACAGTGGGAAGTCTGAGGCACTGAGAGGTTAAGGGACTCGGCTAATTACAGCTGGTTCGTGGGAGAGACTCGGGCAATAAGATGTCTGGAAAATACACTCTTTTTTTTTTTAAAGATTTTATTTATGCATTTGAAAGAGAATGAGAGAGATAGCACCAGATGGGGAAGGGTTAGAGGGAGAAGAAGGCTCCCCACTGTGTGCAAGGAGTGTGATGTGGGGACTCGATCCTAGGACTCCAGGATCATGACCTGAGCCAAAGGCAGTTGCTTAGCCAACTGAGCCACACAGGTGCCCCAGGAAAACATACTCTTAACTTGTGTGTTACTCTGATAAGTCCCAAGAGGCAAAGAGAACAGTGTGGGGTAGGTGGTAGGACTTAAGCGGGGTCTTGAGAAGTATGATATAGAGAATTAGAGAAAGGAGGGAAGCACAGAGATGGAAAGTCAACAAAGTACAGAAAGTTCCAGAATGAATATCGTGTTCTGGCTGGAAATTGTTACCTAGAAAAGATAATAAAGTGGGAGTGTAGGTTGGAACCGAACTGTAAAGGTCCCTGAAGGCCTTTCACACGTCCTGGACTTTTTCCTTGTTTGTTGCCAGATCTGCTGTTTGGCAGATTAGCATTTGGACTGCGCAGCCTGAAGGTGGAGGTGGTGCTGACCACCGGCCTCCACTAGGTGGAGCATGATACTGGCCACCTTTCCCTCCTTGGGGGAGGTGGGGCCGGGTTGGGGGGGCGGGGGTGGCCCTGCTGGCAGTCCCTGGCCTGAAGGCTCATAGGCTAGCTCCTGGCCTGGAGCCCCTCCGGTGGGCAAAGCAGAGCTACTTCTACGGGGCGAGCAGAGTCATGGTGCGAAGGAGTAGGCGTTTGGGAACAGATTGGTGGAGAGGAGGCTGCTGTCAGTGTGCAGCGTTGGAACACTGGACTCAGGGTGGGAGGCAAAGCTATGGAACTGCACCTTTTTTTTATTTTTAAGATTTTATTTTTTATTGATTTATTTTACTTTATTTATTTTTAAGACTTTATTTATTTGAGAGGCACCTGGGTGACTCAGTGGGTTAAGCCTCTGCTTTCAGCTCAGGTCATGATCTCAGGGTCCTGGGATCAAGCCCCGCATTGGGCTCTCTGCTCAGCAGGGAGCCTGCTTCCCCTCTCTCTCTGCCGCTCTGCCTTCTTGTGATCTCTCTCTCTCTCTCTGTCAAATAAATAAAAATTAAGGGGAAAAAGATTTTATTTATTTGGGAGAGAGAGGAGAGAGAGCACACATGAGCATGGAGCAGGAGAGGGAGAGAGAGAAACAGACTCCCTGCTGAGCAGGAAGCCCAACGTAGGGCCGGATCCCAGGACCCCAAGATCATGACCCGAGCTGAAGGCAGATGCCCAACCAACTGACCCATCCAAGACTCCCAGAACTGCACTTAATAGAAGACAGGGTTTAAAGGAAGAATGGGGAGGGGGCACCTGGGTGGCTCAGTTCGTTGGGTATCTGCCTTCATTCAGCTTGGGTCATGATCCCACGACCCCAGAATTGAGTCCTCATCAGGCTTCCTGATCAGGGCTAAGCCTGCTTCTTCCTCTCCCTCACCCCCTGCTTGTGTGTGCACATGTGCATGCTCTCCCCCGCAACCACATAAATAAATTTTTTTTTTAAGATTATTTATTTATTTATTTGACAGAGAGAGAGACCACAAGTAGGCAGAGAGGCAGGCAGGGAGAAATGAAGGGAAGCAGGCCCCCCCGCCGAGCAGAGAGCCCGACGCGGGACTCGATCCCAGGACCCTGAGATCGTGACCCGAGCCGAAGGCGGTGGCCTAACCCACTGAGCCAGGGGTGCCTGGGTGGCTCAGTGGGTTAAAGCCTCTGCCTTCGGCTCGGGTCATGATCCCAAGGTCCTGGGATTGAGCCCCGAGTCCGGCTCTCGGCTCAGCGGGGAGACTGCTTCCTCTCTCTCTCTCTGCCTGCCTCTCTGCCTACTTGTGATCTCTGTCTGTCAAATAAATAAATGGAATCTTTAAAAAATAAAAAAATTAAAATTGAAAAAAAGGAAGAATAGGTAAGACTACATGGAAAAAAATTAGTTGACCATGAAGTTCTAAATATATGTGACTAAGAGTGCTCTGGGCAAAATGAGAAGGCAAGGAAGGATGAAGCCTTCTGTTTTGCTTATTGAGTTGTGGTAACAGTAATAAGACCTATGAGAAATCTCTCAAATGTGGTCAGAACCACGGATCCACACAGACCCAAACAAAGTCACTTTCAATACATCGTCTTAACAAACGTAGCTTTGAGGGCATGAGGCTGAAAAAGTGACAGAGTTGTAAGTACCTCCCAAACCCCGAGTTCATGCTCGAGCCTTCCTCCAGCTTCACCGTGCCTAAGTGCTGTTTTTACCCACCTCAGATTCTCCATGTTCTCGTCAGAGAAGTGGGCCGAGGACCAGGCGAATCATTATTTTCTGGACTGAGCCCTTTTTCTTTTCTCTTCAGCTCTGTGAGTTTGTGCAGAAGGATGAACTGAAGCCAGCAGTGACCCAGGTGCTGTGGGAGCAGGCAACCGAGAAGGCCCCCTGCTCTCCTCTGGAGCGCTGCTGCTCTGTCATGCTTCTTGGGATGATGGCACGGTGAGGCTTGGGTCCCCACAGGCAGTAGGGATAAGAGGGCAGGGGAGGGAGGGCTTTGAGAAAGTTCCCTTCAGTACCGGCAGTCAGGCCCAGCAGCTGTATGTGTGAGCTGGTTACCTCAATGGAAAGTAAAAATAAAAGAGTGCAAGTACCAGCCCCCAAACCCCCCCCCCCGCCTGCAGAATTGATGAGATCATTATAGCAAGAGGCTCTGACACGGCTGAATCTCTTTATATAATGAATCTCATTATAGCCGTGTCAGAGCCTCTTCTGTAGTGCTCCAGGGCTCTCAGAAAGCCTTGCACCAAATCTGTTACCTACCCCACCTGGCACTGTCCCCTACAGAGTGCTGTTTCTGACTAGCTTTAACTCAGTGGCTTCATTCCCCTAGAGGAAAACCAGAAATTGTGGGAAGCAACTTAGACACACTGGTGAGCATAGGGCTAGACGAGAAGGTTCCACAGGACTACAGACTGGCCCAGCAGGTGTGCCATGCCATTGCCAACCTCTCTGACAGGAGAAAGGTATGTGGGGTCTCCAAACCCAGGAGAATAGGGATCCTCTTATCCACTTGCAATACATACCCATGTTTTGCCTTTGCTGTTCTCCACAGCCTTCTCTGAGCAAACGTCACCCCCCCTTCCGACTGCCTCAGGAACACAGGCTCTTCGAGCGACTACGGGAGGTGATCATAAAGGGTGAGCTGTCACAAGGGCCTGGGGCAGAATCGAGTCCCTTGTCTACACTGGGTAACTTCTCCCTTCTCCACTTCAGGCTTTATCTACCCAGACCCACTCTGGATCCCATTCAAGGAGGAAGCAGTGACCCTCATTTACCAGCTGGCAGAGGGCCCCGAGGTGATCTGTGCCCAGATATTGCAGGGCTGTGCGAAACAGGCCCTGGAGAAGCTGCAAGAGAAGAGTAGCACCCAGGAGGGCCCCAGTAAGTGGGCAGAGGGTCCCCAATGGGCAGCAGCCAGATTCTGCTGCTTTCCTTGTCGGGCCAGAAGCCTTTGCCAACACAGCTTCCTGCCACAGCCCCTGACCTCTCTCATACTATACTCTGTCACTTTTGTCACCCAGATCCGGCCTGTGAGCAAGGGGAAGAGCTTTCAGAGCTGGGTTTAAGGGCCCTATGAGACGTGCTTTGTCTTTTTCTCATTGCTTTCCTTCTCCCCTCCTCCAGAGAACACCCCCATGCTCCCCACTTCCCTGCTGATGAACCTGCTCTCCTTGGCGGGCGACGTGGCCCTGCAGCAGCTGGTGCATTTGGAGCAGGCAGTGAGTGGAGAGCTCTGTCGGCGTCGGCTTCTCCGAGAGGAGCAGGAACAGAAGACGAAGGATCCCAAGGAGAAGGTGAATGAAGAGCCTGGGCATATGGGTTTGTGTCCCATGCGTTGCCCAGATTTGTTTCATGGCCTGCGTCATTCGCATAGTCACATTGCCTCCTGGGGATCCCTGCTTTTCTACCCCTAAATAAAATGAGAAAGATGCTCTGCTCCTTGCTGCTGTTACTCTGGGAGACATTAGTGAGAACAAAGACAGAGCAGTCCGTTCACCGTCACCCAGGAAGGGAGGCTTTAAGGAAACACGGCACTGAGTTAGGGACCTCAGCCGGCAGCACAGGCTGCCCCCACAGAGGCTCTCCTTGTGAGGACAAGCACACCCCCGCCCTCCCCTTTCCCATCAGCCTTGGTCACTGGGCCTGCCACCTGATGGGAACTTTGTATTCTCCACTAGAGGCAGTGATGTCTTGCAAACCAATGAGACACAGAGCCTTGTAGCTGTAGAATAAGGTCTGACCTCTGTGACCTTGAACCACTGTCCACATGACCCATTTGTTGACTGTTTACAGGAAATGACATGTTTCTCTGAGGGATGGGTTCAGAGGTGGAGGAATATGCTTTGGCAACTTGAATATAAATGCCATTTGTTCCGTTTTGAATTTGCCAATTCAGATTTGGCAACATGAAAACAAAATACAAAGACCTAGTTCTTTTCCTATTGAATTCAGGAGTCCTCCCTCTGCACAGACGCATTTGAAAGGTGTAGGAGTGAGTGGTTGTGCAGAGCTTGCCTTTCCCCAGATGCGTTCCTGCAAAATGAAAGATAGTCTGGGTGAGGGGATGGGGGTGCCCGGGTGGCTCAGTGGGTTAAGCCTCTGCCTTCAGCTCAGGTCCTGGGATCAAGCCCCACATCGGGCTCTCTGCTCAGTAGGGAGCCTGCTTCCTCCTCTCTCTCTGCCTGCCTCTCTGCCTACTTGTGATCTCTGTCAAATAAATAAAATCTTTTAAAAAAAGAAAAGAAAGAAAGATAGCCTGGGATGAAGATAGATGCTGCCCCGCATGGGCCGTGATGCCTGGTTTCTCCCCTCAGCACACTGGCTCTGAGACCGCCCTGGAGGAGGAGATGGGACTGGCGGGCGCTGCTGCTGACGACACGGAGGCAGAGCTCATCCGTGGCATCTGCGAGAAGGAGCTGCTAGATGGTAAGACTGGCCGAGGGGCCTGCTCCCCAGCCGAGATAGCCTGTCCCAAACCGAGAGTGTCCTTCTGACAGGCACACAGGTACTGGCTGCCTTCATTCCACTTCTGCTCAAAGTCTGCAACAACCCTGGCGTCTATAGCAGCCCAGAGCTCTCCGCTGCAGCTTCACTTGCCCTGGGCAAGTTCTGCATGATCAGGTAGGCCCTGGGGAAGGAAGCGCCTGCTCTGAGAGGATGGGGATCGACAGGCTCCCTGATGGTCCTCTCCTGGCCCCCTAGTGCCACTTTCTGTGACTCCCAGCTTCGTCTGCTGTTCACCATGCTGGAAAAGTCCTCACTCCCCATTGTCCGCTCTAACCTCATGATTGCTACTGGGGATCTGGCCATCCGCTTCCCCAATCTGGTGGACCCCTGGACACCTCATCTGTATGCTCGGTAAGAGAGCCCTCATGACACTTTCTCTCTCTCTCTTTTTTTTAAAGATTTTATTTATTTGACAGAGGGAGAGAACAAAGCAGGGGGTGTCACAGGCAGAGGGAGAAGAAACAGGCTTCCCACTGAGCAGGGAGTCTGTTGCAGGGCTTGATCCCAGCCAGGACCCCCAGATCATGATCTAGCCAAGGCAGACGCTTAACTGACTGAGCCACCCAGGCTCTCCCCTCATGAGACTTTAGCAGGCCTTGCCAGCTCCCAGAGGCTGCAGTGTGACCAGTATTAGAATCTTTAAAACTGTATTTGTCTGGTCTTCAGCATTACCCTGAACATCTGCTTGATACCTGACCTGTACAAGCCTTAGCTAAATATGGCCCAAAAGGGATTAGTGCCTCTGTTCAAAGCCTTGGCTACAAGCTTGGCCTCTTTCCCCAGTCCCAGTTTTCTAACTTCTTTTAGAATGTCACATTAAGAAGGTGTAATAGAGGGGCGCCTGGGTGGCTCAGTTGTCTGGGTCTCTGCCTTCGGCTCAGGTCATGATCTCAGGGTCCTGGGATCGAGTCCCACATTGAGCTCCCTGCTCAGTGGGGAGTCTGCTTCCCCTTCTCTCTGTCTCCCTCCCTGCCTACTTACGATCTCTGTCTGTCAAATAAATAAAATCTCTTAAAAAGGGGGGTGGTAATAATACAGTGATACCTGGCTGTCTCAGTCAGTAGAGCATAAGGCTCTTGATCTTGGGGTCATGAGTGTGAGCCCCATAGAAGGGGAGAATTTACGTTTTTAAAAAAAAAAAAAAGAAGTAGGGGCAATTCTTGCTGAGGGCCCTTCCTGCCAGTGTTGGTCCCAGTGAGTTAGGATTTCCTTCCTAGGCTCCGGGACCCAGCTCAGCAGGTGCGGAAAACAGCAGGGCTGGTGATGACCCACCTGATTCTAAAGGACATGGTGAAGGTGAAGGGGCAGGTGAGCGAGATGGCCGTGCTGCTCATCGACCCCGCACCTCAGATTGCTGCCCTGGCCAAGAACTTCTTCAATGAGCTTTCTCACAAGGTGAGAGGCAGCCAGACAGCAGAGAGCTCACTGCTGAAGAAGCGGGCACACCACTGTCCCTATAACGTGACTCTCTCTCTCCCAGGGCAATGCGATCTATAACCTCCTTCCAGATATCATCAGCCGCCTGTCAGACCCTGAGGGAGGGGTGGAGGAAGAGCCTTTCCACACCATCATGAAGTACGTTTGCCTGGGCCTGGGAGCACATTTTTCCTGTAGCTCATCCTTAGGAATCAGACAGACCTGTGTTTGCACTTTGGCTCTGCTACTTTTTAGCTGCGTGGCCTTCAGCAATAACTTAACCTCTTTGCATCTGCTCCTCCTCTAGCAAATGAGGCCTGGGATGCTGGCCCCTTAGTTCTGGATCGAGTTTCTAACGTGGTAGGCACATAGGCATCCTCACCACAGGACAGCTGCTTTTGTTACGAATTTCCATTCTCGGTGAACATTTCTCCAGGGGTGGGGTGGACCTTTCTCTGAGGGCACAGGAAGAGGGCAGGAGGAACTGTGAGGCAGGCATGGGCCACGGCCGAAGGGATTCTCTCCCCGGCCAGGAGGGCAACAAAGGGCTGGTGCACGGGGAGGGATGGCTGTCCCTGGGAAATCACACGTCCAAATCTCCTGCTCCTTAGGCAGCTGCTCTCCTACATCACCAAGGACAAACAGACTGAGAGCCTGGTGGAGAAGCTGTGTCAGCGCTTCCGCACGGCCCGGTAGGCTGCTGTCCCCTGGGGTAGCCCCGAGGCCGTGGGAGCCTACTGAGGAAGGATGGGCCTTTACCTCTCTATCCCGCGACTGCCCCCTGCCGTCTGCAGGACCGAGCGGCAGTACCGGGACCTGGCCTACTGTGTGTCACAGCTGCCCCTCACAGAGCGAGGCCTCCGCAAGATGCTGGACAACTTTGACTGCTTTGGGGATAAACTGTCGGATGAGTCCATCTTCAGTGCTTTCTTGTCGGTTGTGGGAAAGCTGCGGCGTGGGGCCAAGCCCGAGGGCAAGGTGAGCCTGGCTGCCGGGCTGGTCCTCTGCACACTGCCGGGCCCGCCTCACCTGCCCTGGGCTGCCCTGCAGCCAATTCTGCAGCACCACCTGAGCCCAGCTCTTTCGTTTCTGCCTCCTGTTTCTTTGTCTCTCTCTCTCTTTTGAAATGGACTTCATTTTTTACAGCAGTTTTAGGTTCAAAGCAAAATTGAGTGAGAGGTATAGAACTCCTCCATATGCCCCCTACCCCCACCCACACGCACCACCTCCTCCAAGATCAACATCCCCCACCAAAGTGGCACATCTGCTACAATCGATGAACCTCTGTTGACACATCATTATCACCCAAAGTCCATAGTTTATCTTAAGGGTCACTCTCAGTGTGCATTCTGTGGGTTTGGACAAGAGTAATGTCCTGTGTCCATCATTCTAGTATCCTACAGTGCAGTTTTGCTGTCTAAGAAGTCCTCAGGGCTCTCCCACTCACTCTGTCCCCCCAACCCCCGGCAACCACTGATTTGTTTTACTTTTCCACAGTTGTGCCTTTTCCAGAACGTCCTATACTTGTAGTCACGCACTGTGAACCCCTGTCAGCTTAGGTTCTCTCTGTGATCTGCATTTCAGTTTTCACCGTGTGTTTTCATGACTTGTTTTTCATCATAGAAGTAACTGTGTTTCCAGGCCTGCTCTTCATGTCTTCTTCCCTTCCAGGCTATAATAGATGAATTTGAACAGAAGCTTCGGGTCTGCCACACCAGAGGGTTAGATGCAGTGGAAGACCTTGAGCTTGGCCAAGGGGGCAGCCAGAGGGCCCCATCAGCCAAGAAACCATCCACTGGTATGTGAGGCTGCCGCACGGGTGGAGGGATCCAGCCCTCCTCTGAGAGCTTCCTTTTTGCGGACTCTGTCTCTGCCTTTTCTAGTCTCTAAGCGGCACCAGCATCTGGCTTCTGCAGCCTCATCAGACGGTGACTTTGTCACCCCGGAGCCCCGCCGTACCACCCAACGGCATCCAGACACCCGACAGCGAGTTTCAAAAAAGAAACCCAGAATCGTCTTCTCGAGTGATGAGTCCAGTGAGGAAGGTACGATGCTCCCTCCTGGCCTTGGCCCAGAGGGAGCGTAACTTGGGGGGTGAGGCTGGTTCTGATGGGGTCCTGCTGTATAGATTTGTCTCGACCGTCTCACCCCGAGGTGTCTTCCCCTTGTGCCCTTTGGGTTTTGTTTCTTCTGCGTGGTCTGGAGCCATCCCACTTGTTCCCTGAGATCTACTTTTCACCATCTTTGTGACTCAGCTTTTTCTTATTCCTCCAATCCTCTGAGTAGAGCTTTCAGCAGAGATGACAGAAGATGAGACACCCAAGAAGACCACACCCATCCGCCGAGCACCTCCTCGAAGGCACAGGACCTAAGAGGTCACCTTGCCTGTTCCTATCCCTGCTGGGAAGCGTGTCTTGCTGGGTGACCTAGAAGTCCGTTGCTCTTGTAAAATACTTGTTTGCCTGTCTTCTTGTCTTTTTTAATATTTAATGGTCTTTATAATGTAAAGCATTTTTCTTAAACTAGCCCAACTGAACTGAATTGAGCTGCTTTCACCGGATTGTATGTCTCCCAGTCTCATTTCCTAGTGAATAAATATTTTTATATACTTTTAGATTTTCCTAGGCTTGTCTGTTTCATCTTTCATGTTAGTCCAGATGCAAGAGGCAAGGAGAGGATTATCAATTCAGAAAGAGGAGCCCGAAATCCTGGGGCCTATCTCAAGATCTGATAAACTCCATGCTACCCTGGTGCCTCATCTTCCCCTTCTTGACCTCCCCACACTGCACAAGTGACAGGATTGCTGCACGGTGGTGAAGCACGCAGAGTTTAGTCTCCAGGTAGACAGGCTCCACTTGGGGACAGTTTTGCCCTCCAGGGGCCATTTGGCAATGCCTAGAGATTTTTTTGTCATCACAACCTAGATGGGAGGGATGCTCCCTATCAGCATCTAGTGGGGAGAGACCAAGGCTTTTGCTAAATACCGCACAGTGAGAAGACAGACCCCACAACAGAATGATTCAGCCCAAAGTGTCAGTGGTTCCAAGGTAGAGAACCCTTCTCTAGACCCTGGGCTGGTCTGCGTGCTCCCCTCCCCCATTTGTGCTCCCTGAGCCTGTCACTGGGACAGGGGACTGACCTGGTCTCAGGGTTGATGGAAGGTCAGCTCCCCCCCACCATCTGTGCACACTGCCTACCAAGGCATCACTTTACTGTTCTAGGGTCTGTGGGAAGTCAGCCACATGCGGACACTGCTTTAGTTTGCCCACACCCTCAGCTCCCCAGGTCTGCTCTGCTGAGTCACCTGGACCATTAGGCAGTGAGCGTGCTCTCATGACAGCACTGGTGTCTTTGCTGCCATGACAACAGCAGGCTGCATCCGTAATGCTCCATGGGCACCGAGCTCCCTTTTTGGCAGAAGACAGTAATGAAAAAGGACATGTGTGCAGCAAAAGGGAAGATGGGACCTCAGAGGCTGAGAGGCGGGAAGGCTGAGGAACTTCTCCAGGCTCTTAGGTAGTGGTAGTGGCAGGGGAACCGCAGAGGAAAAGGCCCGGGAGGGGTCAGCCTGCCTCCTGCCGGGCTCTGCCCAGCCCCCACCGCCCCCTCCCCGGGCCTTGGCTCCTGGCCTCCTTGGTAGTGTGGGAGCATCGAATCCAGGGAAAGGGTTAATGGTGCTGGCTGAGCTAGGACAGAATAGAAGGGTTAGCAGCTGAGTCCCTACCCCAGGCCCCACCAGACCACCTGTGGTGCTTCCTACCTCCTATCACCATTAGGTGCTTTCTGGCCCTGCTCTTGGGGTTCGTGAAAAGACTGGGAACCAACCATGCACATGGCTGCCAGACAGACACAGACTTGGCTCTGGGGCCCCAAGGAGGGAGGGCAATCCTGGAAGGGTAAGGACTGCGGGGAGGGGGGGGGCCGGTTGCAGTCGGGGTGCAGGGGAGCGTGCTCACTGCCTTTTAAGCAAAGGTTATCACCAGGCGGGGCTAAACTTAGCCACAGGCTCTTCAGCTAGAAAAGGGGGCTGGTCTCAGGTTACGCTGGGCCAGCAAAGAGGCCCCTGGATCCCCAGCCCCCAGCACTTGCTGATGGGCCTTGTCCCTTCCACCCCAATCCCCTCTAAACCCTCAAGCGTTCTGAACGCAGCCTTTCTTCCGTCCAAAGCTGGCAAACCCCAGCGCAGCTGGGGCCCCAGACTGGGGAAGGAGAAGGGATCCCTCCCTCGATCTCGCGTGGGTCTGAGGGCCGGTTCCCACCTCGTGCCCAAGACGTCCCAAATTTCTCCCTCTTCTGGACTCCTCACCCTTCCCCCAACATCCCGGGGCGCGGGGCTGGGTAGGGGCGTCCC
The DNA here is from genome assembly GCF_020171115.1 of Neogale vison. Taxonomy (NCBI): domain Eukaryota; kingdom Metazoa; phylum Chordata; class Mammalia; order Carnivora; family Mustelidae; genus Neogale; species Neogale vison. The sequence goes on along the minus strand of NC_058102.1, from coordinate 101,942,266 downwards.
TGGCTCTGGGGCTGGCCGGCACGTCCCAGGATGGGGAGGGACTTCCGCCCTCACGTCCCGCTCTCCGGCCGGGGCTGGAAGCGGTGAAAGGGGCACTCTTTCCTGGCTCTGGCTGCACAGCACTCAGGTCTCCCAGGAGCGACTTTGTGGGAGGCCTCCGGCCTCGCGTCCTCCCCCTGCGGCCCAGCCCCGCCTCGGGGAGAGGAGGTGGTGCACACAGGGCCTGGTTTGTCCGCCCCAATTACCAGCCCTCCCGGCTGCCCGAGCTTGCAGGACAGCGTGACCTTCAGCGCAGAAACCGCCCCCACTCCTCAGCCATCTCCCGAGCCCTAGTTCTTCTCCAGGACCCCACTACCCAGTGCCAGTCCAGGCCCCCGGCCCAAGAGCCAGGGCCCGAGAAGGGGGCGGTGGGGGCTGGGCAGAGCCCGGCAGGAGGCGGGCTGACCCCTCCCGGGCCTTTTCCTCTGCGGTTCCCTCGCCACTACCGAAGAGCCTGGAGAAGTTCCTCAGCCTTCCCGCCTCTCAGCCTCTGAAAGAAAGGGGAGGGGGGGTGGCCGCGCACAACCGCGAGTGGTCCCGGCTTCGGCTCCAATTCCCAATCCCACCAGCTCCCAAAGCCCTCCCGTTCCATCTGTGAAGCAACTTTAACGGCTCTGGCTCCCGGAGGGCTTCCGTTGTCACCAGGAGCCTGATCCTGGGGTCCACAGTCTCCTGCATGCCCACGAGTGCCATTGGCAATCACCTCCTCCACTGAGCTGGTCTCTGTCCCCTCCCCCACTCCGTCCCTAGCCCATACGCTATGTGCGTGCACACTGGAAGAAGCAGGCGGGTCCAAAAATTTGGGCCCGGCTACTCCCGCCTTTACGGGTGCACGTAGCTCAGGCCTCCGCGCCCTTGGGCCGCGACTGGACGAGCCGGCGAGAGGCGGGGCCCGCGCCCCCACGCCCCGCCCAGGCGCTATAAATTTGGACTGCAGCCTGTTCGGATGCTCTCTGCTCTTCCCCGTTCGACAGACAGCCGCATCTTCAGGTGCAGTGCCAGGTAAAGCTCGGCAAAGCCAGACAGAGAGGGACTTCGAGAGAACGGGGCACGGCCCCGAAGGGGGCCAGGGGCGCTCGCGGACCCGGGCGGGGCTGCGCGGCCGCTTGTCGGGCGTGCCCGGCCGGACCTCCGCATTGCAGGGGCGGGAGGACGGACGTGCCCAGGCGCGGGCGGGGAATGGAGGCCGGGGGGGGGGGGTGGGGGGAGGGGAGGGCAGTGGCCGGACTGCAGCCCCCGCCCGCCCCGACTTTCTAATGCTCGCCTTTCTCTCCCCGCAGCCGCGTGCCCGAGCCACGATGGTGAAGGTCGGAGTGAACGGGTGAGTTCGGGGATGGGGCAGGGTGCGGCCCCGAGCGAGCGGGTTGAGGACGTGGGTGCGGTGGTCCTACCCCCCCCACCACCACACCGCAAGGAGAACTCAAGGTCGGCGCTCCGACCTGGCGGAGGCGGGCCTCGTGGCCCCCACCCCATTCCCGGCCGTGGCGGCTCCTGCAGTGCCACCCCTGCGGGTTCGAGCGGTCCGCCGCTATCCCGGCTTAAGAGCCATCCCCTAATCCCCCAGTCCCGGCTTTCTTTGCTTTCGCGCCCTGCGGGGTCACGTGCCGGGGAGGCGCCCCTCCCCCACCAGCCTCTTCCCTCCCCACCCCCCACCACGCCCGCGCGGCCCCGGGCTCCCGGGGCTCGCTTAGCTGGGTGCGCAGCCCGTCGGGAGGGCTCGTTTGCGGTAACCTTGCCGCCATGTTGCAACGGGGAAGGAAGTGAAGGAACCACCGTTAGGAAACCTCCCGTAGCTCCTCACTGTTCCTCCTTCCTCGCCTATGACTAAACCTCCGAGGCCTGCCCCGCTGGGGTGGAGTCGCCTCTGTCCCGTCGGCCAGGTGAGGCAAGGCTTCCCGCAGCCTCGTTCTCGAAAGAGCCTGACTTGAGAACCTGATCACACCCCTTAAGCTGCCAACCAAATTTCCCTCGGGGATGCTCTTCCTAGATGATCCTCTGATGAATCAGAAACGTGGGTTCGGGGGAGTCCTGTCTTGTTATTTTTTTTTTCTTTCTCAGGAGAGGTGTGGTAGCTGCAGCTTAGTGCCATGTCGGGGGAGCTGAGTCATGGGTAGATAGAAATTTTCCACCACAAAATGGCTCCTGTGGCAGCAGCCCCTTACATCTCACTGGCTCTCTTCGAAGCTCTTTTCTTCCTTTGATGCCTAGAGCTGACCCAGCCCTAAAAGGCAAGGCTATAAAGGTCACTGGGAGGATTAGGTGTCGGTGAGCCTTGGGAATCCTGCCCTTCTCCCTATTCCATCTTCCAGAAATCAGATCCCCACTCCACTCTAATCTAGGGTTAAATATAGCTGCCTGACCTTTCTGCAGTTCGGTCCTGGGTTTCTGCTCTCTTCTCGCCGCCCACCACCACCACACACGCAACACCTGTTGCTTCTGCTCCTAATTTCTAGAAGAGGGCTTGCAAGGACAGACATGTTAGCAAACTGGACTCCTGAGATTAGGGGGTTGGGAAGTACCCTTTTTTCCCCTCCTCGTTCCTTTTTGGAGGAAGGGATGGGCTTTCCTTGTCCAGTTAATTTCTGACCTTTACTCTTGCCCTTTGAGCTTGGTGATGCTAAGTGTGCAAGTCTTTGCTGCCCAGAGGGTGTTTCCTGAAGCTGGGCCAGACCAGTGCAAGCATTGTCAGGGCACAGATAGTGGGGGTGATAAGTGCCACGTGCCCAGACTGTGGGAGTGGCCAGACCATGCCCTGAGCTGCTGTTTCTCCTGGTGGGACTGGTAGACACTGGGAGTTGGGCAAGCGTTTGAACCTAATCACCTCTTGGGAAGGTTTCACTTACTGGCCATGCTGTCCTGGCAGGGTTGCGCAGGATAAAATTAGATTTCTTGGGACTAATAATGGCAGGGAAGTGCCATTTTCTCGCCCCTGGAAGGGGATGAGTTGGCCTCAGACTGTTTTCATGCCCAGGAGGCTTTTCTCTTCTGCCCCACTCATTCCTTCTTGCCCCTTGTCTTTCTCAGATTTGGCCGTATTGGGCGCCTGGTCACCAGGGCTGCTTTTAACTCTGGTAAAGTGGATATTGTCGCCATCAATGACCCTTTCATTGATCTCAACTACATGGTGAGTGCTGCCCCTGCAGCCGCGCTAGGGAGCAGAGCCCCACTGAAGCAGAGCCCCTCACTGCCCCCTCCCCCTATCCCTCCAGGTCTACATGTTCCAGTATGATTCTACCCACGGTAAATTCCACGGCACAGTCAAGGCTGAGAACGGGAAGCTTGTCATCAATGGGAAGTCCATCTCCATCTTCCAGGAGTAAGTGTGGAGGAGAAACAGGAAACGGGCTCTGAGGGAGGTACTAGGATGGGGTGACTACCTTGGGTACATGGTACGTCACGTCCCTAAATTTGGCGTCGTCTTACCTTATAGGCGAGATCCCGCCAACATCAAATGGGGTGATGCTGGTGCTGAGTATGTTGTGGAGTCCACTGGGGTCTTCACCACCATGGAGAAGGCTGGGGTGAGTGCCAAGGAGAGTAAGGGGGGGGGGAGGGTGTTGACCCTGGGCTCTGGTGTAGGTGTAGTGGGAAGAATGGGGACTGGGGGCTTAGACCAGGAAAGGAGGGCCTGGATTACAAGAACTTCTCCACTGCAGGCTCACTTGAAGGGCGGGGCCAAGAGGGTCATCATCTCTGCTCCTTCTGCTGATGCCCCCATGTTCGTGATGGGTGTGAACCATGAGAAGTATGACAACTCCCTCAAGATTGTCAGGTGAGCATGGCAGAGGGCAGAGGAGTGGAGAAGTGGTCTAGTAATTCTGTGTATCACAGGATGGATCTGCTTGGCCTTGACCTACCTCCCTCTTTTCAGCAATGCCTCCTGTACCACCAACTGCTTGGCTCCTCTGGCCAAGGTCATCCATGACAACTTCGGCATTGTGGAGGGACTCATGGTATGAATGATGGGGAAAGTGCCCCACGCCCATTGACTTCTCATCCTGGACTGCATATTTTTGCTTAGAACATGGTCCTGGGCTGGGGGCGGGGGCCACAGGGGTTTCAAGGTCAGGTGACTCTGTCCCTTAATTCTTCCCAAGGGTGGGTGACATGAGTACTGTGTAGGCCCTCACTCCTACCCCCCTCGTTTCCAGACCACCGTCCATGCCATCACTGCCACCCAGAAGACTGTGGACGGCCCCTCTGGGAAGCTGTGGCGTGACGGCCGAGGGGCTGCCCAGAACATCATCCCTGCTTCCACTGGTGCGGCCAAGGCTGTAGGCAAGGTCATCCCTGAGCTGAATGGGTAAGGTGCCTTGCTGCTTTTCTACCCTAGGGACTTGGTGGGAGGGGTGCAGTGCAGAGGAATAGTGCTGAGCCCGTTTCCCCTTGTCTGTAGGAAGCTCACTGGCATGGCCTTCCGTGTCCCCACCCCCAATGTGTCTGTTGTGGATCTGACCTGCCGCCTGGAGAAAGCTGTAAGTATGGGTTGGAAGAGGTGGCAGGCTAGGGATTGGGGGTGGTGGGGGGAGGAGAATAGCAAGATTGGAACTTGGATAAACATCTCATTTTTACCTTGTTAGGCCAAATACGATGACATCAAGAAGGTGGTGAAGCAGGCATCAGAGGGCCCCCTTAAGGGCATCCTGGGATATACTGAGGACCAGGTTGTCTCCTGCGACTTCAACAGTGACACCCACTCCTCTACCTTCGATGCTGGGGCTGGCATTGCTCTCAATGACCACTTTGTCAAGCTCATTTCCTGGTATGTGGGGCACCAGCGGCGGGCCGGGCTGGGGGTGGTGGTGGTAGGAGCAACACCTAGAAAAGTGACTAGAGTCTGGCGCCCTCTGGTGCCCAGTGTGGGGAAATAGCCTTTCACTCCTTGATCTTCCAGGTATGACAATGAATTTGGCTACAGCAACCGGGTGGTGGACCTTATGGTCCACATGGCCTCCAAGGAATAAGAGCCCCCTGAACCACCAGCCCCAGCCAGAGCAAGAGGAAGAAAGAGGCCCTCAGCTGCTGGGGAATCCCTGCCCCAACTTATCCCCTAAAACACTGAGAATCTCCCAACCTCCACTGTTTCCATCCCAGACCCCCTGAAGAAGGGGAGGGGCTTGGGGAGCCCTACCTTGTCATGTACCATCAATAAAGTATACTGTACCCAGCCAACTCCTTGGGTGTTTTAGCTTTTTCCAGTGTCTGGGATAAAGGGAGCTATGCTGAGGGCCAAAAGAAATCCATCTTGCTGACAGTACCCAGGGAAGGCCCAGCACACACCAACCAGGTGCGAACTCTGCCAGAGGTCTTAGGCCTAACAGGAGCATCCCTCCCAAAGGTATAAGCACTGCATTCACTTTCAAGGGCCATTGGTCTTGGCTTTGGCTCAGTATCCCTCCAAGGCCCATAGGTGCTACATGACTGGGATGTGATCCCTTTAGCAGACAGGTTGTTTTGTCACCAGATGACCTGGTGCCTCTGTCTGAAAGCTGTTCTGTTTGCAGCCAACTGAAGGGTAACCTTGGCACAGGAAGTCGGCTTTGGAATTGGGCTAGCAAGTCTCGTGGCCTTGATTGGTTACCAGGCCACTCTGGGGCAGAGCCCTAACGTGGAGGACAGCTGAGTGCCAGGGGGCAAACTCCACTCTGCCTCCCAGCTGTGAGGTCTGGCCTAAGTTTCTTGCTTTAATGTGCCCTAGTTACTCCCATCTGTAAAGTGATAGGCCAGTGCCCAGCCCCTCCAGGTCTTCTAGAAGGATTCTGTTCGGTCAGCTGTGTAAGCACTGTGTACTCGGTGATCAGGAAAATGAGGTGAACCTCCACCTCTAGGACTTAAGAGGGGGTGTGAAGGGGATTAGTGCTGTCCTGCAGGGGAGGCTTGGGGCAGAAGCACAGGCTACCCCATATAAGACTCAATTTACATACAACCTCCTAGGCCTTTACTTTCACCTGCTTGTGTGAGGGGAAGAAAAGCAGGGCGCAGCTCCCAGAACGGATTGTGTACCTACCGCCAGAAAGTGCTTAAAACAGGGACACAAAAGTGTTCAATAAATACTCTCCAGTTTGATTATTATTAAAGATTACATTCCAATGACCGCTCGGCAGTCAGGCTGACACCTCATTCACGTGTCCCTAGTTTCTAACAAGCTTTTCCAAGTCTGGGACATCTCAGCCTGTTGCTCTCAGTGGTGTGACCAACAGGGAGGCAGCACATCTTCAGCTGATACTGGAAGAGACTGAGACCCTGAATGCACACGCACGTGCTCACACAACTCACACACACGCATATGTAGCTTCACCTTTTTCTCTGCCATTCAGTGCTGACTGGGAAACGAGCAAGGGCTTCTGTCTCCCTCCATGATGCTGCACCAGTCAGCTCCAGAAGCCACCCAGCTCAGGGTGGGGGCACTGAGACCCCTGAAGGCAGGCACTGTCCTGGGGAAAGGATTGCAGCCAGGGCACTGCCATCCACAGGCAAATGGCCCTGAGCACTTGGAGAGAGGAGGGAGCGCGCCCTGCCCATTCTGTCCTTCCACCTGCAGGGTGGAGCGAGGCCCTCTCCCACACACAGCCTGGGTTCCACAAGCCATGCAATGTCCAGCCTCATCCACTTCATACCAGTGCCTGGGCCAGTTAGCACCAGTACAGAATCAGACCGTAAACGGGCTTGAGGCCACAGAACTGGAAGGAAGATCTGACAATCACATTCCTTACTCAGAGGAGAAAGTAAGGGGCCACGATCACTGGCAGCATTTTAGACATGAGAAAGTAGCAGACACCCACACATGAAGGCAGGAGATCCCCTGCTGTGGGGGGGAGTCACCTAGGACGGTCCAGCTAAGCCTTGCTCCAGACACTTTAGAACCCTGGAGACCAAGGTTAAAGGCAGGAAGCCCAAGGGAGGAGTGCCCCAGTCCCCAGGGGAGAGGCTTGGTGCAGTGGGACGGATAATATTCCCCTCTGTGAAACCCCCACCCCTCCCCTCCGTGAGTTCGCAGCAGGGTGGGGCCCTTGGGCTCCGAGCTGGAGGTAGGTCCCTATCTCATGGAGCTATCAGATGAGACATCACGATCGGAGTCCTCAGCCTCGCTTGGCGGCGGCGGGTCGCTAAGCGGGACCGCAGTGAAAGCAGGAGACTTTCTAGAAAAAAACACCAGCTGTCACCTTGGGGCAGGCAGGAATCCTGACGAGGCTGTCTAGCATTCCTCTCTCCCTTGGCCTTATTCTTGGGCAGGCTGGTGAACACCATCTCTGATGAGAACAGGTGGGCCACAGAGGTGAGGATGGAGGCAGGGTGAGAGAAGCGGGGAAGGGGAGGGAAAGCTCTTGCACCCCACCGTGATGGGGGATATGGTCCCTGTATTTATCTTGGGGACTCTGGGAGGCTCAGAGTTCAAAAATATCTCAGATCACAGGGGCACACCTAGGTGGCTCAGTCACTTAAGCATCTGACCTTGGTCAGGTCAGGATCCCTGGGTCCTGGGAGTCTGCTTCTCCCTCTCCTGCTGGCCCTCCCCCCACTCATGCTTTCTCTCTCTCTCTCTCAAATAAACAACATCGAAAAAAAAGATCTCATACCACAGTATGAGAGATGTTGCCTGAGTCCAACTGCACAGGCCAACTGCATAAAGCTTGCCCCAGCTTTATGTCCATCTATAGTATTTTGGGGACTTTTAAAAATTTACTTTTTTGTAGAGGCAGAACGTACACAGGGCCAAATGCACAAACTATGGCCCTGACTTTAGATACAAATCCGCCACCACACCTGTTCTGTTCCTCGGCAGTTCTGAGCTGCTTCTGACCAGGGAATCCCCGAGGCTGGTGGTACTAGGAGATCTGGGCCATCCAGCCATGAACAGACGCACACCCATCACCCCACTGCTGAGGGACAGAGGCCAGGGTGCCCCCCCCCAAGAGCCCCACATCCAGATGGGACTGACCCTCAGGCTGTTCAGGACCAACCCTCTGCATTCCCTCCCTGCACGGGCCCCTGGTGGAAGACATGGTGGAAGACCTCCAGGGCCGGTCCTCACCGGTCTCCCGACTGCGTGATGAGCCGGCGGCAGGTCTCCATCTGCACGTCCAGCCCCCGCTTCATGCTGCACATCTCCATGTACTCATGCAAGTGCCGGTTCATGTCATTCTTGGCCGTGGCCAGCTCCAGCTGAGGTGGGGAGGGGAAGGGCCCTGCAAGTCAGCAGGGCCCCGGCCTGCACCCCCAGGAGGTGAACATGCCAAGAACACTGCGGGGGGAGGGGAGGGGTTCCCAGGCACCCATGGGCAAGGCCTCAGATTTAAAAATCAGTCAGCCCAGCAGGAGGGGACCTCCTGTACTGTCACTGCATCTAGCTTTCCCGGGCATCTTTGCCTGCAGAGGAAGGCAGGGGTCTCTGCCACGGGCCTGCCTTCTTGCAACTGATCCTCCCTGATGACAGGAACCAAAGTGCGGGCAGGACAGAGAGCCCGGGGCAGCTGTCCATGCAGCCTGGCTCCCTCCCTGGGCTTCCTGCATGGCCCTGTGCACCACTGCACCCCGTCTGTCTCCCTCACTCATTCGGGTGCTTCTGGAAGGCCGGCCATGGCTTATTCATCTCTGCCTGCACAGGCCCAGCACCACGCTGGGTGACTTAGAGAACTTCATGACAAGCCTCGTGGCACAAAGGAGACCTGCCTGAGTGGCTCAAAGAGGGTCGATCCTCCCCAGAGGGCTCTCTGGGCTCTCATCTCTCCTGTGAGCCATTCGCAGCATTTCACTGAAAGGCTGTGGCCACACCCAGCGCCCCAATGGTTAGATGTACCCCGATTCAAGAAAGGTTCCATGGTGAAAATGTGGGCTCAGAGATCAAGGAAAAAATGGCCTCCCTGGCAAAGGTAGGGCTGAGAGGCAGGGCGAAGGCGGGAAAGATCTGGGCCAGAGACAATCTTGGCCTCTCTTTGTTTTGGGTACAAAGGATGGGGGGCCAAACAGAGAGGCTGAATAAAATTACTGGGCGGTGATCTGCTTGACTGCCCCAAAGCAAAGATAAAGGGTAGGAAACTCCCCGTGAATAATCCGAACTGGAAAGAGGAAACCACCCAGAACTAATCCCAACTGGACAGGGAGAGGATGGGAACTCAGAGAAGGAAGTAAAGGGGTCTCAGGGCCCGACAGACGAGATGGTGGCACCGGTGGGGCAGGAGCCCTAGTGGGCACAGCTCACACAACAGCCAGGGTTCCAGAGCCAGGCCATGAGGGCGGGTCATGCGACTGCTCAGTCAGGAAGACAATAGAGGTCACTCACCCGCTCTTGTGAGGGCTGGCCACTGCCACCACCCCAGCTTCTCCAGCTAAGGAGAGCGGGAGGGGAAGGGGCCAGCTGCCAGAGCCCGTCACCGGCGAGGACAAAAAAGACAGAAATGAAGTATATTCTACCCAAAGACAAGGCTAGGACCGCCACCAGTTGCCTCTACATATGTGTATGGGTCCCCTTCACACGTGAGGGAAGGGAGCCACCACAAGCCAGGAGGCACCCAAGAGCCTCCACTGAAACCCTCAGCCTTGCTGTGAGACTGGAGGGCAGGGGAGGGCTTCGGCTCAAGGGACTGGAAGGAGGCAGGATGGCAGGAATTCCCTCCCACCTTCCATGAGTCACCAGGGCCAGCAGCATACCCAAAGCCCCCTGTTAGCTCTCAACACCTCTCCTAAAGCCATCCTCCTGCAGGACAAGAGGGAGCCTGCCGGATGGGTGTCCTGAGTGGACAGAAAGTGGCCCTCCCCTTCCCCTCCTCCATGGGGAGCAGACACCTGGCTGCCGGCCTTTAAAACTCAGCCTGTCTGCCTGTGCAAGAAACAAAAGCAGGTTCAGCTTCAAGGAGCAGGACCGAGTGATGTGTGTTGGGAGAACGCGCAAGTAGGAAAATCACCGGTCGGTCCCTTCTCAAAATGCCAGCAGTGTGAGAGCAGCAAGGGCATAAATAGGCCACGGGGGCTTAAAAAGAGGACAAGAGTTTCAGAAGCCCAGGGGCCTCTTCCCCACGCCAGAGCACTCAGGGCTCCAGGAAGGGCCCTCTCCAGGAGTGGGAGGCTGCCGAAAACAACGTCCTGCCCCGCCGCCCTGCAGCTGCCACAAAGCCGCCCTTGGGCCCGCACACCTAGCTCCAGCTTAGAGCCCTACCTTCCCTTCCCCACCCGGGAAGGTTCCTCCAGGCTAGGGAAGGACCACAGAGGTTCCTTCGTCAGGTGAAGGGCTGAGCTGAAGAAACAGCAGAGTTCGAGTCCACTCAGTAGCCTCTGCTATGGCCCTGACAGTAGGAAAACTAATAAGCACTATAGCGCCAGGCAGGAAGCCTCCCAGGCTGACAGCCCCTGCCCTCAGCTCCTCGCGGGCCTCACTTCCTCCGATCTTCAGACAAGCCTGTGAGCAGGTAGGATCGAGAGCCCGCCCAACAAATGAAGAAACAGGCTCAGAGGGTGCAAGCAGCCCATGAGCAGTTGCAAGTGACAGGGCTGAGACTGGAACCCAAATCTGCCTGCCGCGCAGAACGAGGTCTTAAGGCCCCTCCCCCACAAGAGAAAGTGTCTGGGGTCCCCCCAATCCCCGGTCGCAGCTTCAGACACCCCAGCCTTACCTCTATCTGGTCAATGGTTTCCTGATATTCCTTCTCCCGGGTTTTAAACAGGGACTCCGTATCTTTAATCACCTTCTCCAAACTGTCTTCCTGCTGCTGGAGCAAAAAGGAAAGCAAGGACGGGGAGGCCAGTGGGGAGGGTGGGATGGGGGCATTGCACAGGGCCAAGGTGGGGAAGAGAGAGAGTCCTGTTAAAGGAAGCTGGAGACAGCCCAGAGAAAGGAAAAAGGACGAGGGGAGACGCAGGCAGAGGATGAAGGCCACAAAGGGGAAGCAGCAAGGAGTGCAGGGAGCAGAGGGGAGGGAGGGGACAGGCGGCCAGCTGGGGGTCTGGGCAGGACTGGCAGGGGCCCTGAGGCTGGGAGGGGCCGTTACCTCTCCCTGTGCCTCTGCGGCTGCCATGGCATAACCTGAGAAATCCTCCCAAAGCAGCAGGGTCTCCTCAGTCTCCTCCCAAGTCAGGCTGTCACAGTCGTCCTCAAAATCATACTCCCTCCTAGAGACAGGGAGCCCGCCGTCAAGGAGGGCAGGGGCTTTTCTTCGGGCAGCAGCAGGCGGCTGTCAGGGCGTTGGGCAGGGCAGGGGGTGGGGGGTGCCTCCGGCCTCGGGGCAGGGGTGCCGCTGAGGGGCGGGCCTGCAGGACTCGGGACTCACAGCTGGCTGAGCATGCGCTGCATCTCCTCGTTGATGCTGAGGGCTGTGCTCTCCTCCTCATCCCCATCGGGCTGGCGGGGCCCGTCACTCTCCGACAGGGAGGTGTCCTCCTCGATGGCAGCCTTGCGCTCCCGCTTCCGCCCCCCCATGGATGGGACCTTAATGGGAGACAAGTGCAGAGACTACAGAGACGAGGCCGGGTGCGTGAGGAGAAGGGCAGGTGGGCAGGTGGGCGCCGGCGGTGGTGGGGGAATGGGTGGGGGGAGGGAGAAGCGTGAATCAGCGGGAGGGCAGAGTGGACAGAGAGAGAAGACACAGTTACAACGACGGGAACAGACACCGGAGTTACCGAGAGACAGGCAGACACACACGGATGGGGGCAGGGCTGCAGACTGAGAAGGAAGGAAAAGGAGAAACAGAGAAAATAGGGCAGTAAGATCAGGAAAGAAATGGCCCGGGGCAACCACATCAGATGTGCAAAATGGCTACAGAGGATTTATTTTCTTAAAAAAAGAAAAAAGAAAAAAAAGTCCTTTCTAATGAAATGACCAAACTGAAAGGAAAGTTTGGGGCTGCAAGGAGGAGGTGTATACAAAGGAAAGCCTGAATCACACATCCAGATCTGGAAAGTCGGAGAAGGGGCAGAAATAAATGAAGCAAAGGGGGAAGAGCAAGGAGAACAGACACAGGAGTAAAAATCTGGGCCCAAAAGCCCAGTGGGTCAAAACTGAAGGCCAAAGGCCTAGGTGACTTAGAAACTGGGACTGGGACATTAAAAAGCTTGCATGAGAGCAAAACTAACCAGCTTCTTCTGTGGAGAAAGCAAGAGAAGATGAAAGGAAGAGAGGAGAGGAGGCGGACAGAGGAGAGAGAGGGGGAGGGGAGAGATGGCGTTAGAGATGGCTTCCGAACCTTCTCTTCAGAGGCTGTTCCTTGCCCCCCAGCCTAGTCCCACTGAGGGGCCCCGGTGCCAGGGTGAGGCCCCCAAGAAGGAGGGGCCGACGCTGACCCGGGGGGCAGGGGCAAGGGGGCAATGAGCGCCCCTCCCGTGAGGAGCTGAGGCACTGGGCAGGTGCCACAGGGGCCGGGGGCCTGGGAGCAGCCCTGCCCCCTCACCTGGAACATCTTGATCATGTCCTCGCAGTTGCGTTGCTGAGCCACGTCGCACAGTTTGGCGGTGATGTCGATGCGGCGACAGATGTCCATATCTACCTTCATGGCCTTTTCTTGAATCTTTGTGTCCAGCTCAGACAGGTTCTGCCCAGGGAATGCGGGGCGCGGTAAGACAAGGCCCAGTGAGAGCCTCATCCTTCATGTCACACACTGCTGCTGTGTGTCACTCTTCCTGGATGCCCTCCCCACAGCATTCCCACGCTGCGCAGGCCACGGGCCCCCTGGTCGGAGGGGGAACCCAGGAGTGCACGGCCCAGAACCTGCAGGGGCTCCCCCCAGGACTTATGCTCCCAGAGAGAGAGCCCACTGGGAGCTCCAAGAGTGGAGGAAGTAGTGCACGAAGAAGAATGGCTACCACTTATTCAGCCGAAGTCAGGGCCAGCACGCCTCTAAGTGCATTCTCATCTCTGGACTTGCCCTGCAAGGTACACGCCCTTATGACCCCATTCCGCAGAGAAGGGGGACAGAGCAGAGAAGTGACGGAATGCAGAAAGCCCCCCCTGCAGGCCAGTGGCAGAGTGGGGATCTGGGTCCTTAACTGCGGCTTAGGGCCTCCAGGAACGATGAAGGCCATACTGCCCCCTGCACAGGACACCGACACCGAAGCTTTGGTTCCTGCCTTTCCTCTTGAACAGGTATGGGGGTGGGGGAGCAGCGCGGCGTGGTGGGTGAGGGCTGTGGCCAGGAGAGCCACAGGCCCAGACCAGAAAGGCCTGCTCTGCCGGTGCCAGGCGCGAGGGGGCCGCACTCACGTTGCTCATGAGCCCCTTGAAGACCACAAGCTCAGCCTTCAGCTGCTCCACCTTCATGGCCAGCTCCTCCTGGCAGGCATCAGCCTCCTGGGCTTCCTGCAGTCAGGGAGAAAGCCCCATGAGTGAGCCATGCCGCCCGTGCGGGGGGCAGGTAAGGACACGGAAGGGCCAGGAGAGGACTGGGCCGGGGGCCAGTGACAGGATGAGGGGACACGGCAGGGTCGGCGGGGGAAGCCCTCACCTCCTGGAGCTCGTTCACTCGCTCCTGCAGCTGTACCCGCACAGTGTACTCCTCTTCCCACCTGGCAGACATGGGGGACAGGGAGGGAGCCTAGGTGCGGGGTCCTGCCCTGCCCCACCCCTGCAGCTCCCTGCGCACCCCCCACTGCCACTCCCACTTAGGGCTCTCTCTCTCTAGCTCTGCTGCCCTCGGTGTACAGGAGCCGTGGGCAGGACCAGCCGGCGGGCTGCAGCTGTCGGGTGGCTCCACACTTCCTGGCACGCCAGCTGTCTTCCTGGAACCTCCGGGCCCCGCCCCAGGAGTCGTACTTAAGAGCAACCACAGCGCCTGTCCCACTAGGGCTCTGGCTCAGCCAGCTGCCCAGCTGGCCTCCTCCCCTCTCGTGCCCGTGCCAGACCCCCAGGCCCGCCGGCCCAGCCCCCCACCTTTGGGGGCCCAGATCCGGTCTCCTGCCTCCTGCCCGCTCCAGCCCAGGGCTCCTCTAGCCTGCTGCCCTGATGCTTGTGGTGCCATTTCACTGGGGAGAAGCAGCTGCAGGACACACGCCACCGCAACAAGGCTGGTCAAGAGCCTGGTAGGAGACACTCAAAGTCTGTCCCCTGGCAAAGGTCCAGAAACTGCCCCCCCCAAAACCCGGAGCCCCTGCACGGGAGCCCTGGAGAGGAGACGGGCCTGGCCCTGACCCATGAAAGCAGTGGAAAGCAGGAGCCTGCAGGGTCCCAGGCACCTAAACACCGAGGGTGAGGGCAATCAGAGTAGGAAAAAGAGCCTCATTCATCCGCTGGGTGGGAACTAGCAGCGGCATCCCCTATGCTCCAGGATTCTGAAACTAGGAGCACAAGCAGCTAAGAGGACCCCCTTAGTACCCCCCTTGCTATGCAGGGCCAGGGCTTCCACTAGACGGGAGTCCACAGCAAGCCAGTGCACAGGTCATGGTGCAGCAGAGGCAGAAGGGCCGTGCTGGAATGGAATGCTGCAGGAGGACTCAAGACTCTGGGCCTGGGCTGGCAGAACTTCTCAGACCCCACTCAGACAGCCTATCACCTCCTGCCACTTCTTCCAGGCTCAGAAAGGAGGGCACGGTACCATGAGACACACTGCAGGATCAGAAAGGTGGCCAGAAGCCACAGAGAGAACGGCAAGAAAATGAAAGCCTGACGGAGCAGATTCTGCAGACGTGGGACTCTATCCTCCCTGCCCCACCTCCATCTCTCCCCCGCCTCGCCCTCTTCTCCCCACTGGGCTCTGCCCACAGCCTCTTCCCTCCAAGCCCTCCTGTTCCTCACTGGGCTCTGCACTGCAGTGTTCCTAATAATAACTCCCCAACGTCACCCACTGCCCCTCCCGCCTGGGCAAGGGAGAGGCAGCCGTTTCGGCCACTACCCGGCCAGCCTGCCATGCAGCCCAGCTTCCCGGACTCTTGGCTCTCTGCTCCCCACCCCCATCCCTGCTGCCCCCATGTCATTCCTCCTTTTGCTCTGGTATTCTCCCTCTGACGGTCGGGGCCGGTGAGGGGTCCCAGAAGCATCAAGTAAAATAGTTTCACAGTTCAGACATATTTATCTTTCCTGGGCCTGTGGTTTCTTCATTGACAACCTGAAGCCACGGGACGCAGTGCCGTCATACCCTGAGTCTGTAAGCCCCTGGAGGAAGCAAGCCTGGCAAGGGGACAGCGACCCTGGGCAAGATGCATCGGGAAGGGCAGAAAGCAGCAAATTCCGGTAGAAATTTAAGTAAGGAAGTTAGGGGCGGATTGAGATGAACAAAAATATTACAGAGTTTTAAAAGAATCTGAAAATAAATTGCCTGGAAGCTAACTAGAATTCTTTAAGGTTTATTTATTTATTTATTTATTTATTTTTAGTAATCTCTACACCCAACGTGGGACTCGAAATCACAACCCTGAGGTCAAAAGTCACATGCTCTCCTGACTGAGGCAGGCTGGCGCCCCTGGAAACTTACTAGAACTCTATTGTTTTGCAGCCAGACTTTCCCACAAACAGGTTCCTTCTGACCTCCATTCCAATCTGGTCTCACTTTCAAGGTTCCCTTGACAGGGGTAGAATTTGAGCAATTTCCATGTGCTCTACCTTCACTAAAGACCTCCCTCCTAAATAAATGGTACCCTCGAGCAAAGTGAGGAAGCAGGGGCCATTCCCACACTGGAAGCCAGAGGCCAGGATGAAGGATGAAGCGGTCCACCCAAGGTGGCGCACAGCAGGGGAGCTGAGAACAGAACTCAGGAAGCCTCAGCTCCTTCCCAGTTCAGTGCTCAGGCTATACCCATGCCTTCCGGGCCACAGACAGGAGCTACGGTGTTTTCAAGGGAACAGAACGAGGGCACAGGATCTGGGGTGGAAGAATGAGGAACCGCCAGTGTCACGTACCACACACCTCTAGCTGCGGGGCCCTCTGCACAGCAGCGTGCTGCAGAGCGATGAGCTCACCAGTCCCCAAGGAATAACTCTCTGCTGCCCTGGACAGCTGGACCAAGGACAAACACTCTTTCAGTTAAAGAAAAACAAATACCCGAGAACAGCAGCTGTTTCTATGGTTAGGCATTCCAGAACTGTCTGTGTTCGGCCACTGAGCGTTGTTAATTAACTCCTGCAGGGACAGGGGCTGGGGCAGGGACTGGGGCAGGCTGGTTCTGGGGGCAGGTGAATGATGGCTTTAGAACTGAGACTCCCAAAGCACTTATAACGTGGGCTACGTACAACGAAGGAAGCCAGCATGAAGAAAGACTCAGCGTCAGAAAGACTGCTTATCTGCAATCTGCTAGACTCTGGCTGGTTACAGCTCCCTGAAGGCTGCCCCCAGACCCAGGGGTAAGCTCCCGGAACATTCAGCCAAGCCCCAGAGGACACACCAGTATCGGCCACACAGGGCTGCCTGGGTAGTTCCCAAGCCTGCCCACAAGGGGTCAGAGTAGCCAATGAAGAGGTTAAACCTGATGGCTCCCAAAATAAAGCCTTCTCCAGACCTGTCATCTTCCTCCTCAACCACAGCATCCGTGGCAGAGGGCTGGCTGTGCTCGTGCTTCTTCCTAATGGCCCGGGTTCTCAGGCCTCTAAGGATATACAACCAGCATCAGCATCACGTCCCTTCTCCTGGGACCTGGCTGCCCTGCCAGTCCCCCGAAGAAAGCCAAATCCTCATCCTGGGTCAGCACCGGGCCTGCCCCCAGCTGCCTTATACTCACAGGGTGTGTCCAGATTCTCAACTTTTCCGCGCACTCGGTTCCTCTGCTGGCTTCGCTCACATTTCGTCATCCTTTGGCTCCTTGCACTTTCACAGATCTGCCGCACCCACCCCCCTGCAGCTTCCACAAGCCCTATGAGGACCAGCAGTCCCTTCCCCTTTCCCTAGGGAATTCCTTTCCCCTTATCTCTTTACTTTTCTTTTTCTGACTTACTCTAAGCAATGTTCCGAGGTCCCAGAGCCCTTCCTATGGAACTGGTGTAGGCACCCAGTTTCCATCAGCATCACCTTGGGAAACCCAGAGCAACCGCAGGATCGCCCACTGGGAGATGCAGCCCCCCGCCCTTCTAATTTCACTTAGACTCCCAAGTGAAAGCTATATCCTGATCTCTTACTTTTGACCGTATGTGGCATCTATCACAAAACTGCTCTGAGGGCTGCCCTGGAGAGGCTAAGTAGTACCCCAGATGTCTACCCAGAGGTAGACTGAGTCCCTTTCACACCGCACACAACCCCACGGTGAACCCAGTCATCCAAACACTGCAGCCTAGATGATGAGACAGAAAAGCCACAAGAAGAATATGTATGCCCCACAGTATGCAGCTCTGAGGATCCTTCTTCCGGTCACCAGTGCGACTTCTGCATTCCCTGTGGATTCCGGACTTCCTGTACCCAATGCCATCTGTCTACTTCCAAGCTCCTCCTAACGCAGCAGGAACTTTACTCTCATCTTACTCCTCCCTATCTCCTCTCCCGGACCCACACCTGGTCCCGGCCCCATGTGTGCCATGACACTGAGCCCCGTCCCCACCTTCCCGGTCCCCTACCTCCGCTTGTACTCGTCCCGCTCGCGCTTCACTTTAGCCAGGACGTTGTAGAGCGCGCGGATCTCGGGGGTGATGGTGTCGATCTGGACGCCCACCCCGTCGGGATGCACCCACGACAGGCCAGGCCCTTGCACCAGCGTGGGCTCCAGTCCCGGCCCCAGCCGGCGGGCGTGAGAGAAGGACCAGATGGTGCCGGGCATGAAGCGGGCAGACGAGGAGTAGGAGGTGGAGGTAGAGGTGGAGGGCGACGAGTGGCAGGCCGCGGAGGGCACGAGGGGGCTGGCTGGCGAGCGCGCGGGCGACCCCAGCACCCGCGCCGAAGGGGTGCAGACGGCGGCGGGCCGGGCGCTCAGGGGCAGCCCTAGGGGCCGGATGGGGCTGACGAAGCCGGTCTGCACGGCCTGGTCGCGGCGAGCCAGGCCCCGCCGGCCCTGCTTACCCTCCTCCAGCGCCTGCTGCAGCTGCTTCTCCAGCAGCCGGTTGCGGCGCTCCAGCTCGTGCACTTTGGCCAGGAAGCAGCGGAACCGGAGGTTCAGGGTCTTGAGCACGTTGATGTTGGAGCCCAGGTCGTTGCGGAGAGCCATGGCGGCGGGGGGCGCCGGGCCCGGGCCGGGCGGCGAGTAGGCAGCCGGGCCGGGCGGGGCGAGTGGCGCTGGGGACACGTCCCCTCCCCCGGCGAAGTGGTCGCCTCCCAGAGGGTCCCCCAGCGGCCCGGCCAGACCCTGCTGCTCCTGCTGTAGGAGAAAGAGGTTGGGGCCGAATAACGGATTCATGGCTGCGTCTTCTGCCGGGAGACAGAGACCGCTACAGAAGCAGGGATGGAGGGCGAGGGAGAAGAGCCAATAAGGCGCCAGAAGGACGCGAGGGGAACCAATCAGACGGCCCGACGGAAGGGGCAGAGGTCAGGGGGCGGGGCGGGGCAGAGAGGAAGCCAATTAAAGGTTCAGTTGGAGGCCGGCACCTGGACCTTTCCGGGTCTGAGGCTGAGCGGACCCCGTCCATGCTCCCAAACCAGGGTGACAGAAATATCCAGGTCCTTCAGTATTCCATGGGTTCTGGTGGCAGGATGCCCATCCTCCCTACACCGCTACTGCCCTCCTGTGGTCCCCAGAGTCCAAACACCCTAAGCTCCGACTCCAGGACTCTCCAAGACTCTCCGGCCCTGGACCCTGAGGAGACCAAGGGAGCCCAGGAGCCTGAAATGGATTTCTCAGGATACCACACTGCTTCCTCTCTTCAGAGGGGGCCCTATCCCACCCTCCCACCACTACTTTTAAAGCAGCAAAGTGAGAATCCAGTCCCCTCAAAAAACACACAGTGACCAGAGATTATAAAACGTGTATTAGATTTCATATGCACAGTGGGGATGCCAACCTCACAGAGGTAAAAAGTTCCAACCCAATGGAGTGCCTGGGTGGCTCAGTTGGTTAAAAAGTTCCAACCCAGTGCCAACAGCAGTGAGCCATCCCAGTCTAGTTTCAACCATTCATCTTAGACAACACTGGACAACTGCTGCCTCTGGACTGAGATTTCCTCCTCTTTGCTGGTGGGGGCCGGCTGGAACCAAGGAGGGACATGGTGGAAGTCTCAGGTCCCTTGGGGGTCCCATTCTGTTTCTGGAAGGCAGCTCTCTTGGAAGGCAACTGCTGCTTTACGTTCTCAGCCCCTTTGGTGTTTCGAAGGGGCGGATCACAGTCCTCAGGCTTGACAGTGGCCTGGGTCGTGGAAAGAGATAGCACAGGCACTTTGTTGCTGGTGCCCTTAAGAGGACCATTCTGCTTCCGGAAGGCAACTTTCTTGGAGGACAGCAGGGTAGCTGACTTTTGCTTTAGCTTCTTAGTCACCTTTGGTCCCTTCATCACTTCAGCTTCTGGAGCTGGCTGACTACTGTCCTGGACTTTGGAAGGAGCTTGGAACTTTGTGTCACAAGATACAGTGGACAATCCTGAGTCTGTACCTTTGGAGATGCCATTCTGCTTCTGGAAAGAGGCCTTCTTGGGAGGTTTCCGTTTCTGCAACTGCTGCTTTGCGTTCGCAGCCACTCTTGCTTTCTTGGCAGGCTGGCTGCTGCCCTCAGGCTTGGGGGTCACCTGACCTTTCACTTCAGGCAAGTCTAGGTTTGCAGGGGTAGAATCTCCAGAATTCCCTGGGTTAAAATTAAACATGTGGTTTAAGAAACTGGGCATCATCACTGAGATTTGATCATTAGTGGAAGAAGTAAGCTGAGGTCTAAAAGATAAGGAAACTGCCTGACTACTGTCAGCCAAGGGCGCCCTTGTAGGCGGGTAGCACCTCAAAGCAGACCACCTAGATTCCAATTACTTGGTATCACCTGGCCTTTACCCAAGTCACATTTGAACCTCATAATAAAGAGAAAGGGATTAAAAAAAAGAGGGAAAGAAGAAGAGATCATTATTCATCCTTGGGCAAGGTTTCCAGAGGAAGCTGTGTCCCCTTAAGGAGGGCAAGTCACAGGAGACTCAGGAGGTAAATCCTGAATAAACGTGAAGTGCTAGGCTTTGTCTTTTTAAATTAAAGACAGGATTTTTGGGGTGCCTGGGTGGTTCAGTGGGTAAGAGCCTCTGCCTTCGGCTCAGGTCATGATCTCAGGGTCCTGGGATCAAGCCCCACATCGGGCTCTCTGCTCCGCAGAGAGCCTGCTTCCCCCTCTCTCCGCCTGCCTCTCTGCCTACTTGTGATTGCTCTGTCAAATAAATAAATAAAATCTTAAAAAAAAAAAAAAGACAGGATTTTTTTGTTTTTCATGTGGATTTTGATGAGACGCAAGAAAATAAGAAATCACACACACCAACTAGAAATAGGCTAAGGCAGCACAAATGAGAAAGGACATTAAATACGAACTTTTAAAGTTAAGGTGGAAAAAAGAAGTTATAGCAAATTTTGTCACTTCTTAAGGTTTCTCTTAACGTTCAGATGTGACTCTAGTGAGGAATGTTATTTATAAAGAAAAGAATATGAGAGTGTCAGACTGGTTCAGTCTGGAGAGCATGTGACTCTTGATCTCAAGGTCATGAATTCAAGCCCCACATTGGGAGAGATGACTTGAAAAAACTTTAAAAAAAAGAAATCAACTCAGTAAGTCACAGTATGTATTCAGAGACTTGCCTCTCCCTCTTCCAACTAAACCTAGGGTTCTATCCCAGCATGCAGAACCACCAAGCCTGTTCCAGAAAACCCCACCCTTCCTGAGATCCAGGCCAGACTCAAGATGGCTGAGAAAAAGATTTGCAATTAGTGTGATGGGCTCAGAGAACTGCTGATGGTTCTGAGGAGTCTTGTGCCAACCTTGACAATGCTGGACCAGCAGAGGTCTATTACCAGGAAGGCAGCCCTTGGCCAAGCAGGAAAAACAAACCACAACTGCATTGGGAATGCATTTAGTGCTGAAAGACTGCAGCCACTTGGCAGAATCAAGCAAAAGGTCCCCATCTGCACAAGTACTTTCACATATACTCAGATGGGGTCCAGGCTCAGGAACGATTCTAATCAGGATGAAAGAAGCCTCTCATCCAAGCATGCAAAGGTGGGATAAGCGAGGCGCAAGTCCCTTCCTTCCCTGTAGTCATATGCCTCATGAAAGGTGGAAAGGGCAAAGGTGGTGATGAAGGGCAGAAAGAGCAGATCGCTTACCTGTTTGGGACTGGGGGACAGAATTAGAAAATTTCTTGAACTTAGCAATGAAGAAACCATCCATATTGTGGGTGTGAGGGTAAAACCGGCGGGTAGAACGCAAGGTGGGGTGGAAACGCCTTTCTCGAAAGCGAGTAAAACCCTCCTGGCCAAAGTCTAGACCCGTGGGCACCAACCGAACGTTCCTCTTTTTCAGGGCATAGTCTACTACCCACTCGTTCTCTTCCACCTGAATACGTGGGAGAGGCAGAAAGAGAAGGAAAAGCAGAGCTGGAGCTGAAGGGAGCTCTAAGGGGCAAACACCCCCCTAGCCCTGTCCCCTCAGCTCCACCACAACAGAGGCCTCACCATGATGGAGCAGGTGCAGTAGACCAGGTAGCCTCCCGTCTTGGACGTCGCATTGACAGAGTCAATGGCACTCAAGAGCAACTCCTTCTGAAGGTGAGCACAGCGCAAGATGTCCTTCTCATCCTGTCCCAAGGAGAGACCGATGCAAGGATGTCAAGATTTCAAAAAGACAGCCTCAGGAGAAGAGGTGAGCTATTAACTGCTCAGTGTGCTCCTCCACCTCCCCTTCCAGCTCCGGAAGGCCCAGCAGACCTCTCAGCTGTCCCCACCCCCACTCTGGGCCTCACCTCCCAACTCCTCACCTTGTTAGTCTTCACAGCTGGGTCTTTGGAGATGACCCCAGTGCCACTACAGGGAGCATCCAAAAGGACTCGGTCAAAGCCCCCCACCACCTGGGAGAAAAGGGTAGGCTGATTAGGTGTTTTTGGCAATCTGCACCGCACCATCACTTCCTAGGGGCAAGTCTAAACACTGCGAGGTCAGGAAGCAGGAAGACACACAGAGAGGGGGCCGCACCTTGGGGAACTGGCGCCCGTCGTAGTGGCTGATAATGGTGTTGGTGACTCCTAACCGGTGCAGATTACCCACGACACTCTTGAGCCGCTCGGCATTGGCATCATTGGCAAGAATCACACCTGTGTTCTTCATCAGCTGGGCTGAAGGCAGACAGGCACAGAGCTCACCAGCCAGCTCCTCTGCCTCATGTCTGCCAGCCACCTTCTAGCCCAAGAACCCACAGCTGAATTCTCACACCTCTTCGAGGCCATTTCACTCCCACTAAGCTGCCTCCTCACTGTCTACTGTACAGGTCTGTTGACCTGCACCTGCTGATGAGCATGCCTGCTGGTGGGGTTTTTTATTTGTTACTGAGCATCTTTTGGGTCCCACAGACTAACTTACTTCTTTGAAGCACAGCTGCTACCCCATTTTATAGATAGTAAGATCAGGGGCTTGTCCAAGGCCATATGGACAGTTAGTGGTACATGGGGCTGAAACCCAGGCCAACTCCACAGCCTGCACTCCTCACCACTCTGAGCTGCTCTGCACTGTTTTCCTGAGCACTTGAGAGTCAGCGACACCATTTACTTCCAGAAGCAGAGAGCCAGATGGCTCCTACCCCTGCCTGCCCACCTCATACCTATGTAGCTGGTCTTTCCTCCAGGGGCACAACACATGTCCAGGATCCGCTCGTGCTCCTGGGGCGCTAAGGCCATGACTGGCAGCATACTGGAGGCTCCCTGAAGCATATAGTGCCCAGCGAGGTACTCGGGGGTAGCACCTGTGGAGGACGACCCATCTGTGACATGCTGGGACAAGGACAGAGGCAGAAAGGCCACCGGGCAGAAAACACTTACCAATGGGCACAGAAGAATCATACACCACTAGTCCAGTCTTTGACCACTTGCCCAGGGGGTCCAGGTTAACTCCACGGTTAATCAGTGCCTGAACATAAGAAAGATTAAGATTTTAAAACCTCACAGGCTCCTATACCCAGAAAACAGGTGGGAATATGAAAATGTGGTTCTACTGAGGCCCGTGGCATCAAACTTCCAGAGCTTATAGGTACAACACAATCATCACAGACTCTTGGACCACAGCCTCACCCATACCATCCTCTGATGTCCTCTCCCTTTGCCCAGGCTCTAACCCAAGGTCTGAACTCAATCCCAATGGAGCAGACTACCAGCTCCCATCCTTCTGTTTCTTGTAACAGAACTCTGATTTTCCAATAGGCTCAGCCCCCTTACCATCCTATAATGTAACGTTGCTGGCTACAGCACATGAAAAATCAGAACCAGGTAGGTCAACGTCACACCCAGAAAAAAGACTATACACAGGCCACACCACTGGCCACAGAACAGCAGGCAGGGTCACCTGGGTGGCTCAGTGGGTTAAAGCCTCTGCCTTCAGCTCAGGTCATGATCTCAGATTCCTGGGATCGAGCCCCCCACTGGGCTCTCCGCTCCGCAGGGAGCCTGCTTCCCTTCCTCTCTCTCTGCCTACTTGTGATCTCTCTCTGTGTCAAATAAATAAATAAAATCTTAATAGAAAAAAGAACAGTAGGCAGTCTTTAACATGGAGTCCCTGAACCCTTGGAAACGATGAGTTGAAAATACTGTTTGTGCCCGTGCATCATGTCTTTTTCTGGGTGCAGAAATCATAGTTTCACCAGCTCCTCAATGATCTAAAAGGCAGACAACTCCCATTTTGTTCTGAGACAGCAGAAATTTTATCCTGAAACAGTGTCTCAACCCTATCACAGAGAGCACAGGCTGAAGAGACAAGTTTCCCACTTAACAGAGGTCATCCTGGGCCCCAAGCCAGATAAATCCAACATGATCCTAGGCCTTCCTGGGTCTGCCTCTGAATCATGCCTGTACCAAGAATACATTTATTAAGACCCAACTCCAGCCCTAATCCCCCCTCCCCACCCCGCCGTCAAAGTGAGAGAGGGGTGTCTCCAGGGTTAGAAGTCAACACCTCCCTGAGATAAACAAATCTCAAAATCCACCCCTCACCTGAGCAAGGTCTCGGCGCCGGGTTTTCAAGGTATTGGTCCTGAGGGTGATGGGCCGAGGTACCTCATTAGCTTCTAAGAACTCCACCAGCTGGGAAAGCAAAATGGCAGCAAGCAAGTCAGGCTGATCAAGGAGCTCAGCCGGATGACAAAAGAGTAAGGAGGCTGACTGTCTTCCTCACACAGTGTCAAATAAAGAAGGTAAGAAAAGAAAAGCAGAAAGGGCATTAGATTAGCAATTCAGTACCTCAGATAGAGGGAAGAGGTCCATGAGCTTGCCAAGCAGAAAGTCTCCATAGGAGTAATAAGTAGCTAGATCCTTCTGAAGCCGGTGCAGATACTCAGAACGAGACCGACCCTCCTCGCGCTGAGTCCCAAAATCACGCAGCACTCCTACTATATCCTGGATGCGCTTGTGAATTCGTTGCAAGTCTGGAGCCTGGGCATGTGGATGTGTTAAGGAACTGTTTCAAGATGTCCCAGGACCTGGAAATGGGCTCTCCCAAGCATCTGCTCCCTACCCTTCACCCTGCACTGGAAGGATATCCTGCTCCATCTCCCCAGCAGGGGGCAGCACAAAGGTCTCCTCCTCATCCACATTGATCTGTAAGCCCCCATCTGTCTCGTCATCCTTTTGGGGGCCTGACGCAGGAGACCCTTTCTCCTCTTCCTCCTCCTCCTCCTCAGTCTCCTCTTCACTCCACTGGCCCCTAAAAACAGGTTTAGAAAGAGTGATTCATAGATGAAAACAGACACTGGCTCCCCCCTCAATTTCTTCATCCTAGCTGCTGCCTGGTCTCCAACGTAAGAGTTTCCAAAACTTACCCAGCCACAGCTTCCTGGGCCTTTTGCTTCCGAGCAGCCCTCTCAATGGGCAGCAGCTAAAAAAAGAGACAAGGGGCTAGTAATGGAAAGCCTGCCCTTCCACCCTCCCAGGTAGAATTCTCTGTGTTTTATTGTTTCCTGAAGGCAAAAGTAACACCCTTAGAAAAAAGTATGGAACCTAAAGAAGCAAATTTTTTTTTTTTTTTTTTTTTTAAGATTTTATTTATTGGGACGCCTGGGTGGCTCAGTTGGTTAAGCAGCTGCCTTCGGCTCGGGTCATGATCCCGGCGTCCTGGGATCGAGTCCCACTTCGGGCTCCTTGCTCGGCGGGGAGCCTGCTTCTCTCTGCCTCTGCCTGCCTCTCTGTCTGCCTGTGCTTGCTCTCTCTCTCTCTCTAACAAATAAATAAATAAAATCTTAAAAAAAAAAAAAAAAAGATTTTATTTATTTATTTGTCAGAGAGAGAGGGAGAAAGAGCGAGCACAGGCGGACAGAATGGCAGGCAGAGACAGAGGGAGAAGCAGGCTCCCTGCCGAGCAAGGAGCCCGATGTGGGACTCGATCCCAGGACGCCGGGATCATGACCCGAGCCGAAGGCAGCTGCTTAACCAACTGAGCCACCCAGGCGTCCCTAAAGAAGCAAATTTAAGACTGGCAAAATACTGACCATTGTTGAAACTAAGTAACAGATTCAAGGCTTTCATAAAAACTTGTCCCCTGGCTGGCGCAACAAATCGACCAGGAAACGTGAGGGTAAGAGGATGGTGAGAAGAAATTAAGAGACAAAGAGATGGGGGCAGAAGGGACAATGAGGATGATGTCCAACAGTGCCGATTTTATTCCACATCTTACAAGCATTTATAAGGCAGACCACAATAGGAGGAATAATGTATCAGTATCTAGTCAGATGGCCACAAGTTTCTATAAGAAGTTTACATGAACTACAAGCAAACCACGTGATGCCAGGTAGTCTTGGCTAATGCTATTAGCAAGACAATCAACCAAGGACTGGGTTTGGGAGGTATAGGAACAACAAGGACCAACTAAGAACTCATGACCCTGACCATGCTGTTCCCTTCCTTAGGGAGAGCGTGTGGGAAGTCACGTAGGCGAGCGCACAACACATAGCACAGACCCTTCCTCAGTGTTACTCAACTTTCCCGTCCTTAACCCCTTGTCAAGGTGTCCGGACTTTATTTTTTTAATTTTTTTTAAATTTTTTGAAGATTTTATTTATTTATTTGACAGACATAGATCACAAGTAGGCAGAGAGGCAGGCAGAGAGAGAGGGGGGAGGAAGCAGGCTCCTTGCCAAGCAGAGAGCCCGATATGGGGCTCGATCCCAGGACCCTGGAATCATGACCTGAGCCAAAGGCAGAGGCTTTAACCCACTGAGCCACCCAGGCGCCCCAGGTGTCCGGACTTTAAAGGAGACACAAGTCTGGGCCTGGTTTGATCCACGATTCCAACCATGCTGTAGCCTCCAATAAAAACTCTTCTACTCTTGGGCACCTGGGTGGCTCAGTGGATTAAAGCCTCTGCCTTCGGCTTGGGTCATGATCCCAGAGTCCTGGGATGAGCCCCACATCGGACTCTCTGCTTGACAGGGAGCCTACTTCCCTTCCTCTCTCTCTGCCTGCCTCTCTGCCTACTTGTGATCTATGTCTGTCAAATAAATAAATAATCTTAAAAATAAATAAATAAATAAAATTATGATGTTTTTTCAAGTTTGTTTCCTGCCTTTTCTCATTCAAAGATTACCAGCATTTTCATAGACACCACGGCCAAATATTGACTTAGTGTGTAAAGGAATTATAATTTACTTGGGCGTATTTGTTACTTGGGCTGTTTCCAGAGTTTTGGGCATTATCGTCCACAAGGTGCCTGCAAATCTTATAAGAGCAATTCTGTGGAGAAAAGGCAGATTGGGAGAAAGGGTGAAAATGGGAACTTCCTTTTTATACATTACAACCTTGTATCACCTGAGGTTTTCGGTCTTTTTTTTTTTTTTAAGATCTTATTTACTGGTTTATCTGTCAGAGAAAGAGACTGCGTGTAAGCATGCACAAGCCAGGGGAGGGGCAGGCAGAGGGAGAAGCAAAACTCCCTACTGATCAAGGACCCGGATGTGGGACAGGACCCTGGAATCTTGACCCGGGCCAAAGGCAGATGCGTAACCAACTGAGCCACCCAGGTGTCCCTTGCCTGAGTTTTTCTAACATACTCATATGCTAATTGTATATTAATACTTAAAATAGCTTTTTTTTTTTTTTAAAGATTTTATTTATTTATCAGAGAGAGAGAGGGAGAAGAGAGCGAGCACAGGCAGACAGAATGGCAGGCAGAGGCAGAGGGAGAAGCAGGCTTCCTGCTGAGCAAGGAGCCCGATGTGGGACTCGATCCCAGGACGCTGGGATCATGACCTGAGCCGAAGGCAGCTGCTTAACCAACTGAGCCACCCAGGTGTCCCTAAAATAGCTTTTTTTAAAAAAGGTTTTATTTATTTATTTAACAGAGATCACAAGTAGGCAGAGAGGCAGGCAGAGAGAGAGGAGGAAGTAGGCTCCCCACTGAGCAGAGAACCAGATGCGGGGCTTAATCCCACGACCCCCGGCTGATGACCTGAGCCAAAGGCAGAGGTTTTAACCCACTGAGTCACCCAGGCGCCCCTAAAATAACTTTTTTTTTAAAAAGTAATCTCTACATGCAACGTGGGGCTCAAACTTACAACCCCAAGATCAAGAGTTGTGTGCTCTATCGTGTGCCAACCCGGTGCCCCTAACTTCTTATACCTCAGTAAATAAATCTCTGTCCACATTCTGGATTGTCTTCTGAAACAGAATTACTAGGTCAAAAGGAAGAAACTCTCTAAAGTTCTCAGACAGCAGATACTTCATTAAAAAACATGTGCACATTTCTATTCCCCGCAGCAGGGCACTCAAGTATCCACCTGACTAGGTCCTCACCAACACTGAGCGTCCTGGATTTCAAAATGCTCTCGCCCAGTTTTTCTACTCTTGCGTGTATACTAAGCCAACACAGGTGACAAGAAAACAGTGGCAGAAGACAAAAACCCCTTTTCTCTGCTCAGCTTATCCTTGACACTAAGGGATAATCTCAAGGACCTGGAAACACTAAACGGCAAGGATTCCTTCCTGAATACCCTGAGAGCTAAACCTCACCTCTTCACCTTCATCCTCGTCCTCCGAGTTGGAACCAGCACCATAGTCATCTATCATATCGGCATCACTGTCCTCAGAGCCCCAGAGGTCCCCTTGGTTCAGCACACCATCCTCTTCGGGTTCTTCCTCCTCCTCTTCCTCCTCACTGCTGAGGGTTGGTGCTGGACGCTTCCTGCCTTGAGTAGCATGAAGTAAGAACTGGGCTCCCTTCTTACCAGGTGTCTGGACAGCTCCTCCAGAGATTCCTAAGGGTTTGAAGAATTCTGGACTGATGGCAGCCACACACACACACTGATGCAGCCTGTACTTTCTACCTCAGAAATGTCCTCTGGCTGCTTCTTTCACTCCAGAAATGCTCAGCAAGCCCTTCCGTACCCAGGGCCCAGAAGATTCCTCATGTAGCACACATCTCCTATATTCACTGACCTTTGGGTAGTTTTCCAGGCAATGGTTTGGCCCCAGGGAATTTATGTGTCTCAAGGGCTTCAGCAGAGCCCAACCTCCTCTTGGCTGCCCTAAAAAAATGTAAGGAGTTAGGAAATGGAACATACCTCTAGGCTCTGCACAGAAATTAGAGAGTCCCCCCAAAGCCCCTCCCATCAGTATGAGCACATGTGACTACGTGACTAAAGATGAGCAATACCAATTTAATCTACGGAAGTCTGGACATAACACTCACCTTTTTCGAGCACGACTAGACAGCCTCTTAGAATTTTCATCCCCAGCTGTGTTTAAAAAAAAAAAAGAGCAAATAGTACGTCACAAGGAAAATGAAAAAGAACATTAGAAAAGTGGGGAAAGAATTAATATACTAATTAAAAGGAATAGATTATAACTTGCTCCACAGATCTTTACAAGGAGCTGAATGACAAGTGTAAAGGAAATGCTCACTAGGTGGTTGTTCATCAACCAAATCTGAACTGGGCCTCCCTCCAGACTTCATTTCAATAAACAGCAATACTATAATCCTGGTAACAACAGAGACTCAAAATTCATCTTTTCTCTCTGGCCTTGGACCTGGTGACCTGGTTGGCAGCAACATGGCTAAACCCACCAAGAAGGTCTGAATCGGTGATGGGTTGGTAAATATGGGATCCATTAGGATTCCTCCCTCAGGAAAATGGTGAAGACAAATTGAAATAACCCAGCATGCCAGATACACTTGCTCCTTCTGCAGCAAAACCAAAATGCAACGACTGAGCTATGGTGGGCACCTGGGTCACTCAGTTGGTTGGGCATCCGACTCTTGATTTTGGAGCAGGTAGTGATCTCAGGGTCATAGATTCTCTGTCCCTCTCTTTCTGTGCCCCCCTCTTGCATTCTAAAATAAATAAATAAAATCCTCAAAAAAAAAAAAAAAAAAAAAGATACCAACGCCTAATGAGCTATGGGTATTTTGCACTGTGGATCCTGCAAAAAGATGGGAGCCAGTGGTGCCCGGACCTACCCCACCACTTTTGCTGCAGCAGTCGACTCTGCCATCAGAAGACTGAAGGAATTCAAAGACCAGCAGAACTTCCACCATTTCAAACACTGCTAAGTCTATGATAAATGGATTTTCGTAACAAACAAAATTATTTTTTCTTCTGCTTTCCTCTGCTCTCAACTTAATCAGTAATCAACCACAGATTTTTACCTTTATAACTGCTGTTATCCATACATTATCCAAGAAATAAAAAGCTTATCAAATCTCAGCCCTGTCACTTACATGGCCAAGTTGCTTAACCTCTGAGCATTCATTTCCTTAACGTCTCTCTCACAGAGCACCAAGAGAATGAGGTGACACAATGGGTCCAACGGGTTCAGTATAATGCCTAACACTTTTTAAAAAAGATTTACATTTTAGAGTAAGAGTGTGCAAAGCAGGGGAAGGGTTAGAGGCAGAGAATCCTCAAGCAGACTTCCCCCAGAGTGCAGAGCCTAATACAGAGCTTGATCCCACAACCCTGAGATCATGACCTAAGTCCATATAAGGAGTCCAACATGTAACCCATGAGCCACCCAGGTGCCCAGTGCCCAGCACTTTCTAATATCTCAAAAACCTGCATCTTCTATCTAATTAATGCCCAAGACAAACTACCGGTCCACTCTTCTCTCCCACCCAGCCTTCCATGCAGTAGACTATTCAGCATATGGGAGCCAGATCTGTGTCTTTTCCTGCCCTCCTCCTCCACAATGCTGGTGATGGTGATTGGTCTGTTCCCTTCCCAAATTCCACTTACTAAAATGTCAGCCATTTTCCAAAACCAGATTAAAATATTTTTAAACTCCAGCACCTGGGTGACTCAGGTCATGATCCTGGGGTCCTGGGATGGAGCCCCACATCCGGTTCCCTGATCAGCTAGAAGCCTGCTTCTCCCTCTCCCTCTGCACCCCACCCCCGGGCTTGTGCTCTCTCGAATAAAAAAAAATTCAAACTGTGTAGATTCTCCACTAACCTCCTTCAGTGTTAAACTGCACCTTTCCGGGACGCCTGGGTGGCTCAGTGGGCTAAACCGCTGCCTTCGGCTCAGGTCATGATCCAAGGGTCCTGGGATCGAGTCCCGCATCGGGCTCCTTGCTCAGCGGGGAGCCTGCTTCTCTCTCTGCCTCTGCCTGCCTCTCTGCCTGCTTGTGTGTACTCGCTTGCTCTCTCTCTCTCTGGCAAATAAATAAAAAATCTTTAAAAAAAAATAAAATAAAATAAACTGCACCTTTCCTTGCATGGGTATTTGGGTCTCTGCTACATTATCCCTAATTTCTAAGTGCTGATGACAGTGAGTGTTTCATTCATACTTAAGTATTTTTTTTTAAGATTTTTATTTATTTATTTGACAGACAGAGATCACAAGTAGGCAGACACGTAGTGGGGGGGGAAGCAGGCTCCCCGCTGAGCAGAGAGCCTGATGTGGGGCTCAATCCCAGAACCCTGGGATCATGACTGAGCTGAAGGCAGAGGCTTAACCCACTGAGCCACTCAGGTGCCCCAATACTTAAATATCTTTGTAATTAAAAAAAAATTTTTTTAATTTTTTTGAGACAGAGTGAGCAGGTGTTGGGTGAGTATAGGGAGAATTTTTTTTTAAAAAAAAATTATTTATTTATTTATTTGACAGACAGAGTTCACAAGTAGGCAGAGAGGCAGGCAGAGAGAGAGAAGGAAGTAGGCTCCCTGCTGAGCAGAGAGCCCGATGGGGGACTCAATCCCAGGACCCCTGGGATCATGACCTGAGCCGAAGGCAGAGGCTTTAAACCCACTGAGGCACCCAGGTGCCCTAGAGGGAGAATCTTAAGCCGACTCCCCATGGAGTGGGAGTGAGAGAGGGACTCAATCTCAGGACCCTGAGGTCATGACCTGAGGTGAAATCAAAAAAGTGAGATGCTTAACCCACGGAACCATCCCGGTGCCTCCATTCATACTTACTTTCTAGTAACTCATACAGTATACTCTGGTTTCTCTTCAAATGTATAACCTTATAACTCATTCAAAGAAAATTCCACTCCAACACAGTAAAGTGTACAAAGAAACTAAAAACGGAGGAGCATGTGATACAGATGAAACAATGGTGCAAAACCTGGAGAACTGGGCGGGGGCTGGGAGGGCACGCCTAACCCTTACCTGCAGGTAAGAACCTTGCCAGTTCAGTCTCAGCGCCCTTCTGTTTCCGGGCCTTACGGCCCGGCCCGCGCTTCTCCTTCTTCGTAGGGTCCAACTTGCGCCCCATAGTACTGGACAAGAGAAAAACGGGAGAGGATAGAGTCGCGCGTGTGGGAAAGGGGAACGGACACCGCAGACTCAGCGTATTAGAATGGGAAAGAGAAGCGCTTCGAACCCCCACTCAGCACCCCCCGATGCCCATCATGGTATGACCAAAGCTCCACTCCACGCTCCAGCCGGCCTTTGGGTCCCACGCCATTTGCATTGCGTCTGCCTCCCAACGCCCCAGCCTGGATCTGTGCAGACACCCGTCCCCGACTTCTTCCACGCCCACCCAAAGCCTCGGCTCACCTGAAATAGGGTCCAGACACAAGACACCCGCTCAGTAAGCGGCGAAACACTCCACGTGCACGCCGAGGTTAGGGTCCGGACACCACACGCCGAGGAAACGTTTCACGCAGGCGCACAGAGGCGCGCTCGTCTCGTGCCCCGCCTCTTCCGGTCGCTTTTAAGCGGCCGCAAACCCGGAACGAACGCTCGCTTGGGACTCGGCGCTGGGCTGGCGACTGGGACGGTGGAGATAGGGGGGCGGACCGCTTCACTCATTCCCCCAGGGCGGAGAAAGCAACGACGACGGAACCGTTTCCAACTTCCCCGCCCGTCCCGGAAAGCGTTTGGGTTCTTGCCTCACTGCAGACTTCAGCGGGATAAACTGGTACCTAAGATCGAGGCCTTCCTCCTGACACGCTCCAACCTACATCGTCTCAAGATCATGGAATCCCAGGACATTCTTCTCCCAACCCTTTCATTAGGGAACCCGATTCTTCGACCCTACAGACCCCTGCGCAGCCCATCAAGTAAGTTCTCTGCCTAGCTTCCCATCCCTAGAGGCTGGAGGAAGACCTCCTGTGTCTTAATTTCACACAAGCTAACGAACAACTCCAGTCCTCCAAACCAGCACTAAGGCGGTGCTCAGCAGCTGTTAAAAACTTTTCCAACCACGTTACTAGTTCTATCTTCACAACCCTATGAGGAAGGGCTATTTTATGAGAAATCTACAGCCCAGATAAGCTAACTTCCTAGGTCACAAAGCCATTAAACAGTGGTACAGGTATGCACCCAGACGTAGTTTTGGAGCCCCTCACTTTCCAGGTGGCGGAACCCTTGGTCCAGAGCATGCAAGACATGTGCACACACAACATGGCTCCTCTGTAGGGCACTGGAACAGAAGGTAACCCCCTTCGTTTTCAGATACACATTCCCCAGTGCTGCTGTCATACACACTCACCCACCTGCACCTACACCCACACTGAACCAGAGCACTAAAATACAAGGAAACTTTTATTTTCAATTTTCATCAAGAAATTTGCTGTGGTTTTTTATGCTTTTGGTTCTTTTCCTTTTTTTTTTTTTTTCCAACTTTATTTCATTCTAGCTGCTCAGTGGCTGGAGCCGCTGGGTTCCTGGTATTAAAAAGATGCCAACAGAGGTAGCTGTGTCTCGCCCAGGGGCCCGGCCCACTCTGAATACCCCCAAAAAGGAGAAAAGAAAACACAAAGTAAACCAACAAAATAAAACCAAAAGGAAGAAGAAATTCAGATCATTTTCTTCAAGCCTGGCGGGAACCCACAACAGTTTGTGTGTAACAGTTTGTGTGTTACAGTGGGGAGAAGCCAGGGCCCAGAAGAAGGCCAGCCCGCCAGCTCCCTGCAGATGGCGCCGGCGCTACTGCTGCTTGTCTCTCCAGCAGGAAGGGCACCGCTGCCCCTCGATCCCTCCCCTTCCCCAGTGCGCTGGGGGCTGTTCCTTTACAACATGGAAGATGGGGCAGAAGGAAGGAGAGGGTCTCTCAGGCCCCAGGGGAGAAGCTGGGCAAGGGAAAATGAGGAAGGTCACTGCTCAGCGGTGGAGGTGGTATCATTGATCCCAATCTTCACTGCTGTTGGGCCACCTGTAGGGAAAAAGAGCCAAGGAAGTCAGAATCCCAAACCACAGGAAACCACCCAATCCCAGGAGAACTCCCTGGTAAGACCCCACCAGTGTAAGAAACTCAACTCCGGGCAGAGAGTGAAGTTACAAGTCCCAGAATGGCTCTGCTGAAAGCCAGCCAGAAGAAAAGGGTCTACCTGCTGTGGAGTAGGTTCAGGTGCTCGGTTTGCCAGACGGCTGAGGATGTTACGCTCTGACATCTGTAGCCTCACGGCAACTGGGGGAATCCGGGCAATAGTAGCTGGGAGTCGAGTCACATCGGCTTTCATGTCACTCAGCAGTTCTTCTAGCTGTTTCAGAACTGCAGAGGGGGAAAAAAAAACAGGTGGTGAGCTGTGGTGGTCAAGGCTAAGATTCTTCTTACGGAGAGAACCCAGCCCCTCATTACTTCCCAGTGACCCAGCAAGTGATGTCCTGGAGTGCTGCGGTATTTTTTGGCCACTGAGTCACCTGACCTGCCTCGGCCACACTCACATTCCTCCTCCTCCTGTTACAGTTCCAGCTGTCCATGATGCTATACAGTGTTACACCCCCTAACCCTCATTGTACCTTGCTCCCTACAGTCACTATTTTCTCCCCTCCTTGAGAGAACATTACCGTTGTTACCTTTTCTCACCATTTTTGCTTTCGGAGCCGTCTTCTCCTTCCTTTGAACCAGCCTTCTTTTTCTCATTTCACCCTCCACCCACCCTCAGCATTTAATTAGAAATGTTGAAAGGGGTCTAGAATTTGGGATCTGAAATTACCAGAAGTTACCTCTACAGTATCCCAGATAGCACTGTATTATTCTGCTTTGCTTTCCATCTCCAAGAACTTGAATACATTGAGTCAAAAGAGGTAAAGAACTACTGTCTTCGATTGTCTCTAAGACATTAGCTTTCCAAGGAAGAAGGCAAAGATCCCCAGCACATCCTAAGTGCCCAGACAGGGGCTCTGAAGAAGGTTTGGAAATCAGAAATAACTCTGTGTTGGGGACGGGTAGCAGAGGAAGGCTCAGTCAGCAGGAGGCAGGGGAGCCACTGGCTACCTTTGTGCAGGACCGCATTGGCTGGCTTGTTTCCTGCCATTGACTCCTTGGACAGGTGCTGGTGACTCTCCGCCAAACACTCCACCTCAGCAAAGCGCGTGTTTAGGGCCATGGAGGGGTGAGAGGGGTCCTCTGACATGTTCAGGTAAGCTGCCCGACGCAGCTGTTCCTCGATCACCAGGGCTTGTTCTAAAAGCTGGAGAAGGATGAAGAGGGGAGGGGAGTTGCACGGACACTTGCTTTGCTTATTTCTGATAGGTCTCTCCCAATCTATGAAGAACCCTACCGAAGGCTCCCCAACACCCGAGCCCTTCAACATCACGTTACTTTGTTTACTCCCATTTGCAAGTTTATGTTTTTAAAACTCTTTGCCCTTATGGACTCACTTATACAAAAATGATTAAAATTTCAGTCTAGAAAACAGATCGTATAAAAAAATTATCTTAAGTAATTGTACCTCCCAGATACTGTTAACATGTTGAGGTTTTCCCTTGCATCTAGATTTTTTATGTAGCTGAGATCACTCTACATACCTGTTGTGTTTTCACTCTAAGTTCCGTATTAAAAACTTCCTTTGTTATAACTGCCCTTCATAAAAGATGATTTTTATGGTTGCATGGTAGTCCGTCTTATGGATTTACCTACCACATCGTATCATTTGAGTTGTTTCACTTTTTAAAAGTACTTCTGTTGCTTCTTTTCTTTTGTTTCCATTATCTCATTCCTGGTCCTTCCTTTCTCCAACAGACAATGCTTCTACTATACCTACTGTGTGGCCTCGTGCAAATGTTCTTGAAGACTGAGTTTTGTTTCGTGCGCACATTTCTAACTTATAGAATGTTGTTCTGTACAGATAAAAAGCCTCTTACTCCTTTTCCCACTTCAGATCTTTTCAGAACGTTCAATTTATGTTTGTTCTAACACATCTATTTCGTTCCTTCTGTTGCTTAAAATGCTCCATGATGTGAATCCACATTCTACCCAGCCACAATCCCAGTTGATGTCCCAGGCAAACATCTAGGGTACCTCTGGGCCCCACCCCCCAAAATCATACTGCAATGAACACTTACACATGTCACCTGACGGAGCTATGTAAAAGGTTCTTTGCAATATATTCCAAGAGACAGAATGTTGATTCAGAAGTTATAAGACTTAATTTGCTCAAGTATCCATCCACTGCTTCTTAAAGACAATAAAGCCATTAGGGGTCAGGAAATAGGACAGTATGAGAATAATGGGCTATTGTTTCTGCACAAGACGTGCTCCACTGAGCAGAGTAATTTCTCCCCAGACTGACCAAGCATCTACTTTCGATCTACATACCCTGTCTCCTTCACCAACTGCCTCCTCCTGTCCCAAACTATGAGCCTTCTCCAGGACCATCAAACCTTGGCTTGCTGCTGTTCTTTTGAAGCATTCCCTTAAGTGATTTCTCCTCTCCCGGTTCAGCCAGCCCCTCTGTGCAAAGGATCTGATGCTTTCTGAACCTGTATTTCAAGCACTGAGTGTTCTGATCCCACTCATGTAGTTGATCACTCTTTGATCCTACTTGTTTACTGTGTGTGGGGGGGAAGGCAGTGGGAGGATATTAGTTAAGACTATTCTAAAATTGAGCTTACTCTTTTCTACATGCTGCTCCCTCTCCTCACTTCCCTGATCTGCCAATGATAATTTTTTTCAGTGACTTGGGCTCAACAGTTTTGTATCTCAAATCCATTAGTAGTCAAATCAGTAGTCCATAAACTATGGCCTATGGGCCAAATTCAGCCCACCATCTGTTTTTGTATAGCCCAAGAGCTAAGAATGTTTTGGGGTTTTGTTTTTTTTTTTTACATTTTTAAATGGATGGAAAAAATAAAAATGGTTTGTGACACTTTATAAAAAATATATGAAGTTCAAATTTTCTTGTCAACAAATAAAAGTTTTACTAGAACACATTCATACTTCTTCATTTAGAACCTGTGTCTGCTTGTACACTATGACAGAGTATTTCCAACATGTGTGTCCCACAAAGCTTGAAAGAGTTATCTGGCCCTTTAATAGAAAAGGTTTGCTGACTCTACAACACAGGAGTAAATCTTATCAATTAGTTGGTATTTTGTCTCCTTTACCTTATCCTTTTCATTTTCTAAAACCAGCATCACAGGCCAGCCCTTACTACCTCTCTTGACCATAGCATAGTTCTACAATCTCATGAGTGTTCTGTTTCCATTTCCCTTGGTCATAGTGTAAAGTCCAAACACTTATCTGGTGTCAAAAACCTACCTACTAACTTCTAGCCCTTACCTCACTCTCTAATCTACCTGCCACCATCACCTAACACTAGTGTTTTCTACAGCCCAACTGGGCTACCAGCTGCTTCCAAACACCCTAAGCTCTATTGCCCTTGGGCCTTTGCCCTGCTTAATCCTGTTGGTTCAATCTACCTTCTGCTTCCATCCAGCGATCTCTAGGACATTAATCAAAACTTCATTCCAATGCCATCTTCCATGAAGCCATTTGGGAGCTCTCTCCAGGCTCCCCAAATTCCCCTTGGAGAACTCACCTATGGATCTCTCCTAATACATAGAGTGGCATGCATTTGCTCACACATTTGCCTCTACCTTAAACCAAAAGCTCCCTGACAACAGGCACCATGCTTTCTTTGTCTTTGTATCCTTACGCTACTCACTGCTTGGCACATGATGTACATTTCTTATTCCCCCAGTGACACTCAGCTTATATCTCACGTCTTGTCTTCATGGTGTCCGACTCTGATGGTCTGCACACAAGCTGCCCTCAACATGCATTTGCTAATTCCAGACTGAGACTCCCCTCAGTCTTGGGTTTACTAACCCTGGTGATTCTGAGACTGAAGCTCTACCTTTGCATCTCCTCTTTGCATCCACCCAGGGGCTCTCAAACCCAGAAAAAAGTACCACTAACCCACAACAGCCCTCCCTCTTCTGAGATCCAATTCAATCCCACCTCTGTATCTTTCCTGAACACACTAACCTACAGGGGTCCCCTCACACACCCACTGCACGGCTGCGTCATTTATTAGGTTTCATTTATTTAAGTAGGCTCCATGCCCAGTGTAGGGTTCACACTCACAACCCTGAGATCCAGAGTCGCATGCACTACTGAGCCAGCCAGATGCCCCTTCACCTGTCTCGTTCATTACGCATGGTCATCTTCCACCCTTAAAGAGCTGGTTAATTTTCAACTCTGTATGTCTTGATTTCTTTTTTATATTTATGTATTTATTTTATGTAATCTCTACCCCCAACACGGGGCTCAAACTCACACCCTGAGATCAAGGGTGTCATGCTCTCCAGACTAAGTCAGCCAGGCACCCCTTCATGTCTTGATTTCGAATATTTAAGATACTTGGGAGCAAAGCCTCTCACAGAATACCAAGAGTTAAGTCAAATACGCAGGAGCAGACACTAAACAGCACCTCTACATGAACAGACTCCCTCCCTCCTCTATAGTCCCTTCTGCGCTTCAAAGGCTGTCACTTTAACACCGTATTCCTCCCCATCCTGCTCACCTTGAACCTCCGGGCTAGAAACTTATTCTTGATCTCTAAGAAATTGCCACGATTCATTTCACCCTTGAAAGGTTCATTGAGGATAGCATAGCGTGGGTCATTCTGGATGTCCTGCCACCGGGCATAGCCATGGCTATTGGAAAGTTGTTCAGGAAAAACAAAAACAAGCCAGGGAGGAACCTCACACAGTAGTACTGTCAGAGCCCTTCACCGAGAACCTCAGCCCAGACTCAGGCAAAGGATACTTTATGATGCCAGCCAGCAGCCAGTAGTCATGCCGCCGATGCCAGATCTCATAAGTCTTCTTGGTGACAGTGGCTGCCCGCTCCTCATTCTGCCAAAGGGAGTGTAACTCTGAAGAGGAATGTGGGGAAGGTTGGGGAGAAAAAGAAAGGCAATATCTGTAAGAATTCCAAAAGCTATTTATTCCTGTCCCCACAGATGCCATCTTTTTTCCCCCTTTTTTTTTTTTTTTTTAAGATTTTACTTATTTATTTGACAGAGATCACAAGTAGGCGGAGAGAGGCAGTGGGGAGGGCAGAGCAAGCTCCCTGCCGAGCAAAGAGCCCAATGTGGGGCTCAGTCCCAGGACCCTGAGATCATGACCTGAGCTGAAGGCAGAGGTTTATTAACCCACTGAGCCACCCAGGAGTCCCTCACGGATGCCATCTTAGGAGCACACCTCTGGCTTTCTAACACAGAGACAGGAGAACGTGCAACCAACTTGGCAGCCCCTTCATCTGGTAGAGATGAGGTTTTGCACATTGGCTGCAGACTAGAACCCTAATTTCACTTCAGAACCCTCTAACCCCAGTTGGCCCCTCGTTGTCATACCAGTAAAGCCACCATCTGCGATGTTGAACATGAAACGCTGTTTAATATTTTTCTTCTGCTTCTCATCATTCAGGTCCTTGGGGGTCTCTCCATTCTGAAGCATCACCTCTTTTTTCTCTTCTTCTTCTTTCTTCTCTTCTACGGATATGCAGGGGAAAAAAAGTCAGCTCCAGGCAGAAGCATAGCACCATGGCCCTTACCCACAGCATTCTACACTTTCAGTATCCAGCCACCTCCACCCTCTCTCCACACAGGTATTTCTCAAACCCAGAAAAAGGCGCCACTGGCCCTTAATAATCATAAAAAGGGACAGATGGGAGTCTTTTAACTTGGGATAAAATAGCTCTTGGGGTGTGGATGGGGAGAAGTCAGGGGGGTGGTGTCCCAGAGATAAAGTCCTTGCATCTAGTTTTAGAATCCTTTTTAATCACAATCAGCTTCTCCAAAAACCCACCTTTGTCCTCTACCACAATGGGGGTCAGATCTACTGCTGACTTCTCCTCTACCTTCTCCACGTCAGCAACACCTGGAGGGAAGAGATGGCATTGAGAGTGTATAAAGAAGGGTCTGGGGCGCCTGGCTGTCTCAGTAGGTAGAGCACATGACTCTCCTATCTCAGGGTTATAAGTTTGAGCCCCAAGATGGGTGCAGAGATTACTTAAAAATAAAATCTTGGAAAAAAAAAAAAAGAAAGGAAAAGAAGAATGTTCTCCTCCATCCCACATCATAGGCAACTGGAACAGTCTTAACCCTAAATCTCAATGAAAAATGTCATGAAAGATGTCTTAAGGGATTAAAACCCTCAATTTAAAATCAGGGGTGTGGGGCGCCTGGGTGGCTCAGTGTTAAAGCCTCTGCCTTCGGCTCAAGTTATGATCCCAGGGTCTTGGGATCAAGCCCCGCATCGGGCTCTCTGCTCAGCAGGGAGCCTGCTTCCCTCTCTCTCTGTCTCTGCCTGCCTCTCTACCTACTTGTGACCTCTGTCTGTCAAATAAATAAATAAATCTTTAAAAAAAAAAAAAAAAAAAAAATCAGGCGTGCAGGATTCTCCAGTGTATCACTTCCTCCTGACAAGTCCTTAGCCCAGCTAGAAGTCTAGGAGTTTCACAGGGATCTGGATGCAATAACTTGAAAATGTGGTACCTTTGGGCTCTGTTTCCATCGGTTCCTCTGTTCTCTCCTTCACCTCTGCCTTTTCTACTTTCTCCTCTCCCTCAGGAGGTTCAACAAGGACTTTTTCATCTTCTGAGGCAGGGGCAGGGGGTTGTGTACACTTCAAAGGAAAAAATACAGAAGTTGAGGCAGATAGGCCAGCAACCGAAAGGATGAATGGGCTTACCCATTCATCTTTGGTGTGGCATCTAGTCACCCCAGCTCTTACCTCAACAGTGGCCTCTGGGGCTGCAGACTTAACCTCCTTTTCTCCTTCTGCACTCTCTTCTTCTTTGAGGCTATTCTCCTCTATTTTTATCCCATCCTCTGCAGACCAGTAGAAGACAATTAATTAGGAAGAAGGTTCTAAATCAGAGAGAAGGTCATGCCTTCTCAGTTGGTCTCATCTTAAATTGTCCTCTCGTGCCTTTAAGAGCCAGCCCTACTCTTAGGAAGGCTCTCCTAAACTGAGAGGGAGACTTCTGTGTGTCCTGCCAGACTCCCCTGTCAGAGCTGAGAACAGGAGAGCAGAAAAAGCACTGGCAAGGACAGAAAAGGACAATACAGGCAGACTTACCAGCAGGTGGGGCAGGTGCAGGGGTATTGGGTTGTGTATCTCCTGGAGTGGAGGGTGTAGGAGTCTTTGGAGAAGGAGACCCTGGCTGGGACATTTTCTTGTTTTCTTCTACTTCAGCAAGTTCAGGCATGCTCCAGCGCCCATTGACATGTTCAAACTCCTGAACCTGTAGCAATGGGACAAGAAGGTGAAGACCCGATTCCAGCTCTGGGCTCCTTTCCTGTTGGCCCTCCAGTTTCCCCTAGGAACTGAACAAGGCAGAGAGGCTCAGGGCTCACCTTCTTTCGAATCAAGGACATGACACCAATCCTAGTAAGGACATGCTGGCGAGACAGGCCTTCTCGGGGGACACCATCAGCAAAGGTCTCGGCCCCATCTGCTCCTGGCTCACATAAATGTCTCATGAAAAGAGATACATACGCCCTGTAGAAAAGAAGTGAGGAATGAGTTAAACAGCAATCAGGCCAACTCCTAGATGAGATCTTTCCCACTTATCCTAGACAACAACTCTGGCTCCATCTTGACATAAAGCCTGTCATTGCCCTGAAGACCGGCTCTCCAGATCCCACAGCATGCCCTAGGTTCTCCTCTAGGGAAGCTACCAGCACAAAGAATCCTATTATTAACAGCTACTTCTGCCAACCTCAACAGAGGAAGCTGCCAATTCCCCTGCAGAGCCTGGACTCATACCATGGAGTGACCAGAGATCAAAAGCTCTTGCTTGGGGCGCCTGGGTGGCTCAGTCAGTTAAGCATCTGCCTTCAGCTCAGGTCATGATCCCAGGGTCCTGGGATTGAGTCCTGCGTCAGGCTCCTTGCTCTCTCTCACTCTCTCTCTGTTGTTATCTGTCCCTCTCTCTCTCTCTCAAATAAATAAAATCTTTAAAAAAAAGAATAAGAAAGAATAAAAGCTCTTGCTCCACATTATTCATTCCATCTCTCAACTTACTTGAACTCTTTCTCTGATTTGCCTCGCAGATCTCTCACAAGCCACTGGGTGGTAAAAGCATCCTGAGGAGGCATCCCATATCGCATAATTGCATTAAGAAAGGCTTTTCGCTGACGAGCATTAAAACCAAGTACCTGGAGAAAGAAGGAGCGTAGGTGAGAGGGAGCAGGCCTTATTCCATCAAAGACCAAATATCTAGCACTCACCCACCCCTCCTTAGACTCAAATGACACTTACTTCAATATTCCCACCAACACGGGCCAACAGAGGAGGCAATGGCTTATCTTTATCATTCCGCAGGCCCTTACGACTGGGCCTGCGGGGAGCTGCAAGAAGAGAAGAATGCATGAGTGACACTGGAAAGGGTGTT
Source organism: Neogale vison (assembly GCF_020171115.1). Classification (NCBI taxonomy): domain Eukaryota; kingdom Metazoa; phylum Chordata; class Mammalia; order Carnivora; family Mustelidae; genus Neogale; species Neogale vison. Next base: position 101,900,183 of record NC_058102.1, on the reverse strand, counting down.
AAAGCGATATTTAAAAAGCCAGCAGAAAGGCACAGCTCTCACCTTCTGAACGTTCATCAAAGTCTTCATCACCTTCCTCTGAGGCCACTGAATAATCGGACTGGTTGTCGGACTGGTCGTCCTGCCAATCTGGAGGGAGAGAGGGCAGATGAGCGGGGCCCACTGCTCTAGTGGAACGGCCCATGGGTGGGGGGCGGGGCCGGCCACACACACCTCGGTCCTCCTGGGAGCCATCATTGTAGTTGACCTGTTTACGGATTCTTTTTCCTTTGCCCAGATTTCGGGCTAGATCTTCTTGCTGCTGCTCATAATGGTGCCGCAGCAATTTCTCCCAGTAGTCAGGATCCACACTTTCTTCCTGTTTTATGATTTCTCGTTCTACCTCCTCTTCCTCCTGGGACAGAGGGAGGGCCAGGACTCAGGGCTGCTGAAGTCAGCACCACCAGCTACCCCTGGTCCTCACAGTTCCCATTCTGCTAGCTCCTTTTCAGGACTGAACCTTGAAATACTTAGCGTGCCTGCTTGAACCTAAGAACTTAAAAATAAATTTAGTTGACAGGACATGGCTCCTCATAATTACGTACGGATTAGCAGTCAATGCAACTAAAAAAAACACGGGATGATGCTGTTATCACAAAAGAAGAATAAAGAGACAGTCTGCTTTCTTCTAACCCCTTTGACACCTATGCAGTTGGGAAATAGAAAAATGTAGAAAAGAGAGGTTAGATAGCAAGGCAGTACAGAAGGGCTTCTGAAATGCTGCAAAAGATTTCATAAGGCGTAAAGTAGAAGGGCCATAAGCTCTTCTGTTCTTCACAACTTCATAAAAGTTTGCCAACTGTGAGCAAAAAAACCCACAAAAAACAAACCAACAAATTATACACATATATCCTCTCATATCCCAGTAATGTTTATGTTCCTCTGGAAGTCTTACATTTTTTTCAGACACTTCAGGACCAGTAACTGATTCCAAATCCCTCACATTAGAACTAAACCACTACTAACAACATAAAAGCAGAAACAACCTAAATGTCCATCATTATGGAACAAAATGAATGAATTTCTGGTGGTGTGAGTGGCCAAAATGGGTGAAGAGTGTCAAAGGTACAAACTTCCAGTTATAAACAAGTCCTGGGAATGCAACGCACAACATGGTGACTACAATTAGTAACACTGTATTGCACATTGGAAAGTTGCTGAAAGTAGATCCTAAAAGTTCTCATGACAAGAAAAATAAAATGTGTTAAGTATGCATGGCGACAGATATTGACCAGACTTATCATGGTGATCATTTCACAATATATACAAATATTGAATCAATCCACTGTATACTTAAAATGGTAATGTTTTCTATGAATTACACCTCAATTTTAAAAAGTAAGTAAGTTACGGTACTTCCAAACAAGGATATATTATGCAGCAAGAAAAAAGGGAGAGGAGCCTGGCTGGCTCAGTCAATATAGCATAAAACTCTTAAATCTCTAAATTGTCAAGTTTGAGCCCCACAGTGGATGCAGAGATCACATAAAAAAATATTTAGGGGCACCTGGGTATCTCAGTTAGGTGTCTGCCTTCGGCTTGGGGCCCAATCTCAGGGTCCTGGGATTGGTCTGGGCCCTGCATTGGGCTCCTTGTTCAGAAGGGAGTCTGCTTTTCCCTCTCCCTCTGCAGGTCCCCCTCTGCTTGTGCTCTTCCTCTCATTCTCTCTCTCACACTCTCTCTCCCTCAAATAAATACATAAGTTTTTTTAAAAAATGAAATCTAGATTTCCTGGGTGGCTCAGTCGTTAAGCATCTGCCTTTGGCTCAGGTTATCATCCCAGGGTTCTGGGATCGAGCCCCGCAACCAGGTCCCTGCTCAGCGGGAAGCCGGATTCTCCCTCTCCCACTCCCCCTACTTGTGTTCCCTCTCTTGCTGTGTCTTTATCAAATAAATAAAATCTAAAAAAATTTTAAGAGGGGAGGTCTTTACCAATTTCGACTACATCTCCAAGATTTATTTATTTAAAGATTTTATTTATTTGAGAGAGAGTACAGGAGTGGAGGGAAGTGGCAGAGGGAGAGAGGGGAGAGGTAGAGAGAGAAGCAAACTCCCCACTCAGCAGGCAGCACCGACAGGAGGCTCGATCCCAGAACCCTGGGATCATGACCTGAGCCAAAGGCAGATGCCTAACCACAATGAGCCACCCAGGAACCCCTTATTTATTTTAAAAAGATTTTATCTATTTATTGAAAGAGAGTGTGCAGGGGCAGGGTGGGGAGGGCAGAAAGAGAAGGAATGAGAAACCAAACAAACTCCTCACTGAACGCAGAGCCTTGGGGCAAGGAGGGCTGGATCCCACGACCCCAAGATCATGACCTGAGGCGACATCATCAAGAGTCAGATACTTGGGCGCCTGGGTGGCTCAGTGGGTTAAGCCGCTGCCTTCGGCTCAGGTCATGATCTCAGGGTCCTGGGATCGAGTCCCGCATCGGGCTCTCTGCTCAGCAGGGAGCCTGCTTCCCTCTCTCTCTCTCTCTCTCTGCCTGCCTCTCTGTCTACTTGTAATCTCTCTCTGTCAAATAAATAAATAAAATCTTTAAAAAAAAAAAAAAAAAGAGTCAGATGCTTAACTGACTGAGCCACAAAGACACCCCTAAATCTCTAAGAGTTAGTAAGTGGACAAAAGCAAGGTACAAAATATTATGTATAACAAACTACTTTGTGTTTAAAAGGAAAAGGGAGGGGAGCCTGGGTGGCTCAGTCAGTTAAGCACCTAAGCAACCAACTCTTGATTCTGGCTCAGGTCAAGATCTTAGGGTTGTGAGATTGAGCCCCATGTCGGCCTCCATGCTGGGCCTGCTTTGGATTTTCTCTCTCTCCCTCTCCATCAATCCCACTTGTGCTCATGCACTCTCTCTCTCAAATAAAAAAAAAAAAAAAAAAAAAAAAGGAAAGGGAAAAAGGTGTTTTTGTGCACACATGAGCACATGCATGTGTGCATATATATGGACATACATATAATTTGTATGCATAAACTACCGATAGAAAAATATACAAGAAACAAAACATCAGTGATCTCCAGGAAGCGACCTAGACAGAAAAGAGATTATCTTGTATCTCTTGAATCTTGAATGTGAATTACTATTTATTCCAAAAATATGATTTAAAGAAGGTAAAGTCAATATAGCATACAACCTTGCTAGCATACAACAGCAGCTGGAGCCACTTAAGATGAGAGGGCCATTTGTATACCTGAGTAGCTGAGAGCAGAGGTTATCAATGGGAGGACCCCTCCTTCCCAAACATTCAGCATGTGCTGCCCCAGCCAATCACCCCCGTGCAGCCAGCCACCACTCTGACAGAAACACGGAGCACCTCACAGGAGGGCTGCTGGGACTGAATATCCCTTGTCCACAGACCTAGGTCAGAATTTTCAGCCACAGTTATACACAACCAAGGCTGGCAGCATCACCTCCAGAGAAGAAGAAAGGTAACGGGTGTATACGAGAAAAATGTAGCAAGGGAGATGGTTTTGAGTGGAAAGGATGAGAAAAGATGGAGAAGACTACCAGAAATCTATGCCATTTCAAAGAACCCTGAGTTGAGTGGTCTAAAGGGGACCAGAAGAAAAAGTAATCTTTTTTAAAAATTTTATACTCTACTTTGTGGGGGAGTAATTATTAAAGAAGCCACACCTTTAGCAGACTTAGGATTCGTTTGTTTGTTTTAAAGATTGTATTTATTTATTTGACAGAGAAACAGCAAAAGAGGAAACACAAGGAGGGGGAGGGGAGAGGGAGAAGCAGGTTCCCTGCCAAGCAGGGAGCCCGATGTGGGGCTCAATCCCAGGACGCTGGAATCATGACCTGAGACAAGGGCAGATGCTTAACGACTGAGCCACCCATGCGCCCCAGGTTTTTTGTTTTTGATAAAGAGATCCAGAAAAGGAAGAGAAGAAGGGGAAACAATTCTAATGTTTTAAAAAGTACAGGGAAGCAGCTGCTTAGATGTGTATCTCATCTCTAGCCTTTTCTCCAAAGAGATCTGAGACAGCAATCAGAAGTTTACGTGTAGGGGGGACGCCTGGGTGGCTCAGTTGGTTAAGCGGCTGCCTTCGGCTCAGGTCATGATCCCAGTGTCCTGGGATCGAGTCCCACTTCGGGCTCCTTGCTTGGCGGGGAGCCTGCTTCTCCCTCTGCCTCTGCCTGCCACTCTGTCTGCCTATGCTTGCTCTCGCTTCTCTCTCTATGACAAATAAATAAAATAAAATCTTTAAAAAAAAAAAAAAATAAGTTTATGTGTAGGGTTAATAGAATACATAAGCTAAAATAAGATTCTGTGGAAGAACTAATACAGATAAAAGTTTTGAGTGTGAAATTTGGCTGTGAGTTTCCTGACAGCCACGGTAAAAATGAATATGTGACTGCCCATATGTGATAGTATTTATTTTCAAAGGAAGAGGTATAGTAATTTGACAATGTACTGACTTACGCACACATGTTTTCTTGTCTCAAATACCATCCTCGTCTCAGTAACAACTTGCAGACCAATCACCAAGCACAGCATTGCCTTGGACTCATACTCACCCCCATCTCTTCTTCCCGCACCACATACTGGGCCACTTTGAACGAGCTCAAATATTCATTCATGCCCTGCAGTTCTGTGTCTTCGGTCTCATCCTGATTACGGTCCAGAAGTCGTTCAATGGCCTTGTCATCATAGTGGATAACACTACTATCTTCTCCTTCTTTGTTGTCTCCTCCTATAAAGAATCAGAGGTCCACACCCTCAGTCACCTTCAGCAGCTGCAGTGGTAAAAAAAAATCCCACAGGACCCTAGGTCCATGTCTCTGGACCCTAAGTATAAAATATTTCCTTTCAAGAAGCCAAGCCCCAGACCAAAACAAGTTCCTGACTAGCTCACCTCCGTCTGTGGCTTCATCCTTAAATAGCTCCTCAGTGCCAAACTTGAGAATGTCATCAAGCTCCTGTTTGGACATGGATCCAGTCTTGGAGCCCAGCCCAGGCCGAACCACTAGATGCGTCAGCATCATCTTCTTCTTTGCCACCTGCGTGATGCGCTCCTCCACGGACGCACGGGTCACAAACCGATATATCATCACCTTCTTATTCTGCCCAATACGGTGAGCTCTGCTAAAAGCCTGAAGTTGGGCACAAAACAAACTCAGAAATGGAAGAAACTGTATTTTCCAGCTTCTGCTCTTGCCCCGATGTCCACGTAATAAGCTAAATTCAGCACAAGGCAGCTTGCTTTCACATTAACTCTAAAACCCTGCCCCCCTAATCACACCCTCTATCATGTTACCCCAAATAAGACCATAGCTAACCCAAACTCTCTGGCTCACAATAAGGTAAAAGACAAAAAGAATCTATTGTTTCCCCTGAAACAACTAATTCCAGATGGTGGAGCCCTCGCAGAGAACACTTACGTTACCAGTCAGTTACTGTATAGGAAAGCCGCTATCTCTGCTCACCTGGATGTCATTATGAGGGTTCCAGTCAGAGTCATAGATAATAACTGTGTCGGCAGTGGCCAGATTGATTCCAAGGCCCCCAGCTCGAGTGGAAAGCAAGAAGCAGAACTGTTGAGCACCTGGTGCTAAGAAAGGAACCAAAACGCCATTATTAGTCTCTTGAATTCTAATTAATAATTAACGTAGAAAGCATGTCAGAAATACAAAACATCAGGCAAACACCACACAATAGTAATCACTGTAAGCGAGGTCCAGGAATGGATGCCGAAGTCAATGTGCAAGTTTAAGGAGAAACAGTGCATGACCATAGTCTCAAAAACCTCCCTCATCCAGTTATGGAATGGGTAAGTCATGGGGGCAAAAGGCACAGCACAGGGAATACAGAGTGATACTGTAATAGAATTGTGATGACAGATGGCAGCTACACTCATGGGGAGCCTAACTCACAGATGTCCAATCACTACCTTGCACAGCTGATACTAATGTAACACTCTCGTATCAACTATAGTTCTAACTGGAAAAAAAAAAAGACATTTATCAGTATCAATTCCAATGGGAAGAAAAGTAAGTTTACCATGGAGAAACTAAGCAGGTACCACCTGAACTGAGTGATCAAGGTTAACATCACCAGTAATGGGACATTATCAACATCATGTCCTCCCCCTGATAGGATGCAATGAAAAGAACACAGCATTGCTTTTACGGCATTCTTGCCCAAAATGTCTAATAAGCTCAACCTGCTAGGAGAAAACATCAGACAAACCCAAACTCAAGAGACATTCTATAAAATAACTAACCAGCGATCCTCACAAGTATCAACGGCATGAGAGCAAAGGAAAGAATGAAGAACTGTCACAGATAGGAAGAGACACAACAACCAAATGCAATGGGGGATCTGGTATTGGATCCTGAAATAGGAAAAGGACATTAGGAGGAAAACTGGTGTTATTCAGTTAAGGTCTACAGTTTGGTTACTAGTATGACATCAGTCACCACTTCCTGCTTTTGACAGTTGTACTGTGGTTACGTAAGCTGTTATTGTCAAGAGAAGCAGAGTGAAGAATATATATGAACTCTGTATTGATTTTTGTTACTTTTAAGTCCAAAATTATTTTATTTTATCTTTTTTAAAGATTTTATTTATTTATTTGACAGAAAGAGATCACAAGTAGGCAGAGAGGCAGGCAGAGAGAGAGGAGGAAGCAGGCTTCCTGAGGAGCAGAGAGCCTGATGCCAGGCTTGATCCCAGGACCCTGAGACCACGACCTGAGCCAAAGGCAGAGGCTTTCACCCACTGAGCCACCCAGGTGCCCCTCCAAAATTATTTTAAAATGAAAAACGAAGGGGCACCTAGGGCTGGCTCAGTTCAAAGAGCGTGCAACTCTTGATCTCGGGGTCCTGAGTTCGAGCCCCACAGTGGGAGTAGAGATTAACAGAAAAATATACTTTCTTTAAAAAAATTAATTAAATTAAAAATAAGAAGGAAGGGGAAGTGGGGGAGGAGTGGCAGCTACGGAGACAGGTCTGCTACGAATTTGCTAACTGAGCTTGGTAAGTCCTGGTCCCTTTCTGGGACTCAAGAACAACAAAGAGGCTTAAATAAAATGCTCTTCGTGTGGCAAAAAGAATGGAGACTCCAAAGGGGGAAAAAAAAATCTGCTAGGAATAGTCCAAAACATTCTTTGAATCAAGGCATTCAAAAGCTTTACTCTTCCATATCACAATTAACAAAAACCCTAAAGAACCATACAGAAAAGCAGACTGACGAGAACAAGTGATCCATGCAAAGACATGAGTGAATGAGAACATGTGGACTGAAACTACTCCCCCGCGTTTACCATTGAAGCGGTCAATGGCCTCTTGCCGCATGTTCCCGGTGATCCCACCATCAATTCGTTCATACTTATAACCTTCATGTTCCAAAAAATCCTCCAACAGGTCGAGCATCTTGGTCATCTGTTAAGGGAGCACAGTTTAACGAAGGGCGAGTCAGGGGACAACTGCTCTCCTTGTGTTGCAGTGGGCGGTCAACCACTTTCTCCTCAAGCTCTCGGCCCAGCCTGCACAATACCTGAGAGAAGATGAGAACACGGTGTCCACCCTCCTTGAGGTTCTTGAGCATCTTCTGTAGCAGCAATAATTTACCAGATGCTCGGATTAGGGCACTGCCATCATACATGCCATTGGGCATTTTAGGGGCTTCCTGAGGGAAGAAGCAAGACAAGAAAAGAGCATTAAGCCCACGGGAGCGCTTCCGGCACAGTGAGGGGCTAGGGAGGAGGCAGAGCGTACCATCGCGGCCACAGGGAAGAGGTATGGGTGGTTACAGCACTTCTTCAGATCCATCACCACGTTGAGCAAAGACACCTGATTGCCACCACCCCGAGCATTGAGTGCTTCAAAATTTCGAGTAAGGATGTACTTATAGTATTTCCTACATGGACAAGATGGAGAGAGAAGTCAGACTCGAGAGCCTTGACAGGACTCAAATCTAACCTTTATATGACTCCTAACACAGTCCCCAGGTCTGAGATCTTCCTTCCAACACATCCCACATTGGGACCTAATGGCTGGCAACCTAACAGGCACCACTACTGGCACCATCACGTTAAATAAGGCATTTAACTAAGTTAAGCACTATGGCATCAGGTAAGATCTTGCTTGCTCCTAACACCAGATGCCTGGAGGCAGAGTACAAGGAGGAATCACAAACACTCTGCAGGGGTGCCTGGCTGGCTCAGTTGTTAAGCATGTCTGCCTTCAGAGTCCTGGGATTGAGCCCCGCATTGGACTCTCGGCTCAGCAGGAAGCCTGCTTCTCCCTCTCCCATTCCCCATGCTTGTGTTCCCTCTCTTGCTGTCAAATAAATAAATAAAATCTTAAAAAAAAAAAAAAAAACAACATTCTGCAGACTAGTAGGTGTCTAGCTACTTTAACAAAACGGAGTCAATGCTTCTGTCCCTTCTGACTCACTTCTGCATAGGGCTCAGCTCCACACGCACAATCAATTCTGTCTTAGATGGCATGTTCTTGAACACATCAGCTTTGAGCCGCCGCAACATATGAGGGCCCAGCATGTCATGCAGTTTTTTAATCTGGTCCTCCTTGGCAATGTCGGCAAACTCCTCCAAGAAGCCTTCCAAATTGCTTCAGAAAGAGAAAGGAAAGTGGTGATAGGAAATGGGCAATAAGAAGACTTAGAAGCAGAATGATCAACTGATTACAGAGAAACGCACTTACTGGAACCTCTCGGGGGTTAGAAAGTTGAGCAGATGAAACAACTCTTCCAGATTGTTTTGTAATGGAGTCCCGGTCAGCAACAGCTTGTGTTGGAGCGAGTAACCATTTAACACCCGGAAGAACTGGAGAAGCAGATGGAGAAGGTGAATTCCAATGAAAAGCGGGCTCTGGGAGATCTCTGCAAACCTGAGCTGTTTCGCTGCCCAGTGGTGAAGCCCCCACACCGCTTTCATCTTCATCTCCCTTTTCTTTCTTTTTTTTTTAAGATTTTATTTATTTATTTATTTATTTGACAGACAGAGAGACCGAGACAGAGGGAACACAAGCAGTGGGAGAGGGAGAGGGAGGCTTCCCGCAGAGCAGGGAGCCCGAGGCAGGGCTGGATCCCAGGACCCTGGGATCATGACCTGAGCCAAAGGCAGACACCTAATTACTGAGCCCCCAGGCACCCCTCCATCTCCCTTCTAAAGGCTGGCCACCAAGAGGAATCACCAATTGAGAAGGAAAGAAGACATCTGATCCTTCTGCCTCTCCCAGGCCCTCCCCTTCCAGAGCAAGTGGTGTAGAAAGCTCAAGCCGGAGGCCTCGACTTCCCCACTCACCTTGGACTGGTTGTTCTTGAGCCGGTGTGCCTCGTCCACAATCAGGCAGGCCCAGTCAATGGAGCCCAAGATGGCCATGTCGATGGTGATCAGCTCGTAGGACGTCAGCAGTACGTGGAACTTCACAGATGCCTCTTTCTGCCCAAGAAGACAACTTGGTCACTAATGTTTGCCCCCTCCAGTGCAGGCTAACCCAAGGGACTTATGGGGTTTTCCCTCCTCCCAGCTGTTCTCCTCCTGGCTCGCCCCAGGGATGGGAGTCCAAAGGAAGCAGACTAAGTCCGCAGCAACAACTCCCTCTAGAGTGGTCTCCCACCCACTGAGATACCTTCATGCGAGAGGCTTTCTTGCCACCACGAATGGCGTTGTCTTCAAAGGAGAACTCATTCTCTCGGATGATGGCACGGCTGTCTTTGTCACCCACATAGGTCACCACATACATATCTGGAGCCCACATTTCAAACTCCCGCTCCCAGTTGATGATTGTAGAAAGAGGGGCACTCACTAGGAAGGGGCCCTTGGAATGACCCTTGGAGAAAGAAGTAGCAGGGTAAGGACTGAGGGCCCCAACACACTACCAGCCTGGCACCCATCTCTACCACTGCCGCTAAGGTCAGCTGAGGACTGGCATGTGTGCTGTTGCTCCTACCCTCACCTCTGTTCACGTACAAAAACACTTTGCCTGCTCCTTCCCATGACACACCCACCTTTAAAGAGAGTCTAAAACCCGACCCCTTCCTCCAAGTCTTTCTGTGCTAATTCCACTCACAACTCTGCTTATCTCAACGGGTATTTGTTCCCCCAAGCCTGAAGCTCTATGCATCCACCACTGATTCTACCCAGGGCTCCATCCCCTCAATCTATCTCTGTGTACATGTGTCTATCTTACTGTCACTCAATGTGTTCAAGTTCTCAGATCAATTTTTCTTTCCTTTTTCTCTCTCTTAAGGAGTGTGAAAAACCCACAAACATGAAATACCCACCCACAAAACAATGAACCGCTCCAGCTTTCCTACCTCCTTATAGAGAGAATAAAGGAAGACTGCTGTCTGGACAGTCTTCCCAAGGCCCATCTCATCAGCCAAGATAGTATCGGTGCCTTGAGCCCAGGAGAAGCGCAACCAGTTCAAGCCCTCCATCTGATAGGGGTGCAGGGTTCCACCAGTAGCATCCAGATACTCTGGCTGCCGCTCATACTTCACTGTCGGCTGAAGGATGAAACGAAGGAAGTCAAGAGCTGCTAAGGCGCTCTCTTCCTTCCTTAAGATAGCGGATGCTTGCTCCTCACACATCCTCATCAGATCCTCAAGAGCCATAAGGAATTGTGGGGAAACAGATCTTCAACGGCTACTGGTAACTCTGATTTAGGATCCTCTAGGAAGCAGGGCAACTAACCCATCAGAAAGACCGAGATTTTGGGCCTACAGATCTCTGCTAAAAGACCGCGTCATAGCCTCCCTGACAAGACAATAATTCTGTTGATCAAGATCCACCAGGTCAGGGGCGCCTGGGTGGCTCAGTGGTTTAAGCCTCTGCGTTCAGCTCAGGTCATGATCTCAGGGTCCTGGGATCGAGCCCCACATTGGGCTCTCTGCTCAGCAGAGAGCCTGCTTCCCCCTCTCTCTCTGCCTGCCTCTCTGCCTACTTGTGATCTCTCTCTATCAAATAAATAAATAAAAATCTTAAAAAAAAAAAAGATCCACCAGGTCAACAATCCTATGCTCCCCCTAAAGAGTCAGCTTTTTGTTTTTTAAAGATTTCATTTATTTATTTAACAGAGAGACAGAAAGAGCCAGAAACCACAAGTGGGGGGAAATGCAGAGAGAGGAGGAGAAGCAGACTCCCCTGCTGAGCAGGGAACCTGATGCGGGACTGGATCCCAGGTCCCTGGGATCATGACCCTGAGCCAAAGGCAGACACTTAACCAACTGAGGTACTCCCACACCCCTAGAGTTATTTTTTAACCTTAAAAGTCTTTATGTTATATAACACAAATAAACCCCAGAAGAACTGAGCCATGAATTAAGAGTCAGAAGATGAGCCACCTGGGTGGCCTTAATCATTGAGCGTCTGCCTTCTGCTCGAGTCTTGGTCCCAGGGTCCTGGGATCAAGCCCTGCATCAGGCTCCATGATCAGTGAGGAACCTGCTTCTCCCTCTCCCACTCCCCCTGCTTGTGTCCCCTCTCTCACTGCCTGTCAAATAAATTTTAAAATAAAAAAATGTGTAAGACCCAGGTTCCAATCCAAGTTTCATAAAAGCTTACTTACATAAGGCATCCCTAGGTAACACTTTCTCAATCATAGAAAATACCACTGCCTATGTTTTCATTTTTCTGATGATGCAAAGAGAAAATGAGATGTAGAGAAGAAGGGAAGCTTCTAGCTCTGAAGTTACCGTTGGCAGGGCATTGCCAGGAGTACCAGCCATAGATTGGAGTACACAAGATGTATTGTTCCACCCAACAAACCATCCCCACCCTCTTCTCCAACTCACATCCACTGTAGGAGTTTCAGGAGGCCTCTCCAACTTCCTCAGCTTCACCTTCTTGAGCTTCTTGCCTGGTCGTCCTTCCTCACCCCTCATTAACTCCCTGAAAGAAGACAGACATCACACAGATGCCCAAGGTCCTTCTCCGTAAGAACCAACTCCCCACCTCAGCAAAGCCGCCCACCTGTGGTTCCAGTAGCTCTGCTTGAATAGATCATAGTCCTGTATCTCCACATCCTCACTCTCCCAGGATGCCTGATCGTAGGGCAAGTCCCGCCACTTGATCAAGTAGTGGACATGGCCCTTCTTGTCCACACTGCAAGGTCAAGGAGAAAAAAACCCTCAGAGCCAGAAGACAACACCTCACTCTCAAAAAGTGCCAATAATAGATGTTCCAAACTAGACTTCTAGGAAGGCCAGATGCCACATGTATTCAGAGTCTCTCTACCACACTAGTCTTTGGACCTAAGGTTACATCTCATCTATAGCCTTCTCCTGTGGCTCAAATACCAGGATGCAGTCAGTTAATAATAATACATTGACATGTCTCTTCCAAGTTTAAATCACCAGTGACATCCATTTGCTTACTCCCTTCGGCAACAGTCTCCCAATGGCTATGCTGCCTACCTCCAGTTCACCCAAGACCACCACCAGTCTGACCCTGTTCCACTGGTACCTGTGGTTTAGAATTCGGTGGATCATCATCCACTCAGGTTTTATGCCATAGCGATAGAAGCGTTCCTCCATCTCTGCAAATTTAGGGTCTTTGTTCTTACGCTTCCGGCTCTTCTCTTCATCACCACCAAAGTCCCCGGAAGGTGGTTCGTCCATATCATTCTTCCGCTGATAGTTTCGGAACATCACTTGACAATGCAGCTCCAACTGCAAACAGAAAGAGACATCAGCCACCATGGAGTGGCATCCACTCCTTCCAGCCACAAGGCTGTTTCTCATGACTCTCTTCACTGCAGTCCCCAGATTTCCAGCCTATCCCAGGTTTACCTGCAGTTCAGACACCCAGGAGCAGTGCCAGTAAGACATGCCTTGCCATTTCACAAAGAACTGCCGCTCTGGCCTCCCCTCCAAGGGCTTGGGAGAGGGAGTATTGGGATCAGCATCTGGAGGCCGAGGCACTGGTGTGGGAGATGGTGGCTGCCCCCATTTCCAGATTAGAATCTTCTGAACTTTGCCCTTAAGCGCTGGACACTGAGAGAAAAAGAGGATGCAACATCAAATCATTACCAAGGAGAGGAAATGTAACAGCCCATAGCCTCAGCCTTATCAAAGGATTATTAAAATCTTATTTCAAGAGGTGCCTGGGTAGCTTAGTCAGCTAGGAGTCCAACTCTTGGGTGCAGCTCAGATCATAAACTTGGGGTCATGGGATCAAGCCCCCGCTGGGGTTCAGCGTGGAGTCTGCTTGAGATCCTCCCCCTCTCCGTATCTACCCACCCTGCTTATGCTCTCTTCCTCTCCCTCTCTCTAAAATAAATAAATAATTATTGAATTCTCTTTTTAAGAACCATTTTATATAAAGAATAATAGAATTCCATCTCTGCTCCTGGACTTCATCCAGAATTTGAGTGATACTATGACTCCTATGGTTTTTTTTGGGAGGGGGTTGGTTTTTTGTTTTGTTTTTAAAGATTTTATTTATTCATTTGACAGATAGAGATCACAAGTAGGCAGAGAGAGGAGGAAGCAGGGTCCCCGCCCAGCAGAGAGCCCACGATGTGAGGCTTGATCCCAGGACCCCGGGATCACGACCTGAGTCAAAGGCAGAGGCTTTAACCCACTGAGCCACCCAGGCGCCCCTATCATTCCTGTGTTTAACAGAGCCAATAGCGAGACCTCAACAATAACCCAGAACAAGAAAAGCAGAGAAAACCCCCAGACGTAGGGTACCAGAATTCCTCTCCTAAGCAACTGAAAAGCAATTAAGTAATCCTATTAACCATTCTAAAATACCAAGACCCCAAAGCTGGGTGCCAAGACAGAATGGATGGTCTAGGCTGGAGAAACACGGCTTTAACAACACCCCTTAAAAGAGCTGGCAAAGGGCGTGTGGGTGGCTCAGTTGGGTTAAGCCAACTGCCTCCAGCTCAGGTCATGATCCTGGAGTCCCGGGATTGAGTCCTACATCGGACTCTCTGCTCAGCAGGGAGTCTGCTTCTCCTGCTGACCTCTCTCCTCTCGTGCTCTCTCTCTCAAATAAATAAATAAAATCTTAAAAAAAAAAAAGAAAAATAGAGAGGACAAAGCATCAACTCTCTGTTCAAAGCTAATCCTACATTTTCCCAGACAAAGCTATCCCCAGACTACATAAGAAAGGAAAACAATCTGTCTCAGGGCTAAAAGATAGAGTTCTCCAATGACCTCTCCTACACTTCAGCCCCCCGAAGCCTACACATAAAAGAAGAATACCCTTCTGTTAGACTACACTACCCATACCTCCTACCTTGGCTAGCGTCGTCACTCACCGTACAACGGGGACAGAGCCATTCACCATTAGGAATCTCTGGAAGTGGGGGGTTCAGGCAGTGGATGTGGTAGGATGAAGGACAGGTGTCACAGCAGAGCAGCTCCCCACCATCTTTACAGACACGACAGAACTCCATATGGTGGTCATCCTCCTCTTCAGGGTCTCCTCCAACCTCTTCCAGGATCTCCTCACCCTCTGAATTGTCTTCTTTAGCCTCCCACTGGATGCCTTCCTTCTCCTGCAGTAAAGGACCACAGAGTCAGATTATTACCTCCCCCCCACCCACCCAAGTTGGAACCACACCCATCATTTCTTTGAATGCTTCCCGAAGCCCACACCAATACCACCACCCAGGCCCAAAGGATCTCTGTCACCCCACCCTTCCTCTTGAGGGTTCCAGAGGGCCACAATGGCCAGGTACTCACGCAATGTGGACAGCTCCACTTGCCCTCGGGAGCCTTCTCCATATCCGGATCCAGGCAGACCATGTGGTAGGCTCGGGGACAGGTATCACACAGGATGATCTCACCGCCTTGCTGGCACACCTCGCAATAGTCCTGGTGGTCTGTCTCATAACCATCCACAGCAGTCACCTCCTCCTCGCCTGGGCAAGGAAGAGGGAAAGCCCAGTTATTAGAAAAAAACTACCTCCCCCCACCCCCTCTAAAATAAACCCAACCCCGATCTCCTTAGGGAGATTCTTCCCAGTCATCCCCACCCCACCCCATCACACACAGACCCAAAAAAGAAACACACCTTTCTTTTTCTTTTTAGTGGTTCGGAGTTTCTTGCGGCTGCGGCTACTGCGACTGGTAGAACCATCAGAAACGGAATAGCTATTGATGCTGGCATCATCGAAGTCAGACTCCACATCTAAGTCATCATCCTCACTCTGGCAAAATGAAAAGAAAGAAGGTTAGAGGTTAAAGCCAAGGGGAAAGAGTATTTACTAGAGAAGGGAACACTCTTACTGGGGATACTAGAATCCCAACAAGGACGGTCAAGTAAGAAGCCTAGTCATTGTGTTCTGGGGCCAAGAGTCTCCACTCTTACTTGCCTACCTGTGAAGGCCAGACCCAGACACAGAGTAACACTGCACCAGATAGGGCACCCTCACCAAAACAGGATGGGCTGGGCTCTCACCGAGGATCTCTTACGCTTAGAACCAAAACCTCCCAGCTTGATTTTCAGAGGAGCTACTTTCTTGGGTTTAGGCTTCTTGGCGTCAGGTACACGAGGGCTGCCCTTGGGCTTCCTCCGAGCATTGGGACCTAAAGTCAGAGAACACACTTAAGATCAGGTAATCCAAACACGTGACAAGATAGCCGATGGAAAAGATTAATAAAATATTCTCTTCCTGGGCGCCTGGGTGGCTCGTGGGTTAAAGCCTCTGCCTTCGGCTCAGGTCATGATCTCAGGGACCTGAGATCGAGCCCCGCCTCGGGCTCTCTGCTCAGCAGGGAGCCTGCTTCCCCCCTCCTCTCTCTCTACCTGCCTCTCTGCCTACTTGTGATCTCTATCTGTCAAATAAATAAATAAAATCTTAAAAAAAAAAAAAATTCTCTTCCTAAGCACATTTCCCCGTGTCCAACTTCCCAAAATTTCCCTCCTAAATCCAAGATTCATTTCTACCTCACACTCCTCTATCTTTAGGCTGACAGAACAGCGTCCACATGCTTCTTCAGTCTTCAGTATCCCATGCCCACACCATCCCCCCTCACAGTGGGTCTCATTTCACCTTTGCCCTCCTTGGTCTTGGCCTTGCGGATCGGCACCTCCACAGGTGGAGGAGGTGGTGCAACTTCAGTGGCCGTCACCATGCTCTCCACCACAGCCACCGCTGCCGCTGCTGCTGCTGCCACAGAAGCCCCGGAACTGCCTTTGAAGGGATTGTTGGTGCTGAACTCACGCCACTTTGCACCCAAAACCATCATCATCTTGGAGACAGCAATCTTGGGGTTTTTGGCAGCAATGAGGGGCCTGGTGGAGAAATGGACAAGAACAAAGAGGAAAATCTTTGAGAATAAATGAGACAGAGAGAGAAGCGAATAGAGATTATTCATGCACTCTCCTCCCCAGCGCCCAAGACCCCCACTATTTACCGGACAAACTGGCTGAAGGCCTTGTAGTTGGTGAGGGTGCGATAATCCTCCTCTGAGAACACATGGTCAATGTCTTCCATGCCCCAGTCTTCCAGGAGCTGAGCAGATGATTTAGGCTCCTGCAGAGAGAGCAAGGTCAAAGACCTGACACCTAGTGTCCATACTTGCTAAAGGGAATCTGAGCTGAGATGAAGGCCTGCAAGACCAGGGGAGGAGAGCGGAGAGAAAATCATTACAACCGGCGAGAGAGAACACTCTAAGGGGCAGTGCAGTATCTGGGAGACAGAGGACAGGAAGCCAACCGCAAGTACACAGGAGAGGACAGAGGTCCAGGCACCTTTGAATCATCATCATCGTCATCCTCCTCCTCCTCTTCCTTCCGCTTGGATTTGCTCTTCTTTTCTTTCTTAGGTCCAAGCTTCTTCTTTTTCTTCTTGCCAGGGGTATAGTCGCTGCCCTCACTGTCTGAGCGCAGAGCCACCTCTTCCTCCTCCTCCACAAACTCCGGCCCCTCCCCAGAGCTGTCCCCCAGCTGCCGGCATAAGAGCATACGCTGGAGCAGGGAAGGGGGAGAGGGAGACAGACACACACATGCTACACACATGCTGACCTCAGGACAGCCCTGAGGCTCATCCCCAGGACCTGGCCCACCACTGGAGAAGAAGAAACAAATGTCCCCCCACGCCCCTTAACCGTTCTCATCAGAGCTTCTCCTTTCTTCTTATTCCCCAAACATCCAGTCACCCACTCACCTCCTTTTTTTGGCGCTTGCTCTTAGGGATTTTAGGGTCCCGAGGTTTCTTAGGCTTTTTCTTCTTCTTGAGCTTTGGAGTCTCTGCTTCTGACAAATCTTCTTCTGGGTCCTCTTCGTTTTCTACATATATTTGGCAGAGAGAGGCAGGTAGAGAAAAGATCAATAGCAAAAGGTCAGAGCCTAATCCAAAGGCTTTAGACTTTATTCCCCCACCTCTTGTCCCAGATTCCACTGAAGAGAACTGCTATACTCACCACAGAAGGAAGCTGATACTCAGGACAAAAACAGACAAAGAGAGAGCTGTATATACCCGAAATAGGCCTGTCAGGCCAAACCAGGCCCACCTCGGGCAGCTGTCCAGACCCCTGCCTCCTTTCCCTCATCCCTCACTGGAATCCTCTATATGTTCACCAGTGCAGCTGAAGCACAGTGCTTAGAATAAACCAAATAAGAGAAATAGGTCTAGCCCTCCTCTAACTGTCCACCAAATATCCTACAAACCAGGGGATGAAAATGAAAGGTCCTCCCCATAAGGCAAAAATGACAGAATACATCTTAACCACATCCCCAGAACAGTATCACTCCAGGGGTCCCAGAAACCACACCCTTCACTACCCACTTTGGGTCATCACTGCTTAAAACCACCAGAATCCTCAAGCCAGAGGTTCAGTTGTCAGCTCAGTATCATACCCACTCCCAAACATGATTTCCTTTCCCCATCTCCAGCTCCACAGTTCCTCCCCAGCTTCTCCTGGGTCAGTAGCCTCTTCTCCCCAGGGGCCCAAATCAGCCCAGCTGTCACCATCTCCTCCACACACACCCCCCCCAATCCTCCTCCCATCTGGCTCCACCTCCTCCCCTGGCTGGGAGCACACACAAAGCCTGGGGTAATACTGAGAGCTCCTGGGCAGGGATAGGTGGGAAGGGGCACAGAGGGGGAGGAGAAGACCAGGACGCAGCTTCCTTTGTAACTAACACACATTCACACCACCTCCCTCCTCCCTCCTCTCTCTCCTTCTTCCTAAGCCACCCCCGCCCAGGGAGGGGGGGAGTGGAGAAGGGAGTGGAGAGAAGGAGGGAGTGCCTCACCCACTGAGGAGAGGGAAAATGGCTCCTGACCGCAGAAGCCAGCCCAGGGCACCCAGCTGCCAACATAGGACAGGAAGTAGCAGGGGAGGGGGTGGGGTTCGGAGAGGTAGCCGAGGAAAGACTACCCTCACAAAGACTTCCCAAATTACTACCTGGCCCCAGGTCCACATGCCACTTCTCCTAACACCTATTCTGGGATAACACAGTTCTGGAGAGGCCACTCTAATGTCCTAGGCAAGGAAACCCAAGACAAACGTGAAGGGTAATACAAGAGGGACTGGGCTACTCCCCTCGATCATAATTATTTTTCCAATCATCAGAGCTAAGATTTAACAAAGGCTCAGTGGAGCTATGGTCAGAGCATACAACCTTCTCAAATTTCTGATATCCAAAAGATTTACCTTGAGGAATGGGAGCCCACAAGAAGTCTCTATAACTCAGGTTCCTCCTCACCACCTATCTCCCCAAGAGTCCAAGCCATAAATCCTAAACCACCTCTCACAGATTACAAATAGCCACCTATCCAACATATATGGGAGTGATGTCTTCACCAAGAAAAAAAGAGCAGCACCTGGACAGTGCTGGACAACAATATGCTTCCTTCAATCTTACACACATGCTCTTTGGCCCTGACCCCCAGAACTGGCCTTAAAATGCTTCTGGCTCCGCCCTTCCTGAGCAAAGCAGATACTAGGGAACATGAGACATTAAGCTTGACAAAGCACCATCAGCCTCCCCCCACTCAGCCCAGGATCAGGCCAGGCATAAGAAAGCCCCTCCCATTCCCTTGGGAATGGAACACCAGCCTGGATCTCACCAGAAAGAACCATTTTCTTAAGGCTTCTCCCCAGCAATCCCCATGTCATCCCCCTCACTAATCAGTTCCATCTCTCCGTTCCTCGTCTTCCTCACTTCCATAAAAACTGGATACAAGGACAAACTCATGCAGGTGAAGGGGACACCCATCCTCATAAGACCCCCAAACTTCTCAGACAGATAATGTGCTGAGACAACATGCGGCAAAGTGGCTGAGACATAAAAGATTTGGGAAAGGGGCAGGAATGGGGCGTGGCAAGTGGAAAAACTGGGTCATGCTACAGCTTGGGGCAGAGTTCACCCTGGGAGCCTGCACAGCTCCCAATCAACTGGGGAGAGGGCAGCCCCAGACCAAAAAGCCAATGGGAAGCCAAGATGTAGAACCAGCATTGGCTGGATAGCACTACTACTTCTCTGGCCCCTCACAGAAAGGATCAGATCATATTACCTATACCACCACCCCACCCCCATCTTGGGCAACAGCACCGAAATTTGCCACCTTGGCCTACATGGTGATGAGACTAAGTCTAAGTTCTTATCCCAACAGCTTAAGATTCAGTAACAAGACCCCTCTCCTAAGTGCCCTCAGTTTCAAAAGAAGACTTCCAACTTAGAAGACACCAAATGTAGAAACATCTTTCCCAGACCACTTCAACTTGCTGCTAGAGCTAAGGAGAGAGAAGGCAAAAGTGAAAGAAGTTTGATGGGAAACAAAAACAGGACGAGCAAGCTCTGGAATTAAAAGAAAAATAAATATAAGCAGAGAATTTAAAAATGGCATTAAAAAAAAAAGCTCGAAAAAAGGTCAAGGAAACAAGTAGGTGACTTAGCTAAGGGCTCTTTAAAAGGAAAGACAGCCACTTAGATGCATAACATCAATCACCATTTGAGAAGAGACAAGGGCTACTCCAATCAGGCAGGGTGATTATAACCATACGGGTTTGGCCAGTCCAAGGAGCCACCCCCAAACACAGACAGAACAACCCCCAACACACCTACACAAACACTTCATGCCACCAGCCAAACCCTAGGCTCCTTGCATGGAGGCAGAAGCCTCTAGGAAAAAAGCCGGTATTATGTCCACTTGCTATAGGAAAGTGGTGTGTGTGTGGTGGGGGGGGGGGGGGAGTCCGCAGGGTGTCACCTCTGTTCTTTTGCCCCTCCCTAGTATATCTTTCAGGCTATGACATCCTACCCCTAGCCCCCATCATTTCCCCACTTCAAACATTCCAACAATCTGCCTGGCTAAAAGCGCTCTACAACCCAGCTAAGGAGCGCAATTCAAACTTCACACAGTTGAGACAGCACAGAAAACCGGTAACTGATCAGAAGCTAAAAATAATCAGATAGAGAGTAACCTGCACTCCCTCTCTCCTTTCCACAGCAGCAACCACAGGATCCTACTAATACAGATGACCGACTGGTCTCCAAAATGCAATCCTCAACACATACCCCCTCCTACCCCCCCTCCAGGGGTCCCAGCCACCTGCATTCCTCCATGGACCCGCACAAGGTAAGGTCCGCCAGCCCAGAGAGCTCCCTCAACCGGGAACTGCATAGCATTCCTGAAGACAGTGCAGCAAGCTTGCATGGAGGTCCCAGAGCCCAGGAGGCACATGGCTTCCACCCCCTCCCACAAGAGCTCCGCAGAAGAGAACCACTCCCTTCGGATGCCCTCCACTCAGACTCTGCACACAGAGAGAGAGAAACTCAACCCTGCCTCACCAGAGTCACTAGGGAGGGCCCAAATGCCTCCTTCCTGCCCTGGGCCCTTGGGGAAGATGTTACCTGGGTGGGGTGGGGGCAGGCTGTTGTTCAAAAGTGCATCCATATCTTCCTCCTCGCTGCCCGCCGAGCAGGGGGACGGGGAGCCCAGGCCCGACGCCATCCCCTTCCGCTCCCGGCCAGGGAATCGGCCCAGCTGCTCCTGCCTGCGGCCTGGGGCCCTCTACACTGGCCCGAGTCACTGTGCGGGGGAGGGGGGAAAGAAAGAGAGAACAGTCAGTGACGCGCACTGTCCCCCTCCCCCACACCCACCCGCTCTTTCCGCCCACCACCACCAGCGGCCCCCCCACCCCAGCCACCCTAGCAGGGCACCCGAACCACTCAGGCTGAACTTAGTTCCACACTCCTCGAGGGCAGCCCGGAAGCCGGCTCCCCAAACGGAGCCCCCAAGATGAGCGGGAGCGACGCCCCCGAGGGCAGGCTGGTGCAGGCGTGGGGAGGGGGAGAAACCAGACTGGACCGAGCAGGGTGTGACGCGGGGGGAAGGGGGTCCGAGTGGCCGCGGCGCGGGGGGGCCGAGGGAGGCGGCAGGCGGCGAGGCGCTCGGGGACACAAGGTCACTTGGGGGTTGGGGGGCGCCTCCCTGCGCCTGGGGAGGGGCCAGTCCCCAGACAGGGCAGCTCTCCAAAGGCTGTCCTCTGGGACAACTCAGGTTCTCGGGAGGAGCTGCGGGGCCGAGGGGGCGTGGAGGCTTGGGCGCTCCAGGGGGCTGGAGGTTGGGACCCGGGAGACGAGGGAGCGCCCACCGGGCAGGGGGCCGGGCCACGTGTCCCGGGGGGCAAGTGAGCAAAGGGCGAGGGGGCGGGCGCCGGGCATTGTGGGAGACCAAGCCCGAGGTGGGAGTCGCGGGGGGCAAGACTCGGGCCGGCTTAGGGCGGGGGTGGGGGGGCAGGGCGCCCTGCAGGCAAAGGAAAGGAAGGGTCGGCTCCTCTGGGCAGGGGGCGGTCCGCGAGTCCGGGACGTCTGAGGAAGGGGTGGGTGGAGGGATGAGCTTGGGGGCTGGTCGAGCTGAGAGGGGCGTCTCTCTGGGAACCCCGTGCTCTCCTCACCCCGGAGCCGCCGCAGGTCGCGCTGGGTCCGGCCCGGTGTCACTCCCGCTCCGGCTCCTCCTCGCCGCGGCCGAAGGGGGGAAAATGGCTCCGGCTCCGGCGTCGCCTCTTAAAGGGCCCGAAACACCGGCCGGGAAATCCCACCGCACAGGCCCCGCCCCCCCACGGACAGCCCATAATAACCTCAACCAACTCCAACCCCCCCTCCACTACCGCCACCCTCCTCCTTAGGTCTCCCGGGCAACCCCCGCCCCCTCGTCGCTCAGGCAACCATTGGCCACGCCCCCTTCGAGCGCGCGCGCGCGTGTCACCCGGGCAACCACCCACCTCCAGGCCATCCCATAATACACACGGACACCCTACCACCCCCCCCCCACACACTCCATACACCTATATGCCAAGGCTGTTGACATCTCATAATATTGCAGACCTTTTGCAACTAACCCTCTCCCCACCTCAGACATCCCATAATAGTCATCCTTTGCCAACTTCTTCACTTTGGCCCTAATGCTAACATCCCATAATAATTCGTCACCTCTCCTTCCCCATGGCCATCCCATAATAAGCACCCCTCCCAGCACTTCAGCCTCACAGCCCATAATACTCATCCCCATCCCCCACAGACATCCCATAATAACCACTCTTCATCCACCCCCAGTTAGATATCCCATAATAGTCAGAAACTCCCCCCTCCCCCCCACATTACAACAACGGACACTTCGGCCTCCTCCCACACACATCCCGTAATAATCAGTTTCCCACTTTCTATACTCACATCCCATAATAAGCAACCCCCTAGCCTGAGCTGCCCTCAGCTCCAGCAGGCTAGGGTCTAGATCCTCAGAACACCACCCTCAGCCTTCATACATCCATTCTAACTCCACAGCCCATAATAACCTTCTCCTCTGTCAGAGAGATATCCCATAATGATCGGCAGTCCTACTGTCACCCTACAGATGGACATCTAATCTCCTTTCCTCTAACCCTGGAAAGATATCCCATAGTTCTACTCCTCCACCCCACCTCCTGATATCCCATAATAATGTCAAGCAGCCCATGGTCCACCAGACATACTATAATACTCCCAGCACAACCTAGAGTCCCATCCCATAATGCTTCACCTCCAGCCACCACCCCATGCCTTTCCACCCAGGCATCCCATAATATTCATATTCAAACCTCCCCCACCTCCACAGGCTGTCAGTCTGTTCTAACACCCAGAGCCACAAGGGTGAAGCAGGCTACCCATACTGCCCTGTGCCCGCCCCAACTTGTACACACCTTTATCCCTTCCTGGGCCAAAGCAGTATCCTAGCATAAAGCCTCTTGATGTCTAGGACAAACCCTACCTTCCCTCATCCCATCATTTCCAGACACTCAGAAACTGAGAGTCAACCTAGAGCCCCATCCAATCCCACCAAATTCAGTTATTCTCCAGATGCTTACCTTCAGCTCTTTAGTTTTGGGTAGAGCCAACCAAATACCATGCTGATCAGACGAGCCATTTACATAAAGTTTAATTCAGCCATAGCATCCCACAATAATTATAAGCTCTTATCTTTACAAAGGAGTCTTTATTTCTCAGCATTTCAGCAGTCCTTCTCCCATGTCACCCTGCCTCTCCAGGTCAGGTGGTCCAGCATGCCTGGGCCAGTCCCATGGATGGACATCCCACCATAATATGAAGTGAGAATTCTGCTATATATATCAAGAACCAAGACTCCTCTCCTCCTCACTGCTACTCCTGTTCACTCAACAGATGTTGCCAGAGCACCTAGTAAGGCAGCAAGCTGGGCGCCACAGGGAGTGCAAGGACCACAGGTGCCTCCCTTTAAAAAGCATAAACAACTATGGGACAAGATAGAATGTCTGGTGTCAAGGGAACACAGCTGAGTGCTATTTCCCAATTTCCTGTTAAAGAAAATAAAAGAGATCCTAACTGGTCTTAGGAGAGATCAGATCCCAGTAGAGGTTCTTGATAGTCCTTCTAGAAGCTAGAAGGTATTCCAAAAGGATTTACGATATAGATGGGTGGTCAAAATATCTCCTATCTGTTCCCTGCCACACAAAGGGATTTGACTGGAAAACAATGTCCATCTATCCAGTGTTTCTAAAACTGAAATCCTGTAATATCGTTATGGGCCTCCTTTTTGAGAGACTCTTAACATACCAGAGTTGTTATCCTCATTCTTGAACACCAAATTCCGCTTACCTTCAATGTCCTGTATTTTTTAACCACTTTCTTGTTTATATCTTGAAGTCTCATACTTCCAACTGTCCCCATTCTCATCTTGTTGGGGCCCATTCTCCATCCAAAAAAACCCTTTGATGTATAATATTCACCATCTTTCCTCCTCCCATGTACATCCCATTCCAGGATGCCTCTTTCATGCAGTTATGCTACAAGGCAGCCTTCCAACGTATACCCTCCCCTTCCCAGACTGGGTCTATCTTGCAGTTACCTTGGGGACCCAGTCTTAGAAAGTCCAAGAGCCCAATCTTAAGAACTGTTAGCCCTCAGAGCGCCTGATCCCATAAACCTGTCATTTTTCCCTTTTCCTGGTCCCTAAGAGAATCAGGACCCAAGTGAAAACCAATGTCATAGCACCATTGCCTTGCTGCCCCCAACCCCCAAGGCAGAGGTAATGTCTTTCTTTGCTCTCATGTGCCTTTTCCATACAAATCCAAGAACTATGGCAGTGGGACAGGTTGGAGAGAACCTGGAACATCTTCTAGGATGAACCTCACACCATCTCTGCATTGCTCTTCTAAACCTCACTTTCCTAGAGAAAGGGCCTGGCCAGAGGACTCTGCCCTCCCCTGGGAACCCAGGGCTGGAGTTGTGGCAAGGAGAAATAAATTCAGAAGAGGTGAGAGCTTGCTTCAAGAAGTTACCATCCCTTTGCTTCTCAGCAGAGCACCTGTGGTGTTAATACATCTTTTCACCAACTCCTACCTGACTTAACTCCCTGGAGCACCCTTTTGCCACATCCCTGAGGTGTGCAGGCCATTTCCCCCATTCTACAAGGTTGCCATGGTCTTCCTCATTCAATTCTCATGACATCAAAATTGGGCCGCATTCATTTGAGCAAACTCTCCCCCATGACCATTCTGAGTACTTAGGATGGACCTTGTAAGCCTCACTTAGGGGAGAGGAGGCAGCTCTGTTAAAATACCATAACGTGGGTATACCTTCTTTCAACAACATTCTCCTTGGCAGGCAGAGCTGCTAGATACCTATTATGCCCTCCTCTCTCCCCTTTTCTCCAGGGAATCCAGCCTGCCTCTGGGCCTCAAATTCCCTTCTGTAATATCTCCATCTGCCCCATAGCCTTTTCTTCTCATATATATAAACCCCATTACTACAGTGATTCGTAATATAAACCAGGAAGAGAGTTTTGTAACTGGGTAGTCACAGCTTTGTGCCCGTGATCATAAACACGGATTGAATTTGTCCCTCATAGCTCTCTGCCCACCTCTCCTTGCTCCCACTACAAGGAGAATGTTAGAATCCCTTTGCCTCTTCTTGAGTTCCAGAGAGGGCTAGGATGAGTGTGTTTATGTATTGCTTTTGTGGTCCTTATGCTTCTTTGCTCCCCCACTCCCTAGCCCCACACTACCCTTCCAGATAAATTACAAATAAACCACTAGCATGATTGGCCCACAGAGACTAAGGGTGGGATAATCTCATGATTAATGCACCCAGGGGGACAACCTCTCTAACCGGTTACCTTAGAGTTCTGTTTCCATCCCATGGTACAGAAGAACCTAGAATAACACTCAGAGTGGGTTGTCCATGGAGTTTCAGTACATGCTCTCTCTACATCTCTATTTTCTGTGAACCCCAGAAACTGCCTGTAAGAGGTCTAAGGGACCAGTGTTCTCCTGCTTTGTCAGAAAAAGGGCTTTGGAAAGACAACATAGGGAGGAAAAGCCACAGTACAGTGCATTGTGATGGCTAGACAGGATGCAGGTCCTGCAGGGCTTTGGGGAGGCCTTCAGGAGCCAACTGAGTCTCTGTTCTGGGCGTGTGACTGCAAGGTTGCAAAGCCCCTGTGGCCCAACCCACCTACCTGAGCGGTGGTCCCAAGGCTCAAATCCAGGAAGGCAAAGTGGGAGGAGAGTACTTGGGTTCTGTGGTCACCCAGGAGCACTACTCCCTTTGGTGTGCCACACAGACAGAACCCAGACATTACCACTGCCAGCCCAGCTCTGCAGGCCCTGGATTCAGCAACCCTGCAGGCCCTGGATTCAGCAACCCTGCAGCTCACAAGCTGCAAAAAGACCCAGGTGTCCAGGGTTCAGATTTGACCAGCTCTAGCCTGCCCCAGGGGCCCCTTCAAACAGCTGTCACAGAAGAACCTCTCTAGCCAGTTACTCTTGCCAGGCCTCAGGTCTGGCTCCAGGGCTCACCCCACCCTCCCCAGCTCCTTTCCCTCCCTCTTCCTTCCTTTCCTTCCTCACCACCAACCACCCCCCCAACCTCCCCAGAGCTTTACCTACCCAGGACAGCCCCACCCAGTTGTGCAGGGCACATCCCATAATAATCCTTCTCCTTGCTAGCCCCCACCCCCCCAAAAAAAAGAGAGGCGGCCATCCCATAATAGCCACCCACAAGAGACATTCCGCGGTGACCGCCCCCTCCCTGCAGAGCTGCCGGGAGCAGCCATCCCATAATAGCTGGCCGCCTGTTTTACTGGTTACGGCTGTGGAGGGAGCTGGAGAGGAAATGGAGGGGAGGGGGGAGGGGAAGAGGATCAAGGGCCCCCACTTTGTGGAGGGAGAAGGGGGAGGAGAGTGGCCCAAGGGGACTGGGAACCAAGAGGACATCGTGCAGGTGGGAGGTGTGATCTGCTGGCGGCTACAATCCTGCTTTAGGGCTTTCTCCCCATTCCCCAGGGGCTGCCTTTCCCCCCCCCCAGCACCTTGGAGGTGTCTGCTAGTTAAGGGAGATGCCTAGGATGGGTTGAGGTGCTCAAAGTGTGTGCGTAGCGGGGGATGGATTTCAGGTGTTCCCCTTGGGCCGTTTGAGAGAGAAGGCAGACCTTAGAGAGAGGATGGCAAGAGAGTAAGGGGTGGGGGGGTTGGAGAAGAGCTCCTCAGGCCCTCCCCATTCTGCACCACCATCCCATAATAATCCCCCCAGCCCCACTCCCCCTCCCACACACGACATCCCATAATATCTTCTGGAGAAGCAGTCCCCGCAGTAGGTACAAAGAGCTATCCCATAATATGCTCCCCCACCCCCACTCACCACCCCCCCAACTTGGCCCCCCCCTCAGTCACATGCAGCCGGTGCCATCCCCCGCTGCTCCCCCCTCTGGCCACCGAAGGCCTTGCCAGCCCATAATACTCTTGCCTCTGGTCGCAGGAGGCCTCCAGCCCATAATATTCCCTTCCACCACCACCCCCCCTTCCCGCCCCGCACCCCTTCCTCCCGCCTCCAGTTGGATCCGGGCCTCACCAGCCCATAATATTCCCCAGTCTCCTAAGGCTGTTCCAGCCCATAATACTCTCCCTGTCTCCTAAGGCCTCTCCATCCCATAATACTGCCAGACGCCTGACCTGTGGGCCAAACCCCAGCCCGTTCCACACATCGAGGCTGTGTCAGCGCCGCTGGTCTCCCTCCCTGTCCCTCCCTCCTCCCTCCTCGGCGCTTTCCCTCCCAGGCTCCCTCCCGCCCTCCTGCCCTAGGCCCCTCTCCCGGCCCCACCCTGTGCCTGCCTGGGCCCTTACTTCCCCTCCAGCCTCCTCTCTTGCCCTTTCTCCTTTGCTGGGTTCTTCATCCCATGCCCCCTCTCCTCTCCCTTTCAGGCACTTTTCTACCCACTCCTCTGTCTGTGGGATAGACATTAGGCCTAGTGGGGAGAGAGTGCCCCCAGAGGGCAACAGGCCAGTCACTGCCCCTGAAAACTGTCTACTTGACCTAGCACTGTGGAAACTTGCCCAGCCTGCCTTGCTCACCCATCCCATGGCCCTGGTTCTGATTGCTGGCAGAGCCCTGTCTGGGTGAGGATTCACCTTGGAACCCTTGCTGTCTTCCAGAAACACTCCCCGTGGGCATCACAAACAGATTTTACCAATAGCTTCCACTCCCCACACTCTTGTCAAAAAGAGAGCTCCCCCTTTTGGAGTTTCTCCCAGGTGCCTTTCCAAGGTGATCTCATTGACCTAACAGCAACCCAACAAGTAGATACTGTGATTCCCCATTTCACAGAGGAGAAAACAGAGGTTCAGAGAGTTGAAGCAACTTGCTAAGTCACATTGCCAAGAAGTGACAGAGCTGAAATTAGTACCCGCCCAGGTTGGTTCTGAGAGCCTTTGGGTTTCCCAAAGGCCCGTGTGAGAAACTTCCCTTTTTGGTGCTATCTCTTCTGGAGAGGATATGGCATGGTGAGAGCTACCCTGGCCTCCCTCTGTCTCCAAGGTCTCCTGAAAGAATGAAGAAGGCAGGCCCGTGGTGTGAAATTTAACCTCCCCTTTCCCATTTCCTCCACAGGACCCCCAGGTGGCAACCCAGTAGGGATTTCCCTCAAGCTGGTTCAGGTCTAAGAGAGAAGCATCCTGACCCTTTGGGACCCCCTTACCTTGGCCCTGGTTCTCCTGAATTTGTTTTATTTCAAGACCAATGATTGTTACTCTTCTCCGGGCTACTCACTGTGTGAGTAGGGAAGAGGAGGGAACTCTTCCTACAGAAGAGGCAGACTTTGAGGAGAACCAGGGGAGATCTCTTCAGCTTAGTTGGTGGACAAGCCCGAGTGCTGCCTTGGAGATGCTGGGTACCTCCCGGCTGAGGGAGGAGAGTCATGGCCAACTGTACCAAGGCTGAGCCATCCCACCTGGGTGAGCCACCACCTAGCTACTCCATTCTAAGGCTTCGATGGGGTGTGTTTCGGGGCTCAACACAACTGGAACCGTGAGTGAGCTGCGAGGTGCTCTGCGCAGGAACCTGGGGCCCGTGGAGGGGAAAGGGGCAGGTGTGTTGGAGGGTGAGAGGGTTAGGAGTATGGAGGAAGTAGTGGAGCAGAGAGGGTGAGAGAAGTAGTTGGGAGAGGCGGCCTGGGTGAGGAGGAGACGGGAAGCCAGGGAGGATGGATGGGACAGAGCCAGGATGAGAAGGTGGGAAGCCCCAGGAAGGGGAGAGACGGTGGAAAGTACTGCAAAGAGTAGGAGTTAGGGAGCCAAATAGCTACCGTGCCTCGTGCCTCGTGCCTCTTCCCGGTTGTGTGACCTTCAGATCGCAGCTTCCCTAGGGTGCTTCATTTGTAAAATAGGGATAATAATTGTCCTTAACTCAGAGGCTTATGATAACCAATCACTAAATAATATATAATCAATAGTGATAAGCACCACATGGAGATCCTGGCATAGGGAGTTATTTCCAAAACTTGTTCACGCTCTTCTCCCTCCATCTGGGATGTTCTCATTTTCCTCATTTGGATTTCCCTAAACTATAAATGGGGTCACCGCAGGACACGGGGTGAGGGCTCTGGATCACCCCCACATCTTACACCTGTCCTACTGTGCACTCGGTGTTGGAGAATGCTATGAAAACGGCAGTGGCTGGCTCCAGATGCTCTTAAACTTTCCTAGCCTATGGCTTGTCAGGTTCTTCTGTTCATTCCCGCTCTGCCTGCCCCATCTCCTGAATCTATTCCTGCCTCTTTGTTCTTGTGATGGAAACTCTTTGGATGCACTGATTGCAGGGAAACAGTCCACCAGAGCTTAAACCCCAGAGATTTCACACTGGAGGTAACCCATTTCCATCCACCTCCACACACCATGGTCACACCTCTCCTTGACAATTTTAACAGCAGCCTGACCAGTCTTCCTTTCCCCCTTAGACTCCTCTCCCCACTTCCCTACAGTTTACCCCACACCGTCTGTCAGAGTGAGCAAAACCTCCCTCAGGAACCTTTAGGGGCTTCCCACTGCCCACGGAATTGACTGCCAACACCTTACTCTGCATTCTTGCATCTTCTGTCTGGAATGGTAATTGTTAACTTGTTCTGTGGTCCCCCATGAGACAGTACACTACTCCACACCAAAATTCAACAGTTCATCATTCAACAAATATTTATTAAGCACTTCTTTTGTGCCAGGAGCTGTTCTAGATGCTGAAGATACATCAGAGAATCAAGCAAACAAAAATCCCTGCCCCCAGGGACCTTAGGTTCTACCTGGGGGGAAGGGGGAGGAGAGACACAGAAAACTATAAAAATTATAAAAATAAATAATTATGTAGTATGTGAGAAGATACTTTCTCTGTGAGTTTTGGAACTCATTCACATATCAGAATATAAAAATACTCAAGCAATTTTTTAAAAAAACTGTCTTCAATTCAGTTTAGTTTGGATAGGGCAAAGTTCTGAGACTTTGGACTACCACATTTTATGCTCCCACGACATGGGTCTTGAACCCTAAGGATGAGGGAAGATGGAGCAGGTGCTAACCATTGGGCCTCTTCAAGAGCTACTGGAGGGCCTAGCCCAGGGCTCCATCTTCCCAAGAGATGGTGGAAGGTTCTACTTGAAAGTGATCAAGGAGGAATCTGGGTCAGTTCTCCGATTTGGCCACCAGGGGTCATTTTACCCCTGTAAATCACCATCTGGAGCAATCCCTTGAAGACACACAAAAGGCTTACTCCAAACTAAAACACGCAGAGACACACACAGGAAAACCCTGACACACACACACACACACACACACACGCCATTGAGAGACCTAGCGACAGAAATGCATACAGGACACACGCATGGCTGCAACTTCCTCACTTATGCAGTCTCAACTCCGCAACCCCTCCCAGCCCTACTCCAAGTAAAGAGGGAAGAAGGAAAGAGTAGGTGGTCCATTCATCAGTCTTCCATTTCCTTGCCCCCAGCTTGCTAAGAACAGACACCTTATTCCTGTCCTCCCTTGCACTCTTATGTCCCTGGAAACTTCTTTCCTGGCTGTGGCAACAGTTCCCTTTTCCCTTTCCTGGGGAAAGAGAAGCCCCACCCCTCCCCCAGTGTCTGTGTCACTAGTTCACCCCCACCTCAGAGCTGCTCCACCCGCACCAGGAAGCCAAAGTAATGTTGCACTGGGTGTGCAGCTCCAATCTACCCCTGCAAACCCTCAAGCCTTTGGGACTAGAATTAGCAGTTGATTTGTGGAGCATTTCCCTGTCCCCGCAGTAATAAAAAACAATGTATACATATGCCCTGGGAAGACGTTACACATGAACTCTAATACTGATTCTTAGATGTCCACAAGGTCAAAGTTATTTTCGGAATATTACTCCCACCAATGTTGTTTGTCCTTTGCAATCTCCTTGTTCACAGGTATACCGTGGAGTTTTCCAGAGGCTTTGTGAAGTGTGATGACATTATTGCTCTCAAAGTTAATGGAATGTGTGCTTGTGTGTTACATTGTTAGGAATTAACGAGTTTTAATTTCTAATAAGGTTAAATATCAAAAGGTAAGGTATAAGCAAAGACTTTTTGGAGTCCTCCATTGTTAAGAGTTGTAAAAGGGTCTGAGAGCAAAGTTGGGGAGAACTGTTAATTTCGTACAAAAAATTTTCTCCCTTATTCTAGATGAAGGGCCAGAGGCAGAGAGAGAGAATTTAGGACCTAGAATGGAGGAGGTCTGGAAAGTGGGGCGGGGTGGAAGGAGAAAGGACACCTAGAAAGGCCTACAGAGACCAGCATCTGGGGGGAAAACATCCTCTAACTCACAGTTTTGTCCTGCCCCCAACCACCCCATGCTGGGTGTCAGGTCTAAATTGTTACAAGTTACTAACCAAGAATGAAACAGATTCTGTCAGTGTCTCATGCCTCCACGCTGGGCAGGGCAAGGCCAAGTGGAAATGAGAGTGGGTAGCATCGGAGGCACTGAGACTGCTGTGGTTGGTCTAAATCCAGGACACTCATTTTCTGCTCCATCTACCAGCCTTCCATAGTGTTTCATGCCCACACACCAAGGGCATGTCATCCAGTCGTCTGCCTATGCAATGAGGGAGCTCACAGCGTCACTCCCTCTTCACAGGGCCAGGGATCCGCCCCGCGCTCACCATCACCACCAAAGCAAAGAAGGCATTTCCACCAGCACTATTCTTCCTTCCCTGTGCCCCAGGCTGGCCACACTTTGTTCTCTTGTGCATTTAGGGGCAGGAGTTGCCGCCCAGAAGTCCAAGTGCCCGATCCACTTCCCTCATGTACAATACCCTGCGAGCGTGCGCGTGTGAGCGGAGCGGGGGCCTGGGAGGTGGGGGTGACTGCGCAACCGTACGCAGTGCATTCACAGGACCGAGTCCTGGCGGCGCCGGGTCAAGGGCGTCCCGAAGCTGGAAGGCTGGAGGAGCTTTTGGTTGGCGGTAGCCGGACCGGTGATGAGGGTGGCCTCGGTGGCCCGTTCGGCGTGCACTCCCTGAGCCCCGTTGGTGGCCAAGGTCCTGGCGCGGAGCGGAGTGCCCAGGCCGCGCAGGGTGTTACGGAAACCCTCGGCGCTGAAGTAGTACACGAGTGGGTCCAGTACGCAGTTGGAGCCGGCCAACAGCACCATGACCATGAGCGCCTGGCGCACCCGGTCGCGCACCTCGCTGCCGGCCGCCACCACGTTGCCCCGCAGCAGCCCGTAGACCGCCAGCGTGGCGTTGTAGGGCACGAAGCACAGCAGGAAGATGACGAGGTTGGCCAGCAGGAGGCGCACGGTCTTCTGCCCCCGCCGGCTCCGCGTGCTGTCCGGCCGCGCCAGAGTGCAGAAGACCCGGCCAGACGAGTAGAGCATGGCCGCCAGGGGCAGCAGGAAGCCCAGCGCCTCGGCCAGCAGCAGGAGCCACAGTAGCCTGTTCTGCCACATGTCGCCGAAGCTCTCGAAGCACAGGTGCACCTGGCCGCCGTTGTAGCTGCAGGGCGAGGGCCGGTGCACCAGGCCGGCGGGCACGGCAAACACGGCGATGAGCGCCCACACGCCCAGGCACAGCAGCCGCGCCACGCGGGGCCGCCGCAGGTGCCGCAGCCGCAGCGGGTGCACGATGGCCACGTAGCGGTCCACGTTGATGAGAGTCAAGAAGATGCAGCTGCCGTACATGTTCGTCTGGAAGATGGCGCCCGCCGTCTGGCACAGGAGGTTAGAGAAGGGCCAGTAGTGCAGGGCGTAGTAGGAGATGCGCAGGGGCAGCGAGAGGGTGAAGAGCAGGTCGCTGGCTGCCAGGTTGCACATGTATACGCTCACCACGGAGCGCATGCGTAGCACGCGCAGGAAGACCCAGAGGGCCAGCGCGTTGAGGGGAAGCCCTGCGGCCAGCACCAGGCTGTAGACCACCATGTGCAGATAGTGGGTGTTCCGGTAGTCAGGGCACTGGGAAGCGAGGCTGGAGTTGTTGGCGGAGTTGTGCTGCATGGTACCACAGTGTGAGAGGAGCTAGGCTGGGGACATCATTGGGCACGCTAGGGTCCTGGCCTCGTGTTCATCCCCAGAGTGGGGCCTGGAGGCTGCGCAGGGACCGTCCTGGGGCAGGCAGGACATGGGAATGTGGGCTATGGCTGCGAGGCAGATGGCTGTCGGGGGGTTGGACACTTTGGGTCACTGCTTCATCAGCAGTGGAGACCTGGAATAGGAAGGCAAGCCAAAGTCAAGATTATGCAAGGACAGCGTAGGAGTCCCAAATGTTTATCTAGCTAACCTGGCTGGCCTCTTGAGTCTTTTCTCAGCCTCAGATCTTTCCCCAACTTTCTGTCAGACCACAATAGCTTTCCACAGTAAGGCTATATAGCACAGTGTTAAAAGCCCAGGCTCTGGGGTCAGACTGCCTGGGTTTAAATCCTGGTTCTGCCAACTTGCCTATCTAGGCCCTCCGAAAATTGACTCAATCTCTCTGAGCCTCGTTTTCCTTACCTGGAGAAAAAGGTGGTGGTGGTGGGCATCTCCCACTTCATGAGGTTATTAGATTAAACGAGATATGTGTTAAGTACACAGGTTCTACTAATAATCTCTCTCCTTCTCTTCTTTTCTCTTACAGATGTTTACTGAGCTTTAGAAGGTTCCAGGCATGTTCACAGCCCTGAACAAAACAAAGGCCTTGCCCCCAGCTCCTTTACTTCCACCGAAGGGGGAGAGATAATAAAGTGCAAGTAAAGAGGTCCTATGTCAGATAGTAAGAAATATGATGGAGTACCGCCCCTGGAACTCCCCAGGTCTGCTGGCTCCCCATTATCTAAAGAATAAAGTTCAAATTCCCCAGGACAGTACAAAATCCAGGCCCCATTCATCACATCCATGACTGCTCTTGTGTGGGCTGGATTTGTGGTCAGAACAACCCGGGTTCGACTGGATTGTTTGACCGCTCTCTCAGTTTCTTCGTCTGTAAAGTGGGGACAATAACATAATGGGCTCTTATGGGCTGATCAGACACCAGCACACTCCTGGTGTGGAGTGAACTTCAGTGGGCTGAACTTTTCCAGGTGCTTCCCTGGAGGATCTGACTAGGGAGCTTCCTGGCTGGGATTAGAGGGAGAAGGGGTTTTTTAAGAGAGGGCTCAGAGGGGACCCTAAGTCCAGAGAGTGTGGCAATGAGGCAAGGAGTTACCAAGGGCACTGCCAAGGCCACTGGAGAGAGCAGCCCACGGCAGCCACAGTGCTCAGGCAAACCCTGGCGGACAAAAGATATGGCCAGGAGGTAGATGAGCCAGCAGATAGGACACGGTCTCAGAATTCCACCCTCCTTAATGCCCTAATGCCACAGAAGCTACTCTTCCATCTTAACCCCCAAATTCCATCTTTTGTGTGTGGTGTGGGGGGGGAATGGGTAAAATATACACAACTTAAAATTTACTGTTTTAACCATCTTTAAGTATAATTCAGTGACATTAAGTACACTCACAATGTTGTGACCATCACTACTATTTCCAGAACTTTTTCATCATCCCAAACAACTCTATACGTGCCAAACACTAACTGCCCATTCCTTCCCTGCACTCCCTCCAGCTCCTGGAAAACTCTATTCTACTTTTTGTCTCCAGGAATTTGCCTATTCTATTTGAATTAGTGTTTTTATTTTCTTTGGGTAAATACCCAGTAGTGCAATTACTGGATCATATGGTAATTTTATTTTTAATTACTTGAGGAAACTCCATACTGTTTCCCATAGTGGCAGCACCAATTTACATTCCCACCAATGGTCCACAAGGCTTCCCTTTTCTCCATGTTCTCACCAGTCCTTGTTATTTATCTTTCTTTTAGAGGGGGAGAGGGGCAAAGTGAGAGGGAGAGAAAGAACATTAAGCAAACTCCACACCCAGCGTGGATCCCAACACGGGGCTCCATACCACAACCCTGAGATCATGACCTGAGCCGAAATCAAGAGTCAGAGACTCAACAGACTGAGCCACCCAGGTGCCCCTATCATCCTGGTTTTGATTTGTGTTTCCCTGATGATGAGTGATGTTGAGCATCTTTGTCTGCTGGCTATCTGTATGTCTTCTTTGGAGAAATGTCTATTCAGGTCCTCTGCCCATTTTTTAAATTAGATTACTTGTATTTTTTTGGTGTTGAGCTGTGCAAGTTGAATTTGCCTATCCCAGACACCTCATCTGAGTGGAACCATATAATATCTGTCCTTTTGTGTCTGGCTTCTTTCACTTAACATAAAATTGTCAAGGTCCATCCATGTTTTAGTATGTATCAGAATTGTAATCTTTTTTTTTTTAAAGATTTTATTTATTTATTTGACAGAGAGAAATCACAAGTAGATGGAGAGGCAGGCAGAGAGAGAGGGAAGCAGGCTCCCTGCTGAGCAGAGAGCCCGATGTGGGACTCGATCCCAGGACCCTGAGATCATGACCTGAGCCGAAGGCAGCGGCTTAACCCACTGAGCCACCCAGGCACCCCAAGATTTTATTTTTAAGTAGTGGCTACACTGAACGTGGAGCTTGAACTCATATAACTCCGAGATCCAGAGTTGCACGCCTCACCGACAGCCCACCAGGTGCCCAGGAACTGCTTAAAATCTTACCAAGCTGTAAACCTGACTCTAAAGTCTTCCTGTGGGTTTTTGTTGCTGTTGTTCATTTGTTCTCCCTCAAACCATGACTACCAGCAGTTTAAGCCTTGTAAGAGGTTTAGGAGAACAGTTAGAGGAAATAAACACTTCTGCAAAATACCAATTTCACCAACGAAAATCATTTTAAATGGGGCTGAAACCCGCTGAAAAGCGAATAAAACCAGACTCTTTCCCTGACACATGCCCCACCTCCCAAGCTTCTTTGCTCCAGCCGTGCCACACTAAAAACAGTTTTGCACAGGTCTTAATGTTTTCAGGACTCTGCTCTTGCACGTGCAGTGCAGGCTTTTTTTTTTCCTTAAGATTTTATTGATTTATTTGACAGAGTTACAGAGAGCACAAGTAGGCACAGTGGCATGCAGAGGGAGAGGAGGGAACAGGCTTTCCCACTGAGCAGAGTGTCCTATGAGGGACTCGATCCCAGGACCCTGGGATCATGACCTGAGCTGAAGGCAGCCGCTTAACTGACTGAGCCACCCAGATGCCCCAGTGTGGGCTCTTCCGCTTAGAATGCTCTGCCTCCCCCTCTCCAACAGACAAAGGCAATCATTTCTTTTTTTTTTTTTTTTTTAAAGATTTTATTTATTTATTTATTTGACAGAGAGAGATCACGTAGGCAGAGAGGCAGGCAGAGAGAGAATGGGAAGCAGGCTCTCTGCTGAGCAGAGAGCCCGATGTGGGGCTCGATCCCAGGACCCTGAGATTATGACCTGAGCCGAAGGCAGAGGCTTAACCCACTGAGCCACCCAGGTGCCCCGACAAAGGCAATCACTTCTTAGGACTCTGTGAAGCCTCACCTGCCTCCCTCCCTCCCTCCCGGCAAGGCAGATGTCATTCCCCTTTGTACACTGTTCACCAGGAGTGTCCCACCTGTCTTGTAATTAGCTGTGCTTAGCCTGCCCCTCCCCTTAGACTGTGAGCTCCTAGAGGGAGGGTCTGTGGACCGTGACTGAGTCATCTTGGTCTCCCCAACACTATGTCCATAAATGTTGAGGGAAAAATATTTGTGATGATTTGCTGGCCATTCATCCCGTCCCAGGCTATTTTTACATGCGTGGTCTTTAACCTTCCAGAAGGCCTTTGAGATAGGTGTTCAGCCTCGTTTTTACAGGAAACAGAAGTTCTAGAGTCCCATCAGCATTCACACTCAGAATTCACACCCAGCTCCCAGCTGCCCCAGGGCTGTTTGCAGCAAGAGTGGATGGTGGGATATGAGGGTGCATGCGGCCCAGAGCACCTGGTCCCTTACAGCTGCCTGTGAGAAATCTCAGCCCACAGATAAAGTTACATCTTTATTTGCCCAGTTGAAATAGACACTTTTTTTTTTTTAAAGATTTATCCATCATTTGACAGAGAGAGATCACAAGTAGGCAGAGAGTCAGGCAGAGAGAGAGAGGAGGAAGCAGGCTCCCCGCTGAGCAGAGAGCCCTACGCGGGGCTAGACCCCAGGACCCTGGGACCTCGACCCGAGCCGAAGGCAGAGGCCCTAACCCACTGAGCCACCCAGGCACCCCGAAATAGACACTTTTTAACAGCCCACCATTTCTCATTGGTAACACAGACTCCTCTTGCTGTCACACACACACACACACACACACACACACGAGTGCCCCTCCTTACCATGTCTGCTTACCTACTTAAGCACATTAGTGGTTCACAGCTTTGAACTTCTCAGATTGTTTCCTGTGTGTTTATTTGCTTCCATTATGCCCGGCTAGGTGGTAAGGTCATGGGTTGGGACCCCCTCATCCATGGCTTTCCTCCCAAGCTCACACTTGGGACTCACACTTCAGTCTCTGTGCTTAGAAGACCCATGTGACATTCACTGACTACCTGGAAGGAAATCTGTCCCCTCCCTGCCATGTTCACACACCCTGTAATCTTGCTATAATCTCTCTTGTGTCGGTCCGCCAGTCGCTTCTTATCTCACTCCTATATTGCCCAAGTATATAACTCATCTAGTAGAATACTCCGCCTCCTAAAAGGCCTGTTTGGAAACAGCCTGCATTATATTTTCAAAAACAATTTACACTGTCACTACAGTCACACTTGATCATTCTTAACCATTACCTGGAGAATCAATAGCTTCTTACACACACTAGACAATGAATGAGTGAATGAATAATTGTTTACCAAGAATCCCAAGTATTTCTGACAACAAAGTTACAATGTTCAAGAGACCAAAAAGTATTAGATGAGCTTCTAGTTAAAGGGAAAGGCCTTTTGTAAAGCAGATGGCGATGCTTTTGTTACTAGACTCCAAAGTGGAGAAGTCCTTTTTGTGGAAAAGTCATTGCTTTCTGATAGATACACAAGGGCCTGAGCTGGGCATCAAGGACTGCCAGGGCCCTGCCCTGTCCCCACCCCATCTGCCTGCTTCCCTGGGGCTCCTGTCAGTGGAGCTGCGTGGGCACGGTGCCAGGCCAGATGGCAAAGATGGGGAAAACTGCCAAAAAGGAGGCAAACAGGAAGTGGAAGGAGGGCTCTAGCTGGGGGAGCGGGGGGCAGCCCAGGATCTCACCCCAATCCTGCCTTGAGAAAGAGGTCAGGTTGTAGAAGAGATGGGAGGAACCAAAGAAACAGCAACTGTCCCAGAAAGGATCAAACACTGGGGCTTTGTGTCCCCAGCGAGGAGGAGGGACCTGGAGGCCCACATCATCTTAATAACCTCCAGGCGCACAGATGTGGTTACGAGCGCAGCACCACATGCAGATGTGCGTGCGAGGTCACATAGACATGCACACAAGATCCCCGGTATGTGCACTCACCCGCTAACACACAAGTAGGTGCATGCACAGAGGCACGGACAACTAGGCCAGAGCAAGAAGAGCGGACACAGCCCTTGCCTTAGGGACAGTATTCTTACCCAGAGAGACAGAGCGCATCAGGCAGCCTCAGGGCCATCCCCATAACAGATCCCCTCGCCAAGACACTGAAGGGCTGAGGAAACACCCTGGGGACTGCCCAGGGCACACCACCCACCCTCCACACCACTCACACACCAGAGCCAGGACAGCCGCCTTCCTCCTCCCCTGGTCTCTTTCAGGTCTCTTTCAGCTTCCTGGGTGCACATCAGAGGGCCAGGTTCCTGATGGCCTCAGGCCTCTTGAACCTGTCCCACTGCCCTCTGAGCTGGGCTGGGCGCTGCTCTTTGCTGAGATAAGCCAGAGGGGCAGAGCTATTTTCTGCCAGGCAGGAAGTGAGAATTGAGTAAAAATGTGCAGGAGGCTAGGTCATGGTCATCCCTCCCTCTCCTCCACACAACCTGCCTGTGCTATCCACCCTTCTGGCGGCTGACCAGCCATGGGGCTGAAGAGAAGGAAATAGGTGATTCC
Source organism: Neogale vison (assembly GCF_020171115.1). Lineage (NCBI taxonomy): Eukaryota > Metazoa > Chordata > Mammalia > Carnivora > Mustelidae > Neogale > Neogale vison. The sequence continues at coordinate 101,860,919 of NC_058102.1, read as the reverse complement.
GGACAACGGTGGAGGCAGGGTGGGGAAAGAAAGAACTCTTCTCTGTCCAGCTCCCTCCTGTTCACCACACTCTCCATGTGCACCCCCCGCCCCCCGCCCCTCCTGCACACCCGCCAAATGCCTTGCTCTGTCTCCTCTCTTTAGTCATTCACGCCCTCTAGGAGTTTGAAAAGGAACCTCAGATCTCATCATCCTTGCCCAGGAAGATGCATTCTAGAATAGCCCCAAACCTCATTTTATTTTTTTTTTAGTAAAGATTTTTATTTGAGAGAGAGAGAGAGAGAGAGAGATCATAAGTAGGCAATAGGCAGACAGAGAGAGAGGGGGAAGCAGGCTCCCCACTAAGCAGAGAGCCCAATGCAGGACTGGATCCCAGGACCCTGGGATCATGACCTGAGCAGAAGGCAGAGGCTCAACCCACTGAGCCACCCAGATGCCCCCCAAACCTCATTTTAGATTCCAGAGGCCACAGCTGAGAGTCCCTGTGCGCTCTACCCACCCCCCATTAGCTAAGCCCACCTCCGCAGCTGTGAGCTGGCAATACTGGCAGGATGTCCCCTTTATCCACAGACAGGCTTAATTCTAAATTATACTTTTTTTAAAAAAAAGATTTATTTGTGAGAGCAAGAGCATGAGCGCACATGCATGAGCAGGCAGAGGGGCTGAAGGGGAGGGAAAAGCAGGCTCCCCGCTGAGCAGGGAGCCCCATGTGGGGCTTGGTTCCAGGACCCTGAGATCATGACTTAAGCCAAAGGCAGACACTTGACTGAGCCACCCAGGCGCCCCTAAATTATACGTCTGTTATATGAGTATGTTCAGACTCCCCAAACAGATCCCAACCAGGCTGAAGCCTCCAGCAGAAGCTTACCAAAGTTTGAAGGCTTTGTGAACAGCTCTGTCCTAGAGCTGTTCTGAGGACACAGATGAACCCCACTCATTTGAGGGGCCTGTGGCGTGGAGATAGTACAATGACACCAAGGTGAGTGGATGGCCTTTTCCTTCCCCCGGGGATGGGGGCTGGCCACAGTCTTCCCAAGGAGAGAAACCTCTGGCACAGGCTCCCCAGGGCTGTTGTGCTCTCTCTCCATGGCCCCTCTTCCTGTTCCAGGCCTGCTCTGCTGTCTCCAGCCAAAATTCCTGCTCCGGCCTTTCCCCACCTGGTCCCACCTCAGCCTGTCACTTCCTGCACCATCCAGTATCCTCCTCGGCCACGTCTTCTCCCTCTGGATATTCTGACCTCACCTCTCCCATTTTTTCTGGGCCAAAGCAGAAAGCAAAGGTGGCCTACAGCTCAGGAGCTGGTATCCCATGTCTGTGGATGTCACCGCACCACCCGCACATCTCCCTCCACCCTGCTTTCAAGAGCTGGAAAAACGGGAAATAAAGTCACCATCCAGAGAAGTCGCTGGGACCAGATCAGCCCGCTGCCACAGCCCTGTGCCCTGAGTTGTCCCTGCGCATCTTACCCTTGGCTCTGGGGCCTGGTTGGGTCCTGCCCCCCCCAACAGAAAGTCTGAGCCTTTTGACCTCTTTGACCTTGTCCTGAACTTGGGCGGCACTTTTCCCGAGCTTCTGGCTTTGCCCTCCACTTTTCCGCTGCCTCCTTCCCATGGCACTCCCCGCCACCCCCGGCCACACACACACACACAAGGTGTCTATTTTGCTGGGGTGTACTCTGCAGGGAGCAAGCTGGGGAGGGCCATCATCATCAGGCAGAGACACGAGGAGCTGGGCTCTAGAGTCTCTGAGTGGCCAGGAGGGAAGTCTCACAGGGGCAGGCAAGTTCCTATTTTTCCCTCAATCCTTGCCTTCATCTCCCCCTGGGGCTACAACTTTCTCACCCTAAAGGGAGCCGGAGATACAACCTGGTGGGAGTGATCCTTCTTGTCATGGGGGCTCCCCTAAATAGAGGTAACAGGTAAGCAGCTGTGCTTAGTAGTGGGATCCGAAGTTATTATAAGGCCTTGCTGATCCTCACCTGTGCTCAGTATCTGAAATTCCATCCCCTTCGTACCACTCATGAGCCATATTCTATCAGAGTCATAGGGACATTAGAGAGCATCTTGTCTAATCTCGTACAGAAGATGGACGCACTGGGCTGAAGTGGTGTTTCTCAAAAATCCCATTAAGATACACCTTGGTTGGGGCGCCTGGGTGGCTCAGTGACCTCTGCCTTCGGCTCAGGTCATGATCCTGGGGTCCTGGGATCAAGACCTGCTTTGGGCTCTCTGCTCAGCAGGGAGCCTGCTTCCCTTCCTCTCTCTCTGCCTGCCTCTCTACTTGTGATCTCTGTTTGTCAAATAAAAAATCTTTTTTAGAAAAGAGTTTCTTTAAGATAGACCTTGGTTAGCTGGGAAGGATAGCTACAAGAACACATCTGTGCCAGTAATACCATTAGTGGAGTTTAATCAGATGAGTTCATTGTCATCTAGCAGAGGGTTTGGCCTGGGGGGAGGGGGAAAGGGTCTGGGAGAGTGGGACAGGGCTAGACACCACCCCCAGAGAGCCCTCCTCAGTGGGCTGTGGGAAGGCCAGGGTTCAGCATAACAGTGGGGGCCTTAGGCGGGGAGGGGAAGACATATCTTCCCAAGATTCTCCAGTGTGGGGGCCTCGGGCGTCAGAGGGGCACTCCTACATGTGCCTAGTGTGGTGGCTGACTCCCCAGGCTCGCTCCGGAAAAGACTGCAGGAGGCAGCCCCAATTACCTTTTCACTCTATTCAGAAAAATTTTTCAGGTCCCATGGTCCTCCTCCTTCTCCAGCCCCACGCATGAACCCCACTCTAAAGGAGGGACTTGTGCCCCCTGCAAAGTTCAGCCCCACCGGTGACAGCCCCATACCTGTGTTCCCTGTGGCTTCCGCTGCCTGCTCTGGGCTGGGCTGGCAGGACCTGCTCCTGAGATGGGTGGGGACACATTCTCCCGGCAGATCTCCGCGTTTCCCAGCTCCCTGCACTCAGTCAACCCCACACAGGCAGGGAGAGAGAGAGAGGAAGCAGTGCCCTCCGTGGCCTTTGCAGTCCGTCAGCGAAGAAACCCCGGCAGAGAGTGGCACTCAGTCCAGCCCCAACTCTTGCCTGCTAATGGCTCCCCCCACCCATTGCTCACACACTCCCTAGCTTCCGGGAAGCCCAACTGGCACACCCACCCACGGGGATGGATGACTAACCACCCACTCTGAGCTGTACTTACACCAGTTCCCCCTGGTGCCTCTTTCTTTTTTGGGTTCCAGCAGGTGGTTTCGCTCTTGCCATTCATGGTCACCCAGGGCCATTCCTCCCTGCTTCTGTCCGGCTCCCTTAAGGAGTTCCTTCTTCTGGGGAACAGGGGACTCAGATGGCAGCGCCTTTTTCTGCGCCCTCTGGCTGAGCCCCTGACCTCCTGTATCAACAAGGCTAGGCATGTTGGCCATGCCCAGTACACAAAAACAACTTAAAAGGTTTTGACTGTATGTGAAAAAGGATATTGTGGTCGAGTCAGTCTGAGAAACTCTAAGCTGAACAGGTTTCTCTATGACAGGGCTTCTCATGGTCTTTACCATGCCATGAGAAGACTGATCAGGTGTTCATAACTGAAGCTGGGTGAAGGGTTCATGGGGTGTGTTATTCTATTTTTGTGCATATTTGAACTTTTCCATAAAAAAATACGTTTGTTTTTTTTTTTAATGTTGTTAAACACCATGCACCTGTAGGAGGAGAGACTGTAGAGTTTCCCAAACACGTGTATCCTTGAACACATTTTGGGAGGTCCCAAGTTCTTACAGGTCAATGCTGGAGTCACACCTCAATGTATGTTGTCACCTCAATGTTCAGATCATCTGGCCCATCAATGGATGTCAAATCAAGGGTTTTCTGAGCTCCAGGTCCCAGCACTCTCCACCCTCCTGATGAAGGGCAAGTTCCGCCTTACTTCCCTGGGCTTATTCCCCGCACCCCTGGAACAGGACCTCAGGCAGGCTCTGGCCTTTACCCTCCAGAAGGACCATCTTACACTCCTCTGAGGTCACGGGCTTCAGAAATAAAGACATGTGCCCCATGGCCCACACAATCCCTAAGACCCCGGCCATGGCCTTCTTCAATCTAACTTCCTGAATCCTTGGGTCTTCTCCTGGCTCCTTCCCTGAGCACCATCCCTGAGGCCCTTTCATGTGCAGAAGGATCCATAAATCTCAGGGGTTGGTGTTGTTCCCATGGGGCAGGACCACAGTGCTGAGGATGGGATCGGAACCAAAGTAGGCCACACAGGTTGAAAATAAACACTTTATGTAAAGACATCCTTTAAGGCGGGTGGAGTTCCCATCATGGGCCTCTCTGGGACTGCTGCCCCAACCCAAGGAAAATGTGAGTAAGAGACCAGGTAAGAGACCCATAAGGGTAAGAGACCTGTAAGGGGCAGCCAGGAAGCAAACTGACAGATGGGGTCTAAAAGCAACGGAATGTGGAAAGGTCAGGCTGGGGTGGAGATAGGACGGACCCCAGCTCATCCGGCTTGGCCTAGAGTCAAGGTGCTAAATTCCTGGCTCCATCGCAGCACAAGGTCCTCACTTTTGGCCTGGCTCAACACACTGTAAGTCTCGTTCTGCAGACATCTCATGCGGGACACCTACCCGGGGATCAGGGACACACAGTCTGTGTCACAGAGCCCAGGAGGCAGAGGCGCCGAGGTGGGGAAGTGGCATTGGTCCCACAAGCACCAGAGGCAAGTGGGGATAGGCACAGGGCAGTGGAAGCAGAGAGGAAACAGATGTGGCTGCAAGAGACACCGAGTAGCCCAGCCTCTCCTTTAAGAAGCGAGGAGGCTAAGGATGGAAGAGGAAGTAACTTATTCCAGACTCTTGGTGAGTAAGAGCCAGAGGCAAGCCAGAGACCTCAACATACAATGCCCAGCCCAGCTAGGGATTCTCGCTGCAGTGCCCTCTCCTTTTATTTGCAGCATCCCTCCGGGACCCCTCCCCCTTCACCGGGCTGCCCTCTCTGCCTGAGAGGGCCTCACTTACTCCAAGACAGGAGGGAGATGGAGAGAGGGTTTTGGTGGAGGCCTCAGCCCTGGGATGCAAGCAAGGAACTATTCTCCTGCTGCTCAGAGCAGAGTGGGGTGTGTGTGTGTGTGTGTGTTCATGCACTTGCGTGCTCAGAATAGACCCCCCCCTGTGGTGGCCTTTGGAGGGGAGGAGGGGAGGAGGGGGCGGGGTGAGGGACTCACCTTCCGGTCGCGGCTTCTCATGAGGCACTGTTGGCTTTTGAAGGCACAGTAGTTTGGATATTGTACATAGTCTGTGTCACAAATCTAAGCCAGGAGCCAGGAATGGAGAGGTGGGGAGACATCAGAAGCCTGCTAACACACCAGTCCTCCAGACAGAGCCCACAACGGCTGAACCAGGGCCAGGGGTAGAGCCTTTGAGAACCAGACCTTCCACACCTGGGGTGGCCCTGTCTGAGGACTAGGTCTCTGTCCCCCTGGCCTTTCCTGCCCCACCCTCAAGTCATAGTTCAGTGCTGAAAAGAAGCCAGGAGCTGGAGAATTAAGTGGCTGCCCTGCTCGTCAGCTTGCTGGGGAAGCAGTTGAGGACCAGGGCATGGGAACAGGGCCCCATCAGGGGTCCAGTCTCAGGGATCCTTCTAGTGATGGCTAAGTGAGGGAGAGGGGGGAAGAACCTCTCATGTGTGAATTTGGGTGAATCACTTCCCTCTGTGGACCTCGCCTCCCCATCTGTAAATCCAGGGGAGGAGGAGGGATGATCTCTGAGACCCTTTCTAGATCCAGAGGCTCCTCCAGGACCTCTCCTCAGCCCCAGAGATAAGGGCTGTGCAGGGGCCCCTCATCTCAGCTACCAACCCTTTCTTAAGCTGCCCAGCTTTTCCTGGCCTTGATTTTTCCTCCTAAACCATAGGAGGGAGGGACCTGGCTGTCAGTCAACTGTCCCCTGGAGCTACAGGGGAGGACACTCTGGGGAGAGGGGGAGCAAAGTTGATTCTACTGAGCAGGGAAAGTGCTGGAACCTAGGTCAAGGAGCCTGTCATACTGGAGCATGGGGTCACAGGTCCTTGACACCTCAGGCATCCCCTCGTCTTTGGTTGTAGAGGTGAGTCTCACTTTGGGCCAGTGTGGGAAGTGGCTTGACCCAAGGCCCTCAGCAGGGACACTGCAGAGCTGGGATCAGAAGCTCTGTCTCATGGATGGAACTAGAGCATATCATGCTTAGCGAAATAAGTCAAGCGGAGAAAGACAACTATCATATGATCTCCCTGATATGAGGAAGTGGTGATGCAACATGGGGGCTTAAGTGGGTAGGAGAAGAATCCATGAAACAAGACAGGATAGGGAGGGAGACAAACCATAAGTGACTCTTAATCTCACGAAACAAACTGTGGGTTGCTGGGGGGAGGGGGGTTGGGAGAAGGGGGGTAGGGTTATGGACATTGGGGAGGGTATGTGCTTTTGGGTAAATTGGAAGGGGAGGTGAACCATGAGAGACTATGGACTCTGAAAAACAATCTGAGGGGTTTGAAATGGCGGGGGAATGGGAGGTTGGGGTACCAGGTGGTGGGTATTATAGAGGGCACAGCTTGCATGGAGCACTGGGTGTGGTGAAAAAATAATGAATACTGTTTTTCTGAAAATAAATAAATTGGGAAAAAAAAAAAAGAAGCTCTGTCTCCTGTCTCCCCGTCTCATGCTCTCCCACCCCTCTAATTCCTACTCCTTTAACAAACACAAACCTTTTTTTTTTTTCCTTTTCTTTTTGAGAGGAGGAAGGGGGGGATGGAAGGGTGTCTACTGGAAAGAGGCAGGAGGCTCAGTGGGGACTGGAAGCCAGAGGCCTAGCCTCCCCTTGCACATCTTAGGGCTACTTGGAGCAAATCACTGGAAGGAATGGGGACAGTTGGGTAGGGTTGAGCCTCGGGGAAAGGCGCTGACCTTGGTGGGGAAATCCCCGTCCTGGAAGCTAAGGAACTCAGTCTGGAGCCAGCCGGACACTCGGATATCTTCACAGCCCTTGGTGGCCAGCCGGGCGCACCAGAAGTCCATGCGGAGCCCACCATACATATCCAGCCCATAGAAGCGGCCTGATGTTGGGGTCCCTACCTGTAGCACAGGGGACAGGGGAGAGGTGCATGCCCCCAGCTCCCCTGCAGACCTCCCTTCCTGCTGCCCAGTCCTGCCTAGAGCCCGAGGCCTCCCCCACTGCGGGCTGCCCGTCTAGGTACCTGGGTACCGATGGACATGCTCTGGGCTATGAGCAAAGGGCTGATGAAGGGTGTTTTGTGTGAGCTGTCACACAGCTGTCGCTGCAGGACCGCCTCCGAGTGGCACTGTTCCAGCTTCAGGGAGCAGAAGTCACAGAGGGCACAGGTGGCTGTGTGTCGCCGCCCAAGGCTGTCACAGACCTGGGGCAGGAGTGTGGTTGACAGACTGAGGCTGAGACACTTTCAGCCCTGCGGAGCTGTCCCCGCAGAATGTCTTCGCATGAAGGCTCTTCAGAAGGCTTTTCTGGCTTTCCTCCCTGCTCCCTCCCCAAAGGTTCTTCTAGGACCTCTCCTCAGCCCTCTAACTCTTCACCCTCTTCCTGGATGATGTGTTTACTCCCAAAGAACCTTCACCTTTCTGCAGGCGACACCCAAATCTTTATCACCTGTTCCCATTTCTTGCCCGAGCTCCGAATCCTCATTGCCAAGTACATGACAGGTGTCTACCACCAGGTGACCTATAATTACTCCTTTTTCTTTTTTTTTTAAGATTTTATTTATTTGAGGGGCACCTGGGTGGCTCAGTTGTTATGTGCCTGCCTTCAGCTCAGGTCATGATCTCAGGGTCCTGGGATCAAGCCCCATGTCAGGCTCCCTGCTCAGCGGGAAGCCTGCTCCTCTCTCTCCCATTCCTGCTGCCTGTGTTCCCTTTCTCACTGTGTCTCTCTCTGTCAAATAAATAAATAAAATCTAAAAAAAATTATTTGAGAGAGAGAGTGGATGAGTGCGAAAGTGGGGAGAGGCAGAGGCAGAGGGAGAAGCAGTCTTCCTGCTAAACAGGGGGCTCGATCCCAGGACCCTGAGATCATGACCTGAGCCAAAGACAGACACTTAACCAACTGTGCTACCCAAGTGCCCCCAATTTTTTAAAAAAGATTTACAATTACTCCTAACTTAGGTTCTGAAAAGGACTCATGACCTTCTCTTTCTCTCCTTCTCTCTGCTAATGATAATACTAATATCTAAAGTCCACACAGTGCTAGGCACCACGGCCATAAATGCTCTTGCCTCTGTTAGCCTTCACCAGAGCCCTATACTAGCCTGGGTATGAGAAACATCTCCCACTGCCTGATGAGGGAACAGGCTCAGTTGACGCCGAGTAACCTGCTCAGAACCACACGTCTAATAGATGGCAGAACTCTGTCCCAGCCAACTCTCAGCTGTCCCTACCCTCTGTCCAAGAACATAGGTCCAAAACCTCCCAGTTCTTGGAAGACATTCTTCGGAGCGGAGTTACCCATCTCCTAACTGGGGTCTGCGCCCCTACTGGGCTTCCTCCCCATTCTTGGGCGAGGCTTGCTAACCATCACCTCCCGTCAGTGCTGTCCGCCCCCCGTCACGCATGGGTACCCACGTCACAGCGCACAGAATTTCTCATGTCACCTTGCTTACTCATACCAGCACGTAAGGGAGCAGCATCATGTCCCTGATTCAAGATCGTTACCGAGTTAGCTTTTCATACCAAGTTCGATACAAATGTCCCAGACTCTGTTTGAGATTTTTCCCCTTAGGGCCCTTCCTAACCTTGGACTCTCATCTCCTGCCACTCTGCTCCAGGTAAAAATGGGCTCCTGACTGGTCCTGTAACAAAACCCTGATATCTAGGGAACTCTCTGTGACTCTTGAACTTCCTACACTCAAAACAAAACAAAACAAAACAAGTCTCGGGGCCACCTGGGTAGCTCAGTCGTTCAGTGTCTGCCTTCAGCGCAGGTCATGATCCCAGGGTCCCGGGATCAAGCCCCACATCAGGCTCCCTGCTGAGCAGGGAGCCTGCTTCTCCCTCTTCCACTCCTCCTGCTTGTGCTCTCTCTCTCTCAAAATAAAATCTTTTTTTTTTTTAAAGGTTTGATGTGTTTCTTTTTTTTTTTTAAGATTTTATTTATTTATTTGTCAGAGAGAAATCACAAGTAGATGGAGAGGCAGGCAGAGAGAGAGAGAGAGGGAAGCAGGCTCCCTGCTGAGCAGAGAGTCCGATGCGGGACTCGATCCCAGGACCCTGAGATCATGACCCAAGCCGAAGGCAGCGGCTTAACCCACTGAGCCACCCAGGCGCCCCTCAAAATAAAATCTTTAAAAATAAAAGAGTAAAACATAATTTTTAAAAAGTCTCTTTCCAACACTACTGCATACTACTTTTATAATGCTACGGAATCCCTCATGATTCTTGGACCTCTTAAGGGTGGGAGCAGTATGACCGTTCTTGGTGCCCTACTACTCCCTCTGGCAGGAACCTCTACCAAAGCCCCTTCTTTTGCCTGTAAAACATCTTTCATTTTCAGGTCTCTGTTTTAAACATCAGTTCCTCTAAGAATTCTCTACTCCTCCCAAACATGGACCGTGGGGACCCCCATCTGCTGCCTCTGGACTATGCACTAATCCATGGCTGCCTTTATCTATCACACTATTCTGCCTGTTTCCTCATCTGCCTCTCCCACTAAAGATGACTAGCTCTATTTTACTCATCACCGACATCTCAAGTACCTAGTACGGAATTGGTACACTGTACTAAAAAATCAATTATCTAACTTGCTCATTGGCCATCCTCTGGGCTTGACACTATGCAGTACTGAACAAATGGTTGAAGTTAGCAAAAACAAGTTTGCTAACTTGTCTTATTTGAAAACCTACAGAATACCTTCCTGGGAATAGGACTCGCTGGGTGCTGAGGGCACACCGAGCCTGGGATCCCTTTACCGATACTTGGAATGGGATCTATGACCCCTTTGGAAAGGAGAGCTGCATCCAAGGCGAAGCCAAGTATTGAAGAAGGATGACCTAGCTCAGGAAGGAATTCAAGCCTAACAGCTCAGAGAGATGAAGAATGAACTCTGGACAGGTATTGGATTCCAGACTAGGTCTTGGGCCTTCATCTTTGAAGGTGAGCTAGAGATGCCCTCCCAAAGAAGGGATTCTCATGCAGAGACTCTCTCCAATGATGCCTTATGCTTTCTGCATCCCTGCCTCTCTCCCACACTCTCAAGGCCCAGCATAGTGCCGGGCCCAGAGGATGGCCAATGAGCATGTATCCATTAAGAAGCATTGCAGACATACCGGCTTCCCGAAACCAAGGATCTCCTCCTCTATGTACTGCCAGGCCCTGGCCGTGGGGGTTATGGTACAGGTGTTCTCCACAATCGAGTAGCACAGCACCAGCAAGGCCTCCACGTGGGGCATTTGCAGGAGGCTGCAAGAAGACGGTGCAGGCTGATGGGGACGGGCCGGAGGGCTGAGGTTGAAAGCCACATCCATTCTTTGCCCCTCCCCTTGGTGTCTGGTCTCAGTCACACACATTCAGCATGGCCATGAGGCCCTAGAGGCCTTCAGACCAACTGCCTCCTTTTACAAAGGAGGAACTGAGGTCCAAGAAGGGGAAGTAATCTTCCCCAAAGCTGCAGTGCTAATCAGGGGCAGAGACAAGACCAGAAACCAGGCCCAGGTCCAGGGTCGGTGGCACTCCATCACGTGGAGAACGGGTGTCTAGGGCAGTGCTAAATGATGGTGACAGAGCAGGTGAGGCAGACAGTTGCTAGGCACGCCTGAAGCCTAAGCATGTCTGAGTGGGTCTTGGAAGCTGGGAAAAGCAGTTTCTCCTCCCCCCAAAAAAGGCAGCAGTGGGGATAGTGCTGGTGGCTGGGGTCAGCAGGTGGGGCGGGGGGAGGGGTGGTCAGAACTGCCTGTACCTGTCACGGGTTGGTTTTTTCCAGACGGGTTCTTCATCATACAGATCATTCATTTCATCCATTTCCTGGGCTGATCGAATGAGCTCCTGGATGTTCTCCATCATCATGGGAGTGGACTCTACTTCCCGCACCCGGGGAGTGAAGGAGAAAGGGTTGGAAGACACGAATTCAGACTGGAACTTGAGCTCTGGGTCTGTCTGCAGCCCAGCCACTGACTCCAGTCCCTCCTCCGCCCCTTGGCCTTCCTCTTGCTTTCCCTCCTCCTCCAGCTCCTCCTCTTGCTCTTCTTGCTCCTGTCCTTCCTCCTGCTTGTGTTCTTGCCCTTGCTCCTGCTTGCGCTCCTGCCCTTGCTCCTGCTTGCGCTCCTGCCCTTGCTCCTGGCCCCCCAAGGACAGGGAGGACTGTAGCAGCTCCTCCACGTTGTTGTTAAGCCTCTCCGGCCAGGGCTGGAAGGCCTGTCGTTCTGTGGCTGCAGAAGGGTTTGGGAAGGACCGAGAAAGAAAAATGGAAAGGAACAGTCATGCTTCTGGCCCCCGAGGGTCTTTGTTACAGAGGGACACACACAGAAACACAAAGGCACAAGAAAGCAGCCTAAATGACATTTATTCACACAGTCGAGTCTAAAAGACACGGGGAAGAATACAAATATCAAAATTTAAAAAAAATTGCCATGGTGATTATGACAATCGTGGTTCTCCTTTCCATCTCCCTGACAAGGGTTCCTCTTCCCTAACTCCCACTTCAAATCCCACCTTTTGTCCCTCTCACTTAGGAAACTCCAAAGATGCTGAATAGCTAGCAAGGAACGCTTTCTAGGGTGAAGATGGCGGCTTTTGAAAGTCCCAAAGGACGTCCAGATGCAGGAATATTCTGGGGAGCTGAGAAAAGCAAATTTTCCTAGAAAAAGCCCCACCTCGTACTCATAAAAAAGCAGTCTCCCGCCTTTTGTAACTGGCTGTGTGCTGCCAGCGCCCCCCACCCCCCAGCCCTGTTCAACATTCTTCCCCATTCCCTCCTGACCCCCAACACCTAAAGTCCTGGGCTCTGGGATTTCTGGAAGGGCTTGGAGGCAGCCTCACAGGTACTGGGAGGGTCTCACCTGTGATGTGAGATGAAAGCGGGGAGGTCATTGTGGTGGGAGGGACATCAGAGGAAGCGTCAATCTCCTTGATAGTGTTGGGAGAGAGGATGGAGACTGGCTGGGAGCAGCGGACCCTCTGTAAGGAGAGAGAGACAGTGGGCATGCCTTTCCCATAGAACAGACTTCTACTCCAGCTTCCGGCTCAGTCCTTTTCCGGCATGTCTCCTCTCTCACAGTTGCTGGGCAGGGATGAAAGGATATGTTCCCTGGTAGAACCCTCTAGACCCGAGAAAGGGTTCCCCTGTGAGATAAGACTCCATGTCTGGGCCACACCTCTGCCTTCACTCTTGTGTTTGACTTGAATGAGATCACTCAAGTGTTAGAAGCAAGGGGGACTTGTCCCTTTGCCTCTTCCCTTCCCTCTTCCCTACTTCTCTTGCTGGAACGAGATTGTTCCGACCATCTGAACGCCCAGGGTGAGGCTGTACTCCTACGGAATGGGAGTAAAGGATTGGCAAAGTGGCAGGGAGGAAGGATCTCAGGATGGCTCTGCTGGAGCCCTTCCTCAACGCTTCACCCTTTTGACCTCCCTGTGGTCCTTGATGCCAAAGACAACGTCCGGGGCCTCACCTTAGAGTAGTAGACGTGGTTAGAGCAACGATATTGAGTAAATTGGCAGAAGGACTCAAACCAGGAGGCATAAGGGAGGTCAGAGCAGACAGCGCCTGAGAATGGGCAAGGGTGGAGAAGGTGAACACAGAGAAGTGGAGGGGAACTCCCTTCCTGAGGGGGAGGGTCAGTGGGCTCCTTGGGTCTACAGAGTGGAGAATATGGCCTCAGGGTAAGGAGCAGGCCATACCCTTCCTGACTCAAGCGAGCACAGACCCCAGCAAGCACAGGGCTGCCCCACTAGTCTGGCCCTCACCGTCGGGCACCAAGCCATGATTTTCATATTGGTCCAGCTGGACGAGGGTGGGATTCCGGCAGCCGTGCGTTGCACGGAGACGGCAGGTGGTCTCTGCTTTCCAGGTCGGGGTCAGCAGTGCGAAGAAGCGTTCATATTCGGTGGGAGAGAGAGGGCTGCCTGGAGTGGAGGCCGAAATTGAATCCTGGGCTGGGGCAGGTGGCAGAAGCAGGAGCAGCACTGCGGGGCAGGGAAACAGACCGAACTCCAATACCGGCTTGGGGTTCCTGGACAGACCGACTGGCAAGCGGACCCCGTGGAAATCAGCAAGCGGGGGGGGGGGGGGGGAAGGGTGCGGGGCGGGGGAGGCGTCTCGCCGGAGATCCCAGCGGATCAGGGTGACGAGATTCCTGGGGCAGAGGCTAACGTCTGACCCCAGAAGCCAAGGAGCAAAGCCAAGGCGACCACCCTGAGAAGGCGTTTCGAAACCCTGAAGCATGGGCTCTTGGGAGGTGGAGGACTGAACTCCGGGAGGAAGACACTGCTCGGGCAGACGGGAAGCTCTCACCCTCGAGGAGTAAGAGAAGGAAGCCAGCGGCTAGCTTCCTCATGGCCCCAGTGGATCCGCCCGCGTTTCCCGGACCAAAGCGGCCTCTAACGGGCCAAGCCAGAGAGAGCCGGCGGGCGCGGGCTCGCCGACGGGGGAGTAGAAGGTGCGGCGCTGACGTCACAAAGGGCCGGGGGCGGGGCCGCGGGAACTGCCGCGCGCTCGGGGTTCACTGCGCTGGCCTGGGGTGTAAGGGTCCTCACGCGAGTCATATCCCTCCCCCGGGGGGAAGTGACGGCAAAAGCTATCACTGACCCAGGACCTTCGACGGAGTAGGCCCCGTGTTGTTCTTTGTATTACCCTGTTTCATTCCCGAGGTAGTCCCAGCAAGTGGGTACGTTATCCCTCTCTTACACATGACAAAACCTGGGTCTGGAGAACCAATCTGCCCCACGGTTGGTGAGGCCTGGACAGGAATGTAGGCAGGATTCTGGGGCAGGCAGGGATGGAGTGTACGGGAAAGCCAGCGTCCACCTGGGTAGGAACTAGAGGGAGCCTCCAGGTAAGAAATGAGCCAAAAGAGGAAACAAGCAGGTTCAGGTGAGGAGGTGCTCAGGATTCCACCTGCTGGTTCAGTCTGAGGAAGTGGTTTCCCAGGAGGACACAAGCAAGACAAGGCATTGGCACAAGGGAAAAATGCTTTTCTGTGTTGTGTTTAAAATAAGAAATCAAGCTAATATAATAGTACATGCATAAAACACAAATACACATTTATTGGAAATTAAGTGAATGATGCTTTATGGAAAAAAGATGCATAATTTTAGAAGCCTGGGAAAGCCCGGGTCTGAGGCAACCCCCCCCCCCCAAACTCTGTCTTTCCCAAGGTGAGATGTGGATTCTGGTGCAGAGGTACCGCTTCTGGTTCCGTGTCTTGTTCTACTTCCTCCCACGTCTAATCCAACCCAGACGATGCAAACAAAATGGATAGCACATGTTCTAAAATACAGTCCCTACAATAAACACAGCAGGCCAACATGGATAGCTTTTATTCACCTACTCAAGTTCCTTTACACGTGAGTTACGTGCACTCCGCCTTGCCCCCTCTCCCATTCACAAGGCCAGGATGAATCCTCTTGGCACAAAGGAAGGGGTGCCCCTTCAACTAAGGCCACAGCCCAGATGCTCTAGGGAGCCCCCACCATGTAAAAAGCAGGAAGAGAACAAAGAGAGTTTATCACACCAGAGCCCCCCCCACAGGGAGAGGGAGTCAGGAGGGCTAGGGAGTGCCCCCATGCTACTGCCCCAGTCCTTAAATACAAAGCAAGGGGAGTGAAGAGGACCATCCCTTGGAAATACAGCACCAACCTCAGCACAGAGGCAAAAGGACAGTGGGCAAGACCACTTCCCTCTGAGGGGGGCAGACAATGAGAGCACAGATGTTTAGCGGCTGTGGCACCCCTCCCTACCAGGGTTTGGATGCAGCCTCAGCACCAGGAGTGGGGAGAGGTGAGGAGAAGGGATGACTACACTGTGCCATCCACTCTCCCTGAGCCCCCGAGCCCCAGCACAGGCTTTCCTCTCCCCACTAGCCTGGGTCCAGGGATGTGGAAGAAACCGTGGGAATCCATCGCCCCTATCTATTTCTTCTTGCGTTCCTGGGAGCAGCGTGGGCAGAACCTAGAGAGGAACAATGTAACAGAGAAGCGGAGGGAGAAAGTGAGTGAGAGGGGGTGCCCTCCTCCATGCAGCTCAGGGGCAGCCCGGCGCCTGCCGCAACTCTCTCACTCACCACTTCCCCCGAGGCTTGGTCGTCAGCCCCACACAGGCAAAGTGGAACCACTCAATGGAACACTGAAAAGGAGGAAGATGGAAGAAGCAGAAGTCAGGGGCCCGGGGCAGGGGGCTGAGGAAAGAAAAGAAGTTTCCTCCACAGATTCCTCAGAAGTGTTCCCGTATTCCGTCCCTTTGGAGAAATCTTGGAGGTCCCAAGGCCAACCAACTCCACCTTCCTCTTATTCTGCAGTCCCACTATTCAACCGTTTCTTCCCCTCTTGTACCCGCTCCCTCGTGGCCCCCAGAACCCCATCTGGAGGCAAAACGGTTGGTTCTCACATCAGGGTTGTCACAGCCAATCATCTCTCCATAGGAGACCTGGTGACAAAGGCAATAGGTGGGTTCGTTGGGATCCACAGGCATATCCAACACATCAGAGGGGTGGACACTGCCAAAGGTCACTGAGGGCATCCCATACTCAGGACTTCTGCATGCCGAGAGGAAGAGAACGTGTCATCTGCAGAAAGGGAAGCTACAGAGGTGGTAGAAAGACATCCTGGTGGGGCAAGTGACTTGTGGCGTCTCTTCTCTATCCAGCAAATATCACAATGATGAGGAGAAGTTACTGGCACAGAAGATGGAGAGAGTGGCAAGGGGCAGTGTGGGGTGGGAGTGCGGGACAGGAGAAAAAAATACGCCGCATGGCAAAGTGCCCCCCCTGTACACTCACGTGCGCACAAGTTTCAACTTCTTCTGGGCAGCTTTGGGAGCTTCTTCATCTGAGTTTTTTCCTTTGGAACGAGCACGGGCAGCTTTCTTCTCCTTTTGAGTCCGGCCTTCTAGGAAAGAGGGGGAAAGCCAGAAGGCAGAGAGACAGAAAGATGGGTTAAGTTTTCTTGCTTCCCCCTCCTTCCAAGCTGGTGCCCCTCCCTGGTAGCTCAAGGGTGGCTGCTTCTCCCTCGGAATCCTCGCCCCTCTTCAGGCCCCGCCCCCCTCCTCACTCTTTTTGCCTTTGCTAGAAGAGCTGTCATAGTCACTGGACTCAATCTGCTTCTCCTTCAAATCAGCCTCAAAACGGGCCAGGTCTGTGTCCAGTCGCCGAATGTGTTTGTCCACCTAGGTGCGAGGAAGGAAAAGAGAGAGCTACAAGGCTGGCTCAGGCCAAAGAAAATAAGGCTAAGGCACATTCTATGTATCTCCCAGACCCAAAACAGATCCCAACACAGCTGAAGGAGGGGTCTAGGACCCCAAGGATTAGATGGGAGGCAGGTAGGGAGCCGTGAACAGGGCCATACCATCTCATAGGTCTGCATGGCAAGCTGCACCTTGTCGTCACCAAATTCCTTGCACTTGCCATAGGCTTCCTGGATCTGTTTGAGGAGGGCCAATTTTTCCTCGGAGCTCAGGCTGCGGGCGCTATTCATATACTCAGTGGCCAACTTGTCAATTTCAGCCTTCAGGTCTACAACAGAGACAGAGGCCTGGTCACAAAGGCCCCTGAGTGGCTACGTGAAACACACTTCTTCCTCTTGTTTCTTGGGCCTTTTTCATTGACCATCATCATAACCTTCGAACTAAAATGCCCTGAAAGTTCATAGGTACTGCGCCATTTACTCAAGTAATGCAACATAGTGACAGAATTTGTTTTAAAGGTGCCTTCAGGTGTAGAAAACATTGCTACCATAGTTGGAACTGAACTTATTAGTGAAAAATGAGGGGGGAATCTTTGCACACCGTACTAATATGAAGTATATTTTTGTTCCTGTCTGCAGATGCTGCTTTGAAAGGGTTGGTGCTTCTTGAACCATGAATCTTGTCTCACAGGCTTCTGGATTTCTTGTCTCAAAAACATTCCAGCTCTGAGTGCTGCGAAGCCGGCTGGGTCATCTGCTGCGGCCGCCTTCCAGGTCTGTACATCTGTGACTCATCGTTTAAAACTAGGCCCTAGTTCATTTATGTAACAGTTCTTCTACCCTACTTTGCTCATCGTCTGCAACCTGCTCGTATTTCTTGTCACTTTTTCTGTGTTCATCTTAGACATTGCTCTGAATGTTTTCATACCGGAAGGCTGGCGATGTCCCCAGACACTGAGACTGTAGATGCTTACTGCTGGCTCTCTGGTAGGACTCATAGAAAATGTCGATGAAAAGAGACAAGAGTGACTGTAACGTGGTGCAATGACAGGCAACCGGAAGGATCTGTGTACAACTACGTTTGTGCCCCATTTCGTGGGAGGCCTTTGGAGGAAGCTGAAAATGCATGTAGTTTGATAATCTCCCAATCGGTCTTCCTGTGCGTGAATTTAAGAGTAGGGACTGTGATACAAAGGAAGCAAGCTGGTTCTCAGGATTTGGCAGGCAGTTCTCAGGGCTGGGGAGAGGGGAGCCTACCTCCAGGATTTTACATGATGTTCACCTTTTCATGAGTAAACTTACCCAGAGTAACTGATATCACAGCTTTAGGTTTTCTAACACCAGCTTGTTACATCCTTGAGCATGGCTACATAAGAATGGAAGGTAAGACTTATATATCCTTCAGCAGGTACGGGGCATGGCTCCAACAGATGACATCTTTGCCCTTGAAGAGACCAATCTGACCACTGCAGTGTAGCCTCAGGCTCCAAGTGAATGCCTCAGTACAGCCAGATTTGCTCAACATCCAAGGCAGGCCACAGATGGTATCTAGAGCTTCTGTTAAGGTTGAAGAATACAGTGTAGCGATCCTGTTGTTAATTGCAGCTTTTCCTTTTTTTTCCCTCTCTCTCTTTTTAAGAACTTCTCTACCACCATGACTAACAATCCAGCAGAGTAGAAACATCCTAGTCTTTCTATAGATATACTGAATACAGAGAATAGCAACGATTCTCGAGTTGACTTCTTTTTCAATTCTTCTTGCAGATACCAAGAACAGAGCATCTTTGAATTCTTGAGGCCTTATTGCAGTACTCTATTATGGAAACGCTGATCTAGAAATGCAGAACTTCACTGCTCTCCTTTTAAGAATTGCAAGAGAGTCAAAGAGAGAGAAGCCACAGTTTTCCAGATCAGACCAGATGATATGATAACACCAAGCAGAAGAAAGAAAAAACCATACACATTCATTATACACACAAACTCCTTACTCTGTACGTACCCTCTGTTCTTTGGTCCAGGTCCCTCATGAGCTGAAAGTTTCTCTGCAGTTCGAAGGGGAGGTTTTCGATACCTAGGGAGAAGAAGAAAAACTGAGAATCACAGCCCTTTATAGGTTTATAGCTGCTTTTAAAGCACAGATCCAAAAGGGGACTCAGGAAAAGAGTCCCTCCTTGGCATGGCTGGATTTATCCAGAACAGTACTCATCATTCCCTTCTCAGTGGAAGCTGTGTCTGTATCTCTCCACGATTCACTCTGCCATCTCTTCACAGCTTTCCCATCATTTGCCCCTTCAGTGACCTTCCTCAATCAATCAGCCCCTCCTTCTCCTTGATTCCCTCCAAACTCTTTGCCCTCAACCCAAATACCCACCTGGTATCCTCCACTCTTCACACACACACTTCCAATCTGCTCTCTGTATCACAGTCAGAAGAGCATCTTAAAAAATGCAAATCTCGTTAAGTCATCCTCCTGCTTTATAACCATCTGGTAACTTCCTCTCACACAACTCCTATTCCTACTTTATACTTTCTGGCCCATGTTCGCCTTACTCCAGCCTTGACTCGGGTCATTCCCCGTTTGTCCACTCTCATCAGACTGGCCTTCTCTGAGTGCCCCCAACTTGCCAGGGCTTGTCCTGCTGCCCAGCTTTCCACGTGCTGCTTTCTGTCCTGAAGGACTGCTTATTCTTTGTCCCACCTCCACCATACCTCTTGGCCTACTAAACTCCTGTTCATTCCTCAAGTTTCAGTTCAACTCCGAGTTCTCAGACTCCAAGTGCCCTTGATGATGCTGTCAAGTTTTTCTGACTCTACCCTTTTGGGCACTTATCCAACTGCAATTAAATCATGAATTGTGCAACCAGTTATTTGGTATCTATCTCCCTAGCCCTCCAAAAGGACTGGACACATCTGTCTTGCTTATTTTGCTATGACTTGCGTACAGAGGGTCTTCCATAAATACTTGAATGCATGCATATATAACTCAAGTCTTTCCATGAAAGAAAAATCTCTTCCCATGACTCCATTTCAAACTTCTAAAATACCTCCACTGCTTTAACCTATAACATCAGGTCTGCCACTACCAGTTTACTGAGATTACTTTAAGTCACCAGTGACTTACTGATCTTACAAATGATCTGTTATTAGTCCTATCTTATCAAATATGTCTGCAGCAGTTGGCACCATCTTCTTCCCTTCAGCAACTTTCTTCCTCTTAGGATTCCAGATCTCCTCATATAATTTCTGATAATTCCAACAGTGATGCTTCTTTAGCCTGTCCCTTTAATGTTAATGCTTTCTTGAGATTATACTTTAATCCTCTCATTTTCCCACCTTCTTTAACATTCTCTGAAAGATCTCCATCTCACTCACTCTCACAATTACCATGCCTATGCTTAAGTTTAAACTGAATTAGGTATATTGCTGTTACTCCTGATTCCCTATCTTGCTGATGGTATCCTAACCACCTGACTTCCCTAGCAGGAAATCAAGGAGTCACCTTAGATTCTTCCTTCTCTCTCAACTAGTCAATCAATCAGTGTTGTCCTTTTAGCTCTTAAAGACCTGAACTTATCATACATCAGTTGTTTTCCTTTATTAAAACCTGTTTTTAAAATCTGTTGGTTCTTTATGCTCTCTAAAGTGCAAGCCTCTTAGCTTGACTTAAAAGACCTTGCATAATCTAGCCCCAACCTCTTTCCAGCCTCACTTCCCAATCTCGCACCTTAGAGTCCTATATATCAAACACTCTGACTTCACTTTTCCTTGACCTGCCACAAACCCATCTTAATACCTTTGCTGGTGCCTTCCCCAATCAGAAATTTCCTTTATTTCTCCACCCTTGCAAATAAACACTCAATCTTCAAATCTGTGATAGCCTTACCTACATCCCCAGGGAATTAGCCCCTCTTTCTCCAGTGCTACCAAGTGTCCTTCTGACCTATTTCTATTATTTCACTTGTCAGTTTTATGATTATTTATTAGCAGAATCGGTTTCCTCCTAGACTATGAGCACTTGAGAGCAGGGTCTGTGTCTTACTCATTTTGGTATCTCCGCAGTACCTGCCATTATGTCTGACACAGAGCAGGGCCTCAATAAATGAATGGATGAACGGATGACTCCCAACACTAAGACAATGTAAGCGCAAAAGGGTGACAGGCTTTGTGAAGGGGTGGTTTACACAAATGGCATAAACATAACACCAGATTTCCATATGATAGGAAATGGATCTTTACTCCAAGAAGAGAAGCGTTCCAGTTTACCATCTGCAGTGGTCACTCACAACCCCCGATCCCCATGAGAAACCGCTTCTGAGAAAGAACTGAGCGGAGGAGCTGCGAGCTGGTCTTTTGTCGTTGCTCCAAATGGCAGTGGGTGATATACTAAAACGACCGATCCTGAAAGATCGGGGGGGGGGGGCGGTTGGCGGTGAACAGCCTGAGGCTGGAGACCCAGGAGATGGGCTCGGCAAATACCTTCCCAGCTCTGCCCATTAGCCCTTCAAGAGACATCCCCTCAGCCCTACCGCGCAGCCCCTCCCTCGTCTACACCCAAAAGCCAGGCCTTGACCCTGCTGCCCCGCCCCCTCTTTCTTCACACCCTCCAGTATTTTCTCTCACGGAGCCCCTTCGTAATCGTGACTTTCTGACCACCGGGACTTCGGGGCCGTACAGTTCCTCAGCCCCGATCCCCCCCGCCACTCTATGACCCCTGACCCCCTCCTCCAGCCTGCTCTTACTGTCCAGATAATGTTCCAAATACATCCCCGCAGCCATCTTGAAGCAAAACAAAGCAACTTCCGATCCGCCCCGGAAGTGACTGAAACGCAACAGGCGCTGAAGCTGTTATCCTTGGGTAGGAGCCTTTCCGCCCTTAAAAGGAGAGCTTCCGCCCTCAGTAAATTATTCGCGGGGACACATCCGCCCGACGTTAAAAACTTTCCCTTTTGCGTAGGTAGCTGGGGCGGCCGGTGCCGCGATGCCTGAGGTGGCTTTAGCCCGCTTCCGCCCTTACTGAAAGCCCGGTACGCGACCGAAGCAGGCATGACGTCACTGCGGGTCGCCATTTTGCATTCCCTATCAAACTTTTTTTTTCCCTCCAAAACCATGATGTGAGTTATGAGGGGCAAAAAACCCCCTTTGTCTCTTTAGGATAGTATTCCATAAATATACCTTTTTGGCGTCTGGGGGCCTTTTCTCCTTTTTGCAGGATATTAATCTAGTAACCACAGCAGGTCCTGGCTGAATCCAGACTTTCTTCAAGGTAGCTACTTTCTGAACGAAGTTGGGGAGGTGTAGCTGGTGTTGCGAGATTTAAACCCCCGCATTTCTTTTCAGGCGCAAGAACATCAGCTCCCCGACATTATTTTTTTAACATGGAAGAAATTCATTATTTATAAACTCATAAATACAAAGACTTACACAATAAAGCTGTAATTCTTCACACTTGTCAGGGTTCCTGTCCTTCCACACTCGAATACATTCTCACATATAAAATGACATAGTACTTGTGGTCTTTCCCCTTGTTTTGGTACCCACCCCCCCTTTTTGTTTTCCAGTTTTATATGGAGATTTATATGTTGTTAACTAGCACCATGATTCTGAGAGGACGAGCATGGAGCTCTGTCACAACTGGGCCAGCTGTCATCCTAGTCAGCTACAGCACGGTAAGGACTTTTTTCAATCAAGTGCATGACAGGCTGCCCCCACACCAGGGAAACAACGCAAAGCCCATACCTTTATAGTGGTGTTAGTTAAGAGCGTTTTAGAGACTGTTGTCTGCCCGCCCCCCAACTCACACATTTGTGGTATTTATCAATGCCAGAGGGCAGCGTTTTAAAGAAAGATTTTCAGTCACTTACTTTAGACCAAATATGTGAAGAAGGGTAAGATAAACCTCAGGTTTACTACTAAGTGGTAAGATACTGCAGCTGGATCTAGAAGACTTCATTTGAAGTGCCCCTGGATAAGCAATTTAATTTCTGAGTTTATGTCCTTCTCTATCATATGAGACTAGTAGTACCTACCTCATAGAGTTCTTCCTATGATTGAGTGTGAGTGAATCCTTAAAAAGAGTAGATTCTGGTTCTAATACCTGTGGTGAAGATAGTGCGGTCAGGGCATTTTCAGCAATTGGTGAGGAAAAAAGTACTCAGGAAGCTAGCAGACATTGATGGATTTCATCATAGATAACACATTCGTGTCACAGCTCAGACTGAGAGGTCTTGGGTGCCCACCCAAGAGATTGGCTGAGCCCAAAACTTAAGTGGGCATTACTTCATGGCCTATCCACATTCTTCCAGGTCATGAGCATGGTTGTCCAGCAGTACGCAGATAGCCATGTTATTCAATGTTGGAGATTTGTCACATCTTCAGTGCTTAACGGTTTTTAATTCTCAAAAAAGGAATCTCATAGGTGATCTAGTCCCATCCCTTCTAATTAACAGCTGAAGAAGCCTCCGGGTAAACATTGGTTGGCGGTAGAGCCAGAGCTAAAGTCCAGGTTTCCTGACCACGTTCTACTTTTCAAGCACAACTGTCCTGCATTGTTACTCATTTCTGGTTATGGCACCCGCTGCTGCCAACCTATGGATATGGGTAACAGATAGATGTACGTACACACTCTGCCAACTGGAATTAGCCCTGAGCCTGGTGATGCTCAAGCAGGAGTGCAGGCCATTTCAAGAGGCCATGCTCCCATTTCTTTCATGGGGAGCTTACTGGTTTTACTAACACATGACTGAAACCTTGCTCTCATATACTTAGGCATCGCAGGCCCCATGACAGGATTTGTATATAGAAACCCTCATACACCAGAATCTCACTTTAAGTATTGAAGCTGTGGTCTTCTACGCTTGGGGATACACACACAAGATTCTCATCACACAGCACTCACTCTTCACACATACACATGCTAGTGTAAATTCTTAGTACTGTCCTTGAATTTCTCCCCAGATAGCTTCTTCCCATGCTCACTCATATCAGCAGCTCCACTGCCTCTGATCCTTTTACACGAATTTATTTCTATACAAGGTTCTAAAAACACCCCTTGGTTTGTACATAAGGTTTTTTTTTTCTTCATTTTAAATTGCTTTATAACAACTGGTTTCCTGATTTTTTTCATTTTCTCTTTTCTCTGAAATCTGCCATGATTTAAAAACAAATAAAAAGGACAAAAGGAAATAAAAATGCCGTTGGCCAGAAGACAGGGTGGGTGGAGAAAAAAAAAAAGGACAAAAATAAACAAAACATCAAATATGAAAATTCTCAGAGATAATGCATTTATAAACACAGAAATGGTTACAACAAAGATGGCCGTGATGAGTGGGTATATATATATATATTTATATATATATTTATATATAAATCCGTGTCCGGCAACTGACCGTGGCACCTAGGGAGCTAAGTCCAGTCCTTGTGTTTGCCCTGAACTCTCCCTTCTCTGCAACACCCCTTGTTTTGGGCTTTCATAAAGAACACAAAGCTCCCACAGCTCCTCTGGCTTTGGGACTGGGAGACTGAGTATAGGGTCTTGGCTGGCAGAGAAGGGGAGAGGCTCCAAGGAAAACCATAACCCACACTTCTAAGCCACCCTTGACCATTTGGGGGATCTCTGGCCCCTTGGGGACCACATCTCAGCCCTTGCCCCTTTAGAAATAAAGGGGGTCTGACCCCCACCCAGATCTCCCTCTTCCAGCATTAGGTAGGAAGTGAAGTGAGACCACGAGGGGAAGACGGCTCCTGGGGATCGGGGCATGTGAGAAACCTCTGTTCTTTTGCAGGCAAGAATAGAATGGGAGACTGGTTGCCTTTAGGGCTCCCTTCTCTCAGAGATCTGGGAGGACCAGCCTCTAGTCTTCCACCAACCCCAACTTTGAGGATTATGAGGGTAACGAGAGGGTAAGTGCCCACACTGGAAAAGTTTCTATGAGGTCATAGCAAATCCCTCCCTTGAGCACCAACCCCCAATTTTGAAAAGCTATGCTTAGAAGGGGAGGTTGCTGGATTATACTACCAGCGTATTATTCCTTTGCCAATCAGGAGGGCTGATGTTCCTTTTGAAGAGGAGTTGAGAATAAGCATGTTATCCTGTGTAGGAAGGCCGTGCCCGAGGCCCAAGGAGATGGAGCCAAGGCCTGTCAAGGAAGAAGACTTTTCCCACCAAGAGAAGTTGGAGAAAGAAGGGACCAGAACTTCTTTCCCCTCTTCCCAGTGGGTGGCAGCACAGGTCTCTACGAGCTGGCCAGGTGCTCCACCTGGATGGTGCTGGTGGTGACAGTGAGGCAGATGTCCTTATGATGCTCCGCCGTCTTATAAGGGGTCAGGTCAAAGGAACACTGGGGTGGAGGGTTGGGGTTGCTGTCCCCGCCGCCCCCACCCTGGGGGGCTGCCCCAGGGGATTGGAAGTGTGGTGGCTGTGGCTGTTGCTGCTGCTGCTGCTGCTGCTGCGATGCCTGGGAGGCTTGGGCCTGGGCTTGAGCCTGGGCTTGGGCTTGGGCTTGGGCTTGGGCCTGGGCCTGGGCCTGGGCCTGAGCCTGGGCCTGGGCCTGGGCCTGGGCCACTGCTGCCGCTGCCGCCGCCGCCTGCACTTGTTGCTGGAGATCAGGAGGGTTGTGTTTCCGCATATGTTTCATAAGGTACGTTTCCTGAAGGAGATGGTGAAAAAGAGTTGAAGGATGAAAGAGAAGGAAAGAGGTTACTTATAACCAGCATCCTGGGCTCTTATTTTACTTTATAAATAGAGCCATAATTCAACAGAGACATTCTGGAGCCGTGGGCAAGTTCTCCCCGGAGCCTCTGCCAGTGCTCACTCTTGGGCAGGAAGGAGAGGGGAAACCTTCATGGTCACAGTAGGCATTCAACCTGCCTTGGGAAAAGTGGTCATTTCCCCAAAGATCTTTGAATGGAAGGACTTTGCCACCTTTTCCTGGAGTCTAATGGAAAACATCTAACTGAAATCTTTCTCCCCAAATTGCAAGTTATTTTGCCTTACGTTTAAGTAAAATTAAGAATTATTGCTTAGCAATCTTCCTCTACAGGCTTAAGGAATCAGACACCCCCAAAATTCCTTAGCTACAGATCTATTTAATTTCTCCTCTCTATTGATTTTGGTTATCTGGTGCTAGGGAGATTCCGTATAGTCAAGGCAGCACCTCTCCCTCTGGGAAAATGGGGTAGGGCGGACTGTGGTCCTCCTGGCCTGTGGGGAAACGAAGGGCGAGCACGAGCATGAGCACTCACCGACGTGTATGCCCGACTACAGATAGTGCAGGTGTACACCTTGGCGTGTTTCACCGTGTGCGTAGACAGGTGCACCTCGAGGGAGGCTGCGTCCGTGTACGCCCGATGACAATTGTGGCACTTGAAGGGTTTATCTTTGTTGTGCTGCCGTCTGTGGGACTGGGAAAATGAGGAAAAATCAGGATAAGGGCATCAGACTCATCTTTCCTGCCTCTTTGACCCTTAATGCCAGAGCACTGAGCTGGGTGTCAGCCTGCCAGCTTCTCTCTCCATCTGAAGGTAGTAGGAACTGCTTTCAATAAAACTTGAGGAGTTATAGGCTAAGGGAAGAGCTGTAGCTCCTGCGGCATATTCCAGGATCCTGAAAAGTGGGAAGGACGCTATGCTGGCCCCACTGGCCCATTGGTTCCCAAGGCAAAGCATGGGGGTGATGCCAGGGAATACCAAGACTTCTCTACAGAGCCTCCAAAGTCAAAACACTTTTCAAAATAATGGTAAGACCACATTTGCCTTTTCATTCTCCTTCTCTCATGACTGTACAGAGATTTTGTGATGTTTAATGGAGCAAAGACTGAGCATGGCAGGCAGGAGCATCTAGCCAGCTTCTGGTAGGCTAAACATTCAAAATGTGCAGCCGGGGCGCCAGAGTGGTGCAGTCAGTCAAGCATCCGATTCTTAATTTGGGCTCAGGTCATGATCTTAGGGTCGTGAGACTGACCCCACTTTGGGCTCAACACTCAATGTGGATTAGGATTAGGATTCTCTCTCTGCCCCTCCCTGACTCCGCTTATGCACACACACACACACACACTCAAAAATATTTTTTGGGGTATACATGTCTGAAAAGATGTTATATATGTTAACTTGCAATGGGTTTGTTATTTTTAAATGAATTACTAAATATTTTTTCAAGTTTTTCAGTTTCACATTCTCTGTGTAGACAAGTATTACTTACATCGACAAAAGCTCTTTGGGTTTCCCAACAATTATTAAGAGTGTAACGGGGTCCTGAAAACGTCTGAGAACCACTGCACTACTCAAATGGCGCCGTGACCCAAGTCTTAAGACGCAAGACCCTGTGTGGAGGGTGGAACATTTACCTGCAGATTGGACAGCTGTGTGAAGGCTTTCTCACAGCCCGGATGTGCACATTTGTATGGTCTGTCACCGGTGTGGATTCTGTATGGGATGAGAAAAGGAGACAGGAAAAGCATGTCAGCAAGGCCACTCAGGGATTGGTTCCTTAAGCGACCTCCTCAAGGCCACTCCTGTCCTCCTCTGGGAGTACAGGCTGGGTTTCCGGGAGGTCCCAGCCTCAGCTCCTCTCTCACACTGATCCTGCCACAGTGCCTGATCTCTGCTCACTGCCTCCGTCACTCAGCTCAAGCTCCTCTGCTGGGGGAGGAGGGACCGGTGGCTTGGCAGCCAAGAGACAGGCAGTCCTTAATTTGGCATATAGGTCAGCTCCTATAGTAGCTGTCCCTGATGAATGTTCAGAAACATAAGGTAAACACACTGGTAGGGAAAAAGAAACATAGAACACTTCTTCCTCGGCCCCCACCATACAACCAAAACCTATTTCCTCAGCCTTGAACACCGCTCCCAGAAAAAGCTTTGGTATCAAAGAAAAGCAGAGAGTTATGCTAATTATGGAGAGTAGCAGTGATATTAATACACATGGCAACTCCTTAGGGCTTTTCCCAGTCTGGCCCCCTAAGGGCAGGAAATGCCTAGTTTAGTACCAATGTGACCTCTTTCCCAAACATTACTGGCCCCTCCACTGAGATGAGCCAAGGACTTGAGGGTCTGTGGACACCTGCTCCTCATCAGGGACTTCAGAGCCAGCTTTGTAACCACGTGCTTTTCTGGACCTCTGAATAAAATCTTGGAAACGTAGCAGGCAGGTTTCTTTGTGAGGAAAGCCCAACTCCTCCTCTTCGCAATGCCAGATGGCCGAGCACTTTTGGGGGAGGGGTCACCGCATCCGGAAGCAGCCAGGTGAGAGGGCTCCTGACCAGGAACTCTGGACTCCATTTCAACTTGAGATCCGCCTAAAGGACATCATCAGCTCTCCCGGTTGGCAGGTTCACTTCTTCCAAGTCACTCCAGATTCATGGGACAAACAGTGGGCATCCTTATGAAGTATGAGCTTTTTCATTTTGTTTGCTAGTTCTCTGTGACTCCGTTTCGGACAGGTTTTGTTTTGTTCTCTATTCCTGGCATCCTTGGAACCTTGCTGGTTGCTGTAGGCTCACGAGGCTTGTACCCAGCTAAAGTCCGATTATGTCTCCCGTTCATAATTGGTGCCCTAAGGGCTAGTGGTATGGTCTTCTCCAATCACATGCCCTTGCTTTGGCACCAACGAGAAAATCTTGCAAGATGTGCGTACTGGTGTTTGGAGCAAGAGAAATGAAGGCAGAAGCTGTCTCTGCCCCGGATGAGTCTCTTTCTCCCATGGGTCAGGGAATGTCACAGTCACTGCATCTTCCCCACGCTGCTTGTGCCCCAGAAAGGTTCTGAGCGTCCGCTTGTGCCTCCAGGGTTGTGGCTTCTTCTTCTCCCAGACGCCAGTCGTATTCTCCTCCAGCCAGGTCTCTCCCCCGCCCCCCGCATGCGGGTTGTTGTGTGTGTCCGGGGCGGGGGGTGGGGAGGGCATGCCAGCGGGGCGGGGGCAGTAGCCCGCCACTCTCCCTTACCGTGTGTGCTGCTGGAGGTGGGAGAGCTGGCGGAAGGCCTTCTGGCAGTAGGAACAGTTGTAGGGCTTGGCCCCCGAGTGGATTCGGAGGTGCTGGGCCAGGTAGGAGGTGTTGGCGAAGGTCTTGGAGCAGTGCGGGCACTTGTGGGGCTTGATGGTCTCCGTGTGCATCTTGGAGTGGATCCTGCCGGAGAGGAGAGGAGAGGAGGGAAGGGGGGAGGAGGAAGCAGTTCGACACCATGGGCTCAGCTCTCTGCTGGGTGAAATGATGTTGCTTGACGGATGAGAGCACCCCCTCCTCCCTCCTCCCAAACACACTCCGGCCTGGAGAGGCTAATGACGAGGACACCCAGAGCTAGGTTGCTGCTGATCTTACGTCGGTGGCTAGAATGGCAGTGAGATGATGAAGAGCTGCGACCCCTGGCTCCTGGTCACCTTAACGATTTCAGGCTTGTCAACCCTCTGCTTCGTTCTAAGGTTATACACTCACCACAGATACCCTGCTTCCAAATAGTAATTTGAACAAAGACCAATAGCGCCTGCTCCCCATGGACCTGAAGTTGAATGCACACCTTGGCTCTGAACTGAAGCATATAGCATAAGCAGGGCCTGCTCTGCAGAAGATTTCCAAACACAGACACAGAGAGAAACCACAAAGACTGTTCCAGACTTGGGGACTGGAGACCACCATTGCCCAGGCCCCCACAAACTGCTAAAACACAGAGTTTATTTTTCAGAGACAGTAACGAGAGCCAACGGAGGCTCCCGAAGGGCCAAGTTGAAAGGGAAAAGAAACTGTGAGGACAGAAGAGTAGGCTCGACAACGCGGCCTCGGGGGTAGGGGTTCACAGCCAGGTGGCAGGGCAAAACCAAGAGCAGCCTTACCGGGTGTGCTGCTGGAGGTGGGAGAGCTGGCGGAAGGATTTCTCACAGAAGTTACAACTGTAGGGCTTGGCCCCTGAGTGTATACGGATGTGCTGGGCCAGGTAGGAGCTGTTGGCGAAGGTCTTGGAGCAGTGCGGGCACTTGTGGGGCTTGGTCTCGGTGTGTGACTTGGAGTGGATCTGCATCTCCGACTTTGAGTAGAATGTCAGTGAGCACATCCGGCACCTGGGCCAAGCGAGGGCAGTGGTTAGAACTGTCCCACCAGCAGCGCGTTGCACCCTCCCTCCACTTCCAACAGAAGCCAGCCTATCTGCTCTTTTACCGCAACTGCGCTCAAAGGCCCCTGAGGAGGAGGATCTGCTCTACTTATCTTGGCAGTCTATGCTTCTAATACAGACCCACGTGATAAAATATTCCGTAAATATTCAAAATGATCTGACTCCCTAAGTATGTAGAGAAACAAAAATTCAACCAGAAAAGACAGGTAAACCTTATTATTGGCTCTAGGCGAATGTGGATTTCATTGGGCCAGGGGTATCGACTAACTTGTTTTCCTTCTGCCTATAACTTGATTTCGGACTTTGAAAGGGCTCCCTGCCCCAACTTCTCGTGCACAAAGTTCATCCCTTCTCAAGTATTTCTCAAGTTCCCGAGGGGCTGATGAAGACAAACTGACTGTACTGCCCAGAAGGACTTCTCTCCTGTCTCCTCACATAATTGCCTTCTCTCAGATTCTCTCCTACTTCCTTTTAGCCAGTGACTCCTAGAAGGATGGGAGTGGAGAGGGATCAGAATTATCTAGAGGGGCTTTTCCAAACCATCTATGTCTAGCCCCCACCTTCGATCCGGTGTTCTACCGGCCACCTCCACCCGTGAGCCCCTGGGCAATCAAGTGAGAACCACTTTTGCAAAGAGCCAAGGAGTGAGCTGTCTCCCCCTCAAATATTTAGGAGGAAAAGATCTGTGAAACACTGAGCTTCCCTGCTAACCCTTTCCTCTTCCCTAGCACATGGAGCCGGAGCCAGCACTCTGGGCAGACATGAGCGAATAGCTGATAGACTTTCACCCATCACCTGAGTGGGTAATCCTTCCTGTTCTGATGTTGCCCAACCGTATCAAATAAGGAGCCTCTGAGCAAGATAAGCCACACCCGCTCAGACTTTATCGAATAGGAGTTATCTGTGAGCTGGAATGCTCTCATTCCTCAAAACCCTGCAGTGCACAGCACGAGCTGGTAGAGAGGGCAGCACCTGGAAGCCAAGCAAGTGGGGAAAAAGTCCCCTCTGCTCTGGTTCCTCCCCAACTTCTTTCTATCATCTGGCCTCAGGATGGTGTGGGGAGAGGACTTCTGCTTTCTTCTGATCCCAGGAGAATTTTTAGAGAATAAATAAGATCAAGACTAAAAAGAACTCTGCGCTCCTCAAAGGAAAAAATGTGACATTATTTGGGGGTATTATTATTGTTTCTACTAATTATGATTCATGTTTCTACTAAAATTCCAATCATTAAGGTCAATTTCTGTTTCTCCAGGCACCTGAAAACTCTGAAGGAAATCGGATTCCCAGTTCGCCAATCCCTGGCCGCTGTCTGGCATGGCCAAATGTTATATGGGAGGCGCAGAGGTTCTGTTTATAGCTAGTACAGGCCCAAGGACACAGCCAATGGAAGCCTGGACACTTGGGCTCTAATCAGGGTTCAGTTACAGGCTTGCTTATCAATCTAGACCTCAATTTTCTGGTCTGTAAAATGGAGAGATAAACAGCTGCCCCTAGTAGGGCCAGCAAACCCCCAGGCCAGTCAATGGTAAGCCAAGAGTGTTCTTGAATAAAACTGCGCTAATGTTAACAGTACCAGTGCTGATGGATGACCTCATACCACTATGCGTTCCACTGAGGTTGGAAACTGGACACCTTGTCACTTGGTGGGGGGGAGGTACTAACGTTACAACATAATTTCCCTTGGTTGCTACAATTTCTAGGACAGGTGGAACCACATTCATTTTTAACTTAAACAAAAGCTCATAGTTTGTGTGTGAGTGTTGAACACACAGCTGCACCCTTAGTATGAAATTAACTACAAGAGAGAAAATAACCCTTTTTATCCAAGTTTTCAACTAGAGAGGAGTCTACAAAACTTAAATCCATGGACAATGGACTGGCAACAAAATAAAGGAGTCTCAAATGAGGATCATAATAATGATAATAATAGTTGCCATTTGTTGTGCCGGTATTACCAGAGCCCCAGTACCAGTTACAGGCACTTGAGACACATTGTTTCCACTCCTCACAACAACCTGGCAAGTATTAACCCTGTTTTACAGAACAGAACGAGAAGGCTCAGGGAGGTTAAGTAATTTGCCAAAGGGCAAACAGTTATTCACTACACAAAGCTATGATTCTAACCTATTCTGAGATGCCTCACACTAGAAGTACTCAAGGACAGGCAGACTATCATCTGTCAGGAATGCTCAGAAGACTAAAACTACAGGGCCGAGGGTGGTGTAGGTGACCATTAACAGATTTCTAACTCTGAAATCCTATGAAGCCAGATAAAAGAGCACAAGTCCTTTAATGCAAGGTGTTGGAGGTTGGAAAGCAATCTGATTTAGGAGCTCTGTAGCAGTGGGGAGTCAGCAGGAAACAGCAAAGCCAGCACCCCATTTCACTAGGCCAAAGGGCACCAGTCACATCCAACACAAGAATTGGGCCCCTTTGGGGGCACGTAATACAATGACCCTGACAATGACAGTAATAACTTCAAATCACCCCAATTTTCCCCCTAAGATATTTTAAACCAATTTCAGATACTCAAAACATTTCCACATGATAAATGGGAGCCATGACTGCTCTTCCCATTTTACAAGATGGGAACCAAGAGCTAGAAAGAAGGTGACTTGTCCAGACTAACAGAACCAAAGTCCAACAATACCCAGTAAAACGCCACTGACCACAGGAATGGATGTGGTTGACCCACACATGCACGGAGAAAGGGATTGTGTATGTGTGTGTGCGTGAGATTAAAAAGCCTCCTTGGGAACTCCAGAGTTCTGAGTTTCTGAAGAAATTCCATTTACCTAGAATATAATTAGGCGCCCTTAATTTCAGAGTTCTCCTTAGTCACCTGGGTGTGGGGCCAGTCAAGAATTTCAAAAACACTGAGGGTGTAGAAAATGCTACCAGGGCTTCCTTCCAATTGTATATTCACATTCCTTCCCATAGTTTGGGAAGTCCAGAGTTAGCTTTAATGAGGGCCCAAAAAATAAACAAGCAAAAGCAAAAACAAAAATAAAGAGAAACCTCTGGCAGAATGAGGGGATCCTAATCCTTGTGCAAAGCTCCAAAGGGTCAGAGACCTAGCCCATTATTCTCACAACAACACATTTTCTAGAGGTGTATCTCCATGTCACAATGACCTCACTTTGAGCAAATACATAAAAATCCAGATTTCTACAAAATAAAAGGGACTTCCACTAAATGAAATGATATATAAAAGATGCTTTTAAATGAATCAAACTTGTCAGGTACCTTTATAAAATGATATGATGTAAACATTTCCAGGAACACTTTTATTATATAAAGTGGGATACACCTGTAATAATAAAGCTGCAGTGAACTTTCAGATTAGGAGCTGGAATTCTGCAGTGCTCAGTACTTTCTGCATAGCAACACTCCCCTCACTTTCACTTAAAAGAGGAATTTAAACACTCTGTAGTTGTGGCTACTCTCCACGGTAGAAGCGTACAACACAAACACAAATAAATGCTAAATGACAACTATTGCTTCTTTCTTTTGAAGTTCCCAACATTTCAAATCCTAGATGACATACACTCCCAACAAATGGGAAGCATAAACAGAACTCTCCCCATTTTGCAGATGAGGAAACTGAGGCCCAGAGAGGGGAAAAGGACTTGCCCAGGGTCACACAGCAAGTTCGTGGTGGAGCCGGGAACTGAATCCATGAGCCCAAGGCTCTGTCCATTTCCTGTGCCGCAGTTCCCTTCGCTCCTAAAATGGGAACAACATTGCCCATCTCGGTACACTAAGGACAGACCCAGTCTCCCAGCCATGCACATCTGCCCCTGTCTGCACCAAAGCTGTGACAGTGGTTATCCCACTCTGTAACCTGGGACCAGACTTCCCAAACCCACTAGGGCCCCTGACAGTTTTCAAGGGGATTAAAAGACATCCAACTTTCAAGGGGCAGGGAGTTTCCTTCTGAAATTCTTTTTGTATATCGCCACATGCAAATATAAGACTATTTGGCAATGGACAACTTAAAGGAAGTAGAGAAT
Organism: Neogale vison; assembly: GCF_020171115.1. Lineage (NCBI taxonomy): Eukaryota > Metazoa > Chordata > Mammalia > Carnivora > Mustelidae > Neogale > Neogale vison. The sequence goes on along the minus strand of NC_058102.1, from coordinate 101,827,442 downwards.
CCAAATGACTTTCATGAATTAGAAAGTGAGCAAACAGGCATTTTATAAGCATATAGTCTGGGATGGGGGGTGGCGGGAGAGAAGGGTGATATCCTGTTCCTCCCATCTTTTTATACAGATCCCTCCCATCATCCCAACCATGCAGGGTCAGGCAGTCTCAGAGCTCAGATATGGCCCAAGAACCAGCGGATGGCACGCAGGTTAAGGTTAGGGGCTTATCAGAACAGTTTCTTAGAAAAACAGGAATGGTAAGTGTAGAAAGCACAAAGGAGCTGGAGACGGAGTCTGAAACCCAGTCTAAAGCCTTATCATAAGGAAGAAACTCCGTTAGGTCATTCAAAAATTAGTCAATGCTGACAACCCCAAAAAGGAAGGCGTATAGTGGGTCTGCGTCCTGGGGAAGAGTCACTAGAAAAGTGCTAGTTGGAAGCTCTACGTTCCTGCCCCACAAGAGAACACCTGACATGCAAGTGGATCTGAGGTGGAAAGCTGTCCGCGTGGAGCCCGATTAGGGGCAAGACACGAAGGGGTAGGTAAGCTGAGACAGGGATCCTCACCCCTTGCTGCCCTGGCTCTGATCCTTACCTATAGGTCTTGCCGTCTTTCTGATGGTCGTCATCATCCTCAGGGGAGAGGACATAAGGGTCATTCATCTCAGGCAGCCCTGATTCCAGCATCCGCTTCTTCTTCCGGCCCCGAGGGGGCTTAGGAGCCACGCTGCCACCTCCACCACCACCTCCACCTCCTTCCTCTGTTAGGGTTGATGCTACCTTCTTGGAGAGGTCAGGGACCACCTGCAGGGCTTGTGAGCCAGGGGGAAGAGCTGAGACAATCATGGGAGCCGAAATGGGGAAGGTCTGAGCTGATGAGGCTGTGGTCACAAGGGAGCCTGAGGGGGACGTGATTACCAAACCAGGACCTAGGATTGGGAGAAAAAGGAGATGGTGTCATGTTGTCCAGTCCTGATCCTATTTACTTTCCCCCAGATCATTGTCTAACCAACCCCTCACCACCACCCCCCAGCCCGGAGTATATAGGAAACCCCAAACCCTGTAGAAAAATAATGGTCTCCTAACCCCTGTCCCCACCCCACCCCCGGTAACAGTGAGATTTACCCCTTGATTGACTCCCTTCTCTTCTCCACCTCTGAGAACAGGAGACTCCTTGATTCAGAGAAGGAAAGAATGTCACCTCCTCAAAGGCAGGGACCGCATCTTCTACTTCTTTGTATCCCCCACAATGCCTAGCGCATTGCTAGGCACACAGTAGGCACTTAATAAAAATGTGATTGAGTAATCAAACACATATCCCACTCCCCATGTCCTTGGAGCCCTCCAGCCTGGGGTACTGATCATGAAAGATCAACACCTCAGATTGGAGAAGAGCAGAGTGGCTCACCAGCAGTCATCAGTCCTGTAGACGGCACAGGGACCACGGTGATATTCTGGGTAACGGATGCCTGGCTATGTGGGGTCAGCTGGTCTGACTTGGACTCTGTGTCCATATTGATGCCTGAGGGCAGGGACACTGAGGCAGGCACTGTCAGCAGGGTGGGGTAGTGGGGTGGAGCCAGCCCACAGCCCTTCTCTGGCAGCAGCTGATCCTTCATCTTGTTGATGAACATCGTGTTCTCAATCTAAAACAAAAGGAAAGGGGAGGCGAGTGGGGAGGCAAGCGGCCGCCTCTGAAAGAGCCTGATTTGGTCTGCTCCCTAAGCACTTTGCATGGTCTGTCCTCCTGGGAGAGCAAGAAGTACAGTATCTTTGTGCTTCCAGAGAGAAGCCAGGACAGAAATGCTGTGATTCTTAGTGGCGAGGGACCTGGTGAAACAGCACGTGATTTATCTTGCTTCAGTCTCCACAATGATAGAACCTATGCTCAGAGTTGAACAAAGAAGGCGAAAGAGAAGGAGCAAAAGGGGCCCCTGGGTGGCTCAGTGGGTTAAAGCCTCTGCCTTCGGCTTGGGTCATGATCCCAGGGTTCTGGGATCGAGCCCCACATTGGGCTCTGTGCTCGGCAGGGAGCCTGCTTCCTTCTCTCTCTCTGCCTGCCTCTCTCCCTACCTGCGATCTCTATCTGTCAAATAAATAAATAAAAATCTTTAAAAAAAAAAAAAAAAGAGAAGGAGCAAGAACCAAACACCACCTACCTGTCCTGAGACTGTGGGGATAGAAGGCCAGAAGTACGGGTTAGAATTGAAGTGAGATTCTTCCATTCTACCTGAAGAGAGAAAGAGAGACCACGTCACACTCTCACGACTAACCCAAAGAAATGTAGTAATGAGAAGGGCAGTTGGGGAATTCCTGGCCTCTTCTTTGGCACCTGACCACAGGGCTGCAAATTTACAGTGAAGATCTCAGGATCTACCATATTCATCCTGGAGAACCACTCAGCATGAAATCGAACAGAGCCTATCCTACTTCAGATGCCCGTGAAAGAACTTAATACACGTCTCACTTACCCACAGAATGTCTCCCATAAACCAAAGAAATAGACTTGGCTGTACTTTCCTTTGGTGACAAAAAGAGAAACTCAAGTTTCACTGACCAACTTAGAAACAGCCAGGGTACCTATTCCTGTTCCTCTTTTCCTTTATCCCACAGATCCGTCTCCCTTGAAATAAAACATCTTAAGATTTCCAACTGACACATTTGTAGTTCTGTGCAGCTTGAAAAGGTTTTAGGCCAGAACACAAAATGCTCGAGGGAACTGAAGAGTGAAACTGGCAGGAATCCCAATCAGTACCAGATGATACCTGGGGACCATGTCCCAACAATCCCACCAAGGTCTCTGTAGCCCTGCACTGGGTGCCATACATGCTGAATGGAGCAGTGAAAACCTGGAATTACCACTCTAAAAGAGGCTAACCCTCTTTCTGGGTGGCACAGAGGGTTAAGCCTCTGCCTTCGGCTCAGGTCGTGATCCCAGGGTCCTAGGAGCGAGCCCCACATCTGGCTCTCTGCTCAACAGGGAGCCTGCTTCTCTCTCTCTCTCTGCCTGCTTCTCTGCCTACTTGTGATCTCTCTCTCTGTCAAATAAATAAATAAAATCTTAAAAAAAAAAAAAAAAAAAGGTTTTGAGCACTAGGAGTAGCAGCAGCACCCCAGATTTCTACTTACAGGATTCAGAAAAGGGACCACAGTGGGCCAGAATACGTAACACAGTACTAGACGCCTGCCTTGTGATTCTCAAACACGATGCTTCTGAGAGTTCAAGTTCTTCTCTGTATGTGGATGATAAATGAGCTAGCTTAAAGCTTTGGGAGGGAGGAATAAGCAAAAAGAGTAATCCCTCAGAATCATGTTGCAAGTCACAGATGGATACGGAATCTAGGCATCCCACCATTTCCCCATTCCGATCACTTCTCCTAGCAAGGTAGTATGTTAATGGCAATTATTCAAGAGTAATTTCCCCAAATCCTGGACCCAGGAAGATCCAGTCCAGCAGAAGGTAGGTGAAGAGGGAGTATGAGACTGCTGGAATGGGGAAATGACCAACAGCTGGAAATAAAACATTAACATCATGCTGCTAGTCTGAACCAGAAGCAATGTAGATTCAGATGGGCGGGGAGGGGGGAAGGACCTGTGACTTCCAGCCATGAGTGGCTGGAGGATGTGCTGGAGGCAGATACCAGAACCACTAAGTACTAGAGGGTACGCTGGGCACAGAAACCAGGTTTGAGGTAGATTAAGGAAACTAGGAAAATCTGTAACAAAGAAGGAGAAACAGAAGTGACATCACTCTAGATGTAACCCTGTTCCTTCTCCAGAAATCTTACCACTTTTTCTGCTCTATTAAACAGCATTCTCAATTTTCACAAAACCTATAAAGGGAAGCAGAACTGAATTGCAGCCTACTCTTTCCTAAAAAGTAGCAGAGAAGAGAGGACTGCACCAAATCTGTGAATACAACTTTACACAAATAAGGCTCAGTATTAAGTGATCCCAGAATCAATCACAGGCACGTCCTACCCCCCAACTTATAAAATATATCAGAACAGGGGTTCCTGGATGGCCCAGTGTGTTAAATTCTCTGCCTCAGGTCTTGATCTCAGGATCCTGGGATCGAGCCCCACATCAGGCTCTCTGATCAGCAGGGAGCCTGCTTCCCCTCCCACTGCCTGCCTCTCTGCCTACTTGTGATCTCTGTCAGTCAAATAAATAAATAAAATTAAAAAAAAAAAAAAGTTTAAAAAAAAAATACATCAGAACAATCTCCAACACAGGTGCCAACCTTTTCCTTCCAGCACAGCACTAACTTTACAAAGGGGCCTCGGATCCTTCTTAGGCAACAGAAATCAAGAAATGATCAGATCAGTTTAAGGCGATCCAATCTTGCCAAGCCCTTTGGGAAGCAGGGGTCACATCTTGGATCTCCCCACGGTCTTGAACACAGAACTCCTCACCCAGTATGCAAGTCCACATTTAATGGACTGATTGACAGTGGACTCTATACATACAGATTTTGAAAACAATACTAGGGGCTTAAATCAAAACTCACAACCCCATCTGTCTAAACTTCTAGCTGAGAGAAACGACACATACAAGAGTAGTGGCATATGATGGCAATGAAGTAGAGAATTAGGCTGGCCAGTAAAGAAAGGAGGGTCTAATTTATAATCTCCCCCGAAGGAAGTAAACACGTTAGGGATGTGAAAATTTAGGAGGGAGGAACTGAAAGCCTGAAAATAAGACTATCTTCAAATAGGGTTCTGAGGCATAAGGCCCCTCCCTGCCAATAAAGATTAGATCCATTCATACTGGCCAACTAGTGGCTCAGGTGAAGCACTTTATGAAAGAAACAGCCCCTGTGGGTTCTTTACCAAGGGGGCACACAAAGTGATGTGGCAGGGGGTGGCTGGGTGGCTCAGTGGGTTGGGCCTCTCCCTTCAGCTCATGTCACGATCTCAGGGTCCTGGGATGGAGCCCTGCATTGGGCTCTCTGCTGAGCAGGGAGCCTGCTTCCCCCTCTCTCTGCCTACTTGTGATCTCTCTCTGTCAAGTAAACAAATAAAATCTTTAAAAAACAAAACTAAACAAAAAAACCTAAGTGATGTGGCAGACAGGACCATGTCACCACTATCATCACCATGAACATCTACTAAGTGCTCATTGTGTTCAGGAACTGTTCTAAGTCGTTCCAAGTACTTCACAACGATTGCATCATTTAATCCCCACAGCAACTCGTTGCAGTAGGCAGTGGGATGCCCACGTTTCAAACGAGGAAAGTGGAGTCACAGAGTCAAACAGTAAATATTAGGGCGGGGATCTGAATGCAGATACCAAAGGGCAAGTTAAGAATGGGGGTTCTAGAAGAGACCCAAACCCTACAACTAAAGTACATACTCTCTGACACTGTGACTTGATGCACCAATTAAAACAGCTAAAAATGCAGTTAAAGAGGATGTTCTCTGTCCACAACCTGGGAGACCTCACTTGGCCACCAAGGTCATTGATTTTAGAATGACAGAATCTGAGTAAAAACACCAGACCATCCAAAGGGATGAATCTGAATAAAAGCCCTCTCCACCTCCCTGGATACCTAGGCTATCACTCTGCTTTGGACCTTAACAGAACAAAGTGGGAGACAAGAACCACAGCTGGTCCCAGGACACAATGATAAATGTGACTCATGGGCTGCCGATGAATATGTCTGCCCCAAAGAAGGGGGTACACCCAACTAGGAGCAATGTTTGCCTGCAAAATGACACCTCTATGCTACACTACTGTTCTGAAAAGGCTGACTTCTATCCCTGTATCCCTGAAAGGAGATCAAATGGAGAGCCAAGAAGAAGGCTCTTGGGGCGCCTGGGTGGTTCAGTGGGTTAAAGCCTCTCCCTTTGGCTTGGTCATGATCCCACGGCCCTGGGATCAAGCCCCACATGGGGCTCTCTGCTCAGCGGGAAGCCTGCTTCTCCCTCTCTCTCTGCCTGCCTCTCTGCCTACTTGTGATCTGTCAAATAAATAAAATCTTAAAAAAAAAGAAGAAGAAGAAGAAGGAGGAGGAAGGCTTTTGCCAGAATATAATGTAAATGGTGCCCCCCTGCAGTTGTGTAACAGGGTGCTCCTGGTGCCAGATCACTCGAGACCTTTTTACTGTCCATTAACCTCTTAACTTTCTATGTTTCATGGAACAATTCTCCTTCCCAAATCATCCCAACATTCAAGCAGGCATATACCAACAGTCTTAAAACCTGGAGAAGCCCAATGATATTATGGGGAAACCCCATCTCCACAGAGTGCCAGTTCTGATGGTTATGCCAATATATCAACGATAATAAAAAGAACTGATTTATCCTAGATTGTGAAGGAAGTAGAAGGCTTTTGTTACAGACCCAAAGAGCAGGAAAGAAAGAAAAACAGTAAGTAGAGGGGCGCCTGGGTGGCTCAGTGGGTTAAGCCGCTGCCTTCGGCTCAGGTCATGATCTCAGGGTCCTGGGATCGAGTCCCGCATCGGGCTCTCTGCTCAGCAGGGAGCCTGCTTCCTCCTCTCTCTCTCTGCCTGCCTCTCTGCCTACTTGTGATCTGTCTCTGTCAGATGGATAAATAAAATCTTTAAAAAAATAAAATAAAATAAAAATAAAATTAAAAAAAAAAAAACAGTAAGTAGAAAGAATGTTGGCAGATTAAAAATCTGGGTTCTAATTTCAACTTTACTACTGCAGCATACCCCAAGCATTCTGTTAATAAAAATGAAGGTTTATAGTTGAACAGTATTTTTCTTTCAAGAGGGTCAAAGAACTATGCATTTCTTTTCCAATCTCAAAAGAAATCTTGGAAGTACTGAGGAGGTGAAGAAAAAAGACAATTATTAAGTAACACCCACAAAACATTTAGTAAGACCTAAACTCTTACACCAGGGCTTTGTCCGTCAGTCCATCCTTCCCCAGCGTGACCAGCCATCCAGGAACAAAGATGCCGCCACCTGCAGCATGTGGTTTTGGTAGACATAGCAAAAGGCCATAGTCTTTTTCCCCGCACTTACTATGTTTTAAAAAAATTGCTGCTTGCTTTTCAAATAAACTCCTATTTTTCTTCAGGAAAGCAATATTCCCTTAACACAAGTCTTGAGAAAATCACCGAAGACTCTGAGGCAACCAAGTGTAGTAGCTGGAAAATGAACCTAGAAATCAAGACTTCTGGAATCTAATTCTAGGTCCCACTTCAGTGGTTGACTCTGAATAATTTACTATTCTACTAAGTTTCTATTTGGGTAGAGGATGGAGGAGAATAAACCCCTTAAAACAAATTCATAAGGCATATGGTGATGGGAGGCAGCTCAAAAAAGAAAAAGAAATAAAATGCTTCAAGTGCTCCCAAAAGGAAGAGAGTTAGGGAAATACTTCCATGTGCCAAGGACTACTAGTGACAATTACTGACAATTACATAAAGACCACATAATTACAAAGGCACTACCCAAGAGTATCAGGTCTATAGCCTCCAGCTCAGTAATCATCAACTAGAAGCACTAACAATAGAGATGCAAAGAACAATCAACTCAACTCACCTACAGAAAGAACTTGAACCAAGGGACCTCAGACGCTCTATGGAGAAAAACTGCTCCAAAATGCACAATTGCAGAAATGCTGTAATATTAGCTAAAGAACTTGAAATGAAGAAACACAGAGAGCTATTTTTTTCTCAGTAAGGAAACAAAATCTTTTTCCTCAGGTTCTAAGGGCACTCAGCAAGGGCCATCTTGATAGAATTTGGGGCCTTCCTACCATCTGTGAATTATTCCAAGTACAAAATAACCCAGAAGAGGTTTATCCCAATTCTCCTGGGAAAGACCATCACACCATGCCCAAACACACCAAGAAGACCACTATGACCACAAAGTTGGCAATCCGAGCCAGCAACTTCTACCCTGGGTACCGCTGGACCATGGTACTCAGTACTCTGTGGGAAGAAGAGCACAGCCTGTCCTGTCTATTTCACTACAAATGATGATCTGGGAAATATGAGGGGGAAAAAAAAAGTGGGCAGGGAAAAGGGGGGTGGGGCAGTTGAAGAGGAAATATGCACTTAATATTTAATTATCAACTTGGCCCAGAAACCTATGGGGAATAAATTTTATAAACCAGACTGGAATTAGTCCTCAGAAGAGATCGCTAGGATTATAAGCTGTGAACTCAAATTCTTTTGGGTCTCACACTGTCATTTCAGACTAAAACTCTACCACTATCAAACCTTGTATTCTAAATTCTTCCACCAAGTTCTGAGGTTCACTCCATACAACTTTATCTACCCATGAACGAGGGTTTTTTTTTTTCCCTGAAAACTTAACTTTGACAACCAAACTGAAATAAACCTGTGTCACAGATTCTAATCACTCAACAAGACCACTTGAAGCACCCCTCTGTGACATTAATATGAACCCCACTCTAAACTCAGCTCTGCTTGTTCCAAACACAGAAAAACAATTCCACAAGCTATACCACAAGGACTATATGGTGACTGGGGCTCATTTGTCCCTGAAGCAGAATAAATTTCTCCTTTGGACATAATGCAGCCCTACTTGGTGATTTCACTCAGACATTTCACAGATCATTTCTGAATACTGGTGGGAACAGAAAGTGATGGGGTAAAGTGCTAACTTTTTACACAAAAACTTCCTGGGCATCTTCAAGAGATAATTTTTCTCTCACATCAAACACAAGTACCACAATTGCTATTACTAGAAGAATTCTGTCACACTGTCCCCAAAAGCCCATTTAATTATGACCCCTTCTCCCCCCAAACCAGAAAAGCCATTAACCCAAGATTGTCTTACCCTCTCTCTCTCTTCCTCCTGTCGTCTTATTCCTTCTCCTTTCCAGGGCTCCTGAACTTTCTGTAAACAAATTGTCTGGGTTACTGGGGCCAGTAAGGGTACAGCCACCAGAGGACCTGCAGAGAACCTCGGGAATTCTTTGACATTCAGCAGTCAGTCTGGAAGGAAGGCAGACCCCCCAAATCCAAAGATGCAATGGTATAATAAGGAGAGTAGTGCCACCCACTATGCAGATAGGAGGGAAATAAATTCAATTCCCAGGAACTAAGATGAACTCTATCACCAGTGCTTGGGTTCCACTCCTGGGCTCAGACACTGGCTCTTCTTCGTTCCCCAGGGCCACAGGTAAGCAAGGGTCATAAAACAGAGGAGTTGGAGACAGAGATGGACCCCTGCCCCCAGAGGATTGGCTCAGAAGACAAAACTGAAGACTAGGGGGATGCACAAGCCCTTGTGTCAGGCACAGTGCCAGTTCAGGCCCAGCCACTTCCTCTGGCCTCCCCCCCACTTCTTCGAGGACTTCGCCCCTGCCTACCCAAGGCCTTGCGCCAAGAAGTACCTCCCTCAGCCTGCACGGGGGTCTATCTATTGGACACCTCAGCTGTCCCCAGAAAACCTTCGCTCCCCTGAGACAGCCCCTGGGAGCCTTCTCCTGGTGTCGCCCCCCACCCCTTCCTCAAAGACCCTTCTTTGGGACGTCCCTCCTTCCCCTCCAGGGAGCTGAACTCTGCCACCCACCAGACAGACACCCGCCCCCTAAGCCCCCCCATTCCTCCCCATCGCCCGCTCCTCCACAACCACTTCCGGTTCCGGGACGGACACACATACAGTCACACCGTGGACCCCCCCCTTCCACGCCCCCCCAAGGAAAAGGGGAGGGAGGAGCAGAGAGCTCGGCGCGCGCCGGCTGCAGCGGCGCGAGACTCACCCGGCGGCGACGGCTGCGGCGGTGCCAGAGCCTGAGCCAGAGCGCGGGAGGGGCGGCGTTTGCTGGGAAAGGAGGGAGCCGAGTGGGGCGGGAGGACCAGCAGGGGGCGAGGGGAGGGGGGAGAGCGCGAGGCGGAGCGCGCGGGCACGCACTTTCGGCGCGAGACAGACCCACACACTCACACGCACGGAATGCGCGCGAGACACCCGCAGGGCGGGGGCGCGAGGCAGTGGGTGGCCCCCTGCCTCCCTCCCTCCCCTAACACTCACCCGGAAGTGGTGCTGCAGCTCGTGCTCCCGAGAACCCCGATTCCTCCACGCCCCCTCCCTCCCTCCCTCCCCCCGACAGACTCAGAGTAGAGCTGCGGCGGAGAGAAGGCGGGAGCGCCGGAAACGAAAAGGGGGGAGGGAGGGAAATGGCAATGCAGGGGGGGCGGTAATGGGGAAAGGGGGGGGAATGCAAAGGTCGAGTCACTTCCGGGAGCGGCAGAGCATTTCCGGCGCTGCCAACGCTCCGGAATACTCCGGGCAGAAGTTACGACAGGTAGGGGCGGAAGTGGCTTCCGCCCAGGGACGTGCTTGAGCCCTTTGTGGATGTGACGCCACAACGGAAGCGAGGGCGGGTTCCGCTGAAGGCAGAAACCGAACCTTCAGAATTACGGTCCCGGGCTTCCGGAGGGGACTTCTGGGGAAGTGGGAGGGTGAAAACCGACAGGTTTATGAATTATACATCAGGTACGGGGCGGGAGTTGGGGGCGGGGGAAGGTAGGGATTTCTAAAAGACTATGGATTTCTTTTCCTTCCTTCAACGCGCAAGACTGATAGAGGAGGTTACCATTATTTTTTGCTATACTCTCAAGACTGTCTCAGTGCTTTGAATTGTGGGAAAGGATGAGGATGTGTCAGTCGTTTTCTGAGGTCCCTGCTTAGGCCCCCAAAGTAACCGATAACCTCTCCCGACCACACCTCTGTACTCTTGGCTTAGGGTCTCTGTGTTCTTGTTGCCCCATCCACATCTCTATCTCCTCACCCTGCTCTACTTTTAAATAGAGCACTTATCCCCCCCCTATACTGTATTGTTTGCTGTCCACCTCTTCCTGCTGGAATACCGGCTTCATGAGTGCAAGGGCTTCGATTCGTTCGCTGCCGTACCCTCAGAGCCTGGCATTTAGTGAGTGGTCAGTAAACGTTTGTCGCAGAAATGAACACGGCATGAACTCTTTGAGGAAGCCTTACAGGATTGCTCGAAAGCATAACGGTTCTGTTCTCTGAATTTCCACAGCGTTTAGTCTGTACCTTTTGTTGCTCTTTTAACTATTTCATATATCTGACTCTTCAGCAACATTGTAAGAAACGGTCTCGTACGTAGTATTCTAACCACTGCTTTTCTGAGTATATAGTAGATGCTGAATATATGCTGTTTGAGTGATGAATGCTGCCTGCACCCCGATCTGGCAAGAATCCCCTTGGACTGAGCTCTAATTTGGCTGAAGCAGAATTGAAGTCCTTCTTACTAACAGTTATTAGCCCCTTGCTGAGAAAGCAAAATAATGCAAATAAAAATAACTGTAATTTTCTCTTTAGGGATAATGAAAATAAGATTCTGAAGATTTAAGTAATTTTTTTTTCAAAATCACAACAAGGAAGTAACAAAGGACACCTAAAAATAAACATTTAAGTTAAAGGTTTAAATAGAAGATATGTATCCTAGGTTTGTAATTATAGTTTGTGTCCCTTTGAAAATGTCTACCGTCCTGATCACATTTTTGGGGCTGTTCACCCAGTCTGTGTTAACTGAGTAGCAACAGTTGGCAGTATAAGATCTTAAGGGCTTGGATGTGACCAGACCTAGTTGCTGCATGGGTTGGAAATTGCTAATTCCAGAAACATCGACTTTGGAGGCTGAGATAGGAAAGTGGGAGCAAATGGTAGTAATCACTCTAATTCCCAGTTCTCCTCTTCCGTCCTAGTTCTTTTCCTATTTTCATTAATGGTACTCCCTGAGCCTCAATGTCCCCAACTGTCAGCCCTGCTCCTGCCCTTGCTATAAGAAGCCAGTTTTTTAAGTGCTTTGAACTTCTTACAGAAGAGCTTTAGAGATAAATGTGGGGCGTAGGGGGAGGAGGGCTGTTAATTTTAGCCTGGGGTTTTCCAGCTGGCACACTGTTTCCATCTTGAATCACTTCCACACCCTGAGCTCTGCCTGGGAGATCCCTCCTCCTGGGGGCTTCCCCATTTCCTGGTTTGGTCTGAGCCATAATGGTAAGCCTTCCAGAAAAATGCTTAAAAGAAGACTGGCTGAGTCATTTGATGCAGCTTAGGAGGCAAAGAAAGCATAGTGATGAGAGATGCTGGTCCCAGTGGTGCTTGTGATGTGTGGCCTCCAAGAACCAAAAGGGTAGTATGGCCTTTGTTTGTGTTCTTGGTCTGTCACTAACCAGAGACTCTCTGCTCAACCACTTGCAACCTTCAAGGACCTCCTAAGGCCCCATAGGCTGTTTCAGTTTCATGAGAGATAAAGGTTAGGATCTGTTCCCCAGGACCTCCCAACTCTTCATGGTTATCCTGACAATGTGATCTAGTTTGGGACATTTCCTTTAGGACAAATGGGAAGACGAGGATGTCTCCTTTCTCCTCTGTCTCTCCCTGCCATCTGACTTTCCATGGGGAAGAAGGACATTTAGGGAGAAGGAACAGGTGAGGAGTTCGCAGTGTCTTGCTGGTGTATTTTAATTTATTTAAATTTAGAGAAACAGCAGGCTAATCAGGCAATAATTAATTCCCTCTTCATTAGGGGCCTTCATGCGTGCCTTTTGCATATGGATGAGCCTCGGGGTCACACTGTCCCTCAGAAGAACTACAGTTGCAGAGGGTGATAGAGCCCAGGCATGCTCTCCAGGCACTTGAGCTCCTTCCCCTTCTAAGCCAGTGCTCCTCCCCTCACAAAGACTACCTTACAAAGACTAGATTCCTGGGGCAGGGTGGGGGGGGCGGTAAGAGAAAGGTTAGTGAGGCTTCTTCTCCCATCCACCTCCAATCCCTACCTCACGGCCCCCCGCTGACCCATGTCCTCAGCACTTCCTGCACCCTCAGGTTCCATCCACCCTTCTCCCTCCTCCAGCTGCTCTGAGATCACTGAAGGCCCCACTGCGTTGACTCTGAGCCCTCCTCAGCAGATTGTTGGCTCTGCACCTCTGCTTTTAGTTGGCTCATCACTCCTTGCCCCTGCTCTGCCTTTTTACTCTGTAGCACTCTTTTTCTTATGGGGTCTGAGGCCCTAAAGGTACATACTGCTTTGGTCCTGAGAAATAGGCTCCCTTCTCCCCAACTCCCCATTGTGGGCTCTATGGATTCAGCCACTCTTCCTTAAGTGGACAGTAAAGCTCCCCAACACCTAAAACACATGCCTAACCAACCTATACCCTCCTGATGCTAGCTGCATAGATAAATACATAGAGGCATTCAGAGTCCGGGGTAGCCCAGACTTGCTCACTACAGTCTCCTCTCCTCCCCAGAGCTCCCCATTTCCAGGGAGCAAGTGGGGCACAGATGGGGGTGGGGGAGAAATGGGACCTGGGTGGTTACCATGGCAACAGAGCCTAGCAACAGCTGAGAGGCTGATGTGTGGGCTTTTGCAGGGCTGTCGCTAGAGCCAAACCCAGAATGGGGGGCTCAGAGGTGACTGATCCCAGCTGGGCAGTCTCTGTTCCCTCCTCCAAACATACCCCTTGATTCCACCCCCGCACCCTAGCAGCACCTCTCTCTCAGAGAGGGCAGAGTGGGGAAAGCTAGTGAGAGTTAACTACAGGGGTTCTAATGCTGCCCAGGTTTTGGGGGGCAGCTGTAGATGGGGGCAAGTTAGGGAGCAAGGCTGAAAATAAACCAAGCAGGGCAGACTCTTTCTTGTTTTTCTCTCCTCCTTTTACTCCTTACTCTCCATCTGTCTTAGCAGCTCTCTCCTCCTTTTCTTGCTTGCTTCATTGCCTATCCCTTTTCTCTGTCTCCTTCCTCATGGTCTTTCTGGACCTTCACTGGCAAGTAAGAAGCAAGCCACTCTTTTAGGTTTTCTTGCTCTGGCTGCTCCATTCAGTTTCTCCCTTTATTCTCTCCCAAGTTAAAGCCTGAGGTGCACCTGTGCCTCAGTCAGTTAAGTACCTGACTCTTGATTTTGGCTCAGGTCATGATCTCAGGGTCCTGAGATCAAGCCCCATGTCGGGCTCCCTGCAGGCTGGGAGCCTGCTTAAAATTCTCTTTCTCCCTCTCTCTCTCTGCTCCTACCCCCCCCCCAAGAAAAAGCCCAGGAACCCTAACTCCAGGTCAGAGCAGGCCAGGTCACACTAAGTCTTAAGGAGTTCCCTCCAACCCCCCATCCTTCTTTTCCTCCTTTCTTGGGTGCCCTTGCCTCCTCCTTCTCCTCCCTTCAGGGTTCATAAGCAGAACCAGGGGACTTTGGTATCTTGCAAAGGCTTTATTTGAAAATTTTGAAACTTACATCCCACAAGAATTCAAGATTATCACCACAAGAAGAAAGAGATAATACAAAAATATATATCACAGCATAGGAGCCAGGTAAGAGAGGAAGAAGGGAGGAAGGTGGAAAAATGGTGAGACATAGGGACAAATATGAGGGGAAGGGCGGTGGGGACAGGCAAAAGGAAGGAGAAATGGAAAAACCAAGGAGGGCAGGGAGGGAGAAGTGTGAGGGAGCCCAGGAAGGGGAGGGATAGATTGGGAGGCAGAGCTCCCCATGGCCTTGAACCAGCTGGCTCCAGTCCCTGGCAGCCCAGGTGGGGTTAGGGAGGCCCTCAGAGAGGCTGGGAAGTGCAGGACTGGCTCAGGGACTCTGAATTCCAGAGAGTGACCCACACACGGACAGCCAGGACAGACAAGACAAAAGGGACTTAGGAGGAAGGGAAGGGCAAATGGGAGCCCCTTTCTCGTGTAGTGCAGCAGGTGACTCCCCAAAACCCATCTCCCAGACAACAGAATTTAGCAGTTCAGTGGGGAGAAGTTTGGGGCCTCACTACCCCCATTCCCGTGGGGGAGCCCTCAGGGTAATGAGCACGCCCTTGGAGTGGGATGGGGGAGACAATGAAACAAATGACATGGAATGAAATGAGGCCATGACAGATGGGAGCGTGAGAAGCTCCCAGCTCACCTCCCACCCACCTCTGGGGCAGCATGCAGGGGCCACAGAAACGAGATCAATGGGTGTTCATGAGGGACAGCGTGAGCACAACACACAACACCACAACATGGGGCCAGGAAATGCGAGTGAGAGGTAACTGGAGAGTTGCCCACTGACCACTGAGTGACTGAGCTGAGCCTAGAATGTGGGAGGAAGAGAGAGTGAAGAGTGTGAAACAAACGGGGAATGGGAGGGGTTGGCAGGGGTGGGGTGAGTGGAGAGAGGGTGCAGAAGACTGGCTGTACAAGAGTGCAAGTATGTGCGATGGCCCGGGAGGGTGGAGGTGAGTGTGCAAGGCTTTCATGTGAGTGTGCAAGGGAGGGCTGGGGGACCAGAAGCCACAAATATGTGAGGCCCCCCACCTAAAGGAGGGTGAGCAGGTAGGATCGCCTATGGGGCCAGTGAGGGTTCCAGGGTGGTGTGCAAGGGCAGCAGCCAGGAGCCCCTATGGCCCCCTGCTCCCAAAGCTGCCCCACCCTCGTGGGATGGGGGCTGTGCCGGCCCCTTGGCCTCCTGCTTGGCGGCACCCCAACATTGGGGGGCATCACAGATTCACCAGGGGAATCCTGAGAGGAAGAGGGAAAGGGCATAGTCAGGAACCACTGGGTAGGCCAGAATTGAAGGGAAGTCCAAGGCAAAGAAAGGGACTCAAGGATAAGAGGGCAGAGTTGAGTTAAATGACAGTGTGAGAACAGGACAGAGATCCACAGAGAGCGGGAGAAGGAAGGGTACCCTAGAAAGGACCTGGTCCAGTCCTAGGGAGGGCCAGGGGCTGTGCAGGGTTGGGGGGGTAGGTCTACTTCCTCCCCACCCACCCTGGAGGGAACACCCCCAACCAAGGCTCCGGACCAAAGTTGCCTTACCTCCCAACCCTCCCAGCCTTTTGCCCCTGCCCTCACCGGTTCAACTGGAAGGCTGGAGCCCCCTTGGGCTGGGGCATCCCAGGCCGGGGTCCCCCTCGGGGCTCCTCATGGTCAGGGGTGGGGGTAGGCGAGTCCCCGAAGGCCCCCAGCACAGTGACCCCAGCTGGGGACAGGTCTGTCAGCGGCTGCTGGCTCTCTTCCTGCCTCAGGGCACCTTGCTGCCCAGAGGGCCTGCGCCGCTTCTGGCTTCGGTCCCAGCTGGTACACAGGAAGGAAAGAGGTTCTCTCACACATTTAAGAAGCTCCCATCCCGGGCCTGCAGTGCTGGCCACACCCAGCCTCCCTCAGACACCCCAACATCCTACAGGAGAGAAATTGGCCTCTTAACAGTTCCCTATATCACATATCTGAGACTGAGAGTCCATAAAGCTACTTTCCCTACCCCCCTAGGGGGCTCAGGGATGTAAACCATCCTCTGGACCTGGTCCAGACCTGCGGAATCGGTACCTCCTCCCCACCAACAAGGAGTCCCTTGAGACTGACCCTCCCCCATGCATACCCAGAAGAGCCATTTCTCTCCTCAGCAGGCGCCTGGAAGATTTAGTTCTAGTTCAAAATCAGCTAATGACCTGGACACCTGAGTCTAATGATTCTTGCAGTAAAGTGTGAAGGACTGAGTGACCCACTATTAAATGCATGCAAAGAAAACTCCAGACTTAATTCCTCCTCCCCAGACAGACCCAAGAAGGGCCTCTGCAGAATGGGTCAGTTTTCTCCATCTTGGAGGAAATGTCCAGGCCCCTAGTGCGCATGAATAATTCCCCTGCCTCTTCTATTATCCTTGTATTTCCCTGGGAAAAGGAATTTGTCTGATTTCTCACAGTCTCCCCCACCCAAATCCTTACCAACTTTTCCCAAGGGTTTTCTTGCTTAAATCTACCACTTCCTAGCCCACCTCCAGCAAAAATGCTGCCCTTGCTCCTGCCCTCCTGCCCCATCCGCCAGCACCCTCCTCCCCTCAGCTTACCAGAACTTGAAGATGATGCCAGTGGCCACAAGAACAATAATGATGGAGATGGTAATTGTGACATAGAGCTGGGGGTCCACACCTGATTGGGGTGGGGAGAAAGTTTTAGGGAGGCCAGAGGTGGTAGGAGCCAAGAGGGGGTGGGAGTGGGATTAGGCTGTGGGTTCAATAATCTTGCAGAGTGTTGCCATTCGAACCCACAGTGCCCAACTCTTTCTGCTTTCCTGAACTGCTCCCTTCCCCCACCTTCATTCTTAGCATCAGCTTTCCCAGAAGTTTTTAGTCCTTTTCCTCCACATTCCCAAATCTTCTGTATACATGTGGTGAGGAGGAAGCTCCAAGGTCAGAGAGAACCAGCCCCTCTCTCTGTATGGAAACTAGGGGATGGAAATGTCCATCTCTGCACCAGCCCCACCCCCAAACCACTGTCCCTAGCTTGGCATTCCTTGAGCAGAAATGTCACCCTGAAGGTTCCTTTCACTCCTGGTATTCTTCTGCATGGAATACTCCCGCTCCATTTTCAAGGTCCAGCTCCAATGTCAATTCTTAGGTGTCCTGATCCGCAGGCAAAGGTAATCTCTCCCTTCCTTCTTTTCCTAAAGACATTCTGTGTGTGCTCTATTAGAGCATTTGTTTCATTGACTCGTCCCCGAGTGTTTACACATCTGTCTTCGCTGGTGGACTTAAGTTCCTCCAAGGCTCAGAGCACATTTCATCTCTGCCCCTGTGCCCGCACAGTGCCTGACACATTTGTGGGAGGAGCTAACAGACAAGATCTCTGTTACTGCCCTTCGAGCCTCCCATCACCCTCTCTCCCACTCGCACTCACCTTCCCCGTGGGTCCCAAAAAGGAATGGCCGCAGGGTGGCAGGCGCTTCTCCAAGGATGAGCCCATCTCCATCACCCCGCATGGAGTCTGAGTTGGGGTGTGGGGTTGCCAGCCCATGGGGGGCTGCAAAACCATAGTCCAGGGGCAGAAATCCAGGATTTGCCGAGTTGGGGTCCCCCCCATCCTCTCGAGACACTGTAGGGCCCCATACAATGGCCCAGGGGTACTGGGATGAGGGTGGGCCCTCCTCAAAGCCAGACGGAGTGGCAGGGGGTGCCGTGCCTGGCAGGACCTGCCGACGTGATCTTGGGACCCGAGGGGATCGGCTTGGTGGGGGTGCCCGCTCCCACACGCACACATGGCGTGGGGCAGAGGGGCCTCCCCGGGCACAGGGGGGCCGGGCTGGGGCTGGTGGGGTTCGAGGGGAAGAGGAGGAACCTTGAGCAGGAGGTGGGAGGGGCAGCAACAGCAGTGGCCAAAGAGGGAGGAGGTGGGACAGCAGCAGTGCAGGCCTGCAAGAAGGGAGAGAGAAGGGGTGAGACACAAGCCCATCTTGGGCTTCTGTATGCGAAGCACCGTCTTATACCAGAGATCCCAGCTGTCTTCCTCCAGCTTTCTCTGGAAAAGCAGGTGGGCCTTGGGAAGACTGGCCCCATTTCCTCCCTTCCTAGGGTCTGGCCCTCAAGAAGGAAGGCCCAGGGCGGACCTAGGAGGGAAGGGGCCCAGACCCCAGGAGAAGTGGCCTCCAGGCTCCCTCTGCTATACCAAACTTACCACATCTTGGACTTCATGTCCGAGCTCTTCCTCGGCAGTGACCCAGATTTTCAGCCTTTACTGGGGGAGAGAAGGGGTCGTCACATCCCAACCCTGCCCTTAGCACTTCCCCATCTCCTTCAGCCACCAGTCCTACCTGGATCTATCCCCCTAGGCTGCCAGCTGCCACTTAGCATCCTTCTGGGGGGGGGGCATGGATCTCCCAGAGTGGTTCCTGTCTGGCCCCCAGCCCCTAGCTACTAATGCCCAGAGATCCTTGCAACTTCCCCACCTCGGGGTCTACTCTTACTTCTCTGGCTTCCTTCCTTCTCACTTCCTCTACCCACAGCTCTAAGCTCTTGTTGGAGCTTAATTTAGAGCCAAGAACCTTGTGATTCCTTGAGCACCTACCGCTAGGGAGGGAGTCTGACAGTGGGGGAGGGAAGAGGAAGTCAATCCGAGAGAGTGTGTGAGTGTGTGCGTGTGTGTGTGTGTGTGTGTGTGTGTGTGGTGAGCGCATAAGGGGAGCACTCCAGCCTGCCTCGCCGGCTTGGAGTCCCAAGCGTTTTTCTTCTGCTTGGGCCCCCGGGGAATCTACATCTTCAGGAGAAGGGAAATAACGGAGGGAAGGGTGGAAAGAAAGAAAAGCAGAGAAAGACAGAGGTAGGTGGGAGAGAAAGTACAGAGTATAATTTTTGCTCAGTGTTAAATCACCCAAATCCATAGGTGATCTCTGAAGGGAGGTGGAGCTGGGGAGAGGCCACCCCTCAAATGTAGCTCTCCTGGGCAAAGTCCTGGGAGAAGCTGGATAGTTGGGTTTTGAAAGAGGAAGGACATGTTCTCAGAGCTGGGGGCGGGTGACTCCAAGGGGGCCAGGTTCCCCAGAGTGAATGAGGATATGACACCTGGGTCCTCTGGATTCTGGGTCTAAACCTGCACACTAAGTGCTCTCAGAGAATAAAAGAATATGATGGGAAAGTCTGGGGAAGTGCAAGCAGAAGTGGGCAGTGGAGAAGGGTGATCGGTAATAAGCTGAGAGAGGGAGGGTTAGTTAGGAGTGAGGAGAGGAGGAAGGTGAAGTGGGCCCGGAGCATGGGAGGAGGGAGAGGAGTCAGCCTGAAGGGATGGACTGGGAAGGACTGGGAAGGGTGTGGGTGCGAAGATTGGAAGCTTGGAGGATGCTGAAGGGAGAATAAGCTAAGAGTGCAAGTGAGAGAGGGAAACAGGGAGGGCGAAGGGTTCGCAGGATCAAGGGAAGAAGGGGAAAGGGCAGGAGGACAGGACGGAAAGGTCTAGGCAGGACGGGAAGTGGAGAGAGTGTAAGGGGAAGAGAGAAAAGGGGTGGAAAAGACCAGGGACGCAGAGAAAGGAAATGGAAAAGGAGAGAACATCACACTGAGGACAAAATGAGAAGAGGTAGGGACGAGGGACTGAAAACGGAGCAGGAAAAATGGAGCAGTTGCTAAGTGTTTCTTCAAATGTAAAGGGATATGGAGCTCTGGAAAGATACAGGGATGGGAGCCTGGTGGGCTGAAGGGAGAGAGGGACGCGAAGGGAAGGAAGCTGGAGGGAGGGAACGAGGGAGGGAGGAAGGAGGTTAGAGCGAACCAGTGGAGCGGAGAAGGGCTCAAGGGGACATCTGTGGCCCGCTGACTCCAGGACTCACTCGCCTCTCTGCCTTGTGCATCCCCCCGCCCCAAAACCAATGTCAACCCCAGTCCCTGAGCCCCGCATCCCCTTTAGCCACCCCCTCCAGGAAGCCCGCAGTCCCCAGCCTGGCGCGCCACCCCCACCCTCTCCTCGCTTCTCACCGACCTGTTGTGCGCAGGAGATGAGCTGGGGGTGGGGCGGGAGCTTTAGGGTGGGGGAACCGGCTCCCATCCCCAGCGCTGCCCCGGGCCCACCGCTCCCACGGGCCCGCGCTCCCCGGACAGGCTGGAAAGCGGCGGGAGTAGGGGGGAAAGCGAGGACCAGGAGGGCAGCGAAGGACTGCGAGGGAGGCAGCGCCGAGAGCAGAAAGGGAACCCAAGGCAGGAGGATGCACGGAGCCGAGGGCTGAAGCGAAGGCGGGATAGAGGCAGTCGCGAGGATGGTGACCGCTGCGCCAGGAGGGCAGGATGGAGTCGGGACCCGCGGAGGGATGGAGAACACCGCGGGCAAGGCGCGCCTAGGGGACGGCGGCTCGAGCCCAGGCGAGGGACCCCGCCGGGAGGGGCGGGGGGCCGAGGGCACGGAGTCGGGAAGGGCAGGGCCGGGCTCCCGCGGGCGGGGGCGTGGGGGGTCCCTCTCACTCACCTGCAAGCCTGGCGCGGCGGCGCGACAGCTGCGGGCGCTCGGGGCTGCGCGGGGCTGGGGGGTCGCGGGGGCCTGTGGGGCACGGGGCATGGTCGGGGGGTTTGGCCGGCAGCCGGGGCGCTGGAGAGGGTGGGGGGTGGGCGCCCGGGGCGCGGGGCGGCGGCGGCGGCGGGAGATGCTCGGCTCGGCTCGGCTCGGCTCGGCTCGGGAGGCGCTCGGCTCGGCTGGGCTCGGCGCGGCAGCTCCCAGCGCAAGGTCTCCGCCTCTCCCCCTCCCGCGGTGGGCAGCGCACGGTTTAACCCTCCTGCTGCCGCGCCACAGGAGTTGCGCCCAACTGGGTACCAGGTGGAGTGTTGGAGAGGGCAGCGGAGGGTGACCGGCGGTCTGATTCCCGGGGTTCTGGGAGCGGGCTTCTGCATCCCTTTCACCCAACTCCATGGATACCCATGGTTATGCCAGACAGTTTCTGAGATTCTGAATCACCTAAGGCTCCGCATCCCCAACTCCATTTCGCCAGTGGTGGACGATGCAGAGCGCTGGAGATCTAGGTAGGGCTGGGGGTGGGGGTAAAGATATCGAACCGTCCTTGGATTGTCCCAAAGGCTTGATCCCCCATGGCAGTCTGGCCCTGTTACAGTGCATTCTCCTACTCAAATGATCTTTAACATGAGTAGATCGAGTCGCATTACTCAGCTTTTCTAGCACTCAGAATATCCAAACTCCTCATTGTGACTTACAAGGCCCTA
The DNA here is from genome assembly GCF_020171115.1 of Neogale vison. Taxonomy (NCBI): domain Eukaryota; kingdom Metazoa; phylum Chordata; class Mammalia; order Carnivora; family Mustelidae; genus Neogale; species Neogale vison. The sequence goes on along the minus strand of NC_058102.1, from coordinate 101,806,042 downwards.
TATGACCGGTCCACTAGGTTGCTTTCTGATTTCTTCTCCTCACACTCTATGGCCCAGTCATACTGGACATGATCCATGTTCCTAGAACTAAAGGATCTTAACCTGCCACTGGGCCTTGGCACTTACTATTCTCTCTGTCTGTTTTCCCCTGGCTTTTCACAATGACTCTTTTTGTTGTTGTTGTTGTTAAAATTTCACAGAGACCCAATGTCAACTCCTCTGAAAGGCCTTCCCTAACCTCATTATCAAAAGTAGTTTCCCCTATCCCCACTCTCACTCGGTCCTACTCTATCCTTCTCAATCATGTTTTATTTTATATTTTTATTTTTTAAATATTTTGTTTATTTGTCAGAGAGAGAGAGAGAGATGGAGAGAGAGCACAATCAAGTGGAGCGGCTGGCAGAGGGAGAAGCAGGCTCCTTAGAGTCTGATGCGGGAACTCGATCCCAAGGCCCTGGGATCATGACCTCAGCTGAAGGCAGACGCTGAACCTGCTGAGCCACCCAGGTGTCCCAGTCATGTTTTATTCTGATTGCACTTCTAGAACACCACCCTCTTTTAGTTTCCCTTCAACCTCACTGGCTTTCCCTTCTCAGTCTTTGGCTCGACCTCTAAATGTTAGTGCTCACTAGGGCTCAGTCCTTGGCTCTCTTCTCTTTCCACTTTCTCTGTCCAGTGATGTCATCCAGTCCCAGGGCTTAAATACTATGTAAATGTCAGTGAGTCCTAAATTTATATCCAAAGCTCCAGACTCATTTATCCAACAGCCTGCTTGACATCTCCACTTGGATGTCTAATGGCCATGTGAAGCTAATGTGGCTAAAATAAATGGCTTGAATTCTTCCTCCGCCAATCCATTTCTCTCCTTGTGTCCCATCCCGGGACATGACAACTACTTGTTCAGGCTGATAACCTAGGGAACATCTTTTTCCTTTCCATTTTCTCACGGATTCTTGCCCTATATCTAATTCACCAGCAAGTTCTGTGAGCTCTGCATGCAAAATATATCCTGAATCTACCCACTTTTCTCCACCTTTGTTACTTCCATCCTGGTTCAAGTCATCATCTCTCACCTGAAAATAGCACAATAGATTCTTAGCTGGTTGTTTGTTTTTGCCCTTGCCCTACACAAACTAGTCTTCACAATATCCAGTAATGTTTTTATAACCACATCATATCATGCTCTTACCTGCTTAAAATATTTGAGTGGATTTTCATTGTACTTGGAATAAATATGAGCTCATTGTTAGGTGAGGCCCTCCAATTTGTACTCCTCCTCGATGTTCCAACAATGCTCCTGCCAGATCAGATCTCTTGATGTTCTAGAACATCTGAAATGACTCCCTTAGCACCCAACACTTTTGACTGTCTCCAACTGAAATGCCCCCCTTCGCCCGCTTCTTCACCTGGTTGGTTCCCTTCTGTCATTCACTCACCCACCCTGTTTCTTCAATATGTCTCATTGTTTTTCCAACTCATCACTCTCTGAAATGATCTTATAATTGTTTACTGTTTGTTGCCTCCCCCTGCCCTTGTCCCACCCTCACCCCCCAGCCACCATACACTAGAGAACAAAGATCTCATTTGTCTTATTCACTCCCTTATTCACCTCAGAGCCTGGCACATAGTAGATGCTCATTATTTATTGCTTGGTAAACTTCACCCGGGACCCCTGCCCATTCTCTGCTCTGCTCTCCACCTGCCTTTCCTCTCTGTCTGCCTGCCCTCCCTGATCTCTGCCCTGTGCTGAATGCTGTAGGTTTAGTCTCTGCTCACACCCACGCCCCTCCAGACTCTTGCCCTTCATGCTCTGTGTTATTACTGTCATTAGCCTAGCACTCCCGCCTGCCGGAAGGAAGTCTGCTGTTTTAACCAGCATCTGTGGCGGTTGCCCTCCTGCTTGTCCGTCCCTGACAGCCTTTCATTCAGAGGTCAGAATAGCAGTGAGGATGCTGCCCTCCTAGTGTTTCCCAGTGGCCAGGGAAAGACGGTACCCATTGAACACGAAGCAGGCCGTGCGAAGCAGGGTGTGCAAATCACGCCATATCCTGGTCCCCATATCCTGGTCCCCGGTAAGCCCCATGTCCTGAGGATGTGCTCTAAGAGGACTCATTATGTGGTGCTTGTGGGTCAGACTTACCAAGTGAATATTCACTCCCCATGGAAGTGCCTTTTACACTGAGGACTTTGGATCATTACCCATTGTTTCTAGTATTCTTTTTTTTTTTTTTAAGATTTTATTTATTTATTTGACAGACAGAAATCACAAGTAGGCAGAGAGGCAGGCAGAGAGAGAGAAGGGGAAACAGGCTCCTGCTGAGCAGAGAGCCCTATGTGGGGCTCGATCCCAGGACCCTGAGACCATGACCTGAGCCGAAGGCAGAGACTTAATCCACTGAGCCACCCAGGCGCCCCACTAGTATTCTTTTTTCTAATAAAGATTTTACTTACGTATTGGACATGTATGTATTGGACATGTACAAAGGGCACAAGCATGGGGAGGGGCAGAGGGAGAGGGAGAACCAGGCTCCCCCACGGAGCAGGGAGCCCAATGCAGGGCTTGATCCCAGGACTCCAGCCGGGATCATGACCTGAACTGAAGGCAGATGCTTAGCCGACAGAGTCATCCAGGCACCCCTATTTCTAGCAATCTTGATTCATTCATTCTTTCGACGACTCTTTCTGGAACACCCTCTACAGGCTGGGCACGGTGCTACTGGCTGAAGATATAACATAGAGCAAGAACAAAGTCATCACTGTCCTCATGGAACTTAGAATCTAGTGAAGGAGACAATGAAATACAGAATGATAAATGGGTCTTCAGATGAATTTGGGAACCTTCCCCCACAATCTATAAACTCTCTCTCTGTGTCTGGCTTTGCCGGTATCTTGATCATTACCTCTGTGTTCACTGGGCTTTCCCAGTATTTGTCAGGGTAAATTTCTGTCTGTTTCCTGTCCTCAAATGTCCAACGTCTTTCTGAGCTCTTCTCAGCTGATGACCCCGCTTGGAGCTTCTCCGAGAGAAGGAGGTGCCACCCCCCACTGCCACTATATCGCAGCCCACCTCTCCTTCTCCGAGGGATCCCTGGGCTTCTCAACCACCCGAAGTCATCACTCCAAGGGCTGTCCTCCCTCTTCTGCAGCATCACTCTCCTCTCTACTTGATTATCCCAGCAGCATGTGAGCACGCTGTAATTTCTTCCAGCCTAAAACAAGCTTTCTTAGCTCCTCCTCCCCCTCCAGTGTCTGCCATTCTCTGCTTCCCTTTACAGCAAAGTATCTCAAAAGATGGTGATGGTCTGTATTTATCATCTCTTCCACTTCTCCGCCCATTCCATTCTCTTTTATTAATTGAAAAAAAAACTACTTAATTTTTGCAATTCATTAGTGTTTTCTTCTTCTTCTTTTCTTTTTTTAGGGAGGAACAGAGGGAGAGGGAGAGAGAGAACCTTAAGCAGGCTCTAGGCCCAGATTGGAGCCTGACACGCTGCTTGATCTCAGGACCCTGAGGTCATACCCTGAGCCAAAATCATGAGTCAGATGCTTAACTCACCGAGTCACCCAGTGTCCCTGAAATTCATTATTTTGAATTGGTAATACATTCACAAGTGCAAGAAAATTTCCAATAAGGGCACCTGGGTGGCTCAGTTGGTTGGACATCTGCCCTCGGCTCAGGTCATGGTCTTGGGGTTCTGGGATTGGGCCCTGCGTCGGGCTCCCTGCTCGGTGGGGGTCTGCTTCTCCCTCTGCCCCTCACTCTGTTCGTGCTCTCTCTCTCTAAGATAAATTTTTTTTAAAAATCTTTAAAAAAAGAAGTCTCCAATATATAAAAAGATATATAGTAAAAATTCTCAGTTTTTGGAAAGATTTTATTTATTTGACAGAGAGAGACACACAGCTAGAGAGGGAACACAAGCAGGGGAAATGGGAGAGGGAGAAGCAGGCTCCCCACTGAGCAGGGAGCAATGCGGGGCTCGATTCCAGGACTCTCGGATCATGATCTGAGCCACCCAGGCACCCCCAAATTCTCAGTCTTTCCCCTGTCCACCATCTTTCCAGTTCCCATCCCATCCAATCAGTGTGACTAATTTCTATGCATTCTTCCAGTTTATGCATGCACAAGCAAATAGTAATGTAAATTCATTATTCCCCCATGCGTGTGTGTTTTTTTTTTTTTTTTTTTTTTAAGAATTTATTTGTCAGAGAGAGAGAGTACAAGCAGGGGGAGCTGCAGGCAGAGGAAGAAGCAGGCTTCCTGCTGAGCAAGAAGCCAGATTTGGAGGAGGGGGAGTGGGAGAAGGAGAAACAGGCGTCCCACTGAGCAGAGAGTCCGATGTGGGGCTCTATCCCAGGACCCTGGGATCATGACCTGAGCCGAAGGCAGACAATTAATGACTGAGCCACCCAGGCGCCCCAACATCTTTCTTCCTTTTTGACTTAACAAAGTATCTTTACTATTTTGGTTTATCAATGAATAGGGATCTTTATCACGCTTTTTTTTTTTAAGATTTTATTTATTTATTTGAGGGTGAGAGAGAGTGAGAGCAAGCGTGAGAGGGGAGAAGGGCAGAGGGAGAAGCAGACTCCCCATGGAGCTGGGAGCCCGACGCAGGACTCAATCCTGGGACTCCAGGATCATGACCTGAGCCAAAGGCTGTCGCTCAACCAACTGAGCCACCCAGGTGCCCTCATCACCCGTTGTTATGCAGCCTTATCATATCCTTTTTTAAAAAAAGATTTTATTTTTATTTATTTTAGAGAGAGAGTAAGCATGAGCAGAGGGAGGGGCAGAGGGAGAGGGAGAAGCGTGCTCTCTGCTGAGCAGGGAGCCCAATGAGGGGCTCCAGTCCAGGACCCCGAGATCATGACCCAAGCCTAAAGGAGACACTTAACTGATGGAGTCACCCAGGCGCCCCTTAGCCTCATCATATTCTGACATATAAATGTCCTCCCAATCTCTCAGCATACTCCCTTCAGGCTTTTGCCCCGGCTACCCTGCTGAAATTCCTCATCAAGGCTACCTGTGACCTTCATGTTTCCAAAGCCAAAGTTCAGTTGTCAGTGTCATTTTACTTGGTGATCAGCAGCCTTTGTTATAGTTGATCATGTCCCCTTCTAGAAACTTTCCAAGCTGACATTTTAAAAAAGATTTACTTACCTGTTTTATTTTATTAAAGACTTTATTTATTTGAGAGAGTGAGAGAGAGAGAGCGCGCGCACAAGCAAGGGGGGCAGGGACTGAGGGAAGACAAACAGACTCCATACTGAGCAGGGAGCCTGACACAGGACTCGATTCCGCAACCCTGGGATCACTGCCTGAGACGAAGGCAGACGCTCAACCAATTCAGCCACCCAGGCGTCCCTTATTTATCTGTTTTAGAGTGAGAGGGAGACAGAATGAGCCTGGGTGTGCTGAGGAGCAGAGAGAGAGGGGTAAGGAGACTCTTTGCCGAGCCTACAGTCTGATGTGGGGCTCCATTCCAGGAACCTGAGATGGTGATCTGAGTTGAAATCAAGAGTCAGATTGATTTTATTTTGGCTAAGACTCAGACCCCCAGGTGCCCCCTCACCTGACTTTTAAGATGCTACACCGTCCTAATTTTTGTGTTACCACACTGATTCCTCCCTCTCAGGCCCCTTTGCTAACTCTTCATGTCCTGACAGCCGCATCGTGGCCCTCTTCTCTACCTGTGGTCACACCCCAGGGGATATTCAGTGTCTGGGCTTTAAATCTCTCTCTCTCTCTTTTTTTTTTTTTTCTAAAATAGATAATCATTTTTTTCCTGATGACTCCTACATTTTTGTCTCCAATCAGCCTCTTCCCTCCTTCCAGACTTTTCAATTGCAAATCTCCCTCTCCCTTAGCACTTCCTCTCTTTTATTTTATTTATTTATTTTAAAAAGATTTTATTTACTTATTTGACAGACAGAGATCACAAATAGGCAGAGAGGCAAGCAGAGAGAGAGAGGGGGAAGCAGGGTCCCTGCTGAGCAGAGAGCCCGATGCGGGGCTTGATCCCAGGACCCTGGGATCACGACCTGAGCCGAAGTCAGAGGCTTTAGCCCATTGAGCCACCCAGGCGCCCCTCTTCCTCTCTTTTAAATGGCATCTTTATTCTTCCAGTTGGTCAGGGAAAAAACCTTGGAGTCATCCTTTTTTTTTTTTAATGTTTGTATAGCTGGCTAGTATTTTCTTTTATTCAACTTTATTATCTTTAAGTATATAGGTATACAAATATAATACATATGTATGTGGCACCTGGGTGGCTCAGTCAGTTAGGTGTCTGTCTTCTGCTCAGGTCATGATCCCAGGGTCCTGGGATCCAGTCCCATGTCAAGCTCCAGGCTCAATGGGGAGTGGACTTCTCTCTCTCTCTCTCTCTCAAATAAATAAATGAAAAATTTAAAAAATACATATTTATATTATATATAAATATAACTTGACATGCATATAAAGTTTGACACACAAGATATTATATGATAATTATGTATGATAGATATAGGAAAATAAAATTAATATCTGTAAACCCACCACCCAACCCAAGGAGTAGAAAGTTGCCAATAACTCGTATCTATGAGATTCCCCTATCCTCTCATTCCCCTGTCTCCTCCCTATAATCACTCTCTCCAATTTTTTATTATTCCGTTGTTTTTTATTTATTTTTTTTCTAAAGATTTTATTTTTTGTCAGAGGGAGAGAGAGAATGGGCACAAGCAGGGAGAGCAGCAGGCAGAGGGAAGGGGAGAAGTAAAGTTCCCTGCAGAGCAGGAAACCCAATGTGGGACTCGATTCCAGGACCTTGGAATAAAGACCCAAGCCAAAGGCAGGTGCTTCACCACCTGAGCCACCCAGGCATCCTGTTCCATTTTTTAAAATATGATTTTCTCACACACGGATGTAAGCTTAAATATACTTGTTAGTCTTGTCAATTTTCAAGCTTGATAAGGGTGGTATGATATGTTGTCTTCTGGTACATGTTTGTTTTTTTCATTCAATATGGTGTTTTCAAGATTTGTCCATACTGTTGCAGGTAGCTGGAGTTCATGAAACACTTCGAGTTCACACACTCACTTTAGAATGTAATGGGCCACTGTATGAATATGTTAAATAAATCATTGTCTATTCTCCTATTGATGGATTTATGAATTGTTTCTTTCTCTTTTTTTCTCTTTTATAAACATTGTTGCTATGAGGATTCCTGTATTTGTCTCCAACATATGTGCAAGAGTTTCTCTGAAGTGTGTATCTAGCAGTGAAAGGGCTATGTTGTGAGGCATAAAAATACTAATCTTTGAGAGAGAATGCCAAATTGTTTTTCAACTTACGCTCCTACCATTGATATTTGAGTTCCCATTGATTTACATTCTAACACTTACATTTTGAGACTTCTTAAGTTTTGCCAATCCAGTAGGTGTATAATAGTATTTCATTGTGGTTTTGTTTGGCATTTCTATAACTATTAATGCAATTGAGAATCTTTTCATATTCTGATTAGCCCTTTGAATGTCCTCTTCTGGGAGATGCCTAATCATTTGGGTTGTTTGCATTTTTCTTATTGATTTTTAGGAGTTCTTTATATATTCTGGATACTAAAATCTTTTGTCTGCTTTGTATGTTGCAAATATCTTCTCTTTTGTGAGACATTTCTGACCTATACTTTACTTTTTTCATGATGTCTTTTGATTGTCAGGAGTTCTTTATTTTATCATAGGCATATTTATCATTTATGGTCATGCTTTTTGAATCTTGGATGAAAAATCACTCTCGAGAGGCGCCTGGGTGGCTCAGGGGGTTAAAGCCTCTGTCTTCAGCTCAGGTCATGATCCCAGGTTCCTGGGATGGAGCCCAGGGATCTCTGCTCAGCAGGGAGCCTGCTTCCTCCTCTCTCTCTCTCTCTGCCTGCTTCTCTGCCTACTTGTGATCTCTGTCTGTCAAATAAATAAATAAAATCTTTTTTAAAAAAATCACTCTCCGGGGGCACCTGGGTGGCTCAGTGTGTTAAGCCACTGCCTTCGGCTCAGGTCATGATCTCAGGGTCCTGGGATCGAGTTCCGCATCGGGCTCTCTGCTCGGCAGGGAACCTGCTTCCCTCTCTCTCTCTCTGCCTGCCTCTCTGTCTCTCTGTCTACTTGTGATCTCTGTCTGTCAAATAAACAAATAAAATCTTTTTAAAAAAATCACTCTCGGGGCATTTGGGTGGCTCAGTCATTAAGCTGCTGCCTTTGGCTCAGGTCATGATCCCAGTTTCCTGGGATCAAGGCCCACATTGGGCTCCCTGCTCAGCGGGAAGCCTGCTTCTCCCTCTCCTGCTCCCCCTGCTGTGTTCCCTCTCTCTATCTGTGTCTCTGTCAAATAAATAAATAAATAAATAAATAAAATATTTTAAAAAATCATCATCTACCCTCTTTGTCAGAAAATTCTTTTCTTACATATTCTTCAAAAGATTTTAAACTTCTGTTCTTTATATTTAAGCCCTAAGTCTACCTAGAATTTATTTTTTTGTGTATGGTGGGTTTTTTTATAAATTTCTTTTTTAAAAAATATTTTATTTATTTATTTGACAGAGATCACAAGTAGGCAGAGAGGCAGGCAGAGAGAGAGAGATGGAGGAATCAGGCTCCCTGCTGAGCAGAGAGCCCCCATGTGGGGTTCGATCCCAGGACCCTGAGACCCAGGACCTGAGCTGAAGGCAGAGGCTTTAACCTACTGAGCCACCCAGGTGCCCCGTGTATGGTGTTTTTTAACAGTCTATTTACATTTGGTAACATGGAAAATGAATTATCCCAATGTCATTTATTAAATAGTCCCTCCTTTCTGCCTGATCTGCTTTGCGAACTTGGTTATGTATCAAAGTTTTATATATACATGGATCTGTTTCTGGACACTATTCTGTTCCGTTAGTCAACTTTTTTAAAACCTGCACCAATAACATACTGTCCTATAGCTTTAAAAATATATATATTTTTTATTTGACAGAGAGAGCGTGCACAAGCAGGCAGGGTGGCAGGAGAGGGAGAGGGAGAAGCAAAGTTAAATTTGAGTCAAACTGACATCCTTTGGTACTGAAATTTCCTATCATGGACTTGGGATATCTCTTCATTTATTTAGGTCTTTAATGCCTTTCAGTGACTTTGTATCATTTTCTGCATACAAAGTATGCACGTCTGTTTTATTTATTCCTAAGCACTTTATTGCTTTTCTATTTACGGTAAATGGTATCCTTAAGATGCCATTTCAAACTGGATTTTTGCTGGTATGTAGAAACGCAATTGATTTTCAGTATTGGTTTTAGAGCTGACTACTTCGATAAGCTCTCCTGTATAATTTTTCTATAGACTTTTGGAATTTTCTACAATCATGTCATCTGCAACTTATGGCCTTTTGCTTTTTCCTTTCCAACACTATGCCTGTAATTTCCTTTTCTTGTGCTGGCCTGGACCTTTAGTACAATGTCAAATACAAGCAGTGATAGCTGGCATGTTTCTTTTGTTCCTGATTTTAAAGGAAATGCTTCCAATGTTTTCCCAGGAAGAATAATGTTTGCTGTGTTGTTTTTTGTAAAATAACTTTTATTAAGTTAAGGAAAATCCCCTTGCTAAGAGGTTATCAAGTATGGGTTGTTGAATTAGATGCTCTTTAAAGCTCATTTTTATTGTGAAATACAACACACATAAAGACAAATGCAATAAAACATAAATGTAAAATATATTGAATACTAATAAACAGAATACTTAAAGAATACTCATGTGACTACCAACCAAGCTAACAAAAAGAATCTTATGAGTATTTGAAAGGGACTTATGTGTCCCCATTTCCTCATACATCATTCCCTCCTCACCATAGGTAAGCAGTATTCTAACTTCTATGGAAATCACTTATTCACTTTTCTTGAGAGTTTCCTCCTGGGGCGCCTGGGTGGCACAGTGGGTTAAAGCCTCTGCCTTCAGCTCAGGTCATGATCCCAGAATCCTGGGATCCAGCCCCGCATCAGGCTCTCTGCTCGGCGGGGAGCCTGCTTCTACATCTCTCTCTGCCTGCCTCTCTGCATACTTGTGTCTGTCCGTCAAGTGAATAAATAAAATCTTAAAAAAAAATAGTTTCCTCCTATGTGTGTGCATTCCTTAACAGTATAGTTTTTTGGTTTTTTTGAAGATATATGTATAATAATGCTGTATGTATTTGCTATGTATGTAGAAGTGGAATCAATGCATCATAAGGCATCTTCCACTTTATTAGAAAATGCTAATTTTCTAAATTTTCCAAAGTGGTTTAACCACTTGTATTCTCATTAACTGTATATGAGAGTTGCTTTTACTCCGCAGTCTTGCCAACACTTGTTATTTTCAGACTTTATTTTTAGCTATTCAGGCGCATACAATGATATTTGATTATGGCTTTAATTTGCATTGGTTTGATTACTAATAAAGCTGAGTATCTTTTCATGTTGACCTTGTGAATTTCCTCTTGTGAAGTGCTAATTGAAATCTTTAGTTCGTGCTTCTAATTTCTATTGTTAGGAGTTGTTTTTTTCCTATTAATTTGTAGGAGTTCTTTACACATCCTGGATATAACTTTTGTCAGTTATATGTTATAAATACCTCCTTCTATTCTGTGGCCTATCTTGAGGAACAGATGTTCTTGATTTTAATACAGTCAAATGGATCAATTTTCTTCTTCATAGTGTATTTGAGTCTTAGAAAATGCTTCTTGGGGCACCTGGGTGGCTCAGTGGGTTAAGCCTCTGCCTTCGGCTCAGGTCATGATTTCGGGGTCCTGGGACTGAGCCCCACATTGGGCTCTCTGCTCGGCGGGGAGGCTGCTTCCCCCTCTCTCTCTGCCTGCCTTTCTGCCTACTTGTGATCTCTCTATCAAATAAATAAATAAAAATCTTTAAAAAATAAAATTAAAAAAAGAAAATGCTTCTTTACACTGAATTCATGAATATATTCTATATTATCTTCTCCAAGGTTTTTAATCTGCTTTTTACATTTAGCTTATAGTACAGTGGGGAATAATTTTTGTGTATGGCTTAAGGTAGGGGTTTGGTTTTGTTTTTTTTCATATAGGCACACAATTGTCACAGCAACATTGAAAAGTGTCCTTTTCCTCCTGCTCAAAAGTGCAAACTATATCATAAATCAAATGTCTATATATGCGTACATGTGTTTTGGCTTGTATTGTGTCCCTGTACTCAATCTATCTATCTTGTGTCAGTACTACACTATCTTAATTATTATGGCTTTATAATTATGTCCTGGTATCTGGTAAGGCAAGTTTCTCCACCTTGTTAATCTTCAAGAGGAGGTTCTTGGGCTTTTGTTTGTCCATGCAAATTTTAGAATCAGTTTGCCAGTTCTATACACTCACAAAAAGCCTGCTGGGATTTTGATTAGTATTGCACTAGAATCTTTAAATCACTTTAGGGAGAACTGACGTCTTCATAATATTGGGATTTCTCTTCATTTATGTTAGTTTTCTTCAACACCTCACAATAAATTATAATTTGCCGTATACGGGTCTTACACATATTTTGTTATATTTATATGTTGGTATTTGGTATTTCTCATACTATTACAGGTGGTAATTTAAAAAACTATTTTTATCATCTAACTATTGTTCATATATCGATATATATTTGATTTTGTATATTTTTGGTCAAGCAAACTTGTTAAGCTTTTACGCTAATAATTTATTTGTGGATTCTTGTGAATTTTCTACACATGCTATAACATTTTAATATTTTCCATAGGTGATAACAGCTTCTTTTCCTTTTTATCTAACCCTTTACCCTTTTATTTCCCTTGTCTTAGAGCTGTGGATCCCCATTACAACACTGAATAGAATTATTGATACCAGGCATTTCTTTATCATATTAACAAGTTCCCCTCCTTTCTAAAAGATTTGGTTTTTTATCACAAATGGATTTTGATTTCATCACATACTTTTTCTGTATTGAGGTGATTGTGTGATATATTCCTTTAATCTAGCAATATGATGAATAAAATGAATGTATTTTCTTTTTTTTTTAATATTAAGCTACCCTTAAATTCTTTTTTTTTTTTTAAGATTTTTATTTATCAGAGAGAAACAGAGTGAGAGGGGGAACACAAGCGGGGGAAGTGGGAGACGGAGAATCAGGCTTCCCGTGGAGCAGGGAGCCCATTGTGGGGCTTGATCCCAGGACCTTCGGGTCAAGACCTGAGCCAAAGGCAGACGCTTAATGACTGAGCCACCCAGGTGCCCCTACCCTTAAACTCTTCACATAAATTCAAGTTAGTCTTGGTGTATTATCTTTTTACACATTGCTGGATTCAATTTCCTAGTGTTTTGTGGGTTTTTTAAAAAAAAGATTTTATTTATTTATTTGATAGACAGAGATCACAAGTAGGCACAGAGGCAGGCAGAGAGAGAGGAGGAAGCAGGCTCCCCGCTGAGCAGAGAGCTCAATGTGGGGTGATCCCAAGACCCTGGGGTCATAACCTGAGCCGAAGGCAGAGGCTTAACCCACTGAGCCACCCAGGTGCCCCAATTTCCTAGTGTTTAAGTGAAGATTTTTGCATCTCTGTTAATAAGTGAGATTGGTCTATCATTTTCCTTTCTATTATTGCCCTTTTTTGGTTTGATTATGAGAGCAATTCTAGCCCCATATAATGAGTTGAGGACAGTCATTTCCCTTCCTATTTTTGGAAAAATTTATACAAAATTAAAATGACCTGCATTTAGGCAGTTTGGTGCAACTTGCCTGTATATGTTGTTCTTAACTCTTTTTCTTTCATACTTCACATCTAAACCATTTGCAAATTTTGTTTATTCTAGCTTTAAGTTAAATTCCAGGGCGCCTGGGTGGCTCAGTTGGTTAAGCAACTGCCTTTGGCTCAGGTCATGGTCCCAGAGCCCTGGGATCGAGTCCTACATCGGGCTCCCAGCTCCATGGGGAGTCTGCTTCTCCCTCTGCCCTCCCCTCTCATGCTCTCTTTCTTTCTCTCTCTCTCTCAAAATAAACAAATAAAAAATATTTTAAAAAAATTAAATTCCAACTCCAACTACTTCTCACCTCCACTGCCACCATCCTCATCTAAGCCACCACCATCTCTCCCTTGGAGAATTGCTGTGGCCTCCTAATTGGACTCATCTGTTTCAGTCCACGCAGTCATCATATTTAAAAAAAATTTTTTTAAAGTAATCTCTACGTCAAATATGGGCTTCAAGCTCACAACCCTGGAATCAAGAGTCACACGCTCCACTGACTGAGCCAGCCAGGTGCCCTGCAGCCATGCTATTTTAAACATATAGGTCAGATTCTGTTACTTGTCTGCTCAAACCCTCCACTGGCCGCCCATCTCACTCAGAGTAAGGAGCAAAGTCCTTATAATGGTCCAGGAGGCCTGATAGGAGTTGGTACCTTGTTCTCTCTCTGACCTCATCCCTTACATCTCTCCTCTTGCTCCCACTGCTCTAGCCATACGGGCCCCCTTGATGTTCCTGAAACACCTCAAGTATGTTCTCATCTCAGAGCCTTTGCATTTGTTGTTTGCTCTGCCTGGAATACAGTCCCCATAGAAATCTGTATGACTTGCTCCTTTTCTTTTTAAAATATTTTATTTATTTATTTGAGAGAGAGAGAGAGAGCATGAGCTGGGGGGAAGAGCAGAGGGAGAGGGAGAAGCAGAGTCTCTGCTATCAGGGAGCCGGAGGTGGGTCTGGATCCCAGGACCCTGGGATCATGACCAGAGCCAAAGGCAGATGCTTAACCGACTGAGCCACCCATTAATGTACGTATGTATGCATTACCTGAGTCTCACCACAAGAATGTAAATACCAAGAAGGCAGGTATTTTATCTATGTGCCTACTAACTAGAACAATGCTTGGCAATAAGAGGTGCTCAGTAATACCTTTTGAATCAACGGTGAATATTTTATTATGTGTCTGACTCCTTGGTGTCAGTCAGTTTCTCTAGCTTTATTTCCGTACATTCTGTTTTCTAACCTTAGCATTAAAAAACAGAGCACCTGGCACATGGCCTTGTACATAACTGTCAGTTAGTAATAAGTGAATGAATGAATGTCACATCCTAGGCTTTGCTGAAGTTTAATGAGCTCCCATCCTCCTGTTGGAGAGCTTCTTTAGTTTTCTGCACTTTCCCTCATCTCTATTCCTTTCTTTTTTCACATCTCCTCCTCCCTTTCGCTGCACTTTTTCCAAGAAGATTTATTCATTTATTTTGTGGGAGGAGGGGCAGAGAGAGAGACTCTTTAAGCAGACTCCCCACTGAGGACCCTGAGATCATGACCTGAGCTGAAACCAAGTCTGGATGCTCAAGGGACAGAGCCACCTGCTCTGTCTTTTTCTAATCTCACTTCTCTAGTCGATCCCCCTCTCCTTTCTATCTCCAAATTTTCTTTTTCTACTTATTTATTGTTTATTTATTGTCTCATCTTCTCTCCTTACTCCTCTTTCTTTCATAAAACATAAAACTCAGACTTTGCCTTAGAAAATCTGTTGTCTAGGGGTACCTGGGTGGCTCAGTTGGTTAGGCGACCAACACTTTTTTTTTTTTAATTTTTAAAATTTATTTATTTGAGAGAGAGACAGTGAAAGAGCATGAGAGGGGAGAAGGTCAGAGGGAGAAGCAGACTCCCCGTGGAGCTGGGAGCCCGATGCAGGACTCAATCCTGGGACTCCAGGATCATGACCTGAGCTGAAGGCAGTTGCTTAACCAACTGAGCCACCCAGGTGCCCTAGACTGCCAACTCTTGATTACGACTCAGGTGATGATCTTGCGGGTTGTTAGATGGAGCTCCCTGTCAGACTCCACACTGAATATAGAACCTGCTTGGGATTCTCTCTCTCCTTCTGTCCCTCCCCACCCACTATACACTCACTCATATGCTCTCCTCTCTCTCTTAAAAAAAAAAAAATTCTGTTGTCTAGGGGTACCTGGCTGGCTCAGTCTGTGGAGGGTGTGACTTTTGATCTTGGGATTGTTGGTTCAAGTCCCATGTTGGGTGTAGAGATTACTTAAAAAATAATAAAATCTTGGGGTGCCTGGGTGGCTCAGTGGGTTAAGCCTCTGCCTTGGGCTCAGGTCATGATCTCACGGTCCTGGGATCGAGCCCCGCATCGGGATCTCTGCTCAGTGGGGAGCCTGCTTCCCCCTCTCTCTCTGCCTGCCTCTCTGCCAACTTTGTGATATCTCTCCGTGTGTGTCAAATAAGTAAATGAAATATTTTAAAAAATAATAATAAAATCTAAAAAAATTCTGTTATCTATTCTTTCACTTTGTAGATACTGAAGAGGACAACACAATAAACTTTAAGGTCATGACTTGTTTAAGGCTGAATCAGGACTTGATCTCAGGTTATCTCTTTCCTTTCTGCTTTTTCCTCTCTTTCTTTTGTTTAAAGATTTTATTTTTTTTAAAGATTTTTTATTTGTTTATTTGACAGAGAGAGATCACAAGTAGGCAGAGAGGCAGGCAGAGAGAGAGAGAGGAGGAAGCAGGCTCCCCGCTGAGCAGAGAGCCCGATGCAGGACTCAATCCCAGGACCCTGAGATCATGACCTGAGCCGAAGGCAGCGGCTTAACCCACTGAGCCACCCAGGCGCCCAAGATTTTATTTTTTTAAATAATCTCTATATCCAACATGGGGCTCCAACCCGGAGATCAAGTCATATGTGCCAATGGCTGAGACAGCTGACACTCTTTTTTCTTCTCTTTTTTAAGATTTTATTTATTTATTTGACACAGAGAGAGAGAGATCACAGGTAGGCAGAGAGGCAGGCAGAGAGAGAAGGAGAAGCAGACTTCCCACTGAGCAGGGAACCCGATGTAGGGCTCAATCCCAGGACCGAGATCATGACCTGAGCCAAAGGCAGATGTTTAACTGACTGAGCCACCCAGATGGCCCTTTCCTTCTCTTTCTTAACACAGTATCTAAATCAGACAAACTTGCATCTGACTGTCAGCTCCACCACCTACACCGACCTGCAGTAAATTACTTAACTTCTGTGATACTTGGTGTCCTCACAGGTTAGCAAAGATATTAATAAACACCTCAAAGAGTTGTTGTAAAGACTGAATATCAACGACAACACCCTACAGCTAACATCATACTTAGTGGTGAGAAACTAGAAGCTTTCTCACTAAGATCAGGTACAAGGCAAGGATGTCCCTTCTCACCCCTCTTCAACATTGTACTGGAAATCCCTGCTAATGTATTAAGGTTTAAAAAAAAGGGGTGGCACCTGGGTGGCTCAGTGGGTTAAGCTTCTGCCTTCAGCTCGGGTCATGATGCTAGGGTCCTGGTATTGAGCCCCACATCGGGCTCCCTGCTCAGTGGGGTGCCTGCTTCTCCATTAAAAAAGAAAAAAGAAAAGGTTAAAAAAAAAGGGACTACCCTACAACCCAGCAATTGCACTACTAGGTATTTACTTTAAAGATACAAATGTATTGATCCGAAGGGGCACATGCACCCCACTGTTTATTGCATCAATGTCCACAACATCCAAACTCTGGAAAGAGCCCAGATGTCCATCAGCAGATGAATGGATAAAGAAGATGTGGTATAGATATATACAATGGAATATTACCCAGCCATCAAAAACAAATGAAATCTTGCCATTTGCAACAACGTGGATGGAACTAGAGGGTATTATGCTGAGTGAATTAAGTCCACCAGAGAAAGACAATTCGCATATTATTTCACAGAAACAAAACAGAGGACCACAGGGGAAGGGATGGAAAAACAAAACGATGAAATCAGAGAGGAAGACAAATCATGAGACACACTTAAACAGAGGAAACAAACTGAAGGGAGAGCCTTGGTGGCTCAGTTGGTTAAGTGTCTGCCTTCAGCTCAGGTTAAGATCCCAGGATGCTGGGATGGAGCCCCACATCAAGCTCCCTGCTCAGCAGGGAGCCTGCTTCTCTTTCCCCCACTGCCTGCCCCACCCCCTGCTCACACTCACTCTACCTCTCAATAAAAAGAGTCTTGAAAAAAAAAAAAAAGGAAAGAAACTGAGGGTTGCTGGAGGGGAGGGGGTAACTGGGTGATGGACAGTAAGAATGGCAAGTAATATAATGAGCACTAACTGTTATACACAACTGATGAATCGCTGACCTCTATCTCTGAAACTAATAACACATATGTTAATTAATTAAATTTAAATAAAATAGAATTTAAAAAATTTTTTTCATTTATTTATTTGACAGAGAGAGAGAGAGAGATCACAAGTAGGCAGAGAGGCAGGCAGAGAGAGAAGAGGAAGCAGGCTCCCCGCTGAGCAGAGAGCCTGATGTGGGGATCAATCTCAGGACCCGGAGATCATGACCTGAGCCGAAGGCAGAGACTTTAACCCACTGAACTACCCAGGCACCCCAAATAAAATAGAATTTTTAATTCTTTTTTTTTTTTTAAAAGATTTTATTTATTTATTTGACAGAGAGAGAGATCACAAGCAGGCAGTGTAGGGGGAAGCAGGCTCCCCAATGAGCAGAAAGCCCAGGACTAGAAATAGAATTTCTATGTACAGATTGGGAACAAAGCCATCAAACTGTCTTTGTTTCCAGATGACATGATCATTTATGTAGGGCATCTGAAAGAACTGACAAAAACCAAAAACTAAAAAAACCTCCTGCAATTAATAAGTATAGCAAGGTTTGGGCCTCCTGGGTGGCTCATGGGGTGTAGTAAGCAAGTTCTTGATCTTGGGGTTTGTAAGTTCGAGCCCCAAGTTGGGTATAGTGATTGCTTAAAAATAAGATCTTAAAACAGAAAACCAAAAAAAAAAAAAAAAGTCAGTTGCTTTCCTATGTACCAACAATGAACAAGTAGAATTTGAAATTTAAAACATAACATTTACATTAGCATGCCTCAACATGAAATAGTTAGGTATAAATCTAACAAAATACACATCAGATCTATATGATCTATATGAGAAAAACTATACAATCTGATGAACAAAATCAAAGGAGAATTACATAAATGAAGCAATAATCCACATATATGGCTAGGAAGACTCAATATTATCAAGATATCAGTTCTTCCCAACCTTCTTCTTCCCAACCTTACCTATAGATAAATGCAATCCCAATCCCAGCAAGTTAGTTTATGGATATTAACAAACTAATTCTAAATTGTATATGGAGAGGCAAAAGGACCGGAATAGCTCAGACAGTACCAAGAAGGAAAACAAAGTTGGAAGGGTGACGCTATCTGATTTCAAGACTTACTATAAAGCTAATCAAGTAATCAAGGCAGTGGAGTATTGGTGAAAACAGACAAACAGATCAGTGAATCAGAATAGAGAGCCCAGAAACAGACACCCATATATACAGTCAAGGAACTTTCGACAAAAGAGCAAAAGCAAAAAGATTGATCAAGGATAGTCTCTTCACTTGCAGCAACTGTGAAGCTGGGGAGATCCTGGCCTGGCCTAGGATGTTGGATCTCACTGCCCTCCTAGCTCTTCGACCTTTCTCTGAAGCCCCTCAGTAAAATGGTTTGATCCTCCACACACACCCCCAAAAGACAATCTCTTCAACAAACGATGCTAGAACAACTGTACATTCACAGAAAGAAAGAAAAAGAGAATGAATGAATGAATGAATGTAGACACAGCGTTTATACCCTTCACAAAAATTAACTCAAAATGGATCACAGACCTAAATGTAAAATGGAAAACTATAAAACTCCTGGGAGATAGCAGAGGGAAAACCTAGATGACCCTGAGCATAGTAACGTCTTTCTTAGATATTACACCAAAGACACAATCTATTAAAGAAATAATTGAGGGGCACCTGGGTGGCTCAGTCATTAAGCATCTGCCTTCAGCTCAGGTGATGATCCCAGGGTCCTGGATCGAGCCCCACATTAGGCTCCCCGCTCAGCAGGAAGCCTGCTTCTCCCTCTCCCACACCCCCTGCTTGAGTTCCTGCTCTCGCTGTCTCTCTCTGTGTCAAATAAATAAAATCTTTTAAAAAAAGAGAGATAAAAATAATTAATAACCTGGACTTAATGAATATAAAAAATCTTCTGCTCTGCAATAGAACAATTAGAAGAGAATTAGAAGACCATTCACAGACTGGTAGATAATATTTGCAAAAGATACATCTGAAAAAGGACTATTATCCAAAATACACAAAGAAGTCTTAAAACTCAACAAATTAGAAAACAAACAACCCACTTAAAAAATGGGCCAAAGACCTTAACAGATACCCTACCGAAGACACACAGATGGCAAGTAAGCATAAAAGATGTTCCACATCATATGTCATCAGGGAAATGCAAATTAAAACAACAGTGAGATACCACAACACACCTAGTAGAATGGCCAAAATCTGGAACACTGACAAGAACAAAAGCTGGCCAGGAACTGGAGGAATAGAAACTTTCATGGGCACTTGGGGAGGCTGTCAGTTAAGTATTCAACTCTTAATTTCTGCTCAGGTGGTGATCTGAGGGTTGTGGGATCTGGCAGAGTCTTTCTCCACACTGAGCGTGGAACCTACTTGGGATTCTCTCTCTCCCTCTCCCCCTGCCCTCCCTGCACATGCTCTCTTCCTTTCTAACAAAGAAAAAAGCGAACAAACAAAAAGAAACATTCATACATCGCAGATGAGTACAGCCACTTTAGAAGACAGTTTGGTGGGCTCTTACAAAATGAAACATACTCTGGGGTGTCTGGGTGGCTCAGTAGGTCAAGCATCTGCCTTTGGCTCAGGTTATGATCCCCGGGTCTTGGGATCGAACCCCGCATCTGGCTCCTTGCTCAGTGGGGACCCTGCTTCTCCCTCTTGCTTGTGCTCTCTCCCTCAATCTCTCTGATAAATAATTTTTTAAAAAAATGAAACATATTCTTACCATATGATCCAGCAACCAATCTCCTTGATGTTTACCCAAAGGAGTAGAAAATTTTGTCTACCTAAAACCCTGCACATGAATGTTTATAGCACCTTTATCCATAATTGCCAAAATTTGGAAGCAACCAAGATGTCCTTCAGTAAGTAAATAAATAAATAAACTGTGGTATATCCAGACAATGGAAGACTAATGGTGCCAAAAAGAAATGAGCTATTAAGCCACGAAAAGACATGAAGGAGTCTTAATGTGCAGAGAGTCAATATAAGAAGGCCGCATACAGAATGATTTCCACTCTATGACATTCTGGAAAAGGCAAAACTGTGGAGACAATGGAAAAAAGATCAGTACTTGCAGGGGCGTTAGGGATGGGGAGAGATGAACAGGTAGGGCACAGAGAATTTTGGGGGCAGTGAAAATACTCTGTATGACATTACACTGATGGATATATGTCATTATACATTATCCAAGCCCACTGAATGTACACCACCAACACTGAACCCTTAGATAAACTATGGACTTCAGGTGATTATGATGTTGTCAATACAGGTTCAACTTTGGTTTAAAAAAAAAAAAAGTACCATTCTGGTAAGTGATGATGTTGATGGGGAGGTTGTATATGTGTAGGAGCAGTAAGTATTATGAGAAATATTTGTACCTTGCTGCCAATATTGTAAACCAATATTGTAAACAATACTGTAAACCTAAAACTTATCTTAAAAAAATAGTCTTAAAGTTGAACAGATAAAGACATATCACATAATAGAACATACAAGGGCTCTTGTTCTTTCCTCATATTTTCTTTTCCCTTCCCTCTTTAAATTGATATTGTACTCATTGATTCTTTGACTCTTTCAAACTTCGGGTGTATGCTTTTGATTCCTTCTCTTCACGTTTGTGTCATCTCTTCCATTCTTCTTTACTTCTTCCTCTGCCTCTTCCACTCCTTTTTCTTCTTCTCCCCCACCCATCTCCTTTCTCTGTTTCTGCTTCTCATTTGCTACCATAAGCCAAGTCATGTGTACCACAAACTTTGAGTTTAAAGTCCCTTCCACTCCAGCAGTGTATCAGTCCTCTAAAATATCCTCCTCATTTATGTTCTTTTTTTTTTCTTTCTCCTCTTTCCATTGTTTTTTGAATTACTTAACCTTCCTGGACCTCAGTTTTTCCATGTGGAAAACAGAAACAATAGACTGTTATAAGCATCAAAGAATTAAATAAATCTCTTCCTTCAGAGCCCAACATTCTAGAAATGTTAGTTTATTATTTTCCCAAAGGTATCATGGTAACGTTGAAAGATGCTGGGTTTGAAGAGACCTGAGCTCCAGGCAAATCTCTAAATTTTTATGAGCATCAATTTCTTTGTCACTAAAGTGAAAATAACAGATGCCTTCCTTATACCTAGGGTTTTTTCGTCTCCCAAGAATTAAAAGACTCAATGCACAGGAAAGCCTCACTCTACAAGTACAGACCGTCATCATAAACCGTGTTCTGAAGTCACAGTGGGGCTGTTGTATAGTTACGAAGATTCCGCAGCAGGATACAATTTTAAAAGATGCCTGACCAATAGGAAGCACTCAACACATGTTACCTATATGACTTCCTTTACCTTTTCCATTTCTTTCCTCTTGCTCCTCAAAGGAAAAAAAAAAAAAAAAAAAAGTTAAACTAGGCAGGGGACCCCTGCTGCTAAACTTCTATTATTGCTAGTTGTCTCCTTCCTCTCATTTCCCTCCCTCCCCCCTTTACCCTCCTCCCTCTCTTTCCCATTACAATTTTCCTGTCGTCCCATGCTCCCTGTGCAGCCCAGATCTCCAGATTCCTGGCAGCTATGAGCCGACACATAACCAGCCGGTACCTGCGGAGACCCGGGGACGCCCATCTGCATTTACCGTCCAGCGCTCATCTGACAATAAAGTTTTATTGAAACAGAATGGGGCGGGGGGGGGGAGGCGCCCGTCAGTCTTCCTCAACAGCCAATCAGAGAGTAGAATGACTGGTGCTTGCAGGAGCTTCAGCGGTGGGGAGGTCGGGGGGAGGGACATGGCCCGCCCGAAACCGGCCTCGTAAGAGCGGAAGTACGACGCGGAAGCCAGCCATAGAGTTTAGAGGCCAGAGCGACTCTGCAGGGAGGTGGCAGGAAAGGCTCGGAACAGCTGCCGGAGGTGACGGAGCTCCGGCCCCGCCCGGTGTGCTGGAAGACGAAGCTTCCAGGTAGCGGCCCGCAGAGTCTGACCCAGGGTACGACGGGGCAGTCACCGTGAGCCCACGGTCCCTGGGCGGCCTCTTTAAGGGAGGGGGCGGAGCCACGTGGAAGGATCTTGCGGGTGAGGTCACGTGATTGAGGGCACTTGGGGGCACCGTGGAAATTTGAGGGAGCGTTGTCCGGGTGGACACCATGTGATACTCCTTACCTCACTACATCTTGTGCCTTGGGGTTCAATGGGGTGCACGTGGTGGGGCTTGGGATCAGACCCGAGTTTGGGGGAGGGGGCGTGGCAACCCTGTCTCAGCCAGGCTTCCTTCAAAGTGGCCGGTTTTAGGATTTCTAGATCCGAGTTTTAGACTGCTCCATCTCTCATCCCTCATTTGCAGAAGTGACTCAGTGTCTCTCCAGTCCAGCCCCGGCTCCTGTGCTTCCAGCCCTCCCAGTGTTCAGGGGCCTCCAACTTCACATTTTCTTTCCTTGCAGCTCCAGATATCCTGAGCCCAGGTCCCCCCAGCTCAGTGCAGCCATGAGTGCCGAGGTGAAGGTGACAGGGCAGAACCAGGAACAATTTCTGCTCCTGGCCAAGTCGGCCAAGGGGGCAGCGCTGGCCACACTCATCCACCAGGTGCTGGAGGCTCCTGGTGTCTACGTGTTTGGGGAACTGCTGGATATGCCCAATGTTAGAGAGGTGGGTTCCTGGCCTGGAAAGCCCACAGGGAAGCTTGGGGCTAAGTTTGAACTTAAGAATGGGTGGGCAGGGCTCATTTGCAACTCCATAACCATTCAGTTGAACAAGAATATGATGATGATTAACTAGCAGCTGGCAAAAATAAGAAGGCAAGTAAACCTCTTACTTTCCTTTGATGATGATGAATCTGTAAAACCCACTATTTTTCGTTTTTAAGCAAAAGAGCACGTGATTCAGAAAAGGAGACCTGATTCCAGCCTGTCTCCGCCCACTTAGTAGCTCTCAATAAGACCATGTCCCCTTGATCAGGTCATTTTTCCTTTAGGACCTCTGTTTCTCTGTTTTCCCTTTAACATTGGAGCTGATACTGCCCTTCACTGTCAATTACAGAAATCAGGTCAGATTATGGGAAGTTTAAAGTCCAGTACAAATGAAAGGCAATAAACATGAAATTGGCATACTCTCCTTTCCCTCTTTGTACCCTTTGTTCTTTCCCTTAAGTTAGAGATGCGTCTAGAAGTATTAGAAGGTCTTTTCCCTGGAAGACATGTGGCAAGATGCTAGGAACACAGCAGAGAGAACTGTTCACATAGAAGTGGCAGAGTAAACAGTTTAACGTATAGAGTGGGTGGGTCACCAAGATGTATGACCTCACCCCGTGTTTTGAGATGCTAGGGCATTGGTATGTAGGCAGACTATATTAGGTTTTTGAGGGCCAATGATTGACTGAGTTGATGGATTTTGCCTTTGGGGATCACTCTGAGGTATATGGAGAAGACTCTAGCTGCCTTCTTTCCCTGCTTTCCTCTGCAGTGGAACTAAAGAGGGTCCATTAAGGTGAACAAAAAGAAGCATTTATTGGGTGCTTGTTTATCTCTCTGCTAGTCACCTGGGAATTCCAAAAAAGTACAAGACACAGTGCCTATTACCCTTCTAAAACTTATATTCCAGTTGCAGAGATAATATGAATGGATATGGACATGTTAAATTACTTATTTAGCAAGTATTTATTGAGAGCCGAATACATGCCTAGTTCTGCTAGACATAGGTGGGTGGGATACCAGGGCCTGGGTTTGTCATCTTATTGGAAAAAAAGATATTCTTGTGTAACAACCCAAGGGTTTGATCGATTAAATGCCAGAATGAGTGATCAGTGATAGGAGGTGAGTGAGTGAGCTGGCCTGGATGATGAAGCCGCTTGGGTGCTAGAAGTCTGACACAGAGGCCACAAATTCCAGCGCCTGCTGAGGCCACGCAGCTGTCAGAGATGAATGAGGCTAACACAGGAGTCTTTGGTGACTTGGCAAGAACAGCAGACTGCCGGATGATATGCAGATTCAGAAATCCTAAACACACTCAAAGGACCAAAATACAATTTGCAATGTCTGGGTGTGCACGTGCCCACACACACTACTGAACACTCTGAATGTGTTCAATTCTGAATTTAGGGTAAGAATGAAGACATATGGAGGAAGAGGGTATGGTGGATTTCGGGGGGAAGGGGGTGGGGTAGTGCAAATAAGGGCCTAGAGGTGGAAATGAGGCCTTCCAATGGCAAGAGTGATCAGAGAGGCAGAGAAGTCCTTTTGGTGAGCTGGAAGAGTCCGTGGGAGAGGGGAAAGATAGGGCCAGAAAGTGGAATTCAAAAGAAGTGAGGCTGGGAAACTGGAGAGAGGCCCATCCTGTCACCTCTTCCTTCATGTTCCTGCAGCTGGCTGAGAGTGACTTCGCTTCCACATTCCGGCTGCTCACAGTGTTTGCTTACGGGACATATGCTGATTACTTAGGTAACCTAAGAGGGCTGGAGCTCTGGAGTAGTGGAGGTGGGAGAAGGGCAATTTTTGGAAGGACTTGAAGAAATTCCTGGGAAACCCTTCTACAGTACACAGGGTCAGAGTTAAGACTGAATTGGCATGGAAAACTGGGGGGAAAAAAAGATGAAGAAGCAAGGGAAGGAGGCTAGAGCTTCCCACAAAAGTGTAATCAGGATTTCCTATGCTTGTCTTTTCTTCCTAGCTGAAGCCCGGAATCTTCCCCCGCTCACAGAGGCTCAGAAGAATAAGCTTCGGCACCTATCAGTTGTCACCCTGGCTGCCAAAGTCAAGGTGAGTGACTGTCTCTCTCCATATACCACCCCCACCCCAAGCCAACCCGGTCCTGAACCGAAGGGGAATGTCCCTTCGAAGGGCCTGTCTGAAGGGAATTTGCTCTCAGACAGCCTTTGCCCACACTGTCGCTCTTCTGCCTTCCCTAAACCCCACATCCCTCCAAGGTCTGTATCTGAGCTCCACTTCCTGCAGCAGCCTTTTGGGCTGAATAGTATTCTCTTTGCTTTCTGTTTTGTTTTTGTTTTTCATTCAACATTTTTTGCATTTTGGGTCAAAATAGCAACCAGAGTGCCATTCACTTGTTAATGCGATCACCTTCCTCCTCACTATAGAAAGTCCCACACAGGGGTGCCCGAGTGGCTCAGTCAGTTAAGCGTCTGCCTTAGGCTTAGGTCGTGGTCCTGGGATCAAGCCCCATTCGGGGCTCCCTGCTCAGTGTGGAGTCTACTTCTCCCTCTCCCTCTCCCTCTCCACACCGCCCCCCCGAGCTCTGCTCACTCACACTAACGTGTGCAGGCTTTCTCTCTCTCTCTCAATTAAATAGATAGAAATCTCAAAAAAAGCAAAAAACAAAAAACAAAAACAAAAATAAAAACAAAGAAAGTTCCACACAAACGGCCTTAGCTTTCAGATGTGGGGACAAGGCTCTCTCTTCTGGTGAAGTGCCGGGCTTCTGTTTGCCAGTCAGAAGTGCATAACCCAGACATATCTGTCTAGTTCCAGTTGGGTTCACTTTCTTATTAAATATCATTCTCCCACCCACCTACATATTCTCAGCTGTTTCTTGACTTTCCTGTGGTCCCCATGATTTGACCTAAACCAGGCTCTCTGTCCTGAGGTGCCTCTGTGGAAGGAAGTGGGGTATGAACGGTTATGTAACTCAGACCCCACCCCCACCCCCACCCCATGCTCTTGTTACATCAGGCTTATCTGGACCAAGGTCTGTGCTGTCCTGAGCTGTGGCCAGAGGACTGATGCCCAGGCAGATGTCACTTTCTTCCTCTGTAGGGTGGGAGGTGAAGGGTGGTAGGGGAACGTAAATCTTAAACGTCATGCTTCTCGGGAGGTTATTTTTCAGGGGATGGTACTTTAACTTAATTTGCCTTAGGCCCAGCCTTTTAGAGGATTTAAAAAAAAAATTATTACTATTTTTTAAGATTTTATTGATTTATTTGACAGAGAGAAATACAGTAAGAGAGGGAATATAAGCAGGGGGAGTGGGAGAGGGAGAAGCAGGCTTCCCACCATGCTGGGAACCTGATAGTGAGGCCTGATCTCAGGACTCTGGGATCATGACCTGAGCCCAAGGCAGAAGCTTAATGAGTGAGCCACCCAGGTGCCCCTAGAGGAAATCCTTTAGGAGTTGGAGTGGAGGGTGCCTGGGTGGTTCAGTCCTTAAGCTCCTGCCTTTGGCTCAGGTCATGATCCCAGGATCCTGGGATCAGGCCCCACCATCGGGTTCCAGGCACGGTGGGAAGCCTGCTTCTCCCTCTCCCACCCCCCGGCTTATGTACCGTCTCTTGCTGTGTCTCTCTCTCTCTCTCTCTGTGTCAAATAAATAAAATCTTTATTTTATTTTATTTATTATATATATATATATATATTTTTTTTAAGATTTTATTTATTTATTTGAGAGAGAGACAGTGAGAGAGAGCATGAGCGAGGAGAAGGTCAGAGAGCAAAGCAGACTCCCCATGGATCTGGGAGCCTGATGTGGGACTCGATCCCGGGACTCCAGGATCATGACCTGAGCCGAAGGCAGTCGTCCAACCAACTGAGCCACCCAGGCGTCCCTTTATTTTATTTTTTTAAAGATTTTATTATTTATTTGACAGAGAGAGAGAGAGATCACAAGTAGGCAGAGTGGCAGGCAGAGAGAGAGGGGAAACAGGCTCCCCGCCAAGCAGACAGCCTGATGTGGGGCTTGATCCCAGGACCCTGAGATCATGACCTGACCTGAAGGCAGAGGCCCAATCCACTGGGCCACCCAGGCTCCCCTAAATAAAATGTTTAAAAGAAAAAAAAGGAATAGGAATGGAGCGTAGGCAGGGGAGCTGGGGTGGAGGGGGGATGGAGGGAAGACTCTTGGAAGCCCTTCTCTGCTGGAGAGCCTCACAAATCCCAGCCCAACCTCCCTGCGCCCCAGTGTATCCCATATGCAGTGTTGCTGGAGGCCCTCGCCCTGCGTAACGTGCGGCAGCTGGAAGACCTTGTCATCGAGGCAGTGTATGCCGACGTGCTCCGCGGCTCCCTGGACCAGCGCAACCAGCGACTGGAGGTTGACTACAGCATTGGGCGGGACATCCAGCGCCAGGACCTTAGTGCCATTGCTCGAACCCTGCAGGAGTGGTGAGACCCCTGTCCTGGCCCTGTTCCTTCTCATCTCCCTCCGGGAAAGGGGGAGGTGCTTTGCGGGGGTGGGGAGGGCTGGGCTGGGCTGCAGAGGTAGAGTCCCAGAGGATGAAGGGAGAGGTACTCATTCCTACAGAAGCTTCTGAGGGCAGAAGGGGGCAGAGGAGGGCCTGCGGGGCAAGAGGCTGGAAGCAGTGTCCTTGGCATAGTCATTGTGGGGAGCAGGGAGCAGTACTCTTGAGGGGCTCCTCAGTGGGGTGTTGGATCCTCACTTGTCTTAAGCTGGATTCATCCCATCGGTCTGTAAGCAGCATGTCTTAGGCCCTGGGTCTCTTCCGCCTCCGTGTTTCTCTTTGTGTTCTTGTCTGACTTCAATATACCTTTTTTTTCCTTCTCTCCAGCATCTACCCAGTGTTGTTTTCCGTTCCTCCCCTCACATGTTGTGCATTATTCCAGGCACTTCCCATACCTGTCTTAGGCTGCCCACCTCCCCCACACCCCCCCAGGTGTCTTTGTGGCTCCTGGGACTATTGTTGCACGTGGTTTCCAGGTGCCCTGGCGAGGGTCCCTAACTCAGACAAGGTGTTTGCATGCAGGGTGTTCTGAATCTGTCTGTCGTGAGTGTGTGATCCCAGCCTCCTGCTGACGCGTCTCCGCTCCTGATCCTCGCAGGTGTGTGGGCTGTGAGGTGGTGCTGTCAGGCATCGAGGAGCAGGTGAGCCGCGCCAACCAGCACAAGGAGCAGCAGCTGGGCCTGAAGCAGCAGATCGAGAGTGAGGTGAGCGGGCAAGGCATCAGGACGTACCCGAGCTTCCAAGCTCACGCAGCTGGGGCCAGTTGTCCCATGTGGAGGGGTCAGGACCGTGGCTGTAGCAAACAGACAAGGTCGACAGGGCCTGTCGGATTCTGGGACTTCCCTTATTGTCCCCCATTTCTTTCATCCGGGTAGGTGGCCAACCTTAAAAAAACCATTAAAGTTACAACAGCAGCAGCCGCGGCAGCTACATCTCAGGACCCTGAGCAGCACCTGACTGAGCTGAGGGAACCCGCCCCTGGCACCAACCAGCGCCAGCCCAGCAAGAAAGCCTCAAAGGGCAAGGGGTGAGCCAATGTGGCAGGAACTGCTTGCTTCTGGGGTGTCCTGCTTTTACATCAGAGACCCGGGTGTCCTCACCCCCTTTAGTCGTTTGCATGGGAGTAGACATGGGGGGAGGCCACAGGGGTGAGGGGAATTCCCTGCAGCCTCTCTCTCTCTCTTCCCCTTGCCAGACTCCGAGGGAGCGCCAAGATTTGGTCCAAGTCGAACTGAAGGGACTGTCGTTTCTTCTCTGGGGATGCGGGGTCCTAGCTGCCTGCCTGTCCTTTAGGAGTCCTCGGCCTCCCTGTGCCCCTGGCCAGCTGATAATCCTAGGTTCATGACCCTTAACCTCCCTTTTCTCTCCCTGACCCCCAAGCATAGATCACACCTTCTCTAGGGAGGAGGCAAGTACAAGTCGTGTTTTTATTGGTACTTTTGCTTTATGTGACTTTATTATGTGTCCCATTGTCTCCCTCCCCCTCCCTGCCATGCTCTCTCCCTGTTTCTTTAAAATGGGGGTGGGGGGGCAGCATCTATCCCTGTTTGTTATCTGTCATGGAGTAAGTGGGGCTGCTACTTCTCCAGCATAACCCACACGTGTTTCTTCTCGCACCACCCCATCCTTGCATGCCTAATCCCCGGTTTGTACTCCTTACTGCCCTCCCGCCTGTCTGGGCAGCATCCGAAGAGCCATAGGGCTTCTGCCTTTATTCCCACCTGGGGAATCCTGGGAGCCAGTCTGCCATTCTCGGAGTCACTGGACACTTTCATCCTAGAATCCTGTCACACTATAGTTGTTTCCTTTCCTCTCTCCTCCCCTTGGGTCCTGGGAATGCTGCTGCTTCAATGACCCCAGAGCCAAAGAAGGGCACCCATCTCTTGAGATGTTGAGAGATGGCTCTTTCTTAGCCCTGGCTATCTTGGAAAGCCTGATGGCAATCCTGGAAGGATTTATACTTCCTTTTGTGAGTTTGGTGGGGAAGGGAAGGGGATATAGATTTTATTTAAAAAAAAAAAAAAAAGTATATATATACATATATCTATATATAACATGGAACAGAAATAAATCTATGAGAAGTCTATCTACAAACATGCCCGGAAATGGGTATCTTCTGTCTTTGATATGTGCAGATGGGAAGAAGGCTCATTGTCCGTCCACTCTAAAGCAAAGTGCTGGAAAGAGAAGAGAACCAGGTACTGGGTGCCGGGTCCTGGCCTAGGAGCCAGGAGACCTAGATCTTGAGTCGTGTGACTTGGGACAGATTGCTCAGTATTCCATCACTCACTCAGAAGCAGCGGATACTTGCTGGGCACCAACACGTGCAAAGCACTAGACGTGCAAAATGGCCATCGCTGGCGCTCCTCTCGGAGCTGGGCTGCAGCCTGTTACCTTCCTTCCTGCAGAATTATAAGGGAGAAGAGTTGATAATAACCTTCAGGTTTTGCATCAGAACCACACAGGACTCAGATCTGCAGGAAGCAGCAGCAGGCTCCCGTCTACCGTCCAAGGCAGAGCTTCCTGTCCTGGGACGATTGGTCTCCTTGGTCTAGTGCACTGCTGTGCACTCTTTTTAGAATTGCGAAGCTCGGGGACCCTGGGTGGCTCAGTGGGTTAAGCCTCTGCCTTCGGCTAAGGTCATGATCTCAGGGTCCTGGGATCAAGTCCCTCATCGGGCTCTCTGCTCAGAGCAGGGAGCCTGCTTCCCTCTCTCTCTCTCTCTCTGCCTGCCTCTCTGCCTACTTGTGATCTCTCTCTGTGTGTCAAATAAATAAATAAAGAGCAAAAATTTGTGAGGGGAAAAAAAAGAATTGTGAAGCTCTAATGTGAGGGACAGTTGGCCGCCCCCCAACCCCCACATGCACGTGAAGCATTTGCCTCCTGAGGGTCCCAGTGTTGACTGAGCTGCTCTCCAGAGATTGTGTTTTTCTCTAGGTGGACATCTAGCACAGACCACTCTGTGGGCGCTAAAGGTTTCAGTCACAGAACTAGAAAGTGGAGTGGGATCCTGAGGTTTTGATTAAAAGTGGGGTGGGCGAGTGTCTTGTTTGGAGGGGGCTGTGCAGGCTTGCTGGGCCAACTGGAAGTTGACACTTCTGGCTTCTTGGTTTGGCTTTGCCCTCAACGAGCTTGTTGAGCCTGCTTTGTCTTGGTTCTCAGTCTCTACCTCTGCAATAATCCTTCTTCCTCCCATACCTTTTAATGTGTAGAAGTTGCTAATCCCTGGCACTTTGAACCTGTTCCCCCAACTTCCTTCCCCAACTTTTCACTTGAACTTAGTATCTTGTTTTCTTGGAAGCTAGTTCCAGCAAGTGGCTCCGTAACTTCTCTCAGCTCTCTAGTTCCCGCTTTCAGTGGATGGCTCCAGAGTCTAAGTGTGGGCTGAGCTGGGACTGCCTGGCTTAACACCCAAAGCAGGAGAGGGACCATTCACATGGCCCCAAGGACATGCAAAGTCAGTCTGTCTTTGACTTAAAGGGACGGGGTCTTGGCTACCAAGGCATGAAGAAGGGGGAGCAGATTATTTTGGGGCTCAATTTTTGACCATGAAACTTGGTTCAGGATTTAGAGATTCCATGTACAACCAAGCTCAGGGCACCAGAATATTTCCAACCAAGAATCTTAACCACCATGGGCACACTCTCACACACTGATCCCCCTAGGGTACAGAAGTCTTAAGTGGTCTTATGGCTGGACCACTGTGGGAAGAGGAAGAGGAAGAAGACTTGCCTTTATGAGAATTCAGAGTTCATGCCCATGAAACTGTTGACACTTAAAAGACTATGCCAAAGTGTCTGAAGCTAAAATCAATGACTGGACTGGTCTAAGTCTTCATGCACAACAAGAGCAAAGACAATGTCTACAGTCAGTATTCGTGAAATCCCATTGAAGAGAGTTTGGGAATTCTCTGTTTAGATGTGTTTTCCAACAAGAATGAATAGAGGGGGCTTTGGGCAGTCCAGGCAATGTATTAGTTATCCAATATGGTGTAACAAATTACCCTAAAATTTAGTGGCTTAAAAATACACATTTCGGGTGCCTGGGTGGTTCAGTAGGTTAAGCCTCTGCCTTCCACTCAGGTCATGATCTCAGGGTCCTGGGATCGAGCCCCGCATCGGGTTCTCTGCTCAGCAGGGAGCCTGCTTCCTCCTCTCAGTCTCTGCCTGCCTCTCTGCCTACTTGTGATTTCTGTCAAATAAATAAATAAAATCTTTAAAAATAACTTATTAAAAAATAACACACATTTACTATCTCATTTTCTGTGGTTCAGAAATGTGGGCACACTGTTTTCTGCCTCAGGGTCTCTCACAAGGCTGCAATCAAAGAGTTAGCTGGAGCCATGTCATCTCAAGGTTCCAAGGGGAAGGATCTTCCATCCACACCCATTGTGTCAGCAGGATTCCCTAACTCATAGGTGGCTGGACGGAGGAACTTGTTTCTGGGCTGGCTGTTGGTCAGAGGCAGCCCAGGTAGCCCCCTCTATCAGAGCGAGAACCAGAGACCACATCAGGAAAGCAGAATCAGTCTTGTAACCTAATCGTGGAAGAGGTATCTCATCACTCTTAACCAGGCACCAGGTCCAGCCTAGTGACTGCCAGAAGGCAGGGATCATTGGAAGCCATATTGGAAGTTGCCTACTACAGACACTGTTTCTGTGGGTCACCAGCATCAGAAACATCAGGGGAGCTTTTGAAAATGCATATTCCTGGATCCTGCTCGCACCCCAGTTCCTACTGAGTTAGAATCTCCAGGATGTGGATCATAAATATGCCTTCACTGTCCTCATTGACTTAGCTCTGAGCTGAGAAGTCCCATTTATATAAGCAGACTTGCCCAGATTAGTGCCAAATTGGATCAGCTGAGATCAGGCTTCTACTGTAGGGCCTTGGACAGGTATGGAGACGCAGGGTCACCATCTGGAAGAGAAGGATGTGCAAAGGTGAAACTTTGAGTAACAGGTCAAGAGAGAGAATTTATCCTTTGAGGTTCTTAAATATATGGTTAAGTAATTAAAAGTGTGATAAGTGCTGAGAAGTATAGGGTGACATGAAAGCATTTAGCATTAGGATCTACATCTTACTTGGGGTCAGGAACGCCTTCTTCAAGCCTTCTACTTTCCAGTGAAAGTAGAAGCCCTAGTGGCAGTTGGCCTGACGAAGGAAAGGAGGATGAGCAATCTGGGTGGGAAGAACAGTGTTGAGGAATACCTGGCAGCGTAATACAATCCCAATGTGTGTTATACCTCTTGGCATTGGAGTTCTGGGTGATTTTTGTCTTTGTGCCTGTTTCTGTTGTCCAATCTTTTTATGATCGTTTAAGACTAATATTAAGTGCTTCCTGCAGCCAAACATGATGCTAAGTGCTTTGCATATATAAACTCATTTAATCCAAGCAGCAGCCTTGTGAAGTTGATACCACTATTATCCGCCTCTAAAGATGACCGAAGAGGTACTGGGAGGTTATGTAATTTGCTCAGGACCACACAGATGATAAATGGAGTAGGCGCAACTGGAGTAGGCGCACACCTCCCCCATCACTCCCAGTGCTCCCAGATGGGCTGCATGGGACAACTCTCTGAGATAACAGAGAAGTAGATGGTAGCAGGGAGGAAGAAACCGGAATTTGAAGTTCCGTGAAACCAGTGGTGAGTTTGCCATTGCCCCCCACCCCCGCCCACCCCATTACTGCCCAGAGTGGACTCAGAGGTGGCCCAAACCTAGCAATGTACATCAGGTCTGAACTGAGAGAGTTCCTCTTGGAGCCATCTACTTATTGCAGGTCTGAGAAGCCAGAAAGGGACTCCTAAGGGTCAGAGAGTAGGGGAATCTCCAGTTTTTTTCCTTCTCTCCCACCTCTAGCCCCGGGCAGCACCATGGTAGTGTAGCTATAGCTGCAAAATGGGGCGCAGTGGCTGGGCAGGCACTGAAAGCTGAGGGAGGGGAATTCCTCTAGCACAGGCGCTGTGGTCTCCAGAGCGTTGAGGTAAATCACTCTGCTTTTTTCTTTCTTTTCTGGATGCTTAGCCCAGACACAAAGTGGGAAATGCACAGCAGAGTAGAGAAACTAAAGCCACTCCCCCCCTTTTTTGGCCAGAGGATCAGGAAAGGAAGACCCGGAGAATCAAAGTATCAGGGAGATCAGAGAGAGGGGAGAAATCGAGAATCCCATAGAGTTGTGTGTGAATTCTTGGGCTCACCTCAAATCTGCACAAGCACGGACCCGACCTTAAACATCTTACCAAAGCTTTACAAATTAAGCTACAGGGTGGATCACTGTCCGGTCTCACTGACCACTGGGTGGCACACATCCGGGACTGATGTGGATAGCCCCACAAACTGAAAATTAAACTGACCTTGGAACCACAATGCAAAGAAGACAGGTTGCTGCCAGAACAAAACCTCATCAATCACCTGCTAAAACAAACATTCCTGTTAGCGTTTTAATAAGATCCAGAGTCTCCACCGATATTCAAAATATCCAGGATACAATCTAAAATTACCCAGCTGATACAAAAAAAAACTCTCGAGGGAAAAGACAAGCACCCCCAACATGACAAATGTTGGAATTTAAAGCAAAGACTTCAAAGCAGTTAGTATAAACATACTGGAAGAAGAAAGGGAGAATGCTTTCGAAACAAATGGTAAGGTAGAAAGTATAAGCAAAGAAATAGAAGACCTAAGGAATAGTCAGATGGAAATTTTAGAACTGAAAAGTAGGAGTAAAATAAAATATTCACTGGATAGCAGACTGGAGATGACAGAGGAGTGACTTTGAAGATAGTCAATATTAATTATGCAATCTAGACAAATAAAAAAGACAAACAAAAGAAAACAGGATCTCAGGGACCTGTGGAACAAGACCAAAAGATCTAACATTTGTGTCAACAGAGTCCCAGAAGGTGAGGAGAAAAAGTATGAAATAGAAAAATTACTGGAAGTAATCATGGTTAAAATGGTCCCAAGTTTGGTGAAAGACATACACAGATTCAAGAAGCCTGGTGAAGAGCAAACAGAATATACTCAAGTCTGTGACTAGACATCATAATCAAGTTGCTGAAAATAAAGAACATAGAAAAATATCCACAGAACATCTAGAGAAGAACAACTGATTTCACATAAGAGAACAATGACTCAGATTACTGCAGATTCCTCATCAAAACTAAGAAGCTGGAGGAACTAGAATCACACTTAAAGTGCTGAGGGAGGGAGGCACCTGGTTGGCTCAGTTTTTTAAATGGCTGCCTTTGGCTCAGGTCCTGATCTCAGAGTTCTGGGATCAAGCCCCATATCCGGCTCCTGGCTCAGCAGGGAGTCTGCTTCTCCCTCCCACACTGCCTGCTGCTCTACCTACTTGCACTCTCCCTCTCTGTTAAATGAATAAATAAAATCTTAAAAAATAATAACAAAGTGCTGGAAGAAAGGTGTCAGTTCAAAATTCTATACCCAATGGGGGCGCCTGCGTGGTTCAGCCAGTTGAGCATCTGCCTTCAACTCAGGTCATGATCTTGGAGTCCTAGGATCGAGCCTTGCGTCAAGCTCCCTGCCCAGCAGGGAGCTGCCCCTCCCCCTACTTGTGTGAGATCTTCTCTCAAGTAAATAAAATCTTAAAAAAAAATTCTATGTCCAGTGAAAATGTCACTCAGAAGTTAATGTAAAATAAAGATATTCTTCTGTGAAGGAAAGTATAACAATTTGTCAGTAGCAGGACCACTCTAAATGAAAGGCTACGGGGATGCCTGGGTGGCTCAGTTGGTTAAGCGCCCAACTCTTTTTTTAAAAAATATTGAATACTTATTTATTATTATTTTAAATTTTTTTTATTTTTTTATGAACATATAATGTATTATTAGCCCCAGGGGTACAGGTCTGTGAATCGCTAGGTTTACACACTTCACAGCACTCACCATAGCACATACCCTCCCCAATGTCCATAACCCCACCACCCTCTCCCTACCCACCTCCCTCTGGCCACCCTCAGTTTGTTTTGTGACATTACGAATCTCTTATGGTTTGTCTCCCTACTGATCCCATCTTGTTTCATTTATTCTTTTCCTATCCTCCAAACCCCCCACGTTGCATCTCCACTTCCTTATATCAGGGAGATCATATGATATTTGTCTTTCTCAGATTGACTTAATTCACTAAGCATAATACCCTCTAGTTCCATCCACATCGTCGCAAATGACATGATTTCATTTCTTTTGATGGCTGCATAGTATTCCATTGTATATATATACCGCCTCTTCTTTATCCATTCATCTGTTGATGTACATCTAGGTTCTTTCCATAGTTTGGCTATTGTGGACATTGCTGTTATGAACATTCGGGTATATGTGCCCCTTCGGATCACTATGTTTGTATCTTTAGGGTAAATACCCAGTAGTGCAATTGCTGGGTCGTAAGGTAGCTCTATTTTCAACTTTTTGAGGAACCTCCATGCTGTTTTCCAGAGTGGTTGCACCACCTTGCATTCCCACCAAGAGTGTAGGAGGGTTCTCCTTTCACCGCATCCTCACCAGCATCTGTCATTTCCTGACTTGTTAATTTTAGCCATTCTGACTGGTGTGAGGTGGTATCTCATTGTGGTTTTGATTTGTATTTCCCTGATGCCGAGTGATGTGGAGCACTTTTTCATGTGTCTGTTAGCTATCTGGATATCTTCTTTGCAGAAATGTCTGTTCATGTCCTCTGCCCATTTCTTGATTGGATTATTCTCTGGGTGTTGAGTTTGCTAAGCTCTTTATAGATTTTGGATACTAGCCCTTTATCTTATATGTCTTTTGCAAATACCTTCTCCCATTCTGTGAGTTGTCTTTTGGTTTTGTTAACTGTTTCCTTTGCTGTGTAAAAGCTTTTGATCGTGATGACATCCCAATAGTTCATTTTTGCCTTTGTTTCCCTTGCCTTTCGTGATGTTCCTAGGAAAAAGTTGCTGCGGCTAAGGTCAAATAGGTTGCTGCCTGTGTTCTCCTCAAGGATTTTGATGGGTTCCTTTCTCACACTGAGATCCTTCATCCATTTTGAGTCTATTTTCATGCATGTATAAGGAAATGGTCCAATTTCATTTTTCTGCATGTGGCTGTCCAATTTTCCCAACACCATTTGTTGAAGAGGCTGTCTTTTCTCCATTGGACATTCTTTCCTGCTTTGTC
Organism: Neogale vison; assembly: GCF_020171115.1. NCBI lineage: Eukaryota > Metazoa > Chordata > Mammalia > Carnivora > Mustelidae > Neogale > Neogale vison. The sequence goes on along the minus strand of NC_058102.1, from coordinate 101,769,594 downwards.
AAAGATTAGTTGACCACAGAGTTGAGGGTCTATTTCTGGGCTCTCTATTCTGTCCCATTGATCTATGTGCCTGTTTTTGTGCCAGTACCATACTGTCTTGATGATGACAGCTTTGTAATAGAGCTTAAAGTCCAGAATTGTGATGCCACCAACTTTGGCTTTCTTTTTCAATATTCCTTTGGCTATTTGAAGTCTTTTCTTGTTTCATATAAATTTTAGGATTATTTGTTTCATTTCTTTGAAAAAAGTGGATGGGATTTTGATAGGGATTGCATTAAATGTGTAGATTGCTTTAGGTAGCATAGACATTTTCACAATATTTGTAAGTGCCCAACTCTTGATTCTGGCTCAGGTGAAGATCTCAGGGTCAAGCGATGGGCCTGCATGTTGGGCTCCATGCTCAGCAGGGAGTCTGCTTCAGGATTCTCTGTCCCTCCCCCTTGTCCCTCTCTTTGCTTGCTCGCTCTCTCTCAAATAAATCAATCTTTTTTTTTAAATAAAAGAAATGCTAAAGAAAGTTCTTCAGAAAGAAGAAAAATGGTGACTGAGGAAACAGGACATCGAGAAGGAAGAGAAACAGATCTGGTAAGTATAGATTGTTCTCTTGTTCTTTAAAATGTCTCTAACAATTGAAAGTAAAAGTTATAAAACTCTGATGGGGTTTCCAGCGTTTGCAGATTTAATACCTATGACAACTACAACACAAAGGAGAGACAATAAAGGGGCCTAAAGTGGTGGTAAAATCTGCATTTAACCTGACATAGTGAAGTACAGATTCTAAGTGGACTATGGTAAGTGTGGATTTTATAATCCCTGGAGGAAGGTTAGTAAGCCACACTCCACAGGCCAGAACCAGCACTACCTGTTTTTGTAAATAAAATTTTATTGGCACATCTAGTATAATACTGTCTAGCTCCATCCTTGTCATTGCAAATGGCCAGATTTCATTCTTTTTTATGGCTGAATAATATTCCATTGTGTATCTATACCACATCGTCTTATCCATTCATCTATCGATGGACATGTGCATGGATTCCATAGTTCAGCTACTACAAATAATGCTGCTATCAACATATGGGTGCATGTATCCCTTTGAATTAGTGTTTTTGTTTTCTTGGGTAAATACCCAGTAGTGTGATTACTGGGTCATAGGGTAGCTCTATTTTTAACTGTTTGAGGAACCTGCGTACTGTTTTCCACAGTGGTGGCACCAGTTTACATCACCAATCGAGTATTGCAACAGACATTGTATGACCTGCAAAGCCTAACATATTATCTGGCCCTTTACAGAAAAAGCTTGCCATTCCTGCCCCAGGGCTATCATTTAAAAAAAAAAAAAAGATGGGGTGGCTGGGTGGCTCAGGTCATGATCCCAGAGTACTGGGATCCATCCCAACATAGGCTGCATACTTGGTGGGAAGCCTGATTCTCTCCCAGTCCCACTGCCTCTGTTACTTCCCTCGCTGTGTCTTTCTCTGTCAAATAAATAAATACAATCTTTTTTTAAAAAGGTTAAAAAAAAAAAAGAAAAGAAAAAGAAAAATTTAGTGAGAAAAAAAAGGTAGAACACTTTCTATCTAATAATACTCAAATAGGGGCACCTGACTAGTTTCTTGGTTAAGTGTCTGCCTTCAGCTCAGGTCGTAATCTCAGGGTTCTGGGATCAAGCCCTGCATGAGGAGTCTACTTCTCCCTCTTCCTCGGCCCCTCTTCCCTGCTTGTGCAAGCATGCTTTGTCTCTTAAATAAATAAACAAACAAATAAATAAAATCCAAATAAGCAACAACAATAAAAAAAATGACTTGAAAGTGGAGGTAGCTGAATTATAAATGGGACCAAACAGAATAATAAAATAATAGAAGTAAATTGAACCATATTAACACTTAATATTAAATGTAAGTAGCATAAATACACGAATTAAAAGACAGACTATCGAAATGCACTTTAGAAAACCACAAAAGATCCAACTATATGCTGTCTTCAAAAAACCCATTTTAAGTATAAAATAGGTGGATTAAAAGTAAAAGAATAGAAAGACATATACCATGAAAACACTGATCAGAAGAAAGCTGTACTGGCTATAGTAAGGCAGATTAACTTCAGAGCAAAGAAAATGACCAGGGGTAAAGAAGAACAGTACATAATAATTAAAAAGTTCGGTTTTTCCCAGAAGACATAATTCTAAATGTCTCTGCATCTAACTACAGAGGTTCAAAATACAAAAAGGAAAAACTCACAGATATTAAAGAGAAAAAAAAGGACAGATCCACAATTGTTGTTAAAAATGTCAAAACTCAGCAATAACCAGTAGAATAAGTAAACAAAATTAGATGTATAGAAGTATGTAGAAATGAAAATTGTCATCAACCAATAGGATCTAACTGAAATTCATAGAACACTTCCTCCACACAAAAGAATCACAATTTCTTTTTAAATACGCATGGCAGGGGCACCTGCATGGCTCAGTGGGTTAAAGCCTCTGCCTTCAGCTCAGGTCATGATCTCGGGGTCCTGGGATGGAGCCCCACATCAGGCTCTCTGCTCAGGAGGTTCCTGCTTCCCTTCCTCTCTCTCTGCCCGCCTCTCTGCCTACTTGTGATCTCTGTCAAATAAATAAATAAAATCTTTAAAAAAAAAATACACATGGCAGGGTGCCTGGGTGGCTTAGTGGGTTGAGTCTCTGCCTTCGGCTTGGGTCGTGGTCTCAGGGTCCTGAGATCGAGTCCCGCATCGGGTTCTTTGCTCAGTGGGGAGCCTGCCCCCCCCCACCGCCTGCCTCTCTGCCTACTTGTGATTTCTCTCTGTGTGTGTCAAATGAATAATTAAAATCTTTAAATAAATAAATAAATAAATACACACGACACACTTACCAAGATAGGTCATGTCCTGAGTCATAAAACAAACCTCAACAAATTTAAAAGGATTGAAGTCATACAAAGTATGCTTTCTGGCCATAATGGAATTAGAACTAGAAATCAATAAGAGAAAGATAACAGGGAAATCTCCAAACACATGGAAACTAAACAACATACTTTTAAATAGCCAAATCATCAAAAAGGAAGTGCCAAGAGAAATTGGACAGTATTGCAAACTTAACAAAAAGGAAAATACAGAGGCACCTGGGCAGCTCAGTTGGTTAAGTGTGGTACTTTGGCTCAGGTCATGATCCCGGTGTCCTGATCCAGCCCTGTGTTGAGCACTGCACTCAGTGGGGAGCCTGCTTCTCCCTCTCCCTGCCATTTCCCCTGTTTGTGCTTTCTCTCTCTCTCTCTCTAATAAGTAAATAAAATCATTTTTTAAAAAAGGAAAAAATAAAATATCAAAATATGTGAGATGCAGATAAAGCAGTGATTTAAGGAAAAATTATAGCATCAAATGCTTATATTAGGAAAGAAGAAAGGTCTCCAGTCAATAATCTATACTTCTGGGCACCTGGGTGGCTCAGTGGGTTAAGCCCCTGCCTTCGGCTCAGGTCATGATCTCAGGATCCTGGGATCAAGTCCCGCATCGGGCTCTCTGCTCAGCAGGGAGCCTGCTTCCTCCTCTCTCTCTCTCTGCATGCCTCTCTGCCTACTTGTGATCTCTCTCTGTCAAATAAATAAATAAAATCTTTTAAAAAAATAATCTATACTTCTACCTTAAGAAGGTACATGAATAGCAAAAATAAACACAAAGCAAGAAGAAGGAAAACATAATAAGAGCAGAACAATGAAACTTAGAGGTGCCTAGCTGGCTCAGTCTGTAGGCCAAGGAACTCTTGATCTCAGGGTAAGATTGAGCCACATGTTAGGTATATAAATTACTTAAAATAAAAAATATTTTAGGGGTGCCTGGGTGGCTCAGTGGGTTAAGCCTCTGCCTTCAGCTCAGGTCATGATCTCAGGGTCCTGGGACCATCCTACATCGGGCTCTCTGCTTTCCGGGGAGCCTGCTTCCCCCCTCTCTCTGCCTGCCTCTCTGCCTACTTGTGATCTCTCTATGTCAAATAAATAAATAAATAAAATCTTAAAAAAACAATTGACAAACCTCTAGCTATACTGACCAAAAAAAATTTTTTTAATTAAAAAAAAAGAGAGGAGTACCTGACTGGTTCATTTGGTAGAGTATGAGATCCATCCATCCTTCCTTCCTTCCTTCCTTCCTTCCTTCCTTTCTTCTTTTTTTTTTAAGCATGCAACCCTTGATCTTGAGTTGTGAGTTTGAGTCTAATTTTGGGTATAGAGATTACCTAAGAATAAAATCTTTAAAAAAAATTTTAAAAAGAGAGACAACACGAAATACCAATATCAGGAATAAAACAAGGAATATCACTATACTCCCCTGCAGACATTAAAAGGTTAGTAAGGAAATACTACAAATAGTCCTACACACACAAATTCAACAATTTATTTATTTTTTATTTATTTAAAGATTTTATTTATTTATTTGACAGAGAGAGAGTGAGAGAGAGATCACAAGTACGCAGAGAGGCAGGCAGAGATGGGAGGGGGGAAGCAGCCTCCCCGCAGAGCAGAGAGCCCAATGCGGGACTCCATCCCAGGACCTTGAGATCATGACCTGAGCCAAAGGCAGAGAGAGGCTTAACCCACTGAGCCACCCAGGCGCCCCCTCAACAATCTATTTTTTTTAAGATTTTATTTATTTATTTGACAGAAAGAGAGCACAAGTAGGCAGAGTGACAGACAGAGGGAGAGGGAAAAGCAGGCTCTCCACTGAGCAGGGAGCCCAACATGGGGCTCAATCCCAGGATCATGAGCTGAGCCTAAGGCAGCCATTTAATTGACTGAGCCACCCAGGCACCCCTAAATCCAATAATTCAGATGAAATGGACCAACTTCATGAAAACCATATGCTACCAAAACTCACCCAAGGAAAAAGAAAGATCTAAATATCAAATGCACAACTACAAAGCTTTTAGGAGATAACATAGGAGAAAATCTCAGTTATCCAGAGTTAGGCAAAGTGTTTTTAGATATGACACCCAAAATATGATATAAGAGAAAATAGCGGTAAGTTGGACTTCATCTTAATTACAACTTTTGCTTTGAAAAAGATTTCAAGGAAAAAAGAAAAAAAAAGGGAGAGAGGCGCCTGGGTGGCTCAGTGGGTTAAAGCCTCTGACTTCAGCTCAGGTCATGATCCCGGGGTCTTGGGATGGAGCCCTGCATCGGGCTCTCTGCTCAGCAGGGAGCCTGCTTCCCTTCCTCTCTCTCTGCCTGCCTCTCTGCCTGCTTGTGATCTTTGTCTGTCAAATACATAAATAAAATCTTTTTTAAAAAAAAGAAAGAAGGAGAAAAGAAAAAGATGATGTGGAGAGGAGGAAAAGACAAACTACAGAATGGGAAAGAATTGTTTACAAATGCCATTTAACAAAGGACTTCTTACCAGAATATATAAAGAACTCTCAAAACTCAACAGGAAGGAAATAAACAATCCAATTTTGAAAAATGGCAGGAAGACTTAAGCAGACACTTCATCAAAGAGGTTGTAATGATGGCAAATAAGCAATGACGAAACGCTCAACATCATTAGTCACTAGGGAAATACAAATTAAAACCATGACAAGATACCTATTAGAATAAATAGAAGAACACCTACGCACTTAATGGAATGGGTAAATAAAATAAAAACTGACATACTAACCACTGGCAAGGACGCAAAGCAACCGGAACTCTCTTACCTTGCCAGTGGGAATGCAAAATGGTGCAGCCACCCCGGAAAAGCTTGGCATTTTCCTTTCTTCTCTTTTTTGTTTTTCTCTTCTTTTCTTTTCTTTTCCTTTCTTTCTTTTCTTTTTAAAAAGATTTTATTTATTTATTTGACAGAGAGGGAGAGATCACAAGTAGGCAGAGAGGCAGGCAGAGAGAGAGGGGGAAGCAGGCTCCCCACCAGCAGAGAGCCTGATTCCAGGCTTGATCCCAGGACCCTGAGATCATGACCTTAGCCGAAGGCAGAGGCTTTAACCCACTGAGCCACCCAGGCACCCCTTGGCATTTTCTTATAAATACGCACTTACCATATGACCTAGCAATCCCACTCCATTGCATTCCTTAAAAAATTAAGATACATACACACAAAAACATGTGCACAAGTGTTTATAGCAGCTCTGTTCCTATGCCCCCAAACTGGAAACTAGAGTATCCTCAGACAGGTGAATGGATACAGATTATAAACACACAGAATACTACTCAACAATAAAAAGGAGTAAACTATTAATACATGCCACAACACGACTGAATCTCAAAGGCATTATGCTGAGTCAAGGAGCTACTCTCATCTATGACTTCATTCTATGACATTCTGGAAATGGCAGAATTATAGCAACAGAGAACATATCGGTGGTTGTCAAGGTTAAGATTTGAGGAAGGGTGTGACTACAGAGAAGCGGCAGGAAGGTGTTCAGGGTGATGGAACTGTTTGGATCCTGACTATGGGGGTGCTTACACAAATCCGCATGTGTTAAAACTTACCCAAAAGTACACACACACACACACACACACAGAGAACAATTTTTTAAGTTTTTTTTTATTTGGCAAAGAAAGCAAGAGAGGGAACACAAGCAGGGGGAGTGGGAGAGGGAGAAGCATGCTTCCCGCTGAGCAGGGAGCCCAACCCTCGGGGCTCGATTCCAGGACCCTGGGATCATGACCTGAGCCGAAGGCAGACACTTAACGACTGAGCCACCCAGGCTCCCCACACACATAGCAATTTTATTAAATGCTTTAAAAAAAATGCAAGATTTAAAAAACGACATACTGGGCTACTGGCATTCATCATTTGAAATATGGTGTGGTTACTTGAGTAAACTTTAATGTAAATTAAAAGTTTTTACAAATCATCAAGGAATTTATAGCATGTTGGTATAGTTTGTGTCAGTCTGGATTTTGAGTCCTGGCTCTTGGAGCGCTGCTAGGTAGCTAGCTGCATGGCGTGCAAGCAAGTCACCTCTGTTTCTTAAGCAGTGACATAGGAGCGGGGGTTTGGAGGATCTCTGTAACTGTTGCTAAGCTGCATTGGAATCCTCTCCAACCTGGACATTCTGCTTTAGTAGGTCTGGGGTGAGAAGGTCACCTGTAAGGTCTCTAATTCTAAATGTATTATTTATTTATATCATATACTGGGTTTGTTTAAATTAAGATTTGGGAGCGCCTGGGTGGCTCACTGGGGTTAAGTCTCTGCCTTTGGCTAGGGTCGTGATCTCAGGGTTCTGGGATAGAGCCCCACATCGGGCTCTCTGCTTAACGGGGAGCCCGCTCCCCCCCATCCCCGCCTGCCTCTCTGACTACTTGTGACCTCTCTGTCAAATAAATAAATAAATAAATAATCTTTTTAAATTAATTAATTAATTAAGATTTGAATTGGGAATCAGCCTCTGTCCTTCCCTGCCATGTTCCCTGTATATTGGGAACTCCACCCACCCTCCAACACACACAAATCCGGGATATCTCGACTAAATTCACCCGTAGCTTTCTAAGAACCTGTCCATCAAACCATTTCTCACCTCAGTGTGACCTTGACCTTGCCTAAGGTATTTCTGCTCCCCCTTTTAGAGACTCAATGCCACCTCCATGACCCTTTCCCATGCCCCCTCTCCTATGCTCCAGCTTCATGTGTCCAAACGGCCTAGCCTCAGACGGCTCAGACACTGGGTTGAACTCTTGGCTGGAGAACACTGTCATCTTGGAGAGAATTGTCCAGAACCTGCAAGATCCCCAGGTGGCAGGTGACAGCAGATGAAGAGGATGGGATGGATGCTGAGGTTAAGGGCCGTGGGGAGGGGGTGTGGGGGCGGATAGCATCTTATTCCTATGCAAAAGATAAGGACCTCAGAGAAGAAAAGAATCATAAAAGGCAGAGAAAGGGCAAGGAACTCTGAGTACTAACTTATTTCATCTCAATCCCAGGGATAGTCCAGAGTGGGGATGGTGGGGAAGCAGGAGGAGGAGTAGTACTGAGCCCAGAGGGAGAAGTATTACATGCCTGTCCTGGTCTCCCTAGAGTTACCATTTCAGGGTGGACATTGAGGATGGGAAGGCCCAGAGCTGTCAGCCCTCTCTGCCTACCTTCCATAGCAGCTCTGCTGGCCTTTGGCATCCGGGCCTCTCGAGTGCACTCCCCTCCCGCCATGCCAGCTGTGGTCCTACAGTCTCTCCCCTGGGACAGAGGCTAGTTGGGACACTGCTTAGGAGAACCAGGTACCCAACTTCCCTCCCTGTGCCCCCAGTTTTTCACCTCCCCAGCTTCTAGCAGCCTCACCTAGATCCCACCTCTCCTATCTGAAGACCCCAGTGACGTCTAAGAGGGAGAGAAGTAAAGGCTACTTTTTTCTCAGCCCTATCCCAACTGGAATGGCCTGGGAGAAGGAGAGCTTGGCCCTTGCGGCTCTCTCAGCCCTTGGGAGGACTCAAGCCCAGGCTGGGGAGCATCAGGGCGGGGCAGGTGCATGAAGTATGTAAGTGGACTTGGACTACGTGGGCTGGGAGACTGAAATACTGCGTTCTTCTTGTGGATCAGCTCCTGGTTCTCTGGGTAACCGGTTTGTGACTTGGGCTTTGGATTGCAGGACAGAGGAAGGGGGCATGAGGTAGAGGGGGAGGAGGACCCAAGGTTCTTTGTTAGTCAAGGACAGAAAACAACCCAAACTGCAAGCAGGGCTGGGTCAGAGTGGCCAAACCTTTGTTTCTACTTGTTAGTCTGTAAAGTTGAGGCACGATGGGACCCGGGGGCGGCTCAGTCATTAAGCATCTGCCTTCTGCTCAGGTCTTGATCCCGGGGTCCTGGGATGGAGTCCCCATCAGGCTCCCTGCTCTCTCTGCTTGCCGCTCCCCCTTCCTGTGCGCTCTCTTTCTGTCAAACGAATAAATAAAACCTTGAAAGAAAAAAAAAAAAAGGAGCAAGACAGAATAATCTGGGAGAAATCAGTCATTTATATCCCATATACTGTGTCAAATGCTTTCTCTGTACTAATTCACAGATTTCTCACTCTTCTGCGGTATGGACCCATGTCCCCAGCGCCATCAGCACCTAGAAAGGCCCATTTTACAAAGTGGGAAACTGATGTTGAGAGATTAAGAATCTCTCCCGTCAGAGCTAAGTGGTAGAGCCGGGTCTTGCTCATGCCAGGCTGTATTCATCATTTCACTCTTCTAGATAATTCATTCCCCCAAGCCATGCAGGAAAATAATGAGTCTGACCATGTCCCCCGGATGAGCGGATGGCTGTTGTGAATGAGACCAGGGTCCAGTTGGAGAGCTGACCAGAAATAAAATGTCAGCTTCCTTCCCGAGAGTTCCTTCCTTCTCTGTCCCCTGGGCCTCACCCCACAATGGCAAACAGGTCAGGAAGTGCCAGGGGGCTGGTTCTTGAGCCCCTCACTTGGTGGCTGCTGCTAACTGATTCCCCACAACCTATCCCTCCCTACTCACTAGTCACAGGCCCTAGGAATGAGTGCTGGGCTGAAGGGTGGTCCTCACCCAAGAGCAGGGAGTAGAGGTGAAAACGAGTTCATGTGTCTGAAAGCCAGGACCTACTCGGCAGAGCTTGGGAAACACTTGGGTTGACTCACCTAGATTGAGATCAGAGCAACCCTTGCCCTGCTCCAGCCCCCACTGAGAACCATGCCCGTGAGTGTGGGCACTGTGACTGAAATCCAGGTTGGCAGGCCGGGCATGAAGTTTTCTAGGTAGTAGGGAACTTCGGAGCGGAGGCCCAGGAAGTGGAGGACCTGCCCAAGACCATTCGGCTGGGTTGGCGGCGCAGGTGAGGACCCAGTCTCTGGGCATCTTTTACAGGGCTCACACTCTTTCAATGGTGGGCCCCTCAGGAGACTGAGGAGAGCGCTCCCACTCCCAGAGGAAGTAAATCTGTCTATTCCAACAGAGCCCAGGGGACCCCCTCAGACTGAGGGCTGTGCTCACTGAGTCCCAACATCTGTAATTCAGCAACCCAGGTGAAGATGAATTCTCTCTACAGGCACCCCCCCCCCAAAGTTTTTCCAAAGTTCACACCACACCACTTCGCTTTCACAAAAGACAGCATTAATACTAGTTTTGGCTAACACAAGGAAATATGGATTTTTGCTTTTATGAGACAAAGTGGAAACAGCTCTCAGCGTTTCTTCTGCAGCAATTTAGGTCCCACCGAGCTCCTGCCCCCGGAGTTCTGCTCAGCTCCCCGCCTCTGGCCTAGCTTTGAACTGCCTGGGAGCTCTATTTTGTGCGTCCCTTAGCGAGATGGTTTCAGCAAAATTCAAGAGGTTGTTATTTCGGGTCTGGGAATGCTCAAGAGCTTTTCCATGTCAGTTAATGGTAATCTGTTCGCTTTGTGCCATTTCACCTTACGAAAAGGTTTCACAGCAACATTCTGCTTTTGGATAGTGGGGGGTGGGGTACCTGTACCTGTTTGACTCCTGAGATTGCTGGGTTCTCTTAGCTGTAGGATTGGTTCCCTTAACCCTGCTCACGCCTCTTCACCAGCCCCATTTAATGAGGTTTTGGTACCTGCCCTGAGATACCAAGTCAGTGCCTGGTTGTCACACTAGGCTTTATCCCTCTGTAGTCAGCAACCAGACAGGCTCTGGAGTCTGTTTCTTCACAGAGGACATGGAAAGATCCTCCCTTCCTTGAGAAGAGCCAGAGTCTTGAGTTGTGTGTGAGTGTGTGTGTGTTTGTTTTCTATGTAAGCTCTTCAGCCAGTGTGGGGCCTGAACTCACGACCCCGAGATTGAGAGTTGCGTGCTCTACTGAGCCAGCCAGGCACCCCTGTTGTCCCATTTTTTTTTCTGTTGTTTTTTTCTTTTTTTTTCACTTTACCATAGACTGAAAAGAACTGAAGATTTTTATAAAAAAGAAACCATCATCAGCCCTTTATGAGCATTGACCATCCTTAAGTAAGTTCCCAAGAACAGAATGACCCATTTGGCCACGCCAGGTCAAGCAAGAGCGAACATCTTGAGAAATTTGAGCACCTCATGCCCTTTCAGCACCGCTCAGGTTCCAGATTAGTTTTCTTCTCTGGTCTCCCTCCCTGGGCTCAAATTCTCAACAACTGAGAGTGGGAGAACATTGCTGACTCCTAGATGCCTCCCCAGTGAAGGCCTGTGCCTTCCTGCTCCTTACGACAAGCGTTCCCACCCACAGCCCAGGGGCCAAACTCGGCCCGAAGAGTCAAGAGGCAGCAAAACCCTCAGGCACCTAAGAGACTGGCCCTATGCTCCCCTGGACATGTGAAGAGACAGCAAAAGCAAGGGAGACAGCCAGCAAGGCCACTGCTAGTGTCTTCACCCACCCGCCCTAGGCCAGCTGACTTCCACAGCTGGTTCCTATCTGCCAGGCTCTGCCAGGCCCATGGTCATTACCACTGAGGTACTGGGCTTGAACTCAAGAAGGCCACATGTGGAGACAGAGGGAACGCAAGAAGGGAACTGGGAGACAGGAAGGTTGAAACTGAACCGGGACAAGATCAAAAAGTACAGCCAGAATTCTACTTGGTCTTTTTTTTTTTTTTTTCCATTCTCCTTTATTCCATAAACACCTAGTTCCAAGTTGCACAAATCAAAAAATAAAGGTAGAGAAAGGTGTAGGGAAGATTTCTGTGATGTGCAGGGGGAGAAGGGGGAAAGGGTTGGGAGCCAGTCCTCTCCCTCCACACACAGCCCCGAATGCGGGTTATGGCCCCTGCAGGGGGGGGATCTGAGGAGGAGGTGGCAAAAGACCCAAGGTAGCTGAGGGATGGAGGAAGCCCCTAAACCCAGAGCTCACCCCAAAAGCCCCTTCAATGCATGACAAGGGTAGAATGGGGAAGGTGAGGAGATTCAAAGATGGAGCAGCAAAATGAAAAATCAAGTTAGCAGATAGAGGAGAAGTGGAGTCATCATGGTAGGGGATTAAAGAAGGGAAAAGTAGGTAAAGGGGGCAGTGAAAGGTTCTCCCTGAGACCCCCAGGGAGAGGTGGGGGCCAGCTTGCCTGTTAATTTAATATTAAATTGGGAGTGGGAGTTGGAGAGGAAAATGTTATTACAGGGGACGATTTCTCAGCCTCTCAGCCTGTACCTGGAAGGGGAAGAGAAAAGAGCACAGGTCAAAAGAAAGACAAATATAAAAGTGGGGAGTTGCGTTTAATCCCCTCTTCCAGGGACAGCATTCTTCTCTTTCCAAACCAAAGAAAACTTATACCACCAAAAGGCAGCATCTGCTGGGCACATGGACTGCTGCCTCCTCGTGGTAGAGGCCTGGGCAAAGGTCCACTCCTCAACCCCCCTTCGTGCTCCACACCTCACCTACTCCTCCCCCTCAGTACTTACAAGAGAGGCTGAGGGCATAGGGCCCTCACCAGTCATAGCGGCGGGACTGTCGGGAGGGGGAGTCGTCAGGTCCCTGTATAGCCAGGCGAGGAGGCCCCTCAGCCCTTCGTCCCCCACCCCCTGAAGCCTCATGCCGCCGGAATTCCAGGGGGCGCTGCTGCCGGAACCGGGACGTCTCCCTCCGCCATTCATCATCAAACGCTGCGGCCTCACCTGAAGAGCACAGAGACCAGAGGTGACCCCTTAAGTATATAGGCTGGCTTCTGGAAGCAGATGCAAGAGTGAGCCACAGCCTTCTAAGATGAAGAAACAGGGCAAAGCCTGGAAAGTATTATGCATGGGGATGTGTTGAGGAAGAGCAGCAATTTCTTTTCTTAGAATCTGGTTCCACTAGCTAACAATATGGTTCCACTAGCTAACAGCCAACAGTGATTGCAACATGGAAGCCACCAGCAGCCCAGAAGTATGACTACTGAAGAAAGAAATTAGGAATGGCACAGTTATTAAGCTAAGGAGCATCATCCCAAGCACACAGTAAGTATTTAATAAATATCTGTTGACTTGAAAAAAAGGGGGGGGGGCCTGACAGATGGCCCCTCCTACTGAGGACAATGCCAGCACCTGACTTAGCCCCTGAAGCTGACAACAAGGCTCAAGTGAGGTAAGACCAGGGGCCCACCCCTAACTTTGCCAAGAAAGATCTACAGAGGTAGAGAGAGAACGTTTCTATCTTCTAGCTCCTAGGAACCAGACCAGGGGCTACTGGGCCAGGAGTCAGAAGGGTGATGGAGCGGGGAGGAAGGCTCACTCTCATCCAGGTTGATATAATCCTGCCGCTCCTCCTGGTCCCCCGTGCGGTGGTTTCGGGAGCGCTGGAGGATGTGAGCCCGGTCTCGGATGTGATGCCCAATGGACATCTGCTCTAGCCCACTGTCGGAGTCCCGTACAGTCCTCCGCGTCTCCCGGATCTGGGATGAGGCAGAACACGGCACACTGAGCCACCCCTTCCAAAGCCCTGGCTACACCAAGCCAGGACAGACAAACCACCCACAACCCAATCCTGAAAAAGGAAGCCAGGCTTTCTGTGTGTTATTCCATTCTGCCCGCTCCGGGAAAGGAGAGGCCCTCCAACTCACCCCGCCTGGAGCCGAGCGCATCTCTGATGTCTCCTGGTAGACTTTCGGGGCCCCATCCCCCGTATTGGAGTAGGAGATGACAGTGGAGGATGAAAAGGTCTGGCAATTGCCTCCAGCTGTCATGTGTTCCTAAGGAGGAAAAGGTACTGCAGGACTGAATGGCCCCTCTGAGGAAGGGATCCCACGCTTCAGCTACCTGTTCTTGTCCCCCACTTTCTCATGATACTTGGGAACTGAGAAAACCTCAGGGCTCATCAGCACCCCCCAAATTCTTCGGAGTCCAACAATAAACAAGAGGGACCTGAAGACACGGAGCCCTAATTGCACATTTAAAAGACTGCTGTTGCTGCTTCCTACTCAGGCGTGAGGGCAGGTAAGGGAATCCAGTGGCCTCTGGGTTCAGTGACTTCAGCCAGCTTGAGCCTATCACCATACTTTTCCCTGCCCCTGCCTCCGAGGACTTAAGGGTGCTGCCAGTCATTATTACTGAGAACAAGACTGTAAAAACGCATGGGGCCAGAGCCTCACCATGTTCCCAATCATGTCGTTCATCATCCCAAACATGTCCATGAAGCCACCCGACTGCAGCAAAGAGATGGAAAACAGAGTCAAGAAAGCATAGTCAGTGCTCAGATGGTCTCCTTAGGTACCTGCTAGACAGACACACAGCTACACTTTCCCGGTCTCTTCTTCCAACACACGGAGCAACTGCTCTGTCTCTTCATTAGCATGACCAGAATATAGAATGTTCTCTTTGTGTTTCCCTTCCTGTATTACTGCTGGCTTCCTCTTCAGTCTCTACGGCTGCTCTGATCCAATTTTCTTTCTCCCTACTGTCCTACTTCCTCCTATCTTTAGGAAGCACACCCAAGTAAATAGACTCCAACCTATAAAAGGATTGGCCATAAAACTAAAGACAACAACAACAAAAGCCATCTTTGTTGGCCCTTCAACTGCACCTCCATCCTCAGAAAGACAAACTTTGCAAGGCAATTACATTCTCCTAACAGGGATGGCTCCTAGAATGCAGGGATCAATAAGTTAGAATCTTTAACCCACAGGACTCCTAGCACACAACAGGCCCAGAGCTTTGCAAACACTCTAAAAAGACTCTAGGGTTACTATTCCAGGGAGCCACATTTGGAAATAACATCTAAGTGTATACAGCATGTCTGAGAATGAAAGGAAACGAGGACATCAGGACTCACCATTCCCAGCATCCCAAAGGGGGAGACAGCCCCAGTCTACAAGAAAAGATAAAGAACAAATTAGAGACCACGTCCTCCTCTCTCCCTACAATCCCAAACGGAGCCCATGGCCTCAGCTTTTTTTCCATCCTCCTCTCAAAATGGGTTCACAGCCCTTCTGCCAGACCCCCTCCCCCACTCCTAAAAAAGATCACTGCACTTGCTAAGTTGGCTGAAGTGCAAGAAAAATCAAGGACCTTATTAACCACCCCCAGCATTTCCTTGGGTCTCAGGCAAGTCACAGCACCATTACCTGCATCCTACGGCTGGCAGGTCTGGTTCCAGGCATGTTGCCATCTGTGATGCTGAGGAAGGGGCTATATCCAAAGCCACCTGACAACATTCGGTTCATATGCTGACGGTGAATAGCAAAGGGGTCCCTGTGGAGTGAATATACCGTGTGGATGGCGGAGAGGCCAAGCAGTCAACACCTTCCTCCCCCACAAAATGGAAAAGTCCTAGGGAAACAGTGGCACAGATGCCTATTTCCTCTCTGAGTCTGTGCTGGAGCCGAGTATCCAGCTGGTTCCAGCCAATGCCAGCCACGGGAACCCAGATGTCTGTCTGAACTACTTAGAGCCCTGAAGTGGAGTAGGATGAGTGCTCTAGAACAGGAGGGGGAGGGAATACTCACATCAGGAACATGGGATCCTCGGGCTCCACGTCCCTCATGAAGCGGAACATCCTGACTTTAGCTCCAGGGGGCTCCACACTGTAAAGATGCAGAGGCTCAGCTACGCGGACGGAGCCGGGCTTTTGCATAGCCGGCTCCGTGTAGAGACTCTCAGAATACTGTCCCTTCCAAAGGCTGTAAGCGAGCCGCCCAAACTCCAGTGAGACTCTCTCCAGGTGGTGTTCGACACCACCCTCAAGGGAGAGAAGAGCTCCTCAAACCTCTCAAGGAGGGCCGTGGAAAATTTTTCCAAGCCTCGCAGTTTTCTGTCTCCCCTCGCTCACAGCCATCCTCTCCCCAAAGCCCTGGCCAGAAGCATGCCCCCCCACCTCCCCCAACGCCACGGTTCCGGATGCGAATCCCAAGGGCTGGCCCTAGCTCCAGCAATGACTCCCGCCACCTCGCCCCCTTCTTCCCCGGCCACCCGCCTGGCCTCCCCCGGGGCTGGCCTCACTATCCCCATCGCCCCAGTCCGCCGATCCCCCGGCCCCCGCCTCCCCGCGGGGCGAGCAGAAGCGACGGGCCTAGCCTTCTCCCCTCCCCGCATCGCAGGTTCCTAGACCCCGCAGTCCCGCGGGCCCGCTCCCGCCCCGGCCCCGGCCGCCCGCTCTGCTCGAGCCTCACCGGTCCCCGATTCGGGCTCAGCGGCCCATCCGGCCGGTCTAGCCTCTCGGTGCGCTGCAGGATCGGGGGTTGCGGCCCGAGACGCGGGATTGGTCCGGGCTTGCTCTTCTCGGCCTCCCGCGCCGCCTCCTCCCACGGCTGCCACCTCCGTACCCCCCCTCGGCCCACGGAGCCCGAACCGCGGCCAGGCCCGGACGGAAATGACGTCACGATGGGACCGCCCGCCCCGGGGCTGGACCCGCAGAGCTCCGCCCACTGGCGGACGAGGGGAGAGGGCTGGGGCCCGGTCCCGGGGCGGTGGAGTGTGATTCTGCGGGGTCCTCCAGAGACCAGGGGAGGGGAAGCCTCATCACCAACCGGGATTTGGGCTCTGGACAGGAAGGGGCTCCCTGTGAGGGTGCGGAGCAAGAGCAGGGGCGCCCCTTCCTCCGCAGGGACGGGGTGAGGGAGGGCGGTGCGGCACATTCCATTAGGGGAAGGAAGAGGACGGTGGGGGGGGGCAGATTCCCATGAGGGGAGGGGCGGGCTCCCTGTGGGCGACGAGGTGGGGCGGATCCTGGGGGGAACATTAAGCAGATTTTCTACCCGAGCGGCTTGCAGCCCGAGAGGGAAACAGGGCGGCCGTTCTGCGGGGGAGGTGCTAAGGGCCAGTCCCATCGGGAGGAGGCGCGTTCCAAGCAGGGGCGGGGTCCTCGGAATGACGTAGAGGGGGAGGTGACAGTTCTGTCTGTCTAGCTCTGCCTTCGAGAACTCCGGCGGGGCCAAAGAGAATCCAGGTTGGGAGGGCAGGCCGCCAGGTGGCGCTCTTCGGCCAGGTTGGAACTACAGGTCTGCGGGACCGGCGTTGGCGAGGTTCCTGGACCCTTCAATTAGCCTGTGTGAAGGGTCGGTCTGGGCAAATGTTGTCGTTCTGAAATTGTTTAGTTTAGTGCCAGTCTCTCCCCTTTCTTTTCTCTAATTGCTGTGTCCTTAAGAGCTCCCAGTCCCGCACCGATCTTTCTTGCCTCTAGTCAGGTAGGTAGGTCAAGGGTCTAAAGTTGGGGAGAAGAAAGGGGTGGAAAGGTCCATTAACCAGGATCACCCGGGGCGGAGCTGAAATCAGACCCAGAAGACCCGACTCCAAGGCCAAAGATTGAAACTTTGACATACTAAATGTCTTGCATAAAATCTGGCCCAACTGGAGAGAAGGGCCCTCCCCCAGGGTGTCAGGGGAATTTGGACTGTCTACGATGGACTTTAAACCAGACTCATCCAAACTCTAACTCTCCCTGTTCTTTACTCTGGCTGCTAGCCATATTAGTGCTATGTGGAGGCTGACAATGCCAAAGACTTGTTCCCAATACTTCCCTAGGGGTGAAGAAGGAGGGGGTCCCTGGTGACTCAGGAAAAGATACTGGGAGCAGGGCTTCTCAGGTTTCTTTGGACTTGGAGCTGCTGCCGGGGGATCGGGGCCGGGGGCACCCGGGGAACCGCTGCCCGGGCCGCCTGCCCTCCGTATAGGCCGCCTCCCTTCCCGGCCCAGGGAGGAAACGAGAGCAGGGATGTGAACAGCTGTGGGAGTCCGAGTCTTGGGAGCCGGAGCCGGAGCCGGAGCGGGCCCCCGCCCAGGCCCCCCAGCCCAGCCCAGCCTGCGCGCCCGCCGGTCCTCCCGCCCAGCCAGCCCGGGCCCGTGGGATTGTTAGATGGAACACGGCTCCATCATCACCCAGGCGCGGAGGGAAGACGCCCTGGTGCTCACCAAGCAAGGTAGGGGCAGCAACTTCCCAAAACTTTGCGTCGCCCCCGGCCGGGTGGGGGGCTAGCACAGCCCGGAACCCGAGTCCGGGTCCCTGACCTCGCGGGGATCAGAGCCGGCGATTCCGACCCGACTCCCTGTTCCATCCGCCCCCGCGTCTCTGTCCGCACTCAGACCCCCGTTGGGGCTGCGCGGGGCCCGGGCTCCTGGCGCCCGAGGGGGAGGGGCGTCATCGCGCAGCTGTCACCCTGTCCTGCACACCCTCCCTCCGTACGGAGAGACTGAGGAGTAGCGCTCGAAGCGCGGGTCACCCGCGTCGGTCTTCCTCCCTAGTTGGGAGGTGGGGTCGTCACTTTCCCACACGACGGCGCGCAGCCGCCCCAGGGCCGTGGGGAGAGGGACGGAGGGGTCCCGAGCTGGAATGGAGCCCGAACTGGAGTCGCACTTCCCAGCGCCCCCCTCAAGCCCGAGGTCGCTCTGGCCGCGGGCGGTAACGGCGGTCCTGCGCGACTTGGGACCAAGTTCACCGCCTGGAGGCGGGGGCGGCCGCGGTGGGGGAGGGGCCGAGCCTGGGGGACCCAACGGGCCAGCGCGACACCCTGCGCTGGGCCGGGGACCTCGGCGGCTTGGCGCTCCGGCCCGGCTGCCTCCTGCCGCGTTCTCTGAGCCTCCGAGCCGGACCCCGAGGCCCGGCCGCAGCCCCTCCCTGCCCCGGTGCGCTTCCCCGGGGCCGCGGCTGCACACACAGAGCCGCGTTTGTTTAGCCCGGGAGCGCTGTCCCTGGTTACATAATTCGCCGAATGGCATCAGACCCGGCGTGTTTCTGAATCGCGCAGCGAAAAAGTGCGAGTTCTCCGTGGGCAGCAGTTCGCGGCCCCCGCCTTCCTGAGGGTCAGGTGGAAACGCAAGGGGGTCGCGGGCCCACCCTGGGGTGGTCTTGGGAACCGGAGCGGGGTTAGGCCGAGGCCTTTGCCGAGGGCGGGGAAAGGTCTCGCGGCCCGAGGGTGGAATCTCTCTTAGTTTGGTCACTCGAAGCCCCAAACTCTTTTTCCCCCTCCCCGACGTTCCTCCTCGAGGCTTGAGGAATGTGTTTAAAATAGCGGACAGAATTTCCTCAGGGAGTAAGGACTAGGTCGGGTTTTTTCGTGTTTTTGTTTGTTTGTTTATCTGTTTTGGTTTTTGTTTTCTGGGTTTTTTTTTTCCTGGAGAACTTCCCCGGGCTGGGGCTACCTGGCCCCCCTGCTCCTGGAGAGAGCACGCTCTGCCTACCAAATCCCGAGCATTCCTGCCCTTCCCTCGACCACCCAGAATAGGACATGCAGGGCCACTACTGCACTTGAACATATTGAGGCCTAGACCCCGGTGGGGGGCCAGCTGCGGGTCCTCAGTGTTGCCCACATTCCCCTGTTTGGAAACATTACTCAGCAGGTCACTTATTCCTGGGGTTTGCATTCCCTACTAGCTCCCCCAACTTGCCTAGGGGCAAGCTGAGCTGCTGGTGTCAGCCTTTCCCTAATTCCTGGAGTGGAATGGGGTGGAGGAGCAATGTATGCTTTCTGCATTGAGGGTCCTTCCTTAAATAAGCCTGCCCTGAGGAGGGAGAGAGCTAGCTTTGCCTGATAGAATCCCAAGCCCCCCAAAGCCCCTGCTCCCTGTGCCCTGTGCTTCTGGCTGCATCACTAAGAAGGCTGTGTGACCCCATGGGCCACTTCCCCTCTGCTGGCTGCCTAGCTGTGCTGAGGCCTGAAGAGGGGAGGCTTTCTGTGTTGAGAACTTAGCTCCTGCCTGTTTGCAGTCTCATCCCAGGAAAGGACTCCAGGAGGTAGCCAGAAGTGATGAAGAGATTTGGGTGTGGAAGGATTCCATAGGGGTCCCTTGTAATGACGAGTGGGTAGAACCATCCTCTGCTTCCCTTCTCTGGTCCTGCTCTTGCAGAGGCTCTGGAGGGTGCCTTCCTGGTGAGGGAAACACTCCAGGAGTGAGAGGGAGCAGGACTGCTGAAGGGGCGGCTTACGTATCAGAGTTGCAAGTTTCAGCCACCAGGGCCAGTGGCAGGGAACAGAAGAGATGACAGCAGGAAGCAGAGCAGCTGGCTTCTTGACAGTGTTCAGTTGCTGAAGTTGGTTGGATTTTCTTGGAGTTAACGCTTTTTGTTTTCTTTTTTGTGTGTGGTTTGTCCTTCAGACTTATCCCTGGAGGAATCTGAATTCTCAAGCCAGGAGCCATGGCGCTCTCTCTTTCTCTCCATGTAATTTGACTGCATTCCGGAGAAGACATACTATTTTCCTGGGCTGCTTGGGCACCCAGCAACCAGCAACCAGCAAGCCAACTTTCTGAGTCTCTCATTATTTACAAATCCTGCATCCTTTTTTTTTTTTTTCCCCTCTTTTAAGCGGGGGTGGGGAGTAGATGTTTTAATGATATCCTTTAGGAATTCCTTGCTGTCCCCTCCCATCTCCCCAGCATCCCATCTCTGCCCTGCATCCCTCTGGAAAAAGGGGAAGGGGTATGATACAGGTTATTAATAAGTCAATTTCTAGAAAAAAAAAATTGTTCCCAGTTTGGGTGGCTTTTTAGTGAAGTTGTTTGCCATTACAGGGTTGTTGGGGGTTTTTTTGTTTTGTTTTGGGTTTTGGGTTTTTTGTGTGTGTGTTTTTGTTGTTTTTCCTCTTTAGCATTCAGTTCTTGGAGCCTTAAGGCTGGCTGGGTGTGTTGATGATTCAAAAGTAATTACAGTAAAGGAAATAGAACAAAGTTACTGAAAGCATTGATGATAAAAGGACCAAAATTGGATCATCTTCCCAGACAGATGGGTGAAATGGCTTCCTGATGCAGTGGGGACAGGGTTCTGTGTAACATCAGAAGTCGAAAAGAAAAGTTGATATCAGTTTGGCCAGAGAATGGCCATTTATTACAGCCCCGTATGAGGGTGTAGCCCCACTATTGGGAGGTTATGCCCCGGGCTTTAGAGTTAGATGGGGGAAAGCCAAAAAAATGGGATCAAGCCGGAGTGAGGTGAGAGAGTGGAGGCAGCCTCTTTGGAGCTTGTTGGGACCCATGGGTCCTTGGGGTAGTCGGGACCTTTTTCTTTTTTCAGGAGACCTAGTGACCCTCTCAGTGAGAGATGGTGGTGTGGTGAGTTGTCTTCTCACTTGAGAAACTGCGCAGGTGCCAGTAGCTGACCCTCTGTAAGAGTGAGGATGCCAGTGAGGTTTTTCCAGCTCTTGGCTTTCTCCCCATAAGGAATGTATTCTGCCTTATTTTCTCCTGGAAAAGCTCAAACACCTTTCCTTGTAGTTGTAGGAACAGGTGTTACCGGCGCTTTCCTCCTTGGTTGGCTCTATGTGGGCCTGGGGTGCACGTGTGCCGCCGACTCTTCCTGTCCTCCTCGTCACTCTCCTCTCCTCTCCCTACCCCAGCTCAGCCTTGACCTCTTGGTGGCTCTGAGGCTCCCCCCAAGTCTGCTTTGGAGATGCTTCCTCCATCTTGGAAGTCACCTGTTGTGGTGACTTAGAGGCTGGGTTTGCTCCCTCTGGAAGCCCCCAGGAGAGTGCTGCTAACTGAGCAACGAAGTTGGTGGGTTTCTGTCCTCCCAAGCTGGGAGCTGGAGCTTCTGCTCCTTCCTGTGGGTTTCCAGTGGAGCATGACTTTGGAAGGGCCAGGAAAAGCCCCTCAGAGCGGGCACAGGGGCTGGTGTTCTGTCTCCTCCCTTCTCAGCCATCGAGGCCTTATAGAAGCTGGCAGTGGAGAGGCCGTTGCATCCTCCGTGGGGACATCCACATCCATTATGGTCATGGACTTTGTCAAAATGGTGACTGCTGTCAAAGTCACACCTCTAGCCAGGGTGCATTGCTGCCTTTCCGTGGAGAATTAAATCACAGCAGTGGATGGGGTTGGGGGGGCGGGGAGGAAGGATGACATGTAAATGTGTACATATGTATGTACAGATGTATATCCCTTCCTCTTCCTCCTGGGCCTTCTTCCGGCCAGCTTTTGAGTAATTTAGGCTAGTGTCTTCTATTCCCATCTTGGGAAGTTTGGTGTTTGATTGGGTGAAGTGGGAAGGGCTGGAGGGCCAGGCCGGGCAGCAGTTAAAGTGTTCCTTGTTGTTTCAGAGAACTGTTCCAGGAGCAAAGTTAGTTGCTTCAGACCCAGATGCACATCCCTACTTTTCCTATTCACAGTGAGACTTGACAAATCATGTTAGTGTTTGGAGTGACTTCTTTGTAAAATAGAAATATTGGTATTTACACTTCCACAATGCCTCATACTTAGGAGGTGATTGAGAGATGCTAATGCCCTTCTTTTTTACAGGGCTGGACCCACGCTCTGTTCTTTCTCCTTTCCCCAAAGGACACGGTGCAAACAGCTCAGGATCATGTTGGCTTTATTGTTAAAGACAGGTGGCTGGGGTCAGAGGGGACACTGATGTGGGGGCTTGGGCCTTCTGGAAGGATCAGCCTCCGAGCCTCGCAAACACTGTTGCTGCACAGACCCTGTCTTTGTGCCCGTGTAACTTGGGATGGGATTTTATCTGCACTAACGGGAGCAGCCTGTGCCTTGGGGCATTTGCCGCTCTGCCTGGCGCCTGGGCATCTGGGGGTGGGAGGAGGCTGGGGGGCCATGCACCTCCTGGGAAGAGTCTCTGGAGTCTAAACCTTCTGAGCAGTGCTCAGCCTCTCAGAAATGGTTATCGTGAACGCTTGAGACAACTGTGTGCTGTGTTCTGGCCCCGGCTGCGTTCGCTTTGAGAGTTAATGGACCCAGTGAGATTCACATTTCTTTTAGGGAATTCTGGTAATAAAGAGAGAAATAAAAAGCTGGGGTTTTGAAAAGAAATAGATGTTCTTAAGCTGTGTCTTTGCTGCCTTGGTTTTGGAGTACAACACTGAGAAAGCACAAAAGCAGCAAGAAAATTGTTTTTCGCCGTCTCAGGCCAGCCTGCTTGCAAAGCCCAGAATTAACTCACTCCTCTTGGGGTCACGGGACTGGGTGTGGCCCTGACATGATCCCCTCCCTCTTCTGAAATGGAGGCATGGTTCCCAACTGGGATATAGATGAACTCGTTAACATGTAACTCTTATGAAGGAGCTAGAAATCAAAGTGGAGAAATTGACTTAGAACTGGAAGGCGCTCTGGACCAGAACTGGAAGGCGCTCTGGACCAGAACTGGAAGGCGCTCTGGACCAGAGGCCAACTAGAACAGGGTTTCTTTGTCTAGCAAAGTGCCCAGCCCCTTCAGGTTTGTGTGCCTGCCCTAGGTCTGTTGTAACAGAATGGGTACTCCAGGGAGCACCCAGCCTCCCTCTAGGCAGGAGCTGTGTATGTCTTGTTTTATGGGTCAGCTCTTCTAGGGGTTATCCTTAAACCTGATCTCTGAGTAGACTTCCTGACATTTCCTTTCCCTTTCCAGATGCTCTTGATCCTCCCCCCCTGCCCCCTAAAAATCAGACTTGCTCTTACTCTCATTTTATTCTATACCTTTTTTTCTTAATCTCTTGACGTCTGAATAGCTTTTGCATCCTGTAGAATTTGCTCTTCCCCACCCACACTGTTCTCAAGGAACAAGTGTGGCCCCATTCCCAGTGAGAGCCAAGCAGATTCATGGGAAGGTCCAAATCGCCTAACACAGGCTTATGGAAATGCCTTCTCAGTGTGGTAGTTCCCAGCTCTTCTGTTTCTGTAGCAAAATGGGGCTGGGGCCCCTCCTTCAGAGGAACAGGGGCCTGTAAGAAGAGACAGCAGGCTTGGGTCTTTTGATTCAGTGATAGAGCAAGTACTCCTAGAAAGGAAAACCAGACCCTCGGGTACAAGTCCTCCAGGACATGCAGAAACACTGAGCCAGTGAGATATGGTGGGGAAAGGGACCCAGGGGACACTGGCTGAAGCACTCTCCAGTCCTGGAAGGGTTAGTCAAGGACCTTTAGGCATTGGCCCTCAGCCAGGGACACACATCAGGATCTCCTGTGACACTTACTAAAAATATAGACCCCACCTGGATCCTGCCGAATCAGAGCATGAGCAGGTGGGCCGGGCATGTGTGTGTTCCAAATGCTCCCTATGATTCTGACAAGTGTCCCTGGAGAAGAGCCAGGTAAACACAGCAGTGGCCCCAACTGCCTACTTAGCCCTGAGCAGAAAGAGTCCCCTGGAGGGATCCAGTTTTGCTGTTTGTTAAAGATCCTGTGACTCCTAAAGGGGAGTCCTAAAGTTTTCTGAGTGTGAACGGATAGAATAATGATTCTCACCCAGTAATGATCACAGACTGTAGAGCATTTACCATGGGCCAGGGAGTGTTCCTAGCATTTTATATCTAGTATCTTACTTAATCCTCACACTGACCTGTGAGATAGAAGTTAAGCTGTACTTCACAAATGAGCAAAACCTCAGCTAAGAGCCAAAGCACCTCATCCAAGGCTACATGGCTAGTTAGTGTCAGCCAGGACTCCGACTCCAGAGTCCGGTCCTAACCGTGACCTGCATGGCCTCTCATTTGCATTGTGCATCCCCACTTTTTAAAGTAACCTGGAGCCACCTTGTAAGGGACCCTGTCAAGTAGACCTTTTCCCATTGACCTGTGAGGAAACTGAACCTCAGAGAGGTTGTGCCTCAGGTGAGACCACAGAGCTGTTGGAGACGCTGAAGTGGGGGAAGCGCTGGGTTGCCTGACTTTTGCCTGGGTACTTTCTCAGGCCGACACACTGGTACCGGTTGGCTGGTCCCCCGAGCAACTGAAGGGTGTGGCCAGAGCAGGCGAGTTTCCATGGAGGTAGGACAGACTCTCTGGCAGACTCCTTCAGTCCTTCTGCAGAGGCCAGCCACTAGAAGAAGGAGGAGCTGGTTGGCCAACCTCAGTGAGTGAGAGAGAGAGGGAGAGGGAGAAAGTGTGTGTGTGACAGAGACACACTGTGATTGGTTTGTGGAGTTCCAGAAAAGGCCCGTTCCCAGGCTTGGCCCTGCCACTACCTCTGTGTGACCTCTGGAATGAGAAGATATCTCTGTGGTCTCCTCCAGTGGAACATTTTGAGATTGAGACTGAGATTAGGTTATGACAGTACCTTGTCCTTAATGACTAGCAGTTGACACCAGAGCCAGGACATACCCTGAGGTCCCTGTAAATCTCACAGCTCTGCGGAATAGGTAATGTTAGTTTTCCCATTTTACAGATGAAGAGACTGATACCCAAGGCCACACCTTACATGTGGCAGAGCCAGATTTAAATCCAAGTCCATGGCACTTTGTGTGACCACTATATTGTTCACTGGTTGGAGGAGAGGTGGTTGAGGGTCCCTTTGTCCTGTGCCTCCACTGCCTCATCTGCATCTTACTCATGCATATGTCCCCAAAAGCAGGCTTACAGAGCAGGAGGGTAAAGAGGCACTGGATTCTTCCTGCTTTCCACCGAATCAGGCATTCCAGGAGTCAGCCAGACAGCCAAAGGAGGGCCAAAACCGCCACCGAGAAGGTGTTTGTGTCCTGCCTGCAGGTTTCCCTTAGCCCCCCAGCCTCTAGCAGGGGCCTGCTCAGCACTTCCTCCCGAGGAGGTGGGCAGGTGTAGTTTCCAGTCCCCAACAAGGACAGCTCTGCCGTCACTGGCATGTGTAGGGCAACGCCTCCGGCAGACACAGGAACAGAATCCAGCCCTTCGGGTTCTCCCAGATGGTGTCTCTGGTCTGGCTCAGCTGCCACTGTGGGCCATCAATCACTTCCTGACATCCACTGAGAGCCCTCTGGCGTGGGGCTGGGGGCCGAGCCTGCTGCTAACACTTGTGTGAGGAAACGGCCCCTCCATCCCAAGTCCAGGACCTGTTGCTCCTTCTGGGAGCCCTGTCCCCACCCCAGCATGTTTTTGAAGTATTATTTTGGTTTTTTTTTTTTTTTTTTTCTTTTTAAGATTTATTTATTTATTAGAGCAAGAGCTGGAGGGGCAGAGGGAAAGAATTACAAGCTGACTGCATGCTGATCATGGGGCCAATGGGGGGGCTTGATCTCAGAACCATGAGATCACGATCTGAGCTGAAACCGAGTCTGTCACTTACTTGACTGTGCCACCAGGTGTCCTGAAGTAGGATTTTAAAGTATGTTAGAGTGACCTAGGAGGGTGTTTTGACAATAACATATAAAGGCTGATGGATAAAGTATCTCGATCATGTTTAGAAGTTGCCAGGAATCCCTGCTCCCAAACCAGTCCTTCTCAAGGGAACATCCCTGAAATTGAAGCCATGTGTTGAGATCAGTGACCAGATTGCTAAGGGGACAGGGAAAGGGCAGGAGACAGGTAGCTAGTGACCTGTAACACACACACGCACACACCGCAATACAGGCGGTGTAAGACCCAGGACTGAGAAAAAACCTTCTGTCTTAGTAGAAAGGGAGATGCAAGGAGCCCTCCAGCCCAGAGGAGGACTGTCAGAACACCCCTCGAGTAAAACAGCCTGGATGCCAGCCGCAGGAAGGGCCCCAGTATAGAATGTGCTGCTGTGAGCTAAACAGCATGGCTAGAACTACTTTTAAAGGTCTGTGTGGTCAGATTCACAGCTGTGTTTGGGGAATTTTGGGAGCTGGTGCTGAGCTGATTGAGGCCCTGTCTGCCTTGTCACCTGAAGAGAACAGTGTCAGCAGTTGGGCATTGTGGGAACTGGTATACGCTTCCCATTGTTTCCAATCTCTTCTGTGGGGAGGATGTCTAGGCATCTCTCAGCCTCTTGTACTCCTGCCGACTCACCTGCTGGTCCAAGGAGCCCTTCCGTCCACCTGGCGCTTCAGGGCTATCCTTAGCCAAGTCCCAGATGCCCCTTGCTGTGGACCTGGGAGGACTCCTCTCAATGGGGAGCCCCAATCAGACGTGTCTTGGCTGCAGGGCCCAGGCAGCTGGCCAAGAAGGGCCGGAAATGCTCCAAATACTCTCCTTCCTCCAATTGCTAAGGGGAGGGAGGCCCCTGAGAGAGGCCATTTTACAATGATAGCCAGACTAAATCCTTTGCTATGGGGGGATGGGAAATGGTGGGGAAGGAAGTACTTATGAAGGAACCAAGAAAGCATCCTTCTACGTGAATGGGCTTGTTAAAATCCAATTGCCTGAGAGCTTGCCTTCTGCCGGCTCCCAGGCGGATGTGTGAGGAGTTCCTTCGCTGGGATGCGAAGCTGTGTTGTTGGCAACAGTGATATCTGAACCTGACCTTCAGAAGAAGGTTAAAAATAGTGTTGTCCTGGCAAAGCCAGTCTCCGTGTGTGTGTTGGGGGGTGGGGTTTTGCGCTTGCGCAGCAGACCTGTACACGCACAAGCTTCTGCGTGATGGAAGCAAATACCGTCCTCATCTAGTGCTTCTTGGGGGCAGCAGTGGTTGACAGAAGGGGAGAGGGCACTGTTCATCTCAGGTGGAACAGCCTCACTGGCTTTCCTGTTCTTGAAGAATATCAGCCATGGTGTTTGCAAGCTGGAGAGCAACTTTCCTAGTGGGTTTAGAAGTAGGTATAGGGGTTGTTTTGACTTTTTGAAACCTGCTCATGATCAGAGTTCCTTTGACACCTTCCTCACATCTCCCGGGGCAGGAGGGCCCCCAGTGTCCAGTTGCAGGGCTCCTGCAGCGAGGTCCGGTGTTGCTCAGTGGTGGTCATCGCCCCTTAGATAATTCAAACGAGCACATCACTGAACCATAGAATCTGCACAGCAAGTTTTGTTTCTCTCCATTCAGGAGAGGTCTTGGTGTTGTCCCAAGTCTTGGATGCAGAGACCAAGGCTCAAAGAGGCTGTGTGTCACAGTCAGTCACTGGCAGAGTCTAGCCCCCAGCCCAGGTGACCCTTAGAGCAAGGGGTGTGTCCCGCGTCCCATCTCGTCTTCACCCCCTGGCTTGGTGGGAAGGCTTGCAGTAGTGAACTGGAAGTGAGGCCCGGCTTCCTTGTCCTCAGCCACCTGCTCACTTTCTCCTTAAGCCAGAGTGCCTGTCATTAGGTCTGTGCTGCTCTCTGACACTGAGCCGCGTACCAGATGTTTGGAGCAGAGAGAGCAGGTGTGCCTCAGCAGCTGGCCAGGGGAGCAGGAGGGCTTCCACAGAGCATGGGGAGCAGAAGGGTGAAGGAGAGAGAGCAGCTGGTTATAGGGCTGCATGGCACCCATTGGAATCCTGCCCTCCCTGGATTGGAAACCATGTACAACGAAATCCCCAAAGGCCTGTAAATCCTCTTGTGCCTGGTGTTCCTGTCTGCGAGGGGGGACAGTGCCCCTCGCTGTCCCATGGCAGAGGGGTTAGGGGTGGCCTGCCCCTGGCTGTCAGGGACACAATACTGAGTGCTAGCTTAAAGGGGACCTCTGAAAGGCTCTCTGACACAGGTTTCAGATCCCACTCTGATGAGTGTTCCCCCTCACCCTTAAACCCACTCACTGAACAAAGCAGGTTTGGGGCCAAAGCTCCTGTCTCCAGCCCCTCCCCCTCTCCTTCCCCCATTGTCCTCTTGATTTCCCAGAGGTATCTGTCAGTCAGAGCAGGTGCAGGGCTGGAATGGGGGTGAAGCAAGCCCTGCAGTGGAATCCCAAAGCCTTGTACTGTTCACTTCTTGCAACCTTTCACGGTCTGCCCAAGGGAGCAGCTAAGAAGTGGGGGCTGGGCCCCAGACTAATCCTTTACCATCCTACTCTAGAGAGGAGTAGAACAAACCTACTAAGAGACTGAGAGGGCCCCACCACCTCGCTGGTGTTGTAGGGATAAATGCTCGTGATACCCCTGAGCCCGTCAGGGTGAGGAGTGGGTAAGAACTCTGGCTCTGGGTTAAGGCAGATCTAGCTTCAAATCCTGCCTCTGCTGTCCTTCTCCCTGTGTGATCTCTAGCGGTGTGACCTTTCTGCTTCAGTTTCCCTTCTGTAAAATGGGGAATTCGTGCCTACAGTTGGGTCTGTACTAAGGATTAAATGAGGTAATGGTGTCAGAGTTGGCACAGCATCTCAGTAAACATTCCCAGTAAACATGACTGAGGCCCAGAAAGACTAAGTGGCTTCCCGTAGGGGCTCAGCTCCTTCAGTGCCCACCTTCCTGTCATTCCTTAATGGATGCTTTTTGTTGTTGTTGTTGTTGTTTCTGCCTCTTCTGGGCTGTTGCACACCAGTGAAGGCTTCCACAGGTCCTGGCTCTGTACAGGTGACAGGGCCCTGGAGTTCTCAGAGTCATTCACTCCGCCAGTGACAGTCACTGAGCACCTGCTGTACACAGGGCCAGAAGCTGGGGAATGTACTCAGCCAAGGCCATTGGAGGCCCCGTCAGGAGGCAGCCATGTTGAGGGGTGGCTGAAGAGGCTGTGATGGATTCTCAGAGACAGTGTTCATAAGGACAAGGAGGACAGAGATTCTGGAGAAGGATTGAGGGCAGTGGGGCCACAACAGAGGGACATGTGGAGTATTGACCTTGCTGCCATGGGCTTGGGGCACCCTCCACAGGCGCCACAGCTCTGTGCTCTGCTCAAAGCACCTGCCCCCAAGGTCAAGGCATTTGCAGTCTCTGAGGCCCAGGGGCTGCCTGGTTGCATTGTGTTTTTGAGAAGACCTCATCCCCTGCTGAGTCCAAACCAAGCTGAGGAACCCCTACCCCCACCCCGCCAGGCTCTGTGTCTGAGGCTGAAGTGCGTCTGCCTGTTGGGCCTCCCGCAGTGGGCACCAGCGAGGCCTCTTTTTGGCCCCAGCCAGCTGCCCCTTTCACCCCCCCTGCCTCTCAGGATTACTTAGCCTTCACAGCATCTGTCACTAAGATGCTGAGTGCGTTCTTGATGGCCTCTCTTCAGGAAAGGCCTGGGCTGTGTGGCCTTTTAAAAAAGGCTCCAGGCCTGGGTTAAGCCTCTGATTGTGGTTCTGCGTAAAGAAACCATAAACCAAAGGAAGAGTGATGGTTCAGCTTTGGTCTTGGAGCTTTGTGTCAGCGTCTGCCTGCGTGCCTGATCTCGGGATTGAAGGTGGGCCATGAAGGCAGGTGGAGAAGCCGTCCTTTGCCTTTGGTTGCTGCCTAGATTATGAAAAGTCAGGAAAAGTCCAAGGAGCCTCTCTCATCCTGCTCTTTAGGTGCTTGGCTCTGCTCTGAGGTGTGTCTCTTTGATACAGGGACCTTGCCAGGGGATGAGGGGGCCCCGGTACATCTGTTGGTTTTCTCTCCTCCACCCCAGGAGCACAGGCAGCCCGCACTTGGCTATTAAATGAACCTCTCCTCACCTCTTTGCAAGGACCTTTGGGCTCTGAGGACTGAGCCCTGCCTTGGTTCTGGGTGGGTCCCACCACATTGGCTCCCCCTTCCCTTCCTAAAGGGAACAACTCAAGGCAAGTCGTCCTTAGTGCCACATTGTTTGCCTTTTAACCCCCACAGTGACAGGTGTTTCCAGATTTATTTTCTATTTCCTGCGCTGTTAGCCTGCGTTGTACGGTGAAGTGGGCGGGTTGAAACCTCAGGCCCCTCCCACCCAGGCTGAGACCGGAGCTAGGGACCATTTGGGCTGCAGTTGCGTGGCGCCACCTCCTGGCCACAGTCCCTATCACTTCTCCCTACGCTTGCTCCACAGTTGCCCGAACAGTTCCTGTAAAAGCAAAAGGCACTTAAAGATACTCTGAAGTCCATTTCTGGTTGATCCCATAATGGCCGTAGCTGTTTGTATGTTTGGCTTTTTTGGGGCTGCCCCACCAAGCCTCCTATTCAAATGGCTTAGTATTTCCGAAGCCTGAATTACCAAGGTAGGAATGAGCCCCTCCAGTCTAGAAGTCGGGCCATCGGTCTAAAACCCAACACCAGGTGTGTTTCCCCAGGGGTTGGTGTTCCTGTGGTGTACAGGTTAGGCCTGCCTGTGAGGGGAGAGAGGAGGAAGGACAGCGCTCTGGGGGAGTGGAGAGAGGGTGTATGCAGCTTCTTCCTTGGGGCTGCAGCTGTCTGTTTTCTCATCTGTTGGCTGCAGCCTGGGCTGTTCTGCTGCTGCTGCTGACCCGGCCTCTGGGGACACTGACCCAGCACAGACCCACAGCCCCACACTTAGCCCCAAAAGGGTCTAAGTGTCTCCCTTGTCTGGAGCAGCTAGTTCTTCTGCAAAGAAGAGAACCAACTAGGGCTGGTCAGGGACTGGGGGTTGGCCTTGGTAACTTTTACTGGTGAGGGGACACTGCCTGCTACCAGAGTGATGGGACCCCTGGATTCTGTGTCTGACCCCATCTTTGGGTGCCTCTGCTAGAGTGCCTGTCCCCTGCCATGAAAGGAAGGCCAACTTCTCTGCATATCATTTCCCAAACCGGAGAGTGGTGATTCCTGCTATTTCTGCTCTAGAGAGATGCTGGACTAAAGCCGCACCCTCCACTGTGGACTGTACTTGGTCACCGGCCAGGCCCATGCTGTGGGCCCTGCTGGGGTTTACAGCTTGGAGGGAGGTGGGTACAGGGTGCTTGTGGCCACAGTGGTCCTGTAGCTAATGCCTCATCATTCCCTCTGCTCTAGGCCTGGTCTCCAAGTCCTCTCCTAAGAAACCTCGTGGACGGAACATCTTCAAGGCCTTTTTCTGCTGTTTTCGCGCCCAGCATGTTGGCCAGTCAAGCTCGTCCACTGAGCTCTCTGCATACAAGGAGGAAGCCAACACCATTGCTAAGGTAGCTAGAGGAGGGTGGCGTGGTGCCGGCAAGGAGAGGGCTACTGGTGGGGGCCCCTGCAACTGTGACATGTGGGCAAGGTAATCTGCCCTGAAGTCTCAGAGATCTCTGGCTCAGAGGCCCCTCTCTGTCACTCCCAGACAGGCCATCTCCTTTCTCTTGGCTCTCGTTGTGATACGGGCTATGTGACTCTCCCTGTAGTTTCTGAGGGCCCCTGCACTCCAGACCCTTCCAGGTGCCAGGAACGTGCAAGGCGTTTGGTGTATATTGTCTCATGTGATCCGGAAGTTAATCAGTATTCCCACTTACGCACCTGGAAACTGAGATCCAGAGGGTGTGTGTAGCCCCCGAAGAGTTATTGGCTAATAAATAGAGTTGGAGCTCCAAGTTCTGTGGCCATGTAACATACAAAGCTTGTCTTCCAAGTTACTTGACACCCTGGGAAGCAAGGAATTGAAATTCTGCCACACCCTCGATAACCTTTTCTAGCTCTCTCACCTGTCCGGGGTGGGGGGCAGGTATTGGGGAATGTCTTTGAGCCTCACAAGGAGCAGAAGGTGTGTCTGGCATTTCAAGGGTAGGGACAGCCCAGACCAAAACCCCATCTGCCCCCAATGCCGTTGGTCACTTCTTTCAGGAACACCAAGGTCTAGCTGTTTTTCTCTCTCAAGACCAGGCTGAAGATACGTGCATCAGCGCGTTAGCCAATGGGGGAATTGGTAAATAAAGTGCAATGTGACAGTATTACTTAGCAATTGATTTTTACAAAGTTCATGATAACATGGAAAAGTATGGAGTTGCAACATTAGGTTGAAAAGCAGAATGTGGGCGCCTGGGTGGATCAGTGGGTTAAGCCACTGCCTTCGGCTCAGGTCATGATCTCAGGGTCCTGGGATTGAGTCCCGCATCAGGCTCTCTGCTCGGCAGGGAGCCTTCTTCCTCCTCTCTCTCTCTGCCTGCCTCTCTGCCTACTTGTAATCTCTCTCTGTCAAATAAATAAATAAAATCTTTAAAAAAAAAAAAAAAAAAGAAAAGCAGAATGTGAAATTACATATTATGGGGGGGAACTGCTAAAACAGACTTGAAATACAGTAAAATGCCAACGTTAAGATTTTCATTTTTCTTCAGGGTTTCTATTAAGAACACATACCACTTTTTACAACCCTAACATTTTTATTACTGGCAGAAGGCCAGGGAAGCTTTCTGACCTCTCTATACTCCACTTCCCCTCATGTTTTAGGACTCACAGTGTAGGTTCACATTGGCATACTTGATGTTTTATAGGGGCTCTGCTGCCCTCCCCACACGGTGTACCCCAACCACCCACCCACAACGGTGTCTAGAAAACACACCACAGTGAGGAGTTCCGATTTGGGTTCTGCCTCTGATTCCGTGTCCCGGCATCAGCAACTGAAGTTCCTGCTACTCAGTTTGTCCAACAGAGAGGCAGTGGCAGCTGAGAACAAAGAGATACTGCCTTCTCCGTCCTTCATCAAATCTGATGTCGAAAGGCAGCTCTGGCCTTTCCCCTTTCCTGTCCAGCTCTTAGGAAAAGTCACTTTTGGGGTTTCTGGCTGGCTCAGTTAGTAGAGCACGAGACCCTTAATCTCAGGGTCATGAGTTCAAGCCCCACATTGGGTTTAGAGCTTACTCTAAAAAAAAAGTCACCATTTTATGTCAGAACCTTCCCAGGGGCTGGGGTTTTGCTACAAAAATAACCCTCTGGGCCTGGGGCAGAAGCTGTGGGCTTGAGCTGGGATGTCGTTGGCTGGTGGGCACTGACTGCCTCCTTTTCCCCCACAGTCGGATCTGCTCCACTGTCTCCAGTACCAGTTTTATCAGGTAGGTGAATTGGATAGGGGACATGTTCAGAGGCCCCAGACCTGTGATCACATCAGGTTATACACTCGTTCCTCAGTGCCTGGCTGGTGCCACTGCCTTGGAAGCCATTTGTCCCAGAGATTTGCTGAGGGCCCACTGGGTACAAGGTGTTAGGTTATGGGGGGAATAGCTGACCTCCATCCCACACCAGCCCTAGCCTGCATCTCAATGTTCAGATCATTTCGTAGTCCAGTGGGAGGCTGAAGCTGAGGAGCCAACTCTCTTTCTCTATCTCTTGGCCTTCAAAGGGCACCTCTTCTGGGTTGAAGTTGAGGGTCTTCTGTGTCTTGCAGTGACCCCAGTACTTCTCAGAATTCTGCTGAGAAGAACACTTGGGCTTTTTTGGTGGCAGACCTCAGCCATCTGGCTCTGGTTTCAGATCCCCGGGACCTGTCTGCTCCCAGAGGTGACAGAGGAAGATCAAGGAAGGATCTGCGTGGTCATTGACTTGGATGAAACACTTGTGCATAGCTCCTTTAAGGTAGTTCCCCATCTGGAGTTCTTCCTACACACCACTCTGTCTGTCTTGTGTGCCTGACTGCAGGTGCTAGGGGGCAGCCTAAAGCTGAGGGCAGGCTGGGGACCTCTGGCATTTTGGCCATACTGGCATCACAGATGCTCAGAGGCCACACTGAAGAACATGGAGTAGGAATCCCTGCTCCCCCCGGTCACTGCCACAGTCTTCATCTGCCCCTAGTCACATAGCCCGGAATCCCACCAGGGCTCTAGACAGGACAGGCCTGTGAGAGGGTTGGATTCAGCCCAGGACCTGGCCTCCCTCCATTCTGTCAGGTCTGTTAACTCAGGCACTGAAGCTGTCTCAGCTCAGGTAGAATTGGGGGTGGCGGTAAGTAGGGAAATCTAGGAGAGGCTATTGTGCCCCTTAATGGGGTGGTGGGAGCAGCTTCCTGGAGTGTTTGCGCTCCGTCCCTCCCCAGCTCTCCCATGGGATAGTGCAGCAGCTGTGGCAGAGGTTTCTTGTCTCCTTCCCCTTGTGCTGACCTCATTAACTTTTCTGCCTTCCAGCCAATCAACAATGCTGACTTCATAGTGCCTGTAGAGATTGAGGGGACCACTCACCAGGTGAGCTGCCTGCCAGGCCACAGTCGGCCCAGAGGCCTCGGGCTCCTCCTCCCCTCTGATGCGCACCATCACGGGGCCCTCTCCTGCAACTTCAGCCCCTCCTTTCTTGCTACCTCTCGCACTCTGGGCTTTCTGATCTTCGAAACGGTTCAGCCTCTCATCACCCTCTAGCTGTCAACTTCTTTTGCTTTGCAGCCAAGCTGTTTAAAATTAAGTATTTCTCAATATGAGTAATGGGTGCCATTTACTGAACACCATCTCCCAGCCAAGGTAGCCAGTGCTGTTAAGTGGCATCTTCTCTAATCCTGAAGAGCTGGTTGTCTGCCCCTTACAGGCAAGGAAGCCAGGGCTCTCCCTTTTATCTCCTCCCCGTGCCCACTGACTCCCATCTAGCAAGTGGATTTCTTCCTCCCCTGCCCCGGTATCTCATCCTCCGTGATCTCCCTTCCCTGAGGTCCCCATCCTGGATTTCGCCCCAGTAAATGCTGTCAGAGAGCACTTAAATCCAAGTAAGCCCAGCCTCTGGCCCTGCATAACCTGCTCAGTCCGGGCTCATGCAGTGTTAGTAGTGAAAAAGCAGTTACTCTGAACACTTGCCCAGAAGGCCTGCCAGCCGGCCTGAGAAGCAGAACCACCAGGAACAAGGCCTTGTTAGCCCTGAAACTGTCCATATGGCCCGGTGGGATAGAAGACTTACCTGAGGCTTCCCTGGGGAGTCACCACTGTCCTGTGTCCCTTCGAAGCTTTTGTCCCCAGCACCACCGGCCCTTCCATCTGAGGTGACATCAGGCCTAGCACAGCTCCTGCTCGGAACCAGGGTTGGCTCTGGACTGCCCAGCGTCTGCCGAGCTGAGCTTTACATCCATCTGAGGTCATGGAGTTGCAGAGAACCTGCAGAGAGAAGGCGGCGTATTTTCAGACAGGCAGATCTGTACAATAAACTTGATTGAGAGGGAGAACCCTGCCTTATGAGAAAGGGCTGAGATTAAAATTGGGCGGCTACCTCCGGAAGGCGGGTTTTCAGCAGAGAGCAGGGAGGGGATGCCAAGCTGGATGAACAGCCAGGAAGAGGGAGGGACCTGTTCGAGGTTGAAGAAGTGGCACCTGCACGGGTGCCAAGCTGTGGCTCCTCAGCGCAGAGGGGTCCTGCTGCAGAGCCACCAGGGGTCTGGTGAGTTGGTGGCCAGTTCAGGCCACCGCCAAGTAGGGAGAGGCGTGGCAGGCCCGTGCCAGTTGAGAAGGGAGTGACATGGATAACAAGCTTTGAAGGAATGCTTCTTGTAACATCGAGGCTGGCTGAGAGGGGGAGATCCTGGAGGCGGGGAGGCAGTTAGATGCGGAGTGGTGAGGGACATGTAGTTGACGAACCTTTGAGGCCAAAATGTGCAAGACTGTGAGAGGTAGACATGAGAGTGAGGGGTGGCCGGCTGGGCCAGGCGCAAACGGTGGGGCACGAGAGCAGGACCTGCAGGGTATCTGACCCACAGTCCCTGAGGAGAAAGAGTCACTTCTCCCCGGCACATTCCCAAGAACTGTGTCACGGAGAGAGGTTTCACGAGTGTCTGCAACCTTGCCTGATGGTGACCTGGACACTGTCCCGCCAGAGCCAAGGACAGGAAGCTCCCACAGAGGCTGTGGCTGGATTCAAGTAATCCAGGATAGGCTGTTTCCGTCTGTGAGGCCTATTCTTGATTACTTGTTTCTGGAGGCAGCTGATGGTTCGCCGCCTGAAACCAAGATGCTTCTGGGACATAGGCTTGTGCGTTTCTGCCTTAGCAGGGTCATGGGTGGGCTGCCAAGCCCACAGAAGCCTTGTGAGGAGGGGGTAGCAGTCTGTGGGGCAGAAGGTTTCCAGGGTGTAGGGGCCCGACAGAGTGAGGTGTGACTCTGTTGGCCATTCTTTGTGGAAATGGGGACAGTGACCCATGCTGCATGCTTCCCCAACAACGGGGATGCCTCCAACAGGCCTCTCTGCTTTTCCTCAGGTGTATGTGCTCAAGAGGCCTTACGTGGATGAGTTCCTGAGACGAATGGGGGAACTCTTTGAATGTGTGCTCTTCACTGCCAGCCTAGCCAAGGTACTGGGGGGGGGGGCAGGAGGAGGAAGCAAGAGCACCTGTGGTGGCTACATGGGTTGGGGGGGCGTCCAGCAGCTCCTTGCTTGTCCGCGGGCAGCCCCAAGGGGAGCCAGGACTGCATCTGGACAAAAGCATCTTCTCTGCTACTAGTATGCCGACCCCGTGACGGATCTGCTGGACCGGTGTGGTGTGTTCCGGGCCCGCCTGTTCCGGGAATCCTGCGTGTTCCACCAGGGCTGCTATGTCAAGGACCTCAGCCGCCTGGGAAGGGACCTGAGGAAAACCCTCATTCTAGACAACTCGCCCGCCTCTTACATCTTCCACCCGGAGAATGCGGTGAGTGGTCCGGACACACCCACGTGCAGGGACTGGGGAGTCTCTATCCCAGTGCAAGGGAGGGGCAGGGCAGTGGAAACCTGGGCTTTTCCAGAGGAGCATACCACCCAGCTGCTCCCAGCTAGCCTCCTGGGGCTGGGGCCAGGGAGGGAAGAACTGGCGGTCGGGAGGCTAACGCTGCCTTTTCCCCATCCCAGGTGCCCGTGCAGTCTTGGTTTGATGACATGGCAGACACTGAGCTGCTGAACCTGATCCCGATCTTTGAGGAATTGAGTGGAGCAGAGGATGTCTACACCAGCCTTGGGCAGTTGCGGGCCCCTTAGCCTTCCCTGCTTCCAAACAGTGGCCATCCCAGTAGGAGACTTTCCTACACTGTGCCTTTATGATCAGCCTGACGGAGCAGAAGCTGAAGCATCTCACCAAGTGGGGCCTGGAGGAGAAGTGACTGGAAAGGGCTTTAGGACAGGATAGGTGCCAAGTGGGCACGTAGCAGACCGACGACTCCCAGAGCTGCCTGCTCCCTGAGTTGGGTTCCCAAGTGTGAGAGAGAGAGAGAGAGAGAGAGAGAGAGTGTGTGTGTGTGTGTGTGTGTGTGTGTGTGTGTCTGGTCTCTGTGTCTGTGTGTCTCTGTGTCTCTGTGTCTCACCCTGAACTGTGGCCCCACGATACGTGTTCAGGTTGAGGGAAAAACTGAAAGATCAAGACTCCCCAAGTTAGTCTGCCTCCTCTCCAGTCACCCTGAGAGCCCCCGCGCTCGGTAGGGATGAAGACTGTTGAAGGCTCTGTTGCCAAACTCCTGGCCTTTCCTTGGTGTTAGAAGGCTCATGCCAAGGAGAAAGGGCAAATCAGAGGCTGCCTTCAGGTATCCCAGGCACACGCCTTTCTGATACTTTTCTCCAGCCAGCTACTACAGACAGAACGACAACATTTCTGGAAAGAAAAGCTTGTTTCCAGAACCAGTAGCCCCAGCATCCATCAAGTCCTGTGGTCTGAGGGCTGCACATGCCTCCAGCCAAGTGCCTGGCATGGACCCTTTCTGTGTCTCCCCAAGGCTTGGGTGCTGGGCCTGCCTTCCTCATCGCCTAGCCATAGTCTTGAACCTTTGGGGAAGGAGGTCTCCTCCCTGGCCTGGAAGAGGACAAAATAACGTTTCCGTTCTTTTGACTCTCTTTTAAAATTCTCTTTATAAACATGGGAGTGTTGGGCCTGTTTTGTTTCTGACAAAGCTGCAGTCCTGGGCCCGAGATGAATGTGGGAGGCCCTGGGGGTGCATGGAGGAGGAAAACTCCCAAACCATGAATGTGTGTGTCCCCTTGGCTTGTAGATCAGCTGAGCATGGGACCATGTCCCTAAGTCTGCTCTTCAGGGATTCTCTGCTGGTGCTGGTGTGAGGACTTCTATTCCAAAGTCTGGGAGGGTCGCTCGGAGCCCATGCCCGCCCTGCTTCTCAGGCAGGGCTGTTTCCTGTTGTCTTCCCCCCCCCCCCCCCCGCCCCCAGGGCCTGGTCTGGGCCTCTCACTCACTGCTTCTGTCTCATCCCTCCTGCGCCGTTGCTTTTTTGCTCCAGGGCCTCAGAGGCACTCCTTTCCCTGGCTGAGAAGAGGGGCATTCTCTTCATTTCCTTTGCCACCCTAATGCACATGCCTCCTGCCTCCCGTGACAGGTGTGAGCGAGCCCTTTACACACCTGGGCTTTGCGTGTCTCTCGCTTTCCGAGTTTCTTAGTAGCGAATGCTTTGAAAAATTGCCACAAAATGGAATTTTCCTGAGGATGGAGAAGGGGAAGTGCTGCTGTAATTGGGAGCACAAGGGCATCCCAAAAGGCACCCCCACCCCAGCATCACTGCCTTAATTACGGCCTCCCCTGGGGCTGGCTGGGGTTGTCTCCTGTTCTCCCTTCCTCCTTCCGTCCCTCCCTCCTCCTGGGGCAGGAGGCAGTTCCTCTCCCCATCTCTGCTTTCCCTGGAGGCAGGGGGTCACAAAGCATTTGAGGACACCCCCCAGTCAGGACTCTTCCCTGTTATCCTTTTCAGTGTCCACATACTGGGTTCAGCCTGAGGAATTGGCCAGTTTTGAGCCAGCCAGGTGGTGGGGCAGCAGCTTGGTCTTCTGAGAGGTAGTGGGCTGACTGGCATCATTCTCTAAGCATTTGGTATCAGCCCCCCGCCTTGTCCCAAGGTTGTAGGGCCATGTCTTTCCCACTGGTGTCACAAAAGTGGAACAGAGTCCCTGGTGACGTGTGGTCATTTCCCCCAGTACCATTCCCCAGTGTCCTTGGGGTCCTACAGGTAAAGGAAGAGGGGTCCGGTGCTAGCCAGGAATGAGACCTCCTGAGGGGAAATGGGACTTTCTGATTCTAAGGCCCTCTCTGGGCCTTTATCCTAATACTGTGGAAGGGGCCTCTCTCCCAGGCCCCACCCTGAGGGTTAGCCTCTGGGCCAAATCTGCCACCAGGGCCCAGCCAAACTTTTCTAAGCAATAAGCAGCTCTAAGCCGATCCAGTTTTAGGACCCTTTCTGCCCTGCTTTGGGTCTCCCATGTTTTTCCCAGTGAGGGAAGAGCCTGTGGGCTCCCCCCCGCTTTCCTAACAGGCTCATCCAAATGCTCCAAGTGTGACTCATGATTACAGCCCAGGATATCTTGGTGAGGGGTGTCCCTGCTGCTTCTGCATGAAACCCCTGCTCTCTAGGCCTTGTTCCCATCAGAACCCTGCCCTGCCCACCTGCAGGTCCTCAGCAGGAATATCCTATTCCCTCTTTCCCCCTTCTCCTGCTACTGGCAGAGAAGGAACTTAGCCAAATAAACCTAAACAGGGTCCATCCATGTGGACCAGAGCCAGCCTGAAGTCATTATTTACTGTCTGGTTTCCAGTTTCACAATGTGTTAGGAGCAAGTGATGATTGCCAAACGCTCCTCAGAGGGATCAGCCAGCCTCTGTGTGAGAGAAGGGCAAGATTGGGAGGGAAGCAGTTTAGCCCAGAATCTGTTCTGGGGCTTCCCGTCAGCCCTTCCTGTTGGAGGCTATCCTCAAGAGGCAGTAGGCCATTGTGCCTGGTCAGCCCCAACTTGAGCCATACCCAGAATCTGCCCACCTGCCAGCTTCAGTTCTTCAAGGTGCCTCTTCAGGGACACAGTGTGTGTGTGTCTCTCTGATTGGGCTTCTAAATCAAAAGCCTGATGTTCGTGTCCCTCTCATAGGGGGAGCTTTGGACACAGGACCAGTCTGGAAACAGTCAAGGGAAGAGTTTCCACTCTGCACATTGTAGAGGGGATGCTCTGTAGGCCCGTGGGTCCTTTCCTCTAGAGAGGTTGAGTAAATTTGCCTTCAGTTAACCCGGGACCTTCTGTTTAGTTCCCTCCTGCCTCCCAAAGATTTTGACCATTTTGTTAAGTGTTTCAGCTCACCTCTGTGAACAGTGGCCAAGAAGCATCTTTGTGCTAAGAGCATGGGAAGTCTATAAAGGCAGTTGTTCCTTGGGAGACAGATCCTGTTCAGATCTGCTGCCCCTGCCCTGTTCTTGAGGCCTCCTTCAGGAGGGCAGCCCTCCATGTAGGGCTGTCCCAAATCCCATGTGCCAGCCAGGCTAAGTGTCTGTGGAAGGTAAGCACCTTTTCCCCTTCAGGTCTTCTGTTGGTTACCATTGCTATTCCTCAACCACTTTTTGTAAAATGGGGTTAGTTTTGTCTTTTTTTTTTTTTTTTTTTTTAATGCCAATAATTACTTGCATTCAAGCAGAGGAGGGAAGGCAGGGTGACCTGCTGTCCTACGCCCTGCTCTAGGTCCTGCCCCTGGAGCAGACCCTCCTCTTTGGGCCCCATGAGCTTCGCTTATAGTTATCCCAAGTTCAACACATTCCAAGTCCTGCTGCTTTCCCCCTCAAGATGCCATGTGGAGGGCAGAGGATCTGCTTCCCACTGTGACTGGGCTGTGGGACTCTGACTACCTTGCTTACATATTCATGGTTTGATAAATTTGTTGTATTCAAAACTTGAAATGTAGAACGCCATTAAGTGTCTGTTTATATTTTTGGAATATTTGTATTACTTACAATTAATTAATAAAAGCGGGTTTTAAAAACCCATCCAGAAATGGGAGCTGCTTCCTTTCCCTGCTGTTGTTCATTTGGGCAGTCACCAGCACATGCTTCTTCCCTTGCCACCCCTGGCATCGGATAGAGTTGGCGCCCCCAAGCTGGGTGAGCCGTCGCCTCCGGCTGGGGACCAGCCACACACTCAGCACCTCAGTGCTGCTCTGCTCAAGGTTACAGAAGTTGGACTCTCTTTCTGGCCCTCGTTTGGAACCAATTCCTTTGCCATCCAGGTGCTTAATAAGCATACAGTTGGTGTCCTATTGACTTCTGGGGGATGAACCAGAAGCCCTGAGAGACTTCATTCTCCCAAACCGGGATCCCCAGAACTGAGAGCCCATCAGGGTTCTTGGCACATAGTAGGCACTCAGATTTTGACTGGACTGCTGTATGGACCCCAAGGAAACCCTCAGGAGCAAAACAGGATGACACAATCCTGGCCACTCTCCTGGACTTCCCTCCCTCTGAAAAATGCCCAGAAGCTTCTCAAGGAGGCACTTGCTGGCCTAGACATCCCAGGCACTCAGGGGCAGCTCCGGCCCCTGCCTCCTGTCATCAGCATAATGCATCCATAGCTATAATACGGCAAATTTCCTATCCTCCCACCCTCTTTCCTGCATTATTGATGGGCTATGCACTTTAAAAAAAAAAAAATCAATTAGATCAGGGCGTGGAGCTGGAGTCAAAAGAGAAAAGCCTTTCAAGGTTCGCTCTTCTTGTTTCTGCTGTTTTGAATAGTAGATAAAGCTTCCCCTCTGGTTTGAATAAGTCAAGCCCAGGGCTAGGTTGGCTGTGATTGGCCAGGACTGGGAAAATGAGGTTAAGATGCAAACACAAGCAAATATAACCCCATGTCTATGCAGCCATTACTAAGCTAAGGCAGTGGGACCTGGCACCTCCCGACTTGGGGTGGTTCTCTGGTAGCCGCTGCTGCTCGCTGGAAAACAACTCAGAAGGCCCTGCGGGAGCGAAGGCAAGGTACAGTGGGCTTAGTGGGTGGGTGTGCATCAGTAGAGCAATCCTACTGAAGGAGGAAGAAAGGAAGAGGAGGTTGAAATTTCTGTGTCTTTGTCTTCTTGGATGATACTTTTAAAGGATTAAACCAGGAGTTTGTAACTAGTTTTGCAGACTTCCTGCTGAGCATTTAAGGCCCTTTTTAAGATTTTTTATTTATTTATTTGACAGACAGAGATCACAAGTAGGCAGAGAGGCAGGCAGAGAGAGAGGAGGAAGCAGGTTCCCCGCTGAGCGGAGAGGCCGATGTGGGGCTCGATCCCAGGACCCCGAGACCATGACCTGAGCCGAAGGCAGAGGCTTTAACCCACTGAGCCACCCAGGCACCCCTTTTTAGAAACCACTGAGGAGATAGGGCACTTTTTCAAAAGCTGGGAAATAAGGAGACGGCCCCATTCACCTAGCTCAGAAAGATGGTGTGGGGTAAGATAGAACCAGCTTCCTCTGCTTGGGGTCCATTTGCAGAGCTGTCTATAAGAATTGAGGGCCACTGGCTTTTAGCCTGGGATTTCAGAACCCCACCCACCCCACCCCAAATGTTTCTGGAGTGCTGGGGAATTAAATAAGGACTTGGGGAAGAGGGAGAGAGAAACAGCTTTGGGGGACTTCGATGTCACAAATGGAGTCACATTTTCCGGTGTTCCACTGAGGCAGGAAGTGCCGCCTTTGAGCGTGTCCTTTCTTTGGGGGGGGGGAGGGGCTTTGGCCCAGTGAGCTCCTTTCCAATCCATCACTTAAGTCCAGTCCCTACAGGGAAATGGGACTGCTTTTGGCCTCGGAGAGTCACAGCCCTCACTAATGCCAGCCGGTTGGGTTTTTTCCCAGGTTGAAACTTATCATTTTTAATAAATGAATTCATTGGCCCTTGTTCCCTTCCCCTGGTTGGGTCACAGCATTTGCCTTTAATGAATGAAATCTAGGGTCTGAGGAAAACCTGAACAAATATTTCCTGGCAGTTGGTAGCTGCACAGGGGAGGGTGGGGCAGCACAAGTTATCAAATTAAATCCTCAAACATTGGCTGCTCCGGAGTCACTGCCCTGCTTTAGCCTTGTTATCGTGGAACACAAAGGGAGTCTGGTTTTTTGTGTTTTGCCAAAGTCCATGCTAGATGGTGGCACAAACTCTCCAGAACTGACTTCATCCACCAGGGCTCAAGGATCAATGGCCAGACAGGCTCCTCTTAAAAGCGCATTATGCCTCTGGATAGCAAAACTCCGTGCAGCCCTTTCTGGGTGGGTTGTGTTTTGGGTTTTGTGTTTGCTTATTTACTTTATGTAAATCCACTAAGCACATCTTTTTTCCTATGCCTCTTGAGAGCCTTCGTCAGTTATAGGTATTACTGGAATGCAAGCTCCTTGAGAGCAAGAACCAGGCAGGCATTTTGATGATACAAAGCCGCCCCATGAGCATGAATGCGTAGATGTCCTTGCTAAGCCTAGACACGCCTTGAACACAGATGGTGCCCCATCCTCCCGCACTTCTCTCCACTTCCTCCCTCTCCCCACCCTGCCTTGTGGGTGGCCATGGCCACCACCAGCTCCTGCAGGTCTATGTGGGAGGGGACCCAGGGGGTGCCCCAAACTCGGTCCCACACCCCACTCAGCCATGTTACTTTCCCTCTTCTGCGAGGCACAGGGAATATATTTGTCAGAGGACAAAAGCAAGATGGGCTATTTGACTTTTAGGACTGTTTCCTTAAAAGAGAAAGTCTGGAAAGTAAAAGCCTAAAGAGGAAATCAAAGAATTGACAGCAGACCTGGTAAGTGAGGACCCTGGGCAGAGCTGGACGGGACGAATGAGAGAAGGCAGCCCCGCTTGGAGATACCCTGATACAAGCTTTTCTTCCCGCGTGCTACTGCAGGCAGACAAGTTTAGGAAGGGTTACACAACTTCCAAGTGACTAAAAGCGCAGGGTTTAGAGCCAGATACAGATTTCACTCTAGTATGTGACATCAGGCAAATTATTTAACCTCTCCAAACCTCAGCTAGCCTATGATGTAAGCTGAAAATCGACTCAGTTTATAAGAATTAAATGACGTAACATAAAGTGAATTCGCACAGTAGATAACCGTGGCTTTTACCAGAGCTCTTGACAAGGGAAGTGGCAAGGGGGAAGCTGACCTTCTTTCTGGGAGGAGCGCCCCCTAGTGCGGCCAGACTTACTGTGGGAACTTGGACAAGTCATTTCCCCCACTGCCGTGAAATGGTGCAGGCTGTCCCACGAGGACGTGGCAGGATGACTGACGAGAGACTAGGAGATGACTTAGGGGAAAAGCTGGACAGATGCCTGATGCAAGAGGCATCTCCCCTCCCACCTCACTCTGTGATGTTGCAGTCCTGGAAAGACGCGCGCCATGTCTCTGAGCAGCGCCTTCAGGGCTGTGGGCAACGAGCCTGGGATCATCACCTGGAGAATAGAGGTGAGCTGGGCTGCAGTCACACTTTCCTGATCACACAGGATCTGGGTGGGGGTGGTCTCTGGTCACCCGAGTCTGCTAAACGACAGCCCTGGTACTCCCTCAGTCTCCTGCCTTTGGAAACAGCAACGGGGCAACATCAGAGTCAACTTTTCCTATCCTTGACCCCTCCTGGGTGCTTGAAGCAGGTGGTGACAGGTGGAGGAAATGCTTTTAGCCCTGGAAAGCAGGGCTCCAAGCAAAATGAAGCTTGCCCTTTATCCTGCCATCTGCTCAGTGAG
Source organism: Neogale vison (assembly GCF_020171115.1). Classification (NCBI taxonomy): domain Eukaryota; kingdom Metazoa; phylum Chordata; class Mammalia; order Carnivora; family Mustelidae; genus Neogale; species Neogale vison. Next base: position 101,725,099 of record NC_058102.1, on the reverse strand, counting down.
TGAGTCTGCACGTCCAGTAAATGCCCTAGAGAAATGGGTGGGGCCTGGGCCCACACAGGAGACCGAAGACTCCTGGCTGTTTCTGTCCAAAAAAGGAAACCTGTCTTTCACAGGGTCCCCTGGCTCCTGCCCAGTGTTAGTGGGGTGGGGGGAGGGGGAGCACGGAGGTTACTGCGTAGGTCAGGGTGCCTCTCATCACTTCCCCCACCTGGGCTTGAGCTCCTCCGGCTGACCTCGAGTTCCAGCAATCTAGCTGGGAACAGCCCTAGCCTGGGCAACCCCAGCTGTCAGATGTAAGAAACCCCTCTCCCTGCACCCCAGAACCCTTAAGGCTCCCTGTTTATTTCAAAATAGGAACTAAAAGTTACTTATGGTATATTTAACATTGTTACATTTAACACACGTGTAGAATATACATACCCAAGTATGACTACAGAAATCCCTGAGGCCATGTGAATGGCTCTCCTGAGACAAGCCATATGCGCGAGGAACCCATCAAGTCCTCACCCCCAGACTCCAATGCCGAACGCTGGGCGTGGTGCCCCACACACCGCTGGCACTCACCTCTCCTAGCCCCCCAGAACCCCCACGTTCCATTCACAGCCATAACCCTTGCCCGGCTCTGGGAGGTCAGGGTTGGAGAACTGTTGGAGACACTGGTGCAGGGGCTCAGAGTGGGATTCCACGCAGCTCTTCTCCCTGCAAAGGGCTGGAGGAGCTCACAAGGCTCCTCCCAGTATAGTGAGAGCAAGCAGGTGTTGGGGAGGGGGTAGGGTGAAGACAGGGACCCAGATTCAGCCCTGGGTCCACGCAGGCCGAGCTCAGCAGAAGCTAGAGGGGTGGGCCCGCTAATCCTGTGGCTGGCCACCATGCCCCATAGGATCAGCGGGGACATCTTCCCTACCTCTCCCCAGCCACCTGTGCCAAATGATGGAGGCTGGGGGGTGGGCAGTGGACTGTACACAGCCCTTGTCCTTCCAGAAACTGGAGCTGGCGCTAGTACCCCTGAGCGCCCACGGCAACTTCTATGAGGGGGACTGCTACGTCATCCTCTCGGTGAGCCACCCCCACCCCTGGTTCCCATGAGCTTCTCCCCTGAGAGCCATTCCTGGGTTCCACCGAGGCCTGTTGCCGGTGCTAATCCATTTCCTGGTATCACTCTTGACTCTCCCTCGGTGTCATACAGAACAAGCCCCCAGTTTGACTATCAAAGGCCATTCTTAGGGCATGGGGCCCTTGGTCTAAACCTCAGGGAGGACTCGGCAAGCGGCACCTCTCCCTCCCAGGGCCCAGCCCCCACGGTACGTGGTACGGAGGCCCACCAGGTAAATCCGAGGCCACGCCTTCAAGTGCTCATTCTAGTAGAGGGAACAGTATCACCCAGGAACGGTGCCAGCAGAGCCAGGCAGAGGGTCAGCTCGGCTCCGGGTCAGCACGGCAGTGCAGGGCGTGAAGGGCCAGCAAGGCCGGTCTGTGGCTCAGCTTGGAAAAGATCCCCACGGGTCTCCGTGTAGTCGGAGAACAGTAAGCTGTCAACTCTCGCCAAATGCGGGAGGACCTCTGGGCCCTGCCAGAGCTTGAGCCACATACCAGGTCTGGACAGGGGTGCTGCAGAGAGGGAGAGAGACCCAGAGCCTGCCTGCGGTGGGCCACGAGCCACCATGGCTGTGTTCTTCCCACGCCCAGGGGCCAGCAGCAGAGCAGGGGCTGGGTGAGCTGGCTCCTGACCTCATCTCTCTGGACACCCCAGACACGGAGGGTGGGCAGCCTCCTGTCCCAGGACATCCACTTCTGGATCGGGAAGGACTCCTCCCAGGACGAGCAGGCCTGCGCAGCCATCTACACCACGCAGCTGGATGACTACCTGGGGGGCAGCCCCGTGCAGCACCGAGAGGTCCAGTACCATGAGTCTGACACCTTCCATGGCTACTTCAAGCAGGGCATCATGTGAGTAGTTCCATCAGAGCCCGGACAGAAATGGCAGTTTACTAAAGAGGAAACCAAAAAGGCTAATCGGTATACGAAGAATCAGAGAAACACAGATTGAAATAAATCTATCACTTCACCTAGATCAGAGCAGGGCAGACTAGAGGGCAGGGCGGAGGCCAGCAGCGGCAAGGCTGTGGGGAAAGAGGAGACTGAGTGCCCCTCAGGGCGGCAGGGGTGGGGGGCGGCCTGAGGTGGGGGGCAGGGTGGAGGATGATCATGGCCCGCTATAGGGCAGTCTGCTGTCACTGAAGCCAGTCCCCCTCCAGGGTGTATAATTCAGGGGACCTCTCATGCACCCAGCTCCACAAGGGCTCATGAGCCAGAATGTTCACAGCGGTGTCAGGACTGGTCGTGTGAAGCCCTAAGGGCCCCTCACGGGGAGACAGGACGGGGAAAAGTACTGCATGGGTCCGGGCAGCAATGGGAGGCCGTGGAGGAGATGCCCTGCTGAGTAGTGGACAGCCCTTAAAAACATGGTACTTAGTGACCAAAGTAAGAAACGGGCCTGAAATATATAACAGTGCCAACTTCTGTTTTAAAAAAATACACACCCACAAAACAATAGGAAACATTTACCCGAATGAAAATAAAAAGGCAGTTGTTCTGTGGTTGGAGGGGGTGTCCTGTGGTGGGGAGAGGAATGGCAGAGCATACGCAGAGAAGAGGGAATGCATAAATACTGAAAACAGGAGAGGGGTCTTGGAAAGGACAGTGATAATGGTCCACAAACTGAGGGGTTTAACTCCAAACTTTGCACGTGAGATTGAAAACAAAAAGGAATTCCAAGGAGCTCGAGAGATGTGAGGCTGGTCCAAGGCGCTTCTTGCCGGTTGGCAGTCTTACTGACTGAGGACCTGCTGGGCACAGCATGCCCCATGAGTCACCAGAGAGCCCGCAGACCAATGTCCCATTGGATTTTCTGCTTGTCCTGCAGGTGCAGGGCATTTGGGATGGATGTGGGGTTGGGGGATACTTGGGGCCAGGAGATCAGACTCCCCAAGCAGGTTTGTCTTAAGACCATAGTGTCATGACTGCTTCCCTGTGCCCCCTCCTTGTCCCATGCTGAGATTCAGACAGTTGCTAGAACCAACGAAGCCCATGCTACGGGGTCCTCACCCCGTAGTGCTGGAACACTAGTCCTCCTAATACGTCAGCTTGAATGTCAGTCCTCTAGAGAGGACTGCCCAGACCACTCTGTCAAAAAGGCTGTCATGGAGTCTCCTTCTGGGGTGGCAGTTACTACCTTCTCTGTTTCCCTTGCTTATTTACTGCTGCCCCAAGGGCAGAGGCTGTGTCTATCTAACCAGTCTCCTCAGTCCCTAGCACCTAAGTAACTGGGGGTTATCTGGATATTCCCTCAGCTACAAGAAGGGGGGTGTGTCCTCCGGGATGAAGCATGTGGAGACTAACACCTATGATGTGAAGCGGCTCTTACATGTGAAGGGGAAAAGAAACATCAGGGCCACGGAGGTAAGCCCTGCCCACTGTCGGTCCTTGGCCGGGAGCCTCCCCACCAGGTACTTCAGAATTCCTCCTGAACGATGTCTCCTTGTCGGCAGGTGGAAATGAGCTGGGACAGTTTTAACCAAGGTGATGTCTTCTTGCTGGACCTTGGAAAGGTCATCATCCAGTGGAATGGCCCAGAGAGCAACAGCGGAGAGCGACTCAAGGTACGGTTCTTCCCAGTCTCGCCACCTTCTCTCCCTCAGGCCCACTCATGGGGTGTGCACTCTCTCAGTCGCCTCTTCCCGTCATCCTTCCTTGCTGACTCCCATGAGAAGACAGACCCCTGCCTTGGAGCAGATCTTTTTCAGAGACAGGCCAAGTGCCGAAGTCTGTGACTCACCCCGGGGTCTTAAGCGACAGAATAACTCCTGTGTCTGGGACCCAGGTCACTCCCCCCAAAAGCCAGCAAGTGCCAGAGGGTACTTAGGGGGACTGAGTGCTTCCTTGGGCTTCTTTGACAGGCTATGCTTCTGGCAAAGGATATCCGCGACAGGGAACGAGGGGGCCGTGCTGAGATAGGTGTGATCGAGGGAGACAAGGAGGCAGCCAGTCCGGAGCTGATGAAGGTCCTTCAGGACACCCTCGGCCGGTGCTCTGTTATCAAGCCTGCCATGCCCGATGAGATCATAGATCAGCAGCAGAAATCAAACATCATGTTGTATCAGTGAGTAACTAAACCTGGCTGCCGGCTGGAAGCTGGGGTAGCGGGTGCTTTGGCTCCTCACTTTGGGTACAGGCATCTGGCTTTATCTTAGGATTTTATGTATTTATTTGAGAGAGAGAGCACGCATGCACACGCACACACATGCAGGGAGGTGGCTCGATCCCAGAACCCTGAGATCCTGACCCAAGCAGAGCCGAAAGCAGACTGAGCTACCCAGGTATCCCCAGGCATCTGGTTTTCCTTTAATCCTTTTCAAATGCAGCTTGCAGAAGGAGCTCAGTGTTCCCTACTCAAGGAGGCAGCTATCTTCTGTTCTTGTCAGCAACCCTTCCTGGTCTCTTGAGTACTCTCTTCCTTTACTTGGGTCTATCCATGCCCAGGGATGTGGAGGAGATCATGTTCGGGAGAGAGATGCACCCAAGTGTCCTCCCAAGAACAGAATCCATCACACTCCTGTCTGCATTCAAGCCACGCCTGTCATAAGAGGTCAAACTTCATCCAGAAACTACTGAAACGAAGCCAACAAAATACCAAATTGACTGCAAGACGCTTTGCAGAAAAAAGGCACAGGCTAATTTCTCCTCTTTTCCAGTGTCTCGGACTCTGCTGGGCAGCTGGCGATCACAGAGGTAGCGACAAGGCCGCTGGTCCAGGACTTACTGAACCATGACGTGAGTAGAGTGTGGGTGAGTGCGGCTTCTGCAGCCAGACCTGGCTTCAGAGATCTTCCTTATGGTCCTGATTGGCTGTAACCATCTCTATCCCTGCCCGCTTCAGGACTGCTACATCTTAGACCAGTGTGGAACCAAGATCTATGTGTGGAAGGGAAGAGGAGCCACAAAGACCGAGAAACAGACAGCCATGTCTAAAGCCCTGGTAGGAGCTTTATGTGCGATATGTCCACAGAATTCTGTCAGGACCATGTCATATGTGTTCAGAGAGCCAGACGAGGCACTTGGGCTTACAACCTCACCATTACATACACGGACTTCAGTCAGATCCACAACCTGGGGATAAATCCAGGTTTGAGAGACAACTCCTGGGCTGTTCTGAGGGGTCAGTAGCGTTTGTAAGGCACTTAGAATGGTACCCGGCGGGCGCCTGGGTGGCTCAGTGGGTTAAGCCGCTGCCTTCGGCTCGGGTCATGATCTCAGGGTCCTGGGATGGAGGCCCGCATCGGGCTCTCTGCTCAGCAGGAAGCCTGCTTCCCTCTCTCTCTCTGCCTGCCTCTCCATCTACTTGTGATTTCTCTCTGTCAAATAAATAAATAAAATCTTTAAAAAAAAAAAAAAGAATGGTACCCGGCACCTACACCTGCTCAGTAGACAGGGCTGCTGCTATCGAAGGGGATATCACCTCATGGGCAACAGCCCTGTCCTCAAGGGGCCCAGGACGCTGTCCGGACCTACGCAGGTGAACCCAGCAGGATGCACTACACAGCAATAAATGAACAAATGAATGTGGCACAGAATCAATGGAGTGCATGAGGGCGGCAGGAACACAGTATAGAGGATCTCGCAAAAAAAAAAAAATAATAATAATAATAATAAGCATGACAGGCCAAGCCAAAGATAGGCAAATGTTCCCCTCAGTCCTTTCCCTGAGGCAGGTAACTTGGTGCCTAGACATGAGTGAGTTAGCATCTGACTCCGGCTCCCACAAGGGGACAGTCCCACCAACTGGCTTCCAAGGGGCGAGTCACCAGACAAGCAAAGAACCCAGGGCCTTCCCTGACTGACCTGCCTTTCGGGGTGTGGGGGGTGTCTTCAGCACTTCATCCAGATGAAGGGCTACCCCGGCAGCACCAACGTGGAGACGATCAACGACGGTGCTGAGTCGGCCATGTTCAAGCAGCTGTTCCAGAAGTGGTCAGGGAAGGACCAGACCGTGGGCCTGGGGAAAACTTTTGGTGTCGGTAAAATCGGTGAGACTGAGACTGCTCCCCTGGTGGCCTTCCCATGGCAGGGACTTTCTAGGAAGGCAGGCACAGACGCTCTTCACTCACCTGGCTTCTCCCAACCCCTCCTCTGCAGCGAAAGTTTTCCAGGATAAATTTGATGTGACTTTGCTGCACACCAAACCTGAGGTCGCAGCCCAGGAAAGAATGGTGGACGATGGCAACGGGAAAGTTGAGGTAAGTCAGGGATGGGCATCTCAGGGCGGGCAGCTGCGGCCCTCCTAGCCGTGTTGCTGGAGAGGCCGGAGGAGCCGGTGACTCTGCTCCGCTTTCACCTCTGGGAACTCAGGAGTCCTCTCTCAGGGGTGGCCACAGTCTGCCACGCTTTCCCACAACCCCTCAGGGAAGTGAGAGGCTGCTACCTCCCCCACCCCACCGCAGGCTATCATTGACTCCACTGGCAGAAACAGTCAAATTACCTCAGAGCCATGGCAGGGATGCAACTGAGCTGGAATGACCCAATTCTCCTCGGGATTCAAATCATGCAAACTGCAAATGGGAAAAGCCCTCACAACTGGGAAAGAAGAACCAGAGGGGGAAGCTGTGCTGTGGGTGGATGTTAGGGCCTCACCCACCTGGATTCTCATTCCCTTCGGGCGGCCATCTCTTCAAATAGGGACCCCATCTCTGGGAAATTGCGTCTTCTTCTGTGTCTAGGTCTGGAGGATTGAAAACCTGGAGCTGGTCCCTGTGGAGCATCAGTGGTATGGCTTTTTTTATGGAGGAGACTGCTATCTGGTTCTCTACACGTACGAGATTCATGGGAAGCCACACTACATCCTGTATATCTGGCAGGTAGGCCTGATGCAGGCTCTGAACTTGGGATCCCCATGCTTCCCCTGGGCACCAGGCAGGGGGGCAAGGGGTAGCCGGGACCCACTACTCCCCTCTCACCCCTGCAGGGCCGCCACGCCTCGATGGACGAGCTGACGGCCTCAGCATACCAGGCAGTGGAAGTGGACCAGCAGTTCGACGGGGCGCCTGTGCAGGTCCGAGTTGCCATGGGGAAGGAGCCCCGCCACTTCATGGCCATCTTCAAAGGGAAGCTGGTTATCTTTGAGGTGAGACCCCTCAGATAAAGTGACACCAGGAGCAGAAATACTCAGACGAGTAAGTCAGTCTGCGTGTAGGAGAGGAGGGACGGAGACCAGGGCCGGGGACAGACACAGACGAGAAGGTTAACCTCTCTGAGACATTCCCGGGAATCCCAGCTGCCCAGGGCTTCAAGTTCAAACTCTGCCTAGTTAACGTTCAAGTCTTTCATAATCTGACCCATATTACCCATGCAGGTGTGTCACTCTTAGAGCCCTAACGCACACTGCCCACCCTAGTGAAGGGGATCTCCCCATTAGTCCTCACGTGTGCCCCAGCCCTGTCCAACCCCGCCCCTGGATGTGCCCCTTCAAATTCAAGTCCCACTTCTTCCATGGAGCCCCTCGCGGAAGCAATACCAGGAATGTGTAATGTCATATGCTTGGTATCACACAGCCTGTGGGTAAGTCCTAGTCTTGTCATTTATTTACCAGGTTACAAAGCCTCAGTTTTACCATCTGTACCATAGGATAAAAAACACTTACTTCAGGGGTGCCTGGGTGGCTCAGTCAGTTACAGGGTCTGACTCTCGATTTCAGCTCAGATCATGATCTGGGGTCCTGGGAGATAGAGCCCCCCCATCAGGCTCCACACTCAGCAGGGAATCTGCTTGGAATTCTCTCTCTCTCTTTCCCTCTGCCCCTCCTCGTGGTCAGGAGCACATGCACTATCTCTCTTGCTCTCTCTCTCAAATAAATAAATAGCAATAATCGCGCCTGGGATAAACCTCATTGGCTACGATACTGCCACTGTGCAAAGCTCAAATAAATAAATAAATCTTTAAAAATAAATACCTATTTCACAGTTATTATGAGGTTCCACAAAATGATACGGGTAAGGCACTAGCCACAGAGTCTAATATACAATAAAAGTCTCAGAATGAGAGTTAATATTATTGGTACCATAATTCCAGCTCACCTGACCTCTCCCTGTTGGCATGGGAGCTCCCCAAGGTCAAAGGCAGTGTTAAATTCATCCATAATCTCTACAATGTCTAGCCCAGTGCTCTGTACACACAGTGCCCCTTAGAACCAGATTTGGCTTTTCTCCTTCTCTCTAGGGTGGGACTTCCAGAAAAGGAAATGCTGAGCCTGATCCACCAGTCAGGCTCTTCCAGATTCAAGGAAATGACAAATCTAACACCAAAGCAGTAGAGGTTCCAGCCTTTGCCTCCTCCCTAAACTCCAATGATGTCTTTCTGCTGCGGACCCAGGCAGAGCACTACCTGTGGTATGGCAAGGTAAGACAGCCGGGCCCAGGAGACACATCAGCCCAGTGGAGACCAGCCCTATGCTCACCTCCCTGTCAGCAAGGGTGAAGGAACTAAGGGGTAGGCTGGAGCAGTCCTCAAGAAGATGAGTCTTTTCCTAAAGGATCTGCCAGCATTCCCCAGGATTAGAAACTCCCTGACAGCATTGCTCATGCCCAGGAGATGCTCCGTAAACTTCTACACAGAGGGAGGCTGGATAAGTCAATCTTCCACACCAGTTTGCTGGATTGTAATGGGACAGGCATTAACATCGAACACAAACACTAAAAATGTGTTTTTTTTCCACTCAGAGTGCATCTACACTAAGCACCAGATTTGTTTTATAAATTGTTTTACCAAAATTGTCTTACAAAAGAGAACTGGACAGGGAAAATGCTCTGCACCATAGTCATCAGGGCAATGCTAGTGAAAACCCCAGAGATGCTGTCATATGCCTAGCAGAATGTCTAAAAAAAAAATGGACAATATCAAGTGCAGGTGAGGAGGCTGGGACTCGTGGGCATTGCTGGTAGGAATGCAGATCCAGGCTTTGGAAAATGATTTGATGGTTTCTTATAAAACACACACCTATGATCCAGCAATCCATGCCTAGGCTTTTATTTACCCATGAGAAAGAAAAATCTACCTTCACACAAATATACATGGCATCTTTATTCATCATGACCCAAAATTGGAAGCAATCCAAATGAAGAATGAAAAAAACAGTGGTATATTCCTATAGTAGGCTACTACTCAACAACACAAAGAAAAGAGCTGTTGATCCTCACCAGGGTGAATCTCAAATGTCCTCTGCTAAGTGAAGGAAGCCAAACTCAGAGGCTATCTAGTGTATGATTCCAATTATAGCATTCCAGAAAACGCAGACTGCAGTGATGGAGAACAGATTGGTGGTTGCCAGAGGTTAAGGATTTGGGGAGGGTCTGAAGACAAAGGGGGAGTAGCCTGAGGGAATTTTGGCAGGGCTGAGGCAATGTTCTCTAGCTGCATTTTGATGGCGATAACATGATTCTCTGTGTTGGTCAAGACTCATAGAACCGTATACCAACAAGAGTGAATTATTTTTAATGTAACTTAAAGAATAAATTTAAAATTTTTCTCTTAAAAAAAAAAAAGTCAAAAGGAGGTGCTGAGATTCCAACCGAAGGTGAAACAAAGGGGCCTCTGACCAACATCCACTGTGGGTTTCAGAGTCCAGTCCTGTTCTTTGCCACCATGCTGTTTTCCTCTCCCTATCGCTCCTTTCCCAGCACTAGACCAAACCTAGCTCCCTATCCTGAGCCACTGTGGCCTGGTAGCTGATCCAAGTACACTCAGGGTCCTCCCTCCCCAACATCCATGTGTCTGTGTGCGACTAACGCGTGTGCTCTCCTCATCCCACTCTCAGGGGTCTAGTGGAGATGAGCGGGCAATGGCCAAGGAGCTGGCCAGCCTTCTCTGCGAGGGCACCGAGGATGCTGTGGCCGAGGGCCAGGAGCCGCCTGAGTTCTGGGACCTGCTGGGAGGGAAAACTGCGTATGCTAACGACAAAAGGTATGGGAACGCGGTGTCACCTCCTACGGGCTCCCCCTGCCGCCCGGGTTTGTGAGCTGCACAAACTCTAGGATGCCTTAGAGTTTGAAAACCCTGATTTCTGGATGAACCACCAAACGCTACCCCTGAAACCAATACTGAAGTGTGTGTCAACTAACTAGAATTTAAATTTTAAAGAAACACACGATTTCTCAGTAGCTCAGTTCCTCTAAACAGACTGTATTGCAGACTACAGCAGGAAATCCTGGACGTGCAGCCTCGTCTCTTTGAATGTTCCAATAAGACTGGGCGGTTCGTTGTCACGGAGATCACAGACTTCACCCAGGATGACCTGAACCCAGGTGATGTGATGCTCCTGGATACCTGGGACCAGGTAAGACACAGCCAGAGAGCTTGGAACAAGTGACAAACCAAACATCCGTCAGTGGTGACCGAAGGAAGAGCCCACTTTTTGCCAGGGATAGGGAGAACAGAGTGTTGTTTAAAACTGACCACCCTGGGGAAATCAGTCCATCTGATCATCATGCACTTCTTTTTCTTAGAAGAGACAGCGACAGGCTCCACACTCAGCGATGGGCCTCTTAGGGAATATAGGGGCCTAAAGGGGAGATCTCCAAGGCAACCGCTCCCTAACACCCTATTTTCTTCAGCTCAGCTCAGCAAACATACTCAGCACTTCCTTCGTGCTCCAGTGACCGTGGGTAGGGTCACCAAGGTGAAGGGGCCATGCTCTCAGAGTCGACAGGCTGATGGAGGAGCTGGACGGAAAAATCTCATTTTGCTATGATGGAAGTATGGCGCCATGGGAGCACAAATTAGGGGCACTTAACATAGTTTAGGGGTTCAGAGAAGAGTTCCTGGAGGAGATGGCTTCCAGGCTGAATCTCAAAGGACAAGTGGGCATTAATCAGGTAGAGAGAGCATCCTGGGCAAAGGAAATCGCACAAGTAAAAAGCAAGGCATGGAATAGACTAGTCATTCAGGAACTACCGACAATATCATCAGACCATAAGATAGAGTAAAAGAGTTCGAAATGAAGCTAAGAAGTAGGTATAAGCCTTACCTACCATGTCAAGTTTGAATTTTATCGTGGCAAGCTATGGAAAGCAGGTGAATGACACAGTCCCTGTGCTTTCGACAGATCACCCTGCAAAGTGTGGGAGAGGAGGGACGGGGGGAAACGACAGAAGAATATGTACTGGGAGGCCAGTCAGGAGAGCACCGTGACAGTCGAGTAAGAGGAATAAGGGCCACCTCGGGCTGCACAGGGGCAGTGAAGTCAGGATGGAGGGAATGGTGACACATATGACAAATGTATAGGAGGGAAACAGCTGGCCTTGGTGACTCGCTGAGTACAGGGGCATCGAGGATGGCTCCCATGTTACTGCCCTCCGTGACTGGGTGGATAGCATTGACCAAGAATGGAGACACAGACACAAGTCTAGAAAAAAAAAGAGCTACATTTGGGGGTTCTGTTTGAACTTCCTAGAGACAGCCGGTAGTGGGGGGAGGTGGTATCTTGCAAGAAGCTGAGTTCAGGAAGCTGAAGTTCAACGAGAGCTCAGGACTGGACATGTAGATTTAGGAGATACATGTTTAATGAACATCATGAACAACGAGCTGATTCTGGGAAAAACCTTTCTCTGCTGAACAAATGAGGCTGGGAAAGTTCTCTGAGGCTGTGGTTCACTCATTTGCTGAACAAATGCAGCTGGGAAAGTTCTCTGAGGCTGTGGTTCACTGAGGAAGGGCACTTGGTACTTGGTCCTTGCTAAAAGCCCATTAAGACACCCCCTCTACCACAACAGGTGTTCCTGTGGATTGGGGCTGAGGCCAATGCCACAGAGAAGGAGAAAGCCCTTGCCACGGCCCAGGAGTACCTGCATACTCACCCCAGCGGCCGGGATGCCGACACACCGATCCTGATCATCAAACAGGGTTTTGAGCCTCCCATCTTCACAGGCTGGTTCTTGGCCTGGGACCCTCATATTTGGAGCGTAAGAACAGAGAGAATGGGGGAGACTTCCCTACTGCCCGGGAGCTCAGCACGAATAGCTCAGTGGGAAGGCGGGATACCTCCTCAAAGGCTGAATAAATCCAGGACCACATTTTCCCCACCCTTCTCCACTCCCTTGATTTATACTTTCCTTCTCTTTTCTGCCCACCACGGCACTAGGTCCAGTTAGAGAATTCCCAGCTTGTCTCAGGATTAAGCCATGTGTGGAAGTAACCAAAGGTTGAGAGAGTTTATCCACACACATCTCCTTTCTGAGCTTTACAACCGCCCTGACAGCTGAGGCAAACATTGCTTCCCATGTTAAAAAGGTGGAAGCTTAAGGGAAAGGGGATTTGTCCAAAGTCACTATTAGGAAGAAGCCAGGTTTTCTGACTCCTATTCAACTTCTCTGTCTTCTTCAGTCTTATATGGAGGGTTAGGGAACACCAGCAAAGAATGCAGATCAGGTTGAAGGACCTTCTGACCTGGTGTGGACCCAGAAAGGGGTATTTTTTTTTCTGCTTAGCTCTGCAATGTCTTCCGATTCCCCAGCTACTTTGCTTTCCTCAAGGGTAGACGAGGCCCGAGATGTCCCTCCCCCTGAAAGCAGCGCCTCGTCCTGTCTTGTCTCTTTTGTTTCAGGCAGGAAAATCCTATGAACAGTTAAAAGAAGAGCTGGGAGATGCCGCTGCTATCACGAGAATCACTGCTGTGAGTTGCATTTGCTCTTGGACAGAAGCAAGTCACACAGGCAGCTGGAGCCAGGGAGAAACCGTAAACGCTACAGACACAGCACAGGCGAAACCCTATCGTGTCCTCCTTAGTATCACTTTAGTGGGCTATTTGGATTTGAGGTCGTTTTAATCAATAGCAAAGCAGGCCTCAAAGCCAAGTTCCTCATTTTACTGCCTTCCAGAATTTAGAACAGACTTAATGCTTAAAAATATATATCTATCATATACATATATAAACATAAATATAAAGTTACATATCATATATATATATATATTTAAACATAGATATAAATAATTATAACCTAGGAATCACCTGTTATTATGGACTGAATGATTTTGTCTTCCAAAATTCATATGTTGAGCCCCTAGCCCCAAATGTGATGGTATGAGGAGGTGGGGCCTTTAGGGCGGAATTAATGCCCTTGAAGGGAACGCTATGAGCACTTGCTGTCTTGCTTTCTGTTATTTGAGGACACTTTGGGAAAATACCACCCACAAGCCAGGAAGCAGACACCTTAATCTTGGGCTTCTAAGCCTCCAGAACTATGAGAAATGAATGTTGTTTAAGCTAAAAAACAAACAAACAAAAACTACAAAAACTAATTTTATTATTCAGTTCCATCATTCAGGACAGACTAAACTGACTAGTAGTATTTTTCATAAATAAGAAGCTTCTAGGGGTGACAGGGTGGCTCAGTGGGTTAAAGCCTCTGCCTTTGGCTCAGGTCATGATCTCAGGGTCCTGGGATCGAGCCCCAAGTTGGGTTCTCTGCTCGATGGGGAGCTTGCTTCCCCCTCACTCTTGCCTGCCTCTCTGCCTACTTGTGATCTCTCTCTCTCTCTCTCTCTGCCAAATAAATAAATAAAATTTAAAAAAAAAAAAAAGAAGAAGAAGAAGAAGCTTCTAAGCCAAACGATGTGCTTACCAGTTTCTTTTCTTTTTTTTTTTTAAAGATTTTATTTATTTATTTAACAGACAGAGATCACAAGTAGGCAGAGAGGCAGGCAGAGAGAGAGGAGGAAGCAGGCTCCCTGCAGAGCAGAGAGCCCGATGCGGGGCTCGATCCCAGGACCCCTGGGATCATGACCTGAGTCGAAGGCAGAGGCTTTAACCCACTGAGTCACCCAGGCGCCCCTGCTTACCAGTTTCTGACTGTGAAGTCCACAAAAACTCATGCCATTGCCCCTACTCCAATGGTGAAAAGAAGTGCAGCCTCTGGCCAGGAAGCCAACAGCTCTTTAGCCTTAGGATGAACGCACTGTAGCGGACTCTGCGGCTCCATCCTTTGTGCTCTACAAACTCCAGATTCCAAAGCTAATGGCCAGGTAGCATCTTTAAAATGCGTTTAACAACAGGATGACTTCTATTTGAAGTCATTTAAAGGCTGGAAATGGGAGAGCCTAAACACCAGGCCAAAAGAAGGTCTGTGATCACAGTACTGAAATGAGATTTAAGCACAGCGTTAAGCCCAACTGCTTATACAGGATTTACCCTAGACTCACTGAATTAGTTTTCCCAAGATCTGACCCCCAAATCTGAATATTTTAGATTCCGAGATGATTCTGACAGGCAGCCAGCTTTAGGGAATCATTGCTCTAAAAGATGATCACAAAGGGGGCAGCAATATCAGCTGAAATGTTAAATATTATGCACACAGAACTTGAACTGCACAGACCCTGAACAGTCTTTCATCCTGCCTACGTTCTTATCTTACCTAGGACATGAGGAATGCAACCCTCTCCCTGAATTGTGAGCCAAAATATTACCCTCTGGAAGTCCTATTGAAAAATCAAAATCAGGAGCTGCCTGAGGATGTGAACCCTGCCAAAAAGGAGGTGAGTGGCTAAAGGAATTGTGTCTACTGGGAGTGGAGCTCTCCACAAGGGAAGCACCCGTCTCGGCACGTGGCCTAGGACAGCTCTGGCACATTGCTGGCCCTTCAACAGACATCTGAGCTACCCAGTAGCTCAAGACAAAAACCCAGGACTCCTTTTTTCCTCACCTCCCACATCAGTCCATCAGCTAGCCTCTGTCCATTCCTTCCCGTCTCTCTGCTGTCCAGCCATCACAGACTACTGCAGTAGTCCCCCAACCAGCTTCGACCCCTGTCCAACCATCAGTTCTCCCCCCGCATAACAGCCAATAGGCTTTTAAAGCAGACAAAACTGTTCTGTTCAAAACACCTCCAAAGGCTTCCCACTGCAAACAGAAAAGAATCTAGAATCCTTTCTGTGGCCTCTATGGCTCTACACAATCTGGCCCGCACCCACCTCTCTGAGGTCATCTCAGACCACTGGCCTCTACTCGCCACCCTCTAGCCAGGGGCTCCCTTTGTCTTAAACACACTCCATCCCAGCCTTTGAGCCCTTACACCACCTGAGACCCTTCTTCTCACAGATCATCACAGAGGTCAGGTCCTGGCTCCGAAGCTGCCTCCCTCCAGACAGCCCTCCCTGACCACCCTAACACTGCTTAAGAGCAAGGACCTTCTCTGTCTTGTTTACCTCCACGTTCTCTGCTTTTCAGCACCTGAAACAGTGCCTGGCATATAGTATGCTCTCTTGAAGTTTTGGTTAAATGAATTAGCACTTTGATATTGAATGAAAGCACTAATTTTCCCCTTGAAGGAACTGATTTGGGAAGGATCTCTGGATTTTGTACAGTGTCTTAGCTAACCAACTCTTAAGGATCTGGACTACAACTTTCTTGAAAACAGAAGCCATATCATAATAATTTTACTCAGATAGGAACTATTCAGTAAGCTTCAATAAATAAATGTTAGGAGAATTTTATGCTCTGAACAAAATCCACGTGATCAAGCATTCAAAATGTCTGAATAAAAAATGGTAGATAAGGGCACAAGGCAAGGAAAACCAACTCTCAATTTAGTTCTCCATTCAGCCAAAACCTGATGTCTAGGGATTCATCATATATAACCCAGTTCTTGTTGTTCTGGCAAAAATCTGGTACCAGGTGGGATACGAGAGCAGCAAATCTGGTCAGCTTCTACTCAGGCCAAAATGGGACTCCACAACCCAAGAACCCTCCAGTGAATAATTTAAGTGCATTACCCCCTTTCTGAAAAATTCCTTCTCCTTCCCCCTTCAAAGATGGTCTCTTGGCTCCACCTTCCCCCACCCTGTTGTCATTGAAGGGTGCCATGTCTTCCTAACTAGAGACTGTTTTCTCTCTTAGAATTACCTCTCTGAACAGGATTTTATTTCTGTGTTTGGCATCACAAGAGGGCAATTTGCTGCTCTGCCTGGCTGGAAGCAACTCCAAATGAAGAAAGAAAAGGGGCTTTTCTAAGGCAAGAAGCTATATGCCTATTGCAAGACCACAGAAGAGAGCAGAAAGAGCCAGTAACAGGAAAGAATTTATCTACCAATTTCTGCCTAATAGCCAACTACTTAATTTAGATACAGTAAGGTCTGCAAATCACAGCATGTTCTCTCCATCTTTCTCACCGCTGCTTCTGTAGTCGTTATAGACCTAAAATGTTAACTACCCACTTTTTGATTTTTGTGGCCTTCCAGCTAAAGTCTCAGCAGAAAGCACCACAACTGCAAGAATCCAGAGAAGTCAGAAAAGAAAAAGAAAAAAAAAGCTAAGTTTAAAGTGTTTAGTAATGGGGCAAGGACAAAAGGTTGTTTTAAATTGTTAAGATCGGTGTTTGCAAAATCTGTTTAACCCACCAATCACTGAAGGTATTTCTATCATCTACCCCAAGGGCAAAATCCAAATGCCCAAATCTGTATGTACCAGAGATTTTTAACTTTTCAAATAAAAATATCTGTATGAGCAAATGTAGTTCAGTATTTGGGGTTTGCCTGTTATGGTAATTATTTTGTGATGCAGGAGAAATGTCTCCATACTGGGGTAGGCAAGAGGCACTGCTGAGTGAGTTCTCTGGGTAACTGGACCACTGTGAAGTCCTGTTTCTGGCACAAGAATGCCAAAATCTGCCTTACAGCTGTCCAGGAAACCTCAGTCCCCACCCATCTCTACCCCATTATCCAAAAGAGAAACAGGGCCATGTGTTATTAATTTCAGTAAGGAGGCCAGAACCAGTGTGCACACCACAGCAGAGAGCCTTCAAAGCACGCCATAGACAGCAACACATGAACCACATTTTCCAGACGGCTCAGAGTTTGAGTCAACTCCCAAAGGATTCATGTGGCAGAAGTAACGTACCGGGGAACACACCAGGAGAGAAGCGCTGTCCAGGGCATCACAAAGTGTGCAGGAGCACTAAGTGTACAGTGTATATACACTTAGTGTACTAGTGTACAGAAGCACTAAGATCAGTGGGGTTCGACAATTTAGGGTTACTGTAATGGGTCTTGGCTGAAGGAAGCAGCAGCCCAACGGCTTACATCTGTCCTTCCCCTTCAGTAAGGCCCCCCTGCTGTTTTCCACAACCTGGCACAAGTCAGGCACAAAAAAGCTAAACCCACCACTACACAAACAAGGGAAAGATTCTACTCTTCTTAATTATATAGCAATTTTATTTAAAGCTTTACTCATCGAGTCTATCATTTCTTTATAAACACCAATGAAAAACAACTTCTGGGTTTGAAGAGGCTTAGGAAGTAACTTCTCTTCGTAATGATGTTCAAAGCTGAGGAGAAACCTTTCCTCCAGCCAAGTCTTTGGAACCTATTCAGCTTCTGCTGCCTCTTCGCATTCTCCACATTCAAACCGCACGAAGTCCACAACAGACACCCCTTGAGGCTGCACATACTGTCCCAGCGTGATGGAGGGATCCAGCAAGTATGGCTGGGACAGCATCTTGGTTTCTGCCTCCCCGCCAGGCTCATCATCCAAAGAGCCAACAGAGAGGGGGGCCATGCCCACCACATGCTGCCCCAGGCGGCGGCCCAGGTCCTCCAGGCCTGCTCTGCGCTCAGATGTCTCGCAGATGACCAAGGCCCCATACTTCCCCAGCATCAGGTTGTGGAGCGACGGGCTGTGTATTGCTCCATGGACATAAGAGCCAACATAGAACCCAGTTGGCACCTTCACCCATGCGGCTCGTTTAAGAGTCATGTTTTCTCCCAGTTTCCCTATAAAAAAGAAAAAACAAGTAACACGCTTCTAGAACATGACACCCGTGGCAGTTACCAAAATATGCATAGAAGTGACCGAGTCTGGGAGACAGTCCTCTCTCCCCACATTTACACTATGAATATGGAGAGATACCATTTGCCATTTAAGAAAAGGTATGTGGGAGGAGTGGGCAGGGGTGGGAGAAATAAAGAACACCCTTATGGAACACCAACAACGTGCCACACTGGTACTTAAAAACATAGGCTAAGGTGTCCCACAGACCCTGAACTCGGGTCTCAGTTCCGCCCCTTACCAGCTATGTAACCTTATGCAAATGACATAACCCCATTTATGAATTTATCAAGCCTTTGTTTCCTCTTCCACAACATGGAGATGACATCACTTAAAATAATCTGAAAGCATGGTTCTTAGGAGACATAAATAAAGTAACATATGTATATACACTTAATTACATGATCTAGCACAGAGGGCACACAAATGCTGGCTATCATTACTATGTTTGACGTAGGCTTAGAAAGCTCGAGCTACCGCCCAAGCTTACACAGCTACTACATGCCAGAGCTGGAAGCAAAGCCTGAATCTCACTCCAAAGCAATTAGGTGTTTTCTTCCCCTGAAATTACCATCCCTCCCGAAAATCACCATAACTGACACAACTCTTCGTCATCCATGATAGCAGGAAAAAGTCCACAACTAAAAGCCCCAGAAAACCCAAACCCCACACCATCAGGTAGTTTCAACTTCCTCTCAGCAAAAATAAAATTTTTTTTTTTAAGATTTTATTTATTTGAGAGGGAGAGGGAGCAAGAGCAGGGGGAGGGGCAGAGGGAGAAGTAGGCTCCCCACTGAGCAGGGAGCCCGATGTAGGGCTTGACCCCAGCACCCTGGAATCATGACCTGAGTGGAAGGAACTTAACCCACTGAGCCACCCAGTTGCCCCCAGCATTATTTTTAAGAATCAAATATAATTCCAGGTTTCCCTGTCTCCTCAGGATGCTATTCTCTCTAACATAAGTCCAAATAAGCCAAAGGGTAGGAAAGAGGTTAGGAGACCCCAAAAGGTCTAGGTAAATATCCCTGCATTAGCCATAATTATATCTAAAAGTCTTAATAAGGGGAGAAATCAAAAGATATCTTAAAACAATTCAAAGCATTTGAACAGTTCTCAGAAATTGACAAGGCTGAAACACCCAGTTCTTCCAGAATTTCTTAATAAGTCCCATTCGCAGCTGTCTGCCTGGCTTCTCAGCCATGACTCACTAAAACATCATACATATTTCAAGATAACCTGATAAAAACAGAATTGATGCCTTGACTGGAAACGATGGATGAGCAGTAAATTCCCAGCAAGCTCCAACCCAGCCCTACTTCCCTCCTTCCATCAAGGACACATAGGAAGAAAGCAAAATTCCCACTAGTTCTGGCACAATGATCCAGCTATGGTTCCTGTGCCCAGTGGTTCTGAAGGAATAAACCTTCACAAATTCAGGATCAGATTTTTCTTAAAAAGAGCTCAAATTCCTACATGATGCCCCCAAATATTCCTGGATCCCTTTATAAAGAAGGTGAGATGACTTCTGATGTAGGGTGTCTGTCTCCCACAGCGTATAGAGAGGTAGTCAACTGGAAGAAGTCAAAAGCCATCCCTGCCTAAAGACATGCTTTGGTCAGCCCGCAGATTGAGGAAAATCATTTTAATTAGCTGCAAACATCTAAAAACTGAAATTTTTACACAGAAAGCTAAATTCTTTTGAAGGAATTTAAAAATTCTGACCATGCAAGGTAACAACTGGCTAGAGCCTGGTGGCAGTTTCCTTCACCAGTGTGAAAGTCTCAGGGACCCTACTGCTCACTAATGTCTAACACACAACACAACCCACTTCTCACATTCATATATCCTGACCCTTGTGGGCACATGAACTTGCAATTCCCGATCAGGTGTGGAGGAACATCAAAGATACCAGGAGGTCCAGTTCATGATTTCCAGTTCCCATAATCCTTACAAATACTCACCAATTGCTAAGGCTAGCTGATCCTTGAGACAACCTTCTCTCTCGGGCCCAGCTGGAAGTTCAGAAAGCTCAGAGGAATTCAAGAAGCCCTAAGTGCACACATACACAAAAAGAACAAATCTGTTCTGTCCCACTTATATTACAAAGAGACTAGGCAAAAATAGTGTGTTTCTCAAAAAATGATTTAAGACAACTAAGTATAAATGAATATTTCAGGTCTTTTTTTTTTTTTTTTAAGATTTATTTATTTGAGAGAGAAAAAGCATAAGTGAGCAAGCCTGCACAAGGGAGGGGCAAAGGGAGGGGAAGAGACTCTCAAGAAGACTTCCTGCTGAGTGCGGAGCCCAGCACAGGGCTTGATCCCAGGAACCTGACATCATGACCTGAGCTGAAACCAAGAGTTTAACCCACGGAGCCAGCCAGGAGCCCCCTAAATGAATGTTTTCATTAAGCCAAAGATGTTACAAATTTATAAGAGTTCCATTTTTATCTCTATTATATTCTATCACTGTGCCACCCCCAATTCTATCTCAATCCCATCCTCTGGCCTAACTTCTTCAACTGTAGTTTCCAAGAAATCAAGAACAGTATTTTCAAACAATCATAACATGTTAAAGCTAAAAGACTGGTTGGATAAACCATGGCACAGCCACATAATGGAAAAACTATGCAGCTGGGAAAAAGAAAAGATCTGCATGAGCTGCTACGAAGTATTCCCAGGTTATATTATTAAGTGAAAAAAAGCAAATTAAAAGACTATATATTTAGGGGCAGCTGCATCGGGCTCCACACTCAGTGAGGAGTCTGCCAGAGATTCTTTCTTTCTCCCTTTGCCACTTCCCCTGTGCGTGCACACTCTCTCTCTCAAATAATAAATCCTTAAAAAAAAAAAAAAGGGTATGTGTGTGTGTATATATATATATATACCTTTAAAAAATCTTAAAAAAAAAGTATATATTTATACACTTTTTTTTAAGATTTTATTTATTTATTTGACAGACAGAAATCACAAGTAGGCAGCAAGGCAGGCAGAGAGAGAGTAAGGGAACCAGACTCCCTACTGAGCAGAGAGCCCAACACGGGGCTCGATCCCAGGACCCTGGGATCATGATCTGAGCTGAAAGCAGAGGCTTTAACCCACTGAGCCACCAGGTGCCCCAAAAGTATGTATATATTATGCCATCATTTGTGTAAGAAAGATTTATATAAATATGCTATTTTTGCAAAAAAGACTTAAAGGATACCCAAAACCAATGAAACTAGTTATCTGCTGGAGTGGACAAGAATAAGGTAGAAAGGAGAGAAAGAGGAGTGAGACTTCTTTGTGTGTATGCGTGTGTGCATGTATATTACAGCTTTAACTTTCAGAATCTTGTTAATGTTTTACATTTTTTTTTTTTTAACTTATTTGACAGACAGAGATCACAAGTAGGCAGAGAAGCAGGCAGAGAGAGAGGAAGGGAAGCAGGCTCCCTGCTGAGCAGAGAGCCCAATGCGGGGCTCGATCCTGGGATCCTGGGATCATGACCTGAGCCGAAGGCAGAGGCTTTAACCCACTGAGCCACCCAGGTGCCCCAATGTTTTACATATTTAAAAACAAAATTAGATTAACAAGAATTTGGGGGTAAAACCAAAATTAACTACACAGAAACATAAGACTCTAACTGTATTTCAAATGAATGATGTAACTTCACAGAAGGAGGAAAAACTAATCCAAGTAACTTTGAATACAGTCCTTTGACCATGTAACTCCAATGTAAAGACAAAAACAACATCCAAGGAATCTTAAACTCCTTAATAGGTTTGTTATTTGCAGCAGTCAGGTATAGTCACTAAAACGATTTAGAGTATATTGGAATGATGAGAAAATAAGTAAACACTGAAGTTGCTAAGAGCCAGTGTACTAACAGTGCAAGAAGGAAGATACAAAAATAGAATAGGGGAAGGAAAGGAAAAACCTGGGATGCAGGATTAGAACTGGAACACACACACACTTCCTGCATCTGTCTGCTGAAGGAGCAGAGCAGCAGTAGAATGCCAACTAATAAAATGAACACATGTAAAAGAAATTTTAAGAGATAGAAAAGTAACCATTATGTAATTATCAGTCATAACTGATAATTAACAGTCATAACTGAACCTGACAAAGAATCATGGATGGATGCTAATACTTTCAGTTAAAAGTTTTTTGATGAACGGGACACTTACACAGTCTCAAAGAATCTCCCATACAGACTACTGGTTAATTACAAAGAGAAACAGAGTAACTTCACAGTGGAGAAGCCTGGAAGATACTACCCTGACCAAGAAGAGACCAAAATTAACATCATCAGGGACAAAGGGTGACTCAGTTGGTTGAGCATCCAACTCTTTTTTTTTTTTTTTAAGAATTATTTATTTATTTATTTATTTGACAGAGAGAGAAAGAGAGATAGAGAGAGGGAACACAAGCAGGGGGATTGGGAGAGGGAGAAGCAGGCTTCCCGCTGAGCAGGGAACCCGATGCACGCCTCGATCCCAGAACCCTGGGATCATGACCCAAGCCAAAGGCAGATGTTTATGGCCTGAGTCACCCAGACACCCCTAGTATCCAACTCTTGATTTCAGCTCAGGTCATGATCACAGGATTGTGGGATCGAGTCCCAGGTCATGCTACTCGCTCAGTGCAGAGTCTGCCTGAGATTCCCTCTCTCCTTCACCCTCTGCCCCTCCCCTGCTTGCTCCGGCACAAGCTCACTCTCACTCTCCCTCTAAAATAAATAAATAAATAAATAAAATTTTAAAACCTTAGTACCATCAGTGTTGCCTGGGTGGCTCAGAGGGTCAAGTATCTGCCTATGGCTCAGGTTGTGATCACGGGGTCCTGGAATCAAGTCCCACATTGGGCTCCCTGCTCAGTGGGGAGCCTGCTTCTCTCTCTTCCTCTGTCCTTCCCCCTCCTTATGTGCTCTCTCTCACTCTCCCTCTCAAATAAATAAAATCTTAAAAAAATTAAAATTAACATCATTAGTAATGAGACCAATGGTCATCACATACCTCCTGATGCACCATCCTGGGAAATATACAGGATAATTTATTTAATATTCATGCTAAAAACCCAAACTCTAACTATGATGAAATATCAGACAAACCCAATTAAAGGACTTTCTACAATACTGTCCTCTACTCTTCAAAAATGTCAGTGTGGGGGGCGCCTGAGTGGCTCAGTGGGTTAAAGCCTCTGCCTTCAACTCAGGTCATGTTCCCAGGGTCCTGGAATCGAGCCCCGCATCGGGCTCTCTGCTCAGCAGGGAGCCTGCTTCCCTTCCTCTCTCTCTGCCTGCCTCTCTGCCTACTTGTGATCTCTGTCAAATAAATAAATAAAATCTTAAAAAAAAAATTAAAAAGGAGCTTATCGGGAAAAAAAAAAAAAATGTCAGTGTGGGGCTCCTGACTGGCTCAGTCAGGAGACCATGTAACTCTTGATCTTGGGGCTGTATGTTCAAGTCCCACCTTGGGTGTGGAGATTATTTAAAAATAAAATAAAAAAGGTCATTGTAATGAAAGACAAAGAAAGGCTGTGAAGCAAAGAAAGGACACTAAACAAACATGACAACTAATTACAACACATGATACCGGACTGGATCCTGGATCAGAAGAAAAAGTGCTAGCTGGCAAAATATGAATGTATGTCCTATATTACATAAATAAAAATACTGTATCAGTGTTAAAATTCTTTATTGTGATTATTGTACTGTGGTTACATAGGAGAATGTCATTTTTAGGAAATAATCTATTCAAGAGAATAACGGTCCTGTTGTCTGCAACATACTTGCAAAAAATTTCTTTAAATAGTGATGGGACACCTGGCTAGCTCAGTTGGTTGAGCATGCAACTCTTTTTTTTTTTTTTTTTTTAATTTATTTGATAGAGAGAGACACAGTGAGAGATGGAACACAAGCATGGGGAGTGGGAGAGGGAGAAGCAGGCTTCCCGCTGAGCAAGGAGCCCGACACAGGGCTCCATCCCAGGACCCTAGGATCATGACCTGAGCTGAAGGCAGACACTTAACGACTGAGCCACCCAGGCGCCCCTTGAGCATGCAACTCTTGACCTTGGGGTTTTGAGTTCCAGCCTCACGTTGGGGTGCAGAGGTTACTTTAAAATAAAATGAAAGAGTGATGATAACAATAAGTATATAAAAAGTAATACAACAAATGTGCCAAAATGTTAACAAATGGTGAATCTAGATAAAAGTACAATGTAGCTTATTCCAGAACACTGGCAACTTTTCCGTAAGTTTGAATTTTTTTCAAAATAAAAGTTAAAAAAAAATTAAAGCCCAGAAGGGAAAAAAATAAATGAAGCTAAAATGAACCAATATTTCTTGTAACAGATAATGAAACAGGGACAAAATAAGTGAATGGCTCAGGGTTACAGACTTACAGGCAGTCAAGATTAGAACTTCTAGGTGTCTATATGTTGACTAATTGAACATAATAAAAAAATTTAAATTTAAATTTAAATTTAAAAAAAAAAAAAAAAAACTGGGTATGCCTGGCAGGCTCAGTTGGTAGAGCATGCGACTCTTAATCTTGGGGTCGTGAGTTCAAGCCCCCCTTGGGAGCAGAGTTTACTTAAAAAAGAAAGAAAATATGGACACCTGGGTGGCTCAGTTGGTTGGGCAGCTGCCTTCGGCTCAGGTCATGATCCCGGCGTCCTGGGATCGAGTCCCGCACCGGGCTCCTTGCTTGGCGGGGAGCCTGCTTCTCCCTCTGCCTTTGCCTGCCATTCTGTCTGCCTGTGCTTGCTCTCTCTCCCTCTCTCTCTAATAAATAAATAAAATATTAAAAAAGAAAGAAAGAAAGAAAATAGAAGATTAGAACTTCTAGTTTAAGTAGCTCATCTTTGAACATTTACCACAAGCTCTCAAGAGAAGGATAAAAAGAAGAAAAAAGGTAGTAAAAACACACATAAAAAAAAAAAGAGTAGTTGGTTCGTTTTTGTCTTGACCTTAAGGATGAACCAAAGGCAGACTAATATAATTCCATCCTGCTGGATGTCCTATGGACAAGAATATACTTGTTTTCCTAAACTGTGCCTTCTCCAATATCTGTATTTACAAATCCTTTCCTTAAAAAAGAAAGAGAAAGAGAAAGAAAGAAAGAAAAAAAGAAGAAATCCTTTCCTCAGGCTATTCTAGATTTCTGAATACAAAGAAATGTTCACCTGATTGGGTGCCTGGGTGGCTCAGTCAGTTAAGATTCTGCCTCTTGATTTCAGCTCAGGTCTTACTGTGGAATCGAGCCCTGCACCCAGCCGTACCCCCATCCCCCACCCCGGGGGAGCCTAGAGCCCTCCATAGGGCTCCACCCTTGGCAGGGAGTCGGCTTGGGATTTTCTTCCACTCCCTTGTCCCTCCCCCCCCATTTCAGAATCCCACTCTTACTCTCACTGGAATAGGTAGGTCTTTAAAAAAAAAAAAAAAAAGAAAGAAAGGAAAGAAAAGTGGGGCACCTAGGTGGCTCAGAGGGTTAAGCATCTGCCTTTGGCTCAGGTCATGATCCCAGGGTCCTGGGATCGAGCCCCACATTGGGCTCCCTGATCAGCAAGGAGTCTGCTTCTCTGTCTCCCTCTGCCTCTCTCTCTGCTCGTGCTCTCTCTGTATCTCTCTGTATCAAATGATTAAAAAAAAAAATCTTTAAAGAAAAAACGCTTCACCTGATTTGAAGGACTCTACACCACTGGCATTCATTCATTCATTCAACACTTAATGAGCCCCAACCAAATGCTGGGCCCACTCCTCTTTCACCAAAGACACAGTAGTGAAAAGACAAATTCTCTGCTTCATGAAACTCACACATTCTATTGGGGAAGACAATCAATATATAAATAAGTAAAAATATAATAAATACATAGTATTATAACAAAACTTTTTCAATGAAGCAAAATGAGGGGCTAGAACAACAGGAAGGATGTTTCTCTCCAAAGAGATAACATTTAAGCAAGGACATGAAGTAAGGGAGTGAGCCATGAGGATGTCTGAAAAACAGGGAACAGCAAAGAGGCTAAGAAAGCAGTGTGTCGTGGTGCCTGAATGGCTCAGTTGGTTAAGCCTCTGCCTTCGGCTCTGGTCATGATCCCAAAGTCCTGGGATCAGGCCCCTTACCAGGCTCCCTGCTCCAAGGGGCGCCTGCTTCTCCCTCTTCCTCTGACTGCTGCTTCCCCTGCTTGCGTGCTCGCACTGTCAAATAAATAAAATCTTTAAAAATAAAAATAGAAAAAAAGAAAGGGGTGTGTGTATAAATCCAGCATACTGACAGATAATCCCAAAACTCACTTTACTGTACGTGGAAAGTTGATCCTTTAGGTTCTGACAATGCAACAGGGTTCCCAGGGCAACTTGCTGGACCAACTGTTGAAATTTTAAATTTCTGGAAACAAAATCTGTCTCACAGTTTACCTGGTGGGAATAAATTGATGTTGTTTATAGGCTGTTTATGGACAGTTTGCAAAAGTGCCATAAAATTGGAGAGTAAACCAAGGTACTGCAGAACAAGCTGCAGATTCAACAAAATAGAAATAAAAGACCCTAGAATTTTAAGGCTGCGGTTCCTCTCCTAGCTTGAGGCCAGAAACCGAATGAAGTGATTCCTGCTCTGCCAATGAGTTGGCAATGACCCGCCCTTTCAAAGGACTTACTACAAGTTCACCACTTGCCTGTGGCTGCAGGCCATGAACACCTAATTCTCCAGGCTCCTCCAGCACCAAGCCACTTTTGCTATCAGCATGCTTATCTCCTTTTCTCACTCTAAACCAACCCACATCTGATTCTTCACCAGTTGAGGCCCCTAAACCTCCTCTAAAACAGCTACATGCTATCCATCAACTAATATAATTCCTAGCTTTAAAATGTGTTCCAGGAAACAATCAGTGGCAAGTTAAAAGGCCATACGAAACTCACATATAGAAGCATAGGTTTGCTCCACCATCTCAAAGCAGAATATTCCTATGAAACCTTTTGTTGGCCGAAATGGCATAAAGCGAAAAATCAGTTATCATTCATTTAGATGGACGTGGGTACACAAAATAAATCGACCTAAAACACAGATGCTCACAAAGTTCAAAGGTATGGCAGCTTGAGGCTGAGTGTAGTTTGGGCAGGGAGTAGTTTGGGGGCACAACTCTTGCTGTTAGGGTGCCCCTGTCTCTAAAGCAACTCAGGGCAAAACCAACAGGGAATGCTATTTTCACTTTTTGCCTTTTTTTTTTCATAAAAGTGAAAGTACTCTTTGAATTTCTTTTGGTTAACCAAAAACAAAACAGGTACGAATGTAGGTCTTTTGTAAATGTAAAGTGCATAACTCAAACTTTTGAAAAGTGGGGGATATCTGTAATCTTTTTGACTTCTAGGCCTTTATTCGTCAACATACCTGTGCATTTCTATACTTAAGTGAATTCATAACTGTGGTCTCACCAGTTTAATTTCAACAACCTTTCGCTGTTCTCAAACACCTCTTCTTTCCACCCAAGGGGCAGCTGTTCCTGGTTATCTGGAATTCTGACAACTCACCTCTACTAACACAGTTGTGTTTCCCTCCTGAAGTAGCCCAATCAGACCTTCTTTGGTCTTCCTGCCATGGAGTTTGGCAGCTCTGCTCCAGCCTTCCTTCTGGGCCTGTTTGTGGAGCCAGCTCTCTGCCTATAAATTAAAAATATAGCAGATGACAAAGTCATAGAATTTAGAACTGAACGGAGCTCTGAAATATGTTCAGGTTCCCTAATTCTTTCTGCTTCCCTTCAGTCCTGTAATGGAAACGAAAGCAACTATCGTTTTCTGGCAGCCTACCACTGAATGCCAAATACCAGGCATTGTGCCTGGTGCTTTGGATAAATTTCATCTTCACAACAACCCCATGAAGCAGACAGTAGTATTTCTATTATACAGAAAAGAAGAATTCAACTCTGAAAGAGTAAGGTGTCCTAGATCACAGGGTTAGTGTGAGGGCACCACAGTTTGAGTCCTGATGGGTCTCATTCCCAAAGCCCACACAAGCCCTTTGGGCTCCAAGCAGCAGGGAAACAGCATAGCAGTGAGCTTGGAATAGAGTTTGCTAACCATGGGATCCTGAGTTAACGGCTTCCGGAGTCAAAACACGGTCAAAGGGTGAGGTTGTCATTTAAGTCAGAATCCTACCCAGAGTTCTGCAGTTATGGGTCCCTGGGTAGCAGGTCTGATTCACTGCTCCCCAGCAGCACTTCCCTGAGAGACTGAGTTCGGGCCCTAGTACCCCGCCCCGCTCCCCTCGCCCTCCTCCCCCACACCTGTTTGAGATCCCCGCCACAAGTCTCCAGAGCTTTCTTGCAGTTTACAAAGGAGTAGCCTGTTTTTCGCCGCAGCTTCATGAGAAGCTCCTTGCTGGAGGCCGCAGAAGAGAGCCAGGGCCCAGTGTGAAATGTGTGCCACGGCTGAAGCGACTGAAGCCGAAGGGGTCCCGCCTGCAGAGGAAGAAGAAAGGGATGAGAAGCAGGAAGCAGCCAGGAACTCTGGCGGGTGGAGAGCACGTCGGTGGGAATGCCACCTTAGGAGGCCACCTTAGGAGACACCTCCTCCGGGGGTGGGGGAAGGCAGCCAACTGGGGACTGGACCCCACAAAGAAAATGAGGTCGGGGGCGTGGGGGGGCGGGGAGAGGAGGATGGAGTCGAACGGGGAACGGAAGGAAACACTGCGTTCCGAGCGCTCGGGAGATCTGCAAGGAAGGCGGGACGGTGGGAGGACCCAGACCCCTCACCGAACAGCTCCCGGCCCGCACGACCAGGTGGCGGCTCAACGACCGCAGCAGCGACATCTCCCTTGCCCCAGAGTACACTGCCTCCGTCCGGCGCACCTGTGAGGCCACTAGCCTACGGCGCCGCGGCAGGGCCAAATCTCCTCACCACAACGCGCCGAGCGAGGACTACGCCACCTGCTGACTGGGGTGAGCAGGCGCACTCGCCGCTTCTACCTCGCTTTTGGAGACTATTTCACAAGGGATTTATCCCCCCTCATCTCCTCACTCCCACCATAGATAAAATAACAGAAACCATGGGACAAAGTTGTCGCAAAATTAACAATTCAAGACACGTGGCCACATTTTATGTTTCTTTATTTCCGTTTATCTTTCATAGTCATCCATTTAGGACTCACGACAAACTTGTGAGGTAGGTGGGTGGGTTCAGAAATTTGGCCAAGGGCACCTGGGGAGGTAAGAGTGGAGTCCTTTCAACAAACGCTGTAAATATTTGTTGAATGAGCAAAGTCTTTATTGGACATATACTGTATGCTGGGAGCTGTGCTAGACTTCAGGTAATTAGAGAAGAGTAAACCACAGCCCTACCCTCCAAAATAATCTAATGGTGAGAAAATAGGGAACAGGCAAGTGACCACGTAAGATCATGTAAGTCCCATAAGATGAACAAACAGTGAAAGGGTCTCCAGGGAGAAAGAAATCACACCCAAACAGGAGGCTCTGTAAAAGTTTTTTTCAGGAAAGAGGTGAAGAGTAATAAAGATTTTGACAAGTAGACATAGCCCTTCCAGGCAGAGAATCACCAAAAAGAATGAAGAAAACAAGGAATTTAGGTGTGGAAATAGGGAACAAAGAGTAGACATTTGGAATTTGTCCAGAGGTTTCAATACACATAGGAAACCAGTTGAAAATGAAAAAGAAGAGTAATTTGGGATCACACAGGATGGACTGAGTACCAAGCCAAGGGGTGTACTCTTGCTGTAGGCATCCGAAGCTAATCAGAGCTGATGTGGGAAGATCAACAGAGTTTGATAAGTGGCTTGAATGGGAGGGAATGGAGGCCAGGAATCCAGAGGAGGTGATATGTGGCCCAAGGAGTAAAAGGGAGCCCCAAGTAGAGGTAGCTCAGTGGGAAGAAAAAAGAGGGGAAGACAAAACACATTAGCAAGGAAGGACCAACAGGGCTTGGAAACCTGAAGAAAACTCAAAGATGAGAAGAACCTAGTACTTAGTGATCCCGGTTCCAGCTCCGAAAAGGATGAAGAAGCCATAGTCCAAAGGACAGCTTGCTGCCTATTCCCCCAGCTTCAGAGCAGGCAGGATTTGACCTAGTTAGGGCCATGGTCCCACCAGACTCTGTCTCCAGAAGCAAGAAGTGGTGGTCTGAGGTTCATTCCTTCCTAGTCCCCCAGCAAAAGCCTGAATTCTTTGGATGCAGAGATGATTTTCTTTCCCTTTTAAAAAAAATAATTCCATTCAAATCTGGCAGGGAAAATAGTCCATTCTGTATTAAAAAAAAAAAAAATACAACACAGCAGGACTGGAAGGGTTCAGGGACAGTCTATCTGCAACCACTGTTGTCATCTCCCATTTGTCTCCCCTATCCCTAAAAATCTTTATTTCATCCTCTGGGAACAGGAACTGGGAACTTCCTTTGTGCTCTAACCCAGCGCTATCAGGGCTCTAAGATTCCTAGCAAGCGGACACCTCCCAGCACCAGCCCAAGAGTATCTAGGGGAAAAAAGAGGGAAGGAGGAAAGAGAGAGGCAAAGGAAACCCATACTTCTCTTCCTCGTGTTTATGGCTTTGGAGATACGGCAGTTTTTTTCTTAGGACAAGGGGTTCAGAGGAGCAGAAGGGTGTTGTCAAGCAGGTCTTGGTTCCCTTTGCCTGGCTCTATAGATGTTGACATTCTCATCCTCATCCCGCTGGACCAGCTCCAGTTGGAAGTGCTGGGGCAGGAGGTGCTGAAAGAAGCTCTCTGTGCCATGCTCCTCTCTCATCTTGGAGGCCAGATAGATGGTGCCATGGGGCCCGCATAGGTGTTGGAGGGTGCCCAGCAGCAGTGGGAAGGTGGGCTCCAGGTACACGATATCAGCCCCCAGCACCAGGTCATAGTCTCCAGGGAAAACATGCTGGTCAATCCCCCAGGACAAGGCGCGGACCTGGGCCTGACCTCCAGCCGGCACATTGGCCTGGACGTTGGCCTGGATCTGCTCTAGGGCCAGGGGCAGGTCAGTGATGGTAACATTGCCCCCTGAGAGAGAGGAAGGAGGAGAAATGCAAGTCAGACAGACCAACCGAGGGGTCTCGGCTCCTACCCAGAAGGCCCAGAGACCGCAGGGCCTAGAGAACAGTGTCTTGCCAGCCCAGAGTGCACACTTGGGCTTTTAGTTACCCTAACCTCCATCTCACCTGCTGCTGTCCTCATTGCTTTACATTCTACAACATCAACGTTGTCTTTGAGCTGATCTTCAACTTCTCTGTCCAACATACAACCACTGGCGTCACCAGAAGCCTGGGCAGGACCGAGCTGGAGAAGGGCTACGTATGCATCCAGCCCCTACTGACCCACACCAAACTTCATGGGTCTGGAAAGCTTCCCAGAAGACATGGCCTCAGCAAGCACCAAAGAACAAGCAGGAGTTAGTTAGGTGGAGCTTCCCAGACAGAGAACAGAGAGTACAAAGGCCTGGGGGGCGAGAGCATCACAAGTTCAAGGAAGGCTGAACCTTAGGGCATGTGGAAGGAAAGAGAGAAGTATCAAGACCGGAGAATAACGATGACATGCTAAGAGACTCGGTTTGATTCTGAGGGGTTTTATAGGTAGAAGCAGAGGGTGAGAATAATCAGATTAGCACCTCAGAAAGCTTCATTCATGCAAGAAATACATGTACTGAGCCCCTACTAAGTTCTGGCAGCACAGCGGTAAGCAAGATAAAACCTCAGCCTTCCTTGAGTGTTGTAAGAGAGGTAGAGACACACAAGATACTGCGAAACAGACCCTGACCATGACAACTGTTACAGACAAAGGAAAAATTCCTTCCTTCATTCATATTTATTTTGTGCCTCTATGCCAGGTGCTGAGAATACACCAGTAAACCAATCAGACAAGAATCCCTCCCCTCAGAGGGATTCTGGTCTAGCGGCAAAAAATGGACAACAAACAAAACAAATCAAAGAAAATACACTGTACACCAGATGCTATGGCGAAGCATTAAGCAGAGAAGGGGGATAAGAATTGCTTCAGGGTTGGGGAGGGGCATGTAATTTTAAATTGAGTGGTTGGGAAATGCCTCGCTCAACAGATTATGTTTGGGCAAAGACCTGGAGGAAATGATGGAGCAAACCACATGGACCTCTCAGGCTAAATGTACCAAATAAGGGACTAATACGTGCCGAGACCTTGAGGCAGGAGTGTGTCAGTAAGTCTGGGGAAGAGCAGGAAGGCCAGTGGCTAGAGCAGAGTCTGCTAGAGATGCTCTCTCTCCCTCTCCCTCTGCCCCTCCCCATGCTCTCTTAAATAAAAATTAAATAAATAAATAAATAAATATCTTTCAAATAAACAAATGAATAGAGGATCACTCTGACTGCTGTGATGAGAAAGGATGGCAGGGGGACAAGTTCAGAAATGAAGAGACCAGTTAGGAGGCAGCTAACCCAGCTGAGAGGTGATGCTCATTTGAACCAGGGCGGTAGCCACATCTGAGAAATGGTCAGATCCTGAATGATTCTGAAGGTACAGTCAGCAGGATGTGCTGAGAGGCTGGACATGAAATACTAGAGAGAGGGGATGTTTGAGCTGACTGACTAGAAGACTGAACTGCTATTTACTAAAAGGTAGAAGGCTATAGGAGGAGCAGGACTGGAGAGGAAGATCATGAGTTCCTGCCTATGTGTGAGGTGCCCACCAGACAACCACATGAAGATGTCGGGTAGGTAGGATGTTCCACAAACAAATCTGGAGATGGAAATGGGAGTTACAGGGTCATGAGCATAGAAACGGGATTTAAACCCATGAGGTGATGGGATTGCTTGGGAGTGGGGAGTATAGACAGAAAAGGGAAGCGGGCGGGGCACCCGGGGTTAAGCATCTGCCTTTGGCTCGGATTGTGATCTCAGGGTCCTGGGATGAAGCCCTGCATTGGGGTCCCTGCTTGACGGGAAGTCTGCTTCTTCCTCTCCCGCTCCCCCTGCTTGTGTTCCCTCTCTCACTATGTCTCTCTCTGTCAAATAATAAATAAAATCTTTAAAAATTAAAAAATAAAAGAAAAAAAAAAGGGAAGGGGTCAAAGGACAACTCCAGTGCAAGTGAGGTGGGCAGAAAGCAGAAGTGTGGTACCCTGGAAATGAAAGGAAGCATTTCAAGGAGGAGGGAGAGTCAAATGCTGCAAAGTCAAGTCAAGTGGGCTCATAACCGACTCCTGTACTTACAAACATGGAGTTGGAAATTAAGCTCACCACTTTTGACTGCTGCAAATAAGGGCAGAAACGTGGAATGGATTGAGGGAAAAGTAAGACAGGAACTAGAGATGAAGAAGATTAACTCTTTTGAGAAGTTTTGTTACAAAGCAGAAGAGAAAAATGGGGTGGTAACAAAAGAATATGTAGGACCAACAGTTTTTTTCTAAGAGAAAATATGGCATATTTATATATGTAATACGTGTGTGTGTGTGTGTGTGTGCATGTGTGCGTGTGCGTGCACTTGTGTATAGAATGTTCCAGAGAAAAGGAAAAACTGGTAATGCAGGGGGGACAGGGGATGGGGAGGAGGTTTGCTGAACAATGTCTTTGAATAGATAGAAAGTTCGGGGTCCTGTTGACAAGTGGAGAGCCTGACTTAGCTAGGAGCACTGTGAGTTTATGGATGGTAACAGGAGAGAAGGCAGCACTTAAAACAGACACAGTTAGGTGAGTAGACATTGTGACATGAACGTGGAAAATTTTCTATAACAAACTAGAAGCAATCAGAAGAGATGGGCAACAAAGCCATCAGCTGAGGGTGAAGATGGGAAGGAGGCAAGTAGAGGTTTGAAGGGAAAGAAGGTAAAACAGATGTTTGGGAGAACAGAAGAATACGTGCACAATGGAAGAACACGTGCACGGCCAGTAACAGACTAGCTGGGCAGTGCTTAAGGACTTAAGTTTAGTAATGACAAATTCAAAACTAAACCAGTCAGCACGGTTGTGTATATACTAGGAGGTCTAAGCTAGCCTGGAGATGGGGATACCAAAGATACTTTCCCTTGGAAGTGATGTTTGAGCTGAGCACTGAAGGATGCATCTGAATAAACCAGGTAGTTCAAGAGTACAGTCTGTATGAAGGCTCCATGGATGAGAACATCAAGACAGACTTAAGGCACTGAGAGAAGGGTAACTGACAGCATGAGGAGCACAAGGGAGGGAGAAGCACAGAAAGAGGCCAGAGAGGGAGGCGGGACCTTGGAAGCCATGCCAAAGTTATTGGTTTGATTTTGAAAGAACAAGAACTCAGTGAAAGATGGGAGTGAGAGGTGATTACAGGTGCATCTTGAAAAGATCACTCTGCTGGGTAGAGTGGGCAGAGGTCTGGGAGGGGGCAAGGAGTCAAAGCAGGAAGACAAGGTGGCCTAAATGCAGCAGGGCAGGCAAGTGCCCATGGTGGCATGGACTGGGGAGCCATCAGTGTCGATGGGAAAACGTGAGATTTGAGAGATTTTTAGAAGATAAAATCAGTAGGACTTGAGTAATGGCTATGGGGGTGAAAAAAAGGGACATGTCAAAGGTGATATCTAGTTTTCCCATTGGGTAGATGACGCTTTGGTTCACTGAGATGGGGACACCTGAAGGAGAAACAGCCTGGGTGCAGGAAGAACACAAGATCTACTTTTGGCATGCTTACCTTCCCATGGGTAAGCTTGAAGACACTTGTGAAAACCCAAGGAAGAAACAACAGTGGCCTGAACTGGAGATGGTAGGAAGAGGAGCAGACAACTGGGGAACTATTAAGGACTTATGACCCACAGGTTTGACTGATTGCCGAGATGTGAGCAGGAGAGAGCAAAGGACAAGATGACACCTAGATTTCCTATTTGGCAGCTGGACAGGGGCAAAGGAGGAGAACCCAGTCTTGGAGCAAGTGGAAGCAGGTGTTCCCATCCATATTACACACTTTTCTCCCATTTTAGTATAACTGTATATCTCTCCTCTGCTCTTCCTTCATGGAAAATTGCTTTTAACATCCCTTGGTTTTGTGAGCCTGCTGTGTTCGAACTGTTCACCTTCTCACTTCACAGTGCTTCTCTTTGAATTCCCAGGGATCAAGGGACACATAGCCAGAGCATGTCCACTGGCTCTGTGCATACATCACCATAATTCCAGTACCATAACATCTGCCCCCACCTTCCCCACTAGACCATAAGCTCCTCAAGAACAGGAAAGGTGTCTCACTCACTGTTATATCCCAGTACCTGGCACAATAGAAGGCTCCAAACAGATATTGACTGAATGAACACAAGAATGAATGCCTGTCTCTGGGAAGACTTCCCTGAATGTGACCTAGTTGTGTTCCCAAGAACAAAGACATTTGCATTACTAGGGAGATGACATCATAAGTGTTTTAAATGAGTGTTTTGGGTGTGAGGTTTTGCCTGCCCATTAGATTATAAACTGAGGAGCTGTTTCCTTTGTAGTTTTGGATCCTTGAAAAAAAAGTGAAGCAAAATTTTCCTTACCTTTTCCTTCCCGAAGTCTGCAGTGCCTAATTCCTACCCCCACTTCCCCCACAAAAAACACCCTAACCCTCAAGAATTCATGCTTATTTTTCCTAAGCAGTCAAAACCCTAAAAAACCTAATATCTATTCATACTAGAATTATAAAGCTCTCCTCGGGTTTAAAACAAGCAGATTGCTCCCCCTACAGAATGCCCCCAAAGATGCATTTTGACAAAACACCATGTCAAAGCAAAGGCGGTTTTAAGTGACGGTATTATTCATGAAATCACAAAGAGCAAAAACGTAGAAAAAATCCTACTCCTTCTAAGGCCTGCCCGGTTTTTATTTCCTGCCCCCAAATCAACCATCCTGGGTGCTTTCTCTGGCACACAGAAAGAGGATGCACGCACGCACACACACACCCCGTTTGTTAAAAAGACTGGTCGGGTCGCAAATCACTCCGCTCCCAAGAATCCAGGGAGTGACAAATTTTTCCACGACCCAGTCCCCACCCCCACTCACTCGTATAACAAAGCTCACGCACCCTGCAGCGCGGCCAAGATTCCCACGATGCCCGTCCCTGCGCCTAGTTCGATCACTTTCTTGCCTCGGAAATCCACATTTTGACTTTCAAAATAGTTGCACAGGCTCAGAGCCTACGGGGGGAAAGGGGGAGAAAGAAAGAAAAAGGCTGTCGCGTGGATGGTTCCATATGGCAGAGGGAGAGTCCAGGGTCCTGACCTCCCGGGGGCCCTCGTCCAGAGCCGCCCACTCCTCACCGCGTCCCACACGCGCGCAGCCACCCCGAGGCGGGACCCGAAGTTCTGTGTGATGCTCAGCACGTGCCCACAGAAATAGAACCGGCTTTTCTCCGAGTACGAGTCCGCGAAAAGTCCGACTTCCCGCGGGAACACGTATTCGGACTCTGATTCACGATCTGAGCAGGGGTCGGCCATCCGGATGAGAGCGCACGCGGACCCCCGGCCAGCGCTGGTATCCCGGATCTGGGACCGGCTGGGGGTGTGGGGCCGCGGATCGTCTGGGCTTCTCCGTGGCACCGAGCCCCGCCTCCCCGAGTTTGCCCTCCTCCCTCCAGTTTGACTTCCTGGAGATGGGATGAGAAGCTGCCCCTCCCGCTCCGGTTCCCAGCGCACACCCGACGGGGCTCACGTCGGACTTCGCGGGGCAGACCGGGCAGACAGGTCTGAGACCCGGGGAGAGGGGAGAGGAGTGAGAATTTTACTGTAGGAAGAGGGAATCCTGGGACTCCTCTCACCTGCGGGATGCACAGGGGCCTGCAACTAGGAAAGAAACCCAGACCACGCAGAAGCGGGCTAACGAAAGGGGTAGGGTGCCAGGACTGACTTTGCCAGTCCAGCTGGAGACCCGCGCCGCAAACGCCCACCGCCCCGGCCGCCGCCCACCCTTGCCGCGCAGGTCCGCGGAGTATACTTTTGGGTCTTTAAGAGGCGGGGTTGACTCGCAACGTGCCTGATTGCGTCATTATCCTGCGCCTCGAGCCTCGGTCTCCACGTGTGTTCGGTGGAGAAACCCCGGACTGGGGATCATGGCGGGAGCTGAGAGTGGGGACGCGGCGGGAGCGGAGGCCCCGCAGCCCCAGAAACGCTACTATCGGCAACGTGCTCACTCCAACCCCATGGCTGACCACACGCTGCGTTAGTGAGTGAGCAGGGCAGGGGGGCGGGAGCAGGGGGAGGCAAAGGAGGGCGGAATGTCTGCAGCATCCCGCAGCAATTCGGAAGGGCTGTTCCGGGACGGTCGGCAGGGTCACAGGGGCACCGGGAGGCTCGGCTGGGTGACGTCAGCGTTAGAGGTGGGTCGGGGAGATTTAGGAGAGGGCGGAGTTGGAGGGCTGAGAGGGGGCGTGGCGTTCTGCCCCAAGTCTCAGTTGTGGTGTAAGTCTGGAAAGAGAGTAACCTTGACTGGAGTGTTGCAGGCGGAACGTTGTTTCCACCTTTCGGTTTCGTTTATCGGATTTAATAAAAAGCCAAACATAAACACACATCCCACCCACACCTTAATCCATCCTCTTCCCATAGAGCACAAAAACAGAGTAAGGTGCCAGTGCCTTAGGCAGCCAATCTCTGGGGGAAGGGAACTTGTGACCCAAGAAGGAGAGCTGCCTGACCAGAGTCACATCAACTCCTAGAAGTGGAGATGGGCAGGTCAGCAATCATGAGCCTCATGATGGGCCTATGATTCACACTGGGGTTTAAGGGTGGTTTCCATTGTGTCTGCTAGAGACCACAGAGCCCAGTGTTACAGAATTTTTGAGAATAGCTCTTCCCATTTACCTCCCACCCTTATCCATCTGCCCACACACATGTAGTACCACTTCCGCAATGGCTTGACCAGCCTTCTCATGTCCCTCGTGTCTTCTCTCCAATAGCCCTGTGAAGCCTGAAGAGATGGACTGGTCCGAGCTATATCCAGAGTTCTTCACTCCACTGACTCAAAATAAGAGCCACGATGACCCAAAGGATAAGAAAGAAAAGAGAGCTCAGGCCCAAGTGGAGTTTGCAGACATAGGCTGTGGCTATGGTGGCCTGTTAGGTAACACTCTGGCCTTTTCTCTAGGGCATGGAGAGGCAATGTCTAGGTTCTGCTACCTCAGCAGGTTTGGTGGGGGCCACAGTTGGCCTTTCCCCTTCGGACCAGACACCAGTGCTGTGACATCAGTGTGGAGAACCTCTGCTTTCCCCGTACTCTGAGTCTGTGGCCTTTGTCCTGGAGAAGGGAGGGTGTTGACTCAAATGCCTCTTAGAACTTGGGTTGTCCTGTCTGGCCCCACCCCTGGCCTCGGTCTCTCCTTGAGCCGTTTCACCTGCAAGGTGCCGGGTCAGTGAGCTGGTCAGCACAAGCGTCAGAGATAAGTCACTGTAGCCAGTGATCCTGAACTGTCTTTCTGAGGGATTCCACCACTCTCCCTCTCTGCCCCACTGCTTCACCAAAACTCATTGTTTCTGTTCTACTCTCCTGTTTTCAAGTTCCTTCTGTATTGTCTGATTGTCTGTATTGTCCCAGCCCTGCATGCCAGGCCACTTCTCTATTTTTAGATCTTCCCATAGAGGTAACAGTATGACAGAGAGAGGAGAAACATGGTACTTGGGGGCAGAAGAGTTCGGTTCAAGTTCAAGTTCTGCCTCTTCTTAGCTCTGTGACCTTGGGCATTTCTGTATCCTCATCTTCTCAATTTACCACAGAGTGCTATGAGGATTAACTGAGTCAATGTGTGAAAACACTGAAAACTCGGAAGCACTTGCAAATATACATGTATTCCCAGGCCCTCCCACTTCCAGTCTGGGTAATAGTCTTTGGATCTAAGCCTAACCCTAACCTTAACCCTCTTCTCCAGCATAGAACCAGCCATGTATATATCTCTCCAGCCACACTTGCCATTCGTGATTTTGGCAGTTGCAGATTGGCCATTCCTTTCTTTTCTTGACCCCTTTGTACTTCCTGTAAGTATGAGGTTGACGATTCCATTCCTATTTCTGTGTCCAGTGGAACTGTCACCGTTGTTCCCGGACACACTGATCCTGGGTCTGGAGATCCGGGTGAAAGTCTCAGACTATGTACAAGACCGGATTCGGGCCCTTCGAGCAGCTCCTGGAGGTGGCTTCCAGAACATCGCCTGTCTCCGTAGCAATGCCATGAAACACCTTCCTAACTTCTTCCGCAAGGGCCAGGTGGGGAGGGGCTCCCGTGGGTAAGGCTGGTAGGCAGGTATGGCACTGAAGCCAGGCTCTCAACCCTGTCAATGCCTGTCTGTCTCACAGCTGACAAAGATGTTCTTCCTCTTCCCTGACCCACATTTCAAGCGGACGAAGCACAAGTGGCGAATCATCAGTCCCACACTGCTGGCAGAATATGCCTACGTGCTTAGAGTCGGGGTGAGTTGGGAGTGGGAGGGAGGGAGGGGTGAGTGGCCTATTCAGAGACCTTCCACTAAGAATTCCACTTAATTAATAAATTAAGCATTTAGGACTCACGCCACCACTCCCATCATCACCCTGCTCAGCTGCATGCAGCCCCCCATCTCGGGTGATTTTTGCCTCTGCAGGGCCTCGTATACACCATAACTGATGTGCTGGAGCTACATGACTGGATGTGCGCCCACTTTGAAAGGCACCCCCTTTTTGAGCGTGTGCCCCTGGAGGAACTGGTAGGTAGGGGCCCTCAGGGGAGTTGTGACCATGCAGGCCTTTTCCAGAGTGGTTCTGTATTCTTTGAACCCAGCTCAGTGCCGGGAGGATGGGGTGAGAGTCTCAGGGCCAGGGGCCGTCTGAAAGGTGGGCAAGGACTTATGGAATCCTTCTTTTTCCCAGAGTGAAGACCCCATTGTGGGACATCTGGGCACCTCAACTGAGGAGGGAAAGAAAGTCTTACGCAACGGAGGCAAGAATTTCCCAGCCATCTTCCGAAGAATACAGGATCCCACCCTCCAGCCAGTGACCCCCAGTCCCACCCCTCTTGGCCACTGACAGCCTACCTTGCCTTAGCTTGATCATAGGACCTTCCTAGCTGAGACTGCCAGGGCCAAGAGGGAACAGGTTTTCAAAGAAGTTGGGAGAACTTCCCAAGCCAGAAGCCTGAGATTCACAACTGACCTCTCATCTTCTTGCCTGTCTACCACCAACAGAAAGCAAAAGAAGCTAACTGGGAAGGTCAAAAGACCTTGGACCAGAAGGGATGTATGGAATGGTGTGGGGTCTTGCCCTTCCTTAGCACTCCCTTCTTCTGGGAGCTCTCCTTCTCAGCGAAAGTGAGGAATGCAGTTCTCCACTGTCCATCTAAACAGCTTGCTAGACTCAAATTGCCTGTCCACTTGTGTTTACTTTGCAGTCCTGGAGATAACGTGTGTGCATGTGCCCCTGCCCATGCTGCTACTTCTTGGGAAAGGCTAGAGCATGTATCACGTGCTTTCTCCCATCCCCAACCCCCAATCCTCTCCCTGCCTGAAACTTGACCTGAGGAATCTGCTGTCTTTATTGTTGCTGTCTCTGGAGAGTCCTGGGTCAGGGTGGTGGAGACCCTCTCCTTTTTCATGTTGACCTTCGATTCCAGAATTTCAGAGCTAACTGACTGGCACAGATCCCAGTGGCAGCAGGGTGGAGGAGTAAGGAGCAGAGAACTAAACTGTGCAGGATTCTGAGGCTAAAAGCAAAAATGGACTGCTGACTAGAAATCCCCCCTCCTCTCAAAGAGGACTGAGTCAGCTGGAGATTCAGAGCACTCACGTAGCCCTTCTTCCAGCTAGGAGCCCAGAGAAATCTCTCAACTTTTCTAATTTGTAAAAGGTTCCTTTGTTTCTGCTCCTGAAGCCCTAGGTTCCCATGGCTAGAAAGACAGGGTTTGTTGACCTAAAAGACCAACCCCTTCTCAAGGAGCAAAGATGAAGGCTCCTGGAGCCATTTTAACCCATTAACCTACCCACCATCTGCCCAGTGTCAGGTACAGGAGGTAGGAAAGCTGTGGAAGTGCCAGCAAGTTCTGCCTAGCTATGGAGACGGCTACAGCTGTGCCTCTTCCCTTCCCGAAGGCTGAAGGATGGGGAATTCCTGACAATGGTCCCAAGAGGGCCTGGCTCCCTGGGGAAGTAAGAATATTAGAGACTGACTCTGTACCTCAATATCCTAAACCTCACCAAAGAGCCTTTACCAGGAAGATATCTTTAGGCAACTGGACCAGTGCACCAGCCCAGAAAGGGGGAACCAAGGCAGACCTCCCTTCCCAAGAGGGTCATAGGAACAAGAGAGCTGCAAGGTAACCCCAGCCCCGCCTACTGTGCCTGGGTG
Organism: Neogale vison; assembly: GCF_020171115.1. Classification (NCBI taxonomy): domain Eukaryota; kingdom Metazoa; phylum Chordata; class Mammalia; order Carnivora; family Mustelidae; genus Neogale; species Neogale vison. Next base: position 101,683,998 of record NC_058102.1, on the reverse strand, counting down.
CTAATCTTCAGCTCAACCACTTAGGAGGGGATTGGCTGAGGAGCTTGAAGAGGGGGCGTTGCCACTCTCTCACCCAAAGATTAAATAGGGGCTCAGGAAAGCAAGCAAGATGCCTAGGAGAAGTCCTCTCCATCATGGGTTCCCTGAACCAGACCATGACCCAGACCCTCAAGCTGGCCTCCAGAGTGTTCCAGCGCGTCCACTGTGCTCCCAAGCTGGGCACCTCACTGGGTTCCAGAGGCTCCGACTCAGCACCCCGGAGCTTGGCGGACATTCCAGGCCCCTCCATGCCAGTCTTCCTTGCTGAACTCTTCTGCAAGGGGGGTCTGTCACGCCTACACGAGCTGCAGGTAGAGGTGGACGTTCATGGGAATGGAATGCTGGGGAAACAGGCTTTGACAACACCAGAAAAGATGGACTAGTACACAAAGTAGGAGGAGGGCCCGTGACAACAGATACCCATGAATTAGAAAAGTTGGAACTGCGGGTGGTGGTTGGACCTGCGCGGGGTCCATCCCCACACCCAGCAGAAGAGTGCGCTCAAAAAGCGCCTTCTCAGGGTACTGAAGTGGAAGCCAGGTAGGTCTAGAACAAGTGCCGGGGAGGTGGAAATGCACAGTACCTTCCCCACGCGTCGGACTTAAAGCTACAGGCGCTCCTCTTCAGTTACTAGGGGTTTGTTCTGAGATAGTCCACGTGAGGAGCCTTCAAGGATTTCTTCGCCTCGGCTCAGCCCGGGTGACCTAAGAGAAGTCCTGAATATCTGCTTTGTGCAGAGTCCCTCCGTTTTGCCCATCGCATTCAAACTTCTAGGGATGGGAAGTGGGGGAAAGAAAAGGAGGAAGGGTTTGCAGCATCACGGCTATATACTAGCTGGGAGCCGGTGAAGAAACAAGCTCTTTCTTGCAAAACCCAGCCAACACCCTTGACGTTGACAGGGACCAAGCTGGAGGGCCCCGGCTGGGGTCTCCAGTGTCCTCCATGCCGGTTCTCCCAGGTGCAGGGCGTTTCGCGCTTCGGGCCCGTGTGGCTGGCCAGCTTCGGGACGGTGCGCACTGTGTACGTGGCGGCCCCCGCGCTCGTCGAGCAGCTCTTGCGACAGGAGGGGCCCCGGCCGGAGCGCTGCAGCTTCTCACCCTGGGCAGAGCACCGTCGCCGCCAGCAGCGGGGGTGCGGGCTGCTCACCGCGTGAGTCTTCCCTGGCCCCAAAGCCCTAACGCCCGGCTACTGCGTCCCTCTCCTGTAGCTGGTCTGGGAACGGTCTGTCTCGGGGTGTGGAAGGATACTGGCCTCTCCCCCACAACCGTCTGGCACACTGTGCTTCCCACACTAGCCTGTTTCGCTCAGGCTCAGGTAGAACCCCGCCTTGGTCCCCCACCCATCTCCCTATCTTTGGAGTCCGGAATCCTGGAAATCTGTTGAAGGGGCGAAGGTACCAGGACCTAGATGGAATGTAAGATTCCGTGACTCAAGTTACCCAGGAACGCAGCCCTCCCTGCCCCCCAGCCAGGAAATGAGTAACGAGGAAGGGGGACGGAAAGCAGGCGCAGGCAGGAGCAGGGTTTTGTACCCCAAGGGAGCAGCTGCAATCCTTTTCCTGGCCACCCGAGCCGAATACGCTCCATCTTCACCGCAGCCAGCCCGGTCGGCCGCCTCCACACACCCCCATCCGTCCTGATGCGCCCCCTCTCTGCACACCCGCAGGGAAGGCGAAGAATGGCAGAAGCTCCGTAGCCTCCTGGCCCCGCTGCTCCTCCGGCCTCAGGCGGCCTCCCGATATGCTGGGACCCTGGACGACGTGGTCCATGACCTTGTGCGGCGACTGCGGCACCAACGGGGACGCGGTGCTGGGCCGCCCACCCTGGTTCGGGACGTGGCTGGAGAGTTTTACAAATTTGGACTAGAAGGTGAGTCCCAAGACGGGGAAAGCGTGGGAGGCTCCCGCCTGGTCTCCGGGTGCCCTGACAGCGCCCCCTCCCGCCCAGGCATAGCGGCGGTGCTCCTGGGTTCCCGCCTGGGCTGCCTGGAGGCCGAAGTGCCTCCCGACACAGAGACCTTCATACGCGCGGTGGGATCGGTGTTTGTGTCCACGCTACTGACCATGGCGATGCCGAGCTGGCTTCACCGCCTCGTGCCCGGACCCTGGGACCGCCTCTGCCGAGACTGGGACCAGATGTTTGCATTTGGTAAGGCCCAGAAATGAAGTGGGGATAGGGCAACATAAAGCTGTTTATGGATGGTGAGGCATCACTGTACCTTCTCCCCCACACAGCCCAGCAGCACGTGGAGAGGCGGGAGGCTGAGGTAGCCTTGAGGAGCAAGGGAAAGCCTGAGGAGGACTTGGGATCTGGGACACACCTGACCTACTTCCTGTTCCGGGAAGAGTTGCCTGCTCCGTCCATCCTGGGCAATGTGACAGAGCTGCTACTGGCTGGAGTGGACACAGTGAGTTTCTTCTCCATGTTGGGAACCCACTTCCAGAGCTTAGCCTCTCCAGTTTCAGGGGCCACTTTGCCGCTGCAGGGGATCCACTGCGACCCTTTTGTCCAGCTTGGCTTAACATTTCCTGAACTCCAGACGGCCTCATATTCTGCCCCCTTTACTGGCTGTCCACTCTCAAAACATCTGAGACTCTCAGCTTTCCCCCCAGGTATCCAACACACTCTCCTGGGCTCTGTATGAACTCTCCCGGCACCCTGAAGTCCAGACAGCTCTCTACTCTGAGATCACAGCGGCCCTGGGCCCTGGCTCCAATTCCCACCCCTCAGCTACTGCTCTATCCCAGCTGCCCCTGATGAAGGCAGTAGTCAAGGAAGTGCTAAGGTGAGGGGACAGGAGAGGAGAAGCTAAAGAAAATGTTGGGAAGGGTTGGGGAAGGAGATGATGAATGGGAGTGGGGAGGAAGTACAAGGAAAATACATACTCCTGACCAAGAATGGCTTTGGATGTCAAGGGCTTGGGGTCAAGAGGAAGGCTACAGCCCCCAGCCTCACCTTGCTCTTTCCCTCTTGTTCTGCAATCCAGATTGTACCCTGTGGTACCTGGAAATTCCCGTGTCCCAGACAAAGACATTCGCGTGGGTGACTATATTATCCCCAAAAACGTGAGTAGAGCCTATGGGCCCCTTTTGTTAAGCCATCCCTCACAATCTTAGGCCCCATCTTGTTTTCAAACACTCCATATAAGCCCTTCACCTTCCCTTTGGCCTGAATGCCTCTCTCTGAAATGTAATGGGGCAGTGGAGCAATCATTCCAAAATTAGCCCCAGAAAACTTACCCCATCACCAACCAGCGCCTGCCTTTTCTCCAATCCATATATCCTCTTTCTATGTCCCTCCCTGCTTCCATGGGCCCAAACTGACAAATTTATGTTCCTTCCCCATCAGACGCTGGTCACATTGTGTCATTATGCCACTTCAAGGGACCCTACCCAGTTTCCAGAACCAAATTCTTTTCATCCAGCTCGATGGCTGGGGGAAGGTCCAGGCCCCCACCCATTTGCCTCTCTTCCCTTTGGTTTCGGCAAGCGCAGCTGCATGGGGAGACGCCTGGCAGAGCTGGAGCTGCAGATGGCTTTGGCTCAGGTGAGTGATCTGGACATACCTTCCCCAGACATGAGAGACTCTGACCCTCTAAAGCTATGAGGTCTTCTGACAAGCATAGCAAAATGTATGAATTGGTAAACCTAATCCTCTGAAATTTAGCAATCCTGTTTTAAGTCTAGAGTGAGCAAGGATATTTGGACTATTTTTTTACCCTGCCATAATCCCTTAAGAAATTCCTACTGACCACGGGTGTCATTTCAGATTTGACCAACCTAACACTAATAATACACTTTAGCAATCAAACCCACCATTATAGACCCCTCCCAAAGTGAAAGCCTTCTTCTTCTCTTTCCAGATCTTGACCCACTTTGAGGTAAAGCCTGAGCCAGGTGCTGCCCCAATCCGACCCATGACCCGGACTGTCCTGGTACCCGAGAGGAGCATCAACCTACAGTTTGTAGACAGATAGTCCTGTGGAAGGAGGCTATCATCATCACCCTTTCTCTCATTGTAGGGATTTATTAGCCACAAGACCAAGAGATATGGATTCCCCCTGAGACCTATTTGACTAGACTGGTTGGAAGGACCCTAACAAACTGCTTGAGGCAGCCCTGACCAAGGTGTGAAATATGCCTTGACCTGACCCTTCGGGTCCGGAGAAAACCAGAGTCCCTTTGCCTACTCAGCTTTTCTCCTGGTCTCAATCATGCACATCCTTCAAGGGCCAGCTCAGATCTGAACTCATAGTGTTGGGTGGCCTGAGGAGGGATTCCACCACTGCCTTTTTGGGCTTCCACAGTGTTCAGGAACTGCTGGGTAAGCCCTTACCACCACATGAGCTCAGTTACGCATCTGGTCTGTACCTGGTTGGTCTTTTCTTCTTGTATGTGAGCTCTTTGAGAGGAAGAATGAGACTTTATTCCGACTTTATATCCCCTGAGTGGGTGGTGCCATACAGGCTCTCAGACTGAATCTGGACCATGTGGCAGAAGGGATAAGCAGCTTACCAGGAACTGTCTACTCTCCTTTTTCTTCATCTTCTCTCTAGCAAGGTGAGTCAGCCCTCACCTGGTTTATGATGTTTTAAAACTCTCCTTGACTCTCTGGTCACCATTAGAGGTTGGCTTGTCCCCACTTAGTTCCTGGGCAGAGACGCCTTTGGGCCTATACCTGCGTAAGCCTTCCTTTTATATATTGGTATTTTTTAATATTCACAGTTTTGAAATAAAAGAATCAAATGGTCCATCCTTGGTTTTGACTTACTTCTCTTCCATTTCTACTTCCTACAAGTCCAGGAGGCAAGACCCTCACCCAAATCCGCTGCTTTGATTTCTCTTGTCCTGGCAGTGACCTCCATAACAATGGGAGGTCTAGACACCTGGGAGAGTGGTTTGCCTCACAAACCCAACACGTTTCTGTCTGTACTGGGAAGAGCCAGAGTCTGGCTCCCTGTAAGAGATTAAGGGGGTGGTGGTGAAGAGTAATGCCAAGGGTTAGCCTGTAGAAATGGGTTGGGGAGCTAGGGATTTGCAGAGATGGCCAGAGGCAATTGACTCTGGTGGAAGTTCTTCCGGAACCCGGACTGCTAGGACCAAAGAGTATCTGCCCTCTCTGGAAAAGTTGCTCTGAGGTAATTTTCTTCAGAGAAAGACAGGGATACATGCACAGAAGTGAAGTTAGACAGACAGGATGAAAGCTGAGTGTGGAGGCAGCCAGAAGCCCTGGGGCACTGAGGCAGAAGCAGGTAGGGCAGAAGGATCCTCTGTTTCCCTGAGTCAGCATTCTCTGGGCCCCCCCAGAGGCTGGGCACAGTTCTCCCCTTGCAATGTATACAGATTAACTCATCTTCCATACAAATAAATCTCTCAGCACACTCCCTGCTTCCTTTCTCTAGCCTAGATTACCCTCCCCATGTCAGGACTTGCCCCCCTGCCTCCTGCTCCTCTCCATTCCAATTAGCTGGATGGAGATGGAGACACTTCCTCCTCCACCAGCTTGGCCCCCTGCCCTAGACAGGGCTCCTTGACTACAGACACTGTTTGCCACTGGGCCTTCTGAGGGCATCTATCTTTGTAAGATCTAGAGAGGGGCACAGTTTACCCGAGGCCTTATGCAGAGACCAAGGTTTTTGTGCCTTCACTGCCCCACCTCTTGACTCTTCTACTGTATCTCTGTCCACCCCCACTCCCCTTGACTAAGCTTAAGTTGAACCTGAGTGCCCTTTTAGCACTTTTAGCACTGAAATTTGAGGGAGAATAAGCCCAATTTCCTCTCACACTCTTTCCCCCTGGAATCAGTGATGGGAATTCTGTACACCCACATTCCTCATCGGGCAAGTATGACTGATTTACTTGAGGAGGATAGCAGTTCCCATCATCCCTTCGTGACAAGAGTCTCTTTAGGTTGGAAAAAGGGAAGGAGAAGGGACCATACTGATTGCTGGTCCCAACCCCCATACCAAGCAAGACCTCCAATGGTACTGAAAGGGAGGGAAACATCCTATCTCACTTGGCCCAGTTTTAGGGCACAGAGTGGAACTGGAGAAGGTGTGTTTGTATTTGTGCGTTCTTCAGTACATCTAAGCTTCCATGGAGGGCCATCATGAGAGACAGTCTGGGTCTGGCACAAGAAACCCCACCTGTGGCATACCTACCAGTCATATTTGCCAGGATAGATTGCTAGTAGTCACTCTGATTTGCTCTCTCCTTTCTGACCTCCACCAGCTATTTTGTGAACAGCAAATCAGGAAAGTCTGGCACTTCTGTCTTCCCAGGTAGATAATATGGAAGGTTGTCTCTCTACAGAAATAATATCCCACTGGAAAAAAAATGGGGCAGTTGGCCTCTGTCCCCTCTTTCTGATCTCCTCAGAGGTTAGAAGTGATATACCTCAATACTTCCAGGTGACTCAAACCTGAGTCTAGTTTCAATGAGAACATTCCCAGGTACGTCTTGGTGCCAGCACCATGGACAGCAGCCAAGACCCTTTTAGGGAAGGACGGGGAAGACCATTTCCAAGGCAAGGATGTGTGACCTTTAGTCGAGAAGCATTTCCCCCAAAACATCCCCAGGGAGCAGGCAGAACAGAACCTTCCTGAGAAAAGGACCAATAATAGGAAAGGCGTCTGGATCTGACTTAACAATGTATGAAGTAATTATTTTAATTGCTGATGAATAGTTCACTTAAAAGACACCATAATTCATATAATACACAGCCCCAAGGCCTCAGGAGAAAGGAAGCAGGCCTCAGGCTGACCCACATTTTAACCAGTCCTTCCCAAACCCTTTCTCTATAACAACAGCCCTCTACACTGCTGCCTCCAGGCACAACACCTTCCAGTGAATACCACTAGCTGAGGCACACGGTCAGACCTGTGACCCTGAACTGCCATAGAAGAAGCTTAAGCCAAGGTTGGAGATCCATAACTTTGGGACATTCTGTCTCACTCCAAATAAGTCCAGATTCATTTCACACCACTTCCCTGGGTGGAACACATTATCTTGGAAGGACTGATAGAACCCACAAGATCCCCAGAGCAAGAAGGATAGCTCCATCCTTCCCCAGCTCCCAGTGTTTCGGGTGTTGCGGGAGCTCTTATTTTTTTTTTGCAAATAACCGCCATCCTTCATATTTGCAGTTTCTATTTCCCCCCATATTTCCATTTGTATTATGACAGTCAACACAAATTTCCAAGGCTCTGTGAAACTCCAGGTGAAAAACACATTCTGGAATTTGTTAACCAGCTACTATTTGAAACAAATGGACCACCAACTAGTCTAGAAATCTTTTTACGCCATCATTAATTTTCTTTGCAATGGCTTTCAACCTGTCCCTCATTTATCCTCATTCCAACCCTATGAGGTAGACAGGAAAGCCACGGCGGAGAGATTTTTTTTTTTTCCTAAATCATACAACTTGCAGGTGGCAGTTCCACCCCTTAGACACCTCTGAGCACTGCCACCTAGCAGCCACTGTGAATTATTCGCCAGCAAGTGGGAGTTACACCTCCAACTCAGAACCCACTGCTGCATTTAGGATTTGCAACCTCTGCAGAGAAACCTCCCCACACCTCCCAACCCTCAGAAAAGCCCCAGATGAGAAAGGAGTCTCCACGTGCATATAAATGATTCTTTATGCCCTCCCCCCATGCAATGGGGGGGTGGAGCAGGGCGAGGTCCCCCCCTCCCGCCCTCATGCAGGGAACGGGAGGTCAATGTATACTAGTCTTATTGCCAGCTGCCCTGTGGCCATAGGGTGGGGAATAAGGGGTCTAAAACCCCTTTCTTCTGGCATTGGTCCCCCTTCACCAAGTCACCATGGTGGAGCTGGGGACTGGAGGCCCTAGGAGCTGAGGTAAGGACGGTTCTCTAGGGAAGAAAAGATGCTCTCCCCACCTGCCCACTGGCTGCCCCAAGATGAGTGTGAGGAGCTATCGGTAGGGGGCTGGAATGTCATCCAGGTGTCTCTACCCAGTGGGTAGCACAGGCCAGACAATGTCTCCAGCTTGAGGTTGCCCCCAGAGATCCTCAGTGGTGGGGGCAGTGTGCCCTAAACACCTTGTCCAGGAGGTACCTCCAGCAGCCATGACAGCTCATCTCTGGCCAATGCATCGACTCAAGATCCCTGCTCCTGGAGTTCAGTTTCAGACTGTGGTGACTCTCATGACAACCTCTCGGCCAGAATGGGAACTGGAACGGGCATCTGGTGGCCGTAGCTGTCCAAGGAGGTGCAGGATTGTGTAACCACAGCGCTGAGGCAAGAGCGTCCGCATGCGCTGGGCAGCCGGGGGGCGGCTGGTGGCCCCAGAGGGGGGGCCCGTCCGTGAGGTCCTGGGGCCCGGCTTCCCTGCCGTCCCTCCCCCTGCATCTCCTCCAATGTCCTTGGTCTTGTCGTAATTCAGGACCTTCCACTGCTGGTTCACTGCCTGCCAGCGCTTAAAGATGCGGTAGACAGAGGAGCCTTCGTGGACGATGAGGCCTGAGCAAAAGGGATAAGAAATCCAGGGTCACCTGCTGCCCAGTCCTAGGCTAGAGATACTAAAGCAAGTATTTCTCCAGAGTAAGGAGATGGGGTCTGTAAAAGGCCTGAAGAAGCAGGGAAGGGAGGGGCACCAAGATAGCCCTCAAGGCTCCCAATGGTAGAAAATGTGGCTGTGGAGCTGAAGGAATGGGCAGGGAAAGTCAAGTATGTGAGTTGAAGGAAAACACTGAGCAGGTAAGGGGGAGAGAGGTGCCCTCACCTATGCAGACGACATCCATGAAGCCATACATGCCGTAGCAGATCTGAAAGAGCAGATCCTGCCGTTGCCACTTGGCTGAAGGGCTGAGTGAGGACCAGATGAGCCAGGAGATGCTGGCAACGAGGAAGAGAGAGCCCAGTACTATGGCTGCAATCTGGACCTTCTCGATGACCGTCAGGGAGATGGCCTGCCACTGTGTGGGAGAAAGGGCTCCAAAAAGTCACAGAAAGAGAAGGAGGGCCAGGTGATGAGTGGCCCTAAAGAGGAAGATGCTGCAGAGCCCTCCTGACACCCCTTCAGGCAGGATTAGCAATCTGTCTCCTCTGCCCTGATCAGACCTAGTACGGAGCACTTTTCCCTTTGTTTGAGACCATTTCCCATCTTATTTTAGAAAGGCAGGTTCAGGCAAGTGCTCTGAACCCAGACCATCTAGGTCTGAATTCCAAATCCTAACTCCATCACTTACTGGCTGTGTAACTTTGGGCAAGCTTTTAAATCTCTTTGAGCATCGTTGTCCTCATCTTTAAAATGGCATAATTTTATAACTAACAGGATTATTATGAAGATAATACTATACACCAAGAAAACCATGAAAAACACTACAGGTTTGCTATCATCATCACCATCTTCTGCTGTTGCTGCTTTTTTTTTTTTTTTTTTTTTCTGTCTCAGTGCCTACAACAGTGCCTGGAATACAGGGACTGTGTAAATGAATAAATGAAGGGAGGATTTACAGGCAGACAGGAGATTGTGGTAAGGGTGGGTAGGAGTAACTGAGGAAAGATGAAACGGATAAATAGGCTCCCTGGAGAGTCCCTGATTCTGACTACTGAAAGGCCTTTGCCCCCGTCTGGAAGTTCTCTCCTCGCACCTCACCTGCAGTGGGTTCTTGGTGCTGATCGCCAGGACCTGGTACTTGAAGTAGCAGAGCTCACAGCTCCAGGAGCCCCTCTCACTGATCCAGCGGATGAGGCAGGGCTGGTGTGTGCAGCGCACTGAGCCGTCGCAGCGGCAGGGGCTCAGGAGCTCCCCCTGGAGGAAGAGTGAGGAGGGTCTTCGTCAGCTGTCACCACCCCACTCCTGTCCACTCTAAGAGAGGGAAACCTCTCCAGGTCAGTCATTCTCCAACGTTTAAAAAAACCTCAAGCCTTTCACCCAAAACAGGGCAAGAGGCTAAGACCACAGCAAAAAAGAAACAACTTAGAGCTCAAGGTAAACTTCCCTGACCAAACCGGACGAAGGATAAAAAGAAAAGGGGTGGGAGAGTGACTGGGTCTCTTCCTCTCCTCAAATTTAGGGAGGGTGCTCTTTAAGGCTTCCCAAATGGAAAGCTACTCCTTAGGATCTGAAGGGACAGGAGGGTCAGAGCTTCTGAGCCATGCCTTTCTCCTCCTTCCCATCGCTGTAAAGTATTTCACACATGTGGTGCAGACTGGGATGGGTTATTGTCCTCAGTTTCCAAGTATCAAAGCGGGGGGGGGTGGGTTCCGGGTGTGGGATTCCTTGATTCCTTTAATCAAGGAATATTTCTCGTTAGGTAGGTACACTCCCAGCACTATCCCGGGACAACTTTGTCCATAACATTTAAACAAAGAGTACTCTTTGGAATGAGATGGAAAGTTACGGAATGGGAAGTGAAGAAAAGTGCCCCATGGAGAGAAATACTGAGTAAGGCAAGGGCGTCAGCAGGGCCCCTCCCTTCAAAGGGGGAACAGAAGCACTCTGCCCACCTCAGAGTTAATAGGCCCCTCAGCCTACAGGGACCCCGGGGTGAGAGAAGTTGGGCAAAAAGGCTCCCCCGTTGATGGGTGAGAGGGATTTTGAGCCCTCCAGGAGAAAGCCCCACCCTTTCCCTGGGAACCCGACCCCCTCCACCCCAAACGTGCGCTCCTCGACTCTCCAGCCAACACCCCCCAACCCCAGACGCACCCGGTACCCACTCTGGGTCCTGGGTCCCGCCCAGCCTCCTCAGGCCCCGCCCCCTGTTCCTGGTCGGCCTGGGCGCCCCAGGTGCGCGCCCCCACCCCTCCCCGCCCGGCCCGGTACCCAGGCCTGACCTGCTCCGGGCCCTGGAAGCAGATTCGGCACTGGGGGGTTCGGAGCCCGCTGTCCAGGCTGCTGCTGAGGGACAGGGCGTCCAGCGCTCCCGGGGGTGGCGGCGGCGGCGCGGGCGGCGGCGGGGGTCCGACCCGCGGCTCCTTGTCGCTGGCCAGGCCCCGGGCCCGCGGCTCCGACCCGTAGTACTCCTCTTCGTCGCCGTCGCCGTCCCGGGTCGAGCAGCCGACGAAGGGCGCCCAGCCGCAGCCGCCTCCCCCGCCCCCCCGGGGCTGCGGCTCGGCCCGGGGCCGCCCCCCGCCCGTCAGCACCAGCAGCTTCAGCTCGTTCAGGAACATGCGGAGCCGAGACTTGAGCATCGTCCGGGCGCCGGGGGGCGGGAGGCGGCGTGCAAGGGGGGCTCTCGGGCGGCGGGGGGAAGGGAGAGGACAGGGCCGGGAAGGGGGCGCGCGCTGGAGAGCCGAGCCCGGCTGGGGTCTTCGGGGCCTGAGAGCGCCGTTCACGGCTGCCACAGCCGGGGTTCCGGGGCTTGCGGGGCCGAGAGGGCTGGTGGCCCGGGGGCGGCGGGGCGGGCAGCCATGGTCGGGGCAGGGGGCGGGGAGGGGGGCTCAAGGTGCCGCGCCCCACGGGTCCGGGTCTGGAGCGGGCCGGGCCCCTGGGGTTACGCGCCCCAGTCCTTCTGCGGCGGGGCCGCCCCCCATCGCGGTCCTGCTGGCTCCAGTCCCGCTCCGGTTCCCGGCTCCGACTCGGCTCGGCCCGTGCGCTCGGCGGTGGCAAATGGCGGCTCCTTCCGGCGGCGGCGGCGGCGGAGACCCCCCCGGAGCGGCGGGCGGGCGGGCGGGGCGGGCGGGGCGGGAGCCGGGGAGCCGGTGAGGGATGGAGGGAGGGGCGGGGCGGGGAGCGGGAGAGGAGAAGTGGCCGCGGCTGCGCATCCCCGCCCTGCCCCGCACGAGCAGGTGTCCCCAGAGGCGGGGGCGAGTGTGCGAGCCAGGGAGAGGGTGGAGGGAGGGGAGTGGCCAAGGAGGGGGGGGTGTGCCCGCGGGTAAAGAATAGGTGTGTTAATGGGGGTCGGGGGAGGGGTGGGAGCCCCTGAGGATGGAAGGTGAGTGGTCAAAGACAGGTGCATCAAGGAGGGAGAAGCTTGTGCAAGATGGGAGTGTGCAAAGAAAGAGCTATGCAAGTGTCTGAGGTGAGGAAGGTGAGCAAGAGATGGACTCAAGCAATAAACACTTTTACACAGAAGACCGACGGCGGAAAATAGATGAGTGTGTAAGGGATGCAGTTGGATTGTATGAAAACAGAATAGTGTAATTGTAATGTGTGAGGGAGGTGAGTGAGCAAGCGAAACGAGTGCTTAAGGGATGAGAGTGTCTTTCCTGGTACTCTCCTGCCCCAACACCCTACACTGAAGTGAATACCACACACACACCTACACGCAAGCAGCTCTTTGGTTTTGCTTTTATGGAGGTCTTGATCCTGAGAACCAGTTCTTCCCCCTCATCACATTATTTCTGCCTTACACTGATATCCTTCCTCTCCAAGGCTGAGGGAAAAGGGATTCCAGAGGAGCCCTTTGGGTCAAACGCACTGGAAAAAAATTAATTAGTAAAAGAGTAATTAACAGGAGAAGGGAGGGTATGGAACCAGGGACAGACTGCCAAACTAAGTCTCCTCAATAAAAGTGATTAAGGAGAGTAATGCTTTAATGAAGTATTCAAATGTTTTGGGTGGATGGATGAATGAATCACAAAGGGGGCTAGAACTCAAGGCAACATAGAGGATGACTTTTATTCTAAAGAATATTCTAAAGGTGAAGCCTAAGTAGACCTTGCTGGGGTAGGAAACCTGCCACAAGGTTTATAAACCAACCAGTCCCAGTAAAAGAGCCAATAAAACATTCACCTCAGGTCAGAAGCCCCTTAGCCAGTTTGGACCTTGAGGTTTTTCTTTCCAGTGTCCCAGCTGCACTTGCCTGCAAAGGCCCAGAGCTACAACTATCAGAATGCAGAGAAGGGGAATCTGTACTGACCTGTATTCCATTTTGCCCTGGAGGGTGGTTTATAGTCATCTCAAGCCTGAGCTGTTATATCCTCCATTAGATGGTTAGGGAGAATAGAAGTTAAGGTGGAAGAAGTGGCCAGCGGAACCTGGGTAGCTCAGTCATTAAAATGTCTGCCTTTGGTTAAGGTCACGATCCCAGAGTCCTGGGATAGAGCCCTGTGCCAGGCTCCCTGCTCCCAGGGACTATGCTTCTCCCTCTGCCCCCACCCCACCCCATTGATCTCTCTCTCTCTCAAATAAATAAAATATTTTTTTTAAAGCTGGAAAGTGGCAAATAGAGCAATAAAATGGTATTAGATTTTAGACAATTTCTTGAAAATGAGATACTGATCCCTTTCTTCTTTATTCTCATTCCCATAAAGGGTTAGGAGATCAGAAAGGAAGCTGGAACCAGTAACCAGTAAGACAAAAAAAGTCAAAGAAACCTCTCTGTTTTCTATCTTAAGTGTCTGTGAACAGAAGCTATTTAGAAAAGTCTGTGTTCTGGGCAGGAGCAAGGGCTAAGAAAGCTTGCAATGGGGAAAAGAGAGAAACAGAACGACCCCAGACAGGGTTTGTAGAAGAGCACAAATGGTTCTCATGCAGTGCCAGGGTCTGAGGTGGTGGTGGAAGTAACTTTCTTGCATATGCTCACTCCCGTATCTATCCATCTACATATAATGTGTAAAATACACATATATACACATGTACAGATACACATATATCATAGCATCTTAGTGTTGGAAAGAACCTGAAAGGCTAAATATTCCTGTCTCTTGCTCATTGATACCTTCTCTGCCAGAAAGCGTTATTTTAACACTACCAGGAAGGGGTGGAAGTTAGAAGAGGGGAGGGCATTACCTTGACACTCTTCCTGTTGGATTACTGCATTAATCTACCCTCCATCAATCCTTTATTTTTTTTTTAAGATTTTTTTTTTTTTGACAGACAGAGATCACAAGTAGGCAGAGCAGCAGGCAGAGAGAGAGGGGGAAGCAGGCTCCCTGCTGAGCAGAGAGCCCGATGTGGGGCTCGATCCCAGGACTCTGGGATCATGACCTGAGCCGAAGGCAGAGGCTTAACCCACTGAGCCACCCAGGCGCCCCTCCATCAATCCTTTAATCCTAGTTTTGCCCTCAAATGGGTATTGTCTACTCTCTTATACGACCACACACACTGTTGGCTACATCTTTACAGACAGCCTCATCATTACTTTAAAGGGCTAGTGACTGAGATACCAAAAAAAAAAAAAAAAAAACCATCCGCATGCACACAGGAAGCAAGCATTCAGTAAAAATTTGTTGAATGAGTGAATGAATGAAACAAAGACACAAATGAGAATGTTTTCCCACGCAGTGAAGCACAGAGGCGACAGCAGCACCTCTGGCTCCCCGTCCCATCCTTCCGATCCCTGACCAGCATATAGAGAATGAGAGACGTGTAGTGTGTAGTGAGACTGGAGCAGCGCTCAGGATCGGCCTGCAGCCCTGAGTTGGGAATCTGGGTGGCCCAGGTTGCCATGGCACCGCATTGGACTCCACCCTCTCTCGTCTCCTCCGCGGCCCGCCCCCCCCAACCCCCGCCGGGGTCTGGCAGTCAGTCACGTGTGCCGCCGCGTAACCACACCTCTGCTCCTCAGAGCTAAGTCAAGGGGTCACGTGTGGTAGCAACAGATCACGTGGTTGCCATCTCCCCACTCCGCCCCCTTCCCCTCCCCGCCCCCTTCCCGGTCATAGCCTCTCCTGGGTACTCCTCTGCGCATGAGTGGCTTGTCACGTGCCCCGAACGTCCGGCTTTCGCTCCGCCCCGCCAGTTTCCGCGCGCCTCTCTGGCAGCTGGTCACATGGTGAGGGTGGGGGTAAGGGGGCCGCTCTAGCTTGTGGCCTGTGTCTATGGTCGGGCCCGTAGCGTCCCGCTGACCCGTCCAGAGCTCGAGTGTATGGCGCTGCAGGATCTGGCTCCGCGGCCCCGATAACGGGCCGCCCCCGCAGCTCCCGGCACGGAGTGAGGTAAGTATATCCCCTTCCCAGGAATGGAGACGGTTTTCGCTCTCCACGGCTGCCTACGCGGACAAGTTATGGAAGGGTCGCTCGACGGCGGGAAGTGGGGCAGGGTGTAATTTGTTCCTTTGTGGTCATTTGGAGGTGTCATTTTGGGGCCTGGATGTCGGGTCTTCGATGCGGGGGGTGTGTCGTGTGAGATGGAACCCTGTGCGGGGCGCGATGGTCCGTCCCAAAGGAAAAGGAATTTTTTATTTTAGGGTTTTACGTGGCTGGAGGGGTTGGGGTTAGAGTCCTTGTGTTGCCTGAGGGGCTAGCCTCAAGGAAGATTGGAGAAGGGACGAGATGGTGGTGGGGTGTCTTTGTGATGTCTTTTGTGGGAGTCACTTTATTGCTGTAGGTTCATACCATTTGAACTCTGGAAGGGATCGTCGGTGGCAGGGGTCTTTGTGATTGTAGGGTCTTCTCTGTTCTGAGAATGGCTACTCCTCGATATGAGCCAGTGGCTGAGATTGGTGTTGGTGCCTATGGAACGGTATACAAGGCCCGTGATCCCCACAGTGGACACTTCGTGGCCCTCAAGAGCGTGAGAGTCCCTAATGGAGGAGGTGCTGGAGGGGGCCTTCCCATCAGCACAGTTCGTGAGGTGGCCTTACTGAGGCGGCTGGAGGCTTTTGAGCATCCCAACGTTGTCCGGTGAGATGGTGGAGGGTTAGAAGTGGGTAGTAAAGGGGAAAAGACAACTTTCTTTTGGTGGGGAGTGGTGGTCAGGAGAGAAGTGGGGATCCTGAGAAAATAGGGGGTCCAAAAGGATTGATCAAGTGAGTGACCATTTGTTCTGGCCAGGCTGATGGACGTCTGTGCCACCGCCCGAACTGATCGGGAGACCAAAGTGACCCTGGTGTTTGAGCACGTGGACCAAGACCTGAGGACATATCTGGACAAGGCACCCCCCCCAGGCTTGCCAGTGGAGACCATCAAGGTGAGTAGGGTGGGTAGACATAGGAGGTACATTGAGACCTTTGTAGTAGAACCTGTTCTGATTTCAGGTATGGTGCCTAGATTCCAGTTCCTCTGTTCCTTCCCCTTCCAAACCAGGATCTCATGCGCCAGTTTCTAAGAGGCCTAGATTTCCTTCATGCCAACTGCATTGTTCACCGAGACCTGAAGCCAGAGAACATTCTGGTGACCAGTGGTGGGACAGTGAAGCTGGCTGACTTTGGCCTGGCCAGAATCTACAGCTACCAGATGGCACTTACACCTGTGGTCAGTAGAAAGATGGGGGTAGGAGAGTGGTTGACCATAGCAGTTGAGAAGTCATGGGCTTTGTTATTTTAGTCAAGCCGTTGTGGTTCATCGTAACCCATAGGGTCCTCATGTACTTTTCCGATTCCTGTAAGGTTGTTACACTCTGGTACCGTGCTCCAGAAGTTCTTCTGCAGTCTACATATGCAACACCTGTGGACATGTGGAGCGTTGGCTGTATCTTCGCAGAGATGTTTCGTCGCAAGTATGAGACCCAAGTATCCTGAATTCTCTTGAGTTTCCTAAATCTCGTAATCATAAACCACATCCATTCCCTGCCTATTCTTTCATTTAAGTATCACTGACCATTTTCTTCCTAACCAGAAACTGAAATGTCCTGGATTAGGAACTTCACATCCTCTCCTGTCTGTACCCTCGGTTTTGAGCCACTAGCAAAAATTACTCCACTACCGTATCTTTTGAGAATGACTGCTACCTGTGTTTTTCTTACTTTAGGCCTCTCTTCTGTGGAAACTCTGAAGCTGACCAGTTAGGCAAAATCTTTGAGTAAGTGACCAGCATGGGGAAAACTTTCTATTCTCAATCTTTTTTCTGCTGAGCCCTGGGTGGCAGTTGGCTCTGCCTCTGGAGTTGTGGGCTGTAGAAGGACCCTCTTGACCAGAGCTCTCCTGTTACCTATAGCCTGATCGGGCTGCCTCCAGAGGATGACTGGCCCCGAGATGTGTCTCTGCCCCGAGGAGCCTTTTCCCCCAGAGGGCCCCGTCCGGTGCAGTCAGTGGTACCTGAGATGGAGGAGTCTGGAGCACAGCTAATGCTGGTACTGGGCCTGGGCATGGGCACAGGGTGAGGTTGGGGTGGGAATGAAGCAGTATAAAAGGGACCCAGATCGTCATGGTAACTAAGACTTGGTTGGTTCATGGGCGAGTTTTTACTGTTGCTGTGAATAGGCCACCAACAAAGAAGGATATAGAAAATAGCCTATCCTGGTTATTGTTGGGAATGAGCAAGTCTGTCTGTCTTTTTTTTGTCTTCATGGTCTTTGATCTTTGCCTCCCCTTCTCAGGAGATGCTGACTTTTAACCCACACAAGCGAATCTCTGCCTTCCGAGCCCTGCAGCACTCTTACCTACAAAAGCCAGAAGGTAACCCAGAGTGAGCAGTGGAGTGGCTGCGACAGGACTGAGAGAAGAGAAGCTGTCATTTCCCTTTCTTTGAACACTTGAGTGGAGAGCTCCCCAGTTGAGTAAGGCCATCTTGGCCTTCATCTCTGAGGCTATGGAAACAACTCCTCCCACTTTTTACTGAGAATATTTGGCTGCCTTAATGACATTCCCCTCCTTCCCTGCCTTTTGTGGCTTATCCTTCTCCTCTCCCCTTATTTTCATACACCAAGGGGTATGTCCCTTGTTCTCCCCTTTCCTATCTTGATATTGGGATCTTTTTTATACAGGAAAAACAAAACAAAACAAAGAAATACGGTCTTTTTTTTTTTTTTTAAATATTTCTTTCTCTGATGGGTTTTGCCATTTGGGGATTTAGAAAAACCATTTGGAAGATGGAATTTCCCTATAGAATCTTATGAGAGTCTCTCTAGGTCACAGGACCTATATAGGCAAGCAGAGAGCCCCTCAATTGGCAAGAGAAGAAAAGGCACTTAAGTTGTTTCTTTGAATATGGAGTTTAAATGGCTTTTATTTTTATATTCACTGAACTTCCCCAAACCGGGTCCTGCGTATTGTAAGAAAGAGTTCTTGGTGGATTTTTCCCCTGGTTCCATCCCTGATTTACCCTTGAAGCCAGGCCAAGATATGTTGAGGTGGTCTGGCATGTGGAAGGGAAAAGAGGGGAAACATTTCGAGCCAGGAATGACTCCAGACCCCATCCCATTTCATGTATTCCAGGAGCTTCCCATATTCTCTTAGGGAAAGAGGGAGGAAGTTGTTCTTTATTCTTTATGATCTTGTTCCTGCTAAACATGTCAAGGCATACAGCCTGGCTGTTCGGTCATCTTTGGGGGATGTGGCAAAGGGTCTTTCCTTTTTCTCAAACAAAAAGGGCTACAGACCCTAGGTTTTCCCTAAGGGAGGAAGAAAAGCTTAGGGAGAATAGAGAGCAGGAGAGATGTCAAAAGGATCTAGAGTCTTATAGAAAGGCACTGGGGTTAGCTCGAGGATCCTTCTGATTCCGAAATCTCATTGCTAGCCAGACGCCAAGAATCTGTAAAAAGCAAAGGGAAAGAGATTATCAGCAATTCTGAATCTCTGGAGCAAAGCCAGACAGAGAAAGGGTATATATGAGAGAACTGAAGAATGTTACCTCTGTAAAGCTAAAGAAGAGTCCAACACCTCCCAGTATTTTCAGGGCTTCATCTGAATGCTTAAGAAACTTTTCTCCACACATCTGGCATGTGGAGCTCCGGCTCTTACAGATCTGAGGATAAAACACGTATGTGTGTTTAGAGGATGCTGAGTTGCTAAGCTGCCCTGTCCCAACACCCGTGGTGAAAGGTCCCAGAAATTATTTGCTAGTTTGTGATCAGTATCCTACAGACTGAAATCCCACTTGACAAATTCTCTAACATTTGTATCCACACCTCCCTCCCCCTACCAGCATGTGGCCTCAGGGCAAGAGAGCTGCTAGAGAGAGACAATCACATTCAAACTCTTAAGTCTGCCCATTTGGGCATTGCCCTTAACTAGCTTTCCTGCACCGCCCCCCATCTCTGCACCAACTCACTGCAGTGCAGAAAGCGTAATCCTGTTGATACAGGGTTGTAAGGTTGAACAAGCCACAACAATCAAAACTTCTTTCCAGTTCATCCCGGGTCTTGTTGCTCATGACCCACCAAGAAGCATTGATAACATCTGTCTGGAGAATATAGGCAGAGGGAAATCACTGGATGCTGCTGACCTTAAGAATGCTCGTACATCTTGCTCTTAGTTCTGTATCCCAGCAAAGTCAGTCAACATCCCTCAGAAACAAAGGTGTATTATACAGAAAATGATAAGAATCTACCTTGGGTTCTTCTGGAAAATACTCATGGGAAATTGCCCAGGCTTCCCAGAGTAAGAAGAAAACTGAAGAGTCTGGAAGCAGCGGGCCTGCTAAGAGGTCCAGACTGGATGGGGGGTAGTGAAGGGGGGGGCAATTAAAAGGATAGAGGGGGAAAAAAAAAAAAAGGATAGAGGGGAAAACAAGTACTTGAGAGGGCATGCACTTACCTGTTTGCTTCGGTTAATAGCCAGACATGAGCAAGAGATTCCAAACTGGAAGATGAAGACCAAACCAAGGATGATCATGTACTGAGAGGAAGTTATGGGAAAAAAAAAAGTCCTAGATTCTATGTTGCACCTATAATAACCATCTGATGTCATCTGTTCATAGAACTTACAAAGCCATGTTAGTTGAAAACAAAACCATCAGCTCTGTTTCATGAAGTATGGTAAAGGGCAGGGCCAGAAGACATGTCCCCAATATCCTCCAAGTCTATCTCTCAAACATTCCTAGCCAGTTCAGCCCTCCCAAGAGCCCCACTTAAAGTCAGGATACAAAGAATAGCAGTACTTGGTGGTGGTTGACAGCGCCCACCAGTCCAGCCACAGCGATGAGAAGAAGGAAGACTCCCACGGCAATGACTCCTCCGATGATGTGGATGCTGGATACCAGACCCAGACCCTTACCCCAAGCAGCCACTCCAATGAGCAACAAGCCTACCAGCTACAAGAAACAGAGTAGGTTACTTCTCCAAAGAACTCTAGCACAGCCAAAAGCCATATAGGGAGTCTTGGACAAAAAAGAACTGAGTGTGCGAAGGAGAGGAGGTGTATGCGCCCACCAGAGGTCGAAATGGCTGGGATGGGAGTGGGGGCAACAGGGATAGTAGAGTGTGTGAGCATAAAAAAGGAACCTTTAGCTTCATGCATCACTTCTATACTGGAGAAATAAATTCAGAGGAGGGCAGAATGGGGCTTTATTCCCTCAGCTCTCAGTTCATTCCCCCCACCCCCAGACAAACCCTGTGGTCACCGGAAGTCTCCCCTCTTCCCACGGAAGTCCCCTGGAATTCCCTCTCCGCCGGAAGTTCCCGGGAATCTTCCCGGAACCCCCAGTACACCCCGCTTCCCACCGGAAGTCCCCTAGAGATTCTCCCCACTCCTCTTTCCGCCCCGAACCTTCCCCCACTTCCAAAACCTCACCATGTAGACCACGTTGAGAGCGCACAGCGCATTCTTGGAGCAGGCAAAGCCACCGCAAACCATCTCCCCAGCTTTGGGGACCCAAGTGGTCCCAAGGACTTGGGGGGAGGGTCTTGGGGACTGCCTTCTTGGACCCCGACAGCTTCTGTCTCTTTAAATCGAGTCCAGCCAAACCCAATCCTCTGCGCCTGCACCGTCCCACCCCTGCCTCTGGATTGGCGAAACTCGGGGCTAATCCAGGACGTCGGTGGCTTGAATGCCAATCAGTCTGCATTGCGTCACTGACCCGCCTGCTGGCCCCTCCTTAAGATTCTTTATTGGCTGAAACTTAAAACTGGGGGTAGGGCTTCCATAGACTCTCATAGGGACCTGAGCCTAAACTTCAAAACCCCGGATTGAAAGCTGAGCTTTCGGTTGTCGCCCCTGGGAGGGGGCTGATCCGGAGGAGGCGGCTCAGGAGATCCCTAGTGGAAAAGGGATCTGATAGGTCATCTGCCGCTTCCAGGGCTGGGTGAAAGGGCTCCTCCCCTCGAGGGAGCGCCCTTCCCCGCCCCTTTCCCCCTGTCCTGCAGTGATCTCATGATGACGCCATTGTTTGTTGTTATTGCATCACACTCGGGAACACCCGAGGAGCAAAACATCGAGCTTCTTAGCCCGGCCACGGAGGCCCCGGGTTGGGCACAGTAACGTCCAACAAATCGTCACTCATTTGCAGGTGTGTCCACTAGTACACACATCGTTTTTCATATCCCCTCCTAACTGGGTGTGAATATGCTAGAAGTTCAGTGTGAAAAACAGCTGCCTTGAGCCAGGGCATTCCTGTATGTGACAAAGCCACAAGCGCAGACCTGAGTGTGCTCGGTATCTTCAGAGTTCGTGCCTGATCCGGGGCTTGCAAAAAAAAGAAAAGTTAAAGGGAGGGTTCTGGAATATGAATAGGGGAAGGAAGAGTCTCCGCATTTTCACTCTGGGGGTGGGCATAGAGGTTGATCAGTATGCTTATTATTGAATAAATGCTTTTCAAGAAGATGGGAAAAGGCATAATTCCTCTTTCCCCCAAGAGAAACAGTCGCAATGGGAACAACAACAACAAAAAAATCCTCCCTTCAACCCCACAGGATGATTTCAGTTTAATTTTAGTTTCTATGACTGCCGAGGCAGGAGAGTCTGCCAGTCAGACTGCATGGGTTCCAACTCTGCCACTTACCTGCCGCCTAACCTTTGGCTCCTGGTGGCTGTTTTCTCATCTGTAAATAGGGATAAATAACAATACACCTGCCTCTTGGGTTGTTGTGAGAATTGAATGAGTTGATATATGCAGAATACTGAGGACAGGACCTGGCACACAGACAACACTCAGTTATCTTTCATCAGGCTCTAAGTTCCAGTGGGTAATCCTAGCCTCCAATTCCTTTATCTCCAACTGTACAAAGAGTCACATAGGTATAATCCCCTATCCTTCATAAATTAGTATCAAGAACATATGCAGAAGAGACATTTGGCAGGGCCAGAAAGGTTTGAGTCCTGAAACAAAATGATTAGGTCAAATTAGCCACCACCCCCCATATACACCCTGCATCTTCATTCTGTCCTTTAATTCCTCATTCACCTTCTTCTCTTTCAGGTCCTAAATCAAGGGCAAGACAATGGTATTAGGAATAAGGGGAAGTGATTGGCAGGCATCTTGGTTGGGTGGTATAGTGAAAAAGAGTATCAGAGTTGAAATCAGAAGATCTAGACTTAACAAGTGTCCCTGGAAGCTGGCTCAGTGAAGGGAGTGTGCAATGCTTGATCTCAGGGTGATGAGTTGGAGCCCCATGTTGGGTGTAGAGATTACCTAAAAATAAAATCTTAAAAAAACAAAACAAAAAAAGACCTTGACCCATAGATTTGTTTCACCTCTTATTGGCCGCTCTGAGCTTTGGTTTCCTTTCCTGTACCCCTTGGGCCTATCATAAAGACCATATATTTGAAAGTGTGTCCTAAACTATTGTTATAGACAATTATTATGAAAGTAATTGAGAGAGCATGGTGGTTTTGTCAGGTTATAGTTGCTGTTCTCCTCCATAACCTGTTCTCCCCATAACTACCTGGCCTTTTGAAGCAGGAGGTGGTTACAGTGGGGCAACTGACTGAGGAAGTGTTATGGAGCAAGATGTAGGTACACGAGCTCTTTGGATGTGGTGGTACAGAGTGGGTGGTGAGAGTACAATCGCGAGC
The DNA here is from genome assembly GCF_020171115.1 of Neogale vison. Lineage (NCBI taxonomy): Eukaryota > Metazoa > Chordata > Mammalia > Carnivora > Mustelidae > Neogale > Neogale vison. The sequence continues at coordinate 101,661,437 of NC_058102.1, read as the reverse complement.
TGAAATGCAGGACTGCTAAGGGTGAGAGACCAAATGTGTATACATTCCTGTCGGAGTTTGAGACTGAACAAAAATCCGTAGGTCACCAACAGTTTGGGATTACACCCAAGAGATTGGGACCTGGCTTGGCACATTTTCCTAGCACCAACACCCATCTTAATTAGCCACCTCCCACAGGAGGCTCTAGGATGTTTGTTAAGGTCTCTCCATCCACCTGGCTGAGGAATCCTAGGGGCTGGCTGGCAGAGCTCATGGGCCAACGCTAGAGGGGGTGGGAGGTGCAGCAGGTAGTGCTGTCCCAGGCTGTGGGTTTGAAACTCACCAGTCAGGAAGTGAGGCCGACAGACGGAAGGGCGGGCAGGAGCGGGGAGTTCTGGGGCACAGCAGAAGGGGCCTTCTGGTGTTTGGGGACTACGGGGCCATGGGCCTCAAGGCCAGAGGTTGCTGTTAGCCCGGCAAGACAGGTCTGGGCAACATGCATGCCCAGAGACAGCTGGCTGTCGCTGCAGTGAGAGCAGAAGTCAGACGACACGAGGTGGCCAAGCAGTCTCTAAGCCGCCTCAGGAAGCTGGCAGAGAGGGTGGGCGATCCTGAACTTCGGGACAGCATCCAGGCCTTACTGGACAGTGTGCAAGGTAAGAGAAAGGTTAGCTGCTACCCTGGGAGTATTGAGGACCAGCAGGGGCATAGAAGGGTCTGCTGTATCATACATCACTTCCCAACCAGCCATTTCCTAGTCCTCTAGATGGAGCTGGGACCCGGGGGAAGAATATATTTGGACAGGATGGAAAAAAGATATGGGAGGTGTTGTTCTTCCTCTTTCCTCAACTCTGATCCTTCTCCCAGGGGATAAAAAAACAAGTCAGTGCTGAGTTGAACTTCTTGGCAATGGAGAAGTGGGTGAGCATGGGGAAGAGAGGCCGTGAAGACCCATGGTAGACTTGGACCCTGCCTGGGGAGTCCAGGGCAGGAAGCAGTGTGGGGCAGGAGGTTCTGGGACTGGATAATGTGTTCATTCCCAGGACCCACAAAGGATCGGTGACCTCTTGTTCTCCAGCTGTAGAGAGAAACACACACACTGAGATACACCATGCAGAGAATCCCAGGCTCTCAGGCACATGCTATCGCTCAGACTGTATGCTTTGCATAGCCAAAGTGTAAAGAAGTCCCTAAGACTCTTTTCGGTCCCCTCTCTTCCCCATGCTCCTGTTCCTGTCCTTCTCCCCACCCCCAACACATACACCTTCCGCTCTACCTCCTTAGTGCCATTAGAGCAAGTGATGACAACACAGGGAGGAAGTGCTGCCATGGCAACACCATCCGCCACATCCTCCTGCCCACCCCAGCCTTCAGCCCTGTGGTGGGGCCCCAGCAGGAACAGTTTCTCTCTATCCACAGGGCCCCAGCACTAAGGAACTGGTGGAACTGAAAGTCATCTCCAGCCTACTCTCCTCTCATTTACCTCTGAGATGGCAAAGAGCTAGCAAAAGCCAGCTATGTTGTTCCTGAAAAGTGTCTGGGAGAAATACATCCTTCATCATAGCCTGGTCTCCCAGCCGCTCCAGTCTTAGCTGCCTACCTGGGGTGTGGTGGTGGTTCAAGAGGCCATTCTTTCCATCAGGGACACCTCCTGCCAGACCTCTTTGAAGGTAGAGGCCCCCAGACCATAACTTGGGGAAGGAACATTTGGTTTGGGATCCTAAGGGGACAGTCTGATCCCCTTCCCATTGCCTTTCTGAGGCTAGTGTCCTTCTCAACTCCTGTCCCCACCCTTTGCCAAGAGCAATGGCTGACACCTTTCCTACAGCCTCAGTGGGAGGAAAGGCAGACCTAGGGGGAGTGGCCTTATGGGGCCTCCTAGGGAGGAACTCCAATCCCCATCCCTGTAGGAAAAAAAAAGAGGGGGAGGAAAAAGGTTTAGTCCTGGTGGAGGAGTTCTGCTTAGCTCTGGAGGAGGGCGTGAGGAGGGGTGGAGGCTGAAATCTCCCAGAAGACTCCACTCTTCATAAGTGATTTGTTCCACTCCTTCTCTAAGAGTCAGGATTCTGTTCCCACTGAACAGAAAGGAAAACTGAGGCCACCAAAGGAAGGAAGGAAAATTAAGGCAGAATTAGCAAATCTCCTTCACCTTCTCTTCCAGAAAATTCAGAAAAAGTTACTGAAGGGTCCCCTGTCCTGGGAATGGTCTTCCTGGAATGGGGTGGAGAGGGGGCTGCTGACCTCAGGACAGGACCTGAGAGGGATTGGGTACAGGTCCCAAGGAAAACAAAGGGCATCCAGCATCCTGGTTCCACCCCCCCCCTCACCCCCTACCAGGCCAGGCACACTGCGGGCTCCTGCCTCCAAGAGCCGCCCACGACAGCACTTATTATAGTCTCAGCTGCGTCAGGAGGGTGGGATGCCAAATTAGGGGAATGCTGAGACTCCCTGAGTCCAGGGAGGGGTCTCCAAGCCTGCGGGAAGCCCTCCCACCACTCTGGTCCCTCCCTGACAAGTCTCAGCCTCCATTCCCCATTGGCCTACCCCCTTCAACCTTCTCCCCAGGATAGAGGACAGTGAGCCTTAAATTCCAGGGTCCCTAGAAGGTGGTGAACACAGAGCAGACAGACGTTTTCCATTCTCTCTATCTCCTCTTTAACCTTCTAAAAGAGCTCCACCTGGAAAACCTCAGGAGACAGAATGGGAACCCAAAAGAGGCCAGCTCCCACCACAACTGAAGGGGTGCTTATATTCAGGGGTACTAAATAACCCACATGTGGCTAACTAGATGTGAGGATGGTGCATCCATTAACCCCCAATCCCCCGTCAGGTCCCTCCACCCACCATACACACCGATTCTCCTCTCTGCTTATCCCTGCTGATTCGGAGGCACTCTTGGAGCTACGGTTGCTATGGAGACTGGATGCATTTTGGTATGGGGGGTGTCAATCTGTAGACATATTTTTTCTCCTTCCACCTCAAGCTGGAGCCTTTGACTCACTTTTTGGCCTGGGCTCCTGGAGTTCTCGGATCTCTCCCCTCCTAAGACACCCCCCTCCTTCCTACCCTGCTAAGTTCCATGTTTGTCTCCATCCCCAGGGAACACTTTATAAGTTCACTTTGGGACAGTTGCGCTCAAGTCGTGGCCCCATCAATATACTGCGTGTGGGGGGTGGAGTGGGGTGGTCAGGGCAGCTGGGTGATGGGAAAAAGAATGCGTGCAATCACCTGGGGGAGACAAGGGGTCCTGGGAAAGGGATTTGAGGACCTCTCATTTCCTCACTTGAACTTCCCCGTAATTGGCGTTGACCGCTAAAATCACGCCATTTTCCCTGCGGACTGTCCATCCGTGTACGGATTTTTACCCTTATCCCTAAACGCCACACCCAACAGTCGCGTTCCCTAACCGTGGTGCGCTAGGGGAGGGGGCTAGATTGTTGGAGTAGGTGAGTCCAAGTTCTAGGAAATCCAGCCCAGGATTTGGGAGGGAAATCCAGTCCTGGATTTTGCACCGCCTTCTCAGACAGCCGAGCTGGTGGAGAGAAGGTGGGGGGGAGATAGGGTGGGGGGGGCGGGGGGCCGCCTCCTCCTCAATGTGAGGGGAGCGCCCGGACACATCGCGCATCCGGACCGAGCCGAGCCCTGGCGAGCCCCCCGGACCCTTCGCCCGGATCTCACGCCCCTTCCTTCCCAGACCCCAGACCCGTGGGTTCCCACCCCCTAAGGCTTCCCTCCTTCCTCCCCCGCTGGCGCCTGTATCTCCATCCCCAGCATCCTCCCCGCGCCCCTGCGAATCCCCCGCACGACCAGCCTATTAGCTTCCCACCTTCCTACAGACCCCCTCTCCGACCCCCACCCACAGCCCCTGTCCCCTGAGTCCCCATTCCCCGCCCCTGCCTCCCCCGCACCGGTTCTTCCTCTACCCCAGCCTCGGGTCCCTCTTTTCTGCCCCCTTTTCCTCCCTCTCCCCTATTTGCCCCCACTACTGTCCTCCCCGCCCTCCTCCGCCCATCTCGGCGCCCCCACCCAGGCCGGGGCGCAAGGTCCGGCGCGCCTCCCTGGAGCAGCACCAAGGTCCCGGGGCTCCAACGGGGTGGGGGCGCAGGGCGGGGAGCATGGGGAGGGGGCGCCCCGTGTGATGGGAGGGGGGCGCAAGCGGAGGCGGCGGAGGCGGCGGCGACAGCGGAGCCGGGCTGGGGGCTCAGCGGGGTCCGGGGGCTGGGGGCAGCGAGCAGGGCGGCCCCATGGCCGGGCCCCCCTGAGGCAGTCCAGGGGAGTCCCCTCCCCTCCCCAGCTCGGGGGTCTCGGGGCCCCATGAGCCGGGGCGCGGGCGCGCTTCAGCGCCGGACAACGACCTACCTCATCTCGCTGACCCTGGTCAAGCTCGAGTCGGTGCCTCCACCGCCGCCTTCTCCGTCTGCGGCCGCAGCCGGCGCCCCAGGGACCAGAGGTGCGGAGACCGGGGATCCTGGCAGCCCCCGAGGCGCGGAGGAGCCGGGCAAGAAGCGGCACGAGCGTCTCTTCCACCGGCAGGATGCGCTGTGGATCAGCACGAGCAGCGCGGGCGCCGGGGGCGCCGAGCCCCCCGCCCTGTCCCCGGCTCCGGCCAGTCCGGCCCACCCCGTCTCCCCCGCTCCCGGCCGCCGCCTCTCCCTTTGGGCCGCCCCTCCGGGGCCCCCGCTCTCCGGGGGGCTAAGCCCTGACCCCAAGCCCGGGGGCGCCCCCACCTCCCGGCGCCCCTTGCTCAGCAGCCCGAGCTGGGGGGGCCCGGAACCTGAAGGCCGGGCGGGCGGCGGCGTCCCGGGCTCGTCCTCCCCGCACCCTGGCACCGGCAGCCGGAGGCTCAAGGTGGCGCCTCCTCCGCCGGCCCCCAAGCCTTGCAAGACCGTAACCACGAGTGGCGCCAAAGCCGGCGGGGGCAAGGGCGCGGGTAGCCGCCTGTCATGGCCCGAAAGCGAAGGCAAGCCCAGGGTCAAGGGGTCAAAGAGCAGCGCCGGGACTGGAGCTTCTGCCGCTGCCGCCGCCGCCGCTGCCGCCGCCGGGGGAGGAGGAGCGGCAGCCCCGACCTCTGGTGGGGTCGGGGCTGGGTCGGGAGCCCGAGGGAAGCTGTCCCCTCGGAAAGGCAAGAGTAAGACCTTGGACAACAGTGACTTGCACCCCGGACCGCCTGCTGGCTCTCCTCCTCCGCTAACCCTCCCAGCAACCCCGGCTCCTGCCGCTGCTGTCACCGCCGCCTCCGCGCAGCCCACTGGGCCTGCACCTCCCATCACTCTGGAGCCTCCAGCTCCAGGGCTGAAACGGGGCCGGGAGGGGGGCCGAGCATCCACTCGAGATCGCAAGATGCTCAAGTTTATCAGCGGGATCTTCACCAAGAGCACAGGGGGGCCTCCTTGCTCCGGGCCCCCTCCTGGTCCCCCGGGCCTGTCTTCTGGCAGCGGGTCCAGGGAACTGCTGGGCGCAGAGCTCCGCGCCTCCCCTAGTGAGTAGGACCAGGGCCTGAGAACAGGGAGGGGAGGGCACGTGGAATGCTCAGCTTGGGGTGGAGGAGAGGTGTGCAGGGTTGAACTAGGGAAGCTTCTCTCTTGGGTGGGTGGATGAACCACAATCACTCTTCTGTCAAGGCCTAGGGCAAAGACTAAGCAGTCCTTAGTCCTTTTCACGTTAGGGTGAAAAGGGGGTGGGTAGCTACAACGTGGGACCTGAGAGATGACTTGATTTCGGGGGGACACAGAAAGCCTCAGCTTTCTGGGAAAATAATGCCCTTGGCCAGAGTGACTATAGGAAATTACTCCCAGAGAAGCCCCAGACCCCACTTCTAGCCTCAGCTGGACTCTGGGAGCAGGGGAACACAGCTTTGCCTTGCCTAGATGAACAGTGAAGCTGAAGAGGATGAGGAAGCCTCAGCTTCTCCTGAGCACTTGGAGCAGGTGGCATGAGAGTGACCTTGCAGGCAGGCAGTTCCTTGCAGGGGATAGTCTTCCCTGGACTGAGACAGGCTAGTGAGGCAGCGGGAAGGGACTCTTGTTTCTTTCCATGCAGTGAAGGTGGATTGGGCTGGATGGGAGTGCGCGGGGGCTGGAACGTGATGAATACTTGAATGTGAAGTGAGAAGGGGCGGATAGGAGGCTTCACTTCCCCCACTGCCCACCCCGGCCCCACAGCCAAGTTGAAACCCCCAGGGGGCTGCCCAGGAGTGACTCAGGGGGATGAAACTGCTGCAAAGGCAATTCTTAACCCCGGAGACTTGGGAGGGGGTACTGAGAAGGTAGTTTTTTGGGGGAGGGGGGAGGTGTCTTTTTTTTTCTGGGAGAAAGAGTCTAGGGACTCTTGGTGCAGCTTACACTCCCCGGAGGGGAGGCGGGTTCGGAGCGGGGGCGGCCCCCGGGGTTTGGCTCTGGAGCGGGTGGGAGCAGATGGCTCCGGATCCCAGAGTTCCCGCCGCAGCTGCGGCGCCCCGGGAACGTCCGGCCAGTGTCAGGCGCGGGGGCTGGACCCGGCGGGCGGAAGGAGCATCCTACCCCCGCCCCCAGGCCTGTGGCTTCTCTCGGCCAAGGAATGGAACCCTTCCCCACACTTGTTTCAGAGGGTGCTTGTGGGGAGGATATGGGAGAGGGAAGCTTAGGCAAGTCCAAGCTCCATTTCCTGGGCTGTGAAAAGCGGTCAGGGCCACCATGCTGTTGACCTTGAAAAAGGGGAGGGATATCCCTCACCTCAGTTTCTCTCCTGTGAAATGAAGATTGAGGAAGACCCATTCCCTCCCCTGTCCCAGCCCCTTCTCCCAGGATCTGCCTCGGAATCTGAGTCAGACTGGTAGGAAAGAGACCCTCTCCCGTTCTTCCAGAGGGGAAAAACCCGCCACTGTCAGAACCCTGGTCCCTGGTCTGGGGTAGACTTACGTTTAGGGATGTGCTTTAAGGGAGATGCCAACTGAAGTATTTTTGTCTAGCTGGTTCCGTTGCTAAGCAACCACTGAGCGGCAGCAACAGCTGTGGGGAGAGCGGCTAGGATGGGAGGACTGGGGACCACTCTCAAACCTCGCCTTTCCACACAGTTCTCTAGCCCAGGCAAAGTCCTGGGGGTTAAGGGAAGCTGCAAAAGGAGGAGGGGTGGCTGAGGGATGAGGGGTGCTCCTGGGCTGGGAGCATCCTCTCTTACTGTTCCTTTCCTATTGCAGAGGCTGTGGTCAATAGCCAGGAATGGACTTTGAGCCGCTCCATTCCTGAACTGCGCCTGGTAGGTAACCCAGTCCCCTGGTCTGTATGAAGGCTGAACTCCCACCCATCGCACTCTCAACTCTCTCCCCTTCACCTCTTCCCTTCCCTCTCTTGTGGGAATGGGGGATGATTTTCTAGTACTACTGAGAGTCTATCTTCATAGCACATTCCTGGGGTTTGATATATCCTTACCATTTTTCCTTCCTTTTTCCTGTTTGTTCATGGTCCTTGTCCGGGCTTCTCTTTATTTCTGGCATCTCCCATTTAGTCTTTCATGTTCTATTGCCTAGAATTGAGTAAAACTTTCCAACCAGTGTCTAGGGCTGTGATGTTACGCCCCTCCCCCCCTCCCCCAAGCACGGACTGGGTTGCTAAAAATCTTCAGCCTGTGGTCCACTTTGAGCTTGGGATCATTTCTTACCCCACTCACCTGATCTTCCCAAATGCTCTCTTCTGACCAACCATCATCCAGTGCCTTCAGGATCCAGCTTGAATGATTTGACACTGCCAGTCTCTTTGAGTTCTCAGGAGTGTTCAGACCCAACCATTTGGCCTCCTTTTAATTCTCCCAATCTCTGCTCCACAACCTGTTCTCAGGGTGTGCTGGGCGACGCCAGGAGTGGGAAGTCATCGCTCATCCACCGATTCTTGACAGGTTCCTACCAAGTGCTGGAGAAGACAGAAAGTGAGTTCTCAGGAGCCATAGTAAGCTAATGTTTTGGGTCGGGAGTCCAGGATCAATGACTAGGCAGCTGTGGAGAACAGAGGAAAGGATAAAGCCACAATAGTTTGAAATACAGGGAGCATAGGGAAAATTGGTGACCTGTGACCTCTGACCTACTACCACTTCCACCTCTCTGGACAGGTGAGCAGCACAAGAAAGAGATGTTGGTGGATGGACAGACTCATCTGGTGTTGATCCGAGAGGAAGCTGGGGCACCTGATGCCAAGGTGAGGAGTGAGATGTTGGGATAGGCAGGCTGGCTGGGGTCAGCGCTGGTCAGGGGAGAAAGCTCTGGTTTCCCAGAACTCCCTGGTCATAGTGTCCAGAGGAGTAGACTTGTCTGACCTCCCCCTTTTGCTCCCTCACCCCCCGCAAGTTCTCAGGCTGGGCAGATGCTGTCATCTTGGTCTTCAGCCTGGAGGATGAAAACAGTTTCCAGGCCGTGAGCCGTCTCCATGGGCAGCTGAGCTCCCTTCGGGGGGAAGGACGAGGAGGACTGGCACTGGCACTGGTGGGGACACAAGGTAAGGAGGGCCTGGGAAAGCACTGCTTTCGGGGGGAGTCCTTGAGCTGACTGCTCTCACCAACACAGGTGAGAGCTTGGTAAGGTGTGGAAATGGTCACTTGGATTGTAGGAACCCTCCGGAAGGAGCCTCCGTCTCCAACAAGGGAGTCATTAAACCAAAAAAACTTCCCAGGGTCTAAGCAGAGAAAAGAGGACCCTCCAGGAAGACGGGGACAGCTATAGGAGCAATCTCCATTCCTCGGAGATGTCACCTACCTTGCGTTCTCACACCGCTATTTCCTGTCACCACCATGGCAAACACAGAAAATCTCAGGCTCTAGTGTGGATAGAAAGCCTTCTATCTTCCCCTTGCTACAGCTGGGTCAGGCTGACACCTTTCAAAGGAATGTATCTCGAAAAGAAAACACAAACGAAACAGAGAAAATACAGAGGGCAGAAAAGTTTGAGTTCTCAAGGAAGTGATTCAGGGGCTCTCAGATGCCACCAAGTCCAGGAGAAGCTTTTCCAGTACCCACCTGTATGGAGCTGGCTCGACTTTCTGTCTGGATGCCTATCCTGCAGGAGTCTGCTTCCCCTCGCCACTTGCCTCCTGGCTCCTTGATGCGGAGTGGACAGTCCACCTGTTCCCCGTGGACATTCAGCCTTTTCCAAGGTGAACTTCCACTCAGCTCAGGGGTCATTGGATTTGCAGGGCAAGGTGACGGGCCCGTGTGAGTCTCAGCCATTTCAGATCTGGTCAAGAAATTCTGCTCCCCTCTTGGGTATTCTCTGAGGACACATATACAGAGCTCTCCCAGCCTACTCCTCCTGCAGCTGGACTTGTGAGCTGGGGCCCAGTCTTCAGAGAAGAGGGAGATACTCTCTCTTCGCCTGTCCTTGGTGTGCCCAGCCTGGGACTGGAGCCGGAGGGAAAAGCAAGTAGGAAGAGTGGGGAAGTGACGTCCTTGTCCATTCCTGCCCCTCTCCTGTCCCCTCAGACAGGATTAGTGCTTCCTCCCCTCGAGTGGTGGGCGATGCCCGCGCCAGGGCTCTGTGCGCAGAAATGAAACGCTGCAGCTACTACGAGACGTGTGCAACCTATGGGCTCAATGTAGACCGTGTCTTCCAGGAGGGTGAGTATGGTGACTCCCTGCGTGTGTGGGGAGCAGGGAGCTAGGGGCCTGCCTGCGTGGGAGGGAGGAGACATCAGGGAGGTTGGAGAAGGTTTGCTTAATAACCCCATGGTCTTTCTGGGCTGGATGAGCTGCCAAGACTCCAGGTGCACAAAGGCCACGGTGACAATGAAGTTGGGGCCATGTTATCTCCTGGGAAGGTCTCAAAATTGGGCAACAGAGGGTGGTCTTGGGTATCTGCCCTGTTCATGTGTCCTTCCCCTCCCCCTTCCTCCAGTGGCCCAGAAGGTGGTGACCTTGCGAAAGCAGCAACAGCTTCTGGCCGCCTGTAAGTCCCTGCCCAGCTCTCCAAGCCACTCCGCTGCTTCCACTCCTGTAGCTGGGCAGGTGAGTCAGGGTTTCAGGGTCCACAGAGGGGCTGGTAGGATGCAGAGGAGGGGCTGGTGATCCAGGAACAGGGATCGAGTACCAACCAAGGAGGTCGAGGGTGTGAGGGGGGTGTGCAAAGGGAAAGGGCAGTGACACCATTTGTAGAAAGTTCATTGGACTGGAAGTCAACCAGGTTTGAAATGCTGTCGGAATGTCCTCGAGCAAGTCACCTAAACCTCCCAAGGTTTCAGGAAAAGTGTATGGCCTGATACTTGCAAAATGGAAAGCATATGACAGTGAGGAGTTTTATTATGAACGATAATGCAATCAAATCGCGATGAGATCAAGGAATGTCTGGAATTCCTCCTAACTAAATGTAACTATAGCTTGGTGGGGTGGGGGGATCTCAGCTGTTCTGCTGACTCCTTCATCTATCCCCAGGCTAGCAATGGGGGCCACACTAGCGACTACTCTTCTTCCCTCCCATCCTCACCCAATGTTGGTCACCGGGAGCTCCGAGCTGAGGCAGCGGCAGTGGCTGGATTGAGCACCCCAGGTTCCCTGCACCGGGCAGCCAAACGCAGGACCAGCCTCTTCGCGGTATTGGACATGATGACTCCCCCATCCTCTGGCTGGCTGTTACCTGCCCATCTTCCCTGGTCCCTAGACCCCACCGTTGGGCCCCTTTTCATTCATTGCCTTCCCTGTCCTTCCATCAGTAGATCCCTCTCCTTATTCTCTAACTGATGCCAATAACCATTCTAGAATCGTCGGGGCAGTGATTCTGAGAAGCGGAGTTTGGACAGTCGGGGAGAGACAACAGGGAGTGGACGAGCCATCCCCATCAAACAGGTGGGTGGTCCAGGGGCTGGGGGGCAGCCTGGACATACCTGGTCTTGACTGGGCTTTTCTCCCACATGTCTCTTTCCATCCTCCAGAGCTTCCTACTGAAGCGAAGTGGCAACTCCCTGAACAAAGAATGGAAGAAGAAATATGTGACCCTGTCCAGTAATGGCTTCCTACTCTACCACCCCAGCATTAACGTGAGTGGTCGAGATTGGCTGGGCCACACTGGCTGGCCTTGGACACCCTTCCACCTGTACCAGTCTGTGTCTCTGACAAAATTTACCATCACTTCTGGGGAGCCCTAGTCCCATTTTCTTAAGTTCAGCAAACATGTGTTAGGCTCCTCCTCTTCTTCTTCTTCTTCTTCTTCTTCTTCTTCTCCTTCTCCTTCTCCTTCTCCTTCCTTCCTCCTCCTTCCTCCTCCTTCCTCCTTCTTCCTCCTCTTTCTTCTTTCTTTTTAAGATTTTATTTATTTATTTGACAGATCACAAGTAGACAGAGAAGCAGGCAGAGAGAGAGGGGGAAGCAGGCTCCCCACTGAGCAGAGAGCCCGAGGCGGGGCTCGATCCCAGGACCCTGGGATCATGACCTGAGCCGAAGACAGAGGCTTTAACCCACTGAGCCCCCCAGGGGCCCCCAGGGAATGCTTTCTGGAGGAAATAGTACTGGGCCAAATCTGGGGAACCCATCCCCTAGAAGCTCATCTGAACTCAGTCCTCTCCAGGTCCTCTCTAGCCCATACTTCCCAACACCACCAAGGACCTCAGATTTCCCACACTCTCAACCTCTGTACCCCTCCAGGATTACATCCACAGTACCCATGGCAAGGAAATGGACTTGCTGCGAACAACTGTCAAGGTCCCTGGCAAGAGGCCCCCAAGAGCCATCTCTGCTTTTGGTCCCTCAGCCAGCATCAACGGGTTGGTCAAGGACATGAGCACTGTGCAGATGGGTGAAGGTCCTGGTGAGTGGGGCTCATGGCGGAGAGGCAGAAGAGTTGCCAGAGCTGGGGAATGAGGTGGGGTAATAGGGAAGTGGAGGCTGGGACTGGATAAGCAGGAAGGTGGGTGATAAAGAGGGACTACATCAGAAATGTGTCCCATAGACAGAGGGGCTCACTGAAGCTTTATCTTGTTCCCCTTCCAACAGAAGCCACCACACCCACCCCAAGCCCAAGCCCCAGCCCCAGTTCCCTGCAGCCACCACCAGACCAGACATCCAAGCACCTGCTGAAGCCAGACCGGAATTTGGCCCGAGCCCTCAGCACCGGTCAGTGAGGACCCACCCTCCATCCACTATCTTCCAGATGAGAATGGGATGTGGGTGGGAAAGGAACTTGTGGTACAAGCTTGGAGGCTGGAATCAGTGCATGAGCAGACACACTGAGCGTCTACTGGGGGCCAGGCACTAAGCTCAGTCATACCGTGATTATCATAATGGTTAACACAAGTGGGTTCTAGAGCTAAATGGATAGAACTTAAATCCTGGCTTGCCACTGGGCAAGTTACTTGACCTCTCTGTGCCTCAGTTTCTTCATCTGTCAAGTGGAGATAGAGGTTGCTTTGAGGATTAAACAAACTGAGAACACTGTCTAGCACATAGTCAACCGTCAGTATTTGGAGTGTTTGAAGATATATATATATGGTATATACATACATGTATATATACACACATACATAGGTAGAATATGTATATACAGTTGCAATTTACAGTTTACTTACTGTAAATATTTATATACATATGTTTGTGTACATTTTAATGTTTATATACAATTATTTATTTATATACAATTCATATTTATATACAACTATAATTATATGCAATTACTTTATATTTATATATGGTTTTATATATGATTTATATTAACATTACAGTATTTATATATAATTACAATTTACGGGGTGTCTGGGTGGTTCAATGGGTTAAAGCCTCTGCCTTTGGCTCAGGTCATCATCCCAGGGTCCTGGGATCGAGCCCCGCATCAGACTTTCTGCTCAGCAGGGAGCCTGCTTCCGCCTCTCCTCTGCCAGCCTCTCTGCCTACTTGTGATCTCTGTCTCTGTCAAATAAATAAATAAAATCTTTTAAAAAATTACAATTTACAATATACTTATGCCAATATACTTATGCACACACACACACACACACACAAGTAAACTGTAACAGCAATCCTCACAGCAACCTAGAGACAGAATGGAGAGAACGTCACTACAACCACAGGTGTAGATTATTATCCCCATTCTAGGGATGAAGAAACTGAGGCTCAGAAGATTAAGTGACTTGCTCAAGGTCTCAAGGCCAGGATCTGAGTGCAGGTCTGACTCTAAACCACTCATCTGCCCACCTCCCCAGGCATGATCGAGGGGGACCTCCTGGAGAGGAGGGGAACCAGAGCTAGTTCAGGGGAGGAGACAGGCTTGGAGAAATCAGGAAATCTGTGGAGGGGGCAACTGAGGCAGCTGTGTCCCTCCTTCCTAAGACTGTACGCCATCTGGAGACTTGAGCCCCCTGAGTCGGGAACCCCCTCCTTCTCCCATGGTGAAGAAGCAGAGGAGGAAAAAATTGACAACACCGTCCAAGACTGAAGGCTCGGCTGGGCAGGCTGAAGGTGAGGCCCTGGTGGGCAGTTCCATTCCCACCCCGGACCCTCACCCCCAACTCCAGATCCCTGGCCCAGCTCCTGCAGGAGGAGGACAAGTGCCTGAGCTGAGTGCTTGACTATCATTATCATTCTGCACATAACTTAGTGAAAAATAGAAGAAGATCCCTCAGCTCCTGTCCTTCCTCCCATTCCCCAGGCAATGCTTTTCCCCCAGTAGTTCCCAGTCCTGCCATTCCCACACCCAATGACTACCATTGGTCTGTAGCTCCTGCTTCCTCTCTTAATGACCCACTAGTTTCTCCTCTTGTCCTCAACCCCATTTATCATCCCAGGCCCTGCACCCAGAACCCCCTGTGGCCCTCAGTGACTCAGCACCTGACTTCAGTGTCACCCATTGACTCCTCAGCTCCGGGACTCGGTGACCACCAGGCCCCCGTTCCCAATAGCTTCTCATGATCACCAAGCTCCCCCAACAGCCCTTGACCACAGTGATCCCCATTCCTGCCCTCAGTGACCTCCCAAGGCCCCTGAGACTCCTCTGGAACCCCACGACTCCCTTGTCCCAGGCCCCTGACTAAACTTCTGTCCCCTTTACCTGTGTTCACTCGGATCCTGATCATCCCTTCCCTCCCCAGAGACCTGGCTCCTCACTGGTCATGATAACTGGTCCCCACACCCTGCTCTCTGCTGGGTGCTCAGACCCAGGTTCCAGATCTGCCTACTCTCATGGCTCTTGGCTTCCGCTCTACTCTGCTCCGGGGCCACTGACTTTAGTTCTGCTTTCTCTCCCCATCTGTCTGTCCTGCTTTGTCTCTGGCACTCTGTCACTATTTCTCTCCATCTCTCCATCTGCCTCTCTTTTTCTCCTTTCTTGGTCTCTTTCTCTGTTCTGCTCTCCATTCTATCTCTATCTCCTTCGCTTCGGGAAACCAGCCAAGCGCAAAATGTGGAAACTAAAATCCTTTGGTAGTTTAAGAAATATTTATAAAGCAGGTAACAAGTGGGGAGCTGGGAGGGGCGCTCAGCTGGGGTGCAGAGGGGTGGGGGTACCCCTGCCTTCCCCTGCATGTGCTCGGGCTTCCTGCTCTCCCCCACCTTCTGCTTCCCCAACCCCTCTGCCCCACTCCCAGGGGCTTGGGATGGACATCAGGGGGGAAGGGTTTGGGGAAGGCCACCCCTGTTTGAACTCCATCCCTCATGACTCCATCCCATCCCCCCACCCAGAGGAAAACTTCGAATTCCTGATCGTGTCCAGCACTGGTCAGACGTGGCACTTTGAGGCCGCCAGTTTTGAGGAGCGGGATGCCTGGGTCCAGGCCATCGAAAGTCAGATCCTAGCCAGTCTGCAGTGCTGTGAGAGCAGCAAAGTCAAGGTAATGGGTGGGGGGTGAGGGTCGCGGCGAGCAGAGGTGAGTGTCTTGAGTCTGGAGAAGGGCTCAATACAAGGAAGAGTCAATACAAACCCCAACCCTTTCTGCAGCTGCGCACAGACAGCCAAAGTGAAGCAGTGGCCATCCAGGCGATCCGGAACGCCAAGGGGAACTCTATCTGCGTGGACTGCGGGGCTCCCAGTGAGCTCAAGGGGGCAGTGGAGGGGTCTGGGAGGGAGTGTGGTTCGCTGGGGTTGGGGAAGCCTGGGGTGCCCATGCTGCCTGCACGGCAGGGAAGCTGACCTCTGCACTCCCTCCAGACCCCACGTGGGCCAGTTTGAACCTGGGCGCACTCATCTGCATCGAGTGTTCTGGCATTCACCGGAACCTGGGCACACACCTGTCCCGCGTTCGCTCGCTGGACTTGGACGACTGGCCTCGGGAGCTGACCCTGGTGCTGACGGCCATTGGCAACGACATGGCCAACCGCGTGTGGGAGAGCGACACGCGGGGCCGCACCAAACCCACGCGGGACTCTTCGCGGTACGTGGTAGGGAAGCGGGGCGCTTAGGGTGTGCGGATCCCGAGAGGTTACCCGCGTGAGGGGCAGAGGTCCTGGGTGGGGGGTCTAGAGCCCTTCCTGTTCATCTCTGGTCTTGTAGGGAGGAGCGTGAATCATGGATTCGCGCCAAGTACGAGCAGCTGCTGTTCCTGGCACCGCTGGGTACTTCCGAGGAACCGCTGGGCCACCAGCTGTGGGCCGCGGTGCAGGCCCAGGACGTGGCCGCCGTTCTCCTGCTTCTGGCCCATGCGCGACACGGGCCGCTCGACACCAGCGTGGAGGACCCGCAGCTTCGCTCCCCCCTTCACCTGGCAGCCGAGCTCGCCCACGTTGTCATCACGCAGCTGCTGCTGTGGGTGCGTGAGTGAGGATTGGGGTAGGGGGTTTTGGAGGGCTCCCGCTGGGAAACAGCCAGGCGCGGGGGAGCCTGATGTCCCTAAAAGGACCCTGGAAGCGGGCCTGGAAATTCTGGGGAGACGGCTTGCGGGTGTCGGCCCTATGGGGAGTCTTGGTGACGCGGCCGTCTCTGTCCTTCTAGTACGGCGCGGACGTGGCCGCCCGCGACGCACAGGGCCACACGGCGCTGTTCTACGCCCGCCAGGCTGGAAGCCAGCTATGCGCCGACATCCTTCTCCAGCACGGCTGCCCGGGTGAGGGCGGCAGCACCGCCACCACCCCCAGCGCAGCCACCACCCCCAGCATCACAGCCACGCCCAGCCCCCGCCGCCGGAGCAGCGCCGCCAGCATGGGTCGCGCCGACGCCCCCGTCGCGCTGGTATAGTTGCCCAGCGGGAGAGACTCCCCCACTCCCACACGGGCCGGGCACGACCACATCGGGCGGACCGCTGGACAGATGCACCCCCTCACCTCTCCAATCCGCACCCCGCCCCACGGGAGCACTTCTTTCCCCCACGAGGGCACAGCCCCCACGCCTCCCAGAAGACACAAACTCACCTCCCTCTCCCCAACGAGGCATGGAGACCCCAGCTCAACACGCCCCCTCTCCACCGTTTCCACACTCGGATTGCTCTGGGTCTACCCGCTGGGTGTCTGTGGAAGCAGACCCTCAGTCGCGGTACCGGCTCCTGGGAGCTTGGATTTACCCGCTTGCGCCCCCTAGGGGTGGAGGGGAAAGACCCAGTCCTGCTTGTGCTCGACAATCCCAAGGCGGGAGCACACACCCAGGCTGGCTCCTGGGGCAACGCCACGCCAGAGGGAGGGGTTAGTACATGGGAGAGCTAGCCCTGGGACTTGGGGCCAATACCGGGGACCCCACCCCTTCCATGCTAATCTCACTGCCCAGTGAAGGGGGAAGGGCAGCGAGGGGCAGGACCCCTGCTGCCCAAGGGGGTAGGGGGGTCCCCAACCCTTTCCGTGAAAGGGACCATGAGGAGTGGAAATCAGGACGTCCCCCCACACCCACCCATGGATGGAAGCTAAAGGGCCGGGGGAGCCAAGAGCCTGGGTCCCTCCTCACTATTCTCTCGGGAAGGAGAAGAGATGGAGCAGAGCGGGCTAAGGGGACAGGGGAGGGACCTTGTAATTTATTGCTTTGTTCCCCAACAAGGGGGCGGGGGCGGGCAGGGACTGGGGAGGGCGTTTCAGGGTAGGGGAAGCCAGGGGTGGGCAGAGGGTGGGGTGGGGTGGGGGTGCTCTCGGGTTGTGAGTGTCTGTGACCGTGACTGCGTACCTGTGACTGTGCAGCGCCCGTGGTGATCTGGGGTAGGGGGCACCCCTGCAATGGGACCCCTCCCCCACTATTCTTCCTGTCCAGCCCCTCCCTCCCACTGGAGCAGCTCCAGACCCATCCCTCAACCCCATGATCCCTCCCAGCCAGGGCTAAGAGGATGTGAGGTGGCTGGGAGGGTTTCCAGGCCTCCTTCCCCATCCCCAGGAAGGGGGTGGTGGGGTGGATTTACCTGGCCCTGCACTGCCTCCTTTAATCAATCCAGCCCTTGGACCGTCTGTGTCAGTGGTTTCCGGTCTTTTTTTTTTTTTTTTTTTTTTCTCAGCTAAAATATTTTGCAAAGGACCAGGTAATTGGGGAGGGGAGAGGAACGGGGGCAGAGGGAAATGCCCTCATCTCCTCTGAGGCAGATGGTGTGACTCTTCTTCAACAGCAATTAAAGAGGAAGTGATTTTTGTCTAGGGGGGAGCTGCTGGCTTTTTCTTGAAGAGGCGGGTCAGGGAATGGACTTGGTCAAGGTGGGAAACTGGAGGTGGGAGAGGGCTCGCAGAGGGTGCCCCTGCTGGAGCTGGTGGCAGGACATCAGCTGGTAGGTCAGATACTTCCCCCTGTAGTGAAAGGTCAGAGCAAAAGTAGGGATCCAGGAAGCTGAAAAGTCCATGACTCCCAAAATGACCCCCTTTCTGGGAAGGAGCTGGGGTGTGAAACTTAGAGGAGATGACAGGGGAGGGGGCTGCTTGGAGAGGGGGAGAAACTGGGCTAGCTTTGGTTGAGAGGAGGATCTTTGGAATCAGATCTGATTTTAAAGCCGGGCCTTCCACTTCATGGCTAGGTGGCCTTGGGCGGGTTACTTTGGTGGCACCTGTTTATTGGTAATCTGAACCATCTGTTCAGAGGGACCTGGTGAGGACTACAGCACTGGCCATGGAGGACTGCCCTAGGGACCTGATACCAGAAGTAGAGCTCATTATGGTAGGAGCTGGGAAATCTCACAACCACACAGGTCCCTGGTGTTCACATACTTCATGTCCAGCTGATGGAGTAGACATCTGCCCCCCTCCATGTCCTCTAGGCCACTGAGGCCAGTGGTGCCCCCAACAGCTGCAGTGCTTCCTGGTTCAGCATGAAGCCCATCCTGCTGTTTCTCGTGGGCAGCAGAAAGTGTTTGCTCTAATAGAGGGGCTGGCTGGAGTGGCACTGGCCAGCAACCAAAGCAGGCTGGGCACAGCCACATGTCATTCAGTCAATGGCCCTGAGTCTTCTGGTAGAGCCTCTAGTAGAGGCTCAGAACCTCCCACCCCACAACAACAGACAGCTGCCGGTGTGCCATCAAGCTAACAAGGCGCGATGGCAGCAGTGCGCCCGGGTCCCAATCACGTGGAGGCCCTCATTACCCAGGATTCTAGGATGGGGACCACCCAGCACAGCAGTCCGACATAGGGAAAGGTGAGCTCAGGGATGCAGGTGCAGTGACATGTACAGAGGCAGGTGTGTATTCTGGGAGGGCAAATCAAAAGAAAGGGGGAGGGGAGTGGGGGTGACACGCCTGGATGGCTCAGTCGATTGAGCGTCCGACTCTTGATTTCAGCTCAAGTCAGGATCTCAGGGTGGTGGGATTAAGGCCTGTGTCGGGCTCCTTGATGGGCATGCAGCCTGCTTGAAATTCTCTCCTCTCTCCTCCTGCTGCCCCTCCCCCGCTCCCTCTCTTTAAAAAAAAAAAAAAAAAAGGGAAGAGAAGGAATTAACCTCAGGTAGAACACCTGGCTATTCCCTCTTTCAGCTCAGAGACCCTGGACTCCCGCAATCCATCTCCACTCTACTTCTTGGTGGCAAAAGTTCACTATCTTCCTCAGAAGCTTGAGTGTGAGAGAGTTTGTGGAGGAAGCAAGGGCCCCAGAGAGCACAGAATTACCACAGGGAACCGCAAGCCAGTGGGGAGTTCCTTTCCTTTCAGCCACTGAAGGGTGGTCAGGGAGTCAGCAACCCCACTGCAAATCCCAACACTAAGTTAATCCACTGGCTGTTTTTTTTTAATCATTGGCTCCCTCTTGGGCTTTGTGGGAAATGTGAAGGGTGGAGAGTGTGGGATCACAAAACGCCACGCTTTCCGGGTTTACACAATAGGACTCTAGAAGGAGACTCCTGGCGAGGGCGGGGGTTACTGAGGAGAGCTGCTGCCCTTTCACACCCACGCCACCTTCCCAGCTCACCTCGGGTTTCCTCACCTGGATTCCTGCTGCCCCACCTCACCCCCACTCTTGCCACAAACCGTTGCCACACACCCTGCTCCCCTCTTTTTGTTTGCCTTAGCACAGCTGGGACAGACCAACGTTCTCCATGGGAGTTTCACTAAAAAAGGAATTTCCTATTGAAAGTACAAGATTATTCCACTTAGTGAGGTTTCCAGAACTCCATGTCTATCCTCATCAAATTCCAGTGTAGCTTCAGATCAGCTTTCGAGATGCCTTTAAGACTCTTGCCTCCAAGGACCATCTAGTGTCTTCAGAACTCAGGAGCTGGTTCCTGAGAACTTACCCAGCACTTTCTGTGGGTCTGGTGCTGTGCTAAGAGCATGAAACACACAGTAGGTTCCGCTCAGTACTCAAAACCACCATCGGAGACCAGCGTGATTATCCACAACTTACCCAAGAGGAAACAGAACTTGAAAAGATAACTCTTTCACAGCCCCGCCAAGTAAAGAGAGGAGTGAGGATTTGAACCCAGCACTCCAATTACAGCTGCCCGTGAGCCATGTCTCAGATCTTGCACTGGGGAAGCATTCCTTCCCTGCAAGACCCCCAAATGGACCTGAGGAAGCAGGGTTTCACAAGTCTTCCCTTTTACAGTTCTCCATAAAACAATGTAAGCATAGCGTGCAAAATAAGCACCCACTGACTTCAGAAAGAAGAGGGTAGGTCTCAGACAACTTTCTTCAACAACAAATGAATCTCACTTTGACTTCTGGAGACCCAAGAGTTCAATGGGCTCCAGCTTACCTGGGAGTCGGTGCCATCTTCAGCAGGAAAACTGTACCTCTCAGAGATCGAGAGCAAGACAAGAAAAGGGGGAAGTGAGGGCCCCTGTGTCTGCACCTGGCAACAGGGAGGAGATGGACAGACCTACCCAGACCCACCTGGCCTGGGCACAGTCACAGCTGGAGTAGGCAGGCACTGGGCCTGGTGAAATGACTCCGTGTGGCAGGCGGGCACGGGTGCAGGAGGCCAACAGAAGCCGCAGCGCACTGTGGTGGGCGGCACACGAAAAGTTACTTTTCAAATGGGGTAACTCCATGCTGTGCACCCCACTTTCCAGATGTGAAGGGGGAAAGAAGGAATAGAAAGAGGAGGAAAAAGAGGGACAACGGAACTACAAGTGCTTCAGTCCTTGGCATGTCAGTGGGCTTTGTTTCTCTGTCCTGGTCTCTTCCTGTGTGTCCCAGTCCCCACTGGTGCCACCTGGCAGGGGTGGGGGTGGAGCACAGAATGGGATCAGAGAGTGTGCACCCCACCCTGAGGAGAACACGAAGCCTCAGGTCTACTAGAGCCCCGGCTCCACCCACCCCTGAGAAGAAAACACAGATTGATGGATTGATGGTCCAGTTCTTTATTGAGAAACCTGATTGTTCAAGAACATGGTGGGTGGTTCTGTACCCCACCCTTTTCAGTGGGATCGTGTCAGAGGTGGTGGGCAACTTTCTCCCATTTCCTCAGAAATAGAGGTGAAGGCACCTCAAGTCGGAAGCCCGGATTGTAGGGAACAGTGTGGGCAGGGAAAGGAGTAGGGCAGCCCGAGCGGATCCGGAAGGCAGTGGCCCCAAAGAGCAGTTCAGGCAGGGTGTGGGGGGCCCGCTGAACTGTCCCACTCTTCTTGCTCTCCCCACCCTCCTTCACTCAAAAGATCTCATCAACTCCAGGGAGGGAGGGGAAAGGAACCGACAAGTTAGGGGACGGGTACCAGGGAGCCAGGGAGAAAGTAAGGGGCTATAGGGAGAAGCCTGGGAGAGTAAACTCCACAGGGTCGCGAGGTCTTGGGTGGCTCTGAGCAGCAGCAGTGGGGGGGGTGGCGTGCTCACCCCAGGGCCTCTCTATACTCCCCAGGAGGGAGGCAGCAGGAGGCCAGGTCCACAGCTCAGCTCTACTCTGCTGTTTGGCTTTCAGAGCCCTGGGCGCGGGTGAGGGGAGGAGGAGGCAGGGCCAGTCTAGGCAGGCTCTGGACTCCCTGGCCAGCCTATGGCAGAGGTGGTCTCAGAAGTCAAACTCCTCCAGGTCTCCTGTACCCTCCCCACCTCGAGAGCCCCACACCCTGCGGTAATTGCTCTCCAGCTCCTTCTGTCGTTGCCGCTCTTTCTGTGCCTCCTCTGCTCCCTGCACCTGCGGGGAGGGGGCGTGGTGAGGGGCTGCTGGTGGTGAGGCCAGGGCGCGCAGGGCACTAGAGCATCCGGGGACTGGCCATGTGGGGAGGGCAGGGTCCTGGCACCCGCATTTCGCAAGGGAACATCCATCCAGTTGCCAGAAATTCCCGCAGCTCAGAAGGTGGCGAGGCTGGGGCTGGTCAGGATGCCCCTGGCCATGCTCTCCACTCCACTGCACTAGAGTGGGGTGAAGGCCTGGAGCTCCAGGGCTGGGGAGTAGGCTGCCTCTCACCAAGATATTGAAGAAAATCTCCTTGAGGTTTCTCGTGTCCTCGTCAGTTAGCCAACGTGCGTCCTCCTCTGTCCCTTCAGCCCCTGGTCGCACGATTTTGATTTCAATTTTCCCTGGAAAGGAGCCGTGAGGGTAGTGAGGGGAAAGGACGGATGGGCGCTACTGTGCAGGGCCCTCTGCCTCCCAGGTCCCCAGCGAGGTTTCCAGTCCGCTTTGACCCAGCCCCTCCACCTCGGGCAGCAGGCCCTGCCAACAGCTCTGAAGCCAGCCAGCCCCAGGGCCCACCTTCCGCTGTGAGCCCCTCCCTCTCCAGCAGCTCCTTCACCAGCCCCTCGATTTGTTTCAGCTGTGGGTTTTCCCGTTTCATCTCGAGGACAGTCAGATCCTGATTGGGGCCTCCGTGACGGAGCTTGGTGACCCGGACCCGGACTCTGTGCTCAGGATCCTCCTCTTAGAGGGGGAGACACACAGGGAGACACAAAGCAGAGCCGTGACTCCAGGTTAGGGGCGGTGGTGGTCACCTCACCCCCGGCCATCCACTGGTTTGGGCAGTTTTCCATCACAAACATATAGAGGAACTGGGGCTCAGAATCAATTAATGCCCTCCCCTTCAGGCCTCTACAGCTTCCTCCACCAGTGGCGGCCTCCCTTTCGCCTCCTGGACTGGGAAGTCTCTGCTTCTCCCCCACAGGAAAAATGACTATGTTTTCTGAAGCAAAAATCAGGCCACCCAAGCCAACAAAGAAGTTTTGTTTCTTAAGAAGCAGGTTGGAAAACTGTGGTTTGGTACTCCACATGCTGCTACTCGAAAGACATTCCAATGTTTATAGAGATAGTGGGATGGACGGTTTGAAAAGAGAATATTCCATTTGGAATGTCTGATCTCATATGACCCTGTGGAAGGGAGATCAGGGAGTGCGAGAAGCAGCAGTAACTGCAAGTCTGTCCAGGAAGTCAGTTTAGGAATAACTGGGCTTGCGTGTTCACACCCCACCAGCTGGGGCCTCCCCCAGTTCACAGGGCTCAGTGTTGGTAAGCTGCCTCCTTCCCCCATGTGTGGTCTTCAGCACACAGGCCTGCTTGCAGTCATTCCCTTACTGTCTCCTGACCACCCACTATGCGCCAGGGAAGTGTTAGGCGCTGGGTGCACAGAAGCAAGCCAGAAAACAAGACAGATACACTCCAGACGCTGCTTCCCAAGAAGATGAATGAATAGGAGATAACGAGGCAAAGGGATGGAGGCCGTGGGAAGGCAGGTGTGAAGACAGTGTTCCAGAAAGAGGGAAGGGAGTACGCTTTCTCAGAAGAGAAAGAACATGATGCCCTCCAGAGTCCACCAGCTGAGGGACAAAAGACAGTGGGCTTGACTGCCCCTCCCTGTCTGACAGCTCCTACCTGCTGTTTTGGGGGAGGGGGTAGGCTTTGGGGGGACAACCCTCCTTTTCCTGTGCTTCTTCTGTGCCAGCTCTGGACTCTGTTTTTCCTCCAGCCTTTTGATGAGTTTGTTGAGAGTGGATGTCAGGGCCAGCATTGCCCGATCGCGCTCGGATTCCTTCTTCAACCCGTCTGGGTCCAGCTCCTTCTCTGTCTGGAATGCCCAAAGCAGGAGTGGAGAGTCAAGGGTCTGGGGGGGCAAAGTCAGTGGTCCACGCTCTACAGGAGAGCACTAGTTAAGTTTCAGCCCTCTCTTCAGTTCCCCTTCCCTACTGTCCCCCTTTCATCAAGTAAACAACCTCCCGGAGGCTGCTCTGTGCTCCCTTTGGGCCCCTCTGCCCACCCGGCCTGAGCCCACAGGGCAGTGGGCTGGCGTACATGGGAGTGAGGGCCACGCGCACCTCCTGGATGATGTTCTCCAGTTCCCGCTCCATGCCAGCCTTCACCTCCGACCGGAGCCGCTCTCGGTCAGAAGGGAGCAGTATCCCTTCCAGTTCCTTCTCAAACTCTCCCAGTAACTGCTGTTCATCCTCATCTTCATCTTCCTCCTCCTCCTCCTCCTCCTCTTCCTCCACCTCGTTCTGATGGTCCGTGTTACTCTTTTCCTTCACCTCTGCTTCCCTCTGAGGGCCTTCAGCGGCATCCTCCGCAGGCTGCTCTGGGCCTCCGTTTGGCCTCCCCTGGCTGGACGGGGACTAGAAGAAAGAGGTGGACACTTGCGGTTTCAGCAGAGACACAGTGGCCGGAGCACAGTGGCGGTGGTCTCGGGAGAGGGAAAGAAAGGGAGTCACCCCCACTGGGCTCACTGCAGGCCCCGGTCAGGGGCAGTTGGCTAAATGCTCCCTACAGGGAGGTGAGGCGGGCTCTCTCCCTCCCTTAAGCAGGGTGCATACCTTTTTTGCGCCACCTTTCAGCTCCTCTATCAATTGAATCAAGTCCGCAGGACTCCGGATGACTTTGACCTGCACATTGTTCTGAAAATCTGCAATGAAAGAGCAGGAGTGAACCAGTTGTGTCCTAAATTCTATTTTGATTTCCTAAGGAGAGGAGAGGAGAAGACCATGGAAGGACACGGTCCCAGCCTCCAGGAGCCACCTGTCTGGTCAGTGAGCTAGGGGCCAACGTAACCCCCCGGAGAGCACTGTCCTAAGGGGGACCCACAGGTGAGAGAAGGAACACTAACAAGCTGCTGGCAAGGGCACCACTGAGCCCCGCTTGTAATGACTCCAGTTTTTAGGACTATAGAAGAGATTCTGAGGACACAGGCTCCTCTTCCCTGGATACTGTTCTCTTTCCACAAATATAAACTATTGTCGACTCTGTTCCAGGCACTGTGCTATGAACTACAGACTCATTCTCATTTAATCTCACAACCACCCTGTAAGGTAGGGGTATTACCCACTGTTGGGAGTGAGGAAATTGAGGTTAAGTGAAATCACCCAGGATTACAAAGTCAGCAAGCTGTGAAACCACTGTGTCCTGCTATCTCCCTAGAACAGAACTGCTGTCTGCCAACAGTATTACCTCCTGTAAAAATGAATTTGATGATGGCCTGGCAGCCCAAACTCCCCAACCAATGTTTACCTCCACCCCACCCCCACTC
The DNA here is from genome assembly GCF_020171115.1 of Neogale vison. Classification (NCBI taxonomy): domain Eukaryota; kingdom Metazoa; phylum Chordata; class Mammalia; order Carnivora; family Mustelidae; genus Neogale; species Neogale vison. The sequence continues at coordinate 101,636,767 of NC_058102.1, read as the reverse complement.
CCTCCAACCTCAGAATACATGCAACCAGGAAAGGAGACAGGGACGGTTCGCTCACCTTGGGGAGGGCCGGGAGCTGGATCTGCTGTCTCAAGGTTGGGTTCCTGCTCCCGATGAGGAGAAAAGGGCAGAGTCAAGTACACAATCGTGTTTATGCCTACCACACACTTAAGGTGGTGGTTCTGGGTAGATCCTGGCCTCCCTAGACCAGTATAGGTCATCTCGTGATGACCGCAGCTTGCCCAGGGCCAGCCTCATCAGAGCAATGGCTGGGAAGCTGGCTCTCACCTCAGCCTGAGCTTCCTCCACCCCAGGGTTCTGCTCCTCTGGCTCATGAAGCATCTTCCAGAAATCTGATTCCTTACTCTCATCCTTGGTGGGGTGTGCACCTGGGACACACAGAACAGGGAGGAATTGGGAAGGAAGGGAGAAATGGAAGGAACCAAGCAGAATAGGGTCCATTCTCCTTCACTATTGCTAAGGAATCAGGACCCACTTCCTCCCCACCCCCAACAGTCAGTCCAGGACAGTAAGACTGGGGAAGGGAAGGACCAGAGAGAGAGGTGTCGTGGAACAGGGCTAACAAGGTCCTACCTGTTCTCTTTGAGGGCCCTGCTCCCAGCTGGACCTCGCTCCACATGTGTGGCTCCAGGTCTTGCAGCTCCTCGAGGACTTTATCCCCGTATTGCTTGGAGTCTACTGAGAAACAGCGTGTGGGCAGGACAAGGCCACGTGCCTCTGGGCTCTCAATCCCTTATCTTCTGCCGGTCCCTCCCCTGATCTCACCCTTCTCATTACTCACCAGCTTGCCTCTGAATGTAGGCCATGTACTCCTCAGGCTGCAGAGCAGGGTGACAGAGAATGGCCTGGGGAGCGGCACTGGGTGGGGGCCGGAGCAGAGGGTGGGGGCACAGCCGAGGGGTCCGAATGGTCAGCACATAAGAGCAGGACAAGGGCTCATCCACACGATCAATGTAGTCCCCAGAAATACCAGCACCCTCGTCACAGAGGAACTGCCAGGACAGAGAGGGTGGACAAACAGTAATGACTGCTACCCATGAGCTTTTGTTCTTGCAGCAGCCGCTTGTTCCCGAGCACGAACTGTGTGTCTGGTGCTGTGCCTACACCGTGCGAATGACACTTTACAGACACCAGCTCTGTTAATCATCACAAAACCTAGCAAGGGACGGATTAGTATCTCAGGTTTGTGGCTCAAAAAACCGAGGTCTGACTCGGATAAGGGACTCAATCAGGCTGACTACAGGTAAGTGGTAAAAACAGGAATTGATTTCAGACAGCTTCCCTGTGGATAACCAGCCAGTTTGTGTTTCCCATTCTTCCTCTATATAAATACAGTGTATATATCCTTGCATGCATTTGAGATACAGATAGGATACAACTGACCCTTGAACAATGCAGGGGATTAGAGACACTGACCTCCCGCTCCACAGTAAAAAATCTGCCCAGAACTTCCAATACCGCCCCCCCAGCTTCACTACTAAGAGCAAGAGCCATAAGAGCTCACTTTTTACTGAGATCTACAATTTACTGGAGACACACTGCTCCTGCAGACCGACGAGCATCCCAGAGTTTTGAGCAGACACCCGCAACACTTGAGCTCATCCCAACAGCAACAGGAGGTGGCTCTGAAAGTGTTACAGTCGGGGCGCCTGGGTGGCTCAGTGGGTTAAGCTGCTGCCTTCGGCTCAGGTCATGATCTCGGGGTCCTGGGATCGAGTCCCGCATCGGGCTCTCTGCTCAGCGGGGAGCCTGCTTCCTCCTCTCTCTCTGCCTGCCTATCTACCTGTGATCTCTCTCTGTCGAATAAATAAATAAAATCTTTAAAAAAAAAAAAAAAAAAAGAAAGCGATACAGTCGTCCAGTATGTCCTGTGGTTTTATGCTGTTATGATTTAATACTGCATCCTTGTTTGTTTACACCTCTCTATACTGTGGATGACACCATATATGGTCTGTAAGTTTGTGCATAAGTTTTGATAAATTTTAACTTCTGTAATAGATTCGTGTATATTTTATGGTAGCAAATGGTAAAATAGACTACTACTACCTACATATATTTCATGCACTCATGACATACCTAACTTAATTTTTTCAATCCTTCTGAGCTACATGGTTCATCTGGGAGTTTTTTCAAATTGTCACAAATCTCCAAAAAAAATTTCCAACATATTTTCTGAAACTAAATATAAGTATGCCCACACCGTTCAGACTTGTGTCTGTGTTGGTCAAGGGTCAACTGTACTTATATGTATTTGAAATATATACATATTTTTGTGTGTGTACTCATGTAATATGTGTGTATAAATATATAAATATATATATAAAATATATAAAAATAAATATATAAATGTAAATATATAAATGATTAAAATTTTTCCCTGCAAAAGACAAGAAAGAAAAACAGACCTCAAATCAGTAACTTAACCTTCTACCTTAAATCACTAGAAAAAGAAAAGCAAACTAAACCTGAAGCAAGCAGAAGGAAGGAAGTAACACAGATCTGAACAAAAGTAAGTGAAATAGAGGATAGAAAAACAACAGAGAAAGATCAATGAAACTAAAAGTTGTTTTGAAAAGATCAGTAAGTGACAAAACTTCAGCTAGACTTACCAAGAAAAAAAGAGAAGACTCAAATTAGTATAACCAGGAATGAAAGAGGGGATACTACTATTTACTTTACAGAAATAAAAAAGGATTGTAAAGTAATACTATGAACATCTACATGCCAACGAATCAGATAACTTAGGTGAAATGGACACATTTCTAGAAAGACACACTACCAAAACTGATTCAAGAAGAAATAGACAACATGAATAGGCACATAACAAGTAAAGAGATTAAATTAGTAATCCAGAAACTAACCACACAGAAAAGCCTGGGCCAGATGGATCTACTGGTGAATTCTACCAAATATTTAAAAAACAATAAATACCAATCCCTACTCAAACTCTTCCAGAAAAAAATGAGAGGAGGGAATATTCCCCCAACTCATACTACAAAGCCAGTATTATAACTGTGATACCAAATCTACACAATTATAACCCTGATACCAAATCTACACAAATATATCACAAGAAAAGGAAATTGTAAGCCAATATCTCTTATAAATGAAGACCCCCCCCAAATGGTCAACAAGATACTAATGAAATTTAGCAACATATAAAAAGGGTTACACACCAGACCACATGGATTTATCCCAAGAGTGCAAAGTTGGGCTAACATAAAAAAATCCATTAATGTAATGAATACATCCTATCAACAGATTAGATGACAAAACCCACATGATCATCTCAATGGATGCAGAAAAAACATCTGATAATATGCGACACACTCTTCATGATTAAAACATTCAACAAACTTAAAATAGAAGAGAATTTCATCAACCATCTATGAAAAAAAAGCCATCTATGAAAAATCCATAGCTAATATTATACTTAATAGTGAAAAACTGAATGGTTTCTCCCTAAGATCAGAAATGAAACAAGGATGGAGCCTGAGTGGCTCAGTTGGCTAAGTGTCTAACTCTTGATTTTTCGGCTCAGTTCATGATCTTGGGGTCATGAGATCAAGACCCTACTGGCTCCAAACTGGGAGTGGAGCCTGCTTGAGACTCTCTCTACCCCTTTCCTCTCCCCATTCCTTCCACTCCCAGCTCTCTCTCATGCTCGAGGTCTTTCTCTCTCTCTCTCTCTCAAAAAAAAAAGGGTGGGGGGAATAAGACAAGGGTGTCTGCTTGTGCCACTTCCATTCAGCACTGGGGTGGAGGTTTCGACCAGGCCAATAAGGCAAGAAAGTGAAACAGAAGGCATCAATATTGGAAAGAAAAAAATAAAACTATCTCCATTTACAGATGATTTTATATACAGAAAATCGTAGGGGGCATCTGGGTGGCTCAGTCGGTTAAGCATCTGACTTTTTTTTTTTTTTTTTTAGATTTTTTATTTATTTGACAGACAGAGATCACAAGCAGGCAGAGAGGCAGGCAGAGAGAGAGGAGGAAGCAGGCTCCCTGCTGAGCAGAGAGCCCGATGCGGGGCTCGATCCCAGGACCCTGGAATCATGACCTGAGCCGAAGGCAGCGGCTTAACCCACTGAGCCACCCAGGCGCCCAGCATCTGACTTTTTTTTTTAAGATTTTATTAATCCATTTAAGAGAGAGACATAGCAAGAAGAGAGCAAGAGCAGGGTGGAGAGGGAGTAGCAGGCTCCCACTGAGCAGGGAGCCTGATGTGGGGCTCAGTCTCAGAACCCTGGGATCATGACCTGAGCCAAAGGCAGACGCCCAACTGACTGAGCCACGCAGATGCCCCAACATTTGACTTTTTAGCTAATTCGGGTCTTGATCTCAGGGTCAGGAGTTCAAACCCCTCTTAATATTAATACTTAATATTAAGATACCAATCTTCCCTCAAACTGATCTTTACATTCAATGCAATCCCCATCAAAATTCTAGCTGGTTTCATTGTAGAAATTAACTAACTGATCCTAAAATTCATATGAAAACTCAAGAGACTCCAAATAGCCAAAATAATCTGGGAAAAGAACAAAGCTGGAGAACTTACCCTGATTTTTAAAACCTGCTACAAAACTACAATAATCCAGGGGCACCAGGGTGGTTCAGTGGGTTAAAGCTTCTGCCTTTGGCTCAGGTCATGATCCCAAGGTCCCAGGATCGAGCCTCACATCGGACTCTCTGCTCAACAGAGAGCCTGCTTCTTCCTCTCTCTGCCTGCCTTTCTGCCTACTTGTGATCTCTGTCCAAAGGAAAAAAAAAAAAAAGACTACAATAATCCAGACAGTGTTAGTACTAACATAAAACAGATACATAGACCAATGAGATAGAATTTAGAGTCCAGAAATTTATTTACCTTTACTTTCATCTTTTTTTTAAGGTAACCAAGATAATTGAATGGGAATCATCTTTTTCAACAAATGGTGGTCAACTGGATATCTATGTGCAAAAAAAAAAAAAAAAAAAGGAGTTGGACCCCTACCTCCTACTATATACAAAATTAACTCAAAATGGATCAAAGTCCTAAATATAAAACTATAACATTTTCAGGAGAAAATACAGGTGCAAGTCTTCATGGCCTTAGATGAGCTAGCTAATGGTTTATTTGATAGGACATCAAAGGCACAAGCAACAACAACAAAAAAAATAGGTAAACTGGAATTCATCAAAATTAAAAACTTTTGGGCACTTGGGTAGCTCAGTGGGTCAAGCCGCTGCCTTCGGCTCAGGTCATGATCTCAAGGTCCTGGGATCGAGTCCCGCATCGGGCTCTCTGCTCGGCAGGGAGCCTGCTTCCTCCTCTCTCTCTCTCTGCCTGCCTCTCTGCCTACTTGTGATCTCTCTCTGTCAAATAAATAAATAAAATCTTTTAAAAAAAAAAGAAAAAAAATTAAAAACTTTTGTGCTACAAAGGACACCATCAAGAATGTGAAATGACGGGGCACATGGGTGGCTCAGAGGGTTAAAGCCTCTGCCTTTGGCTCGGGTCATGATCCCAGAGCCCTGGGATCGAGTCCCACATCGGGCTCTCTGCTCAGCGGGGAACCTGCTTCCTCCTCTCTCTCTGCCTGCTTCTCTGCCTACTTGTGATCTCTGTCCGTCAAATAAATAAATAAATAAATAAAATCTTAAAAAAAAAAAAAGAATGTGAAATGACAACTCAAAGAATGGGAGAAAATATTTGTAAATCATTTATCTGATAAAACTTGTATCCAGAATATACAAAGAAATCTTCCAACTCAATAACAAAAAAACACATAATGCAGCTTAAAAACAGACAAAAGATCTGTAGATCTGTAGAACTCTGTAGACAACTCTCCAAAGAAAACACACAACTTGCTAATAAAGCACATGAAAAGACGCACCACGTCTTTTATCATGGGGGAAATGCAAATCAAAACCACAATGAACTACCACTTCACACTCACTAGCATAGTTATAGTTTAAAAGATAAAAAAAGCAAGTATTGGGGTGTCTGGGGGGCTCAGTCGGTTGAGAGGCAGCCTTTGGCTCAGGTCATGATCCCAGGGTCCGGAGGTCAAGCCCCGCATGGGGTTCCTTACTCGGCAGGGAGCCTACTTCTCCCTGTCCCTCTGCCTGCTGCTCCCCCTGCTTGAGTTCTCTCTGTGTCAAATGAATGAATAAAATCTTAAAATAAATAAATAATTTTAAAGAGAAATAAAAGCAAGTGTTGGTGAGGATGTAGAGAAACCCTCATATACTACTCAAGGGGCTGTAAGATGGTTGCTACTGCTTTGGGAAAAGTGTGGCAGTTTCTCCAAGAGTTTACCATATGATCCAGCAGTTCTACTCCTTGGTATCTACCAAGAGAAATGAAAAGCTATGTCCCCGCAAAATCTTGTCCACAAATGTTAAAAGCAGCATTGATTTTAACTAAAAAGGCAAATAACCCAAATGTCCACCAAGTGATGACTAGATGAACAGAACATGGAACAGTTCTTGGCAATAACATGTGAGAAAGTACTGGTGATGCTACCCATAGATGATCCTCGAACACACGATAAGTGAAAGAAGCCAGACACAAAGGTCACACACTGTATGGTTCAGTCACATGAAATATCTAGAAAAGGCAAATCTGTAGAGACAGAATGATGAGACGTTGTCTAGAGGTCTGGAGTGGAGGGTATGGTCACGGGGACAGTTTGATGGAGAGTAACTGCCAATGAGTAGGACTTTCTTTAAGGGTAAGGAAGATGATCTGAAGGTAATTGTGATAATGATGGCACAATTCTGAATATACCACACACCACTAAATCACACGCTGAATTGTATGGCATGTGACTTATATCTTTATAAAAACTCTTACTGAGAAAAATACTACTAATTTCTTACTCAAGTGAAAGAAAAGATGGCATGATTAAGACAAAATGAAAGAAAATAAAAGAAAGGAGAGAAAAAGAAAGAACAGATAAAACAAAAGAAAGCATAAAGTAAAATGTTAGATGTAAATCCAAATTTATATATATATATATTTATATATATACATATATTTATATATATAAAATAAATGGTTAAAATTTTCTAAAAACACAACTATATGCTGTTTATAGAACACATTTAAGACATAAGAATATAGAAAGGCAAGGAGCACCTGGGTGGCTCAGTGGGTTAAAGCCTCTGCCTTTGATTTGGGTCATGATCCGAGGGTCCTAGGATTGAGCCCCACATCAGGCTCTCTGCTAGTCGGGGAGCCTGCTTCTCCCTCTCTTTCTCTGCCTGCCTCTGTGCCTACTTGTGATCTCTGTCAGATAAATAAATAAAATCTTAAAAGAAAAGAATATAGAAAGGCTAAAAGTAAAAGGATGAAAAAATAGAATAAACAACTCAATGAAAGCTGTTATATGGTTCTATTACCACACAAGAGACTATAAGCAAAAAAAAAATTAAGACAGAAAAGGTCAATTCATAATTTTAAAAGTTCAACTTATGAGGAAGATAATCTAAATTGTATATAATTCTTTATCTTCCTTATTGTCTGTCTCTCCCAACTAGAGCAGGAATTTCTGCCCTTTTTTGTTCACCAAAATATCCCCAGCAACTACAACAGTGCCTGGCATGTAGAAGCCCTTAATAAACATTTGCTGAGGGTGCCTGCATGGCTGTCATTGAGCATCTGCCTTGGCTCAGGTCATGACCCCAGAGTCCTGGGATTGAGCCCCACATTGGGCTCCCTGCTCATAGGGAAACCTGCTTCTCCCTCTCCCACTCCTCCTGCCTGTGTTCCCTCTCCAGCTGTTTCTCTCTCTCTGTCAAGTAAAATCTTTAAAAACAAACAAACAACAATTTGTTGAAGAAATTAATACATTGCCCCAATATACATAAAGCAATAATAGACAGAATAAAAATGAATAAATTTAAAGAATAAGGAATAACAGACAAATCAATAATTATAGTGGAAGACAAATCAGTAAAGATACAAATGAATGAACAGCACAATTAATAATTGTGACCTGAAAGACATACAGAAAACACTGTACCTAACAACAGAGTATACTTTCCTCTCCAGCACAAAGAAACATTTAGAGAAACTGACATATACTGGACCATTCAACAAGTCTCAGCAAATTTAAAGGACTCAAATGGTACAACTATCAAATCATCTATGTAATTTTGATATATATAAGAAAATCAGGGAAACCTGAAGATACTGAATATTTGATAATAATGAGGAGTTACTGTTAATCTTTAGTGTATTGTAGTTATGTTTTTAAAAGTGGATTTTTTTTTAAAGATTTATTTATTTATTTGAGAGAGAAAGAGAGAATGAACATGTGAGAGGGGGTTGGGGCAGAGGTAGGAGACAGAATCTCAAGCAGACTCCATGCTAAGCAGAGATCATGACCTGAGCGGAAACCAAGAGTCGGACACTGAACTGAATGAGCCACTCAGGGGCCCCTAAAAGAGCTTTAACCTTATAGGGATAAATACAGAAATATTTATGGATGAAATGATATCTGTAATTTACTTCCAAGTAGTCTGAGAGTAGAGAAGGTAGTGAAGAGAGGTGGGAAAGAAGATAGATAAAATGAAACTGGCCCTATTTGTTGAAACTAGATGATCACAGGGGGTCATTGTACAATTATCTATGATTTTATATATTTCCAACTTTCCAAAATAAAGGTTTTACAAGGACAATCTTAAATACATTAAATCTGTACCCAGCACTTATGTTTTCCAGATATATTTACACATGAATATATGTATAATGTAATAATCTGTTAATAACAACAAAAAGTGGATGGAAAACTATTTACTCAGTACAGCGATGATGACAAAATAATGGAACATTCATCCAGCCATATAATATGCATATGTAAAAATTTTTAAAAAGCTCTAGATATGAGGCCATTGAAAGATTTCTAAGAATTATTGTCAAGATATGTAAAAACAAGGTGCAGAACATATGTTTAATATACTGTATGTTGTGTATAAAAAAAAAGAGAAAAAGAAATAAGATTCTCTAGTCATAACTGCTTGTGAACCAAAAAGAAAGGCTGGAAGTGTGCATAAAACACTAAGAGCAAGGTGACCTGTGGGGAGTGGGTGGGCACTATGGGAACTGAGCAGGTGGGAGGTTAAGTTGGGGAGGGGGAGTTTTCCTAGTACAAAAATTTCTATATTTTCTAAGTTTTGAATCATGGGAAAGTATTATCCGTTTAAAATTTAGATAAAGATACAAATCAAAACCAATGAGATACCACCTCACACCAGTCAGAATGGCTAAAATTAACAAGTCAGGAAACGACAGATGTTGGCAAGGATGTGGAGAAAGGGGAACCCTCCTACACTGTTGGTGGAAATGAAATGCAAGCTGGTACAGCCACTCCGGAAAACAGTATGGAGGCTCCTCAAAAAGTTGAAAATAGAGCTACCCTATGACCCAGCAATTGCACTACTGGGTATTTACCCCAAAGATACAATGTAGTGATTCGAAGGGGCACGTGCACCCCAATGTTTATAATAGCAATGTCCACAATAGCCAAACTATGGAAAGAGCCCAGATGTCTATTGACAGAAGAACAGATAAAGAAGATGAGGTATAGACATAGTATGGACTACTACTCAGCCATCAAAAAATGAAATCTTGCCATTTGCAACAACGTGGATGGAACTAGAAGGTATTGCACTAAGCAAAATAAGTCAAACAGAAAAAGACAATTATCATATGATCTCACTCTTATGTGGAATTTAAGAAATGAAACAGAGAATCATAGGAGAAGAGAGGGAAAAATAAACCAAGATGAAATCAGAGAGGGAGACAAACCATGAGAGACTCTTGATCATAGGAAACAAACTGAGCATTGCTGGAAGGGAGGGAAGTTGAAAAAAAAGAAATTTAGGTAAAGAAATTTAAAATAGCCATAAAAATTTATAATAACTAAAGTAGTGCTTGGAGAGAAACTTGTAAGAAATGTTTAATAAAAAGGAAAAGCTGAAAATGAAGGAGTTAAGCATTCATTTCAAGAAGTTAAAAATGGAATAGTAAAATAAACTCAAGAAAGCAGAAGGAAGGAAAATAAAGACTGGACATTAATAAAATAGAAAGCAAACGCAATACAGAAACTCAACAGAGCCAAAATAGTTGGTTCTCTAAAAAGAGTAATACAACTGACCAACCTCTGGTGAGACTGACCAGTAGCAAAACAGGCAAACAAAACAAAACAAAACCTCTGAGGAATGGAAAGTGGAACCTAATCACAGATGCCACAGGGATTAAAAAGATAATAGAAGAGTATCATGAACAACTTAATGACAATAAATCTGAAAAATCAGATGAAATGGATAAATTCCTAAAAAATACACATTACTATAACTGACACAAAGAAAAAAAAAACTTTGAATATTCCTAAAATTACTAAAGAAAAACGAGTTGAAAGTCTTCCCACAATGACAATGTAGACCAACACGATTTTCCAGGTGTATTCTAGCAAATGCTCAAGGACTAAAAGATTGCAATCTTGAGGCACCTGTATGGCTTAGCCAGTTAAGAGTCTGACTCTTGGGATGCCTCGGTGGCTCAGTTGGTTGGATGAATGCCTTCGGCTCAGGTCATGATCCCGGAGTCCCAGGATGGAATCCCACATCAGGCTCCCAGCTCCACGGGGAGTCTGCTTCTCCCTCTGACCTTCTCCTCGCTCATGCTCTCTCTCACTGTCTCTCTCTCTCAAATAAATAAGTAAAATCTTGATCTCAGCCCAGGTCTTGATTTTAGGGTCATAAGCTCAAGCCCCACGCTGGTGTGGGCCTACTTTTAAAAAAACTGCAATCTTAAACATTCTTTGGAGTATAGAAAAAGTAGAACATTTTTTAACTCATCTCTTTGAGGCGAGCATAACCTTGTTACCAAAATTGATAAGGATGGAACTAGAAGGAAAAACTACAAGTCAGTCTCTCTCAAGAGATATATATACAGAGTCCTTTAAAAAGCAGCAAACTGAATCCACCAAGTTCTAAAAAGAATAGTCAAGAATAATATATATGACCAAACTGGGTTCATCTCAGCAATGCAAAATTGGTTTAACATTAGAAAATCAACGGAGCATTTAATTTCAAATGAAGCTTTGGCTTAATATTAGGATATCAATTAAGTACACTAGTTTAAATCAGTTCCGTATTAATACATTCTTGAAAGAATGATCAGTTCTTAGGAACCAGTGAAAGGCGAATTAAATTCATCATGAGGTACCATGACACAGCCAATAAATCAGTAAAAATTTGAAAGTCCAGTAATAAAGATTGGCCAGGACGTGGAATGCTGGGAAGTCATACTGCAGTAAGAATATGAATGGGATGGGGTGCCTGGGTGGCCCAGTGGGTTAAGCCTCTGCCTTCGGCTCAGGTCATGATCTCAGGGTTCTGGGATCGAGCCCCGCATCAAGCTCTCTGCTCAGCAGGGAGCCTGCTTCCCCTTCTCTCTGCCTGCCTCTCTGCCTACTTGTGATCTTTCTATCAAATAAATAAATAAAATCTTTAAAAAAAAAAAGAATATGATGGGAACCAAAACTCAGGAAAATATCCTGCAATGCCAAATAAAGTAGAATAGGGGCTCACCTTCGTATCCTGTGACCCAGCAATGGTTCACCCAGACAAAATTCTCATTCAAGAGATCCTTACACTTCATACTAGGAGACACTTAAAAGAATGTTGTACATAGCAGCAGGTTTTGGATAGCAGAAAACTGGGAAAAACCCAAATGTCTGTGAAAGGTAATCCGGATGAAAAGATAACGAACTACACAAAGGAATATGCTACAGGCCTGTAAGCGTGGGCACCGCAGCTCCCACCCTTGACGGGGCTGGATCTCAAACCCCAGATTTCCTTGTGTGCACTCTGCATGTTTTCATACAATATGATACCATTTATTTAAAGTTCAGAAGAAGGAGGCTAAATTAAATGAGATGCATACACAGATGGCAAAACTCTAGAGAAAAGCAAAGGATTTCTCCTCACAAAATTAGGAGAGCTGTTAGCTCTGTGGTAAAGGGAAAGAGAGGGATGTGTTGTGTGGGGGCACAGGGGAACTCTTAAGGTGCTCTCAGCATTCTTTCATAATCTAAGGCAATTGGATGGGTATTTCCTTTATTCATCCAGACACGACAGATGCACGTTTTATACCATTTTATGTATTGTGGTATATTTCAGTTTTTTTTTAATGTGATGTGGAAAAAAATGACCACAACATTAAGGACAAGAAGAATAGAAGAGGAATAATTTACCATGAAGATATCACAATTCTTTTTTTTTTTAAAGATTTTATTTATTTATTTGACAGAGAGAGATCACAAGTAGGCAGAGAGAGAGGAGGAAGCAGGCTCCCTGCTGAGAGAGAGCCCGATGCGGAACTCGATCCCAGGACCCTGAGATCATGACCTGAGCCGAAGGCAGCGGCTTAACCCACTGAGCCACCGAGGCGCCCCAAGATATCACAATTCTGAATTTATATACATCTACCACAGCCTCAAAATGGGGAAGGAAAATTTAACAAAATCGCCAAATCCACCATCATGGTGAAAATTTTAATATACCTCTTTCAATAACTGGCCACCAGAACAAAACAAAACTAGTAGAAAACTTGACCAAAACAATTAGTCTTGAACTGAATAGAGAAAACACATGGTTTCAAGTACACCAGGACAATTTTTTAAAGTTCACCAGAGAAAGTCAATAATCCCCAACGAATCACTGACACAACAGCATAAAATGAGAAATCAATAGCAATTATATAAAACAACAAAAATAAAACACAGCTGTTTAGAAATAGCAGCCTCTTTGGAAAACAGTGTGGAGATTCCTCAAGAAATTAAAAATAAAGCTTCCCTATGACCCTGCCATTGCACTCTGGGTATTTACCCCAAAGATACAGATGTCATGAAAAGAAAGGCCATCTGTACCCCAATGTTTATAGCAGCAATGGCCACGGTCGCCAAACTGTGGAAAGAACCAAGATGCCCTTCAACGGATGAATGGATAAGGAAGATGTGGTCCATATACACTATGGAGTATTATGCCTCCATCAGAAAGGACGAATACCCGGGACGCCTGGGTGGCGCAGTTGGTTGGACGACTGCCTCCGGCTCAGGGCGTGATCCTGGAGTCCCGGGATCGAGTCCCACATCAGGCTCCCAGCTCCATGGGAAGTCTGCTTCGCTCTCTGACCTTCTCCTCGCTCATGCTCTCTCTCACTGTCTATCTCTCTCAAATAAATAAATAAAATCTTTGAAAAAAAAAAAAAAAAGAAAGGATGAATACCCAACTTTTGTAGCAACATGGACGGGACTGGAAGAGATTATGCTGAGGGAAATAAGTCAAGCAGAGAGAGTCAATTATCATATGGTTTCATTTATTTGTGGAGCATAACAAATAGCATGGAGGACATGGGGAGTTAGAGAGGAGAAGGGAGTTGGGGGAAATTGGAAGGGGAGGTGAATCATGAGAGACTATGGACTCTGAAAAACAATCTGAGGGCTTTGAAGGGGCAGGGAGTGGGAGGTTGGGGTACCAGGTGGTGGGTATTATAGAGGGCACGGAGTGCATGGAGCACTGGGTATGGTGCAAAAATAATGAATACTGTTATGCTGAAAATAAATACAAAATAAATTAAAAAGATAAGCATAAATATAAAAATCTAAAATCTGAGTGCTTGCTTGCACTCAAGCAAAGTGCAAGTAACAATGAAAATGGAAACACTGGATATGGACAGCTTTCTCCATGCATGCTTAGGAAAGGAGAAAGTGAATGAAGCATCCTGCAATTTCTATTATGGATGAAGGGACAATCTATTATACAAAGAGTTCTTATAAGTTTAGAAGAAAGAGAACAACAATCCATTAGGAAAATGAGCAAAGAAGTTGGATGGTTGAAAGAAGAGTAAAGGCTGAAAGAGAAATGGCTCTTAAATAGGAGTAAGATTATTTACCTTTTCCTAAGATAAATGTAAGTTAAAATGATACCAAGAAAGCACTGCTTATCTGATGCCTATTTGATGACTGGCCAAAATCTACAAGTTTTAAAATACTCTGGGTTGGCAGGGCTGTAGGGGAACTGGCATTCTCATACATTGCTGGAGGCAGAGTAATTTACCTAAGCAGGGTAACTTGGCAGTATGTATCAGAATCACACACGTCTACTTCCAGGAATTTAACTTACATCTATTCTGTAGGTACAAGGTTATTCACTGTAGCACTTTTGTGTTAGTAAGACTCAAAACAACCTAAATGTCCATCAACAGGGAACTATTTAGTCAAATGAGAGCACAGTGTATAAGAGAATAATAGCAACTGTAGAAAAGAACAAGAATGGGGCGCCTGGGTGGCTCAGTCAGTTAAGCGTCCTCTTCTTAATTTCAGCTCAGATCATGATCCCAGGGTCCTGGGATTGAGCCCCAGATCCGGCTCCAGACCCTCCAGAGAGTCTGCTTGAGGACTCTCTTTCTCCCTCTTCCTCTGCCCCTCCCCCTTCTTGCACTTTTTTCCTCTCTCTCAAATAAATAAATAAATCTTTAAAAAAAAATAAAAAGAACAAGGGAGTGATGGGCAAAATGGGTGAAGGGAGCTAAAAGGTACAAACGTCCAGTTATAAAATAAATAAGTCACAGGGATGTACAGCATGTGATTATATTTAACGATACCATATTACATATTTGGAAGTTGCCAAAAGAGTAGATCCTACAAGTTCTCATCACAAGAAAAAAAAAATTGTAACTGTATGGTTGACAGATGTTAACTAGACTTATTGTGGTGATCAGTTTGCAATACATAAAATACTGAAATATCATATCATATACCTGAAACTAATATAATATGTCAGTTATACCTCAATAAAAAGACAAAAAGAAAAAAAAAAACAAGAAACAGGGAGGGAGGGAGGAAGGAGGGAGGAAGGGAAGAAGAGGAAGCTATTTATATATGTATTTGGAAAGAGCTTGAAGATAAATGTTTGTATGAATATTGAAAAAAAATCTCTGAGTCAGGGCACCTGGCTGGCTTAGTAGAGCATGTGACTCCCCCTCATGGGGTAATGAATTTGAGCCCCATGTGGGGGTAGTTTACTTACAAATAAAATCTCTGAGGAGCACCTGGGTGGCTTAGTTGGTTGAGTGCCCGAACTCATCCAGAAAAAGACAACCATTATTATGATCTCACTCATATGTAGAATTTAAAATAGAGGATCAAATAAATAAATAAATAAATAAAACAGAGGATCATAGGGGAAGAGAAGGAAAAACAAAACAAGATGAAATCAGAGAGGGAGACAAACCATGAGAGACTCTTGATCATAGCAAACAAACTGAGCGTTGCTGGAGGGGAGGAGGATGGGGGGATGTGGTAACTGGGTGATGGACATTAAGGAAGGCACATGATGCAATGAGCACTGGGTATTATATAAGACTGATGAATCACTGACCTCTACCTCTGAAACTAGTAATACATTATATGTTAATTAGTTGAATTCAAATTTAAAAATACTGAAAAGAAAAAGAATTTTTTAAGTGTGGAAAAAAATTCAAGAAGCTTGGAAAAGAAACGAATAAACATAAGGAAGAAAGAAAGAAATAATAAAGATAAAATAATGATGTTATTGAAATAGTAAACAGAGTGGAAAAACAGCTCTTGGACTAATAGACAAATCTCTAGCAAGACAGATCAACAAAAAGAGAAAAGGCAAAGTCAATATTAGGAATTAAAAAGGGGACAGATCTATAAAAAGTGATTATTAAAAATAAAACATTATAATTTTATGCTAATATATTTGAAAATTTAGATAATTAAATAATGTCCTATGGAACTGTAACTTGTTAATGCTTCATGCATTAATATGAAAAATTCTTACCATTTAATAAATTAAATCAGTAGTAAAAACCATCCCCACAATACACAATATACAGTATTGTGGTATACTGGGACAAGGTGGTTTTAGAGAGTTCTCCCAAACTTTTAAAGAATAGATTAATTTAAAAAAAAAAAAAGAATGATTAATTCCTATCTCAGCAAACTGTTCCAGAGAACAAGGAAAGAGAGAAGCTTTTCAAGACATTTATGAAGCTAATATAACTTGATACAAAGACAAGACTAAAATAAAACAAGAAAATTGTAGACCAATTCACTTATGAAAACAGCTATAAAAATCAATTAAAATATTAGGAAACTGAATACATCAAGGTATTAAGAATATTTCGAGGGGCACCTGACTGGCTCAGTTGGTAGAACATGGGATTCTTAATCTCATGGTTGTCACTGGAATCCCATGTTGGGTGTAGAGATTACTTAAAAATAAAATCTTAAAAAAATACTTTATGACCATGAATTATTCCATAAATCTAAGGGCAAAAAAAAATTTAAGAAAATGAATTAGTTGAATTCACCATATTAAAAAATAAAGATGAAAAACCATTTAACCATCTTGATACAGAAAAAAACATATTAAAATTCCACACCTGGGGCGCCTGCGTGGCTCAGTGGGTTAAAGCCTCTGCCTTCAGCTCAGGTCATGATCCCAGGGTCCTGGGATCGAGCCCCGCATCGGGCTCTCGGCTCAGCAGGGAGCCTGCTTCCTCCTCTCTCTCTGCCTGACTCTCTGCCTAGTTGTGATTTCTTTCTGTCAAATAAATAAAATATTTTTTAAAAAATTCCACACCTACCCATGATGAAAATATTTCCAAAACTAGGAATAAAATGGATCTTTATTCACCTGATAAAGGGCGTCTACAAAAAGCCTACAGGAAAACATCATTTTAATAGTGTAACTTCAGGAATACTCCCTTTAAAGTCAGAACAAGCCAAGGATGCCCACCATAGCCACTTCTATTGTACTGCAGGTATAAGAAAAATAAAATATATAAGAATTAGAAAGGAAGAAACCAAAGTCTTGCTATTTGCAGATGACATAATTATTCACAGAGAAAATCCATGAGAACCTGCAAACTATTAGGAATGAGAGTCCAGTAAAGCTGTGAACATAAGATCAATATATAAAATTAATAATGTGACCATACCCCAGCAACACTCAATCAGAAAATGTAATTTTCAAAAGATGCCATTTACAGGGCACCTGGGTGACCCAGTCAGTTGAGCATCTGACTCTTAATTTCAGCTCAGGTCATGATCTCAGGGTCCTGGGATTCAGGCCTACATCGGGTTCAATGCTCAATGAGATGTCTGCTAGAGATTCTCTCTCTCTCTCACTGCCCCCCCTCAAATGGATAAATCTTATCCATTTAATAAATAAAAAATAAAAATAAACAAAATAAAAGATGCCATTTATAATAGCATCAAAAACTATAAGGTACCTGTATGCTTGAAACATTTGCCTACACACAAAACACAAATAAAAGCTATAAGATATCTAGAACCAACCTCACATGAGATATACAAAAGCTTTCATAGAGAAAATTGAAGTCTTACTACAGTACAAGGCAATAAGTAAATAGAAGTATACATTACGTTCATGGTGAATGAACAGTCAATATCATAAAATACCAATTCTCTCCAAATTAATATAAAATTCAGGGTAATTCCAATTAAAATCCCCAAGAGTTTTTTCACAGAACTTGTCCAATAATCTCAGTTTTGAAATCTGAAGGGAAAAAATGCCCATTATAAGATATCAAGACTTACTAAAAAGCTATAGTCCTTAAAACAATGTGGTATTGGTATAAGAATAGACAGACTAATGAAACAAAGGAGAAGCCAAGGAAATGCATATACACATATATGGCAACCTGATAAATGCCTGATGTGGCACTACAAAGTATGCGCTGCTCAATAAATGATGCTGCGACAGTTATCCAGATAAAAAATAGGTATATTTAGGTTCCAAGCTGACATGATATATTAAATTAATTTATTGAATTAAAGTCCAACATATGAGAAGAAAACTTCTATAATTTGAAAAATATAAACAGGACCTTTCCTATTAACAAAAGATATAAAATATACAAACTTTAAAGAAAAAGATTGATATTTTTAATCATATTGGAATTTTTAAAATTTTAAATTAAAAGTACATTGGCAATACTATGAACAAAAGAAAAAGACAGCTAAGATAGAGAGAATGTAGATGACCAAGGAAATAAATCTGGAATATATAAAGAATGCCTTCCTAACTCATTCTGTGAGGCTAAGACTACCCTGATTCCAAACCCAGACAAAGATATTACAAGAAAACTATAGACCAAGATCCCTTGTAAATACAAATGCAAAATTTCTCAACAAAATACTAGCAAACCAAATTAAGTACCACATTGAAAGCATCATGCATCATGATTTATGTGGGTTTTATTCCAGGAATGCAAAGATGGCCCAATATACAAAAATCAATCTGCATGCTGCAATACATCACATCAAGAGAATGAAGAAAAAAGCCTTATGATCATCTCAATTGATGTGAACAAAGCATTTGACAAAAGCCAACACACTTTCCTGATAAAATCACTTCATAAACTAGGAATAGAAGATGATATCAACACAATAAAGGCCACAAAAGAAAACCTATAGCTAACATCATAATCAATGGTGAAAGACCAAAAGCTGTTCCACTAATAACAGGAACAAGATAAGGATGCTCACTTTATGCTACTTCTATTTTACACAGTACTGGAAGTTCTAAGCAGAGAAATTAGGCAAGAAAAAGAAATAAAGGGCATTCAAATTGGAAAGAATGAAGTAAAATAAAATCGTCTCTATTCATAGCAATATGATATTACACATAGAAAATCCAAAAGAACATACACACACAAAAAAACTGTTACAGCTAATAAATGAATTCAGCAAAGTTGCAGGATATAAAATCAACCTGCAAATATTAGTTGTATTTCTGTATAATGGTAATAAACAAGCTAAAAGGGAAATTTTAATAAAATTTTCACTTACAATAGCATCAAAAAACAAACTACTTAGAATAAATTTATCCAAGGAGGTGAAAGACTTGCATATGGAAAATTACAAAATATTACAGAAAGAAATTATAGAAGACACAAATAAATGGAAAGACATCCTATGTTCATGGATTAGAAAATTTAAGATGGCAGTACTATACAAAGCAATCTACATATTCGATATAATCTCTATACAAATCCCAGTGGCCTTTTTTATAGAGAAAAACCCATTTTAAATTCATATAGAATCTCAAGGGATCTCTACACAGAACAATCTCAAAAAAAGAACAAAGTTGGAAGACTCAACACTTCCTAAATTCAAAACTTACTGCAAAGCCACAGCAATCAAAACAGTCTGTTATTGTCATTGGGATAGACAAACAGACCAATGGAGTAGAACAGAGCTCAGAAATAAACCCTAACATACTTGCTCATTTGATTTTCAACAAGGGTACTAAGATCATTCAAAAGGACAAATAGATTTAACAAATGGTGCCAGAAAAACTGGATATTTACATGCAAGTGAATGAAGTTGGATCCTTATCTTACTTTGTATACAAAAATCAACTCAAGGGATGCCTTCCTGGCTCAGTTGGTTAAGCACCTGCCTTTGGCTCAGCTCATGATCTTGGGGTCTTGCAATTGAGCCCTGCATGCGGCTCCTTGCTCAGGGAGCAGCCTGCTTCTCCATCTCCCTCTGCCCCTGCCCCCTACTTGTGCATTCTCTCTCTCTCTCTCTCTCAAATAAATTTAAAAAAAAAATAAACTCAACCATGACCTTGGAATAGGTAATGATTTCTTAAATATGAGGCCAAAAGCACAGGCAATAAAAGAAAAAAATAGGCAAATTAGACCTCATCAGAACAGAAAACTGTTATGCATGAAAAAATACTATTAACAGAGTGAAAAAGCAGGGGGTGCCTGGTTGGCTCAGTTGGTAGAGCATGTGACTCTTGATCTCAGGGTCTTGAGTTCAAGCCCCACATTAGGCATGGAGCCTATTAAAAAAGAGAGAGAGTAAAAAAGAAACCCACAGAATGGGAAAAAATACTTGCAAATCATGTATCTGACAAATGATTACTAATCAGACTATATAAAGAACTCCCCACAACAATAAAAAAATAGCTCAATTAAAAAATGGGAAAGGATTTAAATGGACATTTCTCCAAAGAAGATAAACAAATGGCCAATAAGTGCATGGAAAGATGCTTAACATCATTTGTCATTAAGAAAATGAGAATCAAAACCACAATGAGATACCACTTCATACCCATTAGGATGGTTATTACAAAACACAGTAATAATAAGTATCAGAAAGGGTGTTGAAAAACTGGGAGTTTTTGTGCGTTGTTAATGGGAACGTATAGTGCAGCTGCTGTGAAAAACAATTTGGCAATTCCTTAAAAAGCTACACAAATAATTACCATGAGGTATATTTCTGTCCTAGGTATATACCCAAAAAGAATTTCGAGCAGGGACTCAAAACACATGCTTATACACCAATGTTCATTGCAACATTATTCACAATAGCCAAAAGGTGGAAGCACCAAAATATCCACAGATAGGCTAAATACCATATACACATACAATGGAATATTACCAAATGTTCCACAAAAGGAATATGCTATAAAAAGAAATAAGATTCTGATACATACCACAACATGGATGAACTTTGAAAACATTACGCTCAGTGAAATAAGCCAGACACACACAAAAGGGCTAATATTGTGTGATTCTACTTATATGAGGTACCCAGAACAAGCAAATTCATAGAGACAGAAAGCAGAACAGAGAGTGGGGAAGGGGGAGAAATGCAGAATTATTTCTTAATGGGTATAGAGTTTGGGATGATGAAAAAGTTACGTAAATAGTGGTAATATGTGTACAACATTGTTAATGCCACTGAATTGTACACCTAAAAATTGTTAAAATGGTAACTTCCCTATCCATTTTGCCATAACCTAAAAAAATAATAAAAATAAATGAATACCTACATATTAAAAAGACATTAAAAAAATGGGCAATGCACCAAACTCACCAATAAAATATGCATTCCGTTATAACTCAGTTATTCTACTTCTAGGTTTTTACCTCGGACAAACTCTTGCACACTCACAATGACCTACATTGCAGCACTGTGTGTAAGAGCATTTGAGTTGAAATCCAACCATTCCTTAGTAGAGGGCTAGTAAGTAAACAATGAAACACAACACAGCCATCAAAATCATTGAACTAGATCTCCATGTCATGCCACAGAACAGCAAACATTGATTAGTGAAAAAGCAAGTTTATATCACTAACGTATAATTTTAAAATACAAAACAATATGTATTGTCTATGATATGTGTACAACTAATAAAAGTACAAAGCACGCATAGGGATGGTTGTGGTTGTTTCTGGCAAGGAGGGAGAGGAAAGAAATGAAAGGGAGGGCTTTAACTGTATCATTAGCATTTTGTTCCTTTCTGATGGCAAACTGTTAACATCTGTTTCCCTTGGCAGTGGATATATGGGTCTCTAGGACATTATTTTCTGTTAAGTTTGAAATGTTTCATAGTTAGAAATTAGAAAAGGAAACATCTTAGGTCTCTGTGAAATCTTAACATAAGAATTGAGATGGGGATTCAAATTTGTTTAATTCAAGGTGTCTAGTCATTCCCAAACTCCACCGGGACAGCACTTTTACCAACACCATGCACACTACTCCTACCCAGGAGACATTGGGAAGACTGAATTTCACAGTGGTTGGCCTGGAGGGGGGAGGTTTACTCAATCACGAAGGCAATGAACTTGGGTGGTCTATCAGGATATAAGAACTAAAAAATGAGAAACAGCCAAACAGGAATGCCCTCAACTGTCTGCCACTAAAACCTCCAGACTCCCAAACAAGTCATTTCTGTGACGACCCTACATACGCTCAGGGTAACTGCTCCTGTGTTCCCTATCCCAGCCCTGCCCACATTCTCTTCCCCATCATTCTCCTGTGACTCAGTCTCTCCTTTCTGCCAGGTCCACCCAACAGCATTTACATATGCTCCCATCTTTAAGTGGTACTTAAAACAAAGTACCACTCTCCCCAACCTCATAATCCCTCTAACTAGGGCTCGCCTTTCACTTCCCCTTCACACCCAGACTTCTTCCACATCTTCACCTGAAACTGCTGTAACAAAGATCACCAATGACCTCTGCTATGTAGCAAAGATCACCAACTGCTGTAGCAAAGATCACCAATGACTCTGGGAGTAGAGGACTTAAACTTTTCATCTGGTTCCCATGCCAATGGTCTGAATTTTCATTTCCTTGTGCATGCATACTTTGCTTTTATTAAAATTCCCATGATCACCTACAAGCAGTTTTTAATTCTCTTCCCTGAAGGTTCAGATGCAACTGTTTCCATGGACCAGTCCCTCCTTGGGTTGCATCGCTGTATCTCCTTTGTGACCCCTTCTTCTCGGCAGAGCCCCCCTTCTGCCCATGCTTTCAACAATGGCTTCCTTAACATTCTGTTCCACTTTTTTCACTATTTACTGTTTCTTTGGGAGGATTTTACCCAGACCCTGACTCCAATTATAGCCAATATGTTGATGACTCCCAACCCCCTGGGTTTAATTTGGATCTGTCTCCTGTGATCCAGACCCACAGATACAACAGCCTCCTCAGAAATCTCTTGAGTCTTCAGCCACCAAAATCATCATACTCAACACCAGAACCATCCTTTTCCTTCACCAGACCTATCCTCTTTCTACTATACCTAACTCAGTAACAGGAACCACCATCCAGTTGCACAAGCCAGAAACCCACGAATCCTACTCTATTGACTCTGTCCTCTAAATCTCCTCTGGAGTTCACATTTCTTCATTCCTGGGCCACCTTCTTTTCTCACCTGGATTGCTGCAACCACCTCCTAACTGGCCTCCAACCATTTGCTACACTCCAGCCAGAGTGAGCTTTCCAAACCAAAATTGGATATGTCATCATTCTGCTTCAAATATTTCCCTGGTTTACCCCTTGGTTCTCAGATTGTCCAAACTCCTCAACATAGCTACAGAAAGTCAGAGTTTTCTGACATATAAACTGTCCCCTAACATTTGCTTAGCCTCACCTCCCACACTCCCTGCCTGCAATTCTTTCCAGTCACCGTGAATAGGAATCAATTGCCCCTTGCCTCCAGGCCTTTGGCACCTACCATACCTTCCACCTTCAATGCCCCCTTCCCTCTCCCACTCCTCTACCACTGCTAGACTAACTCCTCAGCCTTCAACTCTCAGTTCAAAGGTTACATTCTCCAGAAAGC
Organism: Neogale vison; assembly: GCF_020171115.1. Classification (NCBI taxonomy): domain Eukaryota; kingdom Metazoa; phylum Chordata; class Mammalia; order Carnivora; family Mustelidae; genus Neogale; species Neogale vison. The sequence goes on along the minus strand of NC_058102.1, from coordinate 101,613,551 downwards.
TTCCCCTTTACCTAGACTTGGCCATTTCCTTTACTGTGTGGCCTCCTATGATATTTACTTCACCACTCAGTGCTTGTTGAGGCTGTTTATTTAATGTCTGTCTCCTGAGAGCAGGACTAGGTCTCTCAGTCACCATTTTATCCCCAGTTTCTATTACAGTGCTTGGCACAAGACATCTGTTCAATAGATGAGAGGAAAATGCAGCCTTTGCCCTTGGTTCTTAGCCTACTGAAGCTACAAATAATAATAAAGAAAGAGGGGAGCGTGGGTGGCTCATTTAAGCATCTCACTCCTGATCTCAACTCAAGCCTTGATCTCAGGGTTGTGAGTTCAAGCCCCACACTGGGCTCCATGCTGGGAATGGAGCCTACTTTAAAACAATAATATAAAATAAGTGCTATAATAGGTTATATAGGTGTGTAAATGCTTGTGAGTTGTATGGTCTGAATGTTTATGTCCCCCTAAACATCTATGCCCAATGAAATGGTATTAGGAAGTAAAACCTTTGGGAAGTGCTTGGGTTATAAGGGTGGAACCTTCACGAATGGGATTAATGCTCTTATAAAAGAGTTCCCTAGCCCCTTTCACCTGTGAGAATAAACAACAAGTCTACAACCTGAAAGAGGGCCCTCACCCCACCACAGTGGCACACCGATCTCTGACTTCCAGGTTCCAGAACTAAGAAAAAAAATTTCTGCTGATAGTATTTTCTTTTAGCAGTATTTTCTTTTAGCAGCCCAAATAGATTAAGCCATGAATATATGTGGACATAGATATATGTATATGAAATGCTGACTAGAGGCGCCTGGGTGGCTCAGTCAGTTAAACATCTGCCTCAGGCTCAGGTCATGATCCCAGAGTCCTGGGATCGAGCCCCACATCAGGCTCCCAGCTCAGTGGGAGGCCTGCTTCTCCCTCTCCCACTCCCCCTGCTTGTGTTCCCTCTCTAGCTGTCACTCTCTCTATTAAATAAATAAAATATTTTTTTAAAATGCTGAAGAAACCATCAGGATTAGCCAAGAAAGTTCACATGAGATAAATGACATTTGAACTGCCTTATCACTTGTTCAACAAATAATTTCTGGGCACCTTCTTGGTGCCAGGCACCGTTCCAGGCACCAAGGATATAGCAGAAAATAAGACAGACGAAAAAATTTAAAAAAGAAAAGTCCCTGCCTTCCTGGAGCTTATTCCAGTTGGGAAGACTGAGAGAGATATTAAACTCAAACAAATGAGATAACTTCAGGAAATGATACATGCTTTCAAGAATATAAAACACTGGGGCGCCTGGGTGGCTCAGTGGGTTAAAGCCTCTGCCTTCGGCTCAGGTCATGATCCCAGGGTCCTGGGATCGAGCCCCGAGTCGGGCTCTCTGCTTAGCAGGGAGCCTGCTTCCCCTTCTCTCTCTGCCTGCCTCTCTGCCTACTTGTGACCTCTAACTGAAAAATAAATAAATAAAATCTTTTTTAAAAAATAAAAAAAAAAGAATATAAAACACTGTAGGTGTTTACCAGCAAGGGGGCAGAAGGATGGGTGTGTTCTGTGTGCCTACTTTAGGGATCCCTGTGCAGGTGTCACAGAGATATATAACCTTAATGAGGGGATGGAACCAAGCACCTGCAGATCTGGAGGAAGACAGCTTTAGGCAGAGGAAACAACAAGACCCATTGATTCACAGAACAGAAAGAAGGCCAGCGGGGCAGAAGCACAATGAGTATTTATATCTCCAGCCCAGACCTCATCCCTGAACTCCAGAATCACAGAGCCAACTACCAACTGGCATCACCACTGAAGGTTGATATCATTTTGACTTTTATATGTCTAACACCTACCTGCTTTCCCCTCCAAACCCATTCCTTCCCATTTTAGTAAATGACAGTTGCATTGTTCCAGCTGCTCAAACTAAAAATCCTGGAGTCATACTTGACTCCACCCCATATCTAATCCATCAGCAAATCTTATTGGCTCCACCTTCAAAATATATCCAGAATCTGAGGTCTTCCCACCACCTCCACGGCCACCCCAGTCTTGCTCAAGTATTTGGATGTTAGCCTTTGTGCAAGGAAGAATCACTGAAGGTTTCCCAAGACTGGACAGAGAAGTGACACTTGCCATAGAGGTGTTACAGGAGTCAACTCACACCAGTTCACAAAGGCCAACTGGTAAATGTTCAAGAATGTTGCAAGATGGGGACGCCTGGGTGGCTCAGTTGGTTAGGCAGCTGCCTTCGGCTCAGGTCATGATCCCAGTGTCCTGGGATCGAGTCCCACATCGGGCTCCTTGCTCGGCAGGGAGCCTGCTTCTCCCTCTGCCTCTGCCTGCCTCTCTGTCTGCCTGTGCTCACTCTCTCTCCCTCTCTCTCTGACAAATAAATAAAATCTTTTAAAAAAAAAAAAAGAATGTTGCAAGATGGTTGACCTCAGAGTGACAGCATGAATTTGGCCATGGTAGGAATATTTATACCACAGATATTGGCAAACCTGACAAATCAAGGCTCCCTACCTCCCCACCCCCAACTCTATCCTGGTGACCAGAGTCTTCAACAACTACCAGAACACAACTGCATGTGAAAATCTGTATTACAGAAAGGTAATTCGTGTGTGGTCAGGTGTGTAATTCTGTTCTCTGTAGGTGGTTATGTTTGTGAATACACATTAGAAGCACCTGAAGAATCTTTCCCATCATACATCCACCTGCTTGCCTGAATTCAATTCAGGGCCACTAGATCAGGAACAGCTGTTAAGAGGCTGCTGGCAGTGATGCAGGTGAGAGATGAAGGTGCCAAGCACAGGAAAGAAGAAAGTGGTCAGAGAAATCTAAACAGAGAATGAACAGGCTTTGTCATTTATTCTGAGAAAACTAGAATCCTTTCCTTCACACTGCTCCTCAGTTTGTAGTTACAGACATTTCTGTAACTACATGTCTTAACATGTCTTCCTGTCTAGACTGAGGGCAGGGGCTGCATGTTTGCTGACCACTGTGTGCCCAGAGCAGAGCCCGGTGCCTACACCAGTACCACCTCACTGACAAGTCCTTCCATGAAGAAAGGAAGAGTCAGAAATGACGCTTAGGTGATAAGAGAAGAAACATGGAAAAAAACAAACAGGTGTGGCTAGGGGATCCGAGGGAAGGATTTGGGAAGTGTTGACTTTAAGTGCCTCAGACTATCCAGCTACCAGCTGGAAAAGGAGTCTTAAACTTAAGAGTTTTGGGTCTGAAGGAGACCTTCTGGAGTCTAACATGCAACCCTGCCCTCCTCCCTTAGAATCTAAATTGTCAACTTCCCTCCTGAGACTCACCCGAACCTCAGCCTCCCGTGGCCTCCCGTTGAGGTCGCACTTGGACCCATTGCCATAGGTCTGGCTGTGGTAGCGTTTCAGGCGATGCTGCTTGGAGGCCTGGGGAGGACATTAAGAAGGAGGGTGGGGGCAGAAGAAAGACCGCAAAGAGGAAGAATGGCACTTTGTCCTAATGGCCACCAAGCCCCAAGCAATATGTCAGCTAATTCCACCCCTCCCCTTCTGATCAGGGCTTAGTCTACAGCCAGGACCCCATTCTCTCCCAATCCCAGACCCCTGCCACCTTGGCTGTCTCATCATCCCAGTCGAAGGCTGATTGGTAATAGCCGAGATAGAGGACTTCACCTTTGATCTCTGAATCTACAAGAGAAATCACAGTGAAGCACCATTACTCCCTTCTAAGAGGACCAAGAGGGAAGGGGACTGGGAGGGCAGGTCACCTTCCATGACGTGGTGCTGAGGGCTTAGGGAAAATGTAGGCGTGAGTCACCTTCCATGTGGTACTGCTGAATGTGGCGTCCATAACAGAATTCATACGTCCACCAGTCCTTGGTCTGCCAATAAAAAATGAACAATCAAGAGGATAGAGTGCAGATGTCTCTACTTGGAACCTGAATCTCTCCTGGCTCCAAAACACATAACCTCTCAACTACTTCTCCTCCCGCCTACTTCCGCACTCCATTCTCCAGATTCTCAGAGAGGAGCAAGGGCTGCTTTCCTTCTGTGACTGGAGAAATACCTCTAGGGTATGTTTTATACCTGTAGTCTTTCCACTCCCTTTCTAAAAAAATTTTTTTTAATCCTCTTTGCCTTCCATAAAGATAAGAAATCGTGATATCCTTGAAGCACTCAGACCAGGAAAATACAGAATATTCAAATACTAATTGAACTTCTACAACATTCCTTGTGCTGTTCTAGCCACTGGGGATACAGCCATGAACAAGATAAATTCTCTGACCTCATGGACTCACATTACAGAGCAAAATTAAATGAACTGATGATTCAGTTGGTAAGATGATTTCAGATCATGAAAAATGCTATGATGAAAACAAAATAGGATACTGGGCAGAGAGTGACAGGGGCAGGGGGTGACTTTACCAGGAAGGCATCTCTAAGACAGTGTCCTTACTACCCACACTGACTCTCCTCAGGCACCTCAGTCTTAGCTTAACTATTACTCTACAATCTTCTATCCTAACCCTCCTCTACATTCAGCAAAGTGTCATCAGTGGTTGCAAGATTCTTTGCTTCTTTCCTGTCTGTACGATATGTCTGCTCCCCTAATGGCCTTCTTAACTCTCCCGAGGTCCTCTCAATCCCTCTTCATTCATGGGCACTCTGGCTCCCAGATAGATAGCCAGCTCCCAAGCCCTCATTCCACCCCCTCCAACCCCTTTCACCTTCAGCAGGCAAGGAGCATCTTTCATTGGGCTCAACAACTCAGGGATCCCAGGCCCTCGGTAAGCAGGTGCCTCCTCCTCCCTTTCACGCTGGAAGTGAATAGCTCCAGCTGGCAGGCGACATTCATAGCGCTGTTTGTACTTAGAGGAGACAATCACCACGTCGGAAGCTTGGCTCTGGGAAAGAAGGGAGGATGGGGGGGGTGGGCAGGGAGGCAAAGAGAGGCTGGGATTAGAGAGAACAACGAGACCCCTCTTCGGATCCTGGGGAAGAGCCCAGTCAAGTCAGAATGAGCCACCAGTCCTCCAGCTGTGTTTGGCGGGTGAGGGGAGAGAGCCCTCCCACTTCTCGCGGGGCGGAGTCTGGGTGCTCTGATCAGGAACTGAAGCTGACAGCGGGAAGCCCCACCCCTCCCAGTCCCTAGCCCCAGGGGAATGGGTCTCAATCAATGAGCCTTAAGAGACGTCGTAAAACTCCTACCTACTCTTCCCGATTCATCTTAGGCTACCGCTGCAGACTCCACAGCTGCCCTTCTTCCTCCACCTTTTCCCTCTTTCCCTTGCCCCAGACCCTGGCCACTCCACGCCTCCTCACCTGCCCTCCCATGACAGGCAATGGCAGGATCTCGATCCCATAACGCATCTCACTCAGCTCCTCTAGATTCAGGCTGCCGACACCGCCAGTCAGACTTGCGGGTAATAGGATCCCCAGAAGCAGCAGCCACAACAGACTGGACAGCAGCGTTTCCGCCGCCATCTTTCGTTCACCTTCTTACCCAGAGCAGCTCCTTCCGCCCTAAACCTGGCAGCGGCCTCACCCCGCCCATGAACGCCGCAGGGTCTCATTGGCTGGACAGTCTATCCCTCTCACCTACTCTGTTCCCATTTGTAAACATGGTCACGAAGCCCAGGGGGAGGCGGACCACGATGGCAAGCAAAATCGCTTGCTGCTCGTGATTGGTCAGAGAGGCCAACCAATTATCGACGAGATCAGACCCCCTCCCGGCCTCTCCGGTAGCCAGAGAGGCGCGGGCTAATGCGCTGGCCCTTTGAAGTAAATTTTCTCTCTTCGCCCTACTGTCGTGCGCGTCTCTCTCTCTCTCTCTCTCTCTCTCCCTCTCTCTCTCTCCCTCTCTCTCTCTCTCTCCCTCTCTCTCTCTTTTTTAGACGTTTCTTGCATTGTAGACTGCTTCCGCCAGGTGGAGGATTGAAGCCAATGGGTGAGAAGCCAATGGGTGAATGCACGCAAAACCCATGAAAGTTACTTAATACTTGTTGCAAAACAATTATGTAAAAACATTCCTCTTTTCACATATGCATACAGCTTTAGGGCAATCTGGTAATCAGTGTCAAAACCTTTCTACACGATCCTAGACTTGTCTTCCAAAAAATTACCCTAAAGAAATAACAGTGGCTTCCAGTTAAAGATTGGGGTTGGGGTGGGGGGCAAATATTATCCTCCAGGCCCAGAAAGGGAAAGGAGACAACAGCAGCTATTTTAGAAGCTAGAAAACAAATGGAGGAATGGTAAAAGGCTTAGCAAACCCGAGAAATTTATTCCTAAACAAAGATAAACAAAGAGCATGAATATACTTTTGGAAAAACTCCTCTGGGGAATGTGACCAGTCCAAAAGACAAATCCCAAAGATACTTTCATCAGGGTTCTCTTAACGAAATAGACGAAAGAATCCTACAGTTAGGCCCTTGGCCTGCATGTCCCAGCTCTCATAGGTCTTACCAACTTTTTACTGTCCCCACTCTAAAATAAAAGCAGGCAGCCAAGGATCATTAGACATTTAAGGAAATCCTTTAATATACAAGAAAGAAACCAAGCAGACAAGAAAAAAAAAGCAATTTAAGATTTTACTTATTTTGACAGAGCTCACAAGTAGGCAGAGAGACAGACAGAGAGAAAGGAGGAAGCAGGCTCCTTGTCCAGCAGAGAGCCTGATGCGGGGCTGGATCCCAGGACCCAGAGATCATGACCTGAGCTGAAGGCAGAGGCTTTAACCCACTGAGCCACCCAGACACCCCGAAAAAAAAGCAATTTAGAAGAAACAGAAATTACAAGGTAGAGGGGTCCTGGGTGGCTCAGTTGGTTAAGTGTCTGCCTTGCCTCAGGTCATGATCTCTGGGTCCTGGGATCAGGCCCCACATGGGGCTCTTTGCTCAGCAGGAGTCTGCTTCTCCCTCTCCTTCTGTGCACTCTCACTCTCAAATAAATAAATAAAATCTTAAAAAAGAAAGTGCAAGGGAGAAAAACTTAAAAATAAGACAAACCAAAAAAATCCATCATTAATATCCTCAGAGAAATAATATATTATATCCACAAAATAACAACAGGAAGCTATTTTAAAAAGTAATTACTATGACCTGGTGATTCATAGACCTGTACCCCTGGGGCTAATAATACATTATATGTTAATAAAAAAGAAAAAATTATTTTAAAAATGTAATTACTATGAAGATAAGCAAAAAGAGCTCTTGGAAATCAAAACTATGATAGCAGAAACAAAAATTCAATTGAAAGAATGGGGAGTAAAATTGAAAACAAATTTCCTCTACTTAAGGAAATCAATAAAAATTAGAGGATCAGCCCAGAAGGTTGAATATCTGAATAATGGGAGTTGTAGAAAGACAAAGAATCAGAAGGGAAGAAACAATTAAATCAGTTATTCAAAAGTATACCCCTGAAATGAACAACTGAGACTCTAAATTATAAGGGCACACTATCCAGCAAAACAAATCAGACAAGACAAGACAAATCACTATTCAGCAAAACAAATCACACCAAGACACATCATTATAGAATTTCTAAACACTGGACACAGAGAAATAATTCTAAAAGCTTCCAAAGAGAAAGAACAAGTTGCATACAAGGATCAAAATTAGAACAGGGTGGTTTGCCTGAGTGTCTCAGTAGGTTAAGCATCTGCCTTCGGCTCAGTTCATGATCTCAGGGCCCTGGGATCAAGCCCTGCATTGGGCTCTCTGCTCAGCAGGGAGCTTCCTTCCCCCTCTCTCTGACTGCCTCTCTGCCTACTTGTGATTTCTCTCTCTGTTGAGTAGGTAAATAAAATCTTTAAAAAAATCAGAATGGGGCACCTGCGTGGCTCAGTCAGTTAAGCATCTGACTTCAGCTCAGGTCATGATCTCAGGGTTTGTGAATCAAGCCCCACATTGGACTCTGCCCTCATCAGGGAGTCTACTTATCCCTCTGTCCTTCCCCCCCATCTCGTGCTCTTTCTCTTAAATAAATAAATAAAATATTTTTAAAAAATCAGAACAGCATTAGGTTTACGAATTCAACCAAACTGTAAGGTAGAAGGCAATGGAAAAATGTCCTAAGGACTATAGATATTGTAATTGTCTGACACATATTATGAAATAATCATGCTTACTAAAGGAAATAAAAGAGAACACTGAAAGTACGTCAGAAAACAGAATGATCTAACATTTAAAATAGAGTTTCTAGAAATGAAAAGGCAAAGTTTTACATTAAAAATTGAATAGATTAGTAGTTTTAAGAAGCAATTATTCTTCATAGAAGAATTCCAGCTAATAAATGCAGAAGGAATAATAAACTGTCATTACGTTGCAGTTCTAATGAATTAATTTAGGCAATAGTCATTAATGACTTTCAGAAATATTATGTAAGAAGCTTATAGGTGAATCAAGCCCATACCATGTGCATACACTGATAACAACATCATGAAAAGAGAAACAATAAAACATTATGTGCTTTCTTAATGGGATACAATAGGAACCACAGAGCATTATCTAGGAAGGATTCTTGCAAAAAAACCCCAAAACTGTAAATATAACTATCAGCTTACAGGAAGTATAAGAAGTAGGAGATTATATTAAACAACACCATTAGGAATATAACCAGTAATAAAATAGAATCAGTGCCTCAGTTTCTTCAACAAATACATGCAAGGAAAAATGGGGAGAGGGGAGAACTGTTATGGGATAAAAGAGGCTTAAGAAATATATCAACTAAGGGGCCTGGGTGTCTCAGTTGGTTAAGTGTCTGACTCTTGGTTTTGATTAAGGTCATGATCTCAGGGTGATGAGACTGAGCACCATGTTGGACTCCACACTCAGCAGGGAGTCTGCTTGAGATTTTCTCCCTCTGCCTTCCTCCCTGATCATACATCTCTGGCTCTCTCTCTGTCTAGTAAATGAATAAATCTTTTTAAAAAAAGAAATATATTTTAAAAATTTAAAAAATTAAAAAATAATTTAAAAAATAATAAAAAGAAATATATCAACCAAATGTAATATAGACTTTGTGTTCTGAATCAAATTATCTATAGAAAAACTTTTATGAACTCATTAGGAAAATTTGGACACTTGTTGGATATTATATAATAGCAAGGTATAATTGCTAATTTGTTGGATGCAATAATGATGTTATGATTTTTTTAACTTTTTATTTTTTTATTAACATATAATGTATTATTAGCCCCAGGAGTACAGGTCTGTGAATTGCCAAGTTTACACATTTCACAGCACTCACCATAGCAGATGTTATGATTTTGTAAAAAAAAAAAATTGTCCTTATCTCTTCGAGATACATACTCATGTACTTACCAATGAAATGGTATAATGTCTAGCATTTGCATTAAAATAATTCTGTGGGAGTCTGAGAAAAATGGTGGGGGGAGACATGAAATAAATTGACCATATTTTATAATAATTGAAGCAGGATGATAAGTACATGGAGACTCCTTTTACTTTACTTTTGATTGTATTTTAAATTTTTCATTTAAATTTTCTTTTAAAAAACTCAAAAAGCAGGCACCTGGGTGGCTCAATTGGTTAAGCAGCTGCCTTCGGTCAGGTCATGAACCCAGGGTCCTGGACTGAGCCCCACATCGGGTTCCTTGTTCAGCAGGGAGCCTGCTTCTCCCTCTGCCTGCCACTCCCCTGGCTTGTGCTTGCTCTCTCCTCCCCCCCACCATGTCAAATAAATAAATAAAGTGTTGGAAGGAAGGAAGGAAGAAGGGAATTATAAAAAAAGAAAAAATTAAAAAAAAAAAAAAAAACCTCAAGGGGCGCTGGGTGGCTCAGTGTTTTGGGCCCCTGCCTGTGGCTCAGGTCATGATCCCAGGATCCTGGATGGAGCCCCGGGTCTGACTCTCTGCTCAGCAGGGAGCCTGCTTCCCTCTCACTCTGCCTGCCTGTCTGCCTACTTGTGATCTCTGTCTGTCAAATAAATAAATAAAATCTTTAAAAAAACCAAAAAACAAACAAACAAAAAAACCTCAAAAAGCAGTTTGGATTCACCTGTAAATAGAATTAATGAACAAGAAAATAGACTGGAAGAAGTTATTCAGGCTGAAATACAAAGCAATAATGAGAGGAATATGAAAGAGACAATAAGACATACAGAGAGTAAAGTGGGAAATATAACTAATTGGAGCTCAAGAAGGAGAAAAAGAGAATGAAGCAACAGTAACACTTGAGGATTTTCCAGAACTAATGAAAGATACAAATCTACAGATTCAAAAGGCCTAATGAATTTCAAGCAGAATAGATGAAAAAAAATCTATTCACAGACATATCAAAGTAAAACTGAATAACACTAAAGAAAAACAGAAGATCTTAAAATCATCCAGAGTGTGGGTTACCTGGTGTATGCATTTATCAAAACTCTTTGACCAAAAAAACAAAAACAAAACAAAACAAAAACCCTACTCTTTGATCTACAACATATAAGTCCTGTCTATGTAAATTTTACCACAATAAAAATAAAATTAGATGAAAAGAATCAGAGAAACAGATTGCCTTCAAAGGAGCTGCATAAGATTGAGCTGACTTCTCAATGGCAATAAAAGCCAGAAGACAATAGATGGTATCTCAGTATGATGAAAGAAAATAATTTCCACTAAGAATGGTATGACCAGTGAAAATTCATCTCAATAATGAGGGCAAAATACAATATTTTCAAATCAAACAGAAACAAAATCTCAGGAGAGTTTACAATCATTGGGGTCTCATTAAGGAAAATTCTAAAAGATGTATGTCAGGCAAAAGAACAAAGATTCTTGATGGAAAGTCTGAGATGTAAGAAAGAATGAAGTGGAGAATAGGTAAAAATCTTGCATGATCATTGGCAGTAAAAAACAATACTAAAATCTTCTGGGAGTTTAATAACTATTAAGATAGAATGAAAACACATCAAAACAATAACCTATACATTGGGAGGTCAATGATTAAAATTAAATTGATCAGACAACAAAGAGAAATAAAAGGTATCCAAATTGACAATGAAGATGTCAAACTCTCTCTCTTCGCAGATGACATGATTCTTTATATGGAAAACCCAAAAGATTCCACCCCCAAACTACTAGAACTCATACAGCAATTCAGCAACGTGGCAGGATACAAAGTCAATGTACAGAAATCAGTGGCTTTCTTATACACTAACAATGAAAATACAGAAAGGGAAATTAGAGAATCAATTCCATTTACTATAGCACCAAGAACCATAAGATACCTGGGAATAAACCTACCCAAAGAGGTAAAGGACCTGTACTCGAGGAACTACAGAACACTCATGAAAGAAATTGAAGAAGACACAAAAAGATGGAAAACCATTCCATGCTCTTGGATTGGAAGAATAAACATTGTTAAAATGTCTATACTGCCTAGAGCAATCTATACTTTTAATGCCATTCTGATCAAAATTCCACTGGTATTCTTCAAAGAGCTGGAGCAAATAATCCAAAAATTTGTATGGAATCAGAAGAGACCCCCAAATCGCTAAGGAAATGTTGAAAAACAAAAATAAAACTGGGGGCATCACGTTACCTGATTTCAAGCTTTGTTACAAAGCTGTGATCACCAAGACAGCATGGTACTGGCATAAAAACAGACACATAGACCAGTGGAACAGAGTAGAGAGCCCAGATATGGACCCTCAAGTCTATGGTCAAATAATCTTCGACAAAACAGGGAAAAATGTACAGTGGAAAAAAGACAGTCTCTTCAATAAGTGGTGCTGGGAAAACTGGACAGCTATATGTAGAAGAATGAAACTCGACCATTCCCTTACACTGTACACAAAGATAAACTCAAAATGGATAAAAGACGTCAACGTGAGACAGGAATCCATCAGAATCCTACAGGAGAACATAGGCAGTAATCTCTCCGATATCAGCCACAGCAACTTCTTTCAAGATATGTCTCCAAAGGGGGACGCCTGGGTGGCTCAGTTGGTTGAGCAGCTGCCTTCGGCTCGGGTCATGATCCCGGCGTCCTGGGATCGAGTCCCACATAGGGCTCCTTGCTCGGCAGGGAGCCTGCTTCTTCCTCTGCCTCTGCCTGCCTCTCTGTCTGCCTGTGCTTGCTCTCTCTCCCTCTCTCTCTGACAAATAAATAAATAAAATCTTAAAAAAAAAAAAAAAGATATGTCTCCAAAGGCAAAGGAAACAAAAGCGAAAATAAACTTTTGGGACTTCATCAAAATCAAAAGCTTCTGCACAGCAAAGGAAACAGTCAAAAAACAAAGAGGCAACCCACGGAATGGGAGAAGATATTTGCAAATGACAGTACAGACAAAAGGTTGATATCCAGGATCTATAAAGAACTCCTCAAACTCAACACACACAAAACAATCATATCAAAAAATGGGCAAAAGATATGAACAGACACTTCTCCAATGAAGACATACAAATGGCTATCAGACACATGAAAAAATGTTCATCATCACTAGCCCTCAGGGAAATTCAAATTAAAACCACATTGAGATATCACCTTACACTAGTTAGAATGACCAAAATTAGCAAGACAGGAAACACCATGTGTTGGAGGGGATGTGGAGAACGGGGAACCCTCTTACACTGTTGGTGGGAATGCAAGTTGGTGCAGCCTCTTTGGAGATTCCTCAAGAAATTAAAAATAGAACTTCCCTATGACCCTGCAATTGCACTCCTGGGTATTTACCCCAAAGATACAGATGTCGTGAAAAGAAGGGCCATCTGTACCCCAGTGTTTATAGCAGCAATGGCCACGGTCGCCAAACTGTGGAAAAAGCAAGATGCCCTTCAACGGACGAATGGATAAGGAAGATGTGGTCCATATACACTATGGAGTATTATGCCTCCATCAGAAAGGATGAATACCCAACTTTTGTAGCAACATGGACGGGACTGGAAGAGATTATGCTGAGGGAAATAAGTCAAGCAGAGAGAGTCAATTATCATATGGTTTCACTTATTTGTGGAGCATAACAAATAGTATGGAGGACATGGGAGTTAGAAAGGAGAAGGGAGTTGAGGGAAATTGGAAGGGGAGGTGAATCATGAGAGACTATGGACTCTTAAATACAATCTGAGGGGAATGAAGTGGCGGGGGGGTGGGAGGTTGGGGTATCAGGTGGTGGGTATTATAGAGGGCACGGATTGCATGGAGCACTGGGTGTGGTGAAAAAATAATGAATACTGTTATGCTGAAAATAAATAAAAAATAAATTTAAAAAATTAAATTGTTCTAGTTTTCTTGTATTGTCTACAAGGAGGATGTGCTGATTATCCTATATCTTCCAAGCTTCACATCCACCATTCTATCACAATCCACTGTGATTCTATATATCACAGTGATGCTGGAATTACTATTCTGAAAAATGTTTTATTTTTTTAAGTAGACTTTGCTTTTTACAGCAGTTTTAGGTTCACTAAAAAATTGAACATGAAGTACAGAGTTCCCATATAACCCCTGTTCTCACACATGAACGGCCTCCCCTACTATCAACATCCCACACCAGAGTGGTACACTTGTTACAGTGAACCCATCTGACACATCACTATCACTCAAAATTCACAGTTTACACTGGTGTTCACTCTTGGTGTTGTAAATTCTATGAATTTGACAAATGAATAATGACATAAATTTACATTAATAGTCTCATGCAGAATAGATTCACTGTCCTAAAAATCCTCTGTGATCACTCTATTCATCCCTCCTTCCCTCCTAACCCCTAGTAAACCCTGATCTTTTTATTGTTTGCCCAGTTTTGCTTTTTCACAATGTCACATAGTTGAAATCATACAGTTTGTAGCCTTTTCAGATTAGTGATATGCACTTAAGTTTTCTTCATGTCTTCTCATGACTTGATAGCTCATTTATTTTTACCCCTCAAAAATAGTCCATGTCTGGGTGTACCACAGTTTATTTATCCACTCACCTACTGAAGGACACCTTGGTTACTTCCAGGTTCTGGCAGTTATGAATAAAGCTGCTATAAACATCTGTGTGCAGGTTTTTGTGTGCACATAAGTTTTCAAGTCATTTGAGTAAATACCAAGGAGTGCAATTGCTGGATTGTATGTTAAGAATACAGTGTTTAACTCTATAAAAATATGCCAAAGTGTCTTCCAAAGTGGCCATACCATTTTGCATTCCAATCAGCAATGAATGAAAATTCCCATTGCTCCACATTGGCATTTGGTGTTGACAGTGTTCTGAATTTTGGCCATTCTAATAGGTTTATAGTTGTATCTAATTGCTGTTTTAATTTCCAATTCCCTTATGACATATGATGTGGAATATTTTTCATATCCTTACTTGCCCTATATTTATCTTCTTTGGTGAAGTGTCTGTTCATGTCCTTTTCCCAATTTTTAATCAGGTGTTCATTTCTTATTGTTGAATTTAAGGGTTCTTTGTGCATTTTGAGTAACATCCTTTTAATCAGATATGTCTTTTGCAAATATTTCTCCCAGTATATGACTTGTCTTCCTTTTCTCTTGATGTTGTCTTTCAAAGAGCAGAAATTTTTTATTTTAATGAAATACAGCTTATAATTATTTCTTTCATGAACGGTGTCTTTAGTGTTGTATCTAAAAAGTTATTGCCATACCCAAGATCACCTGGATTTTCTATGTTATTTTTTAAAGATTATTTATTTATTTATTTGGCAGAGAGAGAGAGACAGATTACAAGTAGGCAAAGAGGCAGGCAGTGGGGGGGGGGCAGACTCCCCACCAAGCAGAGAGCCAGATGTGGGATTTGATCCCAGGACCCTAAGATCATGACCTGAGCCAAATGCAGATGCTTGATCCACTGAGCAACCCAGGCGCTCCCCCCCCTTTTTTTTATGATTATTTACTTATTTATTTGGCAGAGAGAGAGATCACAAGTAAGCAGAGAGGCAAGCAGAGAGAGGGGGGAAGCAGGCTCCCCGTCTATGTTACTTTTTTAGGAATCTATAGTTTTTCATTTTACACCTAGATTTATGATCCATTTTGAGTTAATGTTTGCAAAGTGTGTAAAGTCTATGTCTAGATCCTTTTTCTCTTTTTTTGCATGTGCATGTCCAGTGATTTCAGCACCATTTGTTGAAAATACTCTTTTTTTTTTTTAAGATTTTATTTATTTATTTGTCAGAGACAGAGGGAGAGAGAGAGAGCGAGCACAGGCAGAGAGGCAGGCAGAGGCAGAGGGAGAAGCAGGCTCCCTGCCGAGCAAGGAGCCTGATGTGGGACTCGATTCCAGGATCCTGGGATCATGACCTGAGCCGAAGGCAGCTGCTTAACCAACTGAGCCACCCAGGCGTCCCCATTTGTTGAAAATATTCTTGACTGTGTTGCCTTTTCTCCTTTCTCAAAGATCTGTTTAACATATTCATGTAGGTCTATTTCTGGGGTTTCTAGTCTGTTCCATTGATCTTTTTGTCTGTCCTTTCAGCATTATCACTACATTTTGATTACTGTCCTTTAATAGGAAGTCGTAAGTAGTGTTAGTCGCTGACTTTGTGCTTCTACTATAATATTGTGCTGGGTAGGGACGCCTGGGTGGCGTCCATGAACATGGACTATCTCTCCATTTATTTAGTTTTCATTGATTTCTTTCATCAGAGTTTTATAATTTCCTCATAAAGATATTATACATATTTTGTTAGATTTGTACCTAAGTATTTCATTTTGGGGAGTGGTAATATAATGGTACTGTGTTTTTATTTTTTTTTATTTTTTTTTTCCAATTTATTTATTTTCAGAAAAACAGTATTCATTATTTTTTCACCACACCAAGTGCTCCATGCAAGCTGTGCCCTCTATAATACCCACCACCTGGTACCCCAACCTCCCACCCCCCCTCCACTTCAAACCCCTCAGACTGTTTTTCAGAGTCCATAGTCTCTCATGGTTCATCTCCCCTTCCAATTTACCCAAAAGCACATACCCTCCCCAATGTCCATAACCTTCCCCCCTTCTCCCAACCCCCCTCCCCCCAGCAACCCACAGTTTGTTTCGTGAGATTAAGAGTCACTTATGGTTTGTCTCCCTCCCTATCCCATCTTGTTTCATGGATTCTTCTCCTACCCACTTAAGCCCCCATGTTGCATCACCACTCCCTCATATCAGGGAGATCATATGATAGTTGTCTTTCTCCGCTTGACTTATTTCGCTAAGCATGATACGCTCTAGTTCCATCCATGTTGTCGCAAATGGCAAGATTTCGTTTCTTTTGATGGCTGCATAGTATTCCATTGTGTATATATACCACATCTTCTTGATCCATTCATCTGTTGATGGACATCTAGGTTCTTTCCATAGTTTGGCTATTGTGGACATTGCTGCTATAAACATTCAGGTGCACGTGCCCCTTTGGATCACTACGTTTGTATCTTTAGGGTAAATTCCCAGTAGTGCAATTGCTGGGTCATAGGGCAGTTGTATTTTCAACATTTTGAGGAATCTCCATGCTGTTTTCCAGAGTGGTTGCACCAGCTTGCATTCCCACCAACAGTGTAGGAGGGTTCCCCTTTCTCCGCATCCTCGCCAGCATCTGTCATTTCCTGACTTGTTGATTTTCGCCATTCTGACTGGTGTGAGGTGATATCTCATTGTGGTTTTGATTTGTATTTCCCTGATGCCGAGTGATATGGGGTACTGTGTTTTTAATTTCACATTTCACTTGTTCATTGCTGCTATGTAGGCAAGCAATTGACTTTCTTTTTTTTTTTATTGTATTAAAATTCAGATAACATGAGACTCCCGGGTGGCTCAGTCAATTAAGTGGCTGCCTTTGGCTCAGGTCATGATCCCAGGGTCCTGGGATCGAGTCCCACATTGGGCTCCTTGGTCAGCAGGGAGCCTGCTTCTCTCTTTCCCTCTGCCTGCTACTCTGCCTGCTTCTGCTCTTTCTCTCTCTGTCAAATAAGTAAATAATATCTTTTTTTAAAAAAATCAGATAACATGAAATTTACCATCTTAACTATTTTTATGTATTTTTAAGATTTTATTTTATTCATTTTATTTATTTTTTTAAGTTTTCATTTATTTAATTGTCAGAGAGAGAATGGGCAGAAGCAGGTAGAGTGGTAGGCAGAGTGAAGCAGACTCCCTGCTGAGCAAGGAGCCAGATGTGAGTCTTGATCCCAGAACCCTGGGATCATGATGTGAGCTGAAGGCAGACACTTAACCAAATGAACCACCCAGGGGCCCCTATATTAACCATTTTTAAATGTACTGTTTAAATCAAAACCACAATGAGATACCACCTCACACCAGTCAGAATGGCTAACAAGTTAGGAAATGACAGATGCTGGCAAGGATGCAGAGAAAGGGGAACCCTCCTACACTGTTGGTGGGAATGCAAGCTGGTGCAACCACTCTGGAAAACAGCATGGAAGTTCCTCAAAAAGTTGAAAATAGAGCTACCCTACGACCCAGCAATTGCACTACTGGGTATTTACCCTAAAGATACAAATGTAGTGATCCAAAGGGGCACATGCACCCGAATATTTATAGCAGCAATGTCCACAATAGCCAAACTATGGAAAGAACCTAGCTGTCCATCAACAGATGAATGGATGAAGAAGATGTGGTATATATATATATATATATATATATATATACACACACACACACAATGGAATACTCTGCAGTCATCAAAAGAAATGAAATCTTGTCATTTGCGATGACATAGATAGAACTAGAGGGTATTATGCTTAGCAAAATAAGTCAATCACAGAAAGACAACTATCATATGATCTCCCTGATAATTAGGAAAAGAATAAATGAAACAAGTTGGGATCAGGAGGGAGACAAACCATAAGAGACTATTAATTTCACAAAACAAACTGAGGATTGCTGGGGAAGGGTGGGTAGGAAGAGGGTGGTGGGGTTATGGACATTAGGGAGGGTATGTACTATGGTGAGTGCTGTGAAGTGTGTAAACCTGGTGATTCACAGACCTGTACCCTTGGGGCTAATAATACATTATTAATATGTATTATGTATGTATGTTAATTTTAAATTTTTTTTAAAAATTTCTAAAAAGATATGTACTCTGTAGCTTGCTTCCAGTAGAGATTTTCTTTTTGTTTTTCAATAGATTTTCTAGGTGTTTTCTCAGAAACACCTGCCTCATGCAAATCAATTCCTTTGACTTCCAAAACTATTGTTTCTATAGGGCCTTTGACAGCCTCTATTAAAAATAAAAAACTGAGGGTGCCTGGGTGGCTCAGTGGGTTAAGCTGCTGCCTTCGGCTCAGGTCATGATCTCAGGGTCCTGGGATCGAGTCCCGCATCGGGCTCTCTGCTCAACAGGGAGCCTGCTTCCCTCTCTCTCTCTCTCTGCCTGCCTCTCTGTCTACTTGTGATTTCTCTCTGTCAAATAAATAAATAAAATCTTTAATAAAAAAAATCAAAAACTGAAAAAATAATGTACTGTTTAATGGCATTGAATACATTCATATTTTGGTATAACCATCACCACCGTCCATCCCATAAACCCTTTTCAACTTGTAAAACTGAAACTCTATACAGTTTTCTCTGCTATCTGAAAGTAGAACGTTCTTATAAACCTTTCATAAACCAAAGCACTGTAAGGCGAAGAAGCAATTACCATTAATTTGTGTGGAAAACTTTTTGAGTGTTCCCAGATCCAAAAAATAACCTACCAAATCATACCAAATAACATGTGAAACCTAAAATAACACTAAAAATATAGCAACAGCAAGAATGATATGATAAATACACAGCCTGTATAAGGTGGAAGTAATACATGTACAGTGTAGTTTTACTTAGAAGTAACGGGGAAGTCAGCAAGCACACTGGAAACTGAGAGGGGCTGATTATGGCTAAGTCATTTATTGGAGTCAGGGTGGTGGCAGGTACAGGATCCTAGGGTATAGCAGAGGGAGAAAGAGGTTCATCTATGAATATCTCATCATTGTCTGAATCCATCAGGGCAGGCAGATTACTAACATCTACACCTTCTTGTCTGTCTGCCTTGATGTCAAAGGTCAAGGTTTGTCATCTGCTGTGATTGATATGGCTGATGTGGAAGGCTTGAAATATGACTGTATGCTTCACTGCTTAGCCTACACATTTTTGTATCCTACAATTCTTTGCAGGCACTCAAAACATCCTACAAACCCGTCCTAAACCTATATGCCCTTTCAAAATGAAAGGTATATTTTTATGCATTTATTGCAGCACTACCAATCATAGTGAAAATCTCACATGTGCTTCACTTTCCAATCCTGGATGACTTCACTTTCAGGCAGTTTGCTATTGCATTCACTTTGGAGTGGTATCCTTTCCTCTTATGGTTGTATCATCTTTTCGTCTGTCAGCTCTCGGTCAGTGGATGCCAAAAGCTCTTATCACCTTCATTAACTTTCACAATATCACCATATTTATGGTTGGCTTGAAGGCCTTAAAATCATTGACCTCTTTGGGACACAGTTTTCTCCATATGCCATGTCACATTGAGACGGCTGGCCTGTCCCTAGCATCTCCACAGTCGGCAATGGCCAATTTTATCCTGCAGTCTCCAGATCTCTCATTAAGATGCTTCAGAGTTGCCCTCCTTGTCGGCGGCACTTGCAATGAAATGCATCACATTTTGCATATTGTAAGCAAAGCCTTAAGTGTGGCTGCCAGGCAGGTCATACAGTTGCAGCAGTGATGTCATATTCAGTGTAAGAACACAACACAAGTGTTACCACTATACTCAGCAATGCCAGGTGGATGAGCAGCATACCTAGCAACAACCTTATTGTCAAGGTTATTTTCTCTACGGTATATGTCAAAAGGACTACTGTATCTACTCATGTACTCAGAAATACATCACCTGGGTATTACATCTGTTTCGATGTGAACAAAACACAACAGAAAGTGTATTCTTATCAATGCCTTTAGGTGCCCTAGGATTTTCTGAATGCTACACTAGTAGAGGCCTGAGGACAGCATATCAGTGGTATTAATAATAGGCATCAGGGTCAACCTGTCCTTTGATGCCTTGTGTCCCTTAGCCTGCTTTTCTTCTATTTAAATACATGTCTTGCTCAGCAGTTTTTTCCTATACGTTGCATTTGTCAGTTAAACATTTGCTTACACAAATAATCGCCTTCTGTAACTACCATCTTCAGTTCTTCTAGGAAATTTTTGGTGGCTTCAGTATCAGCTGAAGCACCATCTTCAGTGACCTTCAAGCTGGGAAACTGTCCTTGCCTCAAAAACCAGTCAAACCACCTATGACTATCTTTAAATTCCACTTTCTTTTTTAAAAAATTCTATTTATTTGAGAGGGAGAGAGAGAGAGAGAAAGAGAGAGCATGAACGGGGGTGGGGCAGGGAGAGGGGCAAAGGGAGAGGGAGAAGAAGACTCCCTGCTAAGCAGGGAGCCCAGCTTGTGTTGATCCCAGGACCCAAGATCATGACCTGGGCCTAAGTCAGATGTTAAACCAACTGAGCCACCCAGGTGCCCCTAAATTCCACTTTCAAAACACTTTCATCACCATCATCTGGTGCTTTCTTTTTCAGTGCATAAAAAGACTGATTTATTTCTTCTTAAGTGTAAGATAACTGAATGCCACACTTTGTACACCCATAAATCCACTCAAGCAATAGATTACATCTTATCCATTACTGGATGCTGACAAAAAGAGACCTTTGCTACTAAGAATCGATAGTAACTTTGGCACTTTTCAAGATTCTTTTTCTGTGTGTATATAGTATGGATGGTGGATGCATGTGAGTTCAACACATATACAGTGTGTTTATTTTGTTCTACATAACCAAAACTCTCTCAGATTTTATTTTTAAGTAATTTCCTTTTTTTAAGATTTTATTTATTTATTTGACAGACAGAGATCACAAGTAGGCAGAGAGGCAGGCAGAGATGGGAGCAGAGAGGGGGATGGAGAAGCAGGCTCCCCACCAAGTAGAGAGCCCGATGTGGGGCTTGATCCCAGGACCCTGAGATCATGACCCAAGCCAAAGGCAGAGGCTCTAACCCACTGAGTCACCCAGGCACCCCTTTTTAAGTAATTTCTATACCCAGTGTGGGGCTTGAAATCTCAGCCCCAAGATCAAGAGTTGCATACTCCACTAATTGAGCCAGACAGGCACCTCCCTCATCCTTTTTAAAGGATTTATTTATTTATTTATTTATTTAAGATTTTATTTATTTATCTGACAGAGATCACAAGTAGGCAGAGAGGCAGACAAAGAGAGAGGAAGGGAAGCAGGCTCCCTGCTAAGCAGAGAGCTCGATGCAGGGCTCGATGCAGGGCTCGATCCCAGGACTCTGGGATCACGACCCGAGCTGAAGGCAGAGGCTTTAACCCACTGAGCCACCCAGGCACCCCTTTTTATTTATTTTTTAAAGTTGACTTCATGCCTAACATGGGGCTTGAACTCATGACCTTGAGATCAAATGCTGCAAGCTCCACTGACTGAGCCAACAAGGCACCCCTCAAAACTCTTAATTACATCTAGTTCTATGCTAAGTGTAACACTCTTATGAGCTCTCTCAGGTTTTCCTGATACCTTAGGACACATCTTACTAACAGATGCACAAAATAAATTGAGATAAAGTACAGATACTCACAGACACAGCCCATGATATGACGGCTTGCTGCTGAGATGCCGAGTGTAGTTCCTGAGGAAAGAGCTTGGTGGGGGCATTCTTGCTGCTGGGTTGCATCCTGCCTCTTTAAACACCTTTCTGCAAAATGAACACTGAATGCTATTTTCACCTTTTGCCTTTTAACTTTCAAGAAGTGGGGGATGCCTGTACATATTAAACAATAACTCCCTATTTTCCCTTCCCCCAGCCCCAGGAAACCACCGTTAAACTTTCTGTCTTTATGATTTGACTATTCTGAGTATCTCATATAAGTGACCTCATAGTGTTTGTCCTTTTGTGGCTGGCTTATTTCATTTAGCATAACGTCCTCAGGGTTCATCTGTGTGGTGGCATATTTTAGGACTTCCTTCCTTAATGAGGCTAAATAATATTCCATTATGTGTGTATGCCACATTTTGCTTATCCATTTATCCTCCCATAGATACTTGGGTTTCTTCCACATTTTAGCTATTGTGAATAATACTTCTATAAACATGAGTGCACAAATATCTGTTTTCAATTCTCTGGGGTGTGTACCCAGACTTGGAGTTCCTGGGTCTTATGCTAATTCTATCTTTTATTTTTTCCTGGAACTGTTTTTCAGAGCAGCTGTAGCATTTAACATTCCTACCAACAGTGCACAAGGATTCCAATTTCTCCACATCCTCACCAACTCTTGTTGTTTTCTGTTTTTTTTTAAATGGGTTTATTTTATTTTAAGATTTTACCTATTTGTTTGACAGAGAGAGAGCAAGAGCACAAGCAGGGGGAGTAGCAGGTAGAGGGAGAAGCAGACTCCCCACTGAGCAAGGAGCCCAATGAGGGACTCTATCCCAGGACCCTGAGATCGTGACCTGAGCCAATGGCAGATGCTTAACCAAATGAGCCACCCGGGCTCCCCTAACACTGACATTTTAACAAAATTACTATCCATGAACGTGGGATGTGTTTTCATCTATTTACATCTCCTTTAATTTATTTCAGCAATGTTTTGTACATTTCATTGCACAAGTCTTTCACCTCCTTGGCTAATTCCTAAGTATTGTATTCTTTATTCTTTTTTATATAATTGTGAATGAAATTGTTTTTCTAATTTCCCTTTCAGATTGTTCATTGTTCATTTATTGAAATGTAACTGGTTTTTGTGTGTTGACTTTGTATGCTGCTACTTTACTGAATTTGTTTATTAGGTCTAACAGCATTCTTTATAGAGTCTTCAGGATTTTCTATATATAAAAATCATATCATCTGCAAACAGAGATAACTTTACTTCTTCTTTTCCAATGTTTATGCCTTTTACTTCTTTTTCTTACCTAATTGCTCTAGCTAGAACTTCCAGTACTATGTTCAATAGAAGTGATGAAAGCAGGTATCTTTGTCTTGTTCCTGATCTTAGAGGAAAGGTTTTCAGTCTTTCACCATTAGGTATGAAGTTTACTGGGGTTTTTCATATATGACTTTTATTGTGTGGAGACAGTTGCCTTCCATCCCTATTTTGTTTAATGTTTTTATCATGAAAGGGTATTAAGTTTTGTCAAATTCTTTTTCTGTATCAATTGAGATGATCATTTTTCCCTTTATTTTGTTGATGTGATGTATTACATTGATCAATTTTCACATGCTGAATCATCCTTATATTCCTGGAATAAATCCCACTTGGTCGTGGTGCGTAATAATCCTTTTAATATGCTGCTGAATGCTGCTTGCTAGTGTTTTGTTGTGGATTTTTGTATCATGTTTATAAGGAATATTTGCCTGTAATTTTCTTTTCTTATATTGTCTTTGACTTTGGTATCAGGGTTAAGAGACTGGAAGTGGAGTGCTGCTGTTAAAAAAAAAATTGAAACATGGCATTCACATAGCAATCAGGTGGCAGGCAATGAGAAAATTATGTCAGAGGTTCAAAGGATGGCAATCTATTTGTGTTTAGTAAACAAGACAGTAAACATTGTTCTGGTAATAAAACAGCAACAATTCTGGGTATTTCAAATAGAAGGAATTTAATACAGATAATCATTTACAAAAGTGTCACAAAGGATGGAGTAGCAGAAAGAGGAAGCTAAGATTACTCAATGATTAGCAAATGCCGGAAGTCAGTAACTCTAGGGCCAGTGGAGCAGAAAGGGAACTGGTATTGCTAGGAGTCCACACTGCTTGGCTGCTGTGGCTGCTTCTCTTGAAACTATGCTGCCCCAGCAGGACTCAAGATCACATTGCTACCTCTGTCCTACTGTGTCTCCCTCTACCACCATCAGAACCTAACAAGAAACCAGGTGGTTAGCAAGTCTGAGACACATAGTTAAAATATTTTTTCTTGACATTAGAGAAGATGTTCTAAAAGGCTAAATGTGGAGTTCAGAGGCCAAAGACTATTGGAACATCATGTTATACGATGACAAAATACTTGGTAAAATGTGCCTACAATAATGTGGACAGCACAAGAAATATTATGAAGCTCTAAGAGAAGGAGTTGGAAAGAATCAAATGGCCAGCATGCACTGGCAAATTCTGACTGTATTACAAGAAAGCAAGGAGCTCAGGGGAGAATTGGCCTTTTATTTTTGCAAGCAAATGTAAATGGAAATCATGTCCAGAAAAATCAGGCCTTGAATTGCTGGAAGACTATTGCTTCATGACTCACACTTGTGAGAAATAGAATTGAGAAGGCCCTGACCAAAAATGCTCCCTAATATCCAGCCTTGTGGCAAAAAGCAGATTAGGAATGTGTTCTCTCTTAAATCAAGAGAGAGCAGCATATGTATGGGGATGCAAAGAAATAAAGCAAGCTTAAGAACTATGACTAGGAGGGTGCCTGGGTAGCTCAGTGGGTTAAAGCCTTCGCCTTCGGCTCAGGTCATGATCCCAGGGTCCTGGGATGGAGCCCCGCATCAGACTCTCTGCTCTGCAGGGAGCCTGCTTTCTCCTCTTTCTCTGCCTGCCTCTCTGCCTATTTGTGATCTCTGTCTGTCAAATAAATAAATAAAAAGACTATGACTAGGAAAGAACTCTGAATATGATTACTAGGAGTAAAATGGAACTGACTCAAAGAATATAGGCCAGAAACTAAGGTTTGTTTGTTTGTTTGGTTTGGTTTTGTGTGAATGCATCTGTGTGTGTACGCATGTGTTTTTACAATCTTTTGTAGGTATAATTAGCTTACAACAGACTAAACATATTTAATGTTTACCATTTGAATTTTAACATATGTATAAAATCATCACCACAATCAAGGGAATGAACAGATCCATCACTCCCAAAAATCTCCTTTAAAATTTTTGAAGTACTGCATTTCAAACTAACCACAAACTGTCTTTGACAGCTTAAATGTAAAATCACCATAAGGCTTCCAAATTTCTACATATTGGGAGTGGGATCTAAAATTTGTACAGCACGAGGGAGGAAATGTTTTCCAAAGCCCATTTGAGATGTGATCATGCAGGATAGGGAAAAAGTAAGCCACCACCCACACCGAAGGTGGATCCAGAGGTCTTGGAAAAAATAGACAGTGTTCATTCAAGTAACAGAACGAGAGTCCAATCAGAGAAACTCTCCACGGAACAGCAGGAAACTTCACTCTGTCTGCCTGCCCTTCAGAACCACTGACTGCAGCTTTGGTTTTCTGAGTGTGAGCGTCTGTTGCAGCTTTCCCACACCTGCCCTACCACGTATGAGGTACGGTGGGGAGGAGGCAGGGAGGAGTCACATCTGCAACTCAGGAAGAGGACTTGGTTTTTGAGAAAATTTGTGTTTGTTTATTTATTTATTTAGAGAGAGAGAGAGCAAGTGTGCCCAAGCGGGGGTGGGGTGGGGTGGGGTGGGGGAGGGGCAGAGGGAGAGAGAGAGTATCCTAAGCAGGCTCCATTCACTATGGAGCCCAACCCGGGGCTCAATCTCCCAACCCCGAGATCATGACTGTGGCAAAATCAAGAGTCAGATGCCCAACTGGCTGAGCCACGCAGGTGCCCCTAAAGAAGAGGACTTCAAATAACTCTGAGGTTTGGGTTTGAACTTGACGCAAGGACTAGATGGAAATTTGAGTTCTCTCACTTGGCTGTGAGTGTGTTGTACCTGTGTGAGTAAAAGTAGAATGGCTATGATATGAGCAAAAGGGTAGACTCCAGTAGAGGCCATATCATGTGTTCACCAAACTCATTTCATTTTCCTTCTGAACACACCTACGGCTAAACTACACTTGCTAGTCTCTGCTGTGGTTAGCTGCAACTGTGGGTCAGAGCTTTGTCCAGCTGTGGGTGGAGTGATGTACAACTTTCAGGCCTGATCCTATAAATATTCTGTGTAATCATCCATGTTCCCTCTTATCATTCATTTGTGAACACCATGGTTCAAAGCAGAAATTATAATGTAGTTAGAAAACACAAATGATTGATAATGAAAACATTGTTATATCAAAATTTGTGGGATCAATGAAAAGAAAAAAAATCCAAATTTAATCAAGATCTAACTACTGATTTACAGAAAACAAAGAGGGACTGGAGCACCCAGGTGGCTCAGTCAGTTGGGTGTCTGACTCTTTTTTTTTTTTTTTTAAAGATTTTATTTATTTATTTGACAGAGAGAGATCACAAGCAGGCAGAGAGGCAGGCAGAGAGAGAGAGGAGGAAGCAGGCTCCCCGCTGAGCAGAGAGCCCGATGCAGGACTCGATCCCAGGACCCTGAGATCATGACCTGAGCCAAAGGCAGCGGCTTAACCCACTGAGCCACCCAGGCGCCCCGGGTGTCTGACTCTTGATTTCAGCTCAGGTCATGATCTCAGGGGTCATGAGATGTAAGCCTGCACCCTGCTCCATGCTCAGTGCAGTCTGCTTGTTCCTTTCCCTCTGCTTCTCCCCCAATTCATGCAAACTCTCTCTTTCTCAATCTAAAATAAATAAATAGGGGCGCCTGGGTGGCTCAGTGGGTTAAAGCCTCTGCCTTCAGCTCAGGTCATGATCTCAGGGTCCTGGAATCGAGCCCTGCATCAGGCTCTCTGCTCCACAGGAAACCTGCTTCCTCCTCTCTCTCTACCTGCCTCCCTGCCTACTTATGCTCTTTGTCTGTCAAATAAATAAATAGAATCTTTAAAAATAAAATAAATAAAAAGAATAACACAGAGGTCCCAAGGAACACATCAAAAGACACCCTGAGGATGCAATCAGCAAAATCAGACTATGGAAAACAAACAAACAAACTATGGAAACAATCATCTAGTTTCTTCAACTAAACTGTAAGGAAATAAAAAATGACAGTGAAACTGTCTATAGGTTAAAGGAGGTTTAAAGAGCCATAATAATCTAACAGAGTATATGGACATATGGACTTTATTTGGATTGTGATTCAAACAAGCCAACCATAATTTTCTCATAAAAGAATTATGAGAGCCAGGGGTGCCTGGCTGGCTCAGTTGGTTAAGTATCTGACACTTGGTTTCAGCTAAGGTAATGATCTCAGGGTCATGAGATTGAGCCCCCCCTCCCAAGGGGTTCCATGCTCAGTGGGGAGTCTGCTTGAGATTCTCTCCCTCTCCCTTTGCCCCTTCCCCTGCTCTCTCTCTTTCTCTTTCAAATAGATAAATAAAATAGTATTAAAAATCCTTTTCAAAAAATTTTTTTAAGATTTTATTTATTTATTTGAAGGGGAAGAGAGACCAGGAAAGGAGGGGAGGGGCAGGGGGAAAGGGAAAATCAGGGAGTCCACCCTGGGGGCTCAATCCCAGGACCCTAAGATCATAACCAGAGCCAAAAGCAGACACTTAACCAACAGGGCCACCCAGTTGCCCCAATAAATGAATCTTTTTAAAAAGTTATGATATAATCGGGAAAATTTAAAAATACTGAATATTTGATAATACTAAGAATTATTGTTGTCTTTTTAGCATGATATGGTATACAGTTATGTTTTTAAAGAGCCTTTATAAATACAGAAATACATTTCGTATATGAATGAAAAGATACAATGTCTGGGATTTGCCTCACCACCATTTACAAGTGATAGAATGGTAGTGCAGGGAGATGAGCATGGGATAAAAGAAACAGGTCTAGTCATAACTGTTGAAGTTAGGTGATACGGAGGGAGTCATTATAATATTTCTAACTTTATATATGTTTTGAATTTTCCATAATAAGACACTTATTATTTATTTATTTATTTATTTATTTATTTATATTTAGGTTTACTTATTTAAATAATCGCTACAACCAGCAAAGTTCTCAAACTCACAACCCTAAGATCAAGAGCTGCACACTCTTCCAACTGAACCAGCCAGGTGCCCCAATAAAATATATATTTTTCAAGGATTTTATTTATTTATTTGACAGAGAGAGACACAGTGAGAGAGGGAGCACAAGCAGGGGAAGTGGCAGGCAGGGGGAGAAGCAGGCTTGCTGCTGAGCAGGGAGCCCGATGAAGGGCTCCACATTCTAGGATCCTGGGCTCATGACCTGAGTCGAAGGCAGACACTTAGTGACTGAGCCACCCAGGCACCCCCCTACAATAAAATATTTTTTAAAGCTTTCTTTAAATAAATACAACTTTTGCCTAGCAATTATACTTGTATGGATATATTTACACATGCACACATGTACAATGTAATAGTCTTTTGTAATAACAAAGGATTGGAAGGAAATAATTTTAATCAGGACAGTGATAGTGAAAAAAATGATGTAATGTTCCTAGTTGAGATAATATGCAACCACAAAAACAAAGGAGAAAGTTCTATATGTGCTGCCATTGAAAAGTCTCTAAGGGGAATAGAATTCTCATTTATTAAGGGGAATAAAAACAAACTGCTGAACAGTGCATTTACTATCCTATATTTGCGTGTGAATAAAGGAAACAGGAAATAAGATTCTCTATCTAGTCCTATGAACCACAAAGAAAGGCTGGAAGGACACACAAAAAAAAACAAGAGCAAGGTTATGTATTGAGATGGGAGCAAGTGGGACGGAAGTTCAGGAAAGTGAATTTTCATTGTGCACCTTTATATATTTCCTGGGTTTTGAATCATGAGGAAGTATTAACCATTTTGAAATTATATAAAGAATTTAAAGTAGCCATGAAAAACTTCTGATGCCTAAAGTAGTACTTGGTGAGAAATTTATAAGAGATGCATTATGAAATAGGAAAAGCCAAAAATGAATGAGCTAAGCCTGAAAAAGAAACCAAGTTGAATCCAGGGGCGCTTTCAAAAAGTTATTTCAAAAAGTTGAATCCAGGGGCGCTTGGGTGGCTCAGTGGGTTAAGCCGCTGCCTTCGGCTCAGGTCATGATCTCAGGGTCCTGGGATCGAGTCTCACATCGGGCTCTCTGCTCAGCACAGAGCCTGCTTCCTCCTCTCTCTCTCTCTCTGCCTGCCTCTCTGCCTACTTGTGATCTCTCTCTGTCAAATAAATAAAAAATAATAATAATAATATAAATAAAAAAGTTGAATCCAGGGGCACCTGGGTAGCTCAATGGGTTAAAAAGCCTCTGCCTTCGACTCAGGTCATGATCTCAGGGTCCTGGAACGGGCCCACATCAGGCTCTCTGCTCAGCAGGGAGCCTGCTTCCTCCTCTCTCTCTGCCTGCCTCTCTGCCTACTTGTGATCTCTGTCTTTCAAATAAATAAATAAAATCTTTAAAAAAAAAGTTGAATCCAGTTATAAAATAAGGAAGTCCAATAAATAAATAAATAAACAAGCAAGCAAACAAGCCCTGGGGATATAATGTACAGAAGGGGAAATATAGCTAATAATACTGTATTACATATTTGAAAGAAGCTAAGAGAATATATCTTAAAATTCCCGTCATAATAAAAAATTTGTAACTTTGTGTTGATAAATATTATAACTAGACTTGTGGTGATCATTTCACAATACATACAAATATTAATTCATTTTGTTTCATACCTTAACTAATATGTTATATGTCAATTATATCTCAATTTAAAAAGTTGAATAAAGAAATCAAATCAAGCTGCCAAAAAAAAAAAAGTAGAAGGAAGAAAAATAAAGTTAGAGTGGAAATAACTCTAAAATGTGTATGGAACCACGAAAGGCCCTGAATAGCCAAAGCACTCATGAAAAAAACAAAGCCAGAGGGGTCATGCTTTCTGCTCTCAAACTATATTGCAAAGCTATAGTAATCAAAACAGTATTGGCATAAAAATGGACACACAGATCAATGAAACAGAAAATAGAGCCCAGAAATAAATTCACATATATATGGTCAATTAATTAATGACAAAGGAGCCAAGAATACACAATGGGATAGGACGGTCTTTTCAATAAATGGTGCTGGGAAAACTGGACAGCAACAAATAAAAGAATGAAACTAGGGGCACCTGGGTGGCTCAGTCAGTTGGGCATCCAACTCTTGGTTTGTGCTTAGGTCTTGTCTCAGGGTCATGGGATTGGGTCCCACGTTGGGCTCCGCACTCTGTGCAGAGTCTGCTTGTCCTTCTCTCTCTGCTTCTCCCCCTCCCCCTGCTCTCTCTCTCTCAAACAAATAAAGAAAGAAATAAAATCCTTTTAAAAAAAAGAATTAAACTAGATAATTATCTTACACCATACACAAAAATTAACTCAAAATGGATGAAAGACTGGAACGTATAACCTGAAATCGTGAAACTTCTAGAAAAAAGTTTGGGTGTTGAATTTTTGGATCTGACTCCAAAAGCAAAGACAACAAAAGTAAAAATAGGGATGCCTGGTAGCTCAGTTGGTTAAGAGTCTGCCTTTGGCTTGGGTCATGATCCCGGGGTCCTGGGATCAAGCCCTGCATTGTCTGGCCCCCTGCTCAATGAGGAGTCTGCCTCTCCCTCTCCCTCTGCTTGCCGCTCCCTTTGCTTGTGCTCTTTCTCCCTCTCTCTCTCTCTCTCTCTCTCTGTCAAATAAATAAAATCTTAAAAAAAAAAAAAAAAAAGTAAAGGTGGGGCACCTGGGTGGCTCAGTGGTTTGAGCCTCTGCCTTCGGCTCCGGTCATGGTCCCAGGGTCCTGGGATCGAACCCCACATTGGGCTCTCTGCTTGGCGGGTAGCCTGCTTCCCTGTCTCTCTCTGCCTGCTTGTGCTCTCTCTCTGTCAAATAAATAAAAATCTTTTAAAAAAAAGTAAAGATAAATAAATGGGACGTATCAAACTAAAAAGCTTCTACACAGCAAAGGAAACCATCAACAAAATGAAAAGACAACATACTGAATGGGTGAAAAAAATTGCAAGTCATGTTTCTGATAAGATAAGGAGTGTTGACCTTACAAATAAAAGTCATTTTACCCAGGCATACCGGGACGCCTGGGTGGCTCAGTTGGTTAAGCAGCTGCTTTCGGCTCAGGTCATGATCCCAGCGTCCTGGGATCGAGTCCCACATCGGGCTTCTTGCTCGGCGGGGAACCTGCTCCTCCCTCTGACTCTGCCTGCCATTCTGTCTGCCTGTGCTTGCTCTCTCCCCCTCTTTCTCTCTGATAAAAAAAAAAAAAAAAAAAAAAAAAAAAAAAATCTTGAAAAGTCATTTTACCAGCAACAAATAAAGAAATAGGCTTATTCAGGAGATAGCAGAGAATTGCAGTTCGGAACAAGAAAGCCATGGCATAAACTGTATGCTAGTCCAACAAAGGAGAGAAATGTTATTTTATGGAGAAAAAGAAGGAAGTTGGGAGAGGTTGTTTTGAACAAAAATCCGCTGGAGAAAGGCAAGAGTTCAGGATGATGCTTGTTTTGCATTGACTGAGCTGCTGGGGTGTCAATTTCTTGTAGGAGATACAATTTACATCTGTTTCTGTTGGGTCCTGTAATTGATTTTTCTTTCCTAGTGGTTTCTGTTGGGGTTCTAGAATGGAGGTGCTTGAGGTTGACAGGTATGGCACGAGAGCTCCCCCTTCTGGTCTCCCAACTCCATTTTAAAGTTTCCCTTGATTAATTGTCACATTTCCCCCATTTGATCATTATCTTTCTCTAAACGCATCACTGATAAAGTCAGGTTTTCCTAGCTAAGTGGCCTGTTGCCCCTCAATGGCAGGAAGGGCCTTTCCTGCCTGTCATGTCCCACGGTGGAGGGAAACGGTACAGATTGGAAACCTACTGAGGTCACATTCAGGTAACAAGCACAGGTAGGAGAGCGAACTCTCACGCATTTCCTATCTATAGTCCATATACATCACAAGCCCTGGAAATCATCTCCTCATTGAGTACACCATTTCCACAGTGGCTTGACAGGCAACAAGTACGGAATCGAGTGTAACACAATTCCAAATTGTATGATGGTTCTAAACCAGGAGCCTAGGACTGAAAGTAACCAACCGGAAACGTTTATTGGCATTTATTCCGACTTGGGGGACAAAAGCTCTCCCTACACAGGCAAAGTTGGAGTCCTGTATGCCTCCTGAAATTCCCTGCTGAACATGGCCACGAACACAGAAGAGTAAATATTTCGAGAGCACACTGAAAGAATTAACCCAGTGCATTTGGTGAGAGACAGTGTAGGTATACATATGAAGGAATAACTGATGAACTGTTTTTGCAAAACAGCAAACTTCAGAGATGTTTTAAACAGCATTGTTGTCTCAAAAGAGTCCTTTGGAACCAAATGTGTTATCAGATAATGCAGTCTGTAAAGTTGTAAATTCAGAAACCATGAAGTTGGTAAAGAATCCAGAATCAGCTCATGGTCTGGGTGAGAAAAAGAGGCTTCTGTGAATCCTGAATCTTCTAACTGGCCTGGTCCAGACATCTTGGGAAAGCTGTCATCAGATGTGGTCTGCTTCCATTCTAGGACATCTTTCCTTTCGGGTCACTAGCTCATGCGCAGGACTGGTCAGGGTTTGGTGGTGCTTTCTTTAGATAATGTTACACGAGTCAAAGAGTCTGTTCCCTCAAGTTTGGTGGCATAAGGTTTGGCTAGCAGTCCCTGATAGGAGCCTTTCCATTGAGGTTGAAGAGAATCTTTTTGGAGGCATCTTTTCCAATGACAAAATCTCTAGTTTGCAAGGTGTGGTGCTCAAGGTCTTTGTCTCCTGGGAGTGCACTGTGAAAAGGGTGCTCTACCAAAACATGCTCGTGTTTTTTTTTTTTTCAAACCATGGTTATTTTTAATAGAAGCAATTAGGCCTTTATAATATTAAAGTATATATCTTTTTTAAAGATTTTATTTATTTATTTGAGAGAGAGAGAGAAAGCATGAGCAGGGAGGAGAGGGAAAAGCACGCTCCCCTCTGAGCAGGGAGCCCAGGGAGCCCTGGGATTATGACCTGAGCCAAAGGCAGACACTTACCTGACTGAGCCACCCTGGTGCCCCTAAAGTAGATCTCTTTTTATCAACTGTGGGTCAAAGGAGGCAGAGGCCAAGTGCATTGGACATTCTGTGACCATATCAAAGGGTGAGCGTCTATAAATTCCAAAGGGATTAGATCTGAGTGTTAGAAGAACCAATGGCAATGCTTCCAGCCAAGGTATTTGGAGGGTCTCTAAAAATGTTGCCAGTTAGATCTTAATAGTGTCGTTAATGTGTTTGACTGACCATGAGGACTGAAGATGGTCTGCACAATGAAAGCGTTGTAAACCCAGCCAAGCAGCACAGACCTATCAAAGCACCTGACCAATAAAATGGATTCCCCAATCACTATGAAATTCAGGAGCGGTTCCCCATGTAGACAGCATCTTTTCTAACAGAATTTTAGCTACAAAAGAAGTTGTGTGGCTTCTTCTATTCCCAATATTGTTTTTCCTTTCTAAAAGGGAAAACTTCAGTCCTGTGAGAAAACATACAAAGTATGACTTAAATATATTTATAACCATGAGAAGGGGGAAGCTGTATGAAATCCATTTGCAAAAACTCAAATGGTCCATCGGGTGGTTCAAAAGATCTGGAAGCAAGGTAAAAAACCAGTTTCCCTAGATTGTATTTTGGACAAGTGTGACAAATGAGGCAGACACATTTTCTGGCCTTATTAATATTTCCCCACCAATGTTGGCTCATGAATGTTATCATTTTGTCAGTAAACATTAATATTTGTACAGTGGTAAATAGGGGGAATTTTAGATTTCTGGTGGGGCCTAATTATTATTTGATCCAAATCAGCGTTTTCTTTTTTTATCAAACCAACAATTCTTCTATTCCCAATATTGTTTTTCCTTTTCTAGTGGCAATCACTGGGCTTCTCTGGTCAATTTTTCTAAGTTATCATTTGGGAAAGCATCCCTTTGGATCAGGACAGAGGTTTGGCTATTGGTTTCTTTGAGTACAACATTTTTGGTAGAAATATCAGCAAGGTGGTTTCCCTTGACCTTCAGGGATTTTAGTCTGGAATGTCCGGGAAATTTAGTAATAAAGCAGCTGCAAAGGCATCTAATAAATTTTAGTCATAGGGCCCATTTTTTAATTTTACCCCTATTGGAGGTAAGGAGACCTTACTACTTCTGTAACATTTCAAAATCATGAGCTACCTCAAGGCTTACTGACTATAGGTATAAATGTTTGCAATTTTATCCTTGGCTAAGGCACAAGCCCAAGTCAAGGTGTATAATTCAGCTTTTTGAGCCAAAGTAGCCAGAGGTAAATGTGCTGCTTCAGTGACTTCCAAAGTAGTTACAATAGCATACCCAGCACGATGCTTACCATTTTCCTCCTTTACTTAAGAACCAGCAATAAAGGGACACCAGGGTGGCTCAGTCAGTTGAGCATCTGCCTTCGGCTCAGGCCATGATCCACCCCACATTGGACTTCTCGCTCAGTGGGGAGCCTGCTTCTTCCTTGGCCTGATGCTCCTCCTGCTTGTGTGTGCACTCTCTCTCTCTGACAAATAAATAAAATAAAATCTTAAAAAGAAGAAAAAGAGGGGCGCCAGGGTGGCTCAGTGGGTTAAAGCCTCTGCCTTCGGCTCAGGTTGTGATCCCAGCATCCTAGGATCGAGCCCTGCATTGGGCTCTCTGCTCTTCGGAGAGCCTGCTTCCTCCTCTCTCTCTGCCTGCCTCCCTGCCTGCTTGTGATCTATCTCTCTCTCTCTCTCTCTCTCTCTCTCTCTGTCAAATAAATAAATAAATAAAATCTTTCAAAAAAAGAAGAAGAAGAAGAAGAAGGAAGAGGTGGTGGAGGAGAAGAAGAAGGCGAGGAGGAGAGAGAAAAATAACCAGCAGTGAACCATGAAAAATCTGCCTGAGAGGAGTTTCCTGTAAGTTGTCCCAGTTGAAGTTGAAAGGCCATCTGTCAGCATTACCATTGGTAAAGGAGGGGAGAAGAGCAGAGTTAAGGTTATTGCGGCAAGAAAGAGTTCCATGAGGAGCTGTTGGCAGGAGGATGTCCCAGGAGGTGAGATGACAGAAGGGCT
This sequence comes from Neogale vison, assembly GCF_020171115.1. NCBI lineage: Eukaryota > Metazoa > Chordata > Mammalia > Carnivora > Mustelidae > Neogale > Neogale vison. The sequence goes on along the minus strand of NC_058102.1, from coordinate 101,578,688 downwards.
GGGTGTGAGGAGAATTCAGGAGGGTCTCTACTGCATGAGGCACAAGGTTAAAGGGGATCCTGTGATGATTTCCTCAGTGATCTTAACTGAAAGGACAGTGACAGGAATATCTCTGAGGCAAGGGAGATGTCCCTGAGCTGCAGGTCCCAGCTGTTGATTATGATACCCTCTGAAGCAATGACGATCCCGTGTTTGGGGGTGAGTACCCCAAGAGCATGCCCCTCCCTCGCACACAGAAAGAAGGAAAAAGGGAAGTTGATAATTTAGGATGTCTGAGGGCAAGGAACTTTGTTAAGCTTTTATCAAAGTCCCAAAAGCTATGTCATTCCGGTCCTTCCAAATAATAAGGTCAGGTTTGTCTTTTTTTAGTAAAGCATATAGAGGTTGAGCCAGAAGAGAGAAGTTTGGAATTTGAGTTTGACAATAACCAGTCCAAGGAAACTTCCTAACTGGTGCTTGGTTTTCGCTGTGGGGAAGTTCAGGATGTCATGAAGTCTACCTAGATCCTTGCTCAGGGCAAGATTAGATGCCCTAAGCATCCAATCTGAGTGTGAGGAAACTGATTTTTTCTTTCTAGACTTTATGTCTGTTGAAGGCCGAAAGTTTTAGCAGGTCAGTGCCGTCTCCCGTGAATAGGTTGGAGAGGGGCAACAGAGAAGAAAATAATCTGTATATTATAGCAAAGTAGAGCCTACAGAAAACTTTGTATTGATCAAATCCCCACTTTGAAAAGTGAGCACTCTCTGTGTGACCCTGGGCCATCACCATCCAGGTGTACTGCTGTTCTTCCCAAGTGGAAGCAAAGACATGTTGCTATCCTTATCATTGGAATACTAAAAACTGCACTGCAGAGATCAATTATAATAAAAAATGTGCTTCCAGGGGGGCTGGGTAGCTCAGTTGGTTAAGCATTTGCCTTTGACTCTGGTCATGATCCCAGGATTCTGGGATCAAGTGCCCCCCCCACCACAACCTGAGTCAGACTCTCTGCTCAGTGGGGAGTCTGCTTCTCACTTTCCCTCTCCCTCTACCCCTCCCCCCATTCATTCTCTCTCACTCTCGCTCAAATAAATATAAAAAATTTTTCTAAAAATATTTTATTTAGGGGCACTTGGGTAGCTCAGTGAGTTAAGCCTCTGCCTTCAGCTCAGGTCATGATCTCAGGGTACTGGGATTCAGTCCCGCATCGCTTCCTCCTCTTTCTCTGCCTGCCTCTCTGCCTACTTGTGATCTCTCTCTCTCTCTGCCAAATAAATAAATAAAATCTTTTAAAATATTTATTTATTTATTTATTTGACAGAGATAGGGCCAGAGAGCATAAGCAGGGGCAATGGCAGAGGTAGAAGGAGAACCAGGCTCCCCACTGAGCAAAGAGCCCAACTCAGGACTCTATCCCAGAACCCTGGGATCATGACCTGAGCCCAAGGCAGATGCTTAACTGAGCCACCCAGGCTCCCCATAAAAATCTTTCTTTAAAAATTTTGCTTCAGTGGGTTAAAGCCTCTGCCTTCGGCTCAGGTCATGATCCCAGTGTCCTGGGATCGAGCCCCGCATCGGGCTCTCTGCTCAGCAGGGAGCCTGCTTCCTCCTCTCTGCCTGCCTCTCTGCCTGCTTGTAATCTCTGTCTGTCAAATAAATAAATAAAATCTTTAAAAAAATTTGCTTCCAGTGAGAATGGATGTTAGCAGTATGTGGGAGTTAGGAACAACAGGGTGTCATGGGGTAACAATGCAATTTATTGCTCCGAGGTCCTGGACCAACATCCATCATCAGCCCTTGTGCTTTCTCACAGGTAAAATGCGGGTATTATAGGGACGGGTGCAGCGTATAGAGAGGTCCTAAACCTTATAATCTTCCATTACAGGTTTGATGGCTGGAAGAGTTTCTTTATTTATAGGCTATTGATTTATTCTGGGGATAGGTTTTGAAGGATCTGTTTGAATCTTGATAGGGTGTGTACTATGGATTTTGCCAATTATCAGTTAAAGATTTGCCCATAAAAAGCACAGTAGCTGATCAGTGTCCCCAGACTCAGCTATAATGTTGACAGAGACAGAGCAAATAAAATATGTCAAAGAGTCACTTAATTTACCTAGTTGGCAATTTTGATTACTAGTGTTAAGTTCTAGAATTATTTCCCCTTTTGGGAGAAAGATATTCCAGCATGATATTTTTCTTTTTTCTTTTTTTTTTAAAGATTTTATTTATTTGACAGAGAGAAAGAAACCACAAGTAGGCAGAGAGAGAGGGGGGAGGAAGCAGGCTCCCTGCGGAGCAGAGAGCCCCATGCGGGGCTTGATCCCAGGACCTGAGATCATGACCTGAGCTGAAGGCAGAGGCTTTAACCCACTGAGCCACCCAGATGCCCCAGCATGATATTTTTCTAAGAGATCTTGGCCCAATAAATAAATAGGGTTGGAGGAACTAAGAAGAAAAGAGTGGTTATCTCCCAAAAGGAGAACCCTAAAGAAAAGAGAAATAGGTTCAGAGACAGGAACCCATTGGGGGTTAATAGAGACCATTCCCACCCACCCCCATTTGAACTAGTTTAGTACTCCAAGGCAAGGGTTGCTTAGCAATACAGGTGAGCACGAAGAGTATAGCTCTAGTGTCATTAAGGGCAGAGAAAGATTTGTTCCTAACCTGGGGAATGGTTTCTCCAAGCCCACTAAGAGGGGGGATTGTGAAAAGCCCCAGTAGTTCCTCAGAGCCCCATCATTAAGAATTAGGAGGACAGGGGCACCTGGGTGGCTCACTCAGTGAAGCGTCTGCCTTTGGCCCAGGTCTTGTTGCCAGGGTCCTGGGATTGAGACCTGCATTAGGCTCCCTGCTTGGCGGGAAGCCTGCTTCTCCATCTCCCTCTGCCATACCCACCACACACACACCTGCCCCAACTTGTGCTCTCTGGCTCTATCTCTCTGTCAAATAAATAAATAAAAACTTTAAAAAAAAATAGGAGGACATTGGATAGGCGGGCTAGAGGGCTAAAGCTACCCAGAGTGGTTAAGTTTGTAACAATCTTCTTCCCAGTGCCCTAGCTCTTTGCAGTAATAACAGAGACTATGGGATTCTTGTCTTGCTTAAGAAACTTCATTTGCCAGAGTTGAGAATTAAGAATATTTTTTTAAAGATGTTATTTATTTATTTGACAGAGAGATCACAAGTAGGCAGAGAGGCAGGCAGAGAGAGAGAGAGAGGAGGAAGCTGGCTCCCCGCTGAGCAGAGAGCCCGATGTGGGACTCGATCCCAGGACCCTGAGATCATGACCTGAGCCGAAGGCAGCAGCTTAACCCACTGAGCCACCCAGGCGCCCCAAGAATCTTTTTTTTTTAAGATTTTACTTATTTATTTGAGAGAGAGTGAGATAGAGCACGAGAGAAGGTTGAGGGGCAGAGAGAAAAGCAGACTCCCTGATAAGTCAGGGCCTGATGCAGGACTGGATCCTGGGACTCTGGGATCATGACCTGAACCCAAGGCACCTGAGAATTAAGAATCTTAAGTAGTTGGGCGCCTTGGTGGCTCAGTGGGTTAAGCCTCTGCCTTCAGCTCAGGTCCTGATCCTAGGATCAAGCCCCACATCGGGCTCTGCTCAGAGGGAGCCTGCTTCCCCCTCTCTCTCTCTGCCTACTTGTGATCTCTCTCTGTGTGTCAGATAAATAAATAAAATCTTTAAAAAAAAAGAATCTTAAGCAGTCTTCCTTTTAGATATCTCATCCAGGATGTGAGTGAACTGGTGCGCTGAAGTAACTAAATCTGGAGTAGATACAGTTTCCCATTCCATTCTGATTCTTTTAACTGAACACAAAAGCTCCAGGTTCAACCCACTATATAAATATGGCATTAGTGGCTACCAGAATGGATTCAATATCTAAAGGAAGACCAGAATTTTCTCTGAAAACAATCTGAAATTGATTTTAAAAGCCATAAACAGGTTCACAGGTTTTGGGGTGCAGGCCTGAATTTTGTTCCAATCAATGGCCTTAGGAGAAACAACTGCAATTGCTCGGTGGAGGTTTTCAGTGTATGTTCTAGCATTTTACGCAAAGTTAGGGGCTTGTTTTTCTACATCTTGTTCAGGATTTTCCCATTGGGCAAGTTTTAGCCAGTGTTTAGGCCGGCCCTCACCAACAAGCCTATGGACATAACTGATACAAATCTGAGAAACAGGGTTGGTAAGTCTGAGTACCTATGACGAATTCTTCAGCAAACCTGTGGGGGTTCTCAGTCACTTAAAGAAACTCCTTGGGCACCGGGGTGGCTCAGTTGGTTAAGCGACTGCCTTAGGCTCATGTCATGATCCCGGAGTCCTGGGATAGAGTCCATTAGACTCCCAGCTCCATGGGGCGTCTACTTCTCCCTCTGACCTCCCCTATCATGCTCTCTCAGTCTGTCTCTCTCTCTCTCAAATAAATATATAAATAAAATATTTTTTAAAAAGAAAGAAAGAAAGAACCTCCTTAACTACAGCTTGCAATTCGGCCTTAATCCAGGGAAACATAAGAAATTGGGGGCTTATTTGGAACCTCAGAAGAGTTAACTTTAAAAGGACAGATTCGGATAAGTTCAGAGGAACAGGAAGGGGAAGAGTTCTTCAGGGAAGAGAAGAAGAAAGCTCGGTGAAATATCTGAATGGGGAAACCGAGCGTCTAGAGGAGGAGGCGGTGGTGGTGCGGAAGGGAAGGTAGGTGACAGCACCTGGAGGGGGCCTGGGCACATGGTGGCTGCAGGGTGTTTGGAGATAAAGAAAATGAGACGTGGCGGGGGGGAAGACCTCAGAAGCCTTTGGTCTTTCTCCAGGTGTTTGCCTCAGTTAAATAGAAATGGTATTTGGGCGCCTGGGTGGCTCAGTGGGTTAAGCCGCTGCCTTCTGCTCAGGTCATGATCTCAGGGTCCTGGGATCGAGTCCCGCATCAGGCTCTCTGCTCAGCGGGGAGCCTGCTTCCTCCTCTCTCTCTCTCTACCTGCCTACTTGTGATCTCTCTCTGTCAAATAAATAAATAAAATCTTAAAAAAAAAAAAAAGAAATGGTATTTTACAGAGAGGCGATTTTAGATTCCTGGTCACTTTTGGAAGCTTCAAAAAACCAATCAAAGCAGGTGTCCCATTCAGTTTTGACCATTTTATTTTTAAAAAAAGATTTATTCATGTTTTCTGCCCATTTTTTTGACGTGACTATCTGTTTTTTGAGTGTTCCGTTTGAGGAGTTCTTTATTGGTCTTGGATATCATCCCTTTTGTCTGTACTGTCATTTGCAAATATCTTCTTCCATTCTGTGGGTTGCCTCTTTGTTAGTTGACTGTTTCCTTTGCTGTGCAGAAGCTTTTGATCTTGATGAAGTCCCAAAAGTTCATTTGTGCTTTTGTTTCTTTTGCCTTTGGAGACATGTCTTCAAAGAAGTTGCTATGGCCGATGTCGAAGAGGTTACTGCCTATGTTCTCCTCTAGGATTCTGATGGATTCCTGCCTCACGTTGAGGTCTTTTATCCATTTCGAGCTTATCTTTGTGTGTGGTGTAAGAGAATGGTCGAGTTTCATTCTTCTATACATAGCTGTCCAATTTTCCCAGCACCATTTATTGAAGAGACATTTTTCCACTGTATATTTTTTCCTGCTTTGTCGAAGATTATTTGACCCTGGAGTTGAGGGTCCACATCTGGGCTCTCTACTCTGTTCCACTGGTCTATGTGTCTGTTTTTGTGCCAGTACCATGTTGTCTTGGTGATCACAGCTTTGTAGTAAAGCTTGAAATCAGGCAACGTGATGTCCCCAGTTTTGTTTTTCTTTTTCAACATTTCCTTAGCAATTTGGGGTCTTTTCTGGTTCCATACAAATTGTAGGATTGTTTTTTCCAGACACTTCTCCAAAGAAGACATACAAATGGCTAACAGACACATGAAAAAATGTTCATCATCACTAGCCATCAGGGAGATTCAAATCAAAACCACATTGAGATACCACCTTACACCAGTTAGAATGGCCAAAATCAACAAGACAGTAAACAACAAGTGTTGGAGAGGATGTGGATAAAGGGGAACCCTCTTATACTGCTGGTGGGAATGCAAGTTGGTGCAGCCATTTTGGAAAACAGTGTGGAGATTCCTTAAGAAATTAAAACTAGAGCTACCCTATGACTCTGCATTTGCACTGCTGGGTATTTACCCCAAAGATACAGATGTCGTGAAAAGAAGGGCCATCTGCACCCCTATGTTCATAGCAGCAATGCCCACAATAGCCAAACTGTGGGAAGAGCCAAGATGCCCTTCAAGGGATGAATGGATAAAGAAGATATGGTCCATATATACAATGGAATATTATGCCTCCATCAAAAAGGATGAATACCCAACTTTTGTATCAACATGGATGGGACTGGAAGAGATTGTGCTGAGTGAAATAAGCCAAGCAGAGAGAGTCAATTATCATATGGTCTCACTTACTTGTGGAGCATAAGGAATAATATGGAGGACATTGGGAAAAGGAGAGGAGAAGGGAGTTGGAAATCAGAGGGGGAGATGAACCATGAGAGACTGTGGACTCTGAGAAACAAACTGAGAGTTTTGGAGGGGAGTGGGTGGTGGGTTGGGTGAGCCTGGTGGTAGGTATTAAGGAGGGCAGGTATTGCATGGAGCACTGGGTGTGGTTCATAAACAATGAATTCTGGAACACTGAAAAAATAAAATAAAGTTTTTTTTAAGATTTATTTATTTATTGAGAGACAGTGCACAGAGGGAGAGGGAGAAGCAGACCTCCCACTGAGCAGGAAGCCCAATGTGGGTCTCAATCCCAGGACCCCAGGATCATGACCTGAATGGAAAGCAGCTGCTTATCCAACTGAGCCACCCAGGTGCCCCCGGGTTTGACCATTTTAGAGCCACAGCTGTCCAATTCTGTTCTGAGAAAAGTAAGTTTAGGGAGATAGAAAGTTCCCCATAATGGCCATTGGTGTTCCTTAATTACTTTTAGTTAAATTGGTCCATTTACTTTTAGTTAAATGTACATGAGGAAACACCAGGGTTTTCTCGGGGTTTTGATTGTTTTTTGTTTTTTGTTTTTTGTTTGTTTGTTTGTTTTTGTTTGTTTCAAGTAATCTCTATGCCAAAATAGGGCTCCAACTCGTGATCCTGATATCAAGAGTCACATGCTCTTCCGACTGAGCCAGGCAGGTGCCCCAAAACACATTTTTAACATAAAAACAGCGAAGGACCAAGAACTGGGGGGGGGTGCCCTCAAAACATTTTGATGACTGGGATCTCTCATTTCTTAGAGGTTTTTCCAAAAAGCAAAAGGAAAAATTCCTAAATAGTCCAGTTCCAGTGGCTAAAAGAGTCAGACCAATGGACAAAAGAGTACTCTTAGAAAAGACAAAGCCCAGGGCGCCTGGGTGGCTCAGTGGGTTAAGCCGCTGCCTTCGGCTCAGGTCATGATCTCAGGGTCATGGGATCGAGGCCCGCATCGGGCTCTCTGCTCAGCAGGGAGCCTGCTTCCTCCTCTCTCTCTGCCTGCTTGTGATCTCTTTATGTCAAATAAATAAATAAAATCTTTTAAAAAAAAAGAAAAGACAAAGCCCAAAAACACATGAAGAATAAAGCCTGAGAGATCAAAACACGAAAAGAGCAGAGTCTGAGATGCAGGAGAGACTCACCCTCAAACTCCAGGGTGGGCAAGAAAGCAGAGATCTCAGTTAGCTCTGGGGACACCTGTTTGCTCTCCCTCCTTGGAGTTGTTGGGGTTCTTCTCTGGATCCCCCTTCTGGTCACCCAGTAATGCTGACCTTAAAAATAAAACAGTTATTTTACCAGTGAGGATGAGTTTATTCAGGAATAGCAGTGAATTGCAATTTGGGACAAGTAGGCTCTGGCAAAAACCATAAGCTGGTCCAGCAAACAAAGGAGAGGAAAGTTATTTTATGGAAAGGAGGAGGAAGTTTATAAGTACAGTTTTTATAGGGTCACTTCCCATCATAGGACTGAGTGAACTCAAGAGAAAATCCTCCCTTCCCTCCAGATAAAAATGACAGATAATATATTCCAAATATGTAACAGAGATAATATAATAAAAGAGATAATATGTAAAAGAGAACCCATGATCAAAACCAAAACCAAAAGAAGCATCTCCTCGAACTGGAAGTGGAAATATGAGGGCTGAGGGCTGACAGCATGGAAGAAACCAGCCCAGGAACCAGCTCCCTGGAGAATTCACTGGATGTTCTGCCATATGACAGGCGGTTGTAGGAGGCTGTGACCCTGTCTGGGCTCTATCTGTTTTGAGCTGCTTGCCTGGAGTGACAGCAAAAAGACTTAGGCTAGCCAGCTCTCTAGGCTACCATGCTGAGTTAGACAAGGCCTGACATTGGCTGGGGACAGGATCAGCAACACACCCTTGGATCAGATCCCTGTGTGTTCAATATAAACCCTCATTCTGGACAGGGGAGACAGTCACAGAACCGCTCAGTATGGGGAGATGCCATAGGGAGAGAGGAAAACTTACACCTCCAACCTGGTCTGGCGTATGGAGGGCCCATCACAGCCCCGTCCTACTGCATCTGGGCCTGCAGCAGAAGCTGGAGTGCTAAAAACCATTTCTCTGCATTCCTTGCAGTTAGTGTTCCTTTATTAATCAAATGCCTGCCTAGGAAACATGAATTGAGATAGGCCTTAAACTGGAAGAGAAGGGATGACCCTGAATGGCAGGTGTCCACTTTGTGGGGTGTAAGTTGTAGTAGAGGCCAAGGGGTTCTAGTTTGTAGCTTCCTGTTTTCGGAAGTTTGTTGCAGCTGTGACCTCAGTTTTGCTGATAGCAAAAGAGTTGTAGGATTCTGGAGCCCGGGAGGTGTTCCTAAAAGTTCTGCCTAAAGCAGTGCTTTCAACTAGGTTTCTATTGGCATCTGGGGAAGGGCAAGCCTTTGTTACACAGACTTGTCCTATTCACTGTAGGACATTTAGCTTAGCTAACACCTGCCCACCAATTGCCCGCAGCCTCACCAGTCACTGAGACTGCCAAAAATGTCCTCACAGGGATGCCTGACATATGCCTTTGGCTCAGGTCATGATCCCAGGGTATTGGGATTGAGCCCCACGTAGGGGCTTTTTGCTCAGCAAGGAGCCTGCTTCTCTCTCTCCCTCTGCCTGCTGCTCCCTCTGCTTGTGTGCTCTCTCTCTCTCACTCACTCTCTCTGTCAAATGAATAAGTAAAATCCTCTTAAAAAATGCCCCCACATATTTCCAAAAGCCTATGGAAGATACTATTACCCATACAGAAACCAACTCCCAAAACCTTTGTATGCCCCATTATTCCCAGTAAGAACCCCCTAGAGTAGCGTCTGTCATTCACAATGAATCCTAACCAAGACACACACGAGAAAGAAACTCACAAAAGACAAACTAACAAACTAAAACTTCAAATCTCATCCTGAAAATTAACACTGTAACAGGTAATCAAGAAGCTCAAGAGAATTCACTCTAGAGTAAATGGAAATAGAGCAATCCCCCCCAATTTTTTTAAATAAATATATTTAATATCCTTCAAAGACAAGAAAACTAAAGAGGCATGAAAACTAAATCCTTAACTGGAATTATTTTAAAAGCTATAAAAGACATCATTGAGACAACTGGAGAAATTTAGACATGGACTGTGTATCAGACAAGGGTTTGTATCAATGATAAATATCCTAACTTCGACAATCATATTGTTTATTTAGAAGAATACCTTTTCTTTCAGGAGATAGATACTTAAGTACTTAGGAGTAGAGAGTCACAATGTCTGCAATTAATTCAAATGGTTCAGCAAAAAGAATGTGTGCATGTGTGTGCATGTGTGTGTGCGTGTGCACAGTTGGAGAGAGAGAGAAAAATCAGTATTCGGCCAAGGCTAAATATCACCATCAAAGAAGGAAATGCTGCAGATACAAGAATTAGTATAAGTTCTGTTAGAAATTCTAGATTATGATTATAATTTCATTATTAAAGTTTTTACTTGTCTATTTTTATAAATGTGACAGTAATGTGCTGAAACAATTTCTCAGACCATAACTGAGTTACTAAATAGATGCTCACTTTCCACTAAAGTAGTGGAGAAGCGAGACTTTTTCTTTTTAGTTTTTACTTTGAAATAATATCAAACTTTGGAACTTGGAAAACACAGTGCTCCCACATACCTTTTAACCAGCTTCACCAATTTTTGACATTTTGCCACATTTATCATTTTCTCTCTCCCTCTCTGTATATATGTGCATATAGACACATATAGGCCCTACAGTTCATATAAAGAGTGTTGTGAAGAGTTATTAAATGAATAAAATACAAATTCTGTATTATGTATACCACATGTACCCATATATATACAACACGTACACATTGTATCATTTATTATTTCCAAGCAACTTGAAAGTAGATTGCACACATCCCGCCACTTTATCCCTTAACACTTGAGGGTATGTAGTCTAAGAACAAGGATACTGTCCTGAATCCTGCTGTAGGGAAGGGAGTCTATGGGTCAAAGGCTTGCATGCAGAATTACAGCCAACCTAGCCACTTCCTCCAGCATCTACAAAAGGAACAGTTAGGGGAGGCAGGCCTTTGGATTACTTCTCGAGTGTTTGTTGGATGATTGGGATAGGGGTGCCGCGGAGGAGGAGAGGATGGGAGGGAGGGTGTGAACCTGTCTTTGTTAGCCAGGCAAAATCTTATTTTTCAGGATCTAGTCTGGTTTCTTGTATCCCACTCTAACCACCCAAACCTTCCTTGGAATGGGGTTATAAGAAGCCATCGCCCCATAGTCTCCCAAAGCCATTATTCCTTATCCTCGTGTACCGCCTGGACGACAGGGAGGCTCCACACGACTAAGAAATACAATGGGACTGGGGCAGGCCCTTGAGATCCCAGGTTTGCAGGAGAAGGGCTGGGAGGGTCGGGAGAAGGACCTTCTCGAGGCGCCCCCGCAATGTCCTCTGCGCCCACCAGAAGGCGCCCGGGCGCTCGCATTCCCCGCGCCGAGCTGGAGCCTCCGCCGCACCGAGCCCGGGAGCCGAGCCGCGCGGCGCCGCGATCTGAACAACCGGGCGGCGGCCTGAGCCCTCCCCTCCCGGCAAGTGGGACAGGGTGCCGGGGAGCCCAGGCTTCGTTTCTGGGGCTGGGATGCACGGTTTCTCAACTCCGTTCTCCACCCCCACCCCACCCCCCCCGCAGGAAACGCCCAGAACCACCCCGCGCCGCGGTCTACAAAGCCCCGAGCGTCCGAAGGCGGGAGGGGTTGGGCGAGCCCGGGAGGCAGGAGGATCCCCAGGACACAGACTCACGGCTGGCTCCCGGATCAGGCCGCCTCCAGCCCCATGAAGACCCTCAGGCCGGGGCTGAGAGCCTGGAACAGCCCGGACGGAAATCTTGTGGCGGCCTTAGAGCGTTAGACAGGTCAGTGCCGGGGCGGGATGAGGGGGCCGAGCTGGAGGCGGGAGGCTGCGCGCTCACGGGTCCCCCCGGTCCCCCGCACAGCTTCCCGAGGCCACTCGCGCGGTCACCTCCGCCGGGGGCACGCAACAGCGCGGGCGTGATTCTGCATTTTTCATGACAGGCAAGGTGTGGAGCCGCCCTGTGCAGCCCACGGGGGCCCAGGTGATGCTCGGACCGCGGGGTGGGGGACACGCGGGCCGGGGGCGGTGGGGCGGGAATGGGGGAGTCCGCTGCTCTAAGAAAGCGATGCACTCCTACTTATTCGCGGCCCCGAGGAAAGCCCCGCATCCAGCGGTCTCTCGCATCAACATGCCGGGCCTCGGGCGTGAGAGGAAACCGAGATGCGGGAGAAGGCGAGAAGAAAGGAGGCCGGGAGACCCGAGGCCCGGGGAGTGGAGGGAGGAGGGCCGGGGGAACGATTCGCTGTGCAAATCCTAGCGCGCTGAGATGTACAGAGCGTCCCGGGGGCGGGGGGGGCGGGGGGAGGCGGGGGGGCGGGGGGGGCGGGGGGGCGGGGGTTGCTGGCAGGAGCCTCCAGAACCTCCCGGCTCTAGGGTCCCAGCCCACGCCTCCCCCCCGCGCACCTTTCTCACCCTCCCACTCCTACCGCCCACCAGGATGCGGCTGGGCCGCCGGGCCCTCTGTGTGCTGGTCCTGCTGCTCGCCTGCGCCTCACTGGGGCTCCTGTACGCGAGCACCCGGGACGCGCCGGGCCTCGGGGCACCTCTTGCGCTGTGGGCGCCCCTGCAGGGCCCCCCCAGACCAGAACTGCCAGACCTGACGCCCGAGCCCCGCTATGCACACATCCCAGTCAGGATCAAGGAGCAAGTGGTGGGGTGAGTGCCAGGGGTGGTGGCGGCAGAGCGGCACTCGCTGGGGGTGGCGTGGGGAGCTTTTGTTTCCTGCACTGCTGAGCGCGGATCTCTGGGTTCTCCTGACTAGTTGGGGAGTGGGGTAAGGCAGGGGGAGCTTCTGAGTCTTGGGCTGGCGGGGAGGGGGAATCTCTCCTCCCTGAACCTCCTCATGGTGATGGGGAGGAGAGGATGTGCAGGCATAGGAGGGCCCTAGAAAACTTCCCAATGTCCTGATGATTCTACTTGAAAGGGGAGTCCATGTGGGGTCCTAAATGGTGGGTAGACAACTCTGAAATTCTAGCAATTGACCCTATTCTACGGCTCTGTAAATTCCAGATTTAGGGGACAAGTCATGGTGGTCTCTCCCCCTGGAGACTATCTGAAAAGCAATGTTTAAGGGGACAGACATTGGATGGGCAGGGTTGAAAGGCCAAGGTGTGGGGCACTGTGTAAATGTTTCGTGGGGTGAATGGAGTTGGATGGCTGGGCTCTGATGACCTTCGTCCCCCCTCCAGGCTGCTCTCTGGGAACAATTGTAGTTGTGAGTCCAGTGGAAGGAGCTTTTACCTCCCCTTCCAGAAGCAGGTCCAAGCCATCGACCTCACCAAAGCCTTTGACCCGGAGGAGCTGAGGGCTGCCTCTGCCTCCAGGGAGCAGGAGTTCCAGGCCTTCCTTTCAAGGTACTATCTTGAAATGAGGGTGTGTCTTTGCAGTGGGAGGCCTGGAGGGAGGGTGTGACTGGAAGGAGAGCTCCTCTGTCCGTGATTCCTTCTCTGTCCTCCACTGCCAGGAGCCAGTCCGCTGCTGACCGGCTGCTCATAGCCCCTGCCAATTCCCCTCTTCAGTACCCACTGCAGGGTGTGGAAGTCCAGCCCCTCCGGAGCATCTTGGTACCAGGTGGGGAGAATGAGCCTCAGGGATGACCTAAGGCACTGTGGGGGTGTCAGAGCTCAAAGTTGGGTGAGGAAGAGTGAAGCAAGATTGGAATGGGAAGTGGGGAACTTCCAGTGAAAGGGGGACTTGAGGTCAGAAGGGGGCTCATGAGATGGAAGGTGAGGACAGAAGGGACTCTACGTTGTCAGGAATTGCAGAAGGCTGTAACTGGAGAGGTTTGGGGGAAAGAATCTACTCTTTGCTGACTAACTAAAGATTAGTGGGTAGGTGGGGCAGGCCATAAAGAGCCATTGCTTTGATGGAAAGGAGTAAAAAAATCAGTTACTCTAGGCTTCATCCTAACAGGTACCCTGCCTCAACAAAGAGGGATGGGTGAGAAGGTCCCTGCAGTGGTGAAGAGAGACAAAGTGCAGAAGAATTCAAGGCTGGGTGTGATTCTCTCTCTCCTTCTTCCTAGGGCTGAGCCTGCAGGCAGCTTCTGGTCAGGAGCTTTACCAGGTAAGAGGAAATGAGGCTGGGAAGGTCAGGTGGGCAGAGGATGCTGGAGGGAGACCCCACTGCAAAAGGAGGGATGAAGCCACCAGGGAGGCAGGTGGTAGGTGTGAAGCCTAACCCTGTACTCTCCATCCTCCTCTCCCAGGTGAACCTGACAGCCTCCTTGGGCACCTGGGACGTGGCAGGGGAAGTGACTGGAGTGACTCTCACGGGAGAGGGGCAGCCAGATCTCACCCTCACCAGCCCTGGGCTAGACCAACTCAACCGGCAGCTTCAACTGGTCACTTACAGCAGCCGAAGCTACCAGGCAAACACAGCAGACACAGGTGTGAGGCCTGGGCGGAGGCAGTGGCTGGCTGGGTGAACAGAGAGCCCAGAAAGGCTGGAGCGGGCAAATGGTAGAGGGTGTGGGAGACACTAGGGCAATGGCCAGAGCTGCCCAGTCACACAATGGGCATTTCAGCTAGGCTAGCAGGACCAGGGAGAGAGAGAAGGGGCCTTTGTTCATCTGGGGCCAGAGCAGGCCAAAGGGAAACCCGAGCTTTGGGTGTGTCCCCCCTTCAGGCCAACCGTGGGGGCCCCAGGAAGTGACCTGCCCCAGGAGCCAGAAGACTCAAACTCTATTTCCAATCCACCACTTCCAGGAGGGCAAGGGGCTTTATCTCCCAGAGCTCCCATTTCTCTAGCAAAAAAGGCACAACACAGCCCTCCTGCTTCTCTCCAAGGCTTGGTGCACCAAACCTGCTCCCACTCTGGGGCTTTTGCATTTGCTGTTCCCTCTGCCTAGAATGCTCTTCCCCTAGATTTTTGTACGGCTGGCTCCTAGTCATTTGGATCTCAACTCAACTGGTTCCTCTTCACTATCACATTACTTGTTTTTTTCTCTTCAAGGCTTACCAGTCTCTAAATTTCATTTACTTAGCCTGGAATGACTGACTAGGCTCCTAACTCAGTTTTGTTGCTTAAGAGTTCTGTAAATTAAGACAAGTTACTTAATTTCTCTGTCTTTTTCTGTAGTAGAAATCTACTTAATAGGACTTGTGAAGATTAAATGAGTTCCTATATTTAAGGTAACTGAAAAAGTACCTGCCACATAGTAAATGCTCAATAAACGTGCGCTTTTCATTAAATCTCTTTTTAAAATTAATTTCCCACCCATTAGAATGTTAGTGCCATGGCGGTAAAAATCTTACATTCTTGTCCATCAGGGCCCAGAAAGAGTAGGCATTTAAATACTGATTTACTGAAAAAGGAATGTTATCCCAGCCTTAAGCACCACGGCTTGTGTCCTTTCTTCCCAGTCCGGTTCTCCACAGAAGGACACGAGGCTGCCTTTACCATCCGCATAAGACACCCCCCCAACCCTCGGCTGTACCCATCTGGGTCTCTACCCCAGGGAGGTGAGGCCCGTGCCTGCCGCGACCTAAAATCGAGGTCTAGTGGGGAGAAGGTGGAGGAGGGAAGCCTTGGGAGAAGATGTCTTCCTGCTCCTAATTTCCCACTCTCCTTCCTCTGCACCTAACCCTCCTCCTCCCCAGCCCAGTACAACATCAGCTCCCTGGTCACCATTGCTACTAAGACCTTCCTGCGTTACAATCGGCTACGGGCACTCATTGCCAGCATCCGTCGCTTCTACCCAACGGTCACCGTGGTCATCGCCGACGACAGCGACAAGCCAGAGAGCATTAGCGGTCCCCACATCGAGCACTATCTCATGCCTTTTGGCAAGGTGCGCAGTCAGCGAGGCTGAACCGCGCGCCAGAGCGCGCGGAGGAAGGCGCGCCCTCGGTCTGAAGTCTCCGGTGTTGTGATTCTCAGGACTACCTACCTGTAATCCCAGAATTACTGGGGTGCCTGTTAAGCATGGCAGTTCCTGGAACGTAAGCTCCGTGGGACAGGAATCGTGCCTATGTTGTTCGTCCTGCGTTCTTAGAAAGTGCTGAGCACTTGGGGAGCGCTCAGTAAATAGGTGATGAATGAATGAATGATGAATGAATGGATGAATGGGGTGCACGGTTAGATGCGCTCTAACACCTTCTCCCAGAACACTGACTCAGAAACCCTCGCCGTGGAAAATTGCCTTTTTTACCCAGGCCTGAGCCATTCGTGGGCACTACTGTTAAGAGAGGCGTCAGGAAAGAGAAGGGAAGGTGGGAGAGGGGTTAGGTCCTCTCTCTCCAGCCTCACTGACCATATATACCCTCCCCCAGGGCTGGTTCGCAGGCCGGAACCTGGCCGTATCCCAGGTAACCACCAAGTACGTCCTGTGGGTGGACGACGACTTCGTGTTCACCGCGCGGACGCGGCTGGAGAGGCTTGTGGACGTGCTGGAGCGGACGCCGCTGGACCTGGTAGGGGAGGGCCTGCAGGATGCGGGGTGGGAGAAGGAGGGCCTCCAGCAGGCCGTGGCAGCGGCAGGGGAGCCCTGGCCGAGCACGAGCGCGGACGGTCCTGGGACTGACAGAAGTCGCTGCGGAGCCTGGGAGACCCCCGGGTCCCGTAGGAGTGGAGCGGAGGAGGACGGGGCCCGGGAACCGAGCCGGGGAGAGGGAGCACAGATGTGGTACCCCCACCCCCAGCCACGGCAGTCCCCGTCCCTCTTGGAGCTACCCTCCCACTTCCCGC
Source organism: Neogale vison (assembly GCF_020171115.1). NCBI lineage: Eukaryota > Metazoa > Chordata > Mammalia > Carnivora > Mustelidae > Neogale > Neogale vison. The sequence goes on along the minus strand of NC_058102.1, from coordinate 101,562,380 downwards.
AGGTCGGCGGCGCGGTGCGCGAGATCTCCGGCTTTGCCACCACCTACCGGCAGCTGCTGAGCGTGGAGCCTGGCGCGCCAGGCCGCGGGAACTGCCTCCGGCAAAGGCGCGGCTTCCACCACGAGCTCGTCGGCTTTCCAGGCTGCGTGGTGACGGACGGCGTGGTCAACTTCTTCTTGGCGCGCACCGACAAGGTGCGCGAGGTCGGTTTCGACCCGCGCCTCAGCCGCGTGGCGCATCTGGGTGAGTGGCTCCCCCTCCCGGCCTGGCCCGGCCCATCGGGGACCCGCGGGGCGCTGGGTGAGGATCCAAGGACGCTGGCGACTCCTACGCCCACCCCACCGCCTCCCCCGTGAAACCCACGGATGGCACCTGGGGCTCTTGGGGCAGTTCTGCGAAGATTTACCAAGATGTGAGCCTTGGCAAGACACAGAGCTGCCACCCTCCTAGCCCGCACACCATTTGAACCTCCAGACCCAGCACTGCCCCTGGGTCTACGTTTGACTTCCCCACCGCTGTCACGGCCACCTTTCCTCCCCTCCCAGCCGCTCCCCCTGGTTCAGACCACACTCCTGGAGCAGCCCATTCAGTATCTGATGAAACTTTAGGTGTTGGGGGGGGGGGTGGACAGTTGTGGTATGTTATCCAAGCACAAGGTAAGTATGTTGACTCTATTTTACAGAAGAGTGAAACTGAGACCCTGAAGAATTAATTACTAGCCCAAGGCCCTCAGAAACGGGGTCCTTGCCTATGCACCCTCCATACCCCAAATCTTAGTTCTCCCTTAAGGGTTGGCCTTCTACACCCTTCAGACCCTTCACTGTGTACTCCCTTTCCCTCCATGCCTCCCCCCCCCCAGAATTCTTCTTGGATGGGCTTGGTTCCCTTCGAGTGGGCTCCTGCTCAGACGTCGTTGTGGATCACGCATCTAAGTTGAAGCTGCCTTGGACATCAAGGGATGTGGGGACAGAGACTTATGCCCGCTACCGCTACCCAGGATCACTGGATGAAAGTCAGGTGGCCAAACACCGCCTACTCTTCTTCAAACACCGGCTGCAGTGCATGACCTCGGAATGAGGGCCACTAGGGGCCTTCAAACTGTCAAGCTGGGCCTGCCTCCTTGTCCCTGCCAGGAATTTCTAGCAAACCCCAGCACCCAGTGACCGCTCCACGGACGCTCCCTGATCCCCTTCAGAAACTGATCCCAAGCAGGGGCTTGTCCTGGTGACACTCCTCCTTTCTGCGAGTGCCCAGGGATGTGATGGAGCCATAACGGTCTCACAGCCAGTGCCAAGTCCTCCTCCCACCCCCTTTGTCATGGGACAGGAAGTGGGGGGGGTCGCTTTCCAAGTGCCAAAGAGCCCATGGAGACTCTAAGAACTTAAAGTGGAAATACTCTCATCTCCTTGGGACTGAGGGGGTGGGGAAGTCCCTGCGTGTATTCCCAGGGCTGTACCCCCTCCCCCATCTCTGGATCCAGGACTCTGTGCACAGGCTCCAGCCCCACCCCCCATGGAGAGAACTGGAGACTTCTGGAGTGGGGGGGGCGCTGGTGAACACACAAGTGAAAGTCCTTTTTAGTTGTGTCTGCAATGCTGTGAGCTGCAATGCTGTGAGCATGGAGAAAGGGGCACCAGGGATCAGTGTGCGGACACCCAGAGGTTCACTTCATGAACCCCAGAGGTGCTCAGCCTTGTTTTATTATAAGAAGTAAGGGGACTCCTCACACACGTATTGTTGGGGCCCTCCACGCTCCAGATGACTGGGTCAGACCCACACTGTGCAAGTCTTCGGGCCCGTAGTCTCCTGGAAAGAGAGAGGACATGTCAGGAATAGTTTCAGTGCCCTCCTCCCTCCCTCAGCATTTGGCAGTCCTCTGAGGGCACACCACCCCACTTTGAAACCTTAACTCCTTAGTTCTTCACACAGAGCTGGGCCCAGTCTCCCTGGCTTTGCCTTAAATTGACTCATCATTTCATCCCCCACTCTCCCTCCCCTAGTCTGTTTCTCAGGCCTCTTCCCAGAACCCTCTGCATAGATTCTCAGCCACGGACTCACATGTGATCTGCCATATAGCCCAGCACCACCTGGGTTTCCCTCCTGTTGCTCCTGCCCCCTCACCAGTCTCTCCAGGGCATGAGCAGCTGCATCCTGGACACTGACGAACAGCTGTTCTGGGGTCACTCTGTTCAGGAGTCCTGCCTGGGTCAGTGTCCCCAGTACTGAGGCTGTGTAGAGAGGCAGGCCAGGCTTGTAGGTCTTAAATCCATACCATGTCCTTTTCCCTCCCCCACGTGTCTGGTCATTCCCCAGTCTCCAGGTCCCTCCAGCCTCCACACCTCTCACCATTACACTGAGCCAGGAGAAGGTGGATCCCAGCATCGTGGCATCGGCTGGCCAGCTGCGGAGAAGGAGAGGGGGGTCAAATCCTACTTCAGAGGGTATGCATGGGATGCTAAGGGGACTTTCTCCTCGACCTACCTGCCCCATCCCTCACCTGTACCACTTCTCTGGCTCCAGCAACATCTGCAAAGGTGAGACCACTGCAGTCTAAGACCACCACCCTGACGGGCTCAGCAACTAGGATGGGAGAAGGCAGGAGTGGCCAGACGCCCCATAGGGCACATGCCCAGTCTCCCTCTTTGTCATCTCATCTCACCTGCATCGGGTGGGCCATCTGTCTTTGGAGCCTCCTGTGAGTAGAGAAGGGCAGTTACCACCTCCAAGACACCAGCATGAACGTGCGCCCCGTAAGCAGTGATCTCCTTTAGAAGACCCACCTGCCTCCCTCTCCCGGAGAGGCCACCCTCCCCTCTGACCAGGTCTCTCACCTTGCCTCCTTCTCCAAGCCCCAGGTGCCACTCCAGGGTGCGGCGAAACTGCCCACGGGTCCCAAAGTAGAGGGGTGCTGGGTAGCTCAGGATGCAGAGCCCCGGGACCTTAAGGAGCTAAGAAGGCAGAGGCTCAGAAGAACACCCGGGTCTGGTCTTCCCTTCCCTCGTTGTCCATAGACTACCCACCTTGTGGCTCTCTCTGAGTGGCCTGTAGAGCTCCGTCCCCTCAGCAAGTCCAAGTGCCAGGCACTGCACCCTGGGTGGGAAGCTGGTGTCAGATTCCCAGCCTGGCCTGGCTGGAGAGTCCCCCCAAGCACCTGTTCTTTCCCCACTGTGCTTCCTGGCTCATCTCCACTCGCACCTCTGGGTACGGCAGATCACAGTCATCATGGAGAAGACCACACCTACGGCCAGGCCTAGGTCCACGCTCAGGATCACTACGGCCACCCATGTGACCATCCATACAGCCTGCAGGACAGGGTTGGGAGTGAAAGGCCAGGCCATCACTGCTAGGGAAAGAGGTCCAGGGTCGTGGTGCCTGCCAAGGCAAATGATAGGAAGGGATGGCCCAGGAGAAGGTAGAAAGAATGACAGGAGGAAGGGACAGGATTGACTCAGCAGGGAAACCCCACCCTCCACCCTGTGTCTGGGTAATGGGATTAGGAGGTAGGCTTGTTGCGGTGGGGGGCGGGGAGCTACAGATTGTAGGACCTGGACAATTAGCTTCAATCGAGGGCAGAGGCTGGGGATGCTGGGAAATGGGAGGGGGCAATCTGGGGTAATGTTGCCGCTTCTCACAAAGTCCGTGCGGCTGATGCGCCATAGCTGTGGCAGTTCCTGCATCTGGAAGAACATCTGGCGCATGCTGGAGATGTTGATGCAGGCCAGGACAGCCTTGGGGCAGAGAAGGCAAGCTGACTGCCTCAGTGTCCTGGAATATAGCCACCCCTCCCGGCCACCCCCAATAGCTCCTCTGTTCCTTACCTTGGGCAGATAATAGAAGAAGGGCCCCAGCCACAGCAGCACTGAGAGGACAACTATGCAGGAGAAGAGGCCTGCCAGCTAGAAAGGAGGAGGGATGGAAGCCGAGAAGCAAAGGGATCTCATCCACCACTGTGAGGGAGCTGGCCGCCCTGCCCACTTTACCTTGCCTTCCCTGGAACTCTCCCTCCTTCCGAATCCCTGTCCATGAAGATATTCCTCAGTCTTCCACTCTCTTCTTGCTACTTTGCATCTCACATCTACTTTTCCCCTCTCCCAATTAAATGCCTCTCATTTGCCAGACTCTACATAGATGTACTTTAATTTCCCTATTTTTGTAGCCCATGTCCATCTTAAAAGCCACTGTTGGATGACCCTAAAAGCAGGCTCACCACATTCTTAGGGGACCAGCAAAGTAGGAAACCAGAAATATTAGGGGGAGACTTTCATGTGTGATATGTCCCATGGGGGGGTGTGGAAATCAGAAGTTTGTCTCTCAAATTTATTTTACAGTTCAGTTTTGTTTTTATTTTGAGCTACATGTGGGCACTGTAAACTGAGTGCTTAGAGTCTACAAAGGTCTTTTTTTGTTAAAGATTTTTATTTATTTATTTGACACAAAGATCACAAGTAGGCAGAGAGGCAGGGGGAAGCAGGCTCCCCATTGAGCAGAGAGCCCGATGCAGGGCTCCATCCCAGGACCCTGGAATCATGACCTGAGCTGAAGGCAGATGATTAACCCACTGAGCCACACAGGTGCCCCAAGTCTACAAAGGTCTTAATGGAGCTTAGTTATCTTCTCTCCATCTCCTACCCAGAAATTCCCACCCCATCCCTCTCCCGCACAGACTCCTAACCTCCTCTATCTGGTTGCCCTCTGGGGAATCTACCCATCCTCCACCTGTTTGTTCACCACCACCCATCCCCCTGGATACCTTCCCACCCTTCTCCTCATCCAAGACACGCTATTACCTGTGTGTTCCCACCAGCATCCACTAGTAGGCTGGTGGTGGCCAATGTGGCGGAGTTGGGAAAGCAGGAGAAGAGGGAGGAGATGAGGTTGGAGACACCATGGGCCAAGAGCTCCTGGAGGGATGCAGTGAGATGAAGAGGAGAGAGACAAGGGCATAGGGAGGGCACATCAGATTAGGGGGTTGTCTCCTGAATGAATTGGGGCCCTCAGTCGGAGTCACACCTGGTTGGAGTCAATAGTGTAGCTATACTTGTCTGCATAGATGGAGGCCAGGGAGGCGGACACAGCAAAGGCAACCAGCGCGATGGGCAGCGAGTCAACCAGAATCCTGGGCAGCTCAGCCAGGTTAGGGAGGTGAGGTTGGGGGAATCTGGAGAGAGAGGGATCCAGGGTAAGGATGGGTTGGTCCTAAGAAGGATATGGGGAAGACAGAGAAAACAGGGTGGGGTGAGTTGGGTCAAGGGGAAGTGCTGGGTGGGAGAAATGGGAGAAGAGCAGGCTCTTGACTCCCTTACCCTCCAGGCAGCAGCCCCACTATCTGGACGTTGTATCTTGTGTCCAGGGAAGAGGTGAAGCAGAGCACAGAGGCCAGAAGCACCTGGGAACGAGAGCAAATTAGGGCATGACAGGAGATGGGCTTCCTGGCAGAGACTAGAAAGCGCCTCACGGAGAAAAAGGATTCTAAGGCAACTGTTAGTTGTTTTTGGAGGCCCAGCCCCTGGGGGCTCTGGGATGTGTTTGGGTTGGGTGCCTGGCCGCCCATTTAGAGTGCAGGATGGTGGGGATGGGAAAGAGGAATGATGTATATGCGAGGTTATAGAAAGAGATGGAAGAAGAGGGACTCCCATGAGGGATGGTAGACACAAGAAGTGTACCGAGCCATTCTAGGTAGGAGAGCTGGGATATGTCTCGGCATAGATGGCGTATGAGTGGAGAGACAGAACACTTATTTAGTCGGGGAGAGAGAGAAATGTAGGTGGGCATGGGAAGGTAGAGAAACTGTGAACAGTGAACAGCGAAGGACCAGGACCGGGTGAGGGGAGAAATGTGAGTGGAGAGTGCCGTGGCAAGCGACACCGCAAGGGAGCGCTGTAAGCAGGAAGAAGGCTTTGTAAGAGGTCCAGGAGAGGCTCCATGCGAGAAGTGGGTGGGGGATTCCAGAGGGTCAAAATATTCTGGGAAGAGGCCTGGAAAGGGACACGGATGCGCAGGACTTCTCCTCTGTAAACTCGCTGCATTCCACGAGGGGGCGGCAGCCGCCAGCTCCTACCCGATGGGCAAAGGGCTGTGTGGTGCAGGGTGCAGAGCGCACTCCCGACCCGGGAGCCATCCTCACCATAACGATTTCGCCTGGGATCGGGGTGGGTAGCTTGTCCCGGAATCTCACGTTCAATTCTTTGACGGGCACGAGCAGCGCCAGGCTGAGTGCCGAGATGGTCAGTTCTGCCGGACTGCTCCGGGGCAGCGCGGTCAGCACAGCGGCCAACGTCTGCGGGCAGGGGCGGTGAGCGAGGGCCGGGTGCCGGCTTGACTGTCCCCAGCGCGGACCCACCCGGCCGAGGCAAGGCCTCCCGGCTCCCATCGGGGCTTCCACCGCCGCAGCGACCCTCATTCAGCCAGTGGTTCTAACCTCCTTCCCTCCGCCCCCGTCACCGTCACCCTCTATCCCTCCACTCGCCGTCCTTCCTTCCTTTCCGGGTTTCCCTCTTCCCAAGACCGCCAGAAGCCGCTTCTCCGCTGTTCTCCACCCCCACCTTGAAGAGAGCGAAGCAGCCAATCTGGCGCGGGAGGGGCAACCCTAAAAGGCTGGGCAATTGGGACACTAGCACGTGCAGCGCAGCCCCGCTGGTCAGCGCTTTGACCACAGGCTCCGACAAAAAGGTGGACAGGACGCCGAGCTGCAGCGCGAACATGCCCAGCTGCAGGGGAGGAGATGCACAATCACTACTGGAGGAGGAGCGGACCCGCGGGAGCGCACCTCTCCCGCCTACGCCCGCGCAGGACACGCGTCCCGCCCCCCTCTCCTGGCCCAGTTCCCCAGGGACCCCAGCGTGGATCCCGCAGGATCCTCCCTCACCATCAGCGCCCCGCTCCCGAAGGCCAAGGCTGCAGCCGCCCCAACCCGCTGAGCGTCCAACTGTTCCCTCTCGATTCCACTCAGGTTACCCCCGAGGGGTTCCGGCACCAGCCGCTCCACCGCCGAGCCAGTCATGAGGCTGAGTACCGCGAAAGTTCCTAGGGCCGGGGAATTCAAACGCAGAGATCACCAGCCCTGCCGCCTGGGGTGCGGCGACCGCTCAGGCTCCGCGTCCCCGGTCAGGCTGCTGCGGTCAGATCCCGCTCTCCTGGAAGGCTGCTGTGCAGGTGAAGGCCGTGGGGCAGAGAGCTGGTGCAGCAGCCCGGAAAGTGCCCGGAGGGAGGCTAGGAGAGCGCGCCAGCCGGCAAATACTGCCCCCTAATGCATCACTCTCCTCCTGCAAACGCCCCGCGGACCGCGCGCTCCTCTGGGTAACCGCGCATCTCTGTTCCCCTCTTCCATCTCCCGGAGATGTTCTTTTAAACCGAATCTCCTGGGGGTGAAGTAAAGTCCGAGGGCACTCCCTTCTCTTCGCACACACTCAGCACCAACCCCCCCCCCCCAACGGCCCAGCAAACTTTGCTTAGGTCCCAAGTTCCCGGCAGGGAAACGGCAGAGGCTGAAGGGAAGCAGGGGAGGGGAAGAGGGGAACAAGAGTTAAGGAGCTCACAGGAACCCAAGCCTCAAACCCCTGTCCACTGGCACCCCACAGAGAAGGAGAGGAGTCAACGGGTCGCTCACCAGTGGACAGATGTCTCCCAGTACCCAACAAGGTGTAAATGAGGACGGGGAAGAAAGAAGTGTAGAGTCCGAACACTGGAGGCACAGAGGTCAGGAGGGCAAAAGCCATGCCTAGGGGAAAAGTGGAAGGAAAGATTATTGGGGTGTGTGGTGTGGGGGAGGGGGTGGCTGGGGGAAGGTGACCAGCCTCCAGAACGCCACCCTTCCTGTGCACACTCTCAGAGGCTGGCATGGAGACGCTAAATCATGCTACATGAGGGAACCCAGGGGTTAACAGGCCTCCGTGGGAGGTCTTGGGGCGGACAAGGTCACAGATCCGTGTCGGCCTAGACGGGAGTGAGGGGGATGGCGGGTGTGGGGGAAGCCAGTATGTGCCTCTCTCCAGTTCCCTGACCTGGAACGTGTCAAAGACTTCTCGAAGGATTACGCAAATGAAGGGAGCTGGGGGTAGGGATCTGATGCAGCTCGGCAGTCCTTACCCAGTACTTGGTCTCAGATCCTGTCTCCGAACCCTCAGCCACATTACCCAATCTCTTGCTCCCGGGTTTCCAGCCTCTGCACCTTCCCGACGCCCTCCAGAGCTTGGGCCCCAGAAGGGCAGGTATTGGGGCCACTTACCCTGGGGCACGTGCACGATGCCCACGGTCACTCCGGCCACGGCATCCCCGAGCAGCCAGGCCCGCCAGCGGTAGTGGGGCAGCCAGCGCAGAGGAGGCAGCCGCGCCAGCAGCAGGCGCCACGCCCCCGGTCCGGAGCAAGCGCCAGGCAGCCGCCTCCACTGTCTGCACAGCCGGGACCAGCGGGGCTCCGAGAGTAGCTCCGACTCCTGCTCTGCGTCCCCGAAGAGTTGCTGGAACCGAGCTTCGGTGAGAGGTTCCCTGAACTTGGCGCCCAGAGGGAACTTAAGGTCGGAGGCCTCTCCCAGGCCTGGGCAGGTCCTGGCGTCCGGTAGTCCACTCATTTTGCCCTTGGCCACCTCCAACCCCGCCTAGTCTTAAATACCCCTCCACCCGCTAGTCCTGAGTCCCGCCTCCCTGAAGCAGGGTCCAATCCCGCCCTGGAGGGCGCCCTCTCTTGGGGACCATCAACGGCCCAGAGACTGCAAAGACTTGGGGAGAGGGCGTCTCTATGTTTGGCGTTTTCCTGAGACATCCTCAGTGGGATCGCTCACTCTTGAGCCTACTGGGGTGGGAAGAGGGCAGGGTAGGAGTGGCGCGGGTGTATGGAAAGGTGTAGGGACTAAAGACAAAGGCCAAAAGACCAGCGCATTCTGAACACCCAGCTCGCACTTTTCCCCACTCCTAAGCGTTTTGATTCTGGCCATCCGGCTGCTGCTCCTTTCTGCGTTGGCCCTCTGGGAGGAGATAGCTTGCTCCTCTAGAGTGGCCCATCATTCCTAGAGCCTCTGCGTTCTCACCAAGAAAATTCAGCGTGCCCCCCAAAACACACACATGCCTCTCCGCCAGACCCAAATCTGCATGGGGTATACAGCTTGTCCCAAGGAAATGGAAGGGGCTCCGTTGACAGAGCAGCTTCGAAGCCTGCTAAGATGGGACTCGGCTACAGTAGAGCCCAGGGATGACGGAGAACTACCACCCACACCTCTGCTGGGAGCTGGGCCTAACTTCCCAGTTCAGGGCCTCAGGGGAAATACTGAACTGAGAGCAAATTTTGATTTTGCTTCTTAAAAGCCAAAAAAACAAAACAAAACAACAACAACAAAAAGAACTTGAAGTGCCATTTATTACATTCAAGTGCTATTTACAAAGTTGGCACTCAAAAACACATTTGTGGTTAAATTAAGTTCAAAAAGGTCATGCACCCACCTCATGAACCCCTGTGGTCCCTCAAGAGATACAAAAGTTCTGAGCTCCAGCATCCTGCTATTTTCCCCATCCCCTCCTCCATTTACAAGAATACTTGGCATCCCTCCTCATCACCCTCTGGTCCCCAGTCCCTGACCCCAAAGCCCTGGGTGTGGGGTATAGTGAGGGTGGGTCTCCCCTCTTCAATTCCTCCTATTGTTCCCCAGAAGTCTTATCTGGGCTGTACGTCCTGTCCCCCCCTTAAGAGGTCCCTCCCCCCATTGTCGGCCAGAGGGACCTCAGGCCCACAGGGAGGCTCCAGCTCCTCCTCACCCTCCCACACCAGCAGCCTATTGTCTGCTGAGGAAGCCCAAGTACACGTGACCAAGCCCAGGGGACGAGTGGACACGGTGGACACACTGATGCCCAAGGACCCAGGACAGGGCGTCTGGATACGGAACTCTGCATGTTTGGCTTTCTCCATCCTAGGGGCTATCCCAGAAGTTGGGAGGGATGAAGACCCCTTTGAGCTGTCCACTCTTGGGTCTGTACTTGAAGAAGACTCCCTTCCTGCTCACTACGGATATGCCTTGTGACCTCGCAGACCGCAAAAAGGAGATCCAGGGCCAAAGAGGGCCACAGACCCCAGCATCCTCTCCACATCTCCCTTCCCACTCAGCTGAGCATGGAGGCCTCAGAAGGAAAGGTACTTGGGCATTTAGTCCTTTAGAATCTGGATGTTGGGGGAATGGTGGGAAGTCACACTACACTGGGCTTTCCAGTGGAGTCTAGAATGGAGGCCAGATGGGAGAGAAAGCAGCCTGGGAAAGAGGAGGATATATCACGGATCTAGGGTTTCCCAAGCTCCAGGTCCAGACTGCCAGATGGCGCAGCTGCAGGTGAGGGACAAAAACAGCGACACCTTTTGTCTTCCACCCTGTGTCCTCCTCTCGCCAGACCATCCACAGGCCCCGCGGATTTCTCCCCATCACTTCACTCCACTTCCCCTTCCCTCTGCCAAGACAGCAGCCTTAGTGATATCACAAAACCTTTAATCTCAGAAAACTGGAAAAAAAAAATCAAAATCAAAACCAATCATTTTTACCTGGCCCCTGCCCCAGCCCTCCCACCCACCCACCCACATATCCTTCTTCTGGGGGGAACCTGTGATGCATGCATAGGGATGGGCGCTGAAGGAACCCATGTTCCTTAAGCAGAAAGAAGTCTTTTTGAGTCTAGGTATCCTGCGCCAAGCCAACACCACTCCCAGCCTCACTGCCCGCTCCAGGCACATCAAGAAGGAATTCCAAGGTGGTGCCAGAAGGACTGCCCTGAAGTTCTCAGGAAATAGGGTGGCTGGGTCAGCACCACCCCAGGCCTTCACCACTTAGAGCTCATCTTCATCCAGCTTGGCAAGTCTGGCTTGGCAGGGAGGGGTGTCTGGAACTGGTGGAGCTGGAGGAGAGTCACGAGGGGCTCGGGGGATGTCACTGTGGGCCTGAAGAAAGATTCATGTCAGAGGAGGAAAAAAGTCTAGGAATCCACCCTCACTCCTTTCTTTTCAGTGTATGCCCCTAGCTAAGCCACCTCCTCTTGCTAGCCATCTTAGATCATCTAAAACCATCAGCTTCTCCCAGGGTTAAACTGGAGGGGGTAAGGTAAGAGTAGGGAAGTAGGAAAGGGCAGAAAAAAGGCATGTGGTAGAAGAAAGGAATGGTATAGGGAAGGGGGATTTAGGGATCCCAGAATAAAAGAGGCCCTCCCCATTCTGCCCCTATAACAGGGGACTCCGTTCCTCATACCTGTGTGTCCAGAGGCAGGGGGGCTCTGGCCACTTCCCCTTTGGGCAACAGCAGCAGGGAGGGGAGAGAGCCATTGATGGGTGTATGTGTGCTGACCTGGGCCCGGTCTCCAGGCCGAATTCTCCCAGGACTCCCCACCCCAAGGCCTCCTGGCCGCCCCAGGCTGTTGGTCTGGCTCTCTCGTCTCTGATACTCAATGGGTGACTGCAATGCTGGGGCAAGGAGAGGAACAGGAGGAGGGTTACAACAGGTTCTTTCCCTAAAGGCTCTACACAGACCATCCTCCCACTTTGCCCTCTTCCCATGAACTGTCAGCCATTGTAAATTGCTGGGGAGGGGGGGAGAAGCTGGGGTCAAGAGGACAGGGACTAAATTTTGGGCAGAGAGGGATTTGGGAGGTCAAAGGGCTGAAGGAGCATGTCAGGGAGGGAGGGTGAGAGCTTCACCATTGAGAAAGTCCCGCTGGCTTTCCAGGATCTGAGCCACTTGCTTGATCCAGGCCTGACTCACTGCGGGGTCTGCAGTCTGCAGGACATAGCGCTGGATCCCACCCTCTGGCCCTCTGGAGGTCAGTGCAAAGCGGCAAGGGTCACCTTGGAGGTTCCCCTCCAGTCCTAGGCAGCTCACCTGTATTGGCAAGTAGGAGAGAGGCCCCAGATTCTTTAGGCCGTCTCTGGTTCCCACCCCCTCCAACAAATCCAGGAGCCAGGTGTTCTCTCAGAGGCCTCACCGCATCCCAGCCAGACCCCTCCCTTGTGGCCTCCTCCCCACCTTGATGCTGCTCTTGTACACGTATCCAGCCTGTGATCCTCCTCGGACTCCCCCTCCCAGGGCCTCACTGAAGATGACAATTTGCTCGAAAAGGAAGACACGTCGCTCTCGACCCCGGGAGGACAGCAGCCCCCCAGCCTCGGGCTCTGTGACCCAGAATGTGTCCTGGCCCAAGAGCTTCCCCTGAGCAGTCAGTTTGCCCTAGAACCAAAGGGTAGTGATTTTGAGAAAAAAAAAAAAAAAACAAAAAGAGAAAAGGGACTTCCTCTGATTCTCCCAACAACCGTGGAGTCGGTCTCAGGGGAGGGACAGTTCCCCCATGAGGACCTCCCAAGTACTCAGACTGGGGCCAAAGAGCATTGGGCCTCTAATTGCCTGTTCTATCCCCATACCTCAAAGCCCCGAAGTCTCCCCAGGGTCATCATGTCATTGCAGCGCTTGGGTACAAAGCACATGACCTCCACAGCTTGCTGGGTCACAGGTGAAGAGAGGAGCATTGTCATTGTGGAGAAAGAGGCCTCTTCAGAGCATGTTTCAACTCTCAACCAGCCTCCCCCTAAAAACCAGACAGCTCAACACCACCCAAGTTGCTGGGGTATCCCAGGAGACCAAAAAAATAAGGGGTATGTGGTGTGTGTCCTAGCAGAGATGGAAGTCCTCACCTCCAGCTCTTCCGTATCCATTCCAGCTCTACTATAATATTTGAGAAAATCCTAAGATGTAGAAAAGAAATACTCAGGACAGATGAAGGTGCCCAGGAAGTCTGGGGGGAGCCTTAGGAACGCTGGGGAGAGGAACGAGACAAGCAAGGGCTGTCCCAGCCAGAACCCCCAGGAAATAGGTGGTCCTGACCTTGAGCAGTAGCTGGTATTTCATGATCCTCTGCACTGGTTTGATGAGCAGGTCACTGAGCTGCAAGCGGTGCCCTAGCTGCTGCCGGAGCTCCTGGCGACAAGGACAGGGTAGTTACCAAGTCTGGAGAGCCTGATGATTTTGTCCCCCTTCCCCCAAGGTACCTCAGCCACTGACCTCAAAGTAGCTATCCCCAAATTCTGATACCACATGCTCTGACTTGGGCTTATTCTGACAGTACACCACGTACATATGCAGCCGGCGCTCCTAACAGGAGTCGAGTTTAAGGAGAGCAGGACGGGTGAGGCGAGAGAATACTTCTGGGGAGCCCAGACCCACTCCCGAGCCCCACTCCTTCGAGGCGCCCCCTTAAGCCTCACGTGTTTGATGAAGAGCTGAGCCAGCCAATCAGGATCATTCAAACACCGCTGTAGCTCCTCCAGGAAATAGCTGGAGGGGTTGGTGAAGAAAAGGCTGGTCAAATACCCCCACCGGACTCAACTGAGAGCTGTCTACCCTAGCTGGGCCATTAAGCCACTCCAGACGTTGCTCAGGAGACTGCAGGCCCATGGCTAGGTAACAGAGACAACAGAGGTATGCCCTTCCGCCTCGCTTTCGGGGATCCACCACTCACTCTCGATGCCACTCATAGATTTGCTGGACGTTCCCGAACACAATCCTGTCACGGCCTCGAAGACTCTCGGGGACCCCCTGAGCAGCCATGGTGGCCATGTAACCCTATGAGACGGTTGGGGTGGGAGAATGAGTGTGTGGGGGGGTCAGCCTTTACGAGGGGAACCCCCTCCCCCAAGAAGTCCAGGATGTAGAGGGGACTGGGAAGGTGGGACAGAGGAGCACTAAGGCATCCCCTAAAATTAGCCTTGAGCAGAGGAAAAGGGCTGGGCTAGGGCTGGGGAGAGAAAAGGGAGCTACCTCCACAATCTGCCCCAAGTCCTCCACGTACATTTTCTCTGTCTCTACCAGTTCACTCAAGACATACCTGGGAAGAGAGCAGGAGTGCACATCCTTGGTTTAGCCACTACCTCTTTCCTGGACTAGAAGCCCCTTATTACCATAGCCAACCTCAGAGGAAATTCCAAGTATTTTTTTTTTAAGATTTTTTTTTAAAATTTATTTATTTGACAGTGAGAGATCACAAGTAGGCAGAGAGGCAGGCAGAGAGAGAGGAAGGGAAGCAGGCTCCCTGCTGAGCAGAGAGACCGATGGGGGACTCGATCCCAGGACCCTGAGATCATGACCTGAGCCAAAGGCAGCGGCCCAACCCACTGAGCCACCCAAGCGCCCAGAAATTCCAAGTATTAAATCTAAAATGTGAGGGACAGGGGCGCCTTGGTGGCTCAGTGGGTTAAAGCCTCTGCCTTCTGCTCAGGTCATGATCCTAGGGTCCTGGAATCAAGCCCCACATCGGGCTCTCTGCTCTGCAGGGAGCCTGCTTCCTCCACCTCCTCTCTCTCTCTCTCTCTCTGCCTGCCTCTCTGCCTGCTTGTGATCTCTGTCTGTCAAATAAATAAATAAATAAATAATCTCTAACTAACTAACTAATTAATTAATTAATTAAAATGTGAGGGACACTTCTCTGGAAGTTGCACAATGGTTGGGGGGGGCAAAGGTGGGGGAGTGTGTGGGGACACTTACATACTCCTTTCCAGAGCCTTCTTCTTCTGTTCCTCCTCACTCTCAGGGGCTTGGGACAGAGTTTCCTCCTCAGGTGGCTGGAAGGACAGAACATCCTAGAGTCAGCACATGGATGCTTTTGGGAAGCCATACAGACCCGTTTCTTCATACCTGTGTCTTATCTCCAGGACCCTCCAACAATGTGGTCAGCAGGGTGAGTTCTGGAAGCTCCTCTCCTGTGGTGAGAGCTGGTTCCAGCATCCAGTTCTGGGAGCCAGAGGTCAAGTGTCAGAGGTCATGGGCAGTAGCTGTGTCTCCCCAGCAACCAGTGGCCCCCAACCTGCCCTCTCTCCCAGTGTCCTTCATGGATTGTCCTACATGCTTTTGTGGTGCCCCTTGCTCACCTCATATGGTCCAGCCTGGCCACCGTCTGCCTCAGTTTCCACACTGAGACAATGTTTGGAATGATCCAACCATCTTCTCAGGCCACTGACAGGCCCTGGGGGGCCCGGGGAACAGGGGCCAGAGCTGAGGCCAGAGCTGGGGCCAGAGGGGGCAGCCAGACCCGAAGCAGCTGAAGCTGAGATACTCCCCTCACTGCCAGCAATGGAATAGGACTCTAATGGGGAGTGGGGGAAGAAAAGGGGCCATAGATATTACTCCAGCTCTAGATTCAGGGCTCTAGGGAGCTCCCAGAGGCTCTTCTTCATAATGCTGAGCCCTCCCCCAGGGCCCACTCTCTTGTCATCCTCATTTGATTTGGCCAGGATAGAAAATTGCACCTGGGCACCCTTGGGAGGGAGGACAGTAAACACCTGGGCTCCCAAAGCTTGGAACCTCCAGTTTTATGTGGATGCTCCCCCATATCCAGAGCACGCCACAGATATGGTTGGGCAGGCATCTGGGCAGACAGGGGAAGCTGGGGGTAGCCATCTGCTCTCCTACAAGCCGCCCCCTTCCAATGGGCACAGACCATTCCCTGAGAAGGTAGGGGGGAGAGCTAAAAGGCCATCTGCCACCCCCAGACCCCTCCTGCACCAATTGCTGTAATCACTATAAAAAGAAAAGACTTCTGCAGCCCATCTCCCCAACACATGCACAAACCCAACTGGGAGGGGGGAGGCAAGTGAGGAGAGCTCATTAGGGTTATCTTTGCCCTGGGTCAGGAACAGAGGATCAGAGATTTGTCATAAAGCCCCAGGTAGACCCTCATTCTCATTCCTCCTTCTCTCTGGCCCTCTTCAGATCCTTAGTAGATTCTCAGCAAAAGGATTTAAGTAGATCCTTAAGCAAAAGGATTGGTTGTAGGCCCAGGGGGATTGTGGATGGGTTTTTCTCACACCCAGTTGACTACAAGATGGAGAGAAGAGTTTGCTGCCCCTTCCCCAATTTCCTTAACTTGAACTGATTAAAAATTTGGAGGCAGAAGGGATCTTGGAGATCTACTAAGTCACTTTCCTGGAAAACACGGGTACAAGTCTCCAACCTCTGAATCCTTAGGATCAGGTCAGTCTGACGCCCTGAACCATCAGCCCGCCCCCCACTCAACGCTGGGCCCTGGCGACCTCGCACTCACCACGACCCCCCCGGGCGAAGCAGCAGCCGCATTTTGCCAGCACTTTTCGAATCACGTGGGGACAGGCACAGCGACCCCCCTTGTGCCCCCCCCGCATGGCGCCCGGGCCCCCCCGCACCCCCCACCCGGGCCGGCCATGCAGGGGGAATCACGGGGGGCGGGGCGGGGCGGGGACGGCGCAGGGCGCACACCCCCCCTCCCTCCTACCCCGCTCCAGGCTGGGGGAGGAGGGGAGGGAGGGAACTGGGAAGGGGCGTCCAGGGGTAGGCGGAAGTCTGGCCTGGGGGAGGCCTGGGGGCTCCGCAGAGTGGGCGGCGCGAGGCCGGGCAGCCGAGCTGGGCGGGGAAGGTTTCCGGAACTCAGTCGGTGCGGGGCCCAGGGTCCAGATGTCCAGCGGGGCGGGGAGGGATGGTGGGGGAAGCTGGGCCGGGATGCGGCAGCCGCTCCAGCTCCGTCTCTGGCCTCTCGGGTTTGGGGTGGTTCTAGGCCCGGGCAGGGAGGAGGCGGGGGCCGACTCCCCGAGTCACTGGCGCTGCGCGGGTCCCGGCCGAACGGCGAGCGGAATAACAGGCCCGGCCGCGGTGCCGCCGCGGGGAGGGGCCTCTGCGGCCCAGCTCCGCCCTCTCCCTCTGGTTTCCCCCCTTCAGCCTGTGCCGGCTCCAGCCCCAATCCTCCTCCCCCAGGCACCACCACGTTCCCACTCCACGTCCCCAACGCCTCCGCCTCTCCTCTCCAGCCTCGGATCCCCGCCCCGGGTTCCCCTCCCTCCTGCCTCTCGCGCTCCCGACTGCGGAGCGCTGGGGTCGGGGGCGGGATCTGCCCAGGTCGCCCCTCCGCCTCTGCAGTGGGGAAGGGTACGGACGGATGGGCCCGGGCCTGTGCGAAGACGTCCTGGGGGCTGGGACTGTCCCTAGCCGCGGAGGGTTAGACAAGCCCCCTGCCCTTTGGGGACGCGTGAATGAGGAGCTCTGTGGGGAACACAGCCCAGGTGCCGCCCTCTCTCGCCAGACCCTTCTTTCCTCCAGGCCCCAGGACTCCAGCTGAGGCTAATCACCAATTAAGGCGAAGTCCGGGAGCCCGGGCTGGCGAGGAGCCAGGGGTGGGGCGCGGGGACACTCCGCCTGTGGGGGCTCGGGGCCGGCTGATGTGGGGTACACACAGCGCATTAGAGGGCGAGAAGCGTGGAGGTCTTGGCAATTAAATGGGTCTCATGCAGATTAGATGCAAGCCTTTATGCTAATAAGAGCAGCATTATTTGAATTCGCCACTTTGCGCAGGAGGGCAAACCGTGCCCCACCCCACCCCCAGCGTCTTACCGGGCAGCGGAGCCCAGGCGAGGACCTCACGTTCGCGCTCCCCTTTCGGGTCCCCCTCGGTACAGTCAGACTCTGTCTCGGTCTCTCCTGGCTCTAGGGGGCTTCCCTTCGGGGGCTGTGGGGCAAAACTGGTGGTAAGGAAACCACACTCCACGCCCAGCCTTGACCTCCCGCTTCTCCTTCTTCCTCCTGTCAAATCCACATTGTTGTGAAAGGGTCGCCTAGGCTGGGTTGGAGGGACGGGTTCACCCAGACCAGGGCCTTGGCCCTCTTTTGGAACTCATGGAATCCTGCGACTGCCCTTCAGAATTCCTATTTGCTGGTAAATTGAGTTGTAGGGTGCAGACCACCTGAAGCCCCCTAAAGATTCCCAACCTCACCGTGGTCCCTCTTTCTTACCCACTCCTGCCCGGGGAGGGCGCATGCGCGCAGCATGCCCCCCATGACCCCCAGTATCCGGTCCGTGCGGCCAGGGGCGGGGCGGTCCGGGGGCTTCATGCTGGACCCCTACCCTGCTCCAAGTTTCAGGGGGCACGGAAGCCTGGGGGCTCGAGGCCTGCTCGCGTCCGGGGAGTTGGTGCTGTCGAATCCGCCCCCTGCCCGGCTCCGCCCCCACTCCCACCCCAGCCAAACTTCTCAAAGGGGTAGGGTTTTTGCTTTCTCTACAACCAAAGTTCAATAACAAACAAACCTCTCTTAATCCCGATCCCGACGTGGATGCGTCAGGAGCCCACTAAATCGTGCCGTTTCCCCAGGCACTCTGAAGGCAGAGACAGGGGAGACACACAGGGATTTCCCCGATCGCCACCCCCTTCCCCTTCTCAGCAGGTTCCGCTCCCCACCCCACCCCCACCCTGGTCCACAGAACAGAGCGGGTGTGGCAGAGAGAGTTGCATATTTTACTTTATTTTTATTAAATTAAAAGCTACAGTCTGGCGGCGATTCCAGAACAGGGTAAGGAGGCTCCTTATAGGGGGCAGAGAAGAGCGGGAGACAGACAGACAGAGAGGGAGACACAGGAGAGAAAGGACAAGGTTAAGATAGAAGGGGGACTGTTTCTGAAGAACACACAAGGCCGGCTTCTCGGGGGCACACCTCGGCCCCATTCCTCCTCCCCTACAGCGAAGTTCAGCAGTGGAGCAGTCTGTGGGGGCAGGGGCTCAAGAGACCCTCCTTC
Source organism: Neogale vison (assembly GCF_020171115.1). Classification (NCBI taxonomy): domain Eukaryota; kingdom Metazoa; phylum Chordata; class Mammalia; order Carnivora; family Mustelidae; genus Neogale; species Neogale vison. The sequence goes on along the minus strand of NC_058102.1, from coordinate 101,543,840 downwards.
CCCACCCAGGTCCTTTCTCAGCTTAGTCACTGGAGCACAGCACAACCAGAAAAAGCCAAGGGCAATGGAGGGAGTAGGGAAATTGGGAGTATGTACAGGGGGAGGAGGGGAGAAGAGCCTGGGAGATCCCTCCGCCAGAAGGGAGTGGCTCACTGCACTGAAGCGCTTGGCCTGTTGGGGGACAGGGGAAGGGATTGCCCCCTCCCTCTCTGAACTCCTTCCCCAGTCAGACTGATCCCCTGTTTGTGTGGTGTAGGGGGCAGAGGGAGAGAGGAGAACAGAGGCTTCCGCTGGGTCCTATGGAGAAAGACAAGGGCTTGGCAAAGGGGATGTCCTTCAGTCATCTGTGATACCCTTGGCTCTCAGCTCTTCTTGCACCCGAGTCAGGTAGGTGGGGTCCGGGTACCCAAACCTGGGAGCAAAAAGGAATGAAGGATTAGCTGTTGCAGCTTACTCCTTATTAGCCTCAAGCTCACCCTCATTCTGGGTGCCCTATTCCAGCCCCTCCCCACCTCCCCTAAGGATATCCATACGGGAGATAACTTAGCCCAGTTCTCCTTATTTTTGTAGGTTAAGCTGGGCATACTGGACCAGGCTGAATGTAGAGAAACTGGGATGGAAGAGGCGGTTGAATAGTTTGGGGGTGGTCCTCTGCAGTGAGGAAGTTCCCACAGAGAGAGGGGAATATTGGAAATGGAGAGAAGGGGAGGGGCCAAGGGAAAGGAAATGAAGGAGGGTCGCACAGCTGGGGTCCCCCTGTGCAGCTGGTCTTGTGGTGGATGTCGTTCCAGGTGATGACATTCGGTCTCCCTGTGGTCATGGACGTGCCGATAGTGAAGGTGAGACGCTGGTCAAATGCTTTGCGGAACAGGGTCAGCACCTTGTTGCCCTCAGGGCAGTCCGGGAGGTAGGCCACCCTTGTGGTGCCAGGATACCGAACTCCTGGGTTTGGGTGTTCAGCCTGGGAGGAGGGGGAAGCAGAGAGGACAGTGAGCAGCTGGGCATCTGAAGGCCCATGATGCCCGTGGAGGGTCCCACTGGCCAGCTGTCTGTCTGCGCACCCCTTGAGGATGCTGATGGGGCAGCAATAGGCTGACGGCCTCTCAAGGAAGGAGAGGCTTCTTTGAAGGGTTTGGACAGCAGGAGCCTGCTTTTGGACAAAATGCTTACAATTAAAGAAGTTTTTTCTGCTGCCTCAATCCTTCAAGCCTCAATGGCGCAGCGAATGGATTCTTAAAAGTGATGGAAAGTAGCTGATCCTTACTCACCAGGTAACTCAGCAGAAGCGTGAAGACTGAGAATAATCTATCTTCCAGCCTTCCCTTCTCCACCTGAAAACGCTCCCAGTGTTTCTCAACCTGCCTAACCTGTTCCTCTTTCCCATTACTCTTTGTCAGAGATTCCCCAGCCCTCTGCAAACCAGGACCGAAAATTACTCTTACTTCATCGAGCAGGAAGACACTGGATAGGCCCCTGACCTCTCCTGTTTTAACCTTCCACTGTCATCAAGGTTTTCCTCTCACCAATCTGGACAGAAGTAACACTCAGTGCTCTGTGAGGAGGGTCGGATCCCTTCCTGCTATGCCTGCCTGCCCCCCCGGGGCCATCCCCTCCACAGACCTCACCACTGCCGAGAATAGTTGTCAACATCCAAGTTCACCACGGAAATAGTATGCAATTCCTTTCTCTCATACCTGATTTTCCCGTGTACTTTGGAGTCAGGGACAGAAAAGCTGGGCCTGACGGGCACCTCCTAGCTCGGGGGCCCTGAGTGGGAGGGTATACTGGGAGACAGCAAGACTCCCTCTCATCTAACAAACACACTCCCGTTCACCCAGTTTCCCTAGGTCGGAGAACACACTCGGGGTGGGGCGGGGGTGCGGGGGCCAAAGTGGAAGAAACCAGAGGGCAAAGGCAGGCCGTAGGTCTTCTTACCCCCTGGACACCGGGCGGGAAGACGTACTGGATGACGATGGTGCCGTACTTCTCATAGCTGGGCAGTAGGAGTGTGGCGTCCTTAGAGACCAGCATCCGCCCATTTTGTGGCTGGTTTCCCACCAGCTGCCCATAGAAGCGGCCACACATGGGACAGGCCTTTTTCACCTGCAGGGCCCGGGTGATGCAGCCCTCACAGAATGAGTGCCGGCACTTCTCCAATGTCTTGGCGTTCTGGATCTCCCCCAGACAGATGGGACAGGTGCTCTCCTGTTCTTCAGCCTCCTCCCGAAGGCGGGGAGGAAGGGGAGGGGGGAGGGGAGGAGGAGGGGGAGGAAGCCCCCGAGCCCCGGGGGGCAGAAGGGGGGCTGCTCGCAGAGGGGGAGGGGGGGGCCCTGGGCGGTGCAACTCAGGGTGCTCCCCACCACCCCCCAAAGCCAGGCAGCCCATAAGCTCGCCCTGCCTCTGAGCTTTCTTCAGCTCTTTCTCGGCCTCTTTTAGCAGCCCCTTGAGAGCCTTCCGGGCCAGGTAGAGCCCATTGGGAGGGGCCGGAGGAGGGCCCTGCGGGGAAAGCTGGAGGACATAGATGTCAGAGGTCTCGCCATCTATGAGGATTGACACACGGTGCTCCTCCCGAAGCCGGGCCAGCCGGGCTGGGGTCTCCTTGCTCAGGAAGTCCCACACAGGCTTGGAGACGGTCACTTTGTTCTTGCAGGTGCCTCCACAGGCTGCCATTCTGGACAGGACGAACGACACTGCCCCCAGGGTGAAAGGGACTCAGGGTGGGGGGTCCCCATTTGACAAAACCAGTGCCTCCTATTTCAGGTTCCTTTCCAACCCTCTATTACCTCTACTATCTTAAAGTCCAACCCCCAACTCCTCCCCAAGCTCATTTTCTGTCTCCTCTTATCTTTCAAAACCCAGCACCCACCGAAGAGCAAGAAAGTTTCTATAACTTTATTACTATCATCATCTGAGGCAAGCACCAGTCTTGGTTCTCTTTACACTCCTCCCAAGATCACAGAAACCATCCGGCCTTCCTCCCTCTGGGTGAAAACTGGCTTCTTTAAAGGGAGGGAGAACTTTTGCTCACTTTGATCCTGAAGAGCTTAGAATTGGCATGCAGGCTCTCTCTCACTGTCCCTGCTCCCTACTTGTAGGTTGTGTGACCTGGTGGGTGGAAAGGAAAAGGAGGGAAAGTGAGAAACCCGTACCCCCTTCCCACATGCCCCAGCCCAGCAGCCCGTGTAACAGAAAACTGGGAACCTGGGTGTAAATTACTGGGAATGGGATTACTTGGCACATGGAATGGAGGAAACCAATTTAAAGGGGAAAGCTGAGTTTCCCTTGGGAGGCAGATACCTGGAAAGCCCATGGACAACGAGAGCAGCAGAAATCCCTCTAGTTCCACACTCAGCTGACCAGGGCTAGGGAGAAGGGGGAGAATAGAGAGTAGAAGCTCCTGATGAGAAATGTTACCATACCCGCCTCACCCCGACTCCACCAGCAGGCCAGAAACAAAACAAAAACTCCTCTTCCATTTCCTCTCCTCTTCTGGAGAACTGCCTCCCCAGCCTCTCCCAAGTTGCTAAGGAGGGAACTTCAACATGCTAACTTTTCTCTTTTCTTCCCCAGCTCTGAGGCTCTCAAGAAAGCCTATGGCACAGATAAGAGAAGTCAGGAAGGGAAAAGCCCACACAGATGGAGGTCTTTCTAGCCAACTCCCTCAGATCACATGAGTAAGACTGTTCCCTATGATCCCCAACTCCTCACCCTACCCCATATTCCCAAATAATTCAGCCCCTGTTGCTAGGGAGCTTTCTTTGAGAGCTAACCCAGTCCCTTCTGCTGAAGTCTGTTTGGAATGCGAACAAAGTGGCCGCAGCCCCTAAATAACTTCCAGTCACCTTTTAAACCCTGCCCAGGAGCAAGCAGTAAGCCTGTCAGCAAGTCAGTCTGCATTTAGGGAGGGGTGGGGCTCAGCAGGGGCTCAGCTGGAGGAGACTTCTGTTTGCCCTGAATCTTACCATGTTCAGCTATAGAGCTGTACCTACAACACCTCCAAATGTAGCTCAAATAGAAAGAGGGGCCATTAGTGTGACCTCAATTCCTTGACTGATCCAAAGGGGAGCGGCTCTCTGTTTGTGCCTCCATCATAGTCCCCTCAAGGCCAGATGCACCTCTAGATTCAGAAAGTGAAACGAAATCCTAGAACCTCAGCTCATTCTGTCTATCCAAGGTGGAACACACCCTCTCCATCAGAGGGAACCCAGGACCTAGATGTCCTTAGCCTCAAGTCCTGCTGGCACAGAAGAGGGAGGCGGGGCCACAGCTTATGCTGGGTCTCTGATTCCTCTGGGGCAACCCAGGCCGGACACCGGGCCAGTCCCTCCCTCCAGACAGAGGCCAGACGGGGGCAGCCGGGAAGGGCGAGGGTCTCTGGGGGCATCAACTGAGTCAGCCCCACCCCATCCCCCATGACCTCCTGCAAGATCCAGAGCCAATCCCCACGTCCCCCTCTCGCCGGAGCCCCCAGAGCCCCACCACTGGGTGGGGGTGCATGTCGGCCGATCGCGGTCCCCAGAACCCCCAAATGGAGGCCAAGGCAGGAGGGTGATAGGAAGAGAATCGCCCAGGCGTGGAGGGGGGTCCCCGGCGCCGCGCGCGGGTAAGGAGGCGGAGGAGGGGGCGCAGGGGTGCATGGAGGGCGCGCGGGGGGTACAAGCGGGATCCGGGGGGCGCGCGGTGGGTGTGGGGGGCGCCGGGCTCACCTACCTCCCGTCAGCGCCGCCATTGCCGGTCACATGACTGAGGCTGTTGCTGGGATGACGGTCTGGGCCTTAGCAACAAGGGGGGGGGAGACCCCGAGAAGGTGGAGGGGCAGTTTGCAGAGGGGGGTGCAGATTGAGAGAAAGGGTAGAAGAACGGTACCCGTTTGCCCCGTACAGGTGATAATCACCGTTTCCCTTGACCCCCTTCCATCCACGAGCCCCTGCCCTTCCGCCCCAAAACAAAAATGGAGGCGCCGTCCCAGTCTTTGGAGGGAGGGGGTGGCGTGTGGAACCGAGGGTAGGAGGTTAAATCTCTTAGAGACGCCACCCTTTTCGCTTCCCCCTCCCGGGAGGGGCCCTCTCCCTTTGCTTTTACAGCCAGCTGCGTGGCAGCTTCTGCAAGCTGGTGGTGGATGGGTGGGAGAGGAGTGTCGATTTAGGTAGGTGGGGAAGGGGACAATTTTTTTGTGATCCTTATGCTATTGCTAGAAGGACCTTTGAGGAATAATTTGGGATGGGAAGAAGAGTCATAGTAAGAAAAGCACTGGTTCTAAAAAATAAACATACCCCAGAACTAAACTATTTCAATCCCTTCCCTCCTTGCTTGCCTTTTCCTAGATTGTTACCTTCTGTGACCCCCACAACCTGCTCCCAGATGGGTGTTGGTAAGTGCCTGACTTTTGTTTCCACAAACAGGGATACTGAGGCTATTGCAAAGTGGGAAGTGAGTGCATCTTTCAAAAAATGCCTTGGGGTGGGGGCTGGGGATATTAAATCTATGGTTCCAATAGAGTTAAAAACTCAAATTAAAAGCGGCTCTGCACTGTTCTGCTTCCCACATCAGAGAAATCTCCGCCCCCAGTCCAATTCACTTCCCTGGGGCCGCATCAAGCCAGGTTTTTCCACCAGCCAGAAGACCTCCTGGCCAAACAGTACTGGATCTCCTAGGCTGGCAACAACTTCTATTCATTCTCCCCTTTCTCCACTCCCCTCCCCCCAACTCTGGGCTGGAGTGTTGGTCTCTTTCTTCACTTTCCCAGGACCCTGCTGTACTCTTCCTGCTCTCCAGACAGAAGACATCTTTCCCAGGAAGCCTGGGGAAACACCCAGTTCCTTCTTTTAGCTCCTGCCAGTGTGCTCTGAGAGGTTCAGTCACCGCTCAGAATGGGTGTGTGACCAAGCCCAGAACCCTGGGGGAGAGGGGAGCATCACATCAGCTGTTCTCCATGGCCCCCCAACAGCTGAACTCCCACAAAGCTGGGAGTAAGTTTTCCATTCCCATGCACACCCCTCACAACCTTTTAAGTTCACAAGCTATCTATCTAGAAACCCACATTCTTAGTTAGGGGTCCAACATCTTAAAGGTCGGATCTGGTCTCCACACCCGTAAGCACTGGATTCCTCAGAAAGGGGGTGGGGGGAGGCATGTCTATGAAGGAATGTGGATTCAATAACTTATTTCCTATATAGTGACAGCAGTGGGAGTAAATACACAAGATCTTTATTAATTAATAAAACAAAAAAGAGGAAAACAGAAGCAACAAAAAAGACCATACTGCTCATGATACATCAGCCACATGGTCAGAAAACCAATTTCTAAAGAGCAACAGCTGCTGGTGTCATGGAGTTTTATTGCATTCAACAGGGGAAAGGTAGACGGTTGGAATGAAAAAGATGAGCAGGCCCCTGATGGGAAGATATTATAGGGGCTCTAATCCTTAACTGTGGACTCCTCTTGTTATTTCCTTTGGAGCAAAAGATGGAGAGGAGAGAGGAATTCTCCTTTATGACTATATGACTTCTTGTGAGACAGATCAGTCCACCTAGATAGAAAGAATCCTTGCATCCCCACAGGCCAGTTGCTAGTGCTCATCTTTATGCTAAAATAAAATAAAGTAAAATAAAGTGTGGAAGCCATAGAGGGGATAGAGAGTAGCAAGAATGGTTGCCTTAGCCCCAAAGGCATCAGGGGATGGGGAGGACACTATCTGGGTCACCAGAGTCATCTACATTCTGAGACTATCACATGGCACTTCAACTCTTTGGAGGGGGCTGGGTGATTGAGTTATGGCTCTGACTCCTCTCTGGGGGTGGAGAGTGAAGATGACAAAGAAGTCCATCTGTCCCCTGGGAGACACAGTTGCAGAGATGAGACAGAAAAGAACAGAATAACAAAATCCAACTAGAAAAAAGGGTCTGCGAAGGGCCTGGGAAGGCAGTATGCTAGGTGCACACCTCCAAGGAGTAGAGGAGAGGAGGGTCCCACACTTGAGTCCTTCATCCTCTTGAGATAACCAGAAATGACACAGGGAGAGAGATTCCCTTCCGCTGGGAATAAAACCTCAGGGATGGCTAGACATGAAGAGAGGAAATTTAGCACTGGGATGAACCTTTTACCCTGGCCCATCATCCCAGCCTCCAAAACTGCCCACACCCCCACTGAAGGGTTCCAGCCCCAGGAGGGGTATGAGGTCCTGGGAGAGAGCAGCAACAGTCAAAAGTCTTCACCCAGGCTTGAACACTTTGGCCATCTCTGGATTCCTGTGCCCAGTACAGGGGTGGGGGCTGAAAGGAGGGTGAGGGAGGAGATTGGAGAGTAGTCAGTTCTTCACAGGCACCTCTTCCCATTCCCTGCATAATTTCAGGTGTCCTCCTGGGTCCCACCTCCGTGAGGTGTCAGCCGGTTCGCCCCTCCCCACCCCAGTAGTGTGTAAGATGGGTCATATCCCATCACATGTGTGCACGCCAGCACCCACAGCTGTAGTATCTTGGAGGTCCTCTATCCCAGGGCCTACTGGGAAGGAAGCAGGCCACAGCGAGGTCTGTAAAGTTATCAGCAAAATTCAGGCCCTCCCAGTTCATTGCACACAGCAGAGCACATCTGGAGTAGCTGCCTAAGCCAGATCCATTCGTGCAGTCGGGTCCTGAAGACAGCAAGTAACCCCCTGCCCCTGTCTCCTCCTATGTTCTAGAAGCAACAGGACATTTACAAAGATCAAGGCACTTGGGAGTGAGTCAACAATAACACTCTAATGAAGCAAGCAGAATGGTTGGAAGGGAGGGAGAAAAGGAAGAAAACCGGACAGGGGGAGACAGGATAATGTATTTCTGAGGGTCAGGAGAGCCTACTCAACAAGAGGAGTGATCTGGATGCAGGGAGCCTGTAGCTGGGACTTAACAAAGGGGGAAAAGAAGAAGTAGTGATCAGCATATCCACAATTCCCCCAAGGCTCTCAGAACATTGCCACCTTGAACAAAAAGCAGCAGTCAGCACAGAGTCAGGCAGTCTCTTAAGCGAAGATGTTGGTAATAAAATCCAGGAATCGCTTAGCATACTGCTCAGGATGGACAGTAGAGATCTCTGCCCCAGCCTGTGAGAGGAGGTATGGAACACCATGTCAGATCACCCCCCTTCCCCACCCACCCCCATTCCACTACACACCATTTCCATACCCAGCCCTTCGTGCTTTCGCCACCCCACTGCTCTGGCACAGAGGGCTCCCTGTTCCCCAAGAGTCAAAAGACGGGAAAGCAAAGGCTTTGGGGAACCCTCACCCCATGCTTGACAGTTTTGGCTGCATGAGCTGCTTTCTTCTTGGCATCATACTGTGTCAGGATGTCGATGAGGCCCATGAAATACACCTCCTTCTGGGGGGCCCCTGGGGACAGAAACCAGCAATGAAGAGCAAGTACAGTCCCAATTCCCTTCCCCCAAGAACCATTCAGATCTGGTTTGAAAAGCTAACCAGCCTCTCTCCCACCACCCTGATTTCAGTCCCCCACGGCCAACCTCGCCCCCCCCCCACCACCATTAATATTCCCATGATCTCTCTTACCCTCAGCACTCCGAATGGCGTAGACGTCAATGAAGGACTCAAACTCTCCAGGGCCCAGGGGCCGATGAGAATGGATGTAGCCGCCGATACCCTCAGGGGAGGTACCATAGGAGCCCACCAGAGCAGGTGGTCCTGTCAGGCCACAGTCCCCATCCCCTTCCGACTCCTCCTCCCGTACAGGCCCCTCCTCCTCTGGGTCAGAGCCCCGAATGATGTCGTGGATGCCCAGCAGAAGGCTATAGTCCATGATCTTCAGCTGCACTAGGAACTGAGACCCCACTGACAAATCAGATCCCTCAGACCTCCTTTCCCACTCCCAAGCACCACCCTACGCCTCCACTCCTGAGTTTCTGGGGCCCTCCTGGGGAAAGGAGGGATGAAATTGAGGGCTGGATGGGTGCCTGGGTGGCTCAGTGGGTTAAAGCCTCTGCCTTCGGCTCGGGTCATGATCCCAGGGTCCTGGGATTGAGCCCGACATCGGACTCTCTGCTCTGCAGGGAGCCTGCTTCCTCCCCTCTCTCTCTCTGCCTGCCTCTCTGCCTACTTGTGATTTCTGTCAAATAAATAAAATCTTTAAAAAAAAAATTGAGGGTTGGAAGGGAACCACTGCCCTTTAGTACATCGATGTCCTGGTATCTGAGGTCATCCTTTTAGCTATTCTAGCCACTCCCTCCATGGGTCACCTCTAAGGGTTTTTCATGTCCCATACCCAACTCCCTACCTGCAGAGAACCCAAAGAATAAAGGGAAAAGGAGCAGTTCCCCCAGACTAGGAATGGGGAGCCAAAGAAACACCCTGTTTCCCAAGCACCCTGATCATCACCTCCACATCTCTCTTTAGCTTCTCCAGAAATACTTTCTTCTCCTCTTCACCAATATAAACCTTCTGGTTCTTGTTGAGAAAATCCATATCCTTAAGGGTGGGCAGTTCTTTAACCTGAAAGTAAAGGGACATCTTAGGAACACATCCCTTCCCCCAAGGTCTCAGAGAAAAGAATGCTCTCTCTGGGGCTCTATGCCTAACTCAGTGGCCTTGAGGGGTGAGAGCTCTTCCAGCCCCTCTCTGCCTCCACACTGCCCCAGAGGCTGCTCTCAGTTTTAGCAGCTTCTCCAAACTCAGTCACGGCCATGGTACCCCACATCAAATCCCACCACCTTCTGCTTATGGTTTTCAGTCAAGACCCCTCATGCTGACTTTTCTTTCTTCTCCTTAAGCAAAAATAGCTGCTTGAATACAAGAACCCAGAGTGAGAGCTAGAGGGTAAGCATTTCTCTCTTGAAGTCTGTCATCTTCAACCATCATCGAACCTTCCAGATGGGACAACCCACACCAGTGAGACAGCAGCTGACCCCTACCTCGGCACCAGTCCACACCTCTCTTCCCTTCAGTGGTTTCAGATAAGAACAAATAGCTGGTGACCCCTACCTCTATCCTAAGGAGATCCCTTCATCTGCCCTCCCTCACCCCTCACCCTATCACTTAATATCAGTATCACCTTTTCCTTATCGCTGGCTTCTCGGGATACTAGGGAGCCCTGTGGAGAGACCCAAAGACCAAGTCAGCACAAGTGGCTAAAAGAATAGTTAGGACCCAGCTCCAAAGATGAGTACTCAAACCCAGTCTTCTTTCCTTTGAAATGAAGTAAGTGCCCTCCCAGGCTCTTCCCCACTCTTGGGCCAGCAGGAGCCTCTCCCTCAGCCCTAGCTGACCTCTCCTTACCTTGAGGTCATATTTCCTATGCACAGGAAGACGGTGGCTAAACATGTTACGCATCACGAGCATGTAGCTGTCCTCGTTGTCCACGCTGACCCGGTACATCCCCAGGAACTGGGGCAGCAACGTGCTGCCGTGGCATTTCACAATGTACTGGGGTAGAAGGGAGGAAGGAATGCGGAGAAGCTGAGGCCTAAATGCCCCAACAGCCCAGGGAGGGGAATGCAAATACCACCATTCCAGGGTAGGCCAGACAACTTCAGGGAGAAAGGTTAGCAGGTCAAAAGTGGTGGGGGAAGGGGGACATCTGGGTGGCACAGTCGGTTGAGCATCTGATTCCTGGTTTCCACTTGGGTCATGATCTCAGAGTTGTGAGATCAAGCCCCGCAGAGGGTGGAATCCGCTTGGGATTCTTTCCCTCTTCCTCTCCCTGCCCTTCTGCCCCTCTCCAAAAGTATCTCTGCATTCCTTCTCCCTCTCTCTTCCTCACATCAATCAATCAATCAATCAATCTTTAAAAAAAAAAGTGATGGGGACTTGTTAAAGAGGGCTGTTTCTGAACCCTTGTCTCCTCTGATTTATTCCATCTGTATAATGTCTCTCAATTTCAAAGGTTTTATTTGGAGGGGGCACAAGCATAAGGGGGGTGCAGAGGGAGAGGGATGAGCAGACTCCCTAATGAGTTCAGAGCCTGGCTCAATCCCAGGACCCTGAGCTGAAATTAAGAATCCACTGCTCGGGGCGCCTGGATGGCTCAGTGGGTTAAAGCCTCTGCCTTGAATTGAGCCCTGCATCGGGCTCTCTGCTCAGCAGGGAGCCTGCTTCCTCCTCTCTCTCTGCCTGCTTGTGATCTCTGTCTGTCAAATAAATAAAATATTAAAAAAAAAAGAATCCACTGCTCAACCAACCGAGCCCCCCAGGCACCCCTAGACCCTCTTTAAGTACAAGTGGTCACAGAACCGGGGTTAGAAATTACATCTGCTTACCAGTGAAATGATTTTACCTAGACTAATGTTTCCTGGCGGGCTAGATTCCTATAGTAAAAATGTTTGCATGATGGCTTATAATTTGGATTCTTAAAAAATGATTCCTCTTTCAATGCAGCTGTCTCAGTATTGCTGCCTACTTCTCTCCAGAGCCAGCCTTCTCAGGAAAGTAGTCAATCCACTTCCTCTTCTTCACACCTCAAACCAGTGAAATCAGATTCAGACCCTTATTTTTCCTCTGAAATCTACATCCCCCTTTCTCAAATCCCTCAGTCACCAAATCCTATGGGCATTCATTATAGTTATTGTATTTCAACTTGGGGGCACTTGATAGTCCCGACCAGTCTCTCCCTAGAACTCTCTTCACCCTGAGCTTACTTATTCCACTCTTCCAATTCTCCTCCCTTCTCTCCCCAAATCCCACACAGAACAAAGAAGGGCATCCAGTGACTCAGTCTCTTTTATGGGCTCTCCTCTCTCCTTGCTTTTTTCATTTCTTCTTCACATACTTCCCACCAATAATCTAGTCTATATTTCTGGTATTCACAGGTATTCACCTGTGACTCTCAAACCTACACTTCTACTTGCCTGAACTCCATTCCCCAACCACTTACGGGACAGCTGTATCTGGAGGAACTGCAGAAACCCCAAGTTCAACGTATGTAAATCACAACTACCTTCTCCCCAAACTGGTTTCTTTTTCTGCTTCCCCGATGTTCATGAATGGACACCCAGTTATCCCAAAGCAGGAGTCTAGAGGCACCTTGGCCTCAACTCGCACAAGTCTCCCACAGGTCTTCCTCTGCATCTCGGCCGTCAGGGCTCCTCCAGCCTTGGTCCTTGCTCACCGAGACTGTTTTCCTTCCCTCCTACCTGCTCACTCTTCACTTCCGGGAGTTCCCTCTCCAGCCCAATCTCGAAAATACAGTCGTGGGGCTATTTCTAAATAACATACCTCTCTCACAGCTCTGTGCCTTTACAAGCTTTCCTTTGCCTAGAATGCTGTCTTCCACCTTGCCTAAGGAGTCCATACCAGTCTTTCAAGCATCAATCCCTATGATACCCTCTCTATAAATCTCTCAATTTATAAGAAAAAATAAAATAAAATAACAACAACAACTCTCCATGAACCTCTCAGTGCACCCCTTTCCCAGGTAAGTTAGGACGCTCTTCCCCTGCACCCCCACAGCGCTCCATCCATGCCCCTGCTACTGCGCACACCCTGCTGTGTGCTAATGCTGCTCTCCTACCCTCTGCCATTGGACCGAGAGATCCTCCAGAGCCTCTTCCTCATCCACCTCTTTCTCTGCTGCCCAATGGAGGGCCTACTGGTAATGGACATTCAGTGTTTGTTGAATAAACCAGTCATTTTTCCAGTCATTTTCGAGTCTCATCTATTCCTTGCTCATTGACCTTGGGGAGATATATTTTTTTAGTAGGAAAATATTCAGGTTGTGTTTTTCTCACCAAAATATTCCAGAAACTCCACATTCCAAGTTAATCTGATCAGACAGAAGAGCCTCCCTGACCCCACTTTGGACTGGATTTGATCATGGCTTCTCCCCTCTGGTTTATCCCCAGTTGTGCACTTATCCTGATTTCCTCCTCAAAACCACATTAGCTCCTGACAGTATATTTGGTGTTAACACTTCACCTAATTCTGGCTCAGTCTATAGTTCATACTGTACTCTACTCGTGCCTTTATGTAACAATCCACAGCAGTTCTAGATTGTAAATACCAAATGAGAAGGAACACTACCTTATCCCATTTAGTCAGACACAAAGAGGTATGCAGAGGCTTTTTCTGAAATTCCTAGTTTTAAAAAACATGATGTCAAGTGCTTCTTGGGCAGCAAAATGGGTTGTAGGGAGGAGAAGAGATAGGAAGTTCCCTGACGTACTCTAGCAGCTAAGCTATGAATAGAGAGGAGAGGGCAAGAGTAAAGCTGGAGAGCCGCCTGACCTGGTGGTAGTTGGAGAGGTTGCTATGCATGTCAGCAATGTCTTCACTGGATACTTCTTTGATGACCAGAGTTCGATCGTAGGAGATAAGGAAGCGACCATCACTGCCTTCACTTTCACTCGGGGGACTCCGGGTGAGGGACACCTGCAACACAGGCCAGAGGCTCTTTTCCTCTTTGTATGGAGATTCAAGTCATAGGATAATGGCCAAGTGACTGTGTCTGAAAGTGGATAAAACCCTTGCATAAAAGATTAAGCAGGGGTTCTTCATCTGGACTGAATGAAAGTGAAAGCAAAAATTTTAATGTAGCTACATGTTTCTCCAAGGACAGGGTTAACAGCTTTCATCCAATTTTTGAAGATGCCTGTGACCACAAACAGGTAAAGAATCAGACTCGCCAAAGTTCTCATTTCTCCAAACATGACTGGCCCAAGGATTCCCCGGCTGACGAGAGAAAGGACTCCCCTCACCCAAAAAGGACTCTCACCAGGTAGTCCTGGTCATCGATGCCAAATCGATCACGGAGGTTCCTGAAGACCTGGGGGCAATACTCCTTGAACTTGAAATGACTAGGCAGATTTTCTCTGAAATAGGGGTTTTCAAGGCAAGAAGACAAAGTTAACAATATTACATTTATGTAGGGTTTGACAGTTTATAGAGCACTTTCACACATTTACCTTATTTGATTCTCATAAAACTCTTGTGAAGTCCTTTATTTTTTATTTATTTATTTTTTGGTGAAGTCCTTTAAAGGTATATTATTCCCATTTTTTAGTAAGGGAGACTGGGGCTCAGGGTGGTTGAGTGACCTGCTTCAAACACACAGCTGGTAAGTAGCTTAGGTAGGACCAGGATTTAATGCCCGTGTAAATAGCATTGTTTCCTAAATCTGAGGCAAGTTCGAGACATCCTAAAATAAGCAATAGGTGCCACTGTTTTGAATGGCATCTTCTGATACCAGAAGCACCTAGGAGACTCAGATATTTCTTTCAGGGACTCTCTATCAGACATTAATGGTAAGGCCATCTAAATGTACTTAGCCTGGTATTGCCAGGCTAGATAAGAAACAAACTATTACAAATATATGAAGGTGTACAGAGCACAGTAAGTTATTTTAATGGTTTCTTTGCACGGTGCTGAATTTCTGCACCTGGAACGGGGTTAGAACACACAACTTGTAAATTGTCTTCCAAATCTAAAACCTTCAATTCACTGAATCTTAATTCTTACAATTATGTATTACTTTCTTCTAAGAAGGTTGACAGGAGAAGAGCAGGGATCTCCACATACCTGTGGAAAAGGTGATTGTTGACCTTGATCTTGGAGCTAGCCTTAAAGTCGTCTGGCAGCAGCATCACAGGGGGAGGCACCTGGCTGAGCTCATTGATCTGATAAGCCAAAACAAGAATAGGGAGCTGAGGAGGGGTGTAGAGAGCTACTTCTACACTGTGTCGGGTAAGAGTCAGAGAAGGGCAACTCAAACCTCATTCCTTTAAGAACACCATTATGCATCTACTTGCCAGGGGTGAGAGAATGGGTCAGACCTCTTCTGCTGCCCAGCAAGGACTGAAGTAAGCAGCCCCCACACACAGCCCCTCACACTCCACCCCCGTGGAACTTCATGCTCGCAACAGTCATTTTATATTAGGCAAACCCTGTGAGCAGCTCAGGGCTATTTTTAAAGCTGTGAGAGGTTCTAAAGAAAAAAATATCTTCAGCAGATTTAAAACACTCAAGACAAGCAGTTCCATGCTCCCTGAAAAACAAAACAAAAGACTTTTTTTTTTTTTTTTTTTTTTAAAGTAGACAAGAGGGGCTCCTAGGTGGCTCAGTGGGTTAAAGCATCTGCCTTCGGCTCAGGTCATGATCCCAGGGTCCTGGGATCGAGCCCCACATCGAGCCCCACCATCAGGCTCTCTGCTCTGCGGGGAGCCTGCTTCCCCCTCTCTCTCTGCCTTCCTCTCTGCCTACTTGTGATCTTTCTGTCAAATAAATAAATAAATAAATAAATCTTTAAAAAAAAAAAAAATAAAGTAGACAAGAGAGTTAATGGGACTCTGAGGAGTCCACAGCAAGAATGAAATGTCCAGGGACGCCTGGGTGGCGCAGTTGGTTGGACGACTGCCTTCGGCTCAGGGCGTGATCCTGGAGTCCCGGGATCGAGTCCCACATCAGGCTCCCAGCTCCATGGGGAGTCTGCTTTGCTCTCTGACCTTCTCCTCGCTCGTGCTCTCTCTCACTGTCTCTCTCTCTCAAATAAATAAATAAAATCTTTAAAAAAAAAAAAAAAAAAAAAAGAATGAAATGTCCACGTCCTGCAGGAGGCGTCTCCTTACAAACAGGACCAGGCCTTCCAGACCACCCTGACCCGGGTCTCTCGAGAAGGTCCCCACCTGCCTGGGTGTAAAGTTAAAGAAGAGCAGCTGATTTCAAAGGGAATGCAGGCAGGTAGGCAGAGGATATGAGCTCATTAGCAATCTGTTCCTGAAGTCAAGCCAACCCACGGCCCAAAGGATGCAAGCAACACATGCTCTGCTTGGCCCCCCCAGAATCAGTCATCTGCTAATTCTGAGTGGCAAGGGAGTTCCTGTATGAAGAAATCCCAAAGAGATGTGTTTTCTCCTCAGCATTGTCACAGTACTGCTCACCCACCTCTAACAGCACACTTATCATATGACTCTAATGGCTAGTTTATGTAAGTTCTCCATCTACACTGTGAGCTCTTCCGTGACAAGGACCAGTTGTAGCTGTCTGTGTCTCTCAAGTTTAAAGCTAGCATCCAGAACAAGGGGTCCTGAGGTCTCACTGGAGACCTCACCACCACTAACTGAGGTGTTTCTTAACTGAATAAATGGATGCCTTCCCTATCTTTACTTGATCATTCAACAGAGGTTATGAAGTGCAGTTTAACCTAAATCCCACAGATTGCAGTGAAATTGTGCTCCTCTCACTCTCAGTAAAAAAGGAGGACAGAACATATTCCTCCAGGGGGAAAAAAAAAAAGTCACTTGAGATTCCCAGCCTACAATTCAGCTATAGTTCTTCATGCACCCTCCTCGCCACCTGCTGTTAAGCGGGCTGAATCATCACTAAGACATATGTTCAAGGAATTCTCCATTCTAGACACTTGAAGTAAATGTGGGTTGGCTGCAGGGTGGGGTGTTGAAGCTAAAGTATATATACCTAGGGAAGCTGAGGCAGCTCTCATGTGTAACTTCCTCAACCCTCACCAAAGAAAAATCCTCCCTGTTCAGCTTCCCAAAGGGATGGAAGGGTCACCCAGAAAACTGACATGAGAGGCAGCTCTACCTCCATCAGCATTGTCCATACCCAGCACCTTAGCATGGATACTGTGGGAGCAGTCCACAGAACCACAAATACAAATACAGACCCTCCCCCCAACGGCATTCTAAACCATATATTAAGGGGACAAAAAATTGTATTCTTCCTCACCCTCGTCCATCTCTACAACCTTGCCATGACTGTAACGATTCAAGGAAACTGATTTATAAAATATTGCTTGTTACATTCATGGTCACTGCATCCCTCCCAACTCCAAATCTGAGGGAAGAGGAGCAATGGCTGTGCTTCCTTCACCTGAGTGAAGGAAAAGAGATGTACTGGTCTCTTTGGCCTCTTCCTGATTCCCAGGTCATACCCTCTACCTATTTCTAAAGTTCACCATCATAGTGTCCTCAGGACCAGAGCCGCTCAGCTATCTCGTTGGTCAAAGATGACCCCCACCACCACACACACACCAAACACCATCACTCCAGCCAGCAATGGGAATGCAGTTAAGACCAAAGGCATATACCATACATAAGTCTTAATGAGGTTCGGAGTGGATGGCTTCTCTGAAATGCTGTACCTCTGGAAGGGAAAGGACGGAACAAGCAGGATTAGAAGGTCCAGGAAAGCCTGGAGCTTCCCCCAAAGCCAAGGTTCCAAAATCAAGGACAGCTGCTAGAAATAAAAGTGAACTAACTATCCCCCTCATTCAACTACCGTTTCTGCTCCCCTCCCCTTCCCACACATAAACTCTCACCGGAGACCTCACCACCACTAACCCCTTAGAGCCACTCCCACTAATGTCCTTCCAAGCGAAGCCGGGTCCCGGCCAGTCTCCGTGGCCTGCGGCAGAGGCCGGACCTGGCAGGAAGGAGGCAGCGAGCTGGATATCAGGTGGAGAAGGAGTAACTAGACGGGTGGAAGAGAGGGCGGAGGGGGAAACAGAAGTCTACATTTCAAAAAAGAAACAATAACAACGTCTAGAGCGAGAAGATACGCCGGGAACACCGGAGGTTTGGTGGGCAGGGACCAGGACAGCCGCGGGGGGGAAAGGGGCAGCGCGAGGGGCTCTGGACGCGGGAGCCTGGAAACAGGGACGCCCGGAGGAGCAAGAGCAGCGCCCAGCGGAGCAAAAGCAAGCTCGGACAGGGCTTCTGGGGAGGCTAGTGCCGGGTCTCACCGAGTGGGCTACGCCCCACAGGAACACGCCCACCAGCGGGTCGGCCGCCCGGAACACCTTCACCTTCTGCTGCACGAAATGCTTCTTCTTGGTTTTGGAGGCGAAGCCGAAACCCGGGCCCGGCGCCGCTGTCGCCGCCGGTACGGTGGCCGGCGGGACAGAGGAGGACGCCATAGTATCCCTCTCCCGCGCACCCGACGGAGTGGAAGCCGGAGCCGGCGGCGAAACAGGCTCCCGACCCCGGAAGCGCTGCTCACCTGGGCCGCCGTCACGTGACCGGAGGCTGGCCCGCAGGCGCGCGGCCGGGCGGTGCGGGGCTGGCTCCGCCCCCTGGCGCCCGCCCGCCCTAACGCCCGCGCGGTGGGTGGGCTCACCTGGCGCAAGGGCGGGCGCACGCGAGCGGCCTTCCCTGCGGGCTGTGGGCGGTCGGCCGGGCGGGGACCTGCCACCGCGGCGGTGGGGTTGCGGCCTGGCTCCCGCGTCAGCTGCTTGTTTGCGGCAAAGTCGTTGCCTTCCGGTTTTGCCCGGTTTCTAGGAGTAACCTCTCGCCTGAGGCTCACCCAAAAGCATTTCTATACCGAGTAGGAGATCCCCGAAGTGGTTTCAGTGGATTAAATGGGCTTTTACAAGGACCACTCAGGCATCATTCTGGAGGGTGACTGGCGTATTCCCAAAGTGTAGGCATGAGGTGGTGAACTAAAACAGTGGCTGTTGGGATGGACAGAAGGGAATGGCATCTAAAGTTAGGGTTTGATGTCATTTTGGAAAATTCTTCATGGATGTGCGACTTGAGGGAAAGGGAGACCTTGGGATTGAATCCCAGGCTTTTGGTTAAGGTGAGGAGACATGGTGGTGGTGACATGAAATGGGGCAGTTTGGTGAAAAGTTCAGTTTTGGTATGTGTTTGAGGTACCCGAGGGCAATTGAACATATGAACTCAGAGCTCAAAATAGTCTGGGCTGGGGATACAGACTAATTGTTACAGAATCTGGGGGAATGGGTGGCACCTTCCAGAGAAAGCAAGAACCCTGGTATAGTCCAGCATTTAAGAGGCTAGTGGGAGAGGGGCACCTGGGTGGCTCAGTGGGTTAAGCCTCTGCCTTCAGTTCCGGTCATGATCTCAGGGTCCTGGGATCCAGCCCCACATCGGGCTCTCTGCTCAGCGGGGAGTCTGCTTCCCACCTCCCCACCCCCCACCCCACCCCGACCCCCCGCCAGCCTCTCCACCTACTTGTGTCTCTCTCTGTGTCAAATAAATAAATTTTTTTAAAAAAGGGGGGGCTAGTGGGAGAAAACTGAGAGGTAAAAGGAACCAGGAGAGCAGGGTCACAGAAACCAGGGAGTAGAGTTTCTAGAAGGAAGGAGTGGAGAGAAGTGTCACGTGTGCAAGACAAGGATGGAGAAGTGCCCATTGTATTTGGCAACTAGTGACCTTCAGAAAGCAGTTTCAGCAGAACAAGAGCCAGTTCACAAGAAACAAGGAATGAATGGGAGGTGAAGAAGTGGGGAGGGGAAGCTTGGGACTTTGTCAGGAAATTTGACTATAAGAAAACAAGATGGTGGGGGGACCTGGTTGGCTCAATGTTAAGGTTAAGCCTCTCCCTTCTGCTCAGGTCATGATCTCAGGGTCCTGGGATGGAGCCCCGAATGGGGCTCTCTGCTCAGCAAGGAGCCTGCTTCCCCCCACCCCCCACCTGCCTCTCTGCCTACTTGTGCTCTCTGTCTGTCAAATAAATAAATAAAATCATTAAAAAAAAACACCACAAGATGGTCTAGATGGGGAGTCACTTATAGAGAAACAATAAAAATACACTTCTCAGGGCACACACTTGGCTGGCTCAGTCAGTAGAGCATGTGATTCTTTTTTTTTTTTTTTTTTTTTTTTTTGTCAGAGAGAGGGAGAGAGAGCGAGCACAGGCAGACAGAATGGCAGGCAGAGGCAGAGGGAGAAGCAGGCTCCCTGCCGAGCAAGGAGCCCGATGTGGGACTCAATCCCAGGACGCTGGGATCATGACCTGAGCCGAAGGCAGCTGCTTAACCAACTGAGCCACCCAGGCGTCCCAGCATGTGATTCTTGATCTCAGGATTGTGAGTTTGGGCTCCACATTAAGCACAGAGATTACTTAAAAAAATAAAATAAATAAAAAAATAAACACACTTTTCAAGGAAACCTTACAAGGCAAAGGGGAATAATCACAAAGAAGATGCAAACAGCCTGTCTGCATCACTTTTAGATCTTATATTTTTGGGGTCTATGCTAGTATCTCAAGAATGAAGGATCTAGAAGGGACTTGATTTAGTCTGGAGAAGAGAGATTTATCGCTTGTTAAGAGCAAGAAAGGAGGGGCACCTGGGTGGCTCAGTGGGTTAAGCCGCTGCCTTCGGCTCAGGTCATGATCCCAGGGTCCTGGGATTGAGCCCCGCATGGGGCTCTCTGCTCAGCGGGGAGCCTGCTTCCTCCTCTCTCTCTGCCTGCCTCTCTGCCTCCTTGTGATCTCTCTCTGTCAAATAAATAAATAAAATCTTAAAAAAAAAAAAAGAGCAAGAAAGGAAAGGATCGGTGCAGATTTAGGTAAGTGTGTAGGGATAGACGGCAGATGAAGAATTTCATGCTCAGTTGCCTTCATTGTTTGCCTAGGAGAGGAGGTGAGAAGGGGGGATCTGGAGGAGTTTTGATCAGCTGCTCTGGGAAGCAAGGGAGGAAACCAGAGGGATACACAGAAGCGGGAGCAACACCAAAGAGCCAGTTAACTTCCTAGGCGTTCAGTTGCCCCAGTGTTTTGGTCATGCACTTTTCTCCATTCATCTCAGAAGCTCCAAGGTGTGAGCGAAGAGGACACATAAGGGTATGCTCTAAAATGGGGGTCAGGGGGTGCTTGACTGGCTCAGTTGGGAGAGCATGTGCCTCTTGATCTCTGGGTCATGAGTTCACACCCCACAATGCGCATACCAGTTGCCTACATTAAAATTAAAATAAAATAAAATAATTAAATTAAATTAAAAAAATAAAATAAAATGGTAGGGGTTAGAAGGGTGAATCTTGGAATTCAGAGAACAGAATTGTCACTGGGACTGAGGTGGCGGTCTGGGGGACAAAATGAAAAGAATGGAATACCATTTTTTGTTAAAAATTACAACCTAGGGGTGCCTGGGTGGTCGTTAAGCGCCTGCCTTTGGTTCAGGTCATCATCCCAGGGGCTTGGGATGGAGCCCTACATTGGGCTTCCTGATCCTCAGGGAGCCTGCTTCTCCCTCTCCCACTTTTCCTGCTTGTGTTCCCTCTCTTGTTGTGTCTCTGTCAAGTAAATAAATAAAATCTTAAAAAAAAAAATACCAACTACAACAACCTAGATTGATGTCTACCAGTAGTAGAATGGTTAAATAATAGGATAAGTTTATAAAAAATTATATCTATATTTTAATGAAGTAAATTTATTAAAGACTCATTTATTTACTTTTTGAGAGTATGAGAGAGTATGCAAGCAGGGGAGGGGCAGAGGGAGGGAATCTCTTGAAAAGACTCCATGCTGAGCGCAGTCCAACACAGGCTCTATCCCATGACCTTGAGATCATGACTGGAACCAAAATCAAGAATCAGATGCTTAATCTACTGAGCCACCCAGGCACCCCTATTTTAATGAAGTATATCTATGTATAATGACATGAAAAGATCTCTAGAATAAATTGTCCAGTGGGGGGTGGGACAGATGTGTAAATATATAGAAGAACATCTGGAAGGGTATGTACCACAGTATCAAATGCAAGTAAGGGAGCAGGACTGGGGAGGGATAAAGATTGACAACACCACAGAGTCATCATTGCATTTATTTTATTTTCAAGGTATCTATGTACATCAAGTAAATACACACTGGGGTTTGTGCGGTTTGGTTTGTCTTCCACGCTGGCATGCAACATTTTGGCAGATGTGAGTGGGCAGACCAGGTGCCCCTGGGAGTGACCCTGGCTCTCTGGAAAGGGATGCTGGGGTGGGGGGGATGTAGAGTGAAGTTTCTGGTGAAGGCCTTGTGTTTGTGTTCTTATTTATGTAAGTGAATTAGATTCCCCTTACATCTCTCTCCTCATCTGCCTGACACCTTCATGTTCTCTTATGTGTTTTAAAAGAATCAATTGGTGGCAAGATTACCTAAAGCCCACTGGCTTCTCAGGTGCCCTGTTGGCAAATCTTAGCTCAAGTCTACAGGTGCACAGGCGTCTTCCTTCTTCTCCCACTGGGCCTTTCCCTCTCTGCTCTGATTAGGGGTTTGGGGCAGGGGAGCCAGGCTGAACCCCTTTCCCTCAGAGCTGTGGTTTGCAAACTACTGTACAAAGCCCTTGGGTTCTGAACTCTTAGGGCCATTCAAGAGCTCCTCCACTAATGAAGCATTTTTCCAGCAAATAAAGAAAATGTAAACTGCTCAGGTCTGCGTCACTTTGGGTTATTTTTTTCTATCAGGATTCTATATAAGATTTACTTTTAAAAAGGTTTGAATATCGCTGCCTTGGATTTACTCTACACCCTTCTGGTCGATTTTTTTCCCTGCGTTTTTCCATAATTGCTAAGAGGGGCCCAACAGGTAAAGGAAGAAGGAACTTTTTCCCTTGAAGGAGTCCCAGGCCAATACAGCCTGTATTTATAAGCTAGCACTCACCCCGAGCTTTCTTTCCTGCCTTCGAAGCTAGGTGATGGTTGCCCGGCTGCTGGGGGATGCTGTTCTTCTACCCTATGTAAGACTGGGTATGGGGACACCAGACTTTCTTGACTTGGACTTTCTTGATTTTGACCTCCACGCTCCATCCCTGTAGTTACCTAGAAAACCACCTTAGCACCATGTGGAAGGAAAGGATGTCTGAAACCAAAGTAACAGTCCTATCAATTACATGGGGCAGTGCTGCGGGGCGGGGGGGGAGCTCTCCTCTCACCACCCTCCCCCAGTCTGGAAACTCTGCTCTGCCCCTTTCTTTAAAGTGCACTTAAAACCAGATGGAGACATTATCAAAGGAATTCTGTCAAATAAAATTTGTTTTTTATGCATCATGGGGAAAAGTCAGGCTCCAGCCTGAAAGGAAGACATCTTGAGATAGATATTTTGCCAATGAACTGGAAGGTCCCAAACCAAAAGGTGGAGATGGGAAGAACATGCAGCCCAATATGGGACAGAAAAAGGAATCCAGCTCATCGCTGTGGCAAAAATACTTGGAATTTCCCAGCCTGTTCATCCCCGAACCCAAAGAAACAATCAGCTGACTACACTTGCCTACAACTATCACCTGATAGATGAGCAGCCATTGACAGACCGTTGGGAAGGGTCTGCCTCCTCAAATTTTCAAAATATTTTAAAGCAACTCTAGGTTTTGTTCACGAGTTCTGGGGCAGAGACTATCAAAAGGAGTTTTGAGGAAAAATGGATATGGTCCCTGGAATAATCCATGTCCTTGGTCATTGGGGCGGGGGATCAGGGCACAGGAAGAGGAAGGCAAAAGGTAGACTTTGGAGGGTGGAGTTGCACACCCAGACTCCCTCAGTTCAGTTAAGGGATATATGAAGAAAATTCTATGCATAATTTAGCAGTTCTTCCATGTTACCCTCCCCTGTGCTGTCTGTGAAAGAGGAGGGGGGAGGAGTCTATTTCTGTATCTTCTTATGATGCTAAGACATTCTTCTGCTTAAGGCTTTGTGTGCGTGTGTGCGTGTGTGTGCATGTGCATGTGTGCACATGTGTGTGTGTGCATGCATGTGAAGGATCACAGCCCTCTAGCTCCCATTTTTCCTTTTATCATCTCCATGACTAACACCACTCAGTGTGAGAGACGCATGTTTGAAAAAAGAAACATTCACCCTCCTCCCTATTGCCCCAAATGAGGAGAGTATACTATGCTTAGAAATTGCTAAATACATAATTAGATACTTAGAGAGTAAGACAGAGAGAAGAGAGAGACATAGCAGCAGCTTTTGATATATAGATATAGAGTACAAAGGGATACAGAGTAAGAGAAGACATCAAACAGTACAGTTGAACAACGAGGGTTGGAAGGGAGTTGTTAGTGTCACAGACCACAGGTTTGCAGCATGCTGAGAGGAGAGGCCTCAGTCCCTCTTAGAAACTGGGGAAGAAAGAGAAAGAGCTTGTGAGGGACCACCTTCTCGCCCAGCCACTCAACAGGAACAGGGTGGCATTTGTACAAACTTTGGTTTACAGTCTTGTTCCTTTACTACCAACAACCGGACACCACTCTCCGAACGCCTGCTCCTCTACGCCAGCCCTTCCTCTTTCTTCCCCACCCCTCTTTCTTCGCTCTTCATGCCTTTCTGCCTGTGGGTGTCTGGCCTACCATCCCGGAAAGCCCCAGAGAGGGCCTGGCTTGGACGCAGCCCAGCAAGCGACAGGCCATATTCTCTCATTTCTAGGTCTCCAGAGATGCAAAGGGGACAATAAGACAGGCTCCTAGTGTCCAGCTCTGGGCCCTCAAGCAAGTGAGAAGCCTGGGGACATACAGACACCAGGAAGGCGCCTGGCCTGCTGGAAGAGAGGACCTGGGGACAGAGGTGGGATAAGGAGTCTAAGAGGGGAAACACTATTTTCTGCCTCTGCCGAGCAAGGTGGCCTCTGCCTCTGCCGAGCAAGGTGGCAGGGGGTGCTGATGCTGCAGTATGGAGACAAAATGTCAGCGCTCCTGGGGCATTTCCTAATGCTTCTGGGTGACCTACACAGTTATGAGATGTATGGGACACAGGTACAGGAATGAAGACAACACCTCCTTTACTGGAGGCAAGTTGATTAAGAAAATACCTATCCATCCAAAATTATTTTAGGGTGGAGGCAGAGGGGGTTGAGCTGATCTCTCTCAAGATCTCCTAAAATCCCCTACATTCCCGAACCTGGGTGTGGCTCTAGACCCGCACCGCCTCTGCTCACCCTTTTTGACGTGTGGCAGTGACCCCTAGTGGCAGAAAGGCAGTACTGTGGCTACTGCTTTGGCCAAAAGGGAAGCATCAGCGGGGGAGGGGAGGTCAGTGTCCAGAGCCTGGGGGTCAGTAGGGACGTATCCCCCAGGCAGGGAAAGCAGGAGCTGAGGGACAACTATATAGTAAAAGTTTTGAGATGATGAGAGAAAGCAAGAGAAACACAGAGGCGGAGGGCAAGACAGGAGGCAACCGGAGGCTGGTCAGAGGAAGCAGCCTGAAGCTACCTGAAAGTGCAGGTTTGCGGCAGTCCATGAGGGAGATTAGCTGGCTGCCGTCTCTTGGTGGAGAGGGAAAAGCTTGGCCTGCTCCTCAGCCTCATAGCCGCATGGCAGGTCACTCCTAGAAGAACAGACCCAGCATGGTCAGCTTCATATAAAGGAAAACATTCCTGTCCCTGTGTTCTCATAGCATCCCTATGAGACAACAAAAGGCAGGGACTACTTGGAGTTTACAGGAATACAAGGAAAACCGAAGGTGGAGAGATGGAGCTGACTGGCCCAAGGTCACAGAGTTCCCAAAGGAAGGAGAGAAAGCCAGGTATCAGATGGCTATGCCATTCCCCCAGACCCCAAAACAGCGTGGGGAGAAGCCCCAGGTGGGATTGGAGGAGGGGATGTGCTCTCTGCACCAAGAGGCAGGGAATGAGTAGATCCTCGGGACAAGGTGATAGAGAGGAAGGTTCTCATTCCCTCCTTTCCCTGCAGGCTCCAGAGAAGCTCTGGAGCCTACAGGGGAAATTTAATCATTTCTTTGGGTCCCACCCAGAGGACTCAAGAGCAACAGTGACTGGTGTACCTGTTGTCATTGATATCTGTGGCATTTCCTGAAGGCATCATCATCGAGAACACAGGATTAGGAGAAGAAAAAAGAATATGGCGTGTTAGAAGCCATCTCCCCAAACCCTCTCTCATCCTGACCAATTAGAGAAAAAGGCAAGACTTTGGAGTATAGCTGCCACCTGGGTCTGTGGCTCTTTATTTTCAACAACCCCAAGCTGCTTGCTCATTTTGTTTGAGAAAGTTCTCCTTGATCCCTTCTGAAGGAAAGGAAAAGGGGAAAGGGAGGGGAGGGTGGGGACAGGCACGGCAATAGGAGGAATCCACTTCTAAGGTCCCAGATCCTGAAGTGATGGGCTGTGTTCAAGCTGTAGGTACAGCGTCACTGACTTTTATTCTACTTTCCAACTTGCCCTGGGGATCCCAAAGGCTGGTCACCCATCTTTTTCACTCACCGTTGTCCATGTTGGCCTTCTGATAGGCAGCCAGGGGCCCGCCAGAAGATGGGGCCGCACTGCTGGTACAGGAGTTTGCAAAGCTGGATGGAGCAGAGGAGAGAGATGCTGCCCCTGGCACCCACCCTCGAGGACCCATAGGACCCAGAATCCCCAAGAGGAGGGAGCTGTACTCCCCTCCCATCCCCAGAGAACACAGGGCAACAAACAGGGCCATAGGCTGAGAGGGCAATGCCCACCTTCTAACTGTAGGTGTGAAGGTGAGAAAGGGTTCAAAATGAAGCTACTTAGGAAAGGAATTAAGTGTCAGCCAAAAATTGACCCAAACTATGCCTTATGGAGAGCAGAGAGCCTTGGGTGGGGACTCCAGCCCACGCCTGGGGCCACTCACTACATGTCCGAGGTGGAGCTGGGCGCAGCCTGCAGGTACAGATTCTGGTAGTTCTGGAAGAGGCTGTTGGTGTAACTGATGCACTCAGGGCTCCGGGTGCCACAGGGGTTGGTGGGTGAAGACGCTGGGTAGTGGCCGGGCCGGACGGGTTTGGCTGTGGTAAAGCAAGGAAAAGGACCGTGAGGACACTGCTTCCTTGCAATTACCCCAGTCCCGGAAGTCACGGAGCTGGAGCTGGACCAAGCTGCTCAGGACCTCACTCTCATTTTTATACACTTTTGTGGGGAGGGTAGTGGCGTGGTCCTCGGGGGGAGGTAGGAGAAAAAGCAATCATCTAGTTGCCTGACACTTAGGAATGTGCTGATCTCCCCCAGACGTAATTCCACCTCGTCTATAGCCTCTTACCCCCACTCACCGATCTGAGCAGAGTGGCCCCGCTTGCCGGAGCTTTTGTACCGGACGGCCTCCTTGATGCGGTCCACCTCCTGCTGGTACCGGCGCTTGTCCTTCATGGCGCCCTCCTTGGCCTCCTTCAGTGCACCCTCCAGGGCCTTAACTCTCTCAGCCGTAGCCCTAAGTCGTTTTTCCAATTTAGGAAGCTCACAACGCAGATCTGCATTGTCACGTACCAGCTGTGGGGTAAGCCCAAGGGAAGAGGCCAAGGCAAAGCCAGCGACCCAAGAGAGAGCCAGCAGTAGGGGGCACGGGGGTGCAGGGCAGGGAGACAGAATAAAGAGAAATCAAGTCAGAGAAGATGGAGACCGCACTTTTTCCTCAAAAGGCCTCGTTGCCTTTACCTAATTGCTCCTCTGGCCTGCTTTTTCCTCCTCCCGGAGCAAAGTGGTCAGGCATGAAAAAGTTACATCATTTTCTGAGCAGCAAAATGTGCCAGCTCCACCACAGCCCCAAACTCTTGTGACAGTGCCCTGTCCCAGTCTTTTCCTGGCCTCGATACCCATGCCCCCAGACCTCACAGCTTGCGCCAGACCTACAGCCCCAAGGTGACCATGGGGGTGAGGCAGCCCTCACCCAGAGATGGCTTTGTCAGCATGCATAGGGCAGGCAGCAGGAGACGAAGCACTGAAGCACTGTCTGGAAGATGCGTATGGTTTTGAGTACAGGTTAGGTGCAGTGCAAAGCAGAAGCTGGAACGTGGGATCCCCCGCCTCACCCCCCACCAGCACACATTCACACAGCGCCCCATAGGAAGGAAAGAAAATGTTTGAGGGCTCACAAACATTTGGGCTCATTACCTTTACATTCAAGGATTTCCCGGACTGTCCCTCCCCCATTTAATTTAAGCAACCACCTTGCAGCCAGAGAAGACTTCCTGATCTTTTTTATAGGGTTGCACACAATAACAGGGGGCCGTACAGCCTGTGGGAGCCGGCCTTGAAAGATACCAGGTGAACTGGTAGAGCACATAACCCAGGAGAAAGGGCAGAGCTTGGAAGTAAGTCTGTGCCCCTTCCACTTTGGGCAACTTAAAGATTATAAACAATGGTTTTCTGTGACAAGAGTCCAGCTTAGTTAGGAATAGGGCTCAAGGCCTGGCTATTTAAGATTCTGTGTAAGTTTCTATATCTCCCTCATTTCCCTATCTAGTCTTGTGTCTGCTGAAGTAGGACACTGTGAGGAGTCCTCCATCATCGAGGTGAGTTGTTTTTGGTGTTTGGGACTTCGCACAGAGAGAAGCAGAGGCTTCAGTGAGGAAAAAGGAAACTAAGCCTGGAGGGTGTGATGCTAAGTGCAATAGGCCAGGACAAACCCTGCAGGCTTCCACTTTATAGGAGGTACTTTGAGGAGTCAGACTCATAGAGAACAAAGAAGAATGGAGGTTGCCAGGGGCTGGGAGTTACTGCTAGTGGGTATAGAGGTGCGGTTTTACAAGATGACAGGGGTGAGGAAGGACGGTGGGGGAGTCACACAAAAGTAGGAATGCATTTAATACCACTGAACTTAAAGATTGTTCTGGTGGCAAATTTTATGTGTATTTTACCACACTAAAAATATTGGGGAAAAACAAGCAACATGACACACATTTGGACAGCGAAGGAAAGTGAACACAAAAAGGAGAAGAGGATGGCAGAACAGATTACAAATGTTTCTTCCCTGAACTTTCAACTTTTCCGGAATGTTGTTACATTGTTATACTGCTGTATGTATAATGAGCGAAGGGGGAAAGATGGTAGTGCAGCCCTACGCAGGCCCAAATAAAATAAATATACCCTGCAGATTATCACTGGGCCACAGTTCTGGGATTTTTTCCCTCCCATTATATATGCTTAAAAAGAAAAAGTACCAAGTATTTGTTAAATATGCTGGGCATTGCACTGAGAAATTTAAGCTCCAGTTTAGTGAGAAGATGAGTCTAAATCAAATGTCCAGGTGGGATTGAAAGAAAGGGCATGAAGTATAGATCAGGGTTTATTTCATGTGTCAGTTAGAAGAGCCGGTTGACACACTGGGGCACCTGTCCTCAAGGCTCAGATATTCGGTGCTGGCGAGGGTGTTCCTGCCCTGCACGCACCAAACATTTCCTGTCCTGACTCCTTTGCACTGCCCCTTCCACTTCCCCACCCCATACCTTTGAAACCCAGTCAGCCACCTAAGGAGCCACAGCAGCAAGGAGGGGGACAGAGAGGCAGCAACTTAATACAATGGGTTCCAACCAGCCCCTGCGAGGGGCTGGTTGTGCCATCTGGAGGACACCTTTTTAAATTAATTACCCCGTCTGCCTGCCCCAGGCCTGGGCAGATGGAGTTCTCCCCATGCTTCTGAAACATCTACCAGTTTCAACCTCTCCCTCCAAATCCAGAGGCCTGGGGCATTTCCCTTTGAACGGGGGCAGGTTGGTAGCTTTGAGAGGGGAGAATAGGGATGGAACAAAGACCGGGGCAAAAGTGGAACCAAAAATGGATAAGGAAGGGATCAGCAGGAAAAGTAAAAGGGAAAAGGAAGGAAAACATGCAAAAGTCCATTTTCCTAAATCCGAGGGACCTTGAAGGATTTGGGTCTCCCAGGCACCTGGCCTCAAGAGTTCTCTTCACCCTGTCCCCTACTCTTACCTGTTTGTGAACCTTTGTAAGCTGTTCCAGGTTGTTCTCAAGAAAGGAAATCTTCTGCTTTTGGGAGTGAATCCCCCCACTGTCCTCGGGCTCCATTTCTGCACTCTGATGAAAGACAGGGGCGCGGGGGGGGGGGGGAAGATGTGGCTGTCCCAAGGTCAGAAAGGTCTCACCTATACCCATCCAAGCCAGCTCTACTGGCAGCCACAGGGGTTAGAGAAAGCTGTGGGCAGGGGACAGTATGGGGGCCGGGAAGTTTCCAAGGATGGAACTCACTTTCTTGACTCGAGTCGTGACGTCTTGAACGAACAGCTTGCGAAGGTTGTGGAGGGTCTGGAGTTCCCGGGCCTGGAAAGAATGATGACAGATTGGGGATAGCCAAATCCCAGGTTAGCCTCTTGGCTCCCAAATTATAGGAACCATCAGTCTATCTGGGCAGGTGAGTCACTGATCCTTTAGGAAAGTTTATGTCCTGATTATGCCACAGACTGACTCTGTATAAGGAAAGGGGTTATGGAGAAGTCAGGGAAAGAAATGAAGCCCCCACCTCACCCTGTTAACTTGGCCCAGAGGGAAACCACTCACAACTGTCTCCTCCAGACCCTTGAGGTCCTGCTTGGACTGTTCATGTCGCTCATACAGAAATCTGGGGCAAGAAGAAAACACAAGAGTCCCTCAGGACTTTCCGTCCTCCCTCTCTCCTCCCTCTCCACTCCCTTGATCTAGACTCTGTTGTAACTAATTATACAAGTTACCCATGTTTGCTGTGCAGAAATTAGAAAAGAAAAAGAAAGTATGATGAGTTTCATAAAAAGCCCATAATTTGGGGCACCTGGGTGGCTCAGTGGGTTAAAGCCTCTGCCTTCGGCTCAGGTCATGATCCCAGGGTCCTGGGATCAAGCCTTGCATCGGGCTCTCTGCTCAGTGGGGAGCCTGCTTCCTACTCTCTCTCTGCCTGCCTCTCTGCCTACTTGGGACCTCTGTCTGTCAAATAAATAAATAAAAATGTTAAAAAAAAAAAAAAGCCCATAATTTGACTACGTACAGATCAAACCACCATTAACATTCTGGTGTCTGTCTTTCTGCACTCTTACTTCTATGCAGGTATATCCCACAAAAATTGTATGGGATCGTACCATTCATACTGTTTTGCAGCCTGCTTTTCACCCTTAGCAGAACATCACCCACATCATTCCAGGCCAGGGCAGCTAATATTCAATAGAGGTAATCTCTGAACGTCTTTTTGGGGGGGGTCCTTCCCCACCCCATCTGATGATTCTTCCGAGGCATTTGCCGGCCGGGGGCCACCGTTTCCCACGCGCATGGCACCCAGCTCTGCAGGTGTGAGTAGCGGGCTGGGCCAACACTCACGTCAGCTCCTGGAGCTTGCTGCTCTTCTCGTGTTCTTCATTCTTCAGCTTCTCATAGTCGGCCTGGAGCTTCTCTAGCTCTAACTGCAGCTTCTGATTCAGGCTGCCGAGGGCAAGGAGGTGTGGGAGAGAACAAAAAGGTTATTAATGAGAGGGAAAGGGAAGACCATCCCTGCAAACATTTCCTTCTGGTACAAGTGGGTCCGGTTAGGACTGAGGGACGCTTCTACCTTCGGATTAGCAGAAGGAGATGCAGGCCTTGGCTTCCACAACAGCGTGAGGAGCCGTGGGCTATCTAATCATAAGAGCTCAAGGAGAAGAACTAGTCCTCACTGCCGTGCCTCCTGGAGTTCGGCTACAAAGTTGTGGCATGGTTGTGGGGGGAAGTGGCCCATGGAAATGAATAAGCCAGACCCCGGGCCGAGAGGGAGCCTAGAGGCCAGAGCCGGCCAGGGGGGGACTCTTACTCTTTGAGCTCATCAATGGTCTTCTGCTTCTCGTTGATCTCGTCCCGGAGCCGGGCCAGCTGCCGGTGATGGGCCTCCCGGTGACTCTCCAGCTGCACCTCCAGGGCCTTCTGCGAAGACCCCCATCCCACGCTCAAAACCAGACTCCCAGGCACCAGATGGAAGAGGGCCCCAGCTGTGCCCTGCCCCTTCCCCACTCACCTTCACATCATCTGCATCCTGGGTGTCCGGCTCCTTGTCCTTTAGGGCCACTTCATGCACAGTTTCTGAGGGAAATACGGGAGAGCAGCTTACTTAGCACCCACCTCCTCTGGAAAGAACTCCACTTTGTGACCAGAGTTCCAGGCAGGACAGGGGACAGTGACCCAGTGTGGGCCCCTGAGGATGTGCTGGTTTAGGACAGTGCAGTTTGATACGGCAGGGAAAGAGGTCCCTGGAGGGTTTATGGCTCATGTACAATAAGCTACGGGCCCAAGCTTCCATGGTCTCAATCTCATGCGTGGCATGAGCGTGCTGTTAGGAGGTGTATTTTGGTGTTCATGCCTTTTCCTCCCTGCCCCCCTCTGGGATCTCAGGTCCCAGGATGCATGGTTTAGAGGTTGAAGAAGGCCTCACCCTGGGCCTGGAGCTTGGCCAGCTCATCGCTCAGGGAGTCATAGGACTCTTCCAGGTGCCGCTTCTTTAGCTCCACACTCTGCATATATTCTGTAAGTGAGCGGATCTTGGCCTCGTGCTAGTGGGGGGAGGGTTGGGGAGGGGAAGAAGAGGGATGGAGTCAAGGACACAGATGGGCAACACTGACCTCTGCAGCTCTCCTCCCAGGGCCCCCCCTTATGCTGCACCGGCCTATAGACAGTGGGCCATGGGCCATTTCTTTAGAGCCCCTTCCTTGAGACCCCATCAGCTCAGAGGGTGGTACCCCCTCTGAACCTTCCCTTCCCCTGCCCGGCCCCTCTCCGGCTAGCCCAGGCGCTTCTGTTCTGGACGAGCTGACCCTAGGCCCTTGACATGAAGGGTGGCTGCCGGGAGTCTTATCCCATAGCTGCAGAACCATCCTCCTTCCCACAGCATGCAAAGGCTCTCGGTGCCCGGTGCTCACCTGGGAGATGAGGAGCTGGCAGGATGAGAGTTCCCGCCCAGTCACCTCCATCTTGCGGTGACATTCGACCTGCAGGTTCTCCAGCTGCCGGCAGCGCTTGACCACTGACTTGACTTCCGACTTGATTTTGCTGATGTAGAGTCGGGCCACCGTGAACTCCTCCTCGATGGCTCCGCTGATCTCCACTGGCTGTGGGGTGGGAGAGGGCAGGAAGAGGTGCTTCTGGGCTGCAGGGAAGCCTTTTCCCATTCCCAGGGATCCAGCCCATCCCCGCGTACGCCCACCCACATGGAGACTTGGGTGGCACCTGTATTTTCCAAACAACTTTCAGAGGCTATCACCTGACATTTCATACTAAATCCTTCTCCCTGCACTTAAAGATCCAGTTCTGACAGTCGCCCTCTTCCATCTTATAGAGCAAAGTGATTTGGAGTCGCACTGATCTGCTCGATGGGCACAGCCATGGACTTGCATATCTCATTCCCAGCTCTGGGCCTCACCTCTAACACCTGTTATCATATGCCCATCTCCAGGGCCTCTTTTTTAATTTTTTTTTTAAAGATTTCATTTATTTGACAGATACAGTGAAAGAGGGAACACAAGCAGGGGGAGTCGAAAGGAAGAAGCAGGCTTCCCATAAAGCAGGGAGCCTGATGTGCGGCTCGATCCCAGTATCCTGGGATCGTGACCTGAGCTGAAGACAGACACTTAACAACTGAGCCACCCAGGCGCCCCTCCGTGGCCTCTTTATTCAACACCTCTTTATTCAACACCCTCTAGAAGGTGTATTTACAGCGGAGTCTATGCAAAAGTCTACATGTTTTCCCGGGTCTAATTTAAAGGCGTGTTTCCTGGCTCTTTGGCCCACCTTCCTCAGTATCCCTGAGGGCCTGGTGCCCCACTGCCTCTCCCACCAGTGCCCAGGGCAAGAATGACTGGAACAAGACTGGGACCTCCAGTCCCACTCACCAGCTTAATCTCCCCGTTGCCCACGATGACACTGAACTCACTCAGGTCCTTCATCAGCCCGTTCAGCACCTCTGCAATTCGTTTCCGCTGGTGTCCACTGACCTCTTGTAGCCGCTGCAACTCAGACTCCAGAGCCAGCATGGTGGCCTGGGGACAGGCCCTCACGTCACCCCATGGCCATCTTCCCACTCCCCTCCCTAGCCCAGGCGGAGCCTCTGACTCAGATGTGACCCCGAAGATGGCTACAGAGAGAACACAGGCCCTGCCAAAGGGTCTGGAAGAGATAGGGGTCAGGAGGGCGAAGGGTAGTGACAAGGCGGGAGAGGGTCCCCTGGAACACTGCACAGTGGGGCAAAGGCATGAGTGTGATGTGCCCCCCATATGCAGAGGTCCCTGGTGGTGTTCTGGAGGCCAGGGGCGCCTGGACCCCGGTCAATCACTCACCACCTTCTGAGACAGCTCATCCACCAGCAGCTGGTTCTGCTGGCTCTTCTCCTCCACCTCCTGGGACTTCTGGTCGTAGTTCACGGCCAGCTCCTCCAGGGCCTGCAGCACCTCCTTCACCTCCTCCTTAGCAGCGTCATTCTCCGACTGCAGGTGGCTCAGCTCCCGCTGGACCTTCTCATTGTCTCCCCGAGTGGACACCAGCAGCTGGAAGCAAGAGGCAAGGCACGTGAGGGGGTCTGCCACCAGTGACTGGCCCCCTAGTCAGGGGAAGCCAAGAGCACTGCCCCAGACGGGGCTTCTCTGCCCCCTAAGCCTGGAGGGCAGAGCTCAAGGAGAGGGGCAAGGGTCAAAGTGAGAACAAGAGGGCTGTAGGCATCACAGAAGGAAGAAACACCCAAACTCCCAAACCTGTGTTTTACACACAGTCCCAGTTAAGTCCTGAGACTTGGATAGTTTGGGGGCGGGGGGTGACCAAGTTCTTCTTCCATCTGGTTGTAAAAGGTCTTTTATGCCTTTTGGGGAACACACTGCCCTCCTCTCATGTCTGGTCCTCCTTCCCATTACCTCTTCCTGGTCCAGCATCTGCTGCTTAAGCTTCTCTATGAGCTGACTCTGCTGGTTGATCTCATCATCCTGTTGGAGGCAAGGGGGAATGGTGGGGTGAAGGGAATCTGCTCTGTCCAGTCAGGACTTACGGGGGTGTGGGCAGAGGAAGGATCCTGACAAAGCTCCAGACAGTTCAGGCTTTGAGTTAGAAACCCCATATCCTAAAAAGAAGTTTTTCCCTCAGTCTCTTGCCTCATTCCTGTCCTCGCTTTCAAATTCCTTTCTCCCTAGAAGGTGGTATAACCTTGACAATATACCGCAAGAGCCTTTAGGTTAAAGCCCATATCCTCTAACCTAGAAATCCCACTTTAGTGCTCCACATTAATCAAATCACTCAAAAGCAAAAACACGTTACTAAAAACAGAGAAGACTAGAAGCCCTGTAATTAACAGTTCGATGCATTTCGATAAATGGACGGTTAGGTAGCCATTTAAAATAAAATACTTTTGTAAGGAATTGGTAACAAAGTAGGAAATTGTTCCTTATATGATGTGGAATGAAGGAATCAGATGCAAAATTACATATACAGTGTATCTCAATTCCTGCTCTTTGTGTGGAGAAAAGCAGAATGCTAAAGGTATTATCTCTGAATGGTGGGATGATGGAGGACTTAAATTTTCTTCTGTATATTTTTAATCATCTTCTAAATTTCTTAATATAATTTTTATTAAGTTCAATTTTAATTCTGGGATAGTTAACACACAGTGTTATATTAGTTTAACGTGTACGATGCAGTGATTCAATTGTTCTAAATGTTACTCAGGGTGACCTTCCACATGTTCAATAACAAGCATATGTCCCTCTTAAAAAATAAAAAAAAAGAGGCAGTACAAGTGAATTCCTTCATCCCTCACTTCTCATGCCACTGGCTGCCCCCTGTGCCCTGGGCGTCCTCACCTTGTCATCCAGCTGCTTATAGAGGCGGCGTATCTCCTCCTCATATTTCTGCCGCTCCTCAGGGGCGATGCGCACCACAATGGAAGAGTTGTCATTCACGGGCGTTTCCTCACAGAGCTCAGTTCCCAGGGCCGCATCGTCCCCAGCCAGGCGCTCCGTCTCAGGCACATTCTCTCCTGGCCAAGGGGCAGAACAAGGAGAGGGATGGGAGAAGATCCTTCAGGACTCCTTCCTGCCTCGATCCTCAACACTGAGACCTCCAGGCAGGTCTCCATCTCTGTTGCCAAGTGCACGCACCTCCAACCTTTTCTGGGGGGTGGGATAAGGGCCGCCATCAGCCCCCTCTCCCCTTCCCTCATGACCGCTGGACTGCACCCCTCCAGAGACGCAACCCTCCTTGGAGGTTGGCCCGCCCTGAAGCCCCACACCAGACAGGGCCCCTCTGGTCCCCTCAGCCTCCTCCTCCTGCCGCCTCTCACACAGCTGGAACCCTCTCTAACCATTGCGCCACCGGCTGAGCTCAGCCTCTAGCTTGGCAATTGTCTCCTTCTGAGCCTTTGTCTTCTCCTTCTCCTTCTCATATTTCTTCTTCCACTGCTCAGCAGTCAGCTCCAGATTCACCGAGGCAGTGTTCTTAATGGTCTTTGCCCTGGGGGAGGAGAACAAGGAGCTGAGACCTCCATGAAGGTTGGTGTGACACAGAGGGGTGAGAGAGCAACAGGGGCTGGCTCAGGAGTGGGGACCCTGCCACTGACCGCTGCCCGAACATCAGGGTGGACTTGGTCTCTGCGTCATTGTAGCTGGACGGTGAACAGCAGATGAACATAGTCGTCCGGCAGTTTCCTCCCAGAGAGTCCTGGAGAATCCGTGTCATTTTGCTGTCGCGATACGGGACATAGCTTTTCTGGGGGAGGGGGGAGACCATGAATCAGAAAAATATTCAACAAGGAAATCAGAAAGGACAGTGATGCTGACAAGGGATTGCACACCCCATGGATCGAGCATGATGAGATGGCAGCAGTAGAAGAAGATGGGACAGGGGCACCTGGGTGGCTCAGCGGGTTAAAGCCTCTGCCTTCGGCCCAGGTCATGATCCCAGGACCCTGGGATCAAGCCCCACATCAGGCTCTCTGCTCAGTGCAGAGCCTCCTTCTCTCTCTCTGCCTGCCTCTGTGCCTACTTGTGTTCTCTGTCAAATAAATAAATAAAGTCTTAAAAAAAAAAAAGAAGAAGAAGAAGAAGATGGGACAAGGCTAAGGGACACTCACCGTGCCTTCAGCCAGCGCGGAGATCACGTTCCCAAGGGCTGACAGTGACTTGTTGATGTTCTTTGCCTCATCAAGCACAGCTCCCTCTGCCCCGGTCTTGCTGACCTACCAGAGCGTTAAGGAAGGAGCATGTCATGAGAGCTGCAGGGGAAGAGAGGGCTCTCGCGGCCTCTTCTCCACTCAGGAGGATTCAGTCCAAAGAGGGGAGGGGACAGGGGAAGAGAAGACAAGGCCCTTCCTCTATTACCCTAACCCTCTTGCCAAAGCCACCCCCTCCCGCCCACGTATTGTACTATCCCATTTATAGGAAATGTCCAGAAAAGGCAAATCCACAGAAACAAAAAGTATATTAGTGATTGCCAGGGGCTAGGGGAGAGGGGAATAGGGAATGACTGCTAACAGGTGATGAAAATGCTCTAGAATTAGTGGTGATGGGTGCACAACCTTCCAAGAATCCTAAAACCCATGGAGCTATATATTTCAAAATGGTGAAACTTTATGGTATGTGAATTATAACCTAATGAAAAAGTTATTTTGATGAAAACAAGTCCCCAGACCTCCTCCCCTGCCCACCCCACCGCCAGGTCCCCAACCTTCTCACTCCCCGCCAGGTCCACAAGATACAGCTTCCCACTGAGCTTCTGCTCTGTCTCCATGTTCTCCTGCTTGATGTTGATGAGGAAGATGCTGTGGCTCCGAGAGCTGTGCTCGTTCATGTCTGCAGGGCCAAGGCAGAGGCAGTCCCTGTACTGACACCTGCAGAGCTGAAGCCCGAAGCCCCCAGTCTCACCTGACCGCTGGCCCACCCGGAGACAGAGGGCACCTGCTAGGACCAGCCCTGCCACTGCGCCTCCCAGGAAGCTGGGTCGCACATCCAAGAGGGGCCCCTTCTTCTGGAAGACACAGTCCGCCCTTGCTCCCTTCCAGTCCCTCAGCCCCAGAGGACGCAGAGGAGTAGCAGACTCCCAGACTCAAGAGCCCCGTAGATCCCCACTCACTGGTGACAGCCACATGACGATTTGATTTCCCCTCATCAATCACATCTAAAATCTCCTCGGGACTGGACACAAAGCGTTCGGTACAACCCTGCAGGAGGTGAATGGACAGTGACCCACGAATGTTGATCTGCAGATTGTATTACCTGCACGCTGACCAGACGACCTTTCAAAACTCTCTTTTCCAAACCCTCAGACTTTCCCTAGCACTTGGCACATCTCACTTCTCCAAGACATCCGCCTTCCAACTTCCGGGTCTCTGGTCTACCCTCCTGCCATGCCCCCACTCTCAGGACAGTGACCCCCGCCCAGATGCCCCGTCCCCACTCTCACCTTGACAAATGGCACCCGATTCTTGTCCTCATGCACAGACAGATTTGTCTTGGTCACTGAATCAAGACAATGCAGGGTAAGCAAGGCCCGCAGTCCTTTCCCCAACCCTGCACCCTGCAGCCTGCTGAGACA
Source organism: Neogale vison (assembly GCF_020171115.1). Classification (NCBI taxonomy): domain Eukaryota; kingdom Metazoa; phylum Chordata; class Mammalia; order Carnivora; family Mustelidae; genus Neogale; species Neogale vison. The sequence continues at coordinate 101,505,931 of NC_058102.1, read as the reverse complement.
GTGGTTTCTTCTAGGTGAAAAAATGAGGGGGTGTCTGGGTGGCTCAGTCGGTTAAGAGTCCATCTCTTAATTTTGGCTCAGGTCATGATCTCACAGTCATGAGACTGAGCCCTGCGTCGGGCTCTCTGCGCTCAGTGAGAAGTCTGCTTGTCCCTCTCCCTCTGCTCCTTCCCCACTCCCGCCACCACTCACGCTTGCTTGCTCTCTCAGATAAATAAATAAATAAAATCTAAAAAATAGAAATAAAAATAAAGGAGAAAGACTTCCCCGTGAAGTTTTAATTCCCTGCACACACTGAAAGCTTAGTTTCTTCTCTTCCAAGATTCTAGCCTCAAGGTTCCAGCTGGTCTCAGGCTATTTCTATATAGGCCTGGTTGTCCACACTCATCTTCTGACCCTTTTCACTTTTGGAAACTTTGGGGAATGGAGGCAAGGGACATGGGTATGAGAGTGTGTGTGTGTGTGTGTGTGTGTCCTCTGCACAAAAGCAATGTGATCTTTCTTTTCCTTGCCCTCCTCACACCCCCACCTGCCCAGTTCGGTTAAACACCACTCACCATCCAGAAGGTCGCGAATTTTGTCCAGGTAAATCTCAAAGTAAGAAACCTGGTCAGGGAGAAAGTGAAGAGGGCCTATCTTAAATCTGACCCAGGGATCTCATGTGACTATGACCCGCTCAAATGGTAGGTGGAGGGGAGAAAGAGCAGATGAGAATATCTTAGCAGAGAAGAACTGAAGTAACCAGAGCAGAAAGTAAGTTGGGCTGCCCAGGTACTCAGCGGGTTCGAACTAGTTCTTCCCCTCCCAGGCCCCATTTGAGGATGCCCAGCTGTCATGCCGTGATCACCTTGATGTGGAACTCAAGGTTCTCATCCATGGAGTAGATGTGGTTGAAGATGTCTCGGGCAATTCGAGGAATGATTCCCATCAGCTGGGGGTCATGCAGCTTTCCCTGGGGAGGAAGGGTATTCCAGAATGAGGCTGAGACTCAGAAAGAATGAGACAACTCAAGAAGTATGCAGGTGAACCAGAGGTCAGAGTGGGTAAGAAGACCATCTTGAGGGGCGCCTGGGTGGCTCAGTGGGTTAAGCCGCTGCCTTCGGCTCAGGTCATGATCTCAGGATCCTGGGATCGAGTCCCGCATCGGGCTCTCTGCTCAGCAGGGAGCCTGCTTCCTCCTCTCTCTCTCTCTCTGCCTACTTGTGATCTCTCTCTGTCAAATAAATAAATAAAATCTTTAAAAAAAAAAAAAAAGAAGAAGAAGACCATCTTGAGGTAGGAGGCAGTCACTGCCATGTCTACCTTTAACTGGAATGATGACAGACCTGAGTGGCCCTCTGGACTTTTATGGCAGCTGCTTTTCCAAATCAAAAGAAGAAAACGAGAGTAGTGGAAAGGATGGAAAACTGCAGCAGGCTGGGGGGATTTCCCTACACTTCCACCATCATCCTGCCCCTTCACTCATCCTCCAGACCAAGCAAGCTTGATTCCTACGTCTTGCCCCACCGAGATTCCTGGGCCTCCCATTAACACTCCCAGCTCCTCACCCCTCATGGAAGTCAGAACCCTCACCTCCATGGTATGTGTTTTCCCTGAGGATGTCTGTCCATAAGCAAAAATGGTGCCATTGTAGCCAGCAAGGACATCTGGAAAAGACAGCAAAGAAAGAGCACTGGTGGAAAGAAGTGGGGTAAGGAATGGCAAGCCTGAAAACATACATTCTAAAAATACATCTTACAAAGATAATACATGTTACCTTTGACAATCTGCATGGCACATGCATGATAAACTTGCTCCTGAGTCGTGTTTGGGGGGAACACACGGTCAAAGACATATGGCTTCCCCTAGAATGGGAATAAAACATGGCAGACATCGGCAGTCAGGATGTGAGGGAGAAGAAATACCACAGCTCCCTTCCATTAGCCTGAGAAGGTCCCTGTTTTTCAGCCATCTGTATCCACGGATGGTTTGGGGGAATGACCCAAACTAGAGAAAGAGGAGCAAAAGTTAGTGCTGACAACAGGAGCTGTTCCCATGTGCTAGAGAGTGCCATTGAGAAGTGTCACAGCATGAGACTGTGTGAGGGGATCTCAGTCTTGGTGTGATGATTTAGCACTCCACCACTCCAGGCCCCTCCCTGGGAAACCTAACAGGTAAAGACAGTAGGCCATGGAGAGTGAAAAACAATTCATTAACATTAAAAATCTAGGGATGCTGTGAAGTGTGTAAACCTGGCGATTCACAGACCTGTACCCCTGGGGATAAAAATATATGTTTATAAAAAATTAAAAAATTTAAAAATTTAAAAAAAAAAAGAATCTTAAAAAAAAAAAATCTAGGCATGCCTGGGTGGCTCCGTCGGTTAAGTGTCAGCCTTCGGCTCAGATCAGGATCCCAGAGTCCTGGGATCAAGCCCCACATCGGGTTCCTTGCTCAGTGGGGAGCCTGCTTCTCCCTCTGTCTGCCGCCCCCCTCCCACCCCACAGCTCTTGGTCTCTGTCTCTGACAAATAAATAAATAAAATCTTTAAACACATTAAAAATCTACCTCTAAGTTTAAAAATATCATCCTCAATAGATCCAGATCCATATGTCCTGATAAGGAAGGATCTTAGAGCTGCAACTAAGTGACAGACGCCAAGTTAGGGACATATGTATAGTGTGTTTCCTATTACGTAAATGAAATCCACACATAGCAAGCTGCTGAGCTGTTGTACAAACATTAGCACAAGTTCTCTCTCTGTGAAAGAAATATATGAAATCAGAATCGTGGGTTTCCTTTAAAGGAACCAACTTCAAATAAAGAGAAACTGAAACAAATCACAGACCGACAAGTACTTTGTTTCATTTAGGTTGTATGTTACAAATCATGAATGCTGATACGATGTTACAGATACAGAATATTTACAACCTGAGGAGCCAAAAAATGTGTTCACTCTCTAAGGATACTAAAGGGAAAATCTCTGGTAAGATTAAATGGGAGGGCACCTGGGTGGCTCAGTGGGTTAAGCCTCTGCCTTCGGCTCAGGTAATGATCCCAGGGTCCTGGGATTGAGCCCTCCATCAGGCTCTCTGCTCAGCAGGGAGCCTGCTTCCTCCTCTCTCTTTCTCTGTCTGCCTCTCTGCCTACTTGTGATCTCTCTCTGTCAAATAAATAAATAAAATCTTAAAAAAAAAAAAAAAGATTAAATGGGACTATGCTTGTTCTCCATCACAAGCAACGAATTTCTCAGTGGTGTTTTCCTGCCTTTCAGTATAAAGAACCTATTGTTCTTTATTGACTTAGTTGTCAAATTGTTTTACTACAGAGCCCATCTTTATCCAGCTGAAATGTAAAACTCTAAGGTGATGGTCACCAGAGATTGGGAGACATGTTTTAACTAATTAAGGAAAGTCATAAAACTTTTATTGGCCAGAACCAGAGACAGTGGCTCTAGGACTATTCACAATATTCCATCTATACATAGAATTATTTTTCTAGATGAATTTTCTAGACAAAAATGTTAACAGTGGTTACTCTGAGGAGAGGCAAGTCTTTTATTTTTTCATTTTGTATCCTGGATTACATATATGTATTTTTTTTTAATTTTTTAAATTTCGAGGGCACCTGGTTGGCTCAGTGGGTTAGACCTCTGCCTTCAGCTTGGGTCATGATCTCAGGGTCCTGGGATCAAACCCCATATCAGGTTCTCTGCTCCCCCCACCTCTGCCTGCCTCTCTGCCTACTTGTGATCTCTCTCTCTCTCAAATAAATACATAAAATCTAAAAAAAAACCCTCTTATTTAATTTTATTAGTAATCTCTACACCCAGTGTGGGGCTCAACCTCACAACCCTGAAATCAAGACTTGCATGCTCTTCTGACTGAGCCAGTTGGTGCCCCGGGATTGTTTATATCTTCAAACCACATACAAGTGTTTTATTTTTAAAAGTTTTTACTTCTTAATGTCACAGAGAGTGGGACAGTAGTGTATTATTCTGTTTCTTTCTTTTTTCTTCTTTGCATGAGGGAAAATTAATAAATATATATTTTAATATTTAAAAGATTTGAAAAGTCTGGCATATGAGGGGAAAAAAATCTACCTGAAATATTTACCTGATCTCTCTTTGGTGAAAGCGTTTGAAGCCCCCAAACCAGAATCCTCAAAGAGAAATAAGTTGTGAAGATGCTGTCTACAATGAAGGGAGTACTGTAAACTGATCAAGCCCCTCTGGAGGACAATTCTATTAAATATTTAAATGTCCGGGGCGCCTGGGTGGCTCAGTGGGTTAAGCCGCTGCCTTCGGCTCAGGTCATGATCTCAGGGTCCTGGGATCGAGTCCCGCATCAGGCTCTCTGCTCAGCAGGGAGCCTGCTTCCTCCTCTCTCTCTCTGCCTGCCTCTGTGCCTACTTGTGATCTCTCTCTGTCAAATAAATAAATAAATAATATTTTAAAAATAAATAAATAAATAAATATTTAAATGTCCATACTGTTTGTACTCTATATCAGGGATTCCAGTGTTAGGAATTCATTTTACAACACTTACTTAAGCACTTAAATATTTATGTAGAAGGATGTTCAGTGTAGCACATTGTATTAAAGTAAAACTAGAAACAATTCAAACATCCATCAATAAGATGTTTGTTATGATACCTCCATATTCTATTCCCCTTAAAATGAGTGAGGTTGGTTTACATATATTGACATGTTCAAGCTCAAGTGAGTAAAAAAATAAAAACAGTGTATGTAATGTGATTATATATATTTTTTAAAGCACATGGACAGAATAGCCTTTAAAAAAAAAAGACATGGAAGACTTTCTGCAGACCTGCTAATGGTGATTATCACAGAAGAGCAGAATATCAGGCTTGCAACATTTTTTCTGTGATCTTTAAATGTTTTACAGTGATAATATATTGCCTTTAAATTAAAATAGTAAAATATTACAGATGATGTTATAGAAAAATATGTAATCACATGACAAGGTATATACAAAATACTGTTAATAAAAAATATTATGCAAAAAATAAATACATAAAATAGTATGCAGTGTAAAAAACAAGTACAAAGGGGCGCCTGGGTGGCTCAGTGGGTTAAAGCCTCTGCCTTCGGCTCAGGTCATGGTCTCAGGGTCCTGGGATCGAGCCCCGCATCAGGCTCTCTGCTCAGCGGGGAGCCTGCTTCCTCCTCTCTCTGTGCCTGCCTCTCTGCCTACTTGTGATCTCTGTCAAATAAACAAATAAATAAATAAATCTTAAAAAAAAAAACAAGTACAGAAAGCAAGTAAAAGATGATTCCATTTCTACAAAAAAATGTGTATGTACGTATGTACACCTTGCTTAGAAAAACAAGGTAAGGGGTATGTGGGTACCTCAGTTGGTTAATTGTCTGACTTCAGCTCAGGTCATGATCTCAGGGTCCTTAGATCAAGCGCCACCTCAAGCCTCCTGTGTCAGGTTCTGTGCTCAGCAAGGAGTCTGCTTGTCCTCTCTCCCTCATCCTCTGCCCCTCCCTCTGCTCAAGCTCTCTTTGTCTCTCTCTCTCAAATAAATAAATAAAACCTTTAGCAACAAAAAAAAGAAACATGTTAATGGTAGTTATCTTTGGACAGTGGAATTTTACGAGTTTCTCTTCTTTTTTTTAGATTGAAGACTTTTCTGAAATTAAGGGCACCTGACTGGTTTGGTTGGAAGAACATGCAACTCTTGATCTCCGGGTTGTGAATTTAAGCCCCACACTGGGTGCAGAGATTACTTAAATAAATAAACTAAAAAAACAAAAACAACACAAACAAACAAAAAAACCACACACACACAAAACACTTCAGAAATGAAAATGTATAATTTTTAAATAAGAAAATTTTAAGTTTTTAAAAATTTAAGTTTTTCATTCTTAGCATATAAAGAACTTTCATAAATTAGTAACAAAAAAGATAAACCTCAACAGAAAAAAAGCTGACAAGAGGTAGGTACTAACAACAGAAAAATAAACACAAATTCAAACTAAAACAGTAATGTTGTTCATCACTTATCAAACTGAAAAACACAAACTTAATTGGAATACCCGATGTAGATAAGCATTCAAGAAGGTATAATTTCCTTGAAATAAGCACCTTCATCCTTTTCTACTAGGACAGTAAATCCATACAACTTTTATGGGAGCAATTCATAATACATAATCAAAAGTCGTGAATTGCACATATCCATTGATTCAGATGTTCTACTTCTAAGAATTTATACCATGAAAATATTTGTAGCAAATATTTAGTTACAAGAATGTTTATTAACACACTGTCTTATAATAAGAAATTGAAAACTACTGAAAGGAATAATATTTAGAGGACAGATTAACATAAGGAATTGATTAAATAATGGCATGTGTATATTTTATTCTTTATTGCTATTTAAAATTATGTCATAGGGATGCCTGGGTGGCTCAGTTGGTTAAGCAGCTGCCTTCAGCTCAGGTCATGATCCCAGCGTCCTGGGATCGAGTCCCACATCGGGCTCCTTGCTCGGCAGGGAGCCTGCTTCTCCCTCTGCCTCTGCCTGCCTCTCTGTCTGCCTGTGCTCGCTCTCTCTCCCTCTCTCTCTGACAAATAAATAAATAAAATCTTTAAAATTATGTCATAATAGAGGTACCTAGGTGGCTCAGTCAGTTACACGTCTGACTCCTGATTTCAGCTCAGGTCTCAATCTCAGGATTATGAGATCAAGCCCTGCATTGGGCTCCAAGTAGGTATGGGGCCTACTTAAAGAAATAAAATAAGATAAAATAAAATAAAATGATGTCATGGGGAGCCTGGGTGGCTCAGTGGGTTAAAGCATCTGCCTTTGGCTCAGGTCATGATCCCAGGGTCCTGGGATCGAGCCCCGCATCCGGCTCTCTGCTCTGCAGGGAGCCTGCTTCCCCCCCTCTCTCTGCCTGCCTCTCTGCCTAGTTGTGTTTTCTCTCTGTCAAATAAATAAAATATTTTTTAAAAAATGATGTCATAATAGAACATCAATAAATCTCAAAAGTGTGATAGTAAAAGAATTCAAACACAAGAGAGCACATACTGTATTATCCCCTTTGTATGAAATTCAAGAAAGGACAAAATTTAGCTAGTGACAGAACTCAAAATGGTGGATGCCTGGAGTCATATTGAGAGGTGGAGGCAAAAGGAAGCTTTCAGGGGTGATGAAAATACTCCGAATTTCTATCTGGGTAGTGGTTACACAGGCGTCAAAATATGTTACAAAATTCATCAAATTGTTTGCATAAGATTTGTGCACTCAATGTATGTTAAGTATACCTTCAGTGCTCTCATAAAATAGAACATCATAAAATGATGTTATAATGGCACTTAAAAATGGCTGGTTGATGCACAACCTCATTATTAATAAGAGAAATGCATACTAAAACTATAAAATACCATTTTAATCTATCAAAGTGGGCAAAATAAAATATTTTGACAATGCATTGCATTGGAGAGGGCATATACAAACACGGGGCAACTCCATGAGAGGCAGTTTGGAACCAGTTCTTAAATTTTTAAGTGCATATACTTTAAGACCTCAACTTCTAAAAATGTATCTTACAGACATATGCAATACAGACACACACACACACACACACACACACACACGGTCATTCAATTGTTTGTAATAGCAACTTATTAGGATAATCCTAAAAGTCCATCAATAGGGACCTGGTTAAATAAATTATGTCATATTCCTACAACAAACTATACAGTTGTTAAATAGAATGAGATATATCTTCATGTGCTGATAAGGAAGACTCTCCTAGACTCAATGTTAATTTTAAAAATAAAACAAAAAAGCAAGGTACAGAACAGTATGTACACTATGCCACCATTCTTCTTAAAAAAAAAAAAAAAAAGAGTATATGCCAGGCACCTGGCTGGCTCGGCTCAGTGAGAAGAGCATGTGACTCTTGATCTGGAGATTATGAGTTCAAACCCCACATTAGGTATAGAGATTGCTTAAAGTAAATTGAAAAAAAAAATTAATATATGCACATACATATGTAATTGCTTATAAATATATGGTATACTTTTAGATAGACCCATAAGAAACTGGTGAAATGGCTGCCTTCTGAAAGGGGAACTGGATGGCTACAAAAGAAAAGCAGGGAAGAGGCTTACTATTCATCTTATACATTTCTATATATAATTTGAATTTTGTCACATGTGCATGTTAAGACACGCAAAAATTAAACATTTTTTAAAATACATAAAATTACATAATATTAGTAATGGTAAATAGTAATGGTATTATATTAGTGAGAGAGCTAACCTACAAAACAATATATAGTTCATTATATACTTTTATTAAAATTTATATATATATATATGCAGCAAAAACTCAGTGGAAACAAATATATTAAATTGTTAACAGTGTTTTTCTTGGGGTGGTAGCAATTTGAGTGATTTTTAGTTTCTCTTTGTTTCTAATTTTGTCAACAGTTAAAACATATTAGTATTGTTATCAGGCTATGTTTAATAGTACTTTTTTTAAGTCTACTTTGAGGGGTGCCTGGGTGGCTCAGTGGGTTAAGCCTCTTGTCTTCAGCTCAAGTCATGATCCCAGGGTCCTGGATCGAGCCCACATAGGGCTCTCTCCTCAGCAGGGAGCTGCTTCCCCCTCTCTCTCTACCTGCCTCTCTGCCTACCTGTGATCTCTGTCTGTCAAACAAAATCTTTAAAAAAAATAAAAATAATAAAGATAAATAAAAATAAAAATCTACCTTGATTTTTTTAAAGGTTTGAGTGAGTTTATGAGGTATTCATAGGGCTTTTGTGAATTTTTCATCCTTGTTATCTGAACGGTTCATCATTATACTGCATTATAAAAAATAATATCCTTCTTACATAGAATAAAATCACACAGTGTTAGAAGAAAAGAGCTTTAAAGTGGTATTGATACCTGTCCTCCTCAGTGGTAATACCTTTCTTTTTAAATTTGATTAATTTATTTTTTGTTGAAACTTGATTCTTGAATTGTAATCTAACTCAGTGTTGCCTCCATCCAGTGGCCAAGAAACAGAAACAAACAAAACACGTCTATCTCAGCCCAATGACTCCCGCCTATTCTCCACCAGTGATGTCTATCTATGCTTCTTGAAGCCAGGAATGCAGCCAAAGGGGACTAAATATAACTCTCAAGCCAACTTTGCCCCTCCCTTCTTCCCTTCTGGGAACATGGGCACCAACTCCTTCTCTGCCTTTCCCTTGGTCTTTCTCCTCCTCTCTCTCTCACAAACATTCCCAGCAATAGGATTCCAGAGAAGCCTCAGGAGGAATTAAGATGGAGGGCGCTCTCCAAGTGCTGAAGGCATTTCTGGCCTGAGGAACTCAGCCTAGACTGGCAAGAAAGAAGAGACCAGAGAGAGTAAAAGGGTGTTCTCAGTACTGTGAGGATAAAAGATACCCAAGAACTAAAAATGGGTTAACTTCGTAAACTCGTGACCATGGAAAGCCACAGACACAGATGATAATTTCAAAGGTTCTGGAAAGTCCTGCTACCACTTCCTGACTCTTGACTAGGTCCTTAAATTCCAACTCTAGTTTGTTATTTCATCTTTTTCTTTTTATTTCTGTTAAATTGTGAATTTCTTTTTAATTTTCCATTGATTATACTCAAGATGAATTTGTTCGTCAGATCTTTTGATGAGAGTAACTAGACCAGTGGTTTTCTACTTTTTCTGCCTCTAGACTGCTCACATGGGAAATATCACCATTATTTATTTATTTCTCATGACACACAATTACTTTGAGTCAGACTGTCAGATGTTGTAGGAGATTTCCTACTAGAATCTGTGTGTGTATAAATTACAAAAGCCACTTTTTTTTTTTTTTTAAGCTGTTTCTGATGCCCCTCCTGGGCCTCTGCCCAGACCACCCTATAGTCTGGATCACCAAGTAGACCAAGAGTTTCTTGAAGGCAGGGATTCCCTGTAAATCTCCAACATCAAGCACAGTCCTTGGTCCCACAGGATGTCCTTCATAAATATTTGTCAAAAACACAGACATTGATGGAGGAAGAGAGTAAGAAGATATTAGAACCCTGGGTGTTTGGATGAAACAACCAGTAAGAAGGGAAAAGGTTAACTCCTTCCCAGTGTGTCAAAGGCTAGCTTATGGAGAGACAGCATATATAAAAAATAATAATAACATCTAACTCTTACCAGGAGTTTATTACGCACCTGTCACTGTGCTAAGCAATTTATATGCCTTATCTCAGTTAATGTTCACAGCAATCCTAGAAGGTACTACTGTTATACCATTTTATACCTGTGGAGACTGAGATTAGGGGAAGTAAGGTAGCTTGCCCACAGACACACACCTGAGAAATGGTAGCACACAGTCTCAAACCCAAGCAATCTGAATCCAGATCCACAGTGCCACAGTAATCCAAGGACTGAAGTGCCTGAACACTGAACATGGTGTCAAATCCTTCTCATGGCTTTTTCCACATGACCCCCACCCCCATTTGGACATTTCTCCAAATGTTTTCTGACAGCACCGGAGCCCTCCATCACTCCCTTTTTTCAACCTCAACCCCATCTTCAGAAGCCTGCAGTTCTCCCACCCATTCTCTCCCAGGAACCCCCTCCCCACCATGCCAGCGTCAGAGACTGGAAGACCAGTTTCATTAGAAACACTAAGGGAGACACACCACCTTTGAGGAACATCCCCTGAGATCCACTCCCTCTTCCACCCACCGCAATCTAAGCCCTCCTCATAGCCTTCTCCAGAGAGCTCCCTCTCAGTGTCCTGCAGCCCAGGGCTCCAGTCTCCCTGAACCCACCCCAAGACTCCTTGTTGTCTCCTTGTCCATTTGTGCTTCCCAGCACCTTTCAGTAGTTTTCCATTATGCTAGCTGACTAAAGCTAATGGGAAGGCCAAAGACCAGGATCCCAAGATGACCAACCTTTTCAACCCTCAGCAAAGCACTTGGTAGAGGCTGAACTTCTGAGCACCAGGCCTGATTTCCATGGTGACACCCCTGGGGATTGTTGCCATGGTAATGCTAGAGAGACACTGGCCATGGTATATCCTCTCTGTTTTCCTTTATGAGACTCCCCCAAAGCTAAAGGGAGACCTGCTCCCCCTCTTCAGTTTTCAAAGGAATCCTGCGCCACCCCACACAATATTGACTCTGGTCCAGTAATCCTGCAGGTCCCAACCTAGCTTTTCCTAATGAGGTATTTGACAGGCCTGGATTTTTGCCTGCTCAAGAACCTGCTAACCCATTAGGAGATCTGAGGGAGGAAGAATAGTGGACACTTGAATGAATGAAGGAGAGGAACTGGGAAAGAGGGAGAGAATGTATGGGTCTTCCCTCACTGTCATTCCTCCCATGTCTGGTATAGAAGTAGCAACCCAGACAGCAGGCACCTGGGCACTCTGCCCACAAGACCAGGGCCGAGAGACACTTAAATGCATACAGTGAAAAAGTCACACTGGATTCTAAGTGACATAAGAGCAAAACAAGGTACACAGCACACAGACAGTGACCCAGACACCCCTCCACTATGACTCAGGCCATTAACTTTGGCTAAACCCCATCCCCCAGATTCCTGGGAGAAGTCAGAGGAGTTGGGGAGGGATGAGGTTGAAAGAGCTATCTTTCCAGCTTATTCTCCTACCCTCTGCCAGGCAGAAAAAGCCCAGGAACATCTGAGACTCTGAAGCCCTGGGGTAGCCGCAGTGCCGCAGAGGCAGAGAGGAGAGCCACCAGAGAAAGGAGCAGGGGCTAGGTTTGGAGAGACTATTGTCTGCCCCTTCCCTCTTCCCTCACCTTCCTGAAGCAGCTTTCTCCATTAATTCCTCAGATGCAGGGCCCCAAAGGGAACGAGAGGAGGAAAGAGGAGAAGGGGTAGGAGGTTTCCTTCCCTTTACAGTACCCTCAAGGGTTGCCTCCAAATCCCTTCTCCTAGAGCCCTCCTCTTTCCAAATGAGCAATGAACAGTCAGGCTGGGAAGGCAAGTTCCAAGGACACTGCCTGAGACAAAATGGCCCCCCAGAAGCATCTCTCTCATCTGGAGAGATTGACAGGAAGGGCTGGGGCAAAGGAAGATACACAGAGAGACAAAGGTGCAGCCCCGCAAATATCAGGCAAGACAGGCAAGGAAGGACCAGCTGTGTAACTAAGATAGAATCTGAACTGGCAGGGGGACTTGGGCCTCTCTGCCTCTCTCTCCCTCTCCCCCTTCTATGGTGTCTTTCCTGTTTCACCAACTGGACAGATCAATACCACCACTCCTTCTCCCAACATCACCCCATGCCCCATGCCCATCACACCAGGATGGCCTGAGAACCTAAAGGAGTTTGTTCAGACTTACCTGAAAGAACTAAACCAAGGAAACTAGGCTTCAAAGTAGAAGCCTTTTGTGGATGTGCTCCCCTATGACCATCTCCCTCCTGTTTCTCAGCCTTCATGTCTCAGGGGAACCTCAAGCTCCAATTCTCACAGCTAATGCTTGCTGTCCAGACTACATGGAGAGGAGCCCCCAGGACTGATTATTTTAGCCAGGTGACACTGACCAGGGTGTAAGGCCTAAGGTCCTTGAGGCCAAAAGAGACAGGGGTCCTCTAGATGCAGCGAACATGCACATATGTAAGCACCCACAGAAGGCAGAAGCACCCATTTGAGTTCAGTGGGTGAGAGCTCAGCACAGTGACAGACTGGGGCCCTTGGGGATGGGACATGTAAGCAGGCTCTTCTTAAGGCATGTTTACACAAAGTCCCATTCTCATTGATTCGGAGGCCCATGCTCCCTCCTCATCTTTCCTTCATTCGTTTAATAAGCATGCCTTATGTCAAGCACTATGGACCAAAGATATAAAAACAGTGCCCCTGACCTTGAGGACAACCATCATATGTGCTGCTCCCTTCTCAAATTGGCTACAGTTTCCTGGCCCAGCACCCCTCAAGCCCTATAGGACTCAACCTCAGGTCCTTTCACCCTATAGCCTAACAATCCCTACCAAACTGGAAAAGGAGGGGTGGGTGAAGAATTCCCTTTGGGCTATCACAGATAATGGTCAAGAAGAGAAATCTGCAGAGGTAGTGTGATATAAAGGAAAAGCCATGAGCTTTGGAGTTAGAGATTTAGGTTCAGATCCATGAATTAACAGGGTGACCTTGAGAAAGTCATTCAACTTCTTTGGGCCTCAATTTCCTCATCTGTAAAATGGAAATATTAATACCTACTTCAGAGTGTTGTTTTGAGATTAAATAATACATGTCCAGTAATAAACACACAGTAAATACTAGTTCTCCTTCTTAATAAGATCTCCTCGTGGGTAGAGCTATCATGATGAGGTAGAAGCAGCTTGATACTTTTTACTAGATCATCAAAAGGAAGGATGAATAAGCAAGTACCTATTAAAACCTCAGGATTTGGTTATTTTTATTTGTTAGGGGAAACTGGGGTGTCTGAAGCCTCTTCCTACTGTACCTGGGAGGGAAAGGCAGACATTTCCTTAGGACCCCAGAGCCCCCTTCCCAGACTGGGTGTGGCATCAATGCATTTCTTTCCCAGAAAACCCTTCATCAGACCTGTGCCCTCAGCCCAAGTCTAGGCTGTGACTACTTCAGGGGTTGATGGAGGGCTTGGTCTTAGAGCCCACTCTCATTCATACCTCCTCCCGCAGAGACCCTGGACTGCCCACCTCCCATCTAGCCGATCCACTAGTCTACCCCCTCCTGTCCTGGGAGGTCGGGGTAGAGATCTGAGCCAATAACAAAGGGAAGATGCGCTTTCCCTAGGGGAGAGGGAAAACATCAGAAAAACACGGGACTGGCTCTAAGGGGTGGGGACGCTGCAGCGAGCTGCAAAGGGGAGTTTGGTCCGCTGACTGCGAGGAAGTAGCCCCCTCCCACTCTGCGGAGACTTGGCCGCCTGCCAGGCCAGGCCACACCCAGCCATCCTGATGCAGGGGAGAGGAGGGGCTGCGGCGGAGAGGTTGGAGGCTGAGCGGCGGGGAGGGGGCGCAGAGTGACAGCCAGGGGCGAAGACTCGGCGGGGGCGGGGGAGATTCATCTTTCCGATCCCTCCCCGAAATTCCCTCCCGGGGCGACACTCACCCCAATAACGACGCTGTCGTCCCCTTGGAAAATGGGGATGAACTTGTCTCCCCGCAGAATCTCGGCCTGGTTCAGGGGCCGAAATCGGCAGAGCACCTTGATGCTACACTCGTTGTTGGTCTCCGCCATGGTGGTCGCCGGCGACGGGCTGGGGGCACTTCTCGTGCTGCAGGGGCGGGTGTGCGCTCCGGAGGAGGGGTGCTCAGCCGGGGCCGAGACGGAGGACAGGTGCTCGGTCTCTGGAGCCGAGAAAGCAGGTGGGGCGCCCGGGCGAGGGCTGGAGAGCGGGGCCGGGATGCGCTTGCTCGCTCTTGCGGCACGGGGATGCGGGCGACCTGGGCGTCTGGTCCTCTCTCGGCGCTCTGCCTCTCCGCCCCTCGCGCTGCAGCGCCGCGCTGCGGGCCTGGGCGGGGCGGCGGCCGCGGGGCGGGCGGGGCTTCCTTCGCGGGGGGCCTCCCGCTCGCCTTCCACCCGCTGGGGCACCTTTCCGTTCCTCTCGCCTCCTCCCCCACCCCTGACGCTCCCAGCTAACCTCGCCCTCACCCCTTCCCTACCCAAGTCCCTCTTCGCAGCCCACCTCCCACCTCCACGGCCTGCCCCTCCCTCAGACTCCACCCCTCTGGAAGGGGTAAGCGGGCTGAGGTGGGCCAGTCGCTTCCACCCCTTTTATTCCGGGACACCCTCCTCCCCCATCCCCGCCCCGCCCCTGTCACCATCCTCTCCAAATTGAGAGCACACTTCTCATTCCCCATCCCCAACCCCCTCACACAGATTCCCAACCCACTCAACTTTCAAGGGCGGCTGCCAGCAGTGTCAGGGGAAAGGCTATAATTCCCTTCCCCTTTTAGGTCCAAAGGTGCACCATCTCCCCAGTATACACACCAGGTCCCCAATGTGAAGGAAGGCAAACTCGGATTCTGGGCTATCAGAATTCAGACACAGATAAAATTCTCATTTTGCCTGATGGGTCGGGGCTGCAGATGCAGGTGGGCAGGAGATTTTGCAAGAGAAAGGGAGTCAGAAAACAGTGAAGGGGGAGTAATGGTGGGGATGGGGAAGGCCACAGGGGCTTTGAGAGAGAACCAGTAGGGCAGACACCTGCATTTAGGTTTAGGTTTCAGACAGGTTTCAGCGCCTACGTAAGTGTGTTTCCTGTCCAAATTACCATTGGACAGAGTCCCAACACCCCAGCCCCTTTCTCAGGGCTTATTTTGCTTCTCCCTCTTCCCTAGCAAAAAAAAAAAAAAAAAAGAAAAGAAAAGAAAAGAAAAAAAGAAAGAAAGAAAGAAAAAGGAAAAGAAAAGAAAAGAAAAAGCCAAGCCTTAGAGATTCTTTGTCCTTCCTCCCCTCAGGTCAGACTCCTGCTGCAGACCCTGGGCAGAACCACCCAGAAGCTGGCCAAATTGATTTTTTTCTTCACGTCACAGGCCTCTGCTGGCTAATAGAGAGTTGGACTGCAGAAGTTGAGGCTCTAGGCCAAGGGAAGGAGCATGATGATGGAAGAAGGGAGGAGGGGATGGAGGTTCTGCCTAGCAATTGTGTAAGGTCACTTGGACACTATGAGGCAAGAGTGAGAGAATGGTGGCCTGACCAGACAACTAACCACTCAGAACTCAGATGAGGGCTTCCACACATTGGGCCTATACCTCTTACCCACCTTGAGTTTTAAGGAAACTGAAGGAAACTCGTCCAGAATAAGAAACTGGATGGGAAGGAGTACAGGGGTGGCTCAGTGGGTTAAGCCTCTGCCTTTGGCTCTGCTCAGCAAGGAGCTTCCTCCCTCTCTCTCTCTCTGCCTGCCTCTCTGCCTGCTTGTGATCTTTGTCTGTCAAATAAATAAAATCTTAAAAAAAGAAAAGAAACTGGTTGGGAAGGCAGTAAGACTCTATAGGAAGCTGGATAGAGGCTTGGGGAGGAGCCAGGGGAGTATGCATAGAATGACAATGAGTTCCAAACTCCAGAACACAAGCATCTCTCCAGTCACTTGGTCTGGCACTATTTCTAAGTGTTGCAGCATCCTGCAAGCTCAGGAAACATTATGGAAAACATCCCAAACTCGGGCCCCCAGGGGCTCCAGGGTGGTAGCCCTAATGGACTTTCAAAATATGCTTGACTTAAGAAAGAAAAGAAAGAAAGAAAAGAAAAAAGCTTGCCCATGGAGGGTCAGGGGGAAAATCTTACTGGGTGTCCCCTCCTCTCAAAAACAAAAAATAAAAAACAAACAAAAAACATCCACACACAATGTGGCAAGCTTTTCATAAAGCTAGATTTATTAAATTTCAAAAGATTATCCTTCAATCTTGAGAGTATGTCCTTCTTACTTTTCTAGTGAGAAATGATGGCTATAGTAAACAGTAGGCTTTCTTTTTCTAATGCACTTAGTTGGCAAAAAAAATTTTTTTAAAGATTTTATTTATTTATTTGTCAGAGAGAAAGAGAGAGAGAGTGAGTGAGCACTGGCAGAGGGAGGCAGAAGGAGAAGCAGGCTTCCTGCCGAGCAAGGAGCCCAATGTGGGACTCAATCCCAGGATGCTGGGATCATGACCAGAGCGGAAGGCAGCTGCTTAACCAACTGAGCCACCCAGGCGTCCCTTAGTTGGCAAAATTTAAAGGTAGCAGTACTACATTCATCCTCAAAAAGGGTTGCTGGGTTTGTTTGTTTGTTTTGTTTTTAAGATTTTATTTATTTGAGAGTGAGAAAGAGCATGAGCAGGGGAGGGAAGGCACAGAAGGAGAAGCAGACTCCCTGGGAGCCCCAGGTGGGACTCCCTGGGACTAGATCCCAGGGTCCTGGGATCAAGACCAGAGCTGAAGGCGCAGGCTTTATCATCAGCCACCCAGGCGCCCCAGGGTTGCTGTTGTTTTCATTTTATTGAACTGTGTAATTCAGAAGTCTGAAAACTATTAGTGCGGTTGTTAAGAGCACAGAGGGTGTTCCAACAGATATACAGCCACCACTTACCTACTTATAAGCTTGAAATAAGAGTGCTGGATTTGAAAAACAAAAACAGATGCCCCATTAAATTTGAATTTCAGATTAAAAAGCTAATAATGTTTGTGTGTGTGTGTGTGTGTGTGTGTGTGTGTGTGTCTTAGTATGTCCCACATATGATATGGGGCATACTTATACTAAAAAAACCTTATTAGTTGTTTCTTTGAAATTCAAATTTAACTAGGTGCTCTATATTTGTTTTTTTTTTAAAGATTTTATTTATTTATTTGACAGAGAGAGATCACAAGTAGGCAGAGAGGCAGGCAGAGAGAGAGAGGAGGAGGAAGCAGGCTCCCTGCTGAGCAGAGAGCCCGATGCGGGACTCGATCCCAGGACCCTGAGATCATGACCCGAGCCAAAGGCAGCGGCTTAACCCACTGAGCCACCCAGGCGCCCTAGGTGCTCTATATTTGATAGCTCTAACTCGAGAAGATTACTTAACGTTTTCATTCCTAACATGACTAAGCCCTTACTAAATTTTACTTGCAATTATTGTTTTTGAAGTTCTTTCTGTGCCATAGCACGACAGGCTATATTATCTTTATCTAGTCATTTAATTTCTGGAAGCCCAAACGTATTCATCTGAAAAACAGGAATTACAAAATATTTTTCATAGACTTGATGTAAAAATGAAAGAAAATAAGTTGTGTGAAGTAACTCCCAAGGCGCGTTGTTGTCGTTCTCCGTCCAAGCCAGAGTGGGCCAAGACTACACATCCCACAATCCCAGGCGGCGTCCCCCAGCCATTACCTCATTCCCTGGCAGCATTCTCGCCAATCCAGGCCTCTCCAGGGGTGTGGTAGCGGGGTGTTCTCGCGACTTTTGCCTTATCCTTCTCGCTCCTGTACGATTCCTGTCGCGAGACTTCCTGCTCCTCCACCTCCTCCGCCGCTCCCTTTGCCGCCGCCTAAGCCCGGGACCCGGACCCAGCCTCTCCCCTACCCGAACACCGGCCCCGGCTCCACCGAGGCCCCGGTCCCCCAACCCCGCCTCGCCGCCGCCATGGCGGACCCTAAATACGCCGACCTTCCCGGCATTGTGAGTACAGGGCCAACCCCGGCTCCCCAGGACCGCACCCCCGACCTACTAAGGACCCCCAACAGACACTAACCCCTGACCCCTCCCGCCTGCAGCTCCTCCTCCGCCCCAGGGCTCTAGCTTCTGGCTCCACGGCGGGCCACAGCATCCTCCGGATTCTTACGACCTGACTTAGCCCGGCCGCGGAATGACTTACCAGGCCTTTTTCCGGCAGTCGCCGTTTCTCCGCCCAAAAATCGTCTCTGGGCGCTTAGCTCTTTAGCCCGAGTGTTTCTACCATCCATGTCAGCACCACCCGTGTCTCTCCTATCTCCCCATAAGGCCCCTACCCCCACCATCCCAACCCCAAACACACATACCAGGCCACTTGGGGATGGCCTTCACCTTGCCAAAGAAGAGGTTACCATGGCAGAACCCTTCTAGTACCAGATAGAGAACTCTGCCCCCCGGGAAACCCGCCTCCGCCCCCCTACACCTCCCCCCCCCCGCCCCACACATGCAGGCCTGTACCTTCCTTTTGTGCTGCCCTGCCTGAATTCTCAAGGGTGGGGGTTGGGTCACAGGACCTTGTACTGAGTCACTCTCAACCTTTGTGCCAGGGTAGCGGTGTATAGGGTCTAATTGGAAGATAACCCTCTCCTACTTCGAGCATAATGATTGCCAAGAGCCCTCACCCTTTCAGATTCAGGGTCACATCTTTGTCATCACTTACAGTCACCACTTACCATGAGGTCCCAACTGTGCCCTCTGTCATTCTCACCCTTTTAAGACATGGGAACTATTATACAGTTCACTGGACAGGTAGAAGAGAAGCGACAGAATCCTGGCCTCACAACCTGTCTTCTCTGTTAGCTTATTGAAATGGAGTGGGTCAGGAGTATTGGTGGATGCTGGGTAATGAGGTAGGGTGGTCACTGCTTCTGTCTGCAGGCCAGGAACGAGCCAGATGTTTATGAAACCAGCGATCTGCCTGAGGATGATCAAGCCGAGTTTGATGCGGTAAGACTATGTGCTGCTTCAGTACTCTTACAGACCCTGACCTCTCTCCCCCAGGCTGACCCTTTCCCTTTACTGGGGAGCCACAACAATAAGCGGGTATGCCAACCCAGCCTGGGAGGTATGTAGGTTGCAGGCGTACAGCCACCCACCAGTGAACAATGCTAGGAAGGAGAGCCCTGTCTGTGGAATCACAACTAACAAGACCTGACTTGGGTCTTTTTAAATAAAAGTTGAAATATCTCAAGACAGTCTTGTTTGGAGCCAGTGATTTAGGGAGGCCTCTGGGTGCTAGTCTATAGTAATGAATCCTGAAGCCTGAGCGCTTATAAACTCCTTGAGGTTAGGATGTAAGCCTTCAGTTTCATAAAATATTTCACTTGATGCATGTTCATCAGTATCCAGCAGGAGCTAGATTTTGAAGTATAGAGGAATAGTCTTTTTCCTGAATACCCAGTATCCGTTGAGCAAGGAGTGAGAAAGTGATGTGGAGATTTTAGAAAGATAAGGGATCCAGTCAGAGCAAAACAAATTTTTTTTTAAGATTTTATTTATTTATCAGAGAGAGAGAGAGAGCGCGAGCACAAGCAGGCAGAGAGGCAGGCAGAGGCAGAGAGAGAAGCAGGCTCCCCACTGAGCAAGGAGCCTGATGGCGGGACTCGATCCCACGACCCTGGGATCATGACCCGAGCCAAAGGCAGTGGCTTAACCAACTGAGCCACCCAGGCGCCCCAGAGCAAAATGAATTTGAGGAAGAATGTAAATATTTCCTACAGCAAAAGAGAGTGAGTCCCTTAGCACTTTCAGACCTAAGAAGAACTCTAAGGAAGAAATGAGCTGTGGACACATTTTAACCATGAGGGGATCCACTGAGCATGTTGATTGAATGTGTTTATTCTCTGTTGGCTTTTGTGCAATGCAGAGGAAGAAATGTCCCTGCCTTTAAGGATGCCCCAGACTAATGGTGGAGTTAGGATGCATACAGTTTAGGAAACATGGAATAAACAAAATGGAGTGAATAGAAATCAGCATGGTAAAAACTTGTATGTAAGTGTCAAGGGGAACAAAGGTCTGTTAGCATTTTTTACAAGATGTGTTATAGGTTCTATTCCAGAGAGAGCTGGGCTAAGGTCACATTGATGAAGCAGGCTCCGTATGTGTGTCTCCAAGTCCTGTGGCTATGTCTGTGGGGCTGGTTAGTCCTGGAGAATGCTGGCAGCTGGCTTCTAATGTATGGCTTGGCGTACTCACTTATTCCTTATTTGATTTCCCCCATGTGGAAGTGGTTCCTATTCTGTGGGAACACCTTCCCTGTCTCCTCTCTCAGTGGTGTGTTCCTTGTGGCTTCTGTACTTGCTGGCATGTCAGTCTGCCCCCCCAAGCTTGAATATCTGGAGATAATGCAGATGTTGTCATTGCTTGAGGACCTGGGAGTGCACTTGTCAGTCTAAGATGTATGTTACTAGGAAGCTGTCTTTGACCTCACAGAGCATGAGTGTAGAAGCTGAGGACTTAAGTCCTCTGACCCATTTCAGAGACTGTTCAACTCTGGCCTAGGCCTCTGCCCATAAAGTGTCACAACTTCATGGTTAGATAATTAACGGCAGGTTATCTGTTTGTCACTGACTGTGATACGAATGGGCAGTATCACAGCAATCCCCCTCCCAAAACAAAAAAAATAACATGCGTAGTTTTCCTTTTGAAAGTCCTGGGATGTTTCTTAAGAAGAAGATGACAGGCATGGGAGCACCTGAATGTGCAGCCCTGATTGGCTGTTTTTCCCTGCGGTGCCTGAGCAGCCTATTTCAGTAATACCTAGTGGGATGGCTGATAGGGAGGGATTCCAGAAGTGTTCATTTCCTGCAGCATATTGTTCAGGATGACGGTATAGCAGTGCATAGGAGCTGGTTGGTAAATACAAGAAGAGTCGAGTTTCCTCCATCCCTAAGACACAGCTAAATGAATCTTCATCACTAGGCGGGAGGGAGAAGGGTGGGGAGACCTTCAGCTGCTTCAGGAAGGAGGGGGGTGGAGATATTTACTGATGTCAGCTAATGTCTCTGGCCTCTGGGTGTCCCTGTAGGCCTTAGGAAGGCAGCCTTCTGGAAGTCAGCTGAGTAATGGTCCTGCTCTTAATATTGATGTAAATATGCAGCTTGAAGAGAAGTGGGTGGTACTTAGTCCAGAAACCTCATGTCTGTGAGGCCTGAATTCTCACTAGCAGCCTGTCCCCTCCCTTCCCAAGATGTAGCACTGATGACAACATGTAACCAGCATTGTGGCTGAACTGTGAGGTTTTCACTCACCTTAACTCCTGGCAACAGAATGTTTTGCCTTAGTCTCCAGATTATTTTCAACTTTAATTTGATTCGTTTCTACATAGATAATATATGTGCATAGAACAGAAGTCTCTTCCCACCCCTGCCTGCCACCACCCAGGTCCCTTCCCTAAAGACAACCAATATGACCATTTTCTAAAGGAACCTTTTGGAGGATCTCCAGATTTTTATTTAAAGGAATAACCAGAGTGTTGACCCTCACTGTCTTTTAACCTCCTTCCTCTGATTGCTCCACTGTGGAAAAAGCTGAGCTGCTGAAGGAAATAATGTCCCTTAAAGATTGTCATTGCTAGTTTAATTTAATCATAAAAGCATTGCAGTTCCTATAGTGGAGGGGATGGTGGAGGAAAGTTAGTATAAAAGGCTTTAGTTTTGCTCAAGATGATCCTGATTTTCCTACTATTCCTTTAAAACAATTTTAGCAGGAAGGAAAATACTCTAAAGTAAATGGGCCAGACAGCAGCACACGCTAGCCCTTTCCTCTTCAATGTAAGACAATCTCGTCTCTGCATTTCAGACACTTCTAGGCTGATTTGGACGATGGGCTTACTTGGAGACTTTTCTTAAAATGTCTTGTCAGGAAAGCTAATTCCCGACTGGAATTTCCTCCCTGCTGGACCCCCAGTCTACCTTGGGTCTGTGAGGCATTCTGCTCCTGGCTTTTGAACTGCTGGAGCAAGGAGAGTAAATTTAGAAAATCTCAGTAGAAACAGGCTATAGTTTCTCCCTTGATGACTTACTGATCTCCAGTGCCATGCGAAAGGGGAAAAAATGACCTAGCCACAGTCTGACAGGGCCCTGGCAGAGGCTGTTCTCCAAAGGGTAGATACTGCTGGACACTCCACCAGCTTGAGATGAGAAACAGTATGTTGTCTTCCTTACAGTTTGAGATACCATAGAGTTTGCTTGATTGTGTTCATTGACTGTTGGCGCTCTTGAACTTACCTGAGTTTTTCCTAATGCTTCCCCCATCCTCCCTCCTCACCACCTTGCCTGGACACTAGTTTGCACAAGTAAGACCATTCGATGCTTCTTCTCTGCATGTTTTTTTTTTCATCTCCCATCTCGCATGCAATGCTCTGTCACTGTACTATTGTTGTAGCTAATCGTTTTGAATTCTGTCGAGTCCCTAGCTGGGTCATTAAGGGGCCTATTGGCCTTATGTTTAAAAATCATTAATCAAGATTTGGAAGTACAAATCTGATTCATGAGTCATTGTCTCTTTCCCTTGTGAGGTCTGCAGAATAAAACTGTCCAATGGAGGATGGAATAGAAACATGGAGGCTAGGAATGCTTTTGCATATGAGGCATTTAGGGGCTGGAGTTAGAAGGGGTTGGCTTTCTCCTCCTCAGACTGAAATGAAGTTAAGAGAAAAGAAGTTACTGTTAGCCATTCTAGACAAGGGTAGAGAACAAGGGGGACAGTCACAGTCCTCACTTCTTAGCTGTGTGTAGACTATCCCTGGGAAATACTCATTTTAATGTTCCCTGTGTTAAGCCTTTAGACAAAAGTAAATGGGATGGGAAAGGAGTGTTACATGTAATTTTAAGGTAGTAACTTGGATTATTTGTGCTTTCACGAGTCTTTTTGTTTCTGTACCCCTCCTTTAGGAATGGGTGGATGGTCAGCATTATGTTGATCCATCCTGGACAGTTTTCTTCTACAGCATTCTCCAACTTCCTTGTCAGCATGGTTCTGAAGTCCCCCTGGCTGCAGTGTTGGCAAGGAGCCTTAACGGGCTCAGAGAGCAGCAGTGGCCTCTTTCCCTGTCTGATCTAGACCTCAGGTCTTGCCCTCTGAGGCACAGCCATTTAGCCAAACAGCCCTGGGGAGTCAGGGGGTCCATTAGTGAGAGGGACTGGGAGTCATGTACCAGGTAAACTGGTACCTGGGATCAGGGCACTTGGAATTTTCCAGTCAAGGTGGCTGGGTGGACTGTTTCTGTGATGACTGTTAATACTCCAGGTTATAGGAATTACGCCTAAAAGCTCATCATCCCACAGTGCCCCCAAAGGACAGACCTGGAGATGGTGTATACGGTTTACAGACTAATATGCCACTTTTCCTTTTCTTTGGTTTTCTATCCTCCCCCACTCTGCTTGTTCCTCATGATTTGAATTTGAACTTATAGCTCATTGTCTCTCTCTCCTTGAGTTTCTCCCAGGCTGGTTTTAGCTTGGTGGGGCAAATAAGAGAAAGGTAGTGTGTGTGTGCCTCCCCTTGTGTGTTCGCCTGTGTGCACCTGTGAGTGCTTACACTCCCTCTGTGCAGAGACCTCCCAGTGTAGACCCACAGGGTCTGGATCTGCCTTGACCCTGATCTGAAGTAGGAGTCTTGGCTTAACTGGGCCCTAGCATCAGACAGGGGATGGAGAGGTGGAGGCTCAGGCGTTTCTAGGTGAAATCTCTGAGGCAGGAAGCACTTGTCTTTGTCCCACCATGCATTGTCATATATACATAACCATCTTTAAGCTTCCACGATTCTGCGTGCCCATCAGTAGAGCTCCTGGAGAGGCAGGGCGTAACGCTAGATTTCCCGCCTGGTCGTTCTGTACTCGTCTTGCCTAGAAGCGAGAGCCTTGTCTGTGTATCTGGACTAAAAGAAGGCCTCTTTGGATACTCTCACCTTTCCCCCTTTTCCACGCTCTAACCTCTGTGAATCTTGTGAGCAGAAGGTGGAAGAAACCTATTCTGCACATGGGCTGGGACCTATGAATCTTGGTATCCTCTGGGTTCTTTGTGCTCACACGTCATAGCAGAATTGCTCTGGTTCCCCTGGGGCTGTGGGGGTAGTTACCAACTAATCAAGGTGGATACAAACACACTGGACTATCCGAGGGGCCCGGACGTGCCCTGCCTCTCCTCTGGCAGTGGAGAGCGAGAACGGGTGCTTCATGTTTCCTGACACTCACCATCTCCTGACATATTTTGTTCTGCTTAACCTAAAGTCCTGTTCATGCTACCCTTGTGGGCACCCTCATTGTGACCAGTTCCACCATCCAGACATCTCATTCTTCAAGACTAGAGAAGCCAAGAGACAGTGAGACTTGAACCAGAAGTCCCCCCTTGAGAAGGACTAAGAAGCCCCTCGGTCAGCTTCGTGTCCTTAGAATCACCACAGCCTCTGCTTCACATTCTGCCTTGTCTGCCCCCACCCCCACTTTCCTGTTCCTGCCACTAGCTTGCAACGTCTCACTAGTTCTCAGATAATCTTACATTGCTTCTAATGGCAGAGTTTCATGACATTCTCACCACCAGAGAGGAAAAGGTCCCAAGGTCTTCTTTCTCTTGGGGTATGTAGTGGCACCAGCTAAAACTTCTGGGCCCCCGAATTTTGCTAGGCTCCCCTGGGCCCTATGGTGCAGTGTGTTTGAAGCTATCATATAGTGCATGTGACAATTTGCTAATAACAATTTTGTCTTTTTTTTCCCCTCCCTCACCCCCATTTCCCCACTCCCTTTCCTTTTAACTCTTTTGATTTTCTCACCTCTGGGGAAAACCACAAGGAGCTGGTAAGAAGCCTGACCTTTCATCTGCTTTTTAATGGGGTGTGCTGTGATGGGCAGTTGTTTCTCTGTCCTTTTGTCTCTGCTAAATCTTTAATCCCTCTATCCAGCCCCACCCCCAGGCGACAGCCTTTTCCCATCTTATGAATCAGTGTAGTGACACTGACCCCAGCCCATGCCCCCAGGTCTCTGAGGCACTGGTGGAATGGGTGCCACTGGAGGACAGAAGGGTGCTGGCCATCTGAGTCTCTGGCACCACATCCTTGGAGAGGCTCTGAGGGGATGCCAGTGTCGGGCAGCTCTCCTGACCCAGACCATGATCCAAAGTGGAAAGAGTGAGATGAAAGCGCTGTTAATTCCTGCCACCGGCCAGGACCTCTGAGGCCCACACTTTGTACATTGACCCTTTTCTACTCAACCAACCCCTTACCTACTTAGGAAAGTAGGTTCTCATCAGCAAAGTGCCTGGCCCATAATGAGGGTATTAATAGATGGCAGCCATGATTAATTTCCTTCCTTGGTCTATAGACTATGCTTCCCATTTGTCTTTTTAAGAGGATTTTTTAAAATGGATTTCTATCTCATTGGCCTTGACTTGGGCAGTCACAGGGAGGAGTGTGAACTTAAGAGAAGGTTGTCCTCTCTCCTCATTGGGAGTCCTCAGACACTTTGCAGAGGCCGGAGACCGCACAGTTATTTGGCCTGTGGATGCTCTGGCCATACATTTCAGAGAAGATTAAAGACAGAATAATTTGGGGCTCAGTTGTTTCTTTACCCTTGCACATAGGATGTTGAGCCCTTTGGTTTTCCCTTAATCTTTAGCTGCTCAGCACTTCCCTGAAGAAGAGGTAAAGGTCAAAGTTGATGTTTTCTCCTTACTGCCTCCCTTCCCTATTTTTAAAGCTGCCACTCACACTGATTCCTTCTCTAATAGCAGATCAGAGATGAAGGATGGAGCTTCTGTCTGCTGCTCTTCATGATGCCTCTCCATTATCATTCCCTGCTCCCACCCTCAATACCCACACACTGGCAGAGACTCTCTGATCAGTCCTGGCTGCATGTTAGAATCAGCTGGGTAGCTTTTCAGCCGGCCTACTCTCCTGACCCTACCCCAGAACAATAATGAAATCAAAATCTACAGAGAACCCAGGCCCTTTTTCCACTTTTTTTTTTTTTTAATTTTAATTTATTTTTAATTTACATTTTGTAAAGTGGCGCAAATACACGGGCAGGGTTGAGAACTGTTGTTCTAGTTAAAGGCAAGAAGACTCACTTTGCCAGCTGCCTTCTATAGAAGGTGGAGCTGTCGTCTCCCAATAGCACAAGATCCCCGGGCCTCCCTCCCCCTCTTTCAGGAGGACAGTGAGAGCTGCCGGACTGCTGACAAGGGAAGGAGATGTGTAGTGTGAAGTGCCTGGTCTTGGTGTAGTTACTGGAATCTGAACAGCCAGTCAGTATCTAGTAAGGAGGGAACCACTCTGCTAGGGTAAACTCTCTTTATTACACTCTTTCCCATGCTCCCTGCTAAGGAGAGAGCTTCAGTGCTTAAGACAAGAGCAGAGGGCGCAGGGAGAAGAGGCGGGTGCTGCGGCTTCTCTTCGAGAGGCTTCTCTCTGAGAAGCTGCTGGGCTACTTCCATGTCAGGATATAGGCGTGGCCCTCACCCGGGCGTCCTTTTGGCAAGCAGGTAGTGCTTATGCTTATTGTTTCTAAGACATCCCTTAAAAAATATATAGTAATCTTTTGCCTCTTCTCTCTGCATCCTGAACTCCCTAGCCTAATGGCAGCCTTGGCACTGGACTGCTGGTCATGTCCTCTCCCAGCCTTACTTTTGTATCTCAGAGCTGGTATCTTCCCTTCAGCAGCATATTCACCGTCAGAGTTAGCAGCTGGAATGTCTGCCACCCTTCCTCTTTCCTCCCAGCAAGGATGGGAGGTTAGCTTGAAATGTCCGTCCTCAGCAACAGGGAGATTTACTTTTGGGAGGGGGAGGTTCAAAGAGGTCAGGCTAGTTTCTTGGCCTGAGTGCATGGTGTGTGCTAGGTAACTGGGAGGGCCCCAGTGGGTGGGGTGGGGGGTGAGGGGGAGGCTTATGTACAGAGTGGGTGGGGAGGTTATGCTACCTCTGTTCCTTGAATCAGGGTGTTAATATTTATACAACTGAGACTCCAAATTTACCAGGAAGCTTCCGTTCCCTAGGTTGAGCCTGGGTCAGCAACTTGGAGTGGAGCCGCCCTTCTCTTCTCTTGGGAATGTGGGGCCCAGTCTCTCTAGTGGTTTGGGGGTTTTGTGGGGTCAGGGAAGTCTAGGGTGAGAATGAATCTGCCCCTGGCCTGAACTCCCTGTTCCTGCAGGAGGAGCTGACGAGCACAAGTGTGGAGCACATCATTGTCAATCCCAATGCCGCCTATGACAAGTTCAAAGACAAGAGAGTGGGGACAAAGGGACTTGGTGAGACTGGGCTGGAAACTGGTCATGGGGGGAGGTCTGTCCTCGGGCCATAGTGGCATGCTTTGGGGGAGAGGGTCTTCATGGAGATCTTTCATGGTAGCCCCGACGGTCACCTGAGACCGTGACTGCCCTGGGCCTAGATCAGGCCCTCAATTCCATCTTCTTTTCTTGGCAGATTTCTCAGATCGTATTGGAAAAACCAAGAGAACAGGATATGAATCTGGAGAATATGAGCTGGTTTGTTGTGTGTGTGTGTTGATGGTGATGGTGCCGTGATCCTGGTTAGGAGGGACATCAAGGGACACAGTCAGGCTTCTGGGTTTTTCTCTCTTTGGGGTTCCCGAGAAACCCAACAGGATACAGTTGAGGATGCTTAGTCCCCCTGCTGTTTGCTCTGGAGAGTCTCCAGGCCTCCAGTTTTTCTGTACCAGGGTGTTCTGTACCAGGCATTCTGAGTTGGATAGGATACCCTTACAGCCTAAGCTCGGGGTTTGGATAAATTCTTGAGGAGGCTCCCTGTACCAAGGGATTTAACTTCACTATATATGCTTGCTGTCTAGCTTGGAGAGGGCCTGGGAGTGAAGGAGACACCGCAGCAAAAGTACCAGCGACTATTGCACGAGGTCCAGGAGCTGACAACTGAAGTTGAGAAAATCAAGGTACTTGTAAACTCCCTTCTCTTCTTTGTGCCCTGACTTACGTAGCAGAGGAGGACCTCACAGCAGGAGGAAAAAGGTTCCCAAGGCTCCTTGGTAAGGAAGCTGGGGTTCCTAGGTTTAGGGGTATAAATAGATCTATATTCAGTACCATAGGTGGGTAAGAACCATCCAGTAACTTCCAGCCACAGCCATTCTTAAGGGCCTTGATCCTTTTGTTGTTGTTGTTGTTGTTGTTTTTAAGATTGTATTTATTTGAGAGAGAGAGAGAGAGAGCAAGCACGCGCATGAGCAGAGGAAGGGGCGAAGGGAGAAGCAGACTCCCCACTGAGCAGGGAGCCAGGCTCAGAGGTCAATCCCAGGACTCTGGGATCATGGCCTGAGCCGAAGACAGACACTTAACTGACTGAGCCATCCAGGCACCCCCTTTTTCTGGTCTTGATTCCCCTGGCCGCCCCTCATTGTCTGCTTCTTCTCATACCAGGCAACGGTGAAGGAGTCCGCCACTGAAGAGAAGCTGACCCCCGTGGTGTTGGCTAAACAGCTGGCTGCCCTGAAGCAGCAGCTAGTTGCTTCTCACCTGGAGAAGCTGCTGGGACCAGATGCAGCCATCAACCTTACTGACCCTGATGGAGCTCTGGCTAAGTGGGTGTCCTGCTTTGTTGGGAAATCATTGATTGCTGCCTGGGGCATAGGGAGACTCAGCCAGGTATTGGCCAGGATACTAAGGGGAGAGGTACCCTAGCTGTTCCTTAATGCTGAGCGCAAGGCAGAAATGAGAGAGGGCTGGGCTTGCCCACATCCTTCAAGTTCTGGTCTTATTACTTGGTCTTTTGTCCCAGGCGCCTGCTGCTGCAGCTGGAGGCAACCAAAAACAGCAAAGGAACCAGTTCAGGGGGAAAGACCACCAGTGGGACTCTTGTAGATAGTAGCCTTGTCACTTACGAACTACATTCTCGGCCTGAGCAGGACAAGTTCTCTCAAGCTGCCAAAGTAAGTATGTATGGTTGGCTGGCGGGCTGGGATAGCACGGCCCTGAAGACTTCCTACCTCCCTCCAGGGGATCAGATATCAGGGTGCTGGGAATGCTTCCGATTCCTCTTGATGTTTCGTTCTCCCTGTTTCCCTCACCCATCTACTTTCAGTTAAGATTTTAAGAATGTGATCAGGTTGTGTTCCAGAGAAAGTGGTCCCTTGGCAGAGTGGAGAGGAGGAGGGAGGGGAATGGCAAACGGACAAGCAGAGAAGAGTGGGATGTTAGTGCCTGCTGCAGCGGCAGGCAGGCGGGTGGCGAGTTTTCACTCCCTTCCTCGTCCTAGGTTGCAGAACTTGAGAAGCGCCTGACAGAGCTGGAAGCAACTGTACGCTGTGATCAGGATGCTCAGGTTAGGTGCTCTCCTTTACTGATTCTGACCTTGCATCCTGCGCCCTCTTCCCTGACACTCAGAGCATTCCACAGAACCCCGGGGAGAGTGGGAAGGTCTTCATTTATCAGATCAGCCAGTGCGTTGCCGGCTAGACCCGGGAAGGATGGGAGACGGTAGTAATTGTGAGGAGACACAAAAACCACTGATTTCTTTCCTCCTCTTCCCCACCAGAATCCCCTTTCAGCAGGTGTTCAGGGAGCCTGTCTCATGGTGAGTATACAAGGAACCAGAGTGTTGGATTACAGAGGAGATAGTGAGGTTGGGTTTGTGGGTCCATAGCTGTATATTAATCACCTCCAGTGGAATACATGGTGGCTTCTTCCTAGTCTGATCCTTTCCCCTCTATGAATTTTGTCCCAACCTCCACCCCCAGGAGACTGTAGAACTGTTGCAAGCAAAGGTGAATGCCCTGGACCTTGCAGTTTTGGACCAAGTGGAGGCTCGGCTACAGGTATTAAATGGAGGGCAAACTGGATTACAGGTGGCTTGGGACTTCAGAAACCCTGGGTGCCCTATCGACCTTGAAGTCTGTGTTTTCAGAGTGTCCTGGGAAAGGTGAATGAGATTGCCAAGCATAAAGCTTCTGTAGAAGATGCAGATACACAAAGCAAGGTCAGGAAGAGCCCTTCCCCCCACTTCCATACCCTTTCCTGTTCCCTCGTGTTTTCTGAGTCCTTCTGGTGGTCTTACCTGAGCTTGAGAGGTGCTGTCTTCGTAAGCTCTTACCAGCTGAGACAGTGAGGGGCCTGCCCTCACCCACCCCACCCTCACCAGGTGGTCGTTGTGTACCTCACTTGGCCATCCCCTTAGGGCCCTGTCCTGTCCCCACCAGGTGCACCAGCTATACGACACCGTACAGCGCTGGAGCCCCATCGCCTCCACCCTTCCAGAGCTGGTGCAGAGACTTGTCACCATCAAGCAGCTGCATGAGCAAGGTGGGAGGCCTGCTGCCGGGGGGAGGGGAGAGGAATTGGACAGTGGGCAGCTCTTGTTTCCTCCCCTCTTGTCGTGGATTCTGACGTCATCCATACCTTCTCTACCTTCTTTTGTAGCCATGCAATTCGGTCAGCTCCTGACCCACTTGGATACCACACAGCAGATGATTGCTAGCTCCCTCAAGGACAACACCACCCTCCTGACCCAGGTGTGTGCCCCTTTATTGGTCTGTTGCTTCTGTTCTCTAGCAGCCTGGGTTCTGCCTTGGCCCAGGTCGTAACGTGACGTGGCAGGGGCTTGGTTTGAGTCTCTACTGTTTGTCAGTGGTTGTGGGACCTTTGACAACTTACTTAACCTGTGAACCTCCATCTTACCATCTGGAAAACTGTACCTACCTCAGGGTTGTATGGATTAGGTGAAATACTGTGAGTGAATTGTTAGAGTTCCAGTGAACCTGTTTTTCCTACAGCACCTACCCAGTCCCTCTACAGTCTCAGCTTAGCTTTCCCCTCCCTGGGTCCTCAGCCAGATGTGCTTGTATCCAGAGCACAGCACACTGGAAGGAGTATGGACTCTGAAATGAACAGCAGGCTCCAACCTTGTTTTGCTGCTTCCTCTTCTCTGACACTGGGCAGTGAACTTCACCTTCATTCTTAGCAGTGCCCAGCACATGGTCCTCAGTTTCTCTTGGAGGCACTGTTTTCAGTGCTGAGGGCAGAATTATAGCAGAGAAACCCAACACCACAGGACCATCAAGATGAATGAAGAAATATATAAAGTATAATGTGTTCTGCCTCTAGAGCTGTTTTCTAAAGTTTTGAGCCAGTAAAACTCCCATTCCAGCAAAATCATACCTGTTCCTCATTATATAAAACAGACTAAAACAGCTACTATCACATGCCCACTCTGGAGCCCATAAGCTATGCTTCCATTTCTTGTCTTCTCCAAGAGCATTTCTTCAAGTGCTCATCCAGGCAGGCACCTGGGCCTGATAGAGTAAAACATCTCTGTGACTTTCTAGGTGCAGAAAACCATGCGTGAGAACCTGTCCACGGTTGAGGGGAATTTTGCCAACATTGACGAACGGATGAAGAAGCTGGGAAAGTGAGCACCCTTAGGAGATGGAGAATGGGGGTAATCCCTACCCCCTTGAACTCTGTTAACAGCTTACATAGGGTTTCCCCTTAATTATAACTCTTGCATCCCCATACCATTTGACACTGGGGGCAAAGGGGTTCTTCTTGCATGTGGGGTTTACACCCCTCCTCCGAGGAATACAGAGTGGTAGCTGGGGGACATTAGATAGTGGTCTCCCCTCAGGCCCCAGGGATGTGGGCCTTGCCACATGCCAGCTCCTGTCCAGTACTGCTTTGCTTGGGGTGGGGCAGGATTGGGTCCTGTCCTCCAGCACAGCTCCCCTGGCTGGTTGCAGTTCTGTACAACTGTTTCTGACCCATTAAATGCTGTTGTACTCTGTGTGGCCCCTGCTGTTGTTTCCTGGGGAAGAGGCAGCACTGAGACAGACCTCCACAGCCTAATAGGCAGCCTCAGCCCCTCTCTGCTATGAGAGGATTTAAACTGTAACCTGCTCTTACTAAAGAACTAAGGAAAAAATGAGTACAGAGTCAGAGCCAGAGTTTCAAAATATTCTCATCTGTTAAATTAAGAGTGTCTCCCATAGAAAAGCAGTGGAGGCCCCACAGGGCAAGTACAAAACAGAATTAAAACTCCCAAGGGTCTTGTCTTTACAAAAGAAAAGGCAGGAGGCAGCCCCTGGACAGCGGGTCGTGCTGGCCGCTCCGGTTGGACCACGTTGCATAATCCTCGGTCGCATCATCACAACGTCTCTGAGCATTCCGATGGGGGAGAAGGGGCAGTGTAGTGTGTGTGGGAGGAGAGGCCCAGTGGGCTCTCTGTGCCCCCTTACCCCCTTTTAGATCCCAGAGGAAAGTAGAGGGAAGCTGGCTACACCTTGAAATGAGGCTATGTGTTTCAAACCTGGGGACAGGGGTAAGAGGGGGATCTGTGCTTTGAGCAACCTGAGCCAGAGGCAGAGGGGTGTTGGAGGGGTGAGGGGGGGAATGCATGATGCTTATTGCTTTGTACCTTTCACTGGGAAGGAGGGCAGCAGCCAACAGTAGCTCACAGGTTTGTAAACTGAGCCTGCTGGCTTCAAGAAGGGAGGCAATGAAGTCGAATTAAATATAAAAGAGTCATTTGTGCAAAAATAACTTAAACAAATAAAAGACCTGGGGAAGGGGGTGTTCCCCTTAGCCTGGTGGGGAGAGGGCCATATACCACCCCCCCAGGCCTTTTCAGTGACATGGCTTTGGGGGGGAGGGGGTGAGCTTCCCTACCCCCTGCAATGGCTCAGGATGGGATTGTAGGGGAAGGGCTTGCATTTGTGCTCTGAGTGGGGAGTAGTGCCCCCACCCACTGTCCACAGGTGCAGGTGGCTGGCAGGGGCTCCCAAGGCTCAGCACTCAGCTCTCCCCAATCAGGGTCAGATCCAGCTCCAGGTATGGCTGCTAAGGGGCCAGTTTCCTCCTCTTGTTTTTGGCAGGACGGCCAGGGCGGGCCCGGGGAGGCAGAGGGACAGCCGCCTATACAAGAGGGGAAGTTGAAAGAAGTGATCAAACAGCTAGGTATCAGGAAGTCTTTTATTTTCTCCCCACTCCCTCTACTCCTCTTCTCCTGCCTCATCCCTTACAACGCCCCCCGCCAACCCTGACACACACTTACGCGGGTTGTAGGGCTGGGGTCCAAGGTAACGTCCTGGCGGGAGCTACTGCTGTTCCGGGTAGGGCTGCAGTAAGGGCACGGGTGGTCAGGAACGCTTCCCAAGCACCACGTGAAGCTCAGAGTTTGGGTGGGAAACCTTCTACTTTTGGATAATAAAGGCATAAAATCCCCATCCATATTTAAGTTTGTGCCTTTTTGAAAGTCAAGCCACTCTAGACATTTCTATAAACCATCAAATAGCAAAAGGCCAGGATTGGGGTAGGCTCAACACTCACTTGTATTTTCTCCTCCGGCCACGACGAGACTTTCTGACTACCCCTGGGGGCACCTGGGAAAACACAGACTGTATGTGTAGGAAAAATTAGGAAAAGGAACCGTGTTCCCAGCCTTTCCTCAGAACCCTTCAGCCCAAACCTCCATCACCCCACACTCACCTTAAGGTCCTCAGAATGGGGTCCAGGAGGGGATGGATCCTTGGGCTCAACACCCCCTTCAGCCAGCTCCCCATTATGCTGCCAGTGGTGGGTCCTTGGGGACCGTTCCATTTGTCCATTGAAGCCACCACGTGCCCCCCATTTGAGGGCCAGTCGGCCAGGCTCTCGCCGGCTACCGGGCTTTCGGCCCCGGCCTGGCCTGGCCTCACCATTAATGCCCCTAAGACCCCCTCCTCCCCTCCGGCCCCGTTTCCCTGACCCCCTCCCAGTGAGCAGCTCAGGGACTGGGGGGTCAGGAGAACTGTGGGGTGGGGCTAAGGCACTGAGGGGAGGCCGGGCAGGCTCTGGTTCCAGGGCTGAGGTGGGGCTCTGAGGGGGCAGACAAGGGGCTTCTGGCTGCTCTGGAGGAATCTGCAGGCAAAAAATAAAATCTTAGTCCCAAATATGGTTCCTTGGCTACTGTATCTCAAAACATCCACTTGCAATTTGGGAAAAAATTCTGTCCGCGACACCCCACCCCCCCACCCCCAACACATACCCTCACCTGGAGACTCTGTAGCAGGCAGGCTAGGGGACTAGAAGCCTCTGAGAGGGGTGGAGGAGCTCCCCCCCCAGGGAGGAGCTGCAGCCCCAACTGGCCAGAGAGAAGAGGGCCAGGAGGCTGCAACAGGCTGGGGAGGGCTCCAGGGCTGCTGGTCAGCGAAGACAGATCACCTGTGGAGAAGCTGGAAGGTCAGGCATCTCCCTCCGCAACCCAACTCGGTTAGGCTGAACAGACCGTGTTTACCTCTTAGGTTTAACCCCAGGGTCAAAAACTCCTCCCCAAGTCATCCAGCTTCTCCTCTACTTCCTTTTTTTCTCTTTCATACCAGTTTTCCCTCAGACTCACCCAGCAGGCTGGCACTCAGCAGAGGGCTAAGGAGTTGGGGGGGTCTCCCTGAGTTGGAGGGGGCCTTGCCCAGAGAGGAGGCCCCCGGGTCAGTAGTTGCCGTGGTGACACTGGAGGTAGGTGGTCCAGGTTGGGGGGCACTCAGGACACAGGGCTAAGAACAAAGACCAATTATGACACTATGTGAAGTAGTTCATAAACATACACTACTTTCACATATACGATCTTACTGAAGCCTCACATGAAGTAGGCCACGCTTATTAAATACAGACCCAGTTCCTGCAGCCATCCTACCCCCAGCCAAGAACTAAGCCCTCCCCAAAGGCCCTGAGGAAGAGCTCAGGCATGAAACCGAAAGCCTTTGATTCCCAGCTCCCATCCCTGATTCTACCTCTTGTTCTGTCCCACCCACTCACCCCCTATCCTCACCTGGGGGGGTGTCCCCGAGGGGGGATCCAGGCTGGCAGCCAGCAGCGCAGAATTTAAAGCTATGAGGGTGGGGGGGGCTGAAAGTGGGGGGAACAGTAGCGGGGGCAGGTCTCCCAAACCTGAAAATGTCTCCCCACTTGGACCCCCAGCTCCCTCTGCAGATCCCTCCCCATCCCCAGCTGTGGGGCCCAGGGCCAACAGGGGCAGGAAAGAGGCAAGAAGGTTGCTAGGAGGTGCAGAAGGGGGTGGAAGAAGGTCTGAAGGGGCTGGTGGAAGCAGTGAAGCCACCAAAAGCGAAGGCCCTTCAGGCTCGCCTGGGGCTAGGGGAGGGCCAGGTCCCCCTGGTGGGGGTAGCAGAGGCTCAGGGGGAGGTTGTCCCCCTCCCCCAGCCAGCACACCAAATAAACTGTGGCTGAGCAATGGAGAAGGTGGAGGCTGCCCCAGACTCAGAGGGAGAGGCAAGGCCCCTAGCATCCCAGGAAAGCCGGCTCCACTCAGCGCCAGGCCCTGCTCAGGACTAGGGAAAGGGAGAGCCTCCCCACCAGCGAGGGGAGGCAGAGGGCAGGCTGGGCCCGCCCCCATCCCAAGCCCTTCAGATGGGCTTTGAAGCACAGGGCTGGGGACCAGGGGGGCTTTGGAGGCAGCTGGTGGGGCAGGGGCACCTGCAAAGGAAAAGAGAAATTCAGCTCAAGGGAGGACCTTTCTCCCAGCATCCAAAGAACCCAACCTTCCTGCCTCCAACCCAGAAAACCACCAAAGAGCTCTCTAAACTCCCCTAAGTGCTTTGGCTGCCTTTTTCCACCAGGAGAGGAGGAAGAGCTCTACCACACTCACGTACCTGGCACACTGCTGAGGCTGCCACTGGTGGTCCCAGGCAGGGAGGGTGGGATAGGGTGCCTGGGCTGGGGAGGGCTCCCTGAGGAGAGGGTTGGGGGAGGAGGAAGGTGTGCATCTGACCCCAAAAGGTTAAAGCTTCCATCAGAGTGGGAAGGGCCAGGGGTGGGGAGTCCCAGCAGGGACAGCACAGAAGGGAGAATCGGTTGGGATGGCTCAGGGAGAGGAAAGGGTTGAGGGACAGGAGCAGGGGCCCGAGGACGGCTCCTTCTAGGGGCTTGAGGGCCTCCCCCTTCTAGCAATCGCAGTACAGTTGGGGGTCTGCGGGGACGACGCTGAGAGGGACGGGGTGATGAGGAGTGGGAAGCGGAGGGTGTCTGGGCACGGGGCCTTCGGCCCTGTAAAGTGCTGGGAGGGGGGAGCGGGGGATGCTGTGCCTTGGCCGCTGCAGAGAGTAGGCTGCTAGCAAGGAAGGGAGGTGCCCCGGGCCCCTCCACCGTGGGGGCCCCTCCTAGGGGTCCCAAGACCAGGGGCAGGTGCATAGTGGCTGAAGACACTGGTGGCTGAGTGGCAGGACCAGGGGGGCCAGGGGGACCAGGGAGATTATTGCTTGGGGGCAGAGGAGGGGGCGTTAAGGCATCACTACAGTGGAAGAGAGAAGGATCCGAAGGTGGTGAGGAGGAGGCATGGGGGGCTGGAGAAGAGCCCAGGTCAGGGGGCACCAGGCTGGAGCGGAGAGCAGCTCCCCAGTTGTAGGAGGGAGCATTGAGGCTGATAGCAGGTTGAGGAGGTGGGGCTGGAGAGGGAGCATTGCCCCTCGGGAGGAAACAGGGGCTGCTGCCTCCAGAGGGGACTGGGTCAGGAAGCCTTGGTGGTGGGAAAAGCCCCCCAGGGCCTGCTAGAGGGGGGAAGGCCTGTGGAACTGAGGGTGGTTCTGGGGGAAGGGAGCCAGGACCCCCATTAAGTGGAGTTGGAGGAGGGACTCGACAGGGAGGGAGGGCAGAGGGGGGCCCTGGGGACACAGTGTGGAACATCTGGGGGCTCGCTCCCTCTCCTGCAAAAATGAGAAATGAAGGGTCAGCCTGTGGCTTCCCTTCCAACAACTTTCTTTTGTCTTCTCCATCCCATATCCCATAAACTCCCAACCTCCCTGTGCCTTCCTCTCAAGCAACTCCCCACTCCACCCTTCTCCTTTCTCCCTCTCATAGGGCTCCTCCCACCATCCCTCTTCCAGGCCCTTAAGTCTTCCTCAGTTATCCATAAAGTGAAGAAGCCTCACCAGGAGAAGAGTGTGAGCAGGTGGTCTCCATGCTGCGGTACAGAGTTGCCATGGCAACGGCTTTCCGCCGGTGATTGCACAGCTTGGTCATGTCCTCCTCTGATGCGGGCCCCACCCCGGCCCCACCCGGGGTCACCGGGGCCAAAGGGTCAAAGTTGAAAACCTGTAAGGTGGGAGTCATGGGCAGGGCCCCTGAGAGAGTGGAAACTGGCAGAAGAGCTACCATGGTCGGTGACTTGTATTAAGTCTCTTGGCTTATCCCTGTATTCTCTGACACCCCTCACCACTCTGACCTTGGGGACATTGAGTGGACACTCCAGACCGCACTTGCAGGTCCCATCGCTGAGGAGGTAGCTCCGGGTTTGCTCCAAGGAAGACAGCTCTGTGCCACTTGGGCTGGGAGAGCACAGGGTCAGAAAAGATGGAGTTAGTTGACACTGAATCAGAAAACCATGCCTAAAGGACAGTTCCTTATTCAAAGACCTTCCTAAGAAGGACACAGGATAAAGAATGTGGAAAGAGAAAGAGGGAGAACATAGTTAAAGGACCAGACATACACAGAGCAGAAAGGCTGAGGAAGGAAGAACAGAGGAGAGCAATAGGGTATCCGAGATCTGGGCGCTGAGAGGAGAAGCGGGAGAGAAAACGCAGGCACTGAAGGGCCTGGGGATAGAGCTCTGGAACTTTGAGGAGCCATACCTGATATAGCGCACAGCACCCTCTCGAACACAGCGCTGCCAGCCGATGGGGACAGATGTGGCCACAGGGCCCCCAGCTCTGTCTGCTCCACTGCTCTCATTGCCCCCATTCATTGTGTGTAATCAGCTCCCACGTGCCTGATAACACAGACATCCATGTGGGCATTAGGAGGATTAAACTGCACTGGGTACCTGAGGGAGTACTCCAGGAAGGCAAAGATTGTGGGGGGACCCAAAAGAACTCAGGGGCATGGAGAAACCCTTGGAGAGCTGGGAGAGAAATGAAGAATTCGCTGCCATCCTACTGTGGCTACCTGAACATCTCTGCAAACATTGTGGGGTCCAGTCTAAAGCCGGGGCCTCCGGCTTAGCCCACACCTGCAACACAGGAAAGAGAAGAGAATGTCAGAAACCTGCCCAACGCAGAAGAGAACCAAAGCCCAGGACACTCTCAAGGGAAAGATCCTTAACCCTCTGAGGGAAGTGCACACACAGATCTCAGGGATCTGCTAGCTGAGTCCACAACCATCCTTTCCATATACAGGCCCTAGGAAGCAGAGGATCAAAACCTCAACTTCCAGGGACCAGGGAATCAGAGCCCAATCCCTAGACATAAAGGGCAAGGCCCCTTTGTCCCATCAGAGACAGAAGACTTCACCCCGGAGTATGGGCAAATTCCCATAACGCCAAGACACTAGGAAGTTTCCTAGAGTCTGGGCCCCTGCTGTTCCCTGCCCCCAGGAAGATCATATAAAAAGTACAGATTGCCCCACAGGTCACCAGGCAATTGCCCAACTGCCCTCT
Source organism: Neogale vison (assembly GCF_020171115.1). Lineage (NCBI taxonomy): Eukaryota > Metazoa > Chordata > Mammalia > Carnivora > Mustelidae > Neogale > Neogale vison. Next base: position 101,467,405 of record NC_058102.1, on the reverse strand, counting down.
GGGGTGGTACCAACGGAACCCCCCATGCCTGCTCCATTAGACAATCACTGATCTAGTTCATTTGGATTTTCTTAAGAAAGGTTGGAATTATAGCTGTCTTCTCCCAGAGTCTTGAGAAGCTCCTGATTTCTCCCCAAGCCTCAGCAGGGGGATTCAGCACCTCCTACCCCACTGGCTTCAGACAGGCTCCAAAAGGGACTCTCCTCTGATATGTGGGGACGCCCCCCCTCAACCCTGCAAGTATCCTCTCCAACCTCACCATCGCTCCTACCCTACACAGGCGGCTTCTAAACTTTCCCTCTCATAACAAGGCGCCCTGTCACCCAGCCTGCTTCCCTCAGCTTGGGGAGGAGGGGAAGGCGCACGAAGTAGGAAGGAACTTGGGGAGAGGGCGGGCGGAGGGTGGGCGAAGCACTGTGGGGAGGGAGGTGAAGAAGGCAAAAGTCAAGCATTGAAAGGGAGAAACGGCGGGGGCAGGTGAGGGCGGGGGAGTGGGGATGAGGCCAGGGAAAGGGGCCGAGAGGACGCGGAGGGGGCAGAGGGTAGGGACTGGAGGGGAGGGGAGGGGGAGGGGCGGGGTGGGGGGGGCCGGGCCCTGCACTCACCGCGGCCCATGGTTCGGCCGGCCCCGCCCTGCGCAGTCGCGGCCCAGAGGGTGAGTGGGAGGGAGTGGGAGGAGGGTCGGTGGAGCCCGAGCCTCCGGTACGGCCCCGGCCGGTCCTAGCAGGAAGCGCCGCCGCCGCCGCCGCGGATCACCGAGCGGCCTCCCGCGCATGCGCCATGGGGGCCAGGGGCAGCCCTGGGGATTCCGTTCCCAGAAGGCACCGCGCAGGCTGCTGCCGCCGCCGTCGTCGCCGCCGCCGCCACCGCCGCAGCCGCCGCCGCCGCTGCCCGGACGGGAGAGGGGCGGGGCCGGGCCCCCGCCCAGCGGACAACGACGAGCCAACAGGAGGGGCCGCAGTGCGCATGCGGGAGCGCGCCTACCCCTCCCCCACAACCCCCCATTAATCCCCAAGAGAACAAACACCCCACGCGGCCCCCCCCCGCCCTCCGCGGAAGGATCTGAGCCTCTTCCCAGGCCACTGGTGGCCAATCCTAGCCCTCCCCGGGGAGGGGCCCCTTCCAAAGCCACAGTCTGTTGGGGGAGCCAGGAATGTCAGGTCCGGGAGGGGCCGGCCCCAAAAGATGAAAGTCGCGACTTGCCCTGCCCCGCCCCAAAAGCTTCCCGGCTAGTGTGCTGGGACTTGACCCGCCTCCCCAGGTCAACATGTCACAACACGACCTCAGCCTGTCAAGTCACATGACCTTTGCCTGTCACTGACAACCTGGTCATGTCTTCGGGCCAGGAGAGACCATCTGGTCCAACGCACCCCCCACCCCCATTTACAGAAGGGGAAATGGAGGTCTGGAGCAACGGAGCAGGCCTAGCCAAGGACCTGTCACTGTCACACCACCACCTAAACCTGCCTTCCAGCCACAACCGACCTTGTGACAGATACTATTTAATTCTGGCTGCCCCCACGAGGGTATGACAGTATATGTAACCGGCCGCCACATGGCATCTTTTTTCTACCTAATGGCTCAAGAAAAATACTTTGCATTTTTTTAATACTTTGCATTTTAAGTGGTGCTTTTCACTTTTGTTGAAGCACCCTCCAAGTTCATACTTCTCCCATTTTACCTTCACAACTCATTACTTTTATTTACAAACAAGAACGGTTGAGGCAGAGAGAAATTAGGTGGCTGGCCTAGGATCCCTGGGCAAGTGTGGGGGCAGGTGAGGCTAGAATCTGGGCTCCTGACAACCCAGTCCAAGGCGGTTGTGCGCGCAAGTGCACCCAATGTCCCAAGCAACAGGGCGCTAATGCAGTCCAAGCACCTAGGAGGCAGGAGGCTTGAGCACTGGCTCCTCACAGCAGGGAGTCACAGGACTTGCGCGTCTGGTCCGGTGAAAAGGGCGGGTCTTGATCTTTTGGTGAAGAGCACCAGAGCACCGTGGGGTGGGGGGGAAGACGCGTGGGGAAACAGTGCGAATCGCATCCACTGAGCAAAGGACATGAATTCTGGCATGCTGAGGGCGCATTAGAAACTTCACCAAGATAGAAGTTAAGGGTGCTTTTCTGCGAGGAGCTGAAAATGACTATCAAAAATATTCAAGTTCCTTGGTCCCTCTGGGGGATTTAAGGGGCTAAAAGACCTCGAGATTCTCAAGAAGAATACTCGAGAAGACGTTAGGCAGTCCTGTGGCTGGATGCAAACTTTCAAAGGAGGTTGGTTTAAAAGACCTTGTGCCTATTAAATGGGAGGGAACCAAGCAAAATGGGAGTCCCTTATGGAGAAGGTGCAACAGGGGCTAATGCCAGGTGGGCGGAATAAGAACTCCTGAGCAAGACAAGCTGCCCTGAGGCTTCTTAAGCAGCAAAGGGGCAGCCACGGTTGATAGCCGTTGAGGCCGTTGGGAGCCGGGCGCTAGCGCCCCGCCCTCTCCTCTCCCCTACACCACCACCACCCCCCGCGCCTCCCACCACCCTTGTAGTCCCCTGCGCGTGCGCGCGGAGACACCGGTTGCCAAACATTGCATCATCCCCGCCCCCCTTTCCTCCCCTCCCCCTCCTGCTCTCCCCTCCGCGCGCGCGCATGACTCACTCACCTCCTCCGCGAAGCCTCGTGACCCAAAGCCACTTCCGGGTCCAACACAGCCTCTACCACCAAGCGGGAGGGAGCGTTGGGGGCGGTGCCGCGCGGGCTTCTGAGTGGCGGATGTAAGGGGTGAGGCGGGGCGAGCGCCGGCGTGCCGCGTTCTGACTGGTAAGCTTCTGGACCCGCCCCTAAGAGGAGGGCAAGACCTTCTTAAAATATCAGTGTTCGGAGCTACCGAGGTCAGAGGCTTGAGTCTGAGACGCAGGTAATATCATGTTGAAGATGAGCGGGTGGCAGCCACAGAGCCAGAATCAGATCCGGAACCTGAGGAGAGAGGCGAGTACTGATCCCCCATCTACTTTTTACCCTTCTATTCTTGGGGAACACTGGCTGGCCCCTCAAAGTTGAGGCATATGCTTTTTAGGATGTGGCCCCACCCCTTCCCCGATGAAGTCAGCGACAGTCCGAGGGAGGGATGGGGAGCATCCTTTATTTAGGAGTGGTGCTCACAGACCTCTCTTCCTTCGGACGATAGTGTCACCCCCACCCCTGCCCGGAGCATGGGCCTTGCTCGGTGCCGTTGGGCCAAGGGGTCCGAATGCCGTCGGAAGGTTTATCATCTTCCGTTGCTGACCCCAGCCCTCCTCGTTGGGCTTGTCCGGTGGGAGGCGGAGCAACAGGACACTCCTCCACGCCGAGAGGCCTGGAAGGACTCTGACGCCCGTTTACCACCACCAAATGCCACTACCCCTACCCCACCCCCAGTCCTGTCTCTCAGCCCTAGCGTCTCAGGGCCAGAGTGGCCACGTCGATAGCTGGGGCTCCTGGATCCTCCACAGGACAGCCATTCTACACCCTAATGAAGAAGAGAACCTTGAGGAGACTGACCCAAGACTGAGGGGAGGGGTGCCGATGGATAGGGAGCGGAGATGGGTTTTCCCATTCCCCCAGAGGTCCTTGGGCCTCCTGCACAAGAGAGCATCCTGAATTTCTTAAGTGTGGGAAGCCATTTGGGGTCTCCCCAGTGTACGGTCCTTCCCCTGAGATAGGTCCCTGCCTCTTTCCCCTTGTCCTGTCTCCAACTAATAATCTGTGTGTGTAACCATTGCATCAGGCTAGCCCCCTGTTTGGCTTTGCAGCCCTCTGGTCTGGGACTCCAGTGCTGATGAAAGCAGCATCCCACACACTGGAAGGCAAGGAGGGTTCCCCAGGGACGACAGCCCTGAAGAGAAACACTCTGGGCGATATTGCATCTCCAGTCCCTAGGGATAAGCAGCTGCTGCTCTGGCTTCTGGGCTTCCTCCTCCCTTCCCTGTAAGAGACCAGGGAGAATTTGTCCTTGCTTTTCTTACAAATTACTTATCATGCACCTACTGTGTGCCATGCATTTCAGGCCCAGGATATATCCATGAACAAGAAAATCTCTGCTCTAGCAGAGCTTACATTTCAGTGGGAAAAGGTTCACGGTGAACAAATACAAGTGCAGTGGAGAAAACCAAAGCATGGAAGGGTAGCCAGTGCTCAGGGTGGGGTTACAGTTTTACCTTGGATGGCTAGGGATTCTCTCACATTTAAATGAGGTGACATTTAAAAGATCTAAAAAGAGGCAAGGGAGTAAGCCACGCAAGTATGTGAAAGGAAGAGCTTTCCAGGAGAAGGAACAGCAAGAACAGAGGTCCTAGGTTGGGAGCATGGGAACGGGAAGGAACAGGAGGCCAGGTGGCTGGACTAGAGTGAGTTAAGGGGGAAAGTGGTCAATGAGAAGAGTAGATTGTGTGGTCTGCGAAGCCATTTTAAGTACCTTAGCCTTTATTTGTGAAATTGGAAGTTATTGAAGGTTTTTTTTTTTTTTAAAGATTTTATTTATTTATTTGACAGAGAGAGATCACAAGTAGGCAGAGAGGCAGGCAGAGAGAGAGGAAGGGAAACAGGCCCCCAGCTGAGCAGAGAGCCCTATGTGGGACTCGATCCCAGGACCCCGAGATCATGACCTGAGCCGAAGGCAGCGGCTTAACCCACTGAGCCACCCAGGCGCCCTGGAAGTTATTGAAGGGTTTTGAACATGACAGGACCTGACAGGTTTTTAAAGGCTCATTCTGGCTTTTTGTTGGGAACGGACTTGGGGAGGTGTGGCAAGAGCAGAAACTGGGTAATCCAACCGAGAGGATAATACTTGATCCAGATTGAAAACAATGCAACTGGGTTGTGGGTCTTTGAAGAATAAGTTTTAAAATTTAGCTGGTGGCTTGACTTATGGGGTGTGAATGAGGAATCAGGGACAGTGCTAAGGCTTTGGCTTAAGCAAGTAGAGTTGCCCTTTACTGATTTACTGACCTGGGGAAGACCATGGAAGGGAAAATGACCAGAATTTGTCTTTGGACATATTAAGTCTGAGACGCCTTTTAGATACCCAAAAGGAGATTCAAATAAGCAATTATGTAACACAGTTGGAGGTCCCAGGAGACACCGAAACTGGAAATGTGCATTTAGAATATGTCAGGGTGTGACTGGAATTAGAGAAATACCACTTGATTTTTTCCCTTCCCTGTAGTCTGGTCCTTACCCTGGCAGGTTTGAGGCCTACCTTGAAGCCATGTAGTTGGCCATGACTTTTCTATTATGTAATTGGGGCTACAAATGTCAGCCACTAAAAATAAAGGTCAGGCTCTCCTCTGTCCTTGGAAATGACTGCAAAGACCACTGACCGTCCACACCCTCAAAGACAGGAAGTGAGGAAAGACCAGCAGGAGGCTGGAAATAAAAAGAGCTGCCTCTCTCCTTCCAAAAATGGCTAACATCTGTCTTTGATCCCCACAGTGTTCCAGAAGGAAGTGTATCTTCATACATCACCACACTTGAGAGCAGGTAATTTTACCATCCCTTTCCCAAAGCCAATTCCTAAGAGATGCTGCTTAGGGTCCCTGTACTGGGGCCCTACTAAGTTATGAAAACAGCTAAAGAAAACAGGAGACGAGGATTTGAATCTGAGCAGACATTTGCTGACAGGCCACATCCATCTTCCTGGCCTGCCTCTATCTAGGTGACCAAATCACTATTCTTAGAGCATGTCCTAATTGAAAGCTGGCTGAGTGAGCATTCAGCCCCAGCAAAGTTAATTTTTTGGTCTTAACCACACCTCAGTCCCCATCAAGATTAGACTCACCCAGAGGACTCCCCTCACAGGAGAAGAAAGGAAACACAAGATGGTCTGATAATCGCCCCCTGGAAACTACCAACAGAGTTCCTCAAGGGAGGCTCAGGACTTTTACCAGGATCCCATAAGAATTTATGTGGTAGACCCATGCTTCTTCAAATACCAGGCAAAAAGCAGCAAAGAGGGAATACTGATATAGACCAATTGATACATTTGACAGGGCCAAACAGTAAATATTTTGGATGCTGAGGTCTCCACTCTTACAGCATGAAGGCAGCCATAAACAATATGTAAATAAATGAATGTAGTATGTTCCAATAAAACTATATCTGCAAACAAGTACCAGGCAAGTTTGCCAACCTATATAGACTATCTGATTGCTTTATGGAGTTGTTCCTCTCCCCCTGACCCCTCATCCTGAGTATGTCCTTTTCCAGAACGTGATCCAACTGCAGAGATGGCAGCTGAGTCCTTGCCTTTTTCCTTCGGGACACTGTCCAGCTGGGAGCTGGAAGCCTGGTATGAGGACCTGCAAGAAGTGCTGTCCTCAGATGAAAATGGGGGTACCTACATTTCCCCCTCTGGAAACAAGGAGGTGAGAATGTGATGACTAAAGCTGGGCGGGGGGCATTGCCCTTCCCTTCTCAACTAATACCTATCCTACCTTTCCTCATTCCCTTGAAGGAAGAATCAAAAACCTTCACCACTCTTGACCCCGCCTCTCTGGCTTGGCTGACTGCGGAGCCAGGACCAGCAGAGGTCACAAACAGCTCCCAGAGCCCTCGCTCTCCAGATTCCAGTCAGAGCTCCCTGGCTCAGGAGGAAGAAGAGGAAGATCAGCAAAGACCCAGGAAGCGGAAACAGAGTGGTCAGTCCCCAGCTGTGGCTGGAAAGCAACGCATGAAGGAGAAAGAACAAGAGAATGAAAGGAAAGTGGCACAGCTAGCTGAAGAGAACGAACGACTCAAGCAGGAAATCGAGCGCCTGACCAGGGAGGTAGAGGCGACTCGCCGAGCTCTCATTGACCGAATGGTTAATCTGCACCAAGCATGAAGAGTTGGGACCATCACTTCCCCCTCGGGCCACCACCTACCTTTCGCAAAAGTGGCTGCTGACCATCTTTCTCCAGTGCCAATGATGTGACCCTCAACCCCATCTATTCAGGAGGCGGGAAAGCTTGGGGTAGACAACAGGAAAGGGTCTCAGCATGTATATAGAGATTGTAAATTTATTTATTACTGTCCATATCCATTAAAGTAACTTTCTATGAGCCAGCCTCTTTCACTTTTTCTTCTTGCCTTTAGGGGTTTCAAGGGGTTTCCCCTCAGCTAGAGCCAACTGTTTCTTCAGATCCAAGAGCTTAGCCACCTCAGCAGCAACCTGGTTCTTGTCTGCCTTCTGCGCTTTCAGTTCTCGGACGATGTTGCCCTAAGAGCAGAGTAGGTGGGGGAAGAAGAGTAGTGAGACCAGAGAGAAGTTTTTGAGGAGTCAGTGTTTCCGCAATCCCTCGGGGCTTCGGCCGAGTACCTGTCTTGCCACTTCATCCATGAGCACTTGTACCTGCCGCGGAGCAGCTGTGGCCGCAGCCTCTACAACAGCTGGCATGGGGGGCACTTGGGCCTGGAGAAGGACAACTGTTAGCACCTGCTCTGTAAACAGCCCTGGCCTCGAGTTTCACCTCACAGCCCAGGGGTGGGGGGTGGGGGGACAGTGATGACATTTCACTGCAAGGGCTCTTGCTGCTAACTCCCAGGAAGGAAGCAACAGGCCCAGAAGAGGGAGAGTACTGAGAGCTACTTAGGGACCTGGACACTGTGGCTCTTGCTGGGGGGACAGCGCAGTCTGGCTTTCTCACCTGGCCTCCGCCAAACCGCTGCCTCAAACTTTCAATCTGGTCATTTTCCAATTTTTGGAATAAGGGACTGACCTGTGAAGAAAGAATTCCATAGTCATTCACTGATGAGGGAGAAACCCTGCCAGACCATACAGAGGGCCTCTCTGTCCCCAATCACTGGCATTCTGAGACTCTACATATGTAGTTTTAGAAGAAACAATTGAGCAGATAGCTGCCGACTTGAGTAAAGAATCCAGATAAAGCACTGGCATGCACTCTTGAAAGCCCAAACTATCAGCAAGGTCTAAGACTGAGGATGCTGGGCTGACACAAGGGTACAGAGGTGGACTTTCTCCTCTTGTGTCAAAGGGGAAACGGCTATCCTGTATTCTCCCTGCTTACTGCCTATCTGCATTATGGAGACCAGGGGACTGTGATGTTTCTTCCAAACACCTACCGTAGACCAATTAGTTTACGTGCCAGGTCCTGAGCTCTGGTGTGAAGAGCGATGATGGCACATGGGCTAACTGATACTGGGCTTGTGAGCAATACCAAGGACTTTCTATCAGAAACAAGCCTAAGTGCAGAGTGGGAAGGCGTGGGGTAAGGGTTCAGAGAACAGCTATGAGAGTCCTATGTCCAAGTTCTCTGACCTCAGCCCAAAGGCTGCACGGCAAAGGCAGGGATGCTCAGAGGCCAGCCCCTCCAGCCCTTGGACCTACTGTGCCAATCTGGTGTCCAGCCGGTAGGGTGCACAGGAAGTTCGTGAGCAGGATGCTGCAAGCCGGCAGTGGCAGCTGCAGCTGGGCCTGGATGGTGGCACTGACCGTGGGCATGTAAGGCTGCAGCATGACGGACAGCAAGGCAGCTATGTTCACTGCCAGGCCTGTCACGGTCCCGGCCCGCTGCCTGCAGAAGAAGAGATGTTAGACTTTCCAGGAGGACACGGCCCACTGCCATGTTATTCCTGTAGCCAAACTTACCTGTCAGCCTCACTGCCTTTAATCCGCTTCCAAGCCTCATTCACCTGAATGTACTGGTTGCCATGGCGAGAGATGGTTAGGATACTGCGGAGGGCCTCCCGGATCCTGGGAAGGGAGGGACCGGGCCACAGTGTAAAGCCTGAGAGTGACCAGCGGGGGGCTCTCACCGGCTGGCACAGCTCCGGGAAGATGAGTGAGACCCAAATGCCTCCTTGCTTACCGGACCTTCTCCAGCAGTTGGTGGTAGTGCTGGAGTTCCAGGGTGACGTGTGCCACCAGGCGCCGATCATCTGAAGTAAGCACCATCTCTGGCACGTAACCCCCAAAAAACTTAGACACAAACATCCCAGCTCTGGGAGGGGAGTAAGAAAGAGAGGGAAGAGAAAAAAGGAATTACTGCCCAGTCTCCTCCTAGAAATCTGACCTGATTTTCCTAATTCTCCATTCTCCCAGGACGGACGCCTCCTGGCTCCCTCCAGTTAGAAAGCAAAGCTTAACAAATCCATTCCTTGTTCTCTCTCCCCACTAAGAATAAGAAACCTGATAAACTGAAGCAACGTCCATCTGATTTTTAAGAAAGCGATGCAAAGAACGATCAAGTTGAAATACAGGTAACTTGCTATCCAATACTCTCAGAGACCGTCTGGGCAATACGGCTGACAGCCAGATGTGAGAGGGCGGGGGCCGCAGAGAATGGGAACCAGCCAGCAGAAGAGCAGAGGTGGGGCTGCTGATGGGAGTGTAAGCCTCGAGTAACAAAACCCCCAAAATACAGGAAGCGTCTCCCACCTCTACACTAAAATAACACTTTTCTTCTGCCAAACTTGTCTAATGGTCTGCAAGTGAATTTTTTTGCTAGGAGAGAACACATTTCCAATTCTATAAAGAATATTAAAATGATACCAGTTTTCAAAAATTCACTTTATGACCAACTTTGCTAAAGCACACCCGTACAACTGACTTCATCCAAGCAAACGTATCCTACTATGTTCCAGGATCGGGTACGATTTGCTAGAAATCCACTTTCCACATTGTCCACCCAATCCCTCACAGCTCCTGCTCATTCCCACCTGGTCACCCCCGTCTCTCCCATCTCTCCCGCCTAGTGGAGCAGAGCTAGCCACCACTCCACCCTGCTCTGCCCCCAGCTCATCCACTAACTCTGATGCACCCCCACCCAAGTCCCACCTGTTGATGAAGTTGCCCAGGTTGTTAAGCAGTTCAGAATTATTCTTGAGCAACATGTCTGTCCAAGAGAAGGCACTGTCCTGGCCCTCAGGCCGAATGTAGAGCAGATAGAAGCGCCAGATGTCAGCAGGGATCCCTGTGTCCTGGGCCATGTCACCAAACACTCCCACGCCCCGGCTCTTGGAGAATTTCCCATCCTCATAATTCAGGTACTCTGGACAGAGAAGTAGAATGAGAACCATGTGCTCAAATCACACCTTTCCCTCTCTGACACATTAACTCCTCCTCTCCCTCAACCTCAACTATGGGTGTCCAGCAACATTTCTTGATTAGCAGGTCTGCAAAGAACTTGGGGATCCCTTCCTCTCCATTTTTGACTTTTTTCCCTTTGCTTTTACCCATTACAGAATTTTAGCTTTTGACTTATGCTTTCTTTAGGTTCTTGTTCCCTTCTTCTGGGTTAAGTTCTCATGTTCTAACTTCCTATATCATTTCACCTCCAAACTCAAGATCGAGGACCTCTCCAGGATCTTCATTCTGGAAGGCCTCAGCCCTCATTCCCTAGGAATCCCCCCCCATCTTCAGTCTTCCAGGGTACCTGTAGCAATGAGGTGGCTGACCAAGGTATAGTTGTCCTCAGCTCCTAAAGCTGAACATGGAAAAACTAAGCCGTGGAAGGGAACATTGTCTTTGGCCATGAACTGATACAGGTTCACCTACAGAATACAGTTGGGAAACAAAACTCCTGAGATCTTTTTCAAAGTCCCAAGAAAGATCAGATATCCACCCCTAACCACCCAATGCACACACCCTTCCCATGGACAGGCTACACAAGAACTCACTTGTTCTGGGTTCTTCCACCATCTCTCCCACTGGTCTGTGTAGTTGGCTGTGATGGACAAGTAGCCAATAGTGGCATCAAACCAGACATAGAATACCTGGAGGGCCAGGAGGAAGGAGAGAGACTAGGATGAAGGAACACTGGGAGAACCTCACCAACCCAGTTTCCAACTGAAGCAAGACATAATCAACAGTCTATTCTGCTAGCTCAGGGTCTCAACCAAAAGGCAGAATAATAGGACATATGAATAAAGCATAGGGTTTTTACCTTGTCCTCAAAGCCTTCTAAGGGTACAGGGGTTCCCCATTTGAGATCTCGGGTTATGCAGCGTGGCTTGAGGCCATCCCGAAGCCAAGAACGAATAATGAACCGGGCATTGGGTGTCCAGTCACTGCCAGGTAATGTCTTCCCCAACCACTCCTCCAGTCGTTTTTCCAGCTGAGACGGCAGAGAAAGTCAGAGACGTGATTTAGGAGAGTCTCATACTAGTTCGAGTAAGGATAAACATGTACCACCTCTCTGGAGTAGTTTGGCAATATAGAATTAAAAGACTCATGACTCTGACACAGCAATTCCACTGGCAGAAATTTTTGCAATAAAAATACATGAAAGTGAGGGCGCCTGGGTGGATCAGTGGTTTAAGCCTCTGCCTTCAGCTCGGGTCATGATCTCAGGATCCTGGGATCGAGCCCCACATTGGGCTCTCTGCTCAGTGGGGAACCTGCTTCCCCCCTCTCTCTCTGCCTGCCTCTCTGCCTACTTGTGATCTCTGTCTATCAAATAAATAAATAAAATCTTCTTAAAAAAATACACAAAAGTGCATGGATGCATATATAAGGAAGACACTATTCATCATAGCAAAAAAATTGCAATCAGGGGCGCCTGGGTGGCTCAGTGGGTTAAGCCGCTGCCTTCGGCTCAGGTCATGATCTCAGGGTCCTGGGATTGAGTCCCGCATCAGGCTCTCTGCTCAGCAGGGAGCCTGCTTCCTCCTCTCTCTCTCTGCTTGCCTCTCTGCCTACTTGTGATCTCTCTCTGTCAAGTAAATAAATAAAATGGGGGCGCCTGGGTGGCTCAGTGGGTTAAAGCCTTTGCCTTCGGCTCAGGTCATGATCTCAGGGTCCTGAGATCAAGCCCCACATCGGGCTCTCTGCTCGGCAGGGAGCCTGCTTCCTCCCTCTTCTCTCTCTACCTGCCTCTCTGCCTACTTGTGATCTCTGTCAAATAAATAAATAAAATCTTTAAATAAATAAATAAATAAATAAATAAAATAAAATGAAATATGGTGTATCAATACAACGAAATACATTTTTTTAAAAAGATTTTATTTATTTTACATACAGAGATCACAAGTAGACAGAAAGGCAGGCAGAGAGAGAGAGAGAGGAGGAAGCAGGCTCCTTGCTGAGCAGAGAGCCTGATGCGGGGCTCGATCCCAGGACCCTGAGATTAAGACCTAAGCCGAAGGCAGAGGTTTTAACCCATAAGCCACCCAGGTGCCCCAACAACAAAATACTTTTAAGGCCATTAAAGAGTGAGTTAGATCTGTACGTTCTGACGTGTAAAGATCTTCAAGACACGTTTATTAAGTAAAGCAAACCACAAAATACTACAGAATATAAATTCTAAAAATAATAGCATACAGAAGAACAGAAGCTCAGGAAAAACTGTGAAGAAAAATACGTATCAGATGGAATTACATGGGACATCCACTTTTATACCATATTTCTAGCTGGAATTTTAGAAACAAGCTTATTTCACTTTTATAAGCAGAAAACCAAAGATAAATCTGTTGGAAGGAATGGTTCATGTGATTTACGCACATAAATACCATAGCTTCTGAAGCCTGACAAGACCTCTACTGGTGAGACTGTGGGGAAACAGGTACACACAATGCTGGAAGGAAGGCAAAACAAAACAGCTACAGAGGAAAATCTGGCAATAAACTACATATGCAAGTAATCACTTTCAAGGAATTGATCCTGCAGACACACTTCCAACAGTATAAAAATTCACAAGCACAAGGTTATCTGCTGCAGCATTATTTATAATCACAATTTACCAGAAACTATGAAGCAATTCTGAAATTATTTTTAGGTGTACTATAAGATCGAGGAAAGGAGTAAAGGTCAGGAGCCAGGTACTTACTGTGTTAGAAGGGAGATACAAATATGAAATAAGGGAAGGTGGGGAAGACCTCTGTAGGGATGGACTAGAATCACAGGAGTTAGTGTGAACTTCAGATGAATGCCTAACACTTTTTGGGGGAAGGGACCAGAAGCAAGGACGTCCCAGTAGCAATGACCACACGCCTCGATCTGGGTCTCTAATGCCTTTCTCTACTAAAATGAACCAGGGCTTTGTGGAGAAATGGTTGATTCTTAGGCTGTAATAGATGAACCTAGATACCTTGTTATGCCAGGAAATAAGAAAGCTCTTAGCTAAAAGGTGGGAGATGTCAAAAACACACAGAGAAATGATCTTAAAGAGGCTCCTGCCAGGGGCGCCTGGGTGGCTCAGTGGGTGAAAGCCTCTGCCTTCGGCTCAGGTCATGATCCCAGGGTCCTGGAATCGAGCCCCGCATTGGTCTCTATGCTCGGCGGGGAGCCTGCTTCCCTTCCTCTCTCTCTGCCTGCCTCTCTGCCTGCCTGTGATCTCTGTATGTCATATAAATAAATAAAATCTTAAAAAAAAAAAAAGGCTCCCACCAGGGTACCTGGGTGGCTCAGTTGGTTGGGCGGCTGCCCTCAGCTCTTGTCATGATCCTGGAGTCCCAGGATTGAGTCCTGCATCAGGCTCCCTGCTTGGTGGGGAGTCTACTTCTCCTGCTGACCTCTCCTCTCATGCTCTCTCTCTCATTCAAATAAATAAATAAATAAAATCATAAAAAAAAAAAGACTCCCACCAGCCAAATGAGGGGACAATGTGAACATGAAAATTATTCATGACAGGAACCATTTGCAAACCACTGAAAACAACAGGAATCCATGAGCCCACACTGAAAATGGATAACTAATAAATGAGCAAAAGAGAAGGGTACATGTGTAGGAGTGGTAGAGTTGGAAAAGCTTCATGAAAAGCGGTTCAGGATATAAGAATGATTAACTAAGGGGCACCTAGGTGGCTCAGTTGCTTAAGTGTCTGCTTTCAGCTCAGGTCATCATCCTGGGGTCCTGGGATCCAGCCCTGCAGAGGGCTCTTTATTCAGTGGAAAACCTGCTTCTCTCTCTCCCTCTGCCACTCCCCCTGCTTGTGCTTGCTCGCTCTCTCTCAATAAATAAAATCGCCCCCCAAAACAAAAAACAAAAACAAAAAAGAATGACTAAATAAATGGATGCTAAATCTATAGCACCTTTTAATGATGAACGGGTTATCTGTATGTTTTAAAAATATACTCCCACAGATTGCTTATAAGTTGCAAAGGGAAAAATGTTAATTGAATAGTAGAGGAAATGAGTAACACCTTGACTAGACAAATTAACATCACCAGTGAGGGGGAAATGGCCATCATGTACCTCTGGAAAGAACACAATCATTTAGGTAGTATTCCAACTAAGAATGCACAATCTGAATTCAATCATGAGGAAACAGGGGACAAACCAAAATAAGGAATATTCTATTGGTGGGGGGGAGGGCAGAGACCACAGTCTTAAACACTATGAAAAGGCAAAAGATAAAGAAAGGCTGAGGAACTGTTTCACATTAAAGGAAACTAAAAAGAAAAATTAAATGCAATACATGACCGTGAACTAGACTGTGTACTAAAAGAAAAAAAACTCTACAAAGGATATTATTGGGATAACTCACAAAACCGAAATATGGTAGATCTGACAACTCTATCAATGTTAAATTTCTTGCAGTTGGCTATGCAGATAGCTATGGCTATGCAAGAATGTCTTTTTTTTCTTAGGAAACATAATTAACTATTTAAGAGTAAAGATGACATGAAGCGCCTGGGTGGCAGGGTCCATTAAGCGTCTGGCTCAGGCAGTGATCTCGGGATCATGGCATCAAGCCCGGCATTGGGCGCCACGCTCAGCGGAGTCTGCTTGAGACTCTCTCCCCTCTCTATGCCCCTTCTCACTGAGTGTGTACATGCTCCTTTCTCTAAACAAATAAATAAATCTTTAAAAAGAGAGAGATTAAAGAGGCTATGTATGCACACACATATGTGCAAAGAGCAAGGATGTGCTAAAAAGAGCAAAATCTGAACACTTAGTGAAGCAAGGTAATGGGCACACCGGGTTCTTTATGGCGCAACTGTTTATTCTTGCAGCTCTTTTTGTGAACTTGAAATTATTTCCAAACTTAATAAGGAGATAAATTGGAGCGCCTGGGTGGCTCAGTTGTTGGGCGTCTGCCTTAGGCTCAGGTCATGATCCTGGGGTCCTGGGATAGAGCCCCCCAATCAGGCTCCCTGCTCGGTGGGAGACCTGCTTCTCCCTCTCCCACTTCCCCAGCTTGTGTTCCCTCTCTTATTCTCTCTCTCTGTCAAATAAATAAATAAAATCTTAAAAAAAAAAAAAAAAAAAGGGCAAACCTACTAATGCGGAAAATCCACTCAACACATTATAAAGTAAAAAAAGAGAGTGCAGAACCATATGAATGCCATGATCTAATTTATATTAGGAAAAAGAAAAAAACAGGAAAATAGTTTCATATGCATAAGTTTACTTGCATAGACACAAAGGAAAATGAGCAGTAGTTAGTACCTCTGGGGAATGGGCCTGGGCCTTGCATTCTGTCCCCTCTAATCTGTTATGCCTTTTTTACAGTAAGCCTGTATATTTTTATTTTTATTTAATTATTTACTTTTTAAAGATTTTATTTATTTATTTGACAGACAGAGATCACACATAGGCAGAGAGGCAGGCAGAGAGAGAGAGAGGAGGAAGCAGGCTCCCTATGGAGCAGAGAGCCCGACATGGGGCTCGATCCCAGGACCCTGGGATCATGACCTGAGCTGAAGGCAGAGGCTTTAACCCACTGAGCCACCCAGGTGCCCCAAGCCTGTATATTTTTAAAAGGGAAATTAAAAACATTCAAGCATGGCTTGGTACAGATCTGTGGCTGAGGCAGAGGAAGCCAAAGAGGCCATGCAGACTAGCTTGAGGCAAAGACCCACTTACCTTAGGCAGGTCCAGGAACAGGTGCCGAGAGGACTTCACCACAGGGCAGGACCGACAGACTTTACACTGAGGCTTCTGTAAAGGAAATTCAAGGGAAGGGGTGATCCAAGGTGAGATAGGATCAGGACTTCCCGCCAAGGGGAGCTGTGCAGCAAGGAGGGACGCACAAAGGGATGAACTCCCCAGTAAGCCATCTCACTGAGCTTCATGCTTTCTTGGGCCTTCTGTGAACTTGAAGACTCAAGTCCACAGAGCACAGCATTTGCTGCTCAGAGTTTCACGACTCTGTCCTGTCACTGCAAAGAATAGGAAAAAGCATTCTTTGAGCACAGGCTAAGTAAAGAGCACTGCACTGTAAGCAGCTGCGTGAGGGAAGGAAGGAGTGGAGACACACAGTTCTTCTCCCCAAGGAAGTTACAATCATGTTAGAAAGAGCAGGTCCCATGAGAAACAAGTGCAGGCCTTTCCAAAGCAAAACGTCAAGAAATAGCTATTTGGGGATGCCTGGGTGGCTCAGTTGGTTAAGCACCTGCCTCTGGCTCAGGTCATGAACTCAGGGTCCTGGGATCAAGTCCCACATTGGGCTCCCTACTCAGCAGGCAGTCTGCCACTCTGCCTGCCACTCCCCCTGCTTGTGTGTGCACCCCCCGGCAAATAAATAAATATTTCTTTAAAAAAAGTTATTTTCTCAGCACACGCTGACTATGCAAACACTGACGGATGACGGCAAGAGGACTCAACAGTTTGGGGGAAGGGAGGGCCAATCAATGAAAGCTTCCCAGTGAGTTTTGATCTAGGCTTTTGAATCTTTTTCTTTTTTGAGTAGACTCCATGCCCAACGTGGGGCTTGTACTCAGGACCGACCCTGAGATCAAGAGGTGCAAGTTCTCCTGACTGAGCCAGCCAGGCTCCAGGCTTCTGAAGCTAGGTGATGAGAACTCTCTAAGGACCTTGTCCTGAACTCTCCAAGCCTATCTCCAACTGCTTACCTAATGCCTCTGTGTGGGTGTCTGACAGGCACCACAAGGGGAACCCGGGTGTCTGTCCTTCATCCGAGCCTGCCCACATTCGTAGATGTTGCTGCTGTCCACAACAGAGGTGCATGCTAGAAACTTCCAAGTCACCGTTTTTGTGACGGCCCCTCAGCCTAAATTCACCTATCCAGTTCTACAGAGTTTGCCTCAGAAACCTGTGTCAAATCCTTTTTCCCTTTGCATTCCTGCTGTTACCAACCTAGGCCAACCTATCATCCCATTTCTGAGCTACCACTCTGGCCTCCAAACTTGTCTCTCCCCTTCTCTCCTGCTTCCCTCCCATCCATTTTCCATGGAACAGCCTACCATCCAGCTGTCACCCTGGCTTACTAGGTCATCTGGTCACCGCTGACCTCTCTGACCGCATCTCAATCCAGCCTCCCTCTTACTGCACTACAGCTACGCTGGCCTTCTCCCTTCTGCCTTTTCAGCTGCTTGCTGCCTCGCACGCCTTCGCATTTCCTGCTCCTTCTTCTTGGAATGTTCTAAACCTCTCATCGCCTGGCTTGCTCCTTCTCATTTCTTCAGTTAAACTTTCAGTTCATGTGTTACGTCCTCTGACAAGCCTTCCCTAATCACCTGGTTAAAAACCTTTCCCCAGGGCGCCTGGGTGGCTCAGTGGGTTAAGCCGCTACCTTCAGCTCAGGTCATGATCTCAGGGTCCTGGGATCGAGTCCCGCACTGGGCTCTCTGCTCAGCAGAGAGCCTGCTTCCTCCTCTCTCTCTCTCTCTGCCTGCCTCTCTGCCTATTTGTGATCTCTCTGTCAAATAAATAAATAAAATCTTAAAAAAAAAAAAAAAAAACCTTTCCCCAGAAGCCACTGTCACAGCCTCCCATCAGTTTGTCTTACATATACACTATTGTCTTTAGGGTTGGTCTCGTCCCCACACTAGCTAAAGATCTGTCTTATTCACTGCTACATCCCCAGCAGTCGCCAGTGACTATCCTATCACAAGGACTCAAAAAACACGTGCTGTATAAGTGAATGACTAAGTTAGCCAATGAGTAAGCACAGAAAAGAGGAGACTTGTTTATGGAAGAGAGAAAGAACTAATTAAAAAACGCAGATCAGGGGGCGCCTGGGTGGCTCAGTGGGTTAAAGCCTCTGCCTTTGGCTCAGGTCATGATCCCAGGGTCCTGGGATGGAGCCCCACATCAGGCTCTCTGCTTAGCAGGAAGCCTGCTTCCTCCTCTCTCTGCCGGCCTCTCTGCCTACTTGCGATCTCTGTCTGTCAAATAAATAAATAAATAAATAAAATATTTAAAAAAAAAACAAAACGCAGATCAGGTGGTCTGAAGCAGGAGCAAAGGTAAGGAAGCACGCCTTCATCTTGTCTATCACCTAGCACAATGCTGAGCACGTAGTAAATGCTCAGTAAGTGTCCAATGAACTGAGCGATGAGATGGAGTAAAAAGAGGCCCTGATGAGGGGTGCCTGTGTGGCTCAGCTGGTTAAGAAGCTGCCTTCAATGTGGTCCATATACACTATGGGGCATTATGCCTCCATCAGAAAGGATGAATACCCAACTTTTGTAGCAACATGGACGGGACTGGAAGAGATTATGCTGAGTGAAATAAGTCAAGCAGAGAGAGTCAATTATCATATGGTTTCACTTATTTGTGGAGCATAATAAATAGCATGGAGGACAAGGGGTGTTAGAGAGGAGAAGGGAGTTGAGGGAAATTGGAAGGGGAGGTGAACCATGAGAGACTATGGACTCTGAAAAACAATCTGAGGGTTTTGAAGGGGCAGGGGGTGGGAGGTTGGCAGAACCAGGTGGTGGGTATTGGAGAGAGTACAGACTGCATAGAGCACTGGGTGTGGTGCAAAAACAACGAATACTGTTACGCTGAAAATAAATTTAAAAAATTTTAAAAAAATTACTAAAGATAAACATTAGAAGGGGGGGGGATTCCCTGTCAATGGATGTTTGTTTGACATATAGCTCCCTCCTTGCACTACAGAAGTACATTTCTGAGATGCAAATAAAAATCCCAATAAACCTTAAAAAAAAAAAAAAAAAGAAAAGAAAAAGCTGCCTTCAGCTCAAGTCATGATTCCAGGGTCCTGGGATTGAGCCAGACCTTGGGCTCCCTGCTCAGTGGGGAATCTGCTTCTCCCGATCCTCCTTCTGCTCATTCTCTCTAAAATAAATTTAAGTAATAAAATCTTAAAAAAAGGAAAAAAGAAAGAAAATAAAAAGGCACCAATGAAAGGACCTGAATGCTAGAATAAAAACTCCAAATGGAGGGCGCCTGGGTGGCTCAGTGGGTTAAAGCCTCTGCCTTCAGCTCAGGTCATGATCCCGGGGTCCTGGGATCGAGCCCCACATCGGGCTCTCTGCTTGGCGGGGAGCCTGCTTTCTCCTCTCTCTCTCTGCCTGCCTCTCTGCCTACTGGTGATCTCTGTCTGTCAAGTAAATAAATAAAATCTTTAAAAAAAAAAAAAAACTCCAAATGGGACCTCTGAACAGTCTCTGAACAACAGAGACTGTTTCCCTCCTCCTCCTACCATGAGACCCTCCTCTCATACCTTGAGCTCAATGGCATTGATGAGCTTGCCACACTTGTCACACTGGTCACCCCGGGCCTCCTCATAGCCACAAAAGGGACACACGCCCTCCACAAAGCGGTCAGCCAGGAAGCGGGCACAGCGTTCACACCGCAGCTGCTCCACAGTGTCTTCCAGCACGAAACCTCGGGTCAACAACCGCTGGAAGATGTCCTGCGTGATTCTGGCAAGATGAGACAGGCTCAGGGGAGGGCCAGGTCAGAGGAAGTCAGAGGAAGGAGTGCACCCCGCCCTCCTGCTACTCCACCCAGGCCCCACATCAGTCCCAGTGTCCCAAGAATCAAACAGAAGGCCCCTCGAGGCCAAGGCCATCTATTCATCTTTAGGGAGTCCTCATGGATGACCCAGACCCCTCATTCATACTCCCCAACTCCCCTACACAATCTCTTCCCTCATCACTCTAGAATTTATGTCTGTCAAATATAAACTTAACAGTTTGTACTCTTCACTACCAAAAATCTCTAAAAGGACAGGATTGTACTCTTTTTTATTATGTCCCAGGATCAAAATTCATCAGTCCACCTGCTAAATTGCTTAACACTATTAAGCTGACAACCTACCCACTACACAGTTTTTATTAAGGATGAGTATCAGGCAGAGGAAGAATGAGTGCATCTGCTCTAAGCCCACATGGGAGTGGGGGGAATGTCCCTCAAACTCCAAAGCAGCCAGGAAGAGCTGGGTGGTGGCAGAGGGAAGGCTCATAGTTCCCACGAGCCTAAGTCCTGTCTCTTCCCTTCCTCACTGCTCCTTCAGCCCCTGGGCAGCTTCCACATCTATGGAATCCCCATGCTTGGGATCCACTTCAGGGCATTATTCAGATCCTAAGTTTGGGGGCAGAGACGGGAGTGGATGTCTAAACAACACTTTTGGTTCCTTCTGTCTCCAGGACATTCTCACTGCCCCCAGACCCAGTGTTCACCCTCCATTCCTGCCTGATTACAGGAAACCTACTTGGTCTGCTGTGGAGTAGTGGTACGACCAAAAATATCAAACGAGATATTAAACCAGCGGTAGATGTTGGCATGTATGGCATGGTACTTGTCACAGATCTCCTGGGGGGTCAGACCCTCCTCCATAGCCTTGGTTTCTGTCGCCGTACCGTACTCATCTGTCCCACACAGATAGAGGGTGTTCCACTGGCGGAGGCGGGAGTACCTGGAAGGGGATATGGTGATCACAGGGGTCCCATCTTGGCCCCCTCCATGTCCCCAGAATCCCCTGAACCCCCACCCTTGAGGCATTCTATTCCCTTGGGCCCATCATTTCTTCAAAAGGTCCCTCCCCCAGCAGCTGGATCCACCTGGCAAAGACGTCAGCACTCAGCACGCAACCAATGATGTTTCCAAGGTGTGGGACATTGTTGACATATGGGAGGGCACTGGTGATGAGCACATTCCTCTCCCCAGGCACGGGCAGCCTGGTAGGGAAAGAAAAAGACAACAGTCCATGGAGAAGAAGCCAGAGGGACCAAGAGCACACAGAACACCACACCCAGACACAGATCCGTTCTACCATTGCAGACTCAGGTACATCTGAAGTTTTTCCTCACGGGAAACCACAGGATCATGAACTCCCCTAAAAGCCAAGAGAACCCCCCACCCCAAGTCAAAGTGCAGGGCCCTGCCACAGTAAGCAAAGCCAGGCACCCACATTCCACACTGACCTCTCACTTCACTATCATGACTGCTTCTTTTTTGCCAGCTCATTCTCAGGCACCAACTCCCCTCTTCCTGGTTCTGTCCAACCACCACACCCCCCAGACTCCCAATGCCACCCAAGCACGCCTTCCCAGCACTGCCCTCTCCCCTTCTTCCCAGCTGGAAGCATGACCTTCAGTCACTGCTTCAGGTACTCGAAGGCTGCCACCGCATCATGTCTTCCCAGTCTTTCCCTACCCAACATCCCCCTCCCTAGCCCATGGCAGTCATCTCTGTGGCCCTACTCAAGCCCACAGCCATCAGCTACCGCCTTCCTAGCCATCCCCCCCACCCTTTCCCAGATCAGGCCCAGTCATGCCACTCAATCTGCTGTCTCCAGTCATTCATCCACTCCGCTCTTCCCCTGCTTCACACCTGACAGCTCGGCTGCACACCCCTGTATCCACCCCTCCTGGGCACTGACCCCTCGCCAGGGCTCCTTTGATCTTTCCAACCATTCTCAGCCTATAGTCACTCGCTCCCACCATTTACTGAGTCCTTCAACTTCGGCCATCCTGAGAGCTCACAGATTCCCGTGGTTTCTACTGTTAACAAAGACTCAGATGATTCTTCTTGTTAATCTCACTCCTCCAGTTACGAGTTCCAACTTCCTGGAATGTCTTCTAGATCATTTCCTTAGAAGAGAGCTCACTTGATTTCTCCTGCCTTCATTGACTTTACTCCCTGTAACTGAATGCCATCACTTGCTCTGAAATCCAGCTGAGAAATCAGCCCCTTCATGAATGACCAGCCTTCCACCCAGTCATCCTTGTACCCCGAGCCCCTAAGCACTTCTGCAGCACCACTGTGTGGTGCTCACTCTTCACCAGGAGTGTGCTTCCTACCACGGCAGACATAAATGGGAGTAGGCCTGGGGTTCTACCCTTAGGGGACTTATATTCTATTATATAACATATAAGCGAGAGGTACAAAGTGCCAAAGGAAAAGATGGAAATTAAAGAGGTCAGTGAAGGGGGCTGTCAGACAGATATCAGCACTATCAGTAACTTCCACTTAAGAAACCAAGCCCCAGGGCCCCTGGGTGGCCCAGTAGCTTAAGCATCTGACTCTTAATATCAGCAGGTCTCAATCTCAGGGTCGTGAGCTTGAGCCCTGTGTGGGACTCCATGCTGGTGTGGAGTCCACCTAAAAAACAAAACAGAACAAAACAAACAAAGCCTGCTCTTCAGTGCCTACTCACACAGGATTCTGCTGTGGCCGAAGTGGAGGCAAGCTTTCCAGGCCCTTCTCCCAAGCAGTTACAGCCATGGTGATCTCCTCCTCAGAGAGAGTAGCCAGCTCCTCCTCCTGTGAAGAGAGCAGACACAATCTCTCACCAGGTGAGGAAACTCACAGACTAAAGAAACTTTTCTTGGTCTCAAACAACTAAAAGAGTTAATGGTGATGCTCAAAGTCCCTCTCAAAGCCACCCCCATCCCACTGCTGTTCCAAACCTCAGGCTCATTGCTGACAGCCCTCCCCTCAAAGGAGCCAGGCTGGGGCTGCTTCTGGAGGTAGGGCCGGAGGGCCAGGACACCCTGCTGCTTCAGCACAGTCTCTGCAGCTCTCTGACATGGCTCCTGAGAACTCAGGGTCTGGAACCAGCTGTGCAGGGCACCCAATTCCTCTGTGGGCATGGGAGAAAAGAGGGAATCAGCCAGATCTGCAATGGGCAGGCAAGAATGGACCTCCTCCCTTCTTCATGAAGTGTCTCCAGTTCTCTTCCCCAGTTCCCTCAACCATCTTTATGCTGTAACTGCCCTGTCAAGCTATGCCTCAAAGTGGATCCTCAATTTTGTACTGCCCATTCTATAATTCCTCCACCAAGCTCCTGGGCTGGGGTAGGAGATGAAGTGATATGCAGAGTTCTCACCAGGGAGGTAGGCTGGGTCTTGAAGTAATGGGTAGAGAGCTCCCCACAAAACCACGTCAGCTAGAGATTCTGTCTCCTTTGTTGAGGAAAGAAAAGGAAAAGGTCTACAGGTAAAGTACTATGTTTCTTCCCAGTGCATACATTAATATCCACCATTTCCTTTTTTTTTTTTTTTGATCTTTTATTTTCTACGTTTTATCCAACATTTTCCTAAACACTTACTACGTGTCAAGTACTTCATTAAGCCCCTTAAGTCACCTCACTTAATCCTCACAATAGCCCATTGAGGTACCTACTAATATTACCTCATTTCAAAAATGAAAAAACTTGAGGATTAGAGTCTGGTGATTTTTCAAGATTACGCTGCTAACAAGCGGAAGTGTGGGTTTTGAATATAGCCTTCCATCTTGGTTCTTCTATCATATAATTTTCCCTGATCCCCATCTCAGAGCCCAACTCACCCCAGCTAGGAAAGGACAGCTCCGACGACTCAAGCTTTGGTCAATGTGAGTCAGGGCTCTCCGGACTGGGCCAAGAACATCTTCCCCCTTCTTGCCTTGGACCACTAAATAGTACAGGGCAGCAGACAAAGCTGGCTAAAATGTAGGGGACACAGATCAGGATGGCCGTAAAGAGCAAGGGCCTGCCTGCCATCCCTCATGTCTCAGGCCCACCTGCAGCTCTGTAGCTTCCCATTCCAGCCACTGGTTCGTGAGGTCGTCTTGCTCCCAGCCAGATAACAGAAAGAAGTATCTGCCCAGGAGGAGAGCAACAGAAGGTGGAATGAGAGGGGCCCATCTGTCTAGGCTATTTCTTTCCCACAGTGAAGTAGTGCTTTCAAAGAAAGCCACACAGTGGACATTAAGCCCTGATTTTATTCATCCGCCTCCCTGCCTTAAGGAACAATACTGACCTGCAGATCGCACTAGTGGAGAAAAGGTAGTTGCCACTATCCAGTTGCAAAACAGGCACCTTGGGCCGTGTCAGGAACGGGACCACGCACTCTGATACAGAAGAGGAAAGGGAGCGAAAAAACAAAGAAAACAAAAACAAAACCTTTTTAACTTAGAAGAACAACGTCTCATTGTTCAGGAAAAAGCAGAAGAAAGACACTGGAAAGATTTCTGGATAGGACTACTGCAAGGGGGTGGGTCCAGAATGAGCTGGACAGACTAGCAGGTGTTCAGCTGAGACCGCCAGTTGGAAGCAACAGATGGGCACTGCAGAGGGGCGGTGTTGGTGGTATTGGGACAGTGCAGCAGCCAAACACTGAAGCAACGGAGAGTAACAGAGTGATCTAAAGAACTGGAAGAACTGACAAGAAAACTACTTTTAAGAGGTACCAAAACAGATGATTAGGAAGAAGAGGTAAACCGAAAGGAGTGAATAAGGGATGCCTGGGGGTTGTGATGAATAACTAGAGAGAGTATGGGGGTCGGAGGTGCGTGACGGGTGTGGGACAAGTTGTAAAGGAGAGAGGTTCACTTAAGTGAGGCGGGATGCGGGAAAACTGGCGGAGGGGATGGAAGTAGAGGCTAGAGATAAGGAAAAAGGTATACCGAGGGTTAATTGAGGGAAGCCATTAATGAAAGATGTGACGAGGAGGGTAGGGACAAGCTGACCAAGAATAATGGGGAGGGGGTTTGAGGTGGACGGGAGTGCGTGGTCGCGGTGGAGGTTTGGTGAAGACAACTGCGGGATAGATGTCGAGCGTGTTTTTCGGTCCCGCCCCCCTCATCTACCGCCCACCAGCACCAGCCCGACTACCTTCGGGGCCTACGGTGCTGATAAGCAGCTCCGCTCTGCCCTGGGCCCTGCCCGCCGCGGCCAGCACCGGCAGGCTCCCCGGGGCGCCCTCGCTCACGAACAGTCTCATTTCGCCGTGGGTCCCACGCTGATGCAACCGGAACCGGCCTCCTGCCACCGGGCTGAGAGTACGCAGCAATGCACGCCGGGAAATGGAGTTCTGAACTAGGTCGTTCCCTGGGCCCCGCTGGAGGAAAGTAGACTATTTCTCCCGTCATGCAACATCAGGAAACAGGAAAAGAATATCATAGAGATGAAGAGGGCGCAGAGGCTGTGCTAGAGTCGCACCTTTTTGGTGGGCGGGCCAGAGGAAAGGATTCCGCGGAGAGCTCGGCACGCAGTTGAAGGTTCTACTGCAGCTGGGCGGTGGTGACGGAAACCCAGGCCTTCTCTCGTCTTGCTGAAGTAGCGTTGTCATGACAGGGGCTACTACCAAAGGCCGACTCTCGATTCGGGTTCACAAGAATAGGAATTATACAGTTGAGAATTATGATGAATTTACTTTAATGATACAATGGAAATTAATGTAGATTTCTTATTAATAAAACATGTGACCATTAAATATTGATAAATATTTAATGCCTGTCTGCACTACACAGTTTCCCTGAAGGTGAGGGAGCATGTGTAGGGAAAAGGTCAGATTGAAGGGAAGTAAGAAGGCTAAGAGTTTGGCAGTAAGTATTTATTTTACGAGGAGGTACATATCACTAATTGAGAAAAGAAGACTTCTTATTCACTTTCACATCCCTTTAGCAATAATTAATACCTGGGCGCCTGGCTGCCTCAGTCAGAAGAGCACAGGACTGTTGATCTTGGAGTCATGTGTTCCAGCCCTATGATGGATATAGAGATGACTTAAATAAATAAATTTAACATAAATAAGCTAAAAAAAAGAATAACTAATAGTACTTATGAGTTAAGCACTGTTCTAAGTACTTTTAACTCTCAAAAAAAAAAACAAAACCCTCTGGAGATTTTGCACCTTTTGAAACGAGGCTTTGCAGGTTCTGCCCAGGCTTCTTGGAACACTGGAAGCTCTGAGCAGTCATGTAAGAAGTTTCACTACCTTGAGACTGCCATGCTGGAGGGGTCTCATGTTGACACTCTAGCTCACAGCTCCAGCTGATCCCAGCATTCCAATCATTCCCATCAAGGCGTCAGACATGGGAGTGAAGTCCTCCACACCAACCCATCTGCCTGCTGTATATTACTAAATGAGCCTAGCCAATGCCACTGGGTTAGAAGAATCACACACCTGAGCCCTATCCAAATTTCTGTCCCATAAAATTGTGAGCTATAAGAAAATTTAACAAAATGCAGGGGCACCTGGGTGGCTCAGTGGGTTAAGCCGCTGCCTTCGGCTCAGGTCATGATCTCAGGGTCCTGGGATCAAGCCCCACATCGGGCCCTCTGCTCAGCGGGGAGCCTGCTTCCTCCTCTCTGCCTGCCTCTCTGCCTACTTGTGATTTCTCTCTGTCAAATAAATAAATAAAATCTTTAAAAAAAAAAAAAAGAAAATTTAACAAAATGCAGAATATTCAACAAAATGCAAACAATGAGCTCAGTTCTCTCATTCTTGTTTTATAGATGAGGAAACTGAGGCCCAGAGAGATTACTTTGTGCCAGGCACTATACAAGGCATTAAAGATTCAATTATCAACAGAACAGATAAAGGCTTCTTCCTTGGCAAAGCTCACACACTTCCTCGGAAGTCAGAAAATAAACGAATCTTTAAAGCTTCATGAAAATCACAATAGGATGATGTAAAACTTGCTATGGAGCTCCTAGTTAGGGCCCCAGCCCAATTCTAAGTGCTTAAGAGAGACTTTCTTGTGCAAATGACCTTTCAGCTGAGATCAGAATGATAAGTAAGAGTTAGCTGGTGAAGATTGGTGGGATTGGAGAGGAAGTATCTCAGGAAGAGGCAGAAAAATATATATGCAAAGGACTGGAGACCTCAGTGCATTTTAAGAATCTGAGGAATTAGTGTGTGGTGAAAATATGGAGTTTGTGGTAGGGAGCATGAAAAGGCTAGGCTCAAGGGAGAAAGTCTCTGTAAACCATACTGTAAATTTTGGACTTGACTCTGAGGACAATGAGAAGCCTTTGAAAATTTGTTTGTTTGTTTGTTTTTTAAGATTTTATGTATTTACTTGACAGAGAGAGATCACAAGTAGGCGGGGGGGGGGGCAGCAGGCTCCCTGCTGAGCAGAGAGCCTGATGCGATGCCATGCTGAATCCTAGGACCCCGAGATAAGGACCTGAGCAGAAGGCAGAGGCTTAACCCACTGAGCCATCCAGGCACCCCAAGCCTTTGAAATGTTAAGTCAGGGACATGGCAAGGCATTCCTGTGCTTTAGGAAGTTCGCTCTGGGTGCTGTGCCAGGATGGACTGGAGATGAGGAGAACCATATGCAAGGAGACTAGTTAGGAGGCTATATCATCCAGACTAAGGATGATGATAGCTATAGAGATGAAAGGAAGTAGGTAGGTTGAAAAGATGTAGTAATTGGTTAAATAGGAGTGGTGAGAAAACAAAAGAAGTTACGGTTGGCCACCAGGCTTCTGGCATGCACAATTGGTACTGTATGTGTTTGAACAGATGATAGTATTTTCCCTATCATAATGGATATCACACTGTATTTGTTATGAGAGGGAGAGAGCCATATTTGTCCTCCTAATCAACAATGCCCAGCACATGTTTCCTGCCTGGCACATATGGTAGCAAGCATCCAATAAATATTTATTGAACTCAAATTTAACCAAATAGTGGTACTGAAGGAGAAACAGGCTTGTGGGGAAAGCTGACAAATTCAGTTTAGAACATACTACATTTGTGCTACTTTGGGTACTGTGAAATATCCAAGTACTTTTCAGTGGACAGTGGATTAAACTGGAGCTCCAGAGAAAGTTCTGGACTGGAGATAGTGTACTCAGCAGCACATGTCATTTAAGCTGGTGAGAAAATAAGACTATATATATAGGGTGTATAGGGTTCAAAGGGCACAAAATCTATGACAGACCTCTGGGGTTTAAGGAACAAGCAAAGTCCTTCCTCTGCAACGGAGAAGGGACTGGTAAGAAGGTAAGGACACCTTTGTGTTTGTAGGAGAGAATAGTCAATTGTGTTGGCTGCTGCTGAGATGCCAAACAATATAAGGCCGGCAAAACATTCCTGTAAAGTTGGGGGAAGAGGAGCTTCGCAGAAGTGAGGGAGTGAGGGGAGAAGAAATGGAGACCCCTATATGTAGGCAACACTTTCAGGAAGTTTGACTGTAAAGAGGAATAGAGAAGGATAGGGTGGTAACCCAGGAGTATAGAAAAGGGGGGTTTGGCTAAAAATGGCTGAGACGTGAATATGTTTAAAAGCTTAGGGGAAGGAGGCCATAAAGAGGGAGAGGATAAAGTGCAAGAGTTGGCAGAGAAGGCAGAAGAGGAGGAGATGTGAGGACTTAGCAAACACCAGATGAATGAATGATGAACGAATGGGATGAAGTTGGGGACTACTGTGGAGGTGGGAAGGAATATTTGAGGGGTAGCGTTCTCTACATGATAAATAAAAGTGGAGCCTTCTAAAAAGGAAGATCAATGAGGCCAAATCTGATGCTGGGAACCAGTCCTCGGATCATGTCAGAGAAGGGGAGAGCTGGCTCTCGGATGTCACCGAGGTGGAGGGGCAGTCCAAACCTGACCTCTCCAAAGCCAGACCCAGAGCCTCACATTGTGCAGTGGAGAAACTGAAAGAAGGGCAAAACAAGAGTGGTCAGGTAAGGGGGAAGCATCAGGGTATGTTTTAAAGCCCTGGCAATGGACAGTGGACGTCAGTTCCCACCTTCCACCAAGGAAAAGCCAACATTAGTCCCCCATCCACCCCTATGTGCGGTCACAGCACACTGTGATATTTGTCCAGAGTCCTTGATTCAATTGTAGTTAATACATGTATTGTGTCATTAGTTAAGATCTATCCTTAAGCTCCACAAGGGCAAGCAAGGGCTGTGTCTAACTCCTTCCCCTCTCGTATCTCCAGGACCTAACACCGTTCCTTTCATGCAGGAGGCGCTCAGCCAATCCCTGTTAAGAGAATGAATGAAGGGACCCACACAATAAAGTAGGACTCCGCCTCAGAGGCTCTGTACAGAGTATTGTTTCAAGACCTCTAGGCTCCCAAAACATACCCTGGATTGAGAGGATGGTGGTATTTTCACCTCTTCCTCTAACTTGGAACCCCTTTGTGTTTCTCCCAGCCACTTTCTCTTTCTCTCTACTTTGGTCTTACAGTTCTCTGGCTCTGGTTTCTCTGTCTCGGTGTCTCTCAGAGTCTGCACAGGAAGCACGCAGCTTTGGGTCTGAGGCTATTGGGGACGGAAACACTGGTGCCTGTGTACATTTAATAAAGGTCACAAGCTTTTTTTTTTTATCTTTGTCATTAATTCCTGTCTCTTTGCCTGTGTGTTGTCTCGGGCCTGATTCTCTCTCCTCATCTTCCTCTGTCCAGCTCAAAAATCCTACCACTACCCAGGACCCGCTCCTCCTGCCCGTGGATTTTGTGACTGGCCCCAGAAGTTTCTTGGAGGACAATCACCGAGCTAGCCTCTCTCCCCTGATTTCCTGCCCTGCTTGCCTCTTAGCTCTGCTGACCACATCCTCTCTCACCTTACTTATATACTTCCTTACCAGTCATATCACTGGGGAGTTCTTAGTCCCCTAAACCTGTAGAGGACCCCCACCCAGGCTCTCTGCTTTACCCTCTGCTCTCATTCTGAGATTCCTGTCCTTACGATTCTCCCTATCTCCCTACGCTGCTCTTAGAACCATGTCTCTCTGCTTGGAAGCAGCCAGTCGCATCCTTTGCTGGATCTCCAACACCCCTTTTTTCCACAGGTGACAGTACTGACTACAATGCTGTCAGGCCGGTGGTGGTCGAGTACCTGGGGGAGCCTTGGGCTGGGGCCCCAAAACCCTTCTCGGGGATCCCAGCTCTGTGCCCTCTATGCCTTCACTTACACTGGGGCAGATGGCCGGCAAGTGTCCCTAGCTGAAGGGGACAGGTTTCTACTGCTTCGAAAGACCAACTCAGACTGGTGGCTGGCAAGGCGCCTGGGAGCACCCCCCACTTCTCGACCCATCTTTGTCCCAGCTGCCTACATGACAGAGGAATCTATCCCATGCCAGAGCCCAACCACCATCGCCCCCAGCCAATCCCTCTGGACACCTGGTGAGTACTCCCTTCCTCTTCCTGCCTCCCTGGCTTCTAGGAATTATTGGAAGGCTCTCTCTCCCTCAAGGCATCTGCCTCAAGGATCTGCTGTCCCCCTTCTCTTATTTCCCTCTGATCAGCCTACTCTTCATGTCCGTCATAGTGTCCCCATTGCCTCTCCTTCTACTCTTACACTTTCTAGGTCTCATGAACTTTTGCACAGCCTCCCCCGCTCTTGCCTTCCTTGTGAATCCCCAGGATGAGGGATCCAGCCAAGATCACCCCTCTGATCGCCTGCCCCCACTCTTCCCATTTCTCTGTTTCCAGGGCCAAAGGTGTTTCATGGCTCCGCGGAGGAGCTGTGTCTGTCTCAGGAACCCCCAGGCAGGACCCAGACCACCTCTAAGCGGCCTCCTCCTCTTCCCCCCAAAATGTGTAGAAGCGTCAGTGTTACCAGTTTGAGGCCTACCCTCCTGAAGCCCTTCCAGGAAGGAGCAAGTAGCAGATCCCTCTCTCAGGAAGACTTACTGCCAGAGGCCAGTGCCAACACGGTGAGTCACAGCCCTTCTGAGTGGAGTAAAGAGTAAACAGTTATTTATTACAGTTATTTACTGCTGGGCCCTGTTCTAGGCACAATGGTAAACAAGGCAGGCAGAATCTCTGCCCTCAAGGGATTCCCATGGGGGTGACAAAGAGAGGAACTAGTAACTGTTGGTACTGGTAAGTGCTGCGGACAAGCATGAATGTAGAGAGTGATGGAGGTAAACTGGGAAGGCATCTCTCAGAAAATGATATGTAGTTGATCCGAATGAGGAGGAGGAAGAACTAGTCTGAACCCAACTAAGAAATGAGAAGGAATTCTAGCTGAGGGATAGTAAGTAGCAAAGAGCCTGAGGATACACAGAACCTGGCAGATGACAGAGGGACCGAGAGAAAGCCACAGAGCTATGTTTTTCTCTCTTCCTCCTGACTCCAGGCCCAGGGCAGGGCTTTTCCTGTGTCCCATCTTGCTAGCTCAGGTCACCAGCAAGTCCCACTTAGAGATGCAACTCCCTTGCTCTTGAAGCCTCAGCTCCTCCCCTCTCTCTTACTTGCTGGTGGGTTAAAATGGCCCCTCCTCTCTCATACTCCCCCAGTAGGGGTCCCTGACCCCCTCTCCCTCTCTTTCTTTTCACTCTGGAGAATGTGTGGGTAGGGCGCTCTCCTCAACACCCCCCCCCCACCACCACCACACACACAAAAAGCCGGTTCCCCTTTCCTGAGGCCCTGGGGTAGGGGCGGGGTGGGGGAGGAGGGAAGTTGGCAACAGGAAGTGAGGAGGAGAAAAGCAATGACTGAAGGAGAGAGAAAAAAAAGCACCCAGCTGGGGACTGGGGTTTCTTCCCCAGTACCTGGGTCACCCCGGCCAGGAGCTGGGGGTGAGAAAACAGTGGGGGAGAGAGGAGGAGGTGGTTAGGTGAAGAAGAAGATTAGGGAGGAACCGACAGAATTAACTACCTTTTTCTTCCCCTTTTCCTGTCAGGCAAGACCCCAGCCCCTCATGTCAGAGCACCCTGTGTACTGCAACCTAGTGGACCTTCGCCGCTGTCCCCGGTCTCCTCCCACAAGCCCTGCGTGCCCCCCACTACAGAGGCTGGACTCCTGGGAGCAACACTTGGACCCTAACTCCGGACGCTGCTTCTACATAAATTCGCTGACCGGCTGCAAGTCCTGGAAGCCTCCGCGCCGCACTCGAGTGCGGGAGATGGTGAGACTTTCCCTCCTGCCTGTTCCTGTGTCCCCTCCACCTCCTTCTTTCCCCTACTGAACCCCAAAGCGGCGTGTTTTCTCTCGGGGCTGCCATCAGAAAATTGCCCAGAAGGGTGTTAAGAGCGGGTTGAGGTGGCAGCTGGCTGTAGCTTTGCTCCTCACCTCACTCCCCAGAACACTGGCTCCATGGAGGGGACGCAGACCCTGAATAGGGACAATGGTGTCCCGCAACCTCAGGCAAAGGGCTCAGAATCTGACAAGGTGACCCCGGAACTGCTTGGCCCCCAGGTGAGATTCCCCCCTCCTCCTGATTACATGCAAGAAAAGCCATCTTTTTACTACTTTATTTTATGCAAGACGTTCATCTGTTACCCATCCCACCCCCTGCCTCTCACCCACATCCGCACCCCTGTCCCCCCTATAGGGGGACTCCTAAGTTGATGTTTCCTCCACCTGTTTCTCCAATCCCCTCCCCCAGGGTTCACCCTACCTCTGCCCCAATACCTTCCAGCTCCACCCCTCAGACCGGCCTTCAGCCTTGCAGCCCTCTCGACCTCTGCCCCAGGTCCTGGACGACCCCCACGTAAGTCACTCACTTCCTTGTGCAGGCCAAGATCCTCACTGCCCCACCCCCCAATTCCTGCTCCTTTAGAAACATCTTCCTCTTTCTGAGTGTTCTCTGGGTATCCTCTCTTAGGCAGCCTACCCCCACCCCAACTGTAAAGGACCTCACTCCTGGGTCATTCCCCCCTTGGGAAAGCCTTGGCGGCTG
This sequence comes from Neogale vison, assembly GCF_020171115.1. Lineage (NCBI taxonomy): Eukaryota > Metazoa > Chordata > Mammalia > Carnivora > Mustelidae > Neogale > Neogale vison. The sequence continues at coordinate 101,434,932 of NC_058102.1, read as the reverse complement.
TGGGGGGCTCTGGGTGGCTTATAAATAATACCCCTCGCCCCATTCCCCAGGAGGTGGAAAAGTCGGGCCTGCTCAACGTGACCAAGATCGCCCAGGGGGGGCGGAAGCTCAGGTGAGGAGACCCGGGAATACCGCGGGGGGCCTGGGCGGCTGGATTCCGTAGAGCCGAGTGCGGGGAGAACGCCTGCCCCAGACGATTCCAACTGACTTTTGCACCACTTCCACTGCCCCCTCCGCCATGCAGGAAGAACTGGAGCTCGTCTTGGGTGGTATTAGCGGGTAACAGCTTGGTGTTCTACCGGGAGCCGCCGCCCGCCGCGCCCTCCTCAATCTGGGTGAGTGTGAGAGAGGGGAGGAGGGGGCGTGCCGGAGGGGTTCAGGCCCGACTCCTACGGCCTCAGGCCAACTGTGGGGCGAAGGTGGAGCAGGGGGGAGGAGGGGAAGAAGCACAGCCTCCTGTGTCCTCGCGGTCCCCCGGGTGGGAGGGAGGCAACGAAGGGACCAGCGCCGTGGCCTCAGTTTCTCCCGATTGCCAGGGACCAGCGGGTAGCCGACCCGAGAGCAGCGTGGACCTGCGCGGAGCAGCCCTGGCCCACGGCCGCCACCTGTCCAGCCGCCGCAACGTCCTGCACGTGAGTGCCTCCCGCGCATACCCCAAGCTACACCCGACCCGAAGGTGCGCCCGGTTTCCCCCGCACCGGTCTCCCTCTCCGCCTCCCAGCTTTTTGTGCTTCTCCCCGCTGACTCAAGCAAGCCCTGTCTCCGCTGGTCCCTCAGATCCGCACGGTCCCTGGCCACGAGTTCCTGCTGCAATCAGACCAGGAGATCGAGTGGCGAGCCTGGCACCGCGCGCTGCGGGCGGTCATCGAACGCCTGGTGAGATGGGTGGGAGACGGTGGGGCAGAGCCCCGGGAAAGGCTCGGCCCGGGCAGGGTAGAGGGAGTGGGGAAGGAACAGTAGGATTCTGGGGTGGTAGGGGGCAAGGTGGTCGCAGTGTAGACCACCCTGTGGTGGGGCTGGGACGTGGGAACCCAGCAGCCGGCTAGGCTCTCCTTGCGTCGAGCTGGGGGTGCAGATTTCTCTTCTTCTCTCTTCCAATCTTCGACTCGGCCCACCTCGCCCTTCCCGGTCTAGGATCGAGAGAACCCCCTGGAACTGCGTCAGTCAGGTTCGGGACCCGCAGAGCTGGAGGAGCTGAGCGGTGGGGAGGACGACGAAGAGGACTCGGAACCGGTGTCCAAGCCACTGCTGCGGATCGGCGGCCGCCGGAGCTCCAGTGAGGGGCGGGGCTCGGGTGGGCGGGGCCCGGGGGCGCGTCTCCCGGCTCCTTCTGCACCGCGACTCTCGAGCTCATTCCACCTGCTGGTATAGGTCGGTGTCCTGAAGGAACAGAGCAGAACCGCGTTCGGAACAAACTGAAGCGGCTTATCGCAAAGAGACCACCCTTGCAAAGCCTGCAGGAGCGTGGGCTACTCCGAGGTGAGGTGGGCTGGGCCAGCGGGCTCCCTTCTCCTTAGTACCTGCTGTAGTATTTTTTTTTAATATTTTTATTTATTTATTTGACAGACAGAGATCACAAGTAGGCAGAGAGGCAGGAAGAGAGAGGGGGGGGAGGAAGCAGGCCTCCCGCCGAACAGAGAGCCCAATGTGGGGCTCCATCCCAGAACCCTGGGACCATGACCTGAGCCGAAGGCAGAGGCTTTAACCCACTGAGCCACCCAGGCGCCCCCCTGCTGTAGTATTTTTGCAAGCACCTTTATGTTCCTGATCTGGGCATTAGCCCACTTCGTGGATGAGAAAACTTAAGTGAGACTCACAGTAGAACTTCCCGGAACTAAATAAGCGGTCTTCTGCTCTTCTACTGCGTCGTCTGGGGGAGAAAGGGTGTACCTCCTGGCGGGGCTCTAGAAAAGGTGGTCGGGAGGGCCAGCTCAACTTTGGGGTGAAAACCTGTGCTGAGAAGACCTTTCATGGGTGAGGCTGCCTCTGGCTTTCCACCTTACCCTGTGCCTCTCCAGACCAGGTATTCGGCTGCCAGTTGGAATCACTGTGCCAGAGGGAAGGGGACACCGTGCCCAGCTTTGTACGGCTCTGCATTGCTGCTGTGGATAAGAGAGGTCACTTTTCCAGAAACCCCACAATCTCCCCTTCCAACAGGCCAAGGCGGAGAATTCCCCATCTCCCCCACCCTAGTCTTCCTTCTGCCTTATTACCCTCCACCCCTGCATCTCTCACCAGTCCTCCCCTTACACAGTTTGGAGCAGGAATCCTTATTTGCTCCCTGCCTCATCTCCTAGGTCTAGATGTAGATGGCATTTACCGGGTGAGCGGAAACCTGGCGGTGGTCCAGAAGCTTCGCTTCCTGGTGGACAGAGGTGAGAAAGCTTGTGGGCATGTGGTGGGACTTCGAATTTCATGCTTCAGAGCCAAGGTAGTCTCTTAGGGAACTGACATAACAGTGAGGTCTGGCTAGAGCTGCATGTCTTAGCTCTTGATCCCTTCTCATCCATGTTGCAGAGCGGGCAGTCACCTCCGATGGGAGGTATGTGTTCCCAGAACAGCCAGGACAAGGTACTTACGTGGAAGTCCCCTCAGACCCTTAAACCATCTGACATCCTCCATGCTCCTTCTGGATTCCTCTATATCCTGCTCCTGGGTGGGTTGTCCCCATCCCCACTTCCGCTGCTTTGCCCGATGGTGGGTCTCCTAGGTGTTTCTGTGGTCTGCCTTAACTGGATCTCCTTCCAGGTTTCTGTGGTCTGCCTTAACTGACCTCTCAGTCTCTGGATCTTTCTGGCCCTTCATGAGCCCTGAGCCCCTCTGTACCTCCTTCTCTTCCCAGAAGGCCGATTAGATTTGGACAGTGCTGAGTGGGATGATATTCACGTGGTCACTGGTGCTCTGAAGCTTTTTCTCAGGGAGCTACCCCAGCCTCTGGTGCCCCCATTGTTGCTGCCCCATTTTCGTGCTGCCCTTGGTAAGGGATGACAACTTTGGGGAATACCCTTGGTTTGGGGGTAGGGCATGAAGGGTAAAGAATAGTTTCCCTTATACCCTTTTATCCCATCCTGAGCATGGAGATGGGAAACAACTTTCAACTCCAGTTATTCTTTTGAGTGTGAATGTTCAGAAGGCTGACTAAAGAAGAATTCTAGAGCAGCAGTTGGGGGGTTCCAGGCTGGCTCAGTCGGTAGAACATTCGACTCTTGATCTCAGGGTTGTGACTTTGAGCCTCATGTTGGGTGTAGAGGTTACTTAAAAATAAAATCTTTTTTTAAAAGATTTTATTTATTTATTTGACACACAGGGAGAGAGACAGCGAGAGAGGGAATACAAGCAGGGGGAGTGGGAGAGGGAGAAGCAGACTTCCCGCTTAGCAGGGAGCCTGATGCGGGGCTCGACCCCAGGACCCTAGGATCATGACCTGAGCTGAAGGCAGACGCTTAATGACTGAGCCACCCAAGCATCCCTTAAAAATAAAACCTTAGGGCGCCTGGGTGGCTCAGTGGGTTAAGCTGCTGCCTTCGGCTCAGGTCATGATCTCAGAGTCCTGGGATCGAGTCCCGCATCGGGCTCTCTGCTCAGCAGGGCGCCTGCTTCCCTCTCTCTCTCTGCCTGCCTCTCCATCTACTTGTGATTTCTCTCTGTCAAATAAATAAATAAAATCTTTAAAAAAAAAATAAAAAATAAAACCTTAAAAAAATAATAATAAAGCTGCAGTTGGGCTCTGTGGGAAAGCAAGCTGTGGTACATTAGTGGTGTCTTCCATGGCCCTGGAAAAGAGTAGCAAGTTTACCCACCCTGCCCTAGCACCTTCCCTAGCCTCACCGCCATGCCTTTCCCTTCCCTTTTTCTCTCTAGCACTCTCCGAATCAGAGCAGCGTGTCTCTCAAATACGAGAATTAATAGGCTCAATGCCCAAGCCCAACCGTGACACTCTGCAGTGCCTCCTGGAACATTTATGCAGGTCAGGGAGACTGGACCTCTCTGCATGCGGAGGGAGGGGGGAGTGGGGCATGCGCCCGGGACTGCGTTCAGGTGCAGGGAAGGTAGGGGACACCTACGCTTCTCTCCTGTTTAGTGGGCAGAGGGAGGAAACAGATTACCTCTGGGCAGGACATCAAGTGAGGAAAATGGAGATCAAGAGATGCCCAGGGATGCTGTGAGAGAAATGAGGGCCCTCTCACCGCTCCCTTCCCCAGGCCTCTTTGTCTCCTGTTGGGACCGTGCTCATGGCTTATTTGGCTGAACTGGGCCTGGGCAGTGACTTCTGAGAGAGGAAAGCCGTTTGAATTAGAGCCGCCCAACTTGTGAGCCAAGGGGACTCTAGGGGCAGTCTCTGAGGCTGGGAAGAGGCAGGCATCTCCTGCGTTGTCTCTCCCAAGTTGTATCCTGAAGGTTTCTCTGCTGGTCCCACCTTGCAGCTCTCTGCTAGGTTCCCTACAGCCACCACCTCAACCCTTTCCTGCTCATCCCTTCAAAGAGTTAGATTTATTTGAAGTGGGGAAGCTGCTACCTTATAGCTCCTCCTCTTGGTCTTTGCCTACAGGGTGATAGCACACTCCGATAAGAACCGCATGACCCCGCACAACCTGGGAATTGTGTTTGGGCCAACCCTGTTTCGGCCAGAGCAGGAGACATCTGACCCAGCCGCCCATGCCCTCTACCCTGGGCAGCTAGTGCAACTCATGCTCACTGACTTCGCCAGCCTTTTCCCATGACTGGGGCGAGGAAGAAGACAAAAACTTGTTTCACTGATCTCTGATGGCTACCCTTTGGTGGGGGTGGGAATAGTGGATGTTCTGTTTTGAGGACATCCCATTAAATCCTGTGTCTCCCAGATGACTGTCTCTGTGAGTATGACCTGAGGGGTTGGGATGGGGTGGGGGAACCTCCCAAAAAAGGGAAGTGGGTGGGTTAACCTCTACTTCTCTTCTTGTTCACTGTCACCACCACCACCCCAAGACTGTAAAGTGTAAAGCAGGGTGCTTTCTGAAGCCGTTCCTTTATTATCCAGAAACAGTGTCATTATCAAATTCCTCCCCAGAACTTATACAGAAGGTATACAGCCCCAACCCATACCTCCCATCCCTGGGGCATCCCACGGGGCTCTGGCTCCTCCTCCCAACTTCTTCGAGGGGACAGAAACCCCTTAGGAAATGGATCTGTGGTTGCTGGGATTCCTCACTCTTCAGGCGCTAGAGTTGAGGAATTGTGTCTCCCCAGGCAGGGATCCCAGTAAGATACTCATGTTGCCCACAGCCATGTTGGGGGGCCCAGAGGGAGGTGGGGTATGTTCAGAGCTGTCCCCCTGATCATGGGAAGGGGGAGGACTCAGCCCCTGGGCCTCATCCAGAATAGCCACAAAGTCCAACTGAGTGTTGTCAAGGTCAAGAGAGTCCAGAGGGTTACACACCTGCCCTTCAGGAGGAGCATACAAGGCAGGACCCCCTCCCAGCCTGCCTACCTCAGGATGACCACAACTGGGGTTGGTGCTCCCTGCCTTGAGGGTCCCATAGCAAGTGGGCAGTGGGGGCAGAAGTCGGGGTGGTGCTGTTGCCCTATGGGGGGCCTTGCTTGCCCCTACTGCAAAATTTTCATGGCAGGGTGGAGGGGCGGGATAGGAGCCCGACTTGTGATTGGGCAAGTTAGGTGCAAAGCCAGGTCCATACGTGGCCATTGGACCCTTGGCAGGGCTGGGGCTAAGCTGGGAAGCCCCTAGAAACTTGGGACTCTGGTAGAGAGTTTCCTGGACTGGGGGATCTCCCCTGCCCCCTCCCTCCCAGAGCAGTTCCTGTTGAGACTGAACATAATTACACACCAGCTGAGCCTTGAGTTGTCCTGTGGAGTGAGTGGGGGAGTCAAAGTCCAGGCCAGGCCTGGGCTCTGAAGGAAGATAATCAGGGGGTGGCTGGGTGTAGGCACCTGACTGGGGATATTGGGGAGGGGGAGGCTGCGGATAGTGGGAAAACAGAGGCTGTGGGCGAGGAGGCCCGTCACTGGGGTGAGCACTGAGACAGGGTGCCAGTCCTGTGGAGTCAGAACCCACTGGACACCCTTGTTCGGGCTTGACCTGCACTTGTCCATAATGTTCAAGACGAGGACACTGACTGTAGACTCCAGCTGGAGCCTTGGGGCCTGGGTATAGCCCAGAGTGGGAAGGAAACTCACCCCATGGTTCAGGTGGGTGCTCAGGATAGGAGACCTGCTGGGGACAGGGGTTCAGCCCATAGCTGGTGGGTGGACCAGGCCCAAGAGGCAGGGAGCCTGGACCCCTAGCTCCATACGCTTCAGCTGCTGCCTCCTCAGGTCCCCCATATCCCAAAGTATCAGTAGGTTGGAAGTCCATATAGGGGTTTAGACCATTGCTCATCATGGAGGTCCCACCTTCTGGCTCCTTCTGCAGCCCTCTGGTATCCATGGTGACATTCTCAGTGATGCTAGGGGGCTGTGGTGAGTAGACAGCGGTTGGGAGTTGGGGATCGAAGTTCCGTCCTCCCCCTGTCACAGTGGGGGGCGTGTGGACACAACCCAAGCTCTTGAACCGCTGGACTCGGGCTGGGGCAGGGCGGTCAACAGCCCGGGCCGGGTCACTGGCCCTCCGGGTGACCCCTGCGTTGGCATTGTATCCTGGGTATTCAGCTCGGCTTCTCCAGGGAGGTGCAGGAAGGCTCCCCATCCGGTCCAGGCTGGGTGCTGCCATTGGGGGGGTACCACCTCCCCTGGCTGAAGCATACCTTGCCCGGAGAAGGTAGTGCTGGGTTGGCGTGAGGCCGGGCAGAGAGGATGCCCCGTTCTCGGGCGGGGATCCAGGGGGGTAAGGGGAGGCCAGGGAGGAACGGCGGCTGACGGTATAGGCTGAGCTGACGCTGCTGGAGCTGCTGCTGCGGCGGTCAAGAGAAACCGGGGGGCCCAGGCGGCGGGACACAGGGGTGCCTACAGGTGATAAGAAGAAAAAGCAAGGTGGTCAGGGAACCCTCTGAATCTCACCCTGCCTTCCCCATGGGACGCCCCTGTCCTGGAATCCTAGGGATAGGCTCCTTCACTCTGACCACTCAGTTCTGTCTCCTCCCATGCCCTTTCTATGTCTACGTCACCAGGGGTTCAGAACTGCTGCCTGTGAACAGTTGTACACATTGCACACTGCACAGCCCTAAGAAGCAGAATTCATGTTATACTTTGTATAGCACAGTTACCTCATAGGTAGAAGGCAAGTGTCTGAGGAAGGGGGGTCTTTCTCTAATTGTACAAAGGTGCTGTAGGCAACCCTTAGGAGGGAAGTCCTCCTTCCAACTTCAGAGAAGGTCCAGGTCTCAGCCCAACAACTACCCCCACCCCCAGGTCTCACCAGTATGGGTCAGGCTGGGCAGTTTGAGGCCCCGGGGCCCTATCGGCCGAAGTTGATGTAGCTGGTCCAGTCTGAGGTTCTCAAGGCGGCGAAGAGTGGACAGACCAGTACCAGCAATGCAAGGCCCCTCATCCAAGCTGGACAGATCCTCAGTGCTGCCCCCTGCATTTCCAGTCATTTCCACACCACTATCTGTGTTGGCTGCGCTGCCGGCTGGGGAGTGGTCACTGCTGCAAGACGACTGGGCCCCAGGGCTGGGCTGTGGCTTCTGGTAGTGAAGGGTGGGGGATTGGAAAATGAGGGCTGAGGGCAGCCCCTCCCCACGGCCCCACAGTTCCCTGAACTGGTGAGTGGCTCAAGCCTGTGTCCCAGTGACTGCTGGGACCAAGCGGAAGCTTACAGATGTAGGGAGGGCTGAGCAGGTGCAGGTCAGGGGCAAACTGGAGCGATGTTGAAGAGAAGGGCCTAGGCTGGAGCACAGACTGCCTGGGCTCAAATTCGCACCCAGTCCTGTGACCTTGGACCGTTTGTCTATATGCCTGAGTTTCATCATCTGAAAATGTGGAGAGTAAGTTCCTTTTTCACGAACTTGTGAGGAGTATATGAAATTATAATCATGCAGTATAATCATACTATGTGTGAATTGTACATGTAAACTATACATAAATTAGGATAATACACTAAGGCCCATATAAGAGTTTGTTGAACCAGGGCGCCTGGGTGGCTCAGTGGGTTAAGCCGCTGCCTTCGGCTCAGGTCATGATCTCAGGGTCCTGGGATCGAGTCCCGCATCGGGCTCTCTGCTCAGTGGGGATCCTGCTTCCTCCTCTCTCTCTCTGCCTGCCTCTCTGCCTACTTGTGATCTTTCTCTGTCAAATAAATAAATAAATAAAATAAAAATCTTTTAAAAAAAAAAAAAGAGTTTGTTGAACCAGTTCAGTCATTAATTATACTAGAATCTCTCCATTTGGGGTAACCCAAGAAGCACCACTGGGATAAGAGACTGGAGGACTTGGCCAGAGAGGAGGACCTGGAAGAATATGGAGGGGACTGGAAGGATGAAGGCGGGGCAGGCGGGGCACGGAGGCAGGGGTTGCCTGGGTCAGCTCACCACAGTGCCCTCTGGCACGGTCAGTCTGCTCTCCTCCCTGACGGGGCCTCCGTCCCGCTCCCTCTTGGGCTCCACTGTGGACAGGGACGGTACCCTTGGCAGGGGGCCGTCTCCTCGGTGGCGCTTGGTCACATGGGCATCAGGACCGTGAACCGTCTTGACGTGTTTCCGGAGCGAGCTAGGATCTGTGTAGCGTTTGGTGCAGCCCGGGAGCTTACACACATACGGCTTCTGTTGGGTGGACAGTGAAGACACCAGGCAAAGGAATCAGAGCAGGAGAGTGCAGAAGGAACGGGAAGAAGACGTGGCATCCGTTGGGGATGAGGGGGCAAGGAGGAACACAGAGCACCCGGGGAATTAAGGAGAGAGTGGGGCCCTTGGAGTAAAAGATGAGAGGATCAAGGGAAAGATTAGGAAAACTGACAGCCCAGGTCTGTGAGGCCTCATAAAGTCAGGGGTTAAGGGACCGCGGGTCCCCTCCGGGTCAAATGGGTCTATTTAGGTCGGTCCTTTGGCTGGTTCAAGGTAGGGAGTGTGGTGTTTACATGGAGGTTCATGGTTTCAGAAAGCCCTTATCCGGGTGAGTTCGGTTGGGGCCAGGGACTCACCTCTGAGGAGTGGGTGCTGGGCTAAGGGATTTCTTATGGGGGAATCTCCCCAGTAGCTGGCTTCTCAAGTGGGGAGGGTCTCTTAGGTGGGGATTCACCTCATTGGAGTGGGTCCGATTCTGGTGCTTGGCTCGGTCACTGGCATTGCTGAAGGCTTTACTGCAGCCCTCGTGCTCACACATGTACGGCTTCTCACCCGTGTGTGACCGCAGGTGCGTCTTCAGATTTTCGAGGCGTGAGTATGACTTCCGGCACCCCTCAAACTAGGGGATGTTGGGGTCAAAAGAGAGCTCTCAGACAGAAGGACAGGGAGATTAGAAGAACTGTAAATCTCAAAAGGGACCATTCCATCAGAGACTGTAACTCAAGATGGGAGAGCAAGTCCCAAAATTCAGGGACAAGGGTAGGCAAGAGCTGGGCAAACCGAAAGCCAGAGGAGGTGTGGCAGCAAACATCTCCCCATCAAGCCAGAGCAGATCTCCCTGCATGGGGATCTTAGACTGGCTCAGGATGGGGTCAGTCTGGGAGTGTCTTATGTCCTCGACACCAAGCTTCTCCATTAGGTCGAGTAGCAGACGCAGTGTCTAGGGCCCAGAGTACTTTTGGATGCCCACAGACCCTGGGATTGTGACCTGAGCCTGAGCCAAAGGCAGAAGCTTAACCAACTGAGCCACCCAGGCATCCCAGAAATATCTCAATTTCTTTTAAAAGCAAGGGAAAAATAGCATTTAGGGCCAAGAAAATGTCCTAATATACCACATCAATATGTTCATCTTTATACTAACCCAGTCATAAGATAGTTTTAAAATATTTGTTTATGGTGGCAAAAAGTGCCTAGGATCCATGAAAATCATGAGCTCTGCCTTGACCTTGGGGATCCCCGGTTTAGGGAGGGACCCTGGGCTTGGGAAGCGGGCGCCTCACCGTGCACTTGTGTGGCTTCTCGCCCGTGTGTCTGCGCATGTGGACCACCAGCATATACTGGGCTTTGAAGGGCCTCAGCTCCCTGGAGCAGCCCCCCCAATGGCATACGAACTCCTTCCGCTCCCCATGGATGTGCTCACTGTTGATGTGCTGAAGGAGGAGACAGAGGCTCTCTGAGATTCCCTTCTGCCCCCAAGTCCCAAACCAGACCTTCCCTGGACCTCTCTGCCACCCCCCACCCCGATTCCTCCAAGTCTCCACCTCATGGGGGAAGAGGCGGCAGAACAACCATCACAGCCTGCCCCCCTATTCTCCCGTGTTTCTAAAACAGAGCTAGCTCTGTTTCTACCAACCCAACTGGCCACTCAGCCTCTGACTTCAGTATTCTGGGACCTCCTGCTCTCAGCCTCACTCCGCAGTGTCCCACCAGAATGTCCTATAAGATCCAGCCAGCATTCCTGTTACCCCCTGGGGCTCACGTGCACCAGCTGCTCCTGGGAGTCAAATTCTTGGCTGCAGCCATCCCAGCGGCAGTCAGTCTCATACACAGATTCAGGCTCCGGCTTCTCCTCTCTCTCCAGGTCCTCCCGCCCATCCAACATCCCCAGCAGGGGATCCTATGACAGAAGAGGCCGTCCTAGTGTCACTGGGGTGATAGCTTTTGTTTAGTTCAGGTTTCAGAGTTAAAGTCACCCCCCCTTACCTGTGTGCCTGTGGAGTTGGGGCTGGATATATCGCCCTCCAAGGGCTCCTCTGGGCACTTGTTAACCAGCAGGTCCAGCTCAGACTTCAGCTTCCGCAAGGGAAGAGGTGAGGGTGATGAAGGTAGAGGTGGGGAGAAGGAAGAGAGAGCCCAGCCAGGTCTTCCTGCCCCGAGTGCCCCCACCCAAGCAGCTGGAACCCCTGGGTTTGGAAGAGACTTCCTCCTCAGACTGCACTGGGATGGGCATAAGGCGGTATCTCATTGGGAAGAGTCTGATTCAAACCCCAAGGAGTGAACCCCAGCAGCCATACCCCTTTATGTTTCTGCGGCTGAAAACTTTTAGATCCCCTAACCTTTCCTCACCTTTCCCCATAAAATCCACCACCCGCCCTGAGCTGGGGGAAATTGGGGGGCAGTAGGACTCTCACCTGGCAAGTTGGGAGGGGTCCCCGGGACTGAGGATGTGGCATCATCCCACCTTGAGTGGGGTCATGGGGACCACAGGGCTGGCCCCCGAAGGAAGGTGAGGTCCCTTTTTGGTGATTCATCTGAGGTGGGAATCCCAGAGATGGACTGAGGAGGAGGAGGAGGAGAGGCAGTTACTTAGGACTATCATCTCAAAGAATTCCAAGAGTCCTTGGGCTATTTTGGAGTGTTTCTGGAAGATGGTATGGGACGTGGTTGAGGCAGGCCCAGGAAACCACCAAAGGGGGTTTCAACACCTTTGAAATGATAAGGATTTGGATAGGGTCAGGTGCTTCGGAGGGCTTGAGGCTTTTAATGGGGTTTGGTCAGGTCTTTAGCCCAAGGCTCTCTGCACCTCATGGTGCCGATGGAGAGGTGCCCATAGGAGCCCCCAGGAGATGCACAGCGTGAGTTGATGAAGGCCACAAGGGAGCTGGGTGAGGTGCGGATGACTGTCTGCAGGTCCAGGCTGGCGTCTGACAGAGGTGAGATGGAGAGGGCCCGCTTCTTGGTCAACTTGACTGCACTTCGGGGAGGAGGGAAGAGTGGGGCTGGAGCAGGAAACAGGGGAGACAGTATGGTAAATGGGGCCTGTCTCCATACACCCAACCCATGGGTCCTGATTCTCAACAACAAAAAAAATGACACTTGACTCTGCTTTGCCCTATCAACCCCATCTGTGACCTCCTGATCATGCTCCTGACCCCTTGCTCCAGTCTCCAAACATTTCCTCTTCCAAGTTAGATCCCCTGCCTTCCCCCCACCCCGCCTCCAACACAACTTTCTCTTTTAGAGCAAGTTCCAGAAGGGCAGGAAGGGAAGAAATGTTGCCTGAGGCCTCACCCTCAGTGCAGCTGTTGGTCTCTCTGGCTGGCCCGTAACTGTGGGGGCCAGACATGAGGTTGGCCTGGTGGCAGAAGGGCAGACCAGGCAGTCCTAGAAAAGAGAGATAGCCAGAATGGGGAATGGGGACGAGGGACACATAAGGCCAAACCTTGAACCACCAAGAGAGGCCCGATCCCATATTCCAACCCTATAAGACATAGAACCTCAAATCTTCTTGTGGACTAGAGACTGGCATGGGGTAGGGGATAGAAGAGGGATTCCCTGGGGTTAATTGAGACAGCTGCCAGTCCTCAAGGCCTGGAGATTGGTATTTGCACTGACCTTCTGTCCCCATGTTGGGGGCCTGACTGGGGAGGGGCCGGAGACAGCAGGGCTCGCCATAGCTACTGACCGGAGGTGGGGTCATCGAGTTGAACATGGTGTCTGAGAGGAGAGTGTGGGGACTCTGCAGGAGGGAAATAAGATGAGATAACTAATTCAGGTATAGAACCTCGAAGACATCTGCCATGGGAAATCAAAGTGAAGTGAGCATCACTCATCCAGGGTGAGGGAAAGGAGAGTCCCAAAGAGGCAAAGGCTGTTTCGAGGATCTTTGTGGGAACTGAGTGGGTTCTTTGCCTGGGTGGCCTAAGTGTCTGTGTGTGTGTGTGTGTGTGTGTTTAGGGGGGAGTGTTATGGACTAACTGAGCCAGTATGAGCCTCAAGTGATTTTATACCATAGCCCTCCATTTCTTCTGGCTTTGACCATGGGCCAGCTCTGAGGGGTAGGATGGGGGAACTCATGATGAGCCCCTTTGCCTTCATTTGTTCCTGCCCAGCAACAGGCCCTCTACAACCTCTCCAGTATCCAGCAGAGGGAGCTCTCGCCACAGCCCAGAAGGAGAGGCTGGCGGGGCCAGGAGCGAGCGCAGATGATCTTTTTCTAAGGCAGAAAACTGTATGAAATGGGATAAGGTTTCTGAGGGGAGCCTCCCGGGTCTGTTGAGTACAAAGAGTGGAAACTGGTGTTATCCTGGGGTAGTTTGAATCTGGGCGCCCACCTTACTTGGTCTGTTTTGGGGGAGCAGGAAAGGACTGTAAGAGAAGGCTTTGAGAGAATGAAAAAACAAAGTCATCATCCATCAGAGAAGAGTTGTGAGGGAGAGGGTTCTGCCGTCCGCTTTCCTCCTCAAACTCCAGTTTTTGTTCCATCCCGGGTTTTCTGGTCTCCCGGGACTGAGGGTGGGGTGGGGCGGGGTAGGGTGGAGAACGACCGGGAGCGGGCCGGCCGGCGCGGTGGGTGATCCCGGGATGCTGGGATTTAGGGTGAGGGCGGGGTAAGATGGGGAGAGGAACCCGGACCCCATGACCCAGCCCAAGCCCCGCAGCCTGGATTGTACCCTTCCTAACTCCTCCTTTCCCAGCGGAGAGCTGGATCCCGCATCCAAGACCTCCCAACTCGACCTTGGCACTTTGTGTGTGTGTGTGGGGGGCACAGCTGGCTGGCAGCTGGATGGGGGGGGACACTTCTTCCTCCTCCTTCCTCTATGACTCACCCAGGGGAAAGAGGCAGGGGCTCGCAAACGACCCCCCAGACACTAAAGAGGACCCCCAAACGTGCCTGCTCAGTCATCTTTCTGTGCCACTGCCCAGCCGCAGGAAAGCCGCGATGTAAATGGGGCGACATCCCTCCTCGCCCACGCGTGCCACAGCCCACCCACGTCTCCCTGTCACACTAGTGACAGGAAAATTTCGCCAACTTTTCCAGCTTCAGTTAAGTTTTTCTGGGGTGTGGATTAGAGCGCAAGATGGGGCAGGGAGCTCTAGGGTTGCCCTGCTGGAGCCCTGAATCATCTTCTGTGTCTCCCTATTTTCCAGAGTCCCCCTAGCACCCCCGCTCCCCAACTCCCAGGAGTAGGCCCCGCCCCCTTCTCCCGGTCCCGCCTTCTCCGCCCCCGTGCCTCCTCGGCCCACCCAAGTAGCCGCCGCAGGCTCTGGCTGCAGACGGCTCCGCTTCCCCCGCCCGCCCCGGGAGCCCAGTCGAGCGAGCCGCGGTGGAGGGAGGGGTGGGTAGTTGAGAGGCGGGACACATTCTTCCCTCCTCCCCTCAGTGCATCCAGAAAGCTGGCAGTGGCGCCCGGGGGGCGGGGGGCACTGTTGAAGCATAGAGGTGCCCATGGCGGGGTGGAAAAGAAAGAAGAATCCAGAAACTATAGGGACAGAAAGTGGCTGGGTAAATAAAATAAGGTGTGTATGGCCAGAGAAAGGGGTAAGGACACCTTAGGTTCCTGATTATCACAGCTGGCTTCCCAAGGGTTAACCCCTCCAGACCCCCGGGAACCCCTCAGTGACGTCAAGGGCGGGGTCTGTACCGCCTGGTTGGGGATTCCGGAGAGATAATTAGGGGGGGGGGTGTCTCCGGACCCCGCCTCCATAGGGAAAACCACCCTAATTCCGGCCCTTACAACTCCCCAGGGAAATTGCCCCGCCTTCTCCTTCCACTGGACAGTAAAGACCTATCCTATGAAGACCCCAGTTCTCCAGCCTCGAAAACCTTAAGTCCCCAGTCACTCTGGGATCCCCTTTCCCTAATCCTGTCCCCGAAGCTAGCTGCCCAGGGCGGATTGTTTCGGGGTCACCGGGCCTGAAAGAGGCTTCAGAGCGGGGAGCAAGGGCAGGCAGGGTGGTCTGAGCCAGAGGAGGGGCCTTGGCGCCCCCCGCCCCGCGCTCCCGTTGGGGAGGGGGTTCCAACGGGGATACACAGGCAGTCAGTGGCCAGTGGTCCCGCCCAGTCCCAGTAGGGGTCTCCCTGAGGCTGGCCCAGCTGTCCTGGTGGTCCTGAGGTCAGAGGGTCAAAACAAGGTCTCCGCTCCTCCTAAGCACCCTGACCACAGTCCTTGGGGACTCAGGAGTCCAGATTCCTTGAGGAGTCTTTCTAGGGCCTAAAGGAGACGCTGGCCCCTCCAGCCCCCTTCCTTATCCAGAAGACACTTCTTTCCCAGGGAACACATGCACCGGCAAGCTCATCTGTCACAAGATAGGTCAGGGGTTCAAGACTGCCCGTCCCCCACCGGTTTGTCGCCTCACACACACCCATCTCCACCCCACCTAGGGCTCTCTCCTTAGCTGTTCCCTCCTTGCAGAAACACTGACGTCTTCCTGCCGGCGCTCAGGACACACCTGGAGCTCCCTCTCTACCACGCAGACCTCCAGCTAGCAGTCCCTCCAGCCTCTTCATCCCAAACTCATGAAAGTGAGATGTTTCTAATAGATGGAAGAGGCGGAGACAGACAAAGAGATCCACGGTTGCCTGAGACAGAAACACAGAGACTGTCAGAAGAAAAAAAAAAGATACAGAGAAAGGGAAATACAAATGAAAAAATTCTTCAAACTTTCTATATCTCACGCAGGCTCTCCCACCCCCTTTTTGTCTCTGTGCCCCAGGTCTCCCTCTTGGCTGGGCAGAGTCCCTCGCATGCAGGGCATCCCCTCGGGCCCCCTCCCCCACTGCTCCCAGGTGGTCCCCCGCCGGCCCCCCTTCTCACCTCCTTCTGGGCGCAGGGCTCGGGATGCGCGGTCCAGGGCTAGAGTCTGGGCTGGGGGGTGTGCGGTGGGGAGGGGGGGCGGACAGGGCCACGGCAGCGCAGCCTCAGTGCCACCCCCACCCCCCACTAACCTGGCCGCCAGCCCTCCCGCCGGCCCAGCCCGCCGGGCCGCGAGCCGGGACCACCCGCGAGAAGCGCAAACTTTTTTTTCCCTTTTGCAAAAACTTTTTCTCGCTCAAGCAGCTGGCGCGCCGCCGCTCTTCCCGCTCGCCTCTCACCTCCCTTCTACTTCCCTCCCTCTTGCCGTTCTGGAGGATGAGGCGGGGTAGCTAAAAGCAAGAGAGGGGGTGCCGGGCTTATTGCACCCCCAGGACCCCCAGGATCCTCCCCCTCCCTTGAGGGACCCTATACTGCCTACCCCCCCCCCCCCGGCACGCTGCTGGTGGTGGGCAGTAAATCCCGGCATGGATTCTTGGATCGGCTGCCCACGAAGAGGGGCCCCCCCACCCTACCCCCAATCCCCAAGCTAGGAAAAAAACTAAAAAAATATATTGCGAGGTGGGGGGCGACGAAGACGTTCATCCGAGAACGATATTATTGGAGGCTAGCGTCGTTGATTTTGGTTGGGGCTCTCTGAGCATTCCGCCATCCTTTAGTATATCACTGCTGGCCTCACTCTTTCAGTGGAACATGAAGGGGTTAGGACAGTTTTGGGGTTTGGTGCAAAGAGGACTGGAACAGAGTTGACTTAGAAGTGAAGGGTCTATAGAGCATACAAAAGACGAGCCGTGGCTGAGGCTCTGGGTGCAGAGTATGCGGTTCACAAGGTTACTAAGGAACCTTGGGACGCGACCGAAAAGCAGCACTGTTCCGCGGAGAACCCCCGCTCTCCTTCATCTCTAAGTTCTGGAGACTGCGGGCACCTCCGCACCTCGGTTCCGCCCGCTGTCTGCAATTCCAGGCTGTCTGCTCCCTCTGCTGGCCGTTCTGGCACATGACACGCTCGGAGTCTCCCAGAGACGGCCCTGGGAGCTGAAGTAGGAGGCTTACGGGTCACCCCACCAAAGCCCAGTTAGGAGCCCAGGAAGGGGGTTGCATGAGCCCAAAGAAACGGAAAGTCTCACTAGAAGAGGCTGCTAGTACAGAACGGTAGTGTCTGAGAGGGGAGTGCCTTGCCCCTTCGGATTTGTGGATGCAGGGGAAGGGGCAGCTATTTCAGTCCATTTGATCTTTATGAGAAAGGGGAGAAAACATGGTGAGGAAAAGGAGTCCCCTCGTCTTCCTAGCTCTGATAGGAAGACAGGCCTCTCCCATCCTAGCTCTGCTTCCAAGAACCACCTCCTCGGGCCTGGAGAGTTAGTAGGTTAACTGTTCAGGCTGAGGATCAAGGGGAAAAGGTGAAATTAGGAAGAGGTCTGAGGCCCTACCAATATGGGTAGTAATTGCAGAGGAAAAGGAGTCCTAATTGACCCTCTCTCCCCCATACGACTTTGGCCTGGACACCAATTATACCCAGAAGGTCAGGCAAGACCAGTGGTCCTGTCCCAGCCATTTGCCCTTTCTTTTCAGAGAAGCTTTTTTTTTTTTTTTAAAGATTTTATTTATTTATTTTCCAGAGAGAGAGGGAGAGAGAGTGAGCACAGGCAGGCAGAGAGGCAGGCAGAGAGAGAAGCAGGCTCCCTGCCGAGCAAGGAGCCCGATGTGGGACTCGATCCCAGGATGCTGGGATCATGACCTGAGCCGAAGGCAGCTGCCCAACCAACTGAGCCACCCAGGCGTCCCTCAGAGAAGCTCTTTTAAAGCAGACTGGTTTTTCCTCCTCACCCAGGTCTACAGATTAGTGATTCTGTGAGCGCAGGAGCAGGGGGGAGGGGCAGAGGAGGGAGAAGCTGACTCCCCACCAAGCAGGGAGCCCAGTGCAATGTCCAGCTCCATCCCAGGATCCCAAGATCATGACCTGAGCCAAAGGCAGACACCTAACTGACTGAGCCACCCAGGTGCCTTTTTTTTTTTTTTTTTTTTTTTTAATAAGCTCCCTGCCCAAAGTGGGCTTGAACTAAGAACCCTGAGAGTAAGAGTCAAATGCTCTACCCGCTGGGCCACCCAGTCACCCTGCCTTTACACTCTTAAAATTTATTGAATTTTTGTTTATGTGGTTCATGTCAATTTACTATTTTTAGAAATTAAAACTGAAAAGTTTGTAACACAATACACAAGCACATATCCCATTAACAGTGATGTCAAAAAGATGATGTAATCACATGCCACATAGCTTCTGGAAAACTCCACTGTATACTTTTGAGATAATGAAAATAAAAAAGGCAAATACCATCTTAGTATTATGAAAATAGTTTTGACCTTGTGAACACTCCTGAAAGGGTTCTCAGGGACCTCCCAAGGTCCTCAGACCTCACCTTGAAAACTATTCCTCCGGACTATCACCCCAGCACTTCTTTATGACTCATACTTGTTGATTTTCCCCCTTATTTTTATTAGGAATATATAAACATTTGTCTCCCCCGTGGGTCCTGTCCCCTAAACTGGGAAAAACCAGGGAACTTCTTAGGCTCAGTACCCCTCTCACCCAGCTCCCATTTCTTGGGCTCTCCTAACCTACTTCCTCTTAGCCCCTTGCCCATCTCCTTCTTGACCCTCCCTGGAAGCTCTTCCATAGTTCCTAGCCTGGACCAGCCTGCTTCCCCTGTCCCAAGCCTGCTTCCCTCACTTGAGGACTTTCTTTTCTTGTGAGAGACTAACGAATTTTTCTCTGCCTTCTCCTTTCCTCCACTCCTCCCTCACCACTGCCGCCTTCTCAGAGGGCTTAGGGTAGGAAACCGTGCTTTCTGGGGAGACTCCTTTAGAGAACACACTTTCCCCATCTCCCTACACATCAGCTAGCCTGGAATAGGCAAGAGTCTGGACAAACAAGTGCCCATTTGGGTCCCCTAGGAATCACCCTGGTCATCTGACCACCAGCCTGTTAGGTGGGGGTGTGGATCAGGAATCTAATGTCTCCCGCCACAGACGCCCTCTGCCTGGGAACCCCTAACCGATCTCTTTACTCCAACTCCCCAGGTCCTCTCGCTAGCTGCAGCCACAGGCCTCTACCACCATATCTGGCACATCTGTCTTGACCACATTGCCATCCCGGTCCAGGTAGAGGAGAGACAGAGACCTTCGGGCAGTAGGGACACAGCAGGAAGTACCCAAGGGCCAAGGGTTGTTGGCCTTGAGGAGGCTGAAGACAGCCGAATGGAAGGAGGCAGCAATGCCAGGGCTGCCAGCCAGGTGTGGGGGGCACTGTCCACTGCAGTAATTCAGCTTGTACCCCTCGGGCTGCAGGATCCAGTCCTGCCATCCTAGTTCCTGGAAGTCTACATAGTGGTCTCGCCGGCAGCATAAGGGGGTCTCAGGCTCACAGGTGGGGGTCCTCCTCCTGGCCCGGCCTGCTCCAGGCTCATTGGGCCGGATCTTAAGCTCCAGGAAGGGCCGCTGGTCTCCCGCCGTGTCCAGGAGCCGCAGAGGCTGCTGGGCAGAGGTGGCGTTGCCTTCTAGGCGTCCGCAGTTCAGCTGGAGCTTCAGGACGGTGGACTCCTCGGCCCTCAAGCCACTAGGGGGCAGAGTGAGGGCGTGCCAGCCCGGGGCTGTCATCTGGTGCTCAGCCAGGAGTTTGCGGGACCCTGGGTGCCTGCTCCTTGGGCTCCATCGGAAGATCCTCAAGGAAAGCGTGCCAGGAAGGGTGGGGAGCACGTGCAGCCAAAGGCGAGCATGGTACAGGTGGTGGGACTGAGCTGTGGACAGATGGAAGGTGAGCACGGAGCTGCAGGGTGAAGTGGAGGAATCTGCCAGAGAGATGGAGAAGGGATGGAGGAATGTGAGCAGCGATGAGCTCTTCTCTGAGACTCCTGCCACCCCCGCCCGCTGCTTTCCTGAGCCCCTTTAGAAGACACAGGGACTGCCTTGTGTCCTCCGTCCTGCATAACCAGTCAACTCCTCCTCCTCCCACACCCTGCCTTTTCTGTCGGTCTCCCCTTCCGCCTCCCTCTCCCTGTCTGCTCTCTGCCTGCCCCTCCCTCACCCACCTGTGATGGTAGCAAAGCTGATGACCTCCTCCCCTTTTGCAGGAGCCACACTTCCTGGCTGCAGTCTCCGGAGGGCTCTGGCCAGCGCTGCCTGGGGTGGAGGGTGAGTTATTCTGGGACGACTGGTCATGTGCAGCCCCTCCAAGATCTGCTGCTTGGCTAGCTCCAGTACCAAAGCGCGTTCTGCCTGGGGCACCAGCGTGGGACCTCCACAGGAGGGACATACAGACCCTGCCCCCTGTGCCCACACCAGTGCCCACAGCAGCACCAGCTGGGGCTGGACATCGGGGAGCCCCATGCTCCCGGTGAATGGCCCTGGGTTGGGTCGGGAGCCTCGGATGGCAGGTGCTCCTTCTGTTGATCTGATTGCTGGAAGCCAATGAGGGCACAGGGGCAGCAGCGGCTGTGCCACACCTAGCCTCGGCCAAGGGTAGAGCCACCTGCCTTCTATTGCCTGGGACTCAGGAAGGCAGTATGTGGATGGTCCTATGAGTGGCTGTGTTTAGCGCAGTCTGCCAGTTTGACCCTCACAGTTCATGGCTGGTTACTGACTGGGGCCTCTTTAGAGCCACAACCCGGGGCTCCCTCACTTAGTGGTCAGCCAGCAGACCTACCCTCTGAGCCCTGGGATTGGCTGGCTGTACTGCCCATCAGGGCCCTGCAGGGGGCGGAGGTCCCCCTCCACCCCCGGGGAGCTCGGGTTTCACCATCTGGCCTGGTCACTGAGTTTGAGGTATGGGTAAGGGGGTGGGGGTGCAGTGTTAACACGCATGATGCAAGAAAGAGAATGATTTCACATGCTCAGTCCCCAAGGTCTGGGGCTCGGGGGAGGGACTCATAAGGGCAAGATGGGGAGGGCAATTTCCCCCCCATACCTCTAGTCCTTCTAGCTTACCCAGACACCTTTGCTGCAGCAGTTCTTAGAGGCAGCTGTTAGTTCCACTGGTTATTTCTCCATGGTTTCTGGGCCTGAAGAACTCTGGTCTCTCTCTTCCTAGCAATGGGGTTGGGACAGGGGGAGAGGAACGGAGTCCTCCTGCCCAGGCCAAGGTGGCAGTGCCACGGGGCACAGAAGTCACCTCCTGACCCTGCTTATGCTGGCTGCCCAGAGTCCAGTTGGACTGGAGCACAGCGTGGAGGAGGGCTGGAGCGTGGTGAGGGTAGGGGGGGCATGTTCCTATGATGTCAGGGGAAACCCAGAGAGGTAGGGGAGGCAGTGATGCAATCTTACAGCAGGACACAGTCCATCAAGGCTGGCAGAAGGGTGTGGGACTTGGGAGCACCCATACCTACATACTGGGTCTCTTTTTTTTTTAAAGATTTTATTTATTTTATTTTTTTTTATTTATTTGAGAGAGAGAGACAGTGAGAGAGAGCGTGAGCGAGGAGAAGGTCAGAGAGCGAAGCAGACTCCCCATGGAGCTGGGAGCCTGATGTGGGACTCGATCCCGGGACTCCAGGATCACGCCCTGAGCTGAAGGCAGTCGTCCAACCAACTGCGCCACCCAGGCGTCCCCATACTCGGTCTCTTTAAGGGGACTGTGAGAGTTACGTAAATTCGGGACATCCTAGGAGTGGCTGGAGGCCTCCATGAAAGGGGGCAGGACATGGGAGGTTTAAGGACTTTGAAGAGCAAAGCAAGATAAGTGGGGTGACATTAGCTCCAATCCCAGCCCTTCCTCACTGACAAAATGGGAAGGCCGTGGCCCCTCCACCTTGAACTTAAGATGGTAGACTTAATGCTGTCCTTTCTCCTTATGCCCGCAGTTTCTTCAAGAAGCTAGAAGACTGTGATTTGGACACAGGCCACAACTCCATCTTATTAAGCTCCCACCTGTGTAGCCAGTGGGGGGACTGCCAAGAGACTTCCAGATCTGGCACCAGGGGGAGAAAGGTGGTGCTTTGGGGACTGGGGAACAGTACTGGCGGTGTCCAGCATGTGGCGGTGTAGCGCCACTGGACGGCCGCTGGCTTAGTGCTGACCAGCTTCCCAGGGAATAGGCTGCTCTGAGGAGTGGGGAGCGGCACAGGGCTTTCCAACCTCTCCCTCTGGGAACCCTGCCTCTCCCACAGAAAACAAAGAAGCCAGTCCCCGTGCTCTCCCCTCTCGCCACTACCAAAGAGCAGAGCTGTTGTCAGGCCCCAAATCACCGCTACCTTTGGTTTTAGACCTCGTCCCATTGACACGTGGCGATGGAGCTTGATGACAGGTGACAGGCATGTCCTAGAAACCCAGGGCACTGTGTGCTGGGTGGCGGGGGACGCTGGGGTAGAGAAGGGACAAGGATACTTTTAGACCCTCCTGTCCTTCCTACATTTTTCCCCAGGCGGAAACATATTCAAGTTCTCTGTCCAGTCCTCTCCTTCCCCGTTCTGAGCAACCTCTCTGTTGGTTGAGGCTGGTGAGAAGGAGTCCTCTACCCCTGGGGTCTGGAACATCAAACTGCAAAGAAGTTTCTGCCCATAGTGGTGTCTCAGAGAGCTTATCTGTTGGGGCCAGGAGACAGAGTCAAGGGAAGCAGCATCAAGTGCTTGCAGGAGTCACTGACTCCTCTTCTCCCCTACCCTCTGTCAGGTGCCCCCAATTTTCGGCTCTTCCTACCCTCTTGTTGCTGTGCCTGGCCTGGCCCTACCTCCCCACTGACACTTACGTCAGAACCCAGCTATAAATATGCTCTTAGCATCTTAGTCACTTTCCCCAAGAAGTTCTCCCAGGTTATAAATACCCCAGCCATCTGCCTCACAGGCCCGCCCTACCAACCTGGTTGGGTGCTGGGGGGGAGGGACAGGCTCGGGGGGCGGGTAAGAAGGGAGAAGAAGCCCGAGTGGTTATCTTGCCCACATGACAGAAGCCTGACACAGTCTAGAGTTAGGGGCCAAGAGGCTCTGGAAGCCAAGGTTTGGAAGAAGACAGACCCACTCTTTCCCTTTTACAACAGGCAGAGCCAAAAAGAAAGGGAGTTAATACTGATTCTGTGTTTATTTTAAAATTTGTTGTTTTGCTCATGATGGATTTTTTTGGCATTCATTTTGCTGCTTTAAAAACATAGCATTGAGATATTATTTATCTCAGTTGATGAATTTCTTGGCATCCCCTTACAATTTGTCCCTCAAAGTGACTGCCTTACTTCACCTCACCTTAATCTTGGCCCTGGGGACTGAAGCTGGAGTTGGAGGGAGAGAGGTCAGATCTAGGGAAGGGGTGGTTTGTAGGGAGAGGAGACACCGTGGGAGGGGGAGGAAGGGGCACAGAAGACTTCCTTAGATGTTCTCCTTAGATGAAGATCTCCTCTAGGCAAAGGTGGCATGACTTCTGTGGGTTGTTCCCACGTCTCAGATACGCAGGTCGCCTAAGAAAACCCCCTTCAGACTTTCTCCTCTATGGTTCCTCTTCCAGGGACCTCAGACCCTGGGAGGAGGGAGCTATACACTGAGCAAACACAGACATCACGTTACCCAAAGGACACGTGGGTTTTGCGCAAACTCGGCCTTGGGCTGCAGACAATATCGACCCCATGGTTCAGGGCTGTCTAACCAAAGGGAGGGGATGATGGGGAAAGAAGGGCAAAGGTCTAGAGGGGACCCAGTCTCAGAGCAAATACCTCCCCTCCTCATTCCATGCCTTCTTTTTCTTCTCCCTGTCCTATGCAAGTGACTCTTGGTCAGTTCCAGCTTCCGGGCAGGTCTCCTGGATGGAGGCCTGGGGGTCAGGGAGGGAAAGCCACCAGCCAACTCTGAGCCCTGCCTCTGCCTCCCCCAACATGTGTGCTCCTAGGATGTCAGCCTACTTGCTGACTGACAATGATCTGTTTCCTCTCTTAGAGTGAGTATGGAGGGAAAAGAAGAGCAGATAAAACCTGTCTTTATTGGTTCTGAGACCAGCAAAGATGGTTCTGGGGCAGAGGAGGAGGCCTAAGAAAGAAGAGGAGGAAGCCTAGGAAAGGAAGAGGCATGAAATGTGGGATAGACATAATAGCTCGGCCCTGAGGAGCCTGGGTGAGAGAGAGCAGAAGTGGTCCAGGTGGGTAGACACTGGGTCATCCTCGGTTTCAGCCAGGGTCCTGGCAAGAGACAAAAGAACCATTCAGTTGTCTGTGTTTGCATCGCTAAGAAGACTTAATGAAGACATTATTTATGGATGTGTAGGCAGGGTTAAGAGAATGAAGGATGAATGTTGAGGCTCCCAGAGACTAGCAAGAGTGGAAAGCCCTTATAAGCCCCTAGTGCGGACGAAGTGATATCAGAATCTATGTAGAACTGGGGCCAGGGGTAGCCAGATAGGAGCTGTAGGGACAGACCACAACCACAGTCACACAGATACATGGCACCTAGGCAGAGGGAACAGGAATAAGAAATATCCTGACCTCTATCTCCCCCTATCCTTTGATCTCCTGCTTGTGTCAGCCCTTAGCCAAATTCAGCAGGAAGCCAGGGACCAAAGGAGCTGAGGTGAGTCAGACCTTAAGGGCACAGAGTGGGGCAGAGAAGGACAAAGAATGGATGAGGGTGTGCCAAGAGAGCCTTAGCAGCCCACCAGGGCCAATAAGGGGCTTGAGATACAGGGAAGAGTAACTTTGGACAGCAGGGATCTAATCTTCAGTGAATCTAAGAAAGGGGCTCTCTGGTAATCCAGAAAATCAGGGGAAGGAGCTGGGTCAACTCATCCTGGAGTGACGGCCATCAAGTGGGAAGAGCAGGGAAGTACCGAGGATTATGAGATGGATTAAGGATGGGCTATGGATGGCTTTGCTTGGGATCTAGATGGCACTGCTCACGGTTGCAGATGGGATCAGAGTCCCTGGGGTGGCACTTGAGCCTGGGAGGCTTGCTGGATAGACTGTGCCCTAGGAGAGAAACTGGTGGTCACGAAGATGGTACAGTGGCTCTCCTTAGATGAAGATCTCAAGCCACAGATGGGATAATTCCCACAGTTTTCCCAGGAAGAGGGAGTCCTCCTTCTGGACAGAAGCAGTAATGGGGTCATTCTCTCCTCTCCAGGAAGGGTACTTCTGTGAGGGCATGTTTGCTTACTCCCACCTTGGGCTGCCCATCCACACGCGGACTAACTACAGCCACAGGCCTCGACCACCATGTCAGGTATGTCAGTCTTGACAATGTTGCTGTCCCTGTCATAGTAGAGCAGAGAGAGGGGGCGCCGGGCCGTGGGCACACAGCATGAGCCCCCTCCCGCAGTCCCTGATGCCGTGTTGGCCTTGAGGAGGTTGAGCACTGCGGTGTGGAAAGAGGCGGCAATGCCGGGCATGCCTGCCACGTGCAGTGGGCACTGCCCCGTGCAGAAGTTCATTGCATAGCCCTCGGGCTGAATGATCCAGTCGTGCCAGCCAATCTCACGGAAGTCCACAAAGAACTCTTGCCGACAACACATCCTGGACCCACCCTGACAGTTGATTCCTCGCCGGTGAAGCCGGTGCTTGCCCCCAACTTTGACCTTGGCTGTCACAAAAGGCCTATGGGCAGCCTCACCCAGTATGATGGAGCTCTGGGCTCCCTGGCTTTCAGGCACCAGCTCCAGGGTCAAGTGGCCTTGACTACAGGCAGCCTGAGCTTCAGGCCCCAGGAAGAGCCGCTGCCAGCCACTGGCATCCACCTCCAGCTGGTGCCGAGTGGCCAAGGTGAGGTTGGTGTCACGTAAGCCTACCACAAGGATCCTCAGCTTCAGAGTCCAGGTGGTATTGGGAGGGATCTGTACAAAGAACATGAGGCTGGCCTGCTGGATCTCCACGCCACTAGCAGTTCTGTCAGAGGAGAAGTGGAAATCAAGACGAGTCTGGTTGATGTTGGAGAGGCCTGTGAACACAAGAAGCCCCAGTCACCATGGTCTTCTGAGTGTCAATTCTATCAGCTACCTTGTTATTCTCAGCATACTGGAACTCTGCAGCCCTCGGTATTGTTGACCACCCTTTCTTTCTTGAAAATCTTCTCTTTCTTGGCTTCTATGACACAACTCTTACGATTATTCCTTGATTTTCTTTGTTGGCTTTTCTTTCTCTTGCCATCCTTTCAGTGCAAGAGTTCTCCAAAGTTTGTCTCTGACCTTCATTTCCTTTTGCTCTGCACTGAAGGGAGTTCTTACCCACACTCATGGTCAGCCAACACACTTTTTATGGCAGTGATTCCCAAATCTGGATGTCTAGTCCAGACCATTTTGCACCTCTGGACTGGACGTATAGATCTGGAAATCAACAAGCTTCAGGTGTAAATTTCTAACTACTTAATTTTGTCACATGAATGTCCTGCCGGCACATTCAAATCAATTTTTTCCCAAGTGGAAATCCTTTTCCTTGCTATCCGCTCCTCTTTCTGTTCTTAGAATTGGGGGCACCACTACCTTCCTAATCACCACTAGAAACTATGTGAGCACCCCCTCACCGCCCATATCCAGTCTTTCACCACAATGAATCTATGTATGTCACCTGTCACTATTACTCTTCTCCAATTTTCTCTCTTCATCCTTCTCCTGCCCCTACCGAAACACCTTAATTGGGTTTCTGTTCCCTCCACTCCACTGAAACTGCTCTTGTCAGGATCACCAACTCTTTCCATATTGCCGATTCCAATGGTTTCACCTCTTTATATTCATCTTATTTGATCTTTAAGCAGTGTTTGACACATTTATCATTCCCCCCTTGAAATATTTCCTTCTAGGGCGCCTGGGTGGCTCAGTGGGTTAAGCCGCTGCCTTCGGCTCAGGTCATGATCTCAGGGTCCTGGGATCGAGTCCCGCATTGGGCTCTCTGCTCAGCAGGGAGCCTGCTTCCTCCTCTCTCTCTCTCTCTCTGCCTGCCTCTCTGCCTACCTGTGATCTCTCTCTGTCAAATAAATAAAATCTTTAAAAAAAAAAAAAAGAAATATTTCCTTCTCTCAGTTTTTGTGACTCTGGCCACTTTATCTCAGTCTCTTGTTGACAGCTCCTCTTCCTCTGCCTGACCTCTGTATGTTGAAGACTCTGAGCTCCCTTCTTTTCACTCTGTATATTCATTTCTAGAAGGCTATCGTCAGTTCCCATGGCTTTCTATTCCATCTGTATGCTGATGACTCCCAAATATATATATCCCTGGCCCTGACCTCTCCCTGATCCTCAGGGCTTCTATTTCCAGCTGCTGATCTGATATTCTATTTGGTTATCTAGTGATATCTCAAACTTTTCATGTTCACAGATAAACTCTAGATTTATCCCCCCAACCCAAACCTATTCTTTCTCCAATCTAATTCCCTATAAATGCATTGCTTAAGCCAAAACCTTGATTACCCTCATCCCCCACTTTAAAATTACCTGCAAGATCTGGGGCATCTGGGTGGCTCAGCTGGTTAAGCATCTGACTCTTGATTTCAGCTCATGTTATGACCTCAGGGTCATGAGATGGAGTCCCTCATTGGGATCCATGCTCAGCATGAAGTCTGCTTGAGATTCCTCCTCTCCCTCTGCCTCTGCCCCTCCCCTCCACTTGTGCATACTCTCTCAAAATAAATAAAATCTTCTAAAAAATAAAAAAATAAAATTATCTGCAAGATCTGCCAACTCTATCTCCAATTCATAAAATAATTTCACTTATACCTGTCTCCTTTACTACATATTAGTTCAACCCACAATCACCTTTTTCTTGAATTATAGCAATACCTTCCCAAGTGGTCCACTCTTGTCCTCCAAACCGTTCTCTCTATATCAGCCAGAGTGCATTTTATTATGTAAATCTGATCAGCTTAATCTCTTCAGCTTCAGACTCTTCAAAGGCTTCCCATTGCTATTTGAATAAAATCTAAGCCTCTTAACACAGAAAACTTGTATGATTAGGCATTCTGCCATCTAATGACTATATTCTACCCATACTGTCTTTTTTCTGCTCCTTGAACTCACTAAACATGGACTCACCTCATGGCTTTTGCACTTGTGCTTCCCCCTGTCTGAAATGTCTTTCCAAGATCTTTGATTGACTGGCTTCTTTTTGGCATTCAGCTCAAATGTCTCCTTCTTGTGGAGGTTTCTCTGACAAATCTATCTAAGCAGCCTTCAATTCCACCTCCGTCTCTCTAACGCATCATCCTGCTTAACTATTTTTATAGCTGCTATGACTCTCTGTAGTCATCTTGTTTTTTTGTTCATTTGTTTACTATGTGCTTTCCCTCCCCTCTTCTCCTCCCCGCTACCCCTCCATCTAGAACGTAAACTCCATGAAGGTAGAGATTATGCCTGTACGGTTTACCAGTTTCTCTAGTACCTAGTACATAATAAGCTCAATAAACAATTGTTGAATGAACAGAAAGTTCAACTAGGCTTCGTGTGAATTGGAAAGTCAGGAATAACGCTGCTCTTGACAGCTTTCAAACTCAACATGATGTCTCCCATCTTGGTGTCTCTAAATAAGTCTATTCCATTCTTCTCTTCCTGTGGATCTACTTCTTCTGCTTGTCAGTTTCTTCAGGTCCTAAAATGGTGGCCCCAGCTCCTGAGTCTACAGAATGT
This sequence comes from Neogale vison, assembly GCF_020171115.1. Classification (NCBI taxonomy): domain Eukaryota; kingdom Metazoa; phylum Chordata; class Mammalia; order Carnivora; family Mustelidae; genus Neogale; species Neogale vison. The sequence continues at coordinate 101,406,839 of NC_058102.1, read as the reverse complement.
TTTACTCAGCTCCTCTAAACTAAAGTGACATAATCTTCCAGTGTCCCAATTTCCAAATCCTTGATGAAAAGTCTGATTGGCTCAACTTATCTTGTTATGTCACTAAGCACCCCACCATTAGAAACTCTCTCTCTTTTAAAGATTTGCTCATTTATTTTAGAGACAGAGACAAAGAGAGAGAGCACAAGCAGGAGGGGCAGAGGAAGAGGGAGAGAAACTCCCAAGTAGACTTTATGTTGAGCATGGAGTCAGACGCAGGGCTCAATCTCATGATCCTGAGATTACAACCTGAGTTCGACAATTAACCAACTGTGCCACCGAGGTGCCCCTACCATTAGAATTTCTTAAGTTACCCTAGTTATGGCAGGCAGAACAAATAAACATCAGGGGCTATGGTAGATTATTACATTGTTGGCCCCCAGTGAAGAACACCTCCCAATATTGATGGCTTTGTGCCATCCCTTTCCATATTATCTGGGCATGGCTATGTGACTAGACTTGGCCAGTGAGACATAGGCAACCACAGTGCAAGCAGACACTTGATAAGTACTTACATAATGATGTTTCACCCTTATGGAAGCCAGTTACCATGTTTTAAAGAAACTTGGGCTAGACTAATGGATGATGAGGAGCCATGTGGAGAGAGACTTTGAGGATCAGAGACCATCTTAGATGTTCTAACCCCATCTAAGCTCCTGACTGAAGGCAGTTACCTCAGTGCTCTCAGCTACTCCTCAGATGGACATAAAGAACTGTCCAGATAAGTCCAGTCAAAGCACAAAAATCATCAGAAATATCGAATTTCTTATTTTAAGCCTCTATGTTTGTGCCAATTAGTTATATTAATAGGTAACTGAAACAGAAATAAGTAACAGAGTGCTTGGGTGCTCCACAGCAAAGACGTAAAATTTGTAGCCTTGGCCTTGGGACTGGGTGGCAGGCAGAGGTTGGAAGGATGGTGAGGAGACTGTTAGTGAAGGTAGGAAGAGCAGTGAAGAAATTGCTATCAGATCCTGGAGAAAGGGGAACCTGTGTTATGTATTGGCTATCATCTGTGGTAACTTGGAAGCTAGAAATGGCATCTAACAAAGTTGTGAATTTAGCTAAAGATATTTCCAGGCAGAATGCTGAAAGTGCCAATTGGCTTATTTTAGCTGCCTATGATAAGGCATTTCAGGAGTGAGATGAACTAAAAAAGGAACTGTTCAATTTTCAAGCAGAATTTAGAGAAAATATTTCCAACAGGACTTGCTAGATGAACAATAAGATATTTTTTCATTCCTCACCTCTCTGTCTGGCAAAAGATTTCTTAAAGTAAGAAATGATCTTAAGGCAAAAATCAAATCCAGGGAATTGCCAATAATATATGACCTCAGAGTGAAGATCAAAACATTTAATAATGGGACAATTATAAGACCCTTTGTTAAGATCTAACACTTTGTTAAAAACTAAAAAAAATTAAGATGATGTTCTATAGATCCTGTCAACTAGACAAAAGGGTTTTTAAGAATCTTAAGAGTATCTATCAGTCCATAACACTTTGACTTGCAACCTAAAGAGGGGTCTGTCTTGATATCAAGTTGAGTGCCTTTTTGTCTGAGTAGATTACAATTTGTTATTTAGAAGGCCCACAGGGTTTTACAGAGAATTTTAATAGCAAAAGCAGCACAAGTTTGGACTAAAAGGGCCAGAGATGATTCAAAGTGAAAAGAGGTCTCTGGGCCCCCAACCTCTTTGGCCCGGAAGCAGGCTGAGAAAACCGCTCAGCCACAGACCCGTCATTTCCAATTTAAAAGGAAAGACATCTCAGAGGGTGGAGCCAAGGGCTGAGACAGATCTAGAAGTCAAGGAGAACACTGGTGGGCTCTCTTTAAGAAGCGAGAAAAATCCTACCAAGAAGTAGAACTAAGCCCTAACCAAGGGAATTCTGGATTTAGGGGAGACTTGAGATATGTGCCTGGCTGGATATCAGAACTTTCATGGATCAGTCACTGGTCTGTGTCCCCCACTCCCCTGTCTCCAGTACTGAACAGGAGTAACTGTTATGGTGACCCTGTCCCTGTCTCAGCATTGTATGTTAGATGTGTGGGAGGCAGATAACTTGTAGTTTTAGGTCACAGGCAGTGGTATGCTGGTAAATGTTTAGCAACTGGATTCCAGAGGGAAATAAATCCCGATTCGTAGTGTTTGCCAATTTCTCCCACCACGGCCAATTTCAAACTATTCATGTGACATCACTGGATGCAGAGCTGGGAGATGTTCATAATTTGTTCTCATGAGCCCGTATAAGTCACTTCCAGTACATTACTGAAGCCCCCACCCCCATTTCCCCAGAGCCCCCAGCTCTCTTACTTCCAGCAAGAACAATACTCAGGTCTTGCTTTCACACTATTGTGTGGATGATAGCTTAAATTGGAATAAAAACTTCAAGCTAGCATATCCAAATGCATGATCCCAGGGTCCTGAGATTCAGCCCTGCATCGGGATCTGTGCTCAGCAGGGAGTCTGCCCACTCCCTCTGCTGATCCCCCTGCTTGTGCTCTCTCTCTCAAATAAATAAATAAAATATTAAAAAAAAAAAAAAGAAAGAAAGAAAAGGTACAATCCTAGTGTCAGTCATTCTCATTTCCAAATGTCATCTCAGATCGGGCCCCCTCAGACTGAATGTTGTACTCATTCATTGATTAGCAAATATGTGGAAAGTGTATAGACTTTGAAGTCAGAGAGAACAGTATTTGAATTCTGCCCCTTGCAAGCTATATGACCTTGGCCATGTAAATGATCTTCTTTGAGTGTCAGTCTGCTTTTCTGCAATGGGAATGATAAACTCCACTTTGTGGGGTGGTTATTGAAGATTAAATGAGATGAGACAGGCATACTAAATACCAGGTAGCCATCATTATTGCCACAATGTTGCCAGGAACTGCTGTCAGAGATACAAAGGTGTAAGCACAAAAACAAAAACAAAATAAAACAAAAACCCAGAATCTGGGTGTTTAAAGAAGTCATGGTTCGTGGTCATCTGTCCACCTTGTACTCATCCAGTCCAAGCTACTTTTCAACTCCAAATGCAATTTACTCCTTCAGACTTTTTTTTACATTTTTCCCCTCCGTTTAGAATGTTGTTTACTGTTTTCTACCCATGGAAGCCAAACTTATTCTACAACACCAGTCCATATGCAATCTTCTGAAAGACTTCCCTGTCTCACTAGGCCCAGTGAATAATCCCTGGCCCAGCAAGCAATGGGCCCTCCTCTAGCATTATTTCATTCTGTTTTACCTTCTAATTATTTATTCCCAGAAGCAGCAACTACAACCCTCATGGCAGGAGCTCAGCCTTCAATTTCTTGCTCTCTCCCACCTTAACCTTCTAAGAATGTTACCCAAATTAGTTCATTTAATTCTCCCAACTATCCTCTCACTATCCCCATTTTTCAAATGAGAAAACTATTAACAACTCAGGTCATACAGTAATAAGCAACTGAGCAAGGATTTGAACCCAGGCTTATCTGGCTCCAGAGTTGGTGTTCTTATAGGCAGGGTGCCTGGGTGGCTCATTTGGTTAAGCGTCTACCTTCAGCTCAGGTCATGATCTCAGGGTCCTGGGATCGAGCAGTGCATCGGGCTCTCTGTTCAGCAGGGAGCCTGCTTCACCGCCCCCCCACCCCTGCTTGCCTCTCTGCCTACTTGTGATCTCTCTCTCTCTCTCTGTCAAATAAATAAATAAAATCTTTTTTAAAAAAAGCATCTGACTTGATTTTTTTTTTTTAAAGACTTTATTTATTTATTTGACAGACAGAGATCACAAGTAGGCAGAGAAGCAGGCAGAGAGAGAGAAGGAAGCAAGTTCCCTGCTGAGCAGAGAGCCCGATGCGGGGCTCGATCCCAGGACCCTGGGATCATGACCTGAGCTGAAGGCAGAGGCTTTAACCCACTGAGCCACCCAGGTGCCCCTGACTTGATTTTTTCTTAGGTCATGATCTCAGGTTCATGAGATGGAGCCATGCATTGGGCCCTGTGCTGGGCGCGGAGCCTGCTTAAGTTTCTCTATCTCCCTCTTCCTCCTTCTCTACCCCTCCCCCAACTCAAGTTTATGCTCTGCTCTTGCTCTCTCTCAAATAAATAAATAAATGTTTGTCATAGGCAGAAGCCCCCTTTTGAATTACAATAGGGTCTCACACATCACTGGGGATTCTACACTGCATTCAAGCTGACTTACAGCATGGTTTGGTTGTTTAATACAACCAATGCTTATTGAATATCTAGTATGTTCATGAGATGCTGAGTGGTGTAGCTACTCTGTAGCTACTCAGTAGCTAGGCTATCTTGCTCCACCACTTACCAGTCATGTGACCTTGAGGAATTACTCAACTTTTTTTTTTTTTTTTAAATAAGCTCTTTGCCCAATGTGGGGTTTGAACTCACCACCCCAAGATCAAAAGTTGCATGTTCTACCAGCTGAGCCAGTCAGGTGCCCCAAGTACTTAACCTCTTTGTGCCTCAGTTTCAGTAACTGCTTTTATTTTATTTTATTTATTTATTTTTTAAAGATTTTATTTATTTATTTTATAGACAGAGATCACAAGTAGGCAGAGAGGCAGACAGAGAGAGAGAAGGGAAGCAGACTCCCCGCTGAGTAGAGAGCCCGATGTGGGGCTCCATCCGAGGATCCTGGGATCATGACCTGAGCTGAAAGCAGAAGCTTCAACCCACTGAGCCACCCAGGTGCCCCTCAGTAACTGTTTTTAAAGATTGATTGATTGATTCATTCATTTATTTAGAGCACCTGAGGGGGCAGAGGGATAGAATTCCCAAGCAGAATCCCCACTGAGCTTGAAACTCTGGGTTCAATTTCATGACCCTGAGATCATGACCTGAGCTGAAATCAGGAGTTGAATGTTTAACTGACTGAGCCACCTGGTGCCCCACAGTTTCAGCATCTTTTTTTTTTTTTAATTAAAGATTTTATTTATTTATTTGACAGAGATCACAAGTAGGCAGAGAGGCAGGCAGAGGGAGGTGGAGAGAGGGCGTAGGGGAAGCAGTCTCCCTGCTGAGCAGAGAGCCCGATGGGGGGGCGGGGGGGGGGGAATGTGGGGCGTGATTCCAGGACCCTGAGATGACCTGAGCCGAAGGCAGAGGCTTTAACCCACTGAGCCACCCAGGTGCCCCAGTTTCAGTATCTTTAAAATGAGGATAACAATTATACTTGTCTCACTGGATTGTTGTAAGGATCTTAAGGAGTTAGTGTATGTATAAAACTTAGAATAATGTAAATAGATAAAAGTGTTAGTTATTTCTACTATACACTAGCTTCTGGTGATAACATGAGGAATAAATGATAGATCCTGACCTCAAGGGGTCAACATATATGGGAAGACAGACTTCACAGAAAACCTGGAAACAGTCATTTCCACACAGAATTCACGTTCTGGGTGAGGTTAGGGGAGCCGCCAGAGAGGAAGCCCCTCATCCTTATGTCAGGGTGGGTTTTTTGAGTATTGGAGTGCTGGCTCTTTTTTTTTTTTTTTTAAAGATTTTATTTATTTATTTTCCAGAGAGAGAGAGGGAGAGAGAGCAAGCGAGCACAGGCAGACAAAGAGGCAGGCAGAGGCAGAGGGAGAAGCAGGCTCCCTGCCAAGCAAGGAGCCCGATGTGGGGCTCGATCCCAGGACGCTGGGATCATGACCTGAGCCGAAGGCAGCTGCTTAACCAACTGAGCCACCCAGGCGTCCCTGGAGTGCTGGCTCTTGAAGGGAAAGGGGAGTAGGTGCTGACCCGGGGAAGGGGGCCAGGAATGGGGCCAGACCCAAGGAAGAGCTCCTAAGAAGCTCAGAGGCCAAAGAGATCACTTTGTGTTCTGTTCCTAGGGTCCTGTCTCCAAATTCTTGGCCTTCAGCTACCCACTAAATTCTCTAACTTCTCTTTCCTCTCTGGAAGTAACTTTCCCTGTAACTATCCCAAGTATCCCAAGTAACTATCTTCTTGCCTTTATCCATCTTTCTGAGTCCCATTTTGATGTTGTTCTGATGTGAGGACCCAAGGTATTAAGATGGGGGAGCAGGGGTAGGCTGGAGGACTACTATAGTCCCGGTGTTTTACATTTTCCCTCTTTACTCAGATGAGGCATCTGAGTGTTGGGGGAGACGGGGGCCGGAAAAAGGACAGACTCCCTAGCTCCCAGCCTCAGGGGCCAGGCCCAGGAAGTGGATGAGCTCACACCACAGCCTGTGGAAATTTGGGGGAGCCAAAGAAGATGCAGGCAGGCAGTCTCAAAAGAAGTGAAATCTACCCACTTCCCAGCTGCCCATTGGTCAAGTTTAAATAAGAGAGAGCAAGGGGTGGGGTGGGGTGGGGGATCCTGGGATTAGGAGATTACTGGGAAGCAAGAGTTGGGAGGGTTTGGGGGAGGGAGTCAGGGGTTAGGGTAGGGAGGAGACATTTCTATCCTTGGGGGAAGATCTACAGAGCAGGAACCCACCTGTGTCAGCAAAGCTGATGATCTCATATTCCTGTTCCCCATCAGCCTCTGGAAGCGTCCTCTGTGGGGGCCCATGGAGGCGCTGCAGCGCAGTCCTCAGAGCAGCTCTGGACACAGGCCGGTTCAGTGTGGGGCGCTGGCTGAGGCGCAGTTTGTCCAAGATGCGTCTCTTGGCCAGGTCAAGAAGCAGCTCCCGCTGGTGATCCAAGTCCACGGCAGGTCCTTTACATGCCGGACACTGGCTGTCAGAAGCTCTGGTAATGGCCACTGTAGCTGGAGCCAGGAATAGGAAGGCCAGGAGTAATGGAGAGATCATGGCTGGGGGAGGCCCTCTTTTAGTGATATGGTTGAGACAGAGCCGTAAAACTGGGGCTCAGGATCTCAACAGCTGTGGTCTCAACTCCAACCTGGCCGCCAGGGGCCCTGGAAGAAGAGTGTGTCCAGCTGTCATGACTCCTTGTGCAGGGGATAGAGCAGTCAAACATCTGACTTGAGAGATGAAGCCAGTAACAGGTAGAACTTGGCAGAAGGCTCCAACACATAGTCAGTGAAAGTACAGAGTGGGGGATGTGAGTTGTTTAGTTTGGGGAAAGAAATGTCCCTGGGCCAATGTTGGGAGACAGTGGGTTACCCATGTAAGCTGCCGGGCCTGGGGACAAAGGTTAGAGATGAAATTCCTCTTCAGATCAAAGGCCTCGCTGGGAAGCCTGGAGGAAAAGGGAGAGATGAGAGGTTTTAAGACAGAGTGTTAAAGAGTGACTCTCAAACAAGAGGGGTCCTTGGCAGGGCACTTTATGTCATTGTCATGCAGATAGTTGAGAGTTTCATTTCCCTCTGCCAGGTACCTTTCAAAGTCTCGCTGCTCCCTTTCTTCCTCCCAGAGGCTCATAATGCAGACTCCTTTGTTAACCAACACCTCCTCCCCCCATCCCCACTCCACTCGGCTCAAAAGTAGCCAGTATGAAGGCTAAGGGAAAGGAAGGTAAGTGTTCTAAGCCTGGTCTTCTGCTTCCTCAGAGGGAAGTCTGAAGGAGGGAAAGGGACTTGAGAGCTAGATTTGCTCACCCTTTGGGGATTCTTCTACTTAGGAAAAGAAATTTTGAGATTTCTCAGAATCCCTGGTTTTCCAAAGGTCCTCACCAGTGGCTCTTCAGGGAAGGGCCTGGGCTCTAATAGCAGGGATGGTGGGTGGAGTTAGGAGGCTAGTTCTTTTTTTTTTTTTTTTTAAAGACTTTATTTATTTATTTATTTATTTATTTTTAAAGATTTTATTTATTTATTTGACAGACAGAGATCACAAGTAGGCAGAGAGAGAGAAGGGGAAGCAGGCTTCTAGCTGAGCAGAGAGTCTGATGAGGGGTTCAATCCCAGGACCCCGGAATCATGACCTGAGCCTAAAGCAGAGGCTTAACCCACTGAGCCACTGAGGTGCCCCAGGAGGATAGGTTTTTAAATCAGATGACCTTGGTCAGAATTCTGTCTCTTTCTTTTTATCAGCTGTGTGACTCTAGGCAAGTTACTTGACCTCTCGTGCTTTCATTTCTTCATTGGAGAAATAGGAAAAATGATTGCCCATGATTACAAAATCCAAACACCCCCCATAGTCCACTTTGTTTTTTTGTAACTCTCATGGTGACCTGAACAGAGGGGAGGTTATCTATGATCTTTTAAAAAATTGTACTGAGACTATTTACACATTTTTATTCCAGAGATACAAATTATTTGCTTATGGGATACCCCTGGAGGTATTATAAAATATACAGTATGTGTATCATTTTACCTTTCTAAAACTTGGAATTTTCTGAATTCTGAAATATGGCTGGCCCGATGGACTCTGAATATGGGATTATAGATCTGTAATGATTATTTCACAGTTTTGAGATTTAAATACTTTTGTAAAGCACTGACAATGACTGGCACAGAGCAGGGGCTTAACAAAAGTTTATTATTTCTGGGGCACCTGGGTGGCTCAGTGGGTTAAGCCTCTGCCTTTGGCTCAGGTCATGATCTCAGGGTCCTAGGATGGAGCCCCACATCGGGCTGTCTGCTCAGCAGGGAGCCTGCTTCCCCCTCCCCCTCTGCCTGCCTCTCTGCCTACTTGTGATTTCTCTCTGTAACAAATAAATAAAATCTAAAAAAAAAAAAAAAGTTTATTATTTCTGCTACACAGTTTTGCTTGTGGGCCAGAGTACCTCCACCAGTATTTGCCCTTTTGGACTCTTCCTTCCTAGATGCCATGCCCACAATTTCTGTCTGCAGTGCAATCACTTAGCCGGCCATCTTTGTTGCTTATATTATTATATTCCTAGCATCGCACACAGTGCCTGATCTATAATATAAGTGTTTAAAAGTGTGGGAATCCTCTCTCCCCCATTGTATTGAGAATTTACTGACATACATCACCATGTATGTTTAAGGCACACAGCATGTAACTTCTCTGTAGCTTACTCAGTCTCTCTTACCTCTAACAACCAATTGCTCGTTTCCACAGCACATTGAACATATCTCTATTTATAGCACTTACATTGTACTGTAATTATTTATTTTTTTGCCTGTAGTTCTTGCAACATAGCAAATATTTAATAGCCAAATTCTATCAACGTAAGACCACAGTGCTTCTTTGAGGGAGGCAGTGAGTAAATGATCCAAATACATCTGGTCAATAACTAAATTGATTCTGCCTAGAATGGACAGAACGGGGGAAGTTGCAAACTCAAGTGACTCTTAAGGAAAAGAACTAGATCTTGGAAGGAGTTGGCAAGTGATTTTAATAAGATGGACTTAAACCGGCTTTTTAAAGAATAAAATTTTTACATCTGGAAAAATGGACATCCACCTACCACATGATCTTTGTCCAATTATACTACAAATATTTATTGCAGGAGTTACTGTCCTGCGTGTAAGGCTATTTTGAAAGTGCTCTGTAAACTGAAATTACTCTATAGTAATTAATATTGTATTTAAATCTTGGGTGACTCTGACAGGCCTGATGGACTTAAGAGGGACTGAGGGAATCGCAGTGGATCTGGATTGCTGGCTTGAGGCACAGGTAACGCGGAGGGAGCGACAGAGGGAGCGAGATATATAGAGTGTGGTGGCCTGTGCAAGTGCGCCGGGGAGGAGAACTTGTGGGTAGTCGGAGCGAGTGGGTGCCTAGATAGGGGGCGTCTGAAGCAGCCGGGAGAGACACAGAGGAAGCAGGGACGCGCGCGGCGCAGGACGCGCTGACGACTACGCTGGACGTGGTGACGTAGCGCGCAGGCCGCAGCGGGGGGCGGACTCAGGGCCTTTCTTCCCCTTCTGATTTTCCCCCTCCCCCCTTTTCTCCCTTTCCGGGTTTGGTTCCCCCCTTTTTTCCCCCTCTCCCCCTTCCTTCCCAAGCCCCTTTCCCCTCCCCCGCCCCAGTCCCCCCTGCTCCCCCGCCTGGGTCTGGGGGAAACCCCCGCCGAGAAGAGCCCGCCCCCAGAAGCGCGCCGCCGCCGGCCGTCGGGGCCGAGCCGCAGCCGAGCGGCCGTGGGCCCGGGCGGCGGGCGGAGACGCGGGCGCCGTCCCCGCTACGGCCCGCGTTAGGTGAGGCCACCTCCCGGCCAAGGGGGCGGGCGGCGCGGGCGGCCCGTGGGGAGGGGGCGTGGCGGCCGCGCGGGCTGGCGGGCGGCGGCCCCCAGACCCGGGTTCCCCGCGCTGGAGCTACCCGGGCCTGGGGACGGTGGGTCAGGGCCGGAACCCACCGTGAAGGACGGCCCCGAGGCCCGAGACGCCCCGAGTGTGTGCGGGGAGCGCAGGCGAGAAGCGGGGGAGTGGGGGCACGGGACAGAGGGTGGGGGGCTGGCGCCACCTGTGGCCTGTGTGGTGGGACCTAGGAACTGTTGATCTCTTGTAGTGCTTGGGGGTGACTAGCTCCATGTGTTTCTTGGGTTTCCGTTTACCTTGGAGCCCTGGAAAAACGGAGGGAAACGTGTTGAAGCGTTTCAAGTCGTGCTGGGATCCGAGTTGGAACATACAGGGAGATGTTTCTGGAGCTTAAAAGTTGGGCCTACATTAGGCTCATAACTCACACTTGAGCCTCTTAAAACTTTTACTTATTTTGGTGACTCCGCAGAATAATTATTCGTTCACTCAGTGAATTGTTCTTGGATAATGATGACACATGTTTTCCAGGTTTATTGAGAAGTAGTTGGCATACATTACTGTTTATGTTTCAGGCACACAGCGTGATGGTTTGATTTACATATTTTGTAAAATGATTGTTGAAATAGGTTGAGCTAATATCCATCGTTCTTGTATAGAAACAAAAAGAAAAAAAAAAGGAAAGAAAAAAAATGTCCGTGTGATGAGAACTCAGGATTTATTCTATCAACTTTCCTATAAATCACATAGCAGTGGCAACCCATAGTCATCATGTTGTACATTACATCCCTCGTACTTACTTATAACAAAATTTGTGCCTTTTGTCCACCTTCCTGCAGTTCCCCCTCACCTTACCCTCTGCCTCTGGTAAGGACAAGTCTGATCACTTTTTCTATGAGCATGGTGTTTGCTTTTTCATTTGTTTATTTAGATGCCACACATAAGTGATATTGTATACTGTTTGTCTTTCTCTGACTTACATGCCTTCCAGGCCTATCCATGTTGTCCCAAATGGTAGAATGTCCTCCTTTTTTATTGCTGACTAATATTCCATTATATGTGTGTTTTATATGTATACACACACACACACCCCCCCCCCACAACTTTATCCATTCATTCATCCATGGACATTTAGGTTGTTTTCCTGTCTTTGCCAATGTCAGTAATGCTGTTATGAGCGTGGGTATTCAGATCGCTTTCCGAGTCGTGTTTTGTTGGTGTGGGAAAATTTAAATTCAGATCCCAATTGGATGAATGTTCTTGTATAAATCTTTTTCAAATAGACTTAACTGAAATAGAGAAGCCTGAGTTCTGTCTGATATTGGTGGTCACATGGAGACTAGGGAAGAAGGAGGTGACAGGTTCTACTTCTGGAATATTACACATTCCTAGCATTTTATTGTATTTTTGGGTAGTCAGATTGGCACTTGAATTAGTTGTTAGTGGCTCCTCTTTCTTCTCATGCTCCCTACCCCCCCCATTTCCTTTCTCCAATATTTCCTTTTTCCCCCTTTGTGGAAGCTTCAAGACAAAAATGACTTAAATAGGGTGCTAGGTGGTAGGTTAGGTTAATTAGGTTCACTCTATAGTTGTATTTTTCTTCCCCCATTGTTGTTTACCATAGGGTTGAGAGGACAGAGAATCTTTGTGAAATGTCTGATGAACTGTCAGCAAAAGTTAAATTTCAGAGTTGCAGTTCCAGCTGTCTTTGCCTCTACTGTGGATCTATATTGTAGATCTCTACAATTTATTTATTTTAAAGATTTTATTTATTTATTTAGGGAGAGAGAGAGACCATGAGCCAGGGGGAGGAGCAGAGGGAGAGAGAGAAAAGCAGCATCCCCATTGAGTAGGGAGCCTGATGCACTGTGGGGCTCATGCGTTGCAGGTCTCCATCCCAGGACCCTGAGATCATGACGTGAGCCAAAGGCAGACTGAACCGACTGAGACACCCAGGCACCCCAATACCACAATTTAAAACAAAAATTTTAAAAACTTGTGTATGTAAAAATGGGGTGCCTGATATTTTTTAATGGAAAAGAGTCTGAAGGGGAAATAGCTTCCTTGCTTTTTCAGAATAAAAACCAAAGACTTTACAATTGCCTTCAAAGCCCTAGATCTCTAACACCCTTTCCTCCTCAACATACTCCTGTGATCTCCTACCCCTTCCTTGAGCATACCAGGCTCACTTTTGCCTCAGGGGCTATGCATTTACTCCCCAGATCTTCCTGGATTACTTTTTCATTATAAAAACGCATAACTTTGTCCCCTCACCTCTTTCAGTTCTTTATTCAACTGTCACTCAAACAGTGACATTTCCTTGGTTATTTAAATCGCAACCCCCCCCTTTACATAATTCTCTATCCTACTTTTCTGCTTTATTTTTCTCCTTACCCTTAGCAACCTATAACATACCTATGTTTGGTGTCCCCCCACTAGAAAGTAAGCTTAATGAGAATAAATAGGCTTGTTTGTTAATTGCTATGTCCTCAGCACTTAGCATAGAAGTTGCCATGCATTGGATGCTCAGCAGTTCTCTCCTTGTTATGAATTTTTGGTCATTATTGGTTGTCCTTGTAAGTGTGGAATGAATTATCACTAAGATTTTGTGAGGTACTCATTGGAAAAATTTGAGATTCTTTTTCTGTCATTTTTTGCCGCATTTCTCTTTTTGACAGAACTCTTGTGCTTTCAGTTCATTGAATGGAAGCACTTCTATGGCAGAGAGGGTGAAGCACAGGGGATCTTTGGTGTTGGTGGTCCTAGACGAAGATTGTTTTAAACTCTCATGTGACTAGAATTTTTACCTCCTGCATCAGGCTCTTCCCTTGATGTGTGTTCATTTCCCTGATGAGACAGCTATTACCATCCTTACCTCTTTGGCCCCAAGGCACTGAACAGGCTAGTTCCCCTTTGAATTTTTCAGAGACTGAAGATGTTAATATTTACAGTGTGGGCTGTATGGGTTATATTCCACCCCCCCCCCATTCATGTGGAGCCAGTTGAGTTAAAAAAACTATGAGAATAGCTTTCTCTAACAATGATGGAGTGGTTCATTCTGGGAACATCTGATCCCCCCCCAAATCCATTTTGGGGGGGCATTTTTAGCAACTAAATTCTGTATTAAGTCTGAGGAGAAAAGGAGCAGGCCACCTGAGTTCTGTGGATTATCCCTCATTTATTTTTTCCTTTCTCATTTCTTGGTTGGTGCATTTGTTACCTTTGTTGACCTTTTGGCTAGAGTCGCCTAGATGAGGTTTCTCTTTGTGGCCACTGTTCTCCAGCTTAGGAAGATAAGGGTGTGAGATAGGGGTTTTAACACTTTGTGGAAATGCTGGTGGCAAAGCCTTAAGTTTTTCGTTAAACCTTTGCCAGGACATTGAAAGCTGCCAGGGCTATGAGAGAACAGTTTGTGGGAGGGTGGAAAAATTGGGGATCTTGTATCTGTTGGAGTGGATGTGGTTCTGATATTAGTGTAAAGAAGTGACAAAATCAGAGATATATTAGTAGTTCTTATTTTGTGAATAATTTCTGACGTAATATAGGTAGATTGATAAATACTTCTATTAAACTTATGTTGTCCCCTTTTATTTTTTTATTAAGAGTAGATTTTTTTAAAAAGATTTTATTTATTTATTTGACAGAGATCACAAGTAGGCAGAGAGGCAGGCGGGGTGCGGGGGGGAAGCAGGCTCCCCGAGGAGCAGAGAGCCCGATGTGTGGGGCTTGATCCCAGGACTCTGGGATCATGACCTGAGCAGAAGGCAGAGGCTTTAACCCACTGAGCCACCCAGGCGCTCCTGTTGTCCCCTTTTAAATCCTTCCTCAAAATTTCTAGGAAGTCTTTCTCATGCTCCAGAGATACTTAAACCACGTTCTCACCTCTGATAGATAAACCTGAGTACTGACAAAATTACTACAAAGTGTAGGTAATGATTTCTGAATGATGCAGTGCTTATTCCTGTGCCAGATCTTTTCATGAACTCAAGGAAAGTTTTCAGGAAAAAGCGTATTTTGAAGAAGGGATTAAAAAGTGTTGCCTTTTGGTTGCATGATTTCAGGAAGTTCAGGAGGAGAGAATTTTGTGAAACTGTATGCTGCTGTTTGTTTGTTTTTTAAGGATTTTCTGTGCCTCCTTGTAAGACTGGATAAGGGACTCCGAGTGTCCTTGTGTGAAATGTGCTCCCAATTTGCAAGTAGGAAAAATAACTGGACTCATGGCTTGAATGAGTGTGCATGAATACAGTTGGTGGGTCTAATTTTAGAGACCTTCATACACCATGGCCTCAGTATTTTCCTCCAGCTGTATCCTTACTCTCTGTGTAGAAAACATTTTGCTTAATAGTCTTTTAGTGGTTGGTTAACTTTTGTTCTTACCAGGATTGCTAGTTTTATTTATTTATTTATTTTCGTTCTAAAGATTTATTTATTTATTTGAAAGAGAGAGAGCATGAGTGGGGTGAGGGGCAGCAGAAGACTCCAGGATCATGACCTGAGCTGAAGGCAGATACTTAACTGACTGAGCCATCTAGGTGCCCCCATGGTTGCTGATTTAGCAGTTTAGCACGTGTTCCATCTTTCCAGTGAAGTTTGTCCATTACTTCCTAGCTTTGAATTTATTTCTGAAAACAGAGATAGGAAAGATTTCTTAGCCTTGATCTGTTTTAACTCCTTTCAGAGTTCCCTTAGATTTCCTTAGCATGTATCTGTTTTCTCCAACACTTAAAAGAAAATTGATGTTGGGGTGTCTGGGTGGCTCAGTTGGTTAAGCCTCTGCCTTCAGCTCAGGTCGTGGTCCCAGGGTCCTGGGATCAAGCCCCATATTGGGCTCCCTGCTCAGTGGGTGTTTCCCTGTCCCCCATGGTTGCTTGCTCTCTCAAATAAATAAAATCTTAAAAGAAAATTGATGTTAATTGGGTGCCTGGGTGGCTCAGTCGGTTAAGCGACTGCCTTCAGCTCGGGTGATGATCCTGGAGTCCCGGGATCGAATCCCACATAGGCTCCCCGCTCGGCAGGGAGTCAGCTTCTCCCTCTGACCTTCCCCCTTCTCATGCTCTCTCTATCTCTCATTCTCGCTCTCTCTCAAATAAATACATAAAAGCTTAAAAAAAATTGATGTTAAAAGCTCTTAATTACAATAGTCTGTGGTGATTTCATCATTTTCACTTGGGAAGTATGATAGGAAAGATTCTGGGATGCTTCCTAAATCCAGGTATTCTTTTGCTTTTCTTCAGGGTCTCTTGAGAGTTTTTCAGTTTGAGCCTATGCTGGGAAAGCTGTTTTACTTTTCTAATTTTTTTTTTTCTTCATGTAACAGAGAGAGAGATCACAAGTAGGCAGAGAAGCAGGCAGAGAGAGAGGGGGAAGCAGACTCCCCGCTGTGCAGAGAGCCTGATGCGGGGCTCGATCCCAGGACCCTGAGATCATGACCTGAGCCGAAGGCAGAGGCTTAACCCACTGAGCCACCCAGGCGCCCCTCTACTTTTCTAATTTTGAAAGTAAATTTCCCAGAGTACTTTCCTTTGCTTTAAAAAAAAAAAAAAAGAACTTACCCAATTGGGAACCCCAGGAGAGATGAGAAAAAAGGTGCAAAATCCTCAGGTAGTCATGTCTCCAAAACACTTCCGGTATTTTTTAAGGACTCATTTTATTCTATTCCTCAGTTTGTTAACCACAAAAGCCATCAAAAATCTTTCATTCCTTTTAATTGCTTGCTTACTTGTCACACTCTGAGTTTTCTAAATTGTCAAAGACTTCTGTTTTTCCTGGGAAACAATTTGCGGTCATTTTGGGGTATTTTTTTGGGAAAAAAGTGAAACTTGTTAAGTGTTCTGTAACCTTTCTTCCCTGAGACCAATGTTCTGATTCTTCTATTTTTTTGATTCTCCCATTTTTCTATAGCTGTTAATACTATGTACAGCTATTTTTTTTCCCCTATTGAATATCTCAAAAACTTCTTCAGGCAAGTTAAAAACTATAGTTTGGCACCTATACGATTTGTCAAAGGTTCTGAAAGATCTCAGCTTAAGTCCTTATCCTATAGAGCTAGAATATAAGAATAAATGAAGCATTAGCAGGTTTTAAAAGAACGTAGGTTTTTTTTTTTTTTTTTTGAGATTTTATTTATTTATTTATTTGACAGAGAGAGAGAGACAGACAGACAGACAGTGAGAGAGGGAACACAAGCAGGGGGAGTGGGAGAGGGAGAAGCAGGTTTCCCGCAGAGCAGAGAGCCTGATGCGGGGCTGGATCCCAGGACCCTGAGATCATGACCTGAGTTGAAGGCAGACGCCCAACGACTGAGCCACCCAGGTGCCCCGAACACAGTTTATTTCTAGTTGGTATTTATTAATTGTGAGTTGGTAGTGGGAGAAGAAAAGCTGGTCAAGTTTTGGTCAGCTATTTAGCTATTTTACCTATTCTATTTAGATTTTTTTAAAGATAATTTTGCTCTTGTTATTAGTCTTCTTTAAAACAAAAAAAAATTTTTTTTAAAGATTTTATTTATTTGAGAGAGAGTGAGTGCAAGAGCAGGGGCTTAGTGTAGGGCAGAGGGAGAGGGAGAAGCAGCCTCCCCACAGAGCAGAGAGCCCAATGCGGGGCTTCCTGGGATCATGACCTGAGCTTAAGGCAGATGCTCAGGCGGCTGAAGCACCTACGTGCCCCTGCCGATACTAGTCTTCTATACAGTTCTTGTCTGATGTACAGAATACAGATAGACTGCTTTAAGTATATTAACTGGTTTGCTTTACCACTTTGTTATCTTCCTTGTGTGGTTGGTTGCTTTTGGCCTATTTTATGTTGATAATATTTGTGCTACAGTATTTATTACTACTAATAATCAAAATCATATTCATACCTGCAAAGTACTTTCTCTTTCCTAAAAGCTCATTGGAACTTAAAGTGGTGTCAACATTATATTAAATGACCAAATTTTCCAAGTTATATAGTTCATGTTTTTTGTGGGGGCAGTGTTTTTGTTGCATATGTCAGTTGTAAGAATTTATGCATGGTTTTGGCATGTGATCAGCCTTATGGGCATCAGGTTATTCTTTGTCCTTTGGAGAACTAGTTGGATTAGACTTGTGAAAGCTTCTATAAGTTTCATAACAGAGAATTAGGAGGAAAGTAATCAAGGCAGTGACAATTGAAATTTAATAATTAATATATTTGAAATACAATTTCTCCCTATATTCACAAATTGTTCTTTTTACTAACTCTTCCCTTGTGATTCTTTGGGAAAAGGGAAGAAGAAAATCTAGGACAGTAATCAGCTGATAACTTCCAGGAAATAATGTGGGTAGGTAGCAGGTGAATATATACCTGCACAAGGAGTGGGCACTTACTGTTTCTAATGCTGTTGGTGGAGGTGGCTCCCAGCAGCCATCAAAATCAATGGGAAGAGGGGCGCCTGGGTGGCTCAGTGGGTTAAGCTGCTGCCTTCCGCTCAGGTCATGATCTCAGAGTCCTGGGATCGAGTCCCGCATCGGGCTCTCTGCTCAGCAGGGAGCCTGCTTCTCTCTCTCTCTCTCTCTCTGCCTGCCTCTCTGCCTACTTGTGATTTCTCTCTGTCAAATAAATAAATAAAATCTTTAAAAAAAAAAATCAATGGGAAGAACATGGTAGACCTTGTTCATCCTTTTTATCCTTATTTTATTCAGTTTTTTTTGTAGCATTTGTGTTGACCCCCTCTCTTGAAATTGAAACGTTTCAGTGACACTAATTTCTTTTCCACTTGGATTCCTGGCTCCTTTTCTCCTTTTCATTTCTTAGTGTGTGTTTTCCTTAAGATTTCAGTTGAATTCTGCCTCTCTGTCTCTCATTCTTAAACTTTATTTATTTTTAAAAAAAGATTTATTTATTTATTTAATGAGAGAGAGAGAGAGAATGAATATCACAAGTAGGCAGAGAGGCAGGCAGAAAGAGAGGGAGAAGCAGGCTCCCCGCCGAGCAGAGAGCCTGATGTGGGGCTCAATCCCAGGACCCTGGGATCATGACCTGAGCCTAAGGCAGAGGCTCAACCCACTGAGCCACCCAGGCGCTCCTCTCATTCTTAAAATTTAATGGCATAAACACTGCTTTGGAGAATTTTTTAAGAGTGTGGCTTACAAAAGTCTTCATGATCTGGCCCCGCTAACCTCTCTAACCTAACTTGTATTACACTTAACTGTTCTTACCACACTGTAGCCATAGTGGGTTTTTTCTGCCCCAAGGCCTTTGTACTTATAATTCCTTCTGCCTGAAATGTTATTCTCCCAGATCTTCACCTGCCTTACTTCTTATTTTTCAAGTCTTGGCTCAGATGCTTTCTTCATAGACCTACCCCTGACCACCTATACAAAATAATTAACCTCCCCCTTGTGCTTTATCACATTCTTCTGTTTATTATCTCCATAGCACTTACCACTGTCTTAAGTTATCTTGTTTGTTTTCTTGTCTGTAGTCTGCTTCACACCTAGAACTTAAGCCCTGTGAGAACAGGGACCTTTTTTATTTGGTAACTGCTGTGTTCCTAAGGCCTAGAATAGTCATGCAGTACATATATGTTGAATGAATGATATGTGGATTCTTGGCTCTTACTTGCAGAAATTTTGGTTTAGTAGGTTTGGGATGGAATTCGTACTTTAGCAAACATTCCAAGTGTTTCTGATGTCTCTGGTCAGTTGTCTTGGATGACATTTAGAAAAACCTTGCTCTACACAGGCAGTCAGTCTCATAGACCCTGATGGCTTCATTTAGCATCTATTACTATAAGCTGACAACTTGTGAGTCTGTGTCTCCAGTTCTGATGTCTTGCCTGAGCTCTAGGCTCATTTCTTCAGTAGTCTCTTCAGTATCTCCATTTGATTGCCACCTAGTTTCCTAGATTCAGCATAACTAAAGCAAAAATACTTTTTCCATGGAAATTTTTTCCTCGGAGTTCTTCTTTCCTGTTAATGATACCACCCAGGTGCATAGCCAAGAAACCTCGGTGTTAGACTTGAGTCCTTACTCTTTAACACCCAGTAATTTTAAGTTATGTAGACTTTTAACCTCCTCAGTCTGTCTTGAATCTTTCCATTTCTCTCCATCAGCGTCGCCACTTTCTTAGTTCAGGAGACCATTCTCTCTCATCCCAGAAACTGTGATGGGCTTTAACTGGCCTTCCTGTCCTAGTCTTGCTTTTCCTAATCTTTCATTTAGTTCTGTACCCTTCAGCTGAGAGAAGATTAAAATCTATTATTTTCTGCTGGTTATAACCTTTTTTTTTTTTTTTAAAGATTTTTTATTTATTTATTTGACAGAGATCACAAGTAGGAAGAGAGGCAGGCAGAGAGAGAGGAGGAAGCAGGCTCCCTGATGAGCAGAGAGCCTGATGCGGGACTCGATCCCAGGACCCCGAGACCATGACCTGAGCCGAAGGCAGCGGCTTAACCCACTGAGCCACCCAGGCGCCCCTGCTTATAACCTTTTAATGTCTTCTGTTTGCTCCCAGTACAGAGGTTGTTTTTTGTTTTGGTTTGTTTTAACCTGAGTGTTTTAACCTCATCTGCCTTATATTTTGCTGTCTTTCCTTTGCTTTCAGGCTTAGGCATCAGCTACAGATGAATTACTTGTTCTTTCACCCTCCCTGTTCTCTTACCTTGCTGCCTTGGCTAAAGCATTGTTTTCCCTGAATGCCTCTCTTCCCCAAAACAGCAAAAACAAAAACCTTCACTGGTTTGGGTATCATGTTCTGGAACCCTTTCAAGGCATCCTAAAGCTCTTATTTTGTCTGTGTGTTTTGAACCAGTTTCCATAACGCTGGGTTCCCTTTTGTCTTTACCTTACCATATTTCTCTCTTTGTATTCCATTCTGAGTTTCTGCTCACACTGAAGTTAAATTTGCTAGGATCGTGATCTCTCTTGTGCCAAAAGAGCTCTCTAAAACATGTGATTTTTGTCTTATTCCTTTACTAACTGTAAGGAAGAGAAGGAAAGAAAGAAACTAGATGATTTGAGGCATATGTTCTAGAGGTATATGTTCTAGATTGTGCTGTTACCAGTTGTTTTGCCTCTCCTCGTTAATGCCATTCCCAAGAGAACATTGTTTAAGTCTAGATTTGGACCAGAGCTATTCTAAGGCCAGTAACTGAAACCCTGAGCTACATTTTTACCCTTTTAGCTAGTAACATCAAAGTTTTATCTTTCGTATTATCATATATCTTCAGCCTTATATTACTTATCCCCCTTTCCAATCTTTTTATTTTCCTTTCAGAGTTACTTGGTTTAAAATTTATCTTTGTGTTTTACTCTCCATCCTGTCAGTATTTTTATGAAGTCAAAATAGGGTTTTTGCTTGCAGTATTTTTCCTTTATGGTAAGGCAGAAATATTTTTTCTTTCTTTTTGAATGACTGTGATGGCTGAAAAATTATGTATATTTGACCAACAAGATAGGACTTTTTTATTTATCACAAGTAGGCAGAGAAGCAGCCAGAGAGAGAGGAGGAAGCAGGCTCCCCGCTGAGCAGAGAGCCCAGTGCGATGAGGGGCTCCATCCCAGGACCCTGGGATCATGACCTGAGCTGAAGGCAGAGGCTTTAACCCACTGAGCCACCCAGGCACCCCGAGGTAGGACCATTGAAAGAACACAAATCTGTTTCATTTCTGTATAGGCCTTATGAGAAGTCAAATCAAAGCCACTGTTTAAAACTCTGAATTTTTAACCCTGTTTAAAGTTCTCTGACGCTTTTCTGAGTTTAATCTCAATAATTGGACTGAATCATTGTCTTCGTATGTAGAATGGAGTTGATAGTCTGCTTCCTTTTAGGGTAGAGGAAAACTTAACTTTTGGAGCTGTCTCTTAAGGTTAGGTACAATAATTCTTTGTGATCTGATGATTTAAAATGTGGACACTTCTGTTAAGCGTCTGCCTTCAGCACAGGTCATGATCTTACGGTCCTGGGATTGAGTGAGGTGTCGGGCTCCCTACTCCGAGGGAGTCTGCTTCTCCCTCTCCTCCCCGCTCATGCTCTCTCTCACTATCTGTCTAACTCTCTCAAATAAATAAATAAAATCTTTTAAAAAAAAATAAGGACACCTGAGACTAAAGCTCCATTTAATGGATTCTTAAGCTAGTTTCAGTATTTTACTTCACCTATATTTAGTTAATAATACAGGAAAGGGGGGTGCCTTGGTGGCTCAGTCAGTTAAGTGCTGCCTTTGGCTCAGGACATGATCCCAGGATCCTGGGATCAAGCCCCACATTGGGCTTCCTTGTCCATCAGGGAGTCTGCTCCTCCTTTTCTCTCTGACCCTCCCCCCTTCTCATGCTCTCAACATGCTTTCTCTCTCTCAAAATAATAAAAGGAAATCTTAACAATACAGAAGAGGGACAAAGAGGTATCTGTAGATATTGAGCACACTTTCCATGTAGCTGAGTTCTATTTATACCAGCTTGGTGGCCACAGTCAGCAAGCATAGCCTGTCTCATAGAAGGACAGTCTGTATTAAACGTGATCAAATTACTAGGTTCTAAATAATGTTCTCCAGTGCTGTTAAGTAACACAACAGCATTGAAGTTAATGTTGGCTCTGAAAAATGCTGCTTTATTCCTGTGAGCTCTATTTTCTTCCTTTTTTCTCTTTGGAATTAACATTGCTTTCATAACTGCTTTTCTGTGTCTTGGTTGGGAAATGGCAGTTGTCTTTTCAGTTTAGTGGACTGGCTGGATACAGACATAGGATCTATTCAGATCCATAATGTGTTCTAGGCCACAAGATTCTGTTCTGTTTCATCTTATCCTTTATTGTTGACTTGTGTTTTGTTTGCTCAATGCCCACAGTAAAGGCATTCTGCAAATGAGGCCCCCTGAAAAGATGATAGATTTTCAGGGAGGAATTACAAAGAGGGGACACCCAGTTGACTCAGTTGGTTATATGTTTGCCTTTGGCTCAGGTCATGATCTCAGGGTCCTGGGATCGAGTCCCACATTGGGCTCTGCTCAGCGGGGAGCCTGCTTTTCTCTATTCTTCTTCCTTATGCCCTCCTTCTCTTTATTTCTCTCTAAAATAAATCTTTTTTTTTTTTTTAAAGAATTTATTCATTTATTTGACAGAGATCACAAGTAGGCAGAGGCAGGCAGAGAGAGAGAGAGTGAGAGAGAGAGGAGGAGGCAGGCTCCCACTGAGCAGAGAGCCCGACATGGGACTCGATCCCAGGACCCTGAGATCATGACCCAAGCCGAAGGCTGAGGCTTAACCCACTGAGCCACTCAGGTGCCCCTAAAATAAATCTTTAAAAATAAGAAAAAAAAATAAGAATTACGGGGAGAGGGGAGAAGGTAAAAAAAGAAGAAAAAAGAAAATAATTATAGGAACTCACTTGCCACTGTTTGATTTTACCAGCCCAGCTTTTTTCACTTAACACAGATTGAGTTCTTTTATTTAGGCTGCTTTGGTGTACTGCAAGCATATCGTATAGTATTAGCTTAGAAATAAGAAAACTTATCTGTTTATTATTGATCTGTGTTTAAAGTAAGTGTCACTTACATGTTTTCTTCCTAGAATGGGTCTCTGTTAGAAAATCTTCTTTTAGCTTCTGGTTCTTCTGTATTTTTATAATAGAAAGAGGGATCTTCAAGTGAGGTTTATAGAACTGCTTCCAAATTCCTAATATCAAGAAAATTTATGAAAAGACCCAACTCATTCATTCACTCAGCTGTTTATTAAGTGCCCATTTGTTAGATATTGTGTTATATGCCAAAGAAACTTAAAAAAAAAAAAAAGTGACATTGTCCTTATCTTTAAAGAGTTCATGTTTTATTATACATTACAAAAAAATACAGTTAATCCTTGAACAACATGGGGGTTATGGGCCCACCCTCTCTCCTCCCCCAGTAAAAAATCCATGCTTGTTTGTTTTTATTTTATTTTATTTTATTTTTTGTTTTTAAAGATTTTATTTATTTGAGAGAGAGAGAGGATGAGCAGGGCGGGGTGGGAAGATGAGGGAGAAGCAGGCTCCCTGCTGAGCAAGGAGCCCAATGCAGGACTCCATTCCAGGTACCTGGGATCATGACCAGAGCTGAAAGCAGATGCTAAACCGACTGAGGCACTTGCAGGGTGACTGGGTGGCTCAGTGGGTTAAGCCTCTGCCTTCGGCTCAGGTCATGATCTCAGGATGCTGGGATCGAGCCCCACATCGGGCTCTCTGCTCAGCGGGGAGCCTGCTTCCCGCCCCCCCAACCCCTGCCTGCCTCTCTGCCTACTTGTGATTTCTCTCTCTCTGTTAAATATATGAATAAAATCTTTAAATAAATAAATAAATCCAAGATCCCTTGTGACAAATTGGGAACTGGATTGCAAAATAGACTAGAATCAGGGAGTCCAGTTTAAGGGCAGTCAATATAATCTAGGTAAGATGTAGGCTCTGAAATGGTCCTGCAAGTCACAGGGATGGACAGATTCAAGAGAAATTTAGCAGGAAGAACCACTTAGAATTTGAGGGGTGTGTGTGTGTGTGTGTGTGTGTGTACGCTCATGTGAGAGAGAGAGAGAGAGAATGAATAGTGCTGAGAGGGATGAGCTTTTGGATGACTCCTAGTTTTCTGGATTCCATACCAGGGTGGATGGTCATGTTATTGATGAGTTAGGGAATACAGAAAGTGGTGTGTTTGGAAATAAAGGTGAGGTGTTTGGTTCTAGGCTGGTTGAATTTGAAGTGCCTATGGAACTACATAGGAAATGCCTGAAAGGATGTTGGGTGTATGAGGTTGGAATTGGAGAGAGAATTTGAGGCTGGAGAGACATTTGTGAATCAACAGTATATACGCTGTAGTTGAAGTAATAGATTGGGTCATCTGAGGATCATTTTGAAACTGAAAAGTTGAAGCCTGAGGAGGGAGCCTTGAAGAACACTAACAGTTAAAGTTGTGACTAATGGCAGTGGAGTCTTGGAAGAAAATTGAGGAAGTGAGGAAGGTAAATGGACAACCAATAAAATATGTGGACAGGACCTTAGAGAAGAGAGTTTGAAGGCAGAGGGAGGAAATTATGTCAAGTGGGGTAGAAAGGTCAGGTGTGGTAAGGACAGAACTTACTGGATTTGGCACTCAGGTCATTGGTGACATCAGTGAAAGTAGGGTCACTGGAGTGATGAAGGCGGAGACCAGATTGTATTGGGTTGAGTAATAAATAGGAGGTGAGGAAAATAAAGGCAAATAAGCCCTGTTTTTCTTTTCTTTTTTTAAAGATTTTATTTATTTATTTGACAGACAGAGATCACAAATAGGCAGAGAGGCAGGCAGAGAGAGAGAGGAGGAAGCAGGCTCCCTGCTGAGCAGAGAGCCCGATGTGGGGCTCGATCCCAGGACCCTGGGATCATGACCTGAGCCGAAGGCAGAGGCTTTAACCCACTGAGCCACCCAGGCACCCCAAGCCCTGTTTTTCAAGATCGTAACAAAAAGGTGGAGACACGGGGCGCCTGGGTGGTTCAGTGGGTTGGACCTCTGCCTTTGGCTCAGGTTATGATCTCAGGGTCCTGGGATCGAACCCCGCATTGGGCTCTCTGCTCAGCGGGGAGCCTGCTTCCTCCTCTCTTTCTACCTGCCTCTCTGCCTACTTGTGATCTCTCTGTCAAATAAATAAATAAAATCTTAAAAAAAAAAAAAGAGGTGGAGACAAGAGGATAGTACTGAGGGATTGTGGGGTTCAAGGAAGAGTTTTTTTAAGATGAGAGACTTGATCATATTTATATGTTTGGGGAATGAGCAAGACAATAGAGAGTGGTCATAATGGAGTGAAGTTTTGGAGCATGTATAGAAGATGAAATCCAGAACAGGTAGAATTGTTACCTTCTTTTTTTTTTTTTTTTTAAAGATTTTATTTATTTATTTGACAGACAGAGATCACAAGTAGGCAGAGAGGCAGGCAGAGAGAGAGAGAGAGGAGGAAGCAGGCTCCCTGCTGAGCAGAGAGCCCGATGTGGGACTCGATCCCAGGACCCTGAGATCATGACCTGAGCCGAAGGCAGCGGCTTAACCCACTGAGCCACCTATTTATTTATTTGTCAGAGAGAGAGGGAGAGAGAGCGAGCACAGGCAGACAGAGAGGCAGGCAGAGGCAGAGGGAGAAGCAGGCTCCCTGCAGAGCAAGGAGCCCCATGTGGGACTCGATCCCAGGACGCTGGGATCATGACCTGAGCCGAAGGCAGCTGCTTAGCCAACTGAGCCACCCAGGCGTCCCGAATTGTTACCTTCTTTATTAAGATAGAAGGAAAAGGTGAAGAAAGGGGTGGGGATAAATGTTTGGTATCTGAACAAAGGAACTTGAAGGACTAGTCCTTGTGTTGTAAGGAGACTTATACTTTGGGTTAGGGGCCTGATGTATTGAAAAGGGTTGTTAAAATAGGGGCCTTAGGGGCCTTGAGAAGAGAGCCAAATTTGAGTAGCTGTTGAGAGAATGGGAGGGATAGCTGACCAGGAGTCCTATATGGGTAGGCAAGCAGAGTTGGGGGAGGTGGTGTGAGGGTAGGAAGGCAGTTCAAGTTGATAGAGTAGCCTGAGTGAAGACCTAGGAGTATTAAAGAATATGGTATGTATGGAGATATAGCATTATTTTGAATAGCTGGAGAGGATATATAGAGAGCCTGATTTTATGGTAGACTTTAAGAGCTATATTAAGGAATTTGGAATATTTTGAGGCAAAGAGAAACCTCTGAAGGTGTTTTTAAAAAGCTTTATTTATTCATTTGAGAGAGAGTGAGATAGGGAGAACATATGAAGGGGGGGCGGGGTGCAGAGGGAGAGAATCTTCAAGCAGATTCCCTGCTGAGCGCAGAGCCTGACATGGGGCCAATCCCACAATCCATGAGATCCTGACCTGAGTCAAAGCCAAGGAATCGGATGCTCAATCGACTGAGCTACCCAGGCATCCTGGAAGATTTTAGTCATAGAAATGTTTGTTTTACAAAAGTAGCTCTGGTAGCAATTTGGAGAAATATATATATGTATTTTTAAAGGTTTTATTTATTTCTTTGACAGAGATAGAGCAAGAGAGGAAACACAAGCAGTGGGAGTGGGAGAGGGAGAAGCAGGCTCCTTGCAGAACAGGGAGCCTGGTGTGGGGCTTGATCCCAGGACCCTGGGATCATGACCTGAGCTGAAGGCAGACGCTAATGATTGAGCCACCCAGGTACCCCTGGAGAAATACTTATAGGGGATATAGAGTAGAGGGGAAACACTAATTAGGAGGCTGGTGTTGTAGTCCATGCAGAAGAAGTTGAAATCCAGATAGACAAGGGTATGCTGGGTAAGAAACAAACCCACACTCTCAATAGCTGGAAACAAAGATTTATTTCTCATTCGTGCTACCCGTCCATCAAGGGTAGGTCAGATGCTTTTAGTTATTGAGTGATAGAGGCCAATAGAGCAGTTACCATTAGGAACATAGCCA
Source organism: Neogale vison (assembly GCF_020171115.1). Taxonomy (NCBI): domain Eukaryota; kingdom Metazoa; phylum Chordata; class Mammalia; order Carnivora; family Mustelidae; genus Neogale; species Neogale vison. The sequence continues at coordinate 101,380,317 of NC_058102.1, read as the reverse complement.
GCTGCTCCGTGGGAAGCAAAAAAGAGCTCTGGAGGTCTTGCCCCTTTAACTAAATTCTTTGCTCAGAAGTGATAGAAGCAGAGAAGAGGGGATAGGAGCTGAGATCAGAGGGATCAAGGAGATGGTGCATAATGTGAATAAATGACTTTCAATTTCTGTCTTGGGTAAATGGGTGGTATTGTTAACTGAAATAAGAAAGGGGTAGGTTTGGGAGCACCTAAATGTATAAAGCAAATATTAACAGAGAAAGGGAGAAATAGCAATATAGTAATAGGGGACTTTAATACCCTACTTCCATCAAAGGATAGAAATCCAAACAGAATCAGTAAGGAAGTATTCCCTTAAGTGACATGTTAGACCAGATGGACTTAACAGATATACACAGAACATTCTATCCAAAATCAAGAGAAAAAAACATTCTCAAGTGCTCACAGAATATTCTTCAGGACAGATAATATGTTAAGCCACAAAACAAGTCTTAATAAATTTAAGAAGATAGAAATTATATCAGGAATCTTTCCCAACTACAGTGGTATGAAACGAGAAATTAGTTACAAAAAACAACAACTGAGGGGCACCTGGATGACTTCGTTAAGGGAATCAAGCCCTGCACTGGGGTCCCTGTTCAGCAGAGAGCTTCCTTGTCCCTCTCCCTCTGCTGCTCGCCCTCTTGTGCGCTTGTGCTTGCTCTCCCCCTCCGTCTCTCTGTCAAATAAATAAAATCTTGAGAAAAAAGTTTATTAGAAAAAGAAGAGGGGCACCTGGGTGGCTCAGTGGGTTAAGCCTCTGTCTTCGGCTCAGGTCATGGTCTCAGGGTCCTGGGATCAAGGCCCGCATCAGGCTCTCTGCTCAGCAGAGAGATGCTCCATCTGTTGCCTCTCTGCCTACTTGTGGTATCTCTCTCTCTGTTGAATAAATAAATAAAATCTAAAAAAAAAAAAAGAAAAAGAAAATGTAGAAACCTGGGAAATCCACAAATATTTAGGGATTAAACAACATGCTTTTGATTGAACAACAATTGGATCAGAGAAGCAATCAAGAAAAATAGAAAAATACCCAGAGACAAGTGAAAATGGAAATATAATATACAAAATACTAAACCTATGGGATGCTGCAAAAGCAGTTCTAAAAGGGAAGTTGATAGTGATAAATGCTTACATTAAGAAACGAGAGATGGTCTATGGCCATACCACCCTGAACGCGCCCGATCTCGTCTGATCTCGGAAGCTAAGCAGGGTCGGGCCTGGTTAGTACTTGGATGGGAGAAACGAGAGATGTCAAGTAATCTAACTTTATACCTCAAGAAACTAAAAAAAGGGTAACTCTCTTGGGTCCCCTCCCTCTTTGAGAGCTTTGTACTAATCACTTTACTATCACTCAGTAAACTTTGGTGCCCACCAAAAGGAAAAAAAAAAGAAACTAGAAAAAGAAGAGGTTGAATTAAGCCCAAAGTTAGTGGAAGGAAGGAAATAACAAAGATCAGAGCATAAGTAAATGAAGTAGAGACTAAAAAGATGATAGAAAAGATAAATGAAACAGAGCTGGTTGTTTGAAAAGATAAACAAAATGGACAGATCTTGGTAAGCTAGGCTTACCAAGGAGAAAAGAGAGAAGCTTCAAAATCAGAAATGAAAGAGAAGACATTACAACTGATACCACAAAAAAATAAAGGATCCTAAGAAATACCATCAATGATTATATTCCAACAAATTGGACAACCTAGAAGAAATGGATAAATTCCTAGAAACATACAACCTAACAAGACTGAATCATGAAGTAAAAAATCTGAACAGACCCATTACTGGTAAGGAGATTGAAACAGTAATCAAAAGCCTCGCAAGAAACAAAAGCCCAGGACCAGATGGATTCACTGGTGAATTCTGTGAAATATTTAAGGAAGAATTAATACCAGTCTTTCTCAGACTATTCCAAAAAGTAGGAGGGAATACTTCCAAACTTATTTTCAGAGGCCAGGATAACCCTGATACCAAAGCCAGACAATGGAACTATAAGAAAAGAGAATTACAGGCTCCAATGAATCCTCATGTATGCAAAAATCCTCAACAAAATATTAGCAGACTGAATTCAGCAATATATTAAAAGGATCATAGGCTATAATCAAGTCCAATTTATTCCAGGGATGCAAGGGGTTCTGGTTGGGATTAGAAGAGTGTTGGTAGAGAGTTCACCTTTGGAAATGTGTGTCAGCTAATTTTGTAAATGAATCTGGAGCTCTAGAGAGAGGTGGGTTGTTTCGGATTTGCAACTGAAGGGGATTCAAGCCAGAATAGGATATAAGATCACCGGGGCAAATTTGTGGAGTAATGAGAGCTGAGATGAAACTCCAGGAAATAGGAGTTGAGAGGCACTTCTGGCCTGATGGCTTTGGTTTTGAATGTAAAGTTCAACATTTTTTGGACCAAGGCAAGCCTGTGAGTAGTATTTGGGTTAGGAGTAAATACAAGCTGTGAGAAGCGTTGCTTAACCACTGATGGGTACTTGAGAGTAGACTAGCTCTGTTATTTGAGCTAATGGTGGATTTATTTTTATTGGTCCTTAGGTGGAATGCATTTTAACTCTTTCATTTGAATTTGGATGTATTTGGCAGTTCACAAATTTTTTTTTAAAAGATTTTATTTATTTGATGGAGAGGGATCACAAGTAGGCAGAGAGGCAGGTGGAAAGAGGGAAGCAGGGTCCCTGCTGAGCAGAGAGCCTGACTCAGGCCTTGATCCCAGAACCCCGAGATCATGACCGGAGCTGAAGGCAGAGGCTTTAACCCACCGAGCCACCCAGGCGCCCCTCACAAAATTTTAATAAAGTTACTGTTGATTGTAAACTCTTGCCAAGACACAGAAAGGCTAAAAATTGGTCCAGTTTCCCCATACTTACAAGATAGTTAAGTGAACAAAGAATGTGATATTATGTAAGTATAATAATAACACTTATTGGATGATAAAATGCTGAGAGTAATAATCCTCATGGAGTAGTACTGTAATATCCCTGTTTTGTTTTATTTTTCAAAGATTTTATTTATTTATTTGACAGACAGAGATCACAAGTAGGCAGAGAGGCAAGCTGAGAGAGAGGAAGGGAAGCAGGCTTCCTGCTTAGCAGAGAGCCTGATGTGGGACTCAATCCCAGGACCCTGGGATCATGACCTGAGCCAAAAGCAGAGGCTTTAACCCACTGAGCCACCCAGGCACCCCTGTAATATCCCTGTTTTATAGCTGAAGCTTAGAGAGTGTCTTTTGTCTGTTTGGGCTACTGTAACAAAATACCACATACTGTATGGCTTACTAACAGAAATTTATTTCTCAGTTCTAGAGACTGGGAAGTCCAAGATCAAGGCACCTGCATGGTCCCGTTCTAGTGAGGCCTTCTTCCTGGTTCATAGCTTTCTGCTGCTCACTGTGGCCTCACATGGTGGAATGGGATAGGGATCTCTCTGGAACTTTTTTTTATAAGGCACTAATCCCATTCACTTTTTAAAGCCCCACTTCATAATATTATCATTTTCTAGGGTTAGGATTCAACCTGAATTTTGGGAGGACCCATTCAGACCATTGCAGAGAGTTTAGTTAGGTCATGCAGCCAGAACATAACCCAGCTTCATGCTGAGGTTTGGGCTTGTAACCGCCACCTGGAATTGCTTTTCAAGACACAGCAAATTTTACACTGGATAGCTAAAAGTTTGGGTTATTATTGTTTTTTGTTCTTTTGCACCTCAACTTTTTTATTTAGAAGAATTCTGAACTTAAAGGAAGCTGAAAATAGTGATACGCTGAAAACCAATGTGACATCTACCTATATTTGTCAAATATTTTACCACATTTGTGCTCTCAGACTCTCTTTACCCCCTTCCTCTTTCTTTTTCTCTGTCCACCTTTTTCTCCCCCTTCCCTCCCTACACATATATACTTTATTTTTCATTGTATATTGGGAATTTATATTAGTGTATTAGGAAATCAGGAAACTTTTATTAGTATCTTATAGACTCAGAAAACTTCACCTGGGTGACTCTTGATTTCCACTGAGGTCTTGAACTCAGGATCATGGGTTCAAGCCCCCCGCATTGAGCTCCATGCCTAGTGTGGAGCCTACTTAAAAAAAAAAAAAAAGAAAATTTCACCCCCAAATTTCTTTTTTTTTTTTTTTGAAAGATTTTATTAGAGAGAGCATGCAGAAGCAAGGGGAGAAGCATAGTTTCCCCACTGAGCAGGGAGCCCAATGCAGAGCTTGATCCCAGGACCCTGACATCGTGACTTGAGCCGAAGGCAGGCGTTTAACCGACTGAGCCACCCAGGCACCCCCACCCCCAAATTTCTTAAGCAAGTATTGCTTAAAGACAAGTTGTTTTCCTTTACTACTACAATAGTATTATCAAACTCATTATCACATTCAAAATATTTTAGTGATGCAATTATTCTGTATAGTCTATACTCAGATTTCCCCAGTTATCTCAACAATTGAGAATACTGCTTTATAGCTTTCCTTCCAATCCTGGATTTATTCAGGGATCGTATGTTGCATTTAATGGTCATTTTTTTTCCCAGCCTTTTCATTCAGAGTGTTTCTCTTCCCCCTTTTTTGCTTTTCATGTCATTGATTCTTTAAAGATTTTATTTATTTGACAGAGAGATCACAAGCAGAGAGGCGGGGGGGCGGGGGGGTGGGCAGCAGGCTCCCCGCTGAGCAGAGAGCCCCATGCGGGGCTTAATCCCAGGACCCTGAGATCATGACCTGAGCTGAAGGCAGCAGCTTACCCCACTGAGCCACCCAGGCGCCCCTCATGTCATTGATATTTTTATAGAGTCTGGGGTACATATGTTGAAGAATGTTTTAAAATTGGGATTTGTCATGATTAGATTCAGGTTAAACATTTTTGACAAGATGACTTTGTGTTTGTCTCTGTGCATAATGTCCTTTTGTCCTATTGTGGTGATAGAAAGTTTGATCACTTAGTTGATGTCAGCTACATTTCTTCTTTGTTAAGGTACTTTTTTTCCCTTTGTAGTTAAGAAACAGTCTGTGGATGATACTTTTAAAAAATGTGTGACTTTTCTATTCCTTTATGTTTTACCCAGTTGTATTAACATGCACTTAAGATCCTTGGCTGAATTGGTTATGACATTGGTGGTTGGAAAATGTTGATTCTTTCATTACTTCTACATTTTCTCATTGATGGTGTTCTAAAAGGAAGAGCTTTCCTTTTTCTCCTTTTTTTTTTTTGTTGTTGTTTTTGAGGATCACTGTTGATGGGGTATTAAAAAAAAAAAAGGAGTATGTTACAATTCATTGCTGTCAAAAATACTGACAATATTCAGTATTAAAAATACAATGGGGCACCTGACTGGCTTGGTCAGAAGAGTGAGTGACTCTTGGGGTTGTGAGTTTGAGCCCTACATTGGTTGAAGAGGTTACTAAAATAAATAAACATAAAAAAATAGCAGTTGTAAATTTGGTCAGTGGGAGCTCCAGCAAACTGACTACTATGTCCTTTTAACATGACCCAGTGAGGCCTTGAGCACTTCCTTACACTGTGCCACTACAAGGTATTTTGGGCTCACTTTGTACTTTACTTGCTTCAGACCTGGAAGCAATCATTTCTGCAAGAAACCCTGATTTCTTTAGTGGCAAATGATTCCTTTAAAGGAGAACCACCTCTTTTCTTAATTATCCTTTGCTATCTTTATGATATTAGTTATTTCCAGTTTAAAAAAAAAAAAGTGAATTCCAGATCTGAGACCCTTCTGTGTCTTCTCAGATGTACCTGATAAAAAAGTGTCTAAATGGAATTATTTCTCAGAATGAAGTCTGTTAGGGGCAGCTCTGATGACTTGCTATGGGAGGCAAAATACTGTGCAGAAAATTGGCATTGTATTGATTTTTTTTCCCTAACTTGATGTGAAGGTGAAAATAAGTTTTCATATCCTTACTTTCATGTAATCCAGATCTTTTCTTCCTGTAGTACAGCCACTTAAAGAGTTGTTTCCCTTGTTCTGTCTTCTGCTGTCTGAATTAAAATGTCTTTGGATAGGGAAACTCCAAACCAGGTCTTTCATACTTAGTGCTTTGAACTTGAACTTGCATTCACCTGTATATTGGACTTTGAGTACAATCTAGGAAAACTGACATGGTTAGGGTCCTTACGAGGTTTAATGTTTTAGAGAATCCAAAATAGTTAGGCTTAGAATTGGGATCTGGTATGCCCCAATCGCTTATGGTCCAGGAGCTTAAGAACATCTTGCTCTAGGACTCTACGTGAAACAAGATACGTCACTTCCTTCCACAAGAACATTTTATGTTAAAGATTAAACCGATTAAACCTATCTATATGTTCCCTTGGTATGGAAACATAAATAAACTGTAAGGAAAGTGATGATGTGCCGTTAACATGTTCTGTTGAAATATTTAAAATCCTGTTTCCTTTGTGGAGGAAATACAGCCTGTTTTTTGGGGGAGGGGTGTTTTGGTCATTTCCAGAAGTTATAGATAATGTTTTAATTAACACCATTACTGGCCTATCAGTAATTATATGGCTTATATATTTATTCTCTTATGTGGATGACTGCTCTACGGTTACTTAAGAAATTAGCTGCCTGGCAACATAAAAGTTCAGATATTAAAATGAATTGCCTGCCTTCCAACTATTTCCATTACTTGTCTAAATTTAGAACCATGTAGAGCTCCTGCAGAACTGAAATCTCTGGGGATTTTAATAGTCAAGACAGACAATATTCAGCTTTTCAGAGTAAAGAAGAGGAAAGGTAGCTTCAAATTAATTTTTGCACTGTCACTCAGACTACTTAATTAAGACAGAGTCCAGTGAAAAGTCAGGACTGTTCTGAGAATTTTATTTGACTGTTGCTGAAAACTTGTTAGAGCCTAGGCTCTGGGTGTGGAGGGGATAATTTTTTCCCCTCTTGGCTGACTTGCTGGAAGCTACTCACTATTCTTTCTTACTGTCTCCCACATTATGCTTGATAAGTACAGTTCTTATACTTTACCTGGATGGATGGGGCATTACATCTGAGCTAGTGGTCAGGTGAGCATTGTATTTAGGTACTTGTGGGTGAATTTTAGGGCATGGAATTGTTTTGCATGTGTATGAATTCAGAATTTTGTGGAATATTTTGAGGAGAAACTAATTCCATGTATGTTTAACTGTACATGAAATGTGGAAATCTGTTGATGGAGTTGGTAGGACTTCAACAAAAGAAAAAAGAAAGGAATGGTTATTTTAAGTAACTAATTTAAATATAAGTTAAAATAGTAAGATTTTACATTTAGAGTGAATATGATGTGTTTACTACCTGATTTGGCGAGTGGAAATATAGGACTTTTTTGCTTCTAAAGTAAGACATTTAAGGATGCTGGGAAAATGCCAATAAAATTATTATTATTATTATTTTAAAAAGATTTTATTTATTTGACAGAGAGAGACACAGTGAGAGAGGAAACACAGCAGGGGGAGTGCGAGAGGGAGAAGTAAGCTTCCTGCCCGGCAGGGAGCCTGATACGGAACTTGATCCCAGGTGCCTGGGATCGTGACCTGAGCCAAAGGCAGATGCTTAATGACTGAGCCACCCAGGGACCCTGCCAATAAAATTATTGTGAACCTTGCCAATAAAACTATTGTAAACCCTGCCAATAAAATTATTGTAAACCAAGAAAAATCCATACAAATGGAATGTATGTTTTTTTCTGACCCTAGATTTATGAATATGGTGAAATGTAAAAAAAATTGACAACAAATCCATGTATTACTCTTGTTGAATTAAGCCTGTGTGCTTTTTTCCCCTTCCTTCCTGCTGGGGCTCCCATAGATGAATTCTAGAAGTTCCTTGGAGAATTCTAGAATTCCTTGGAGAAATGAGCTGCCCTCAAAGAATTTACTATTATTTACTATTTATTGAGACAAAATATTATGAAGGAGGTAACAATGGTTTTTCTTCCCTCCTTCCTCCCTCCCTTTCTCCCTCCCTCCCTCTTTTCTATCAAAGATTTTGTTTGAGAGAGAGATTGAGCACAAGCAGGGGGGACAGACAGAGGGGGAGGGAGAAGCAGGCTCCCAGCTGAGCAGGGAGCCCTATGTAGGGCTCAATCCCAGGACCCCAGGATCAAGGCAGAGATGTACAACAGACTGAGCCACCCAGGCACCCCCAATAGATCTATTTTCTAGTGATTAGTCTCCAGTTAGGTAGTGAGTTGTTTCCTGGGCTTTGAGACTATTGTTTTGGGTAAGCTCTCTTTTTATATTGCAGCTGAAGTTTTATTAAATGACTTCAGCTCATTTAACGAATCACTTAACTAACAAAATTTGTATTTAGTTCTAGTAATATATAGCCACTGGGTGGTTAAGTTGGTTAAGTGTTTGTCTTTGGCTCAGATCATTACCTGATCTGAGATTACCTGACCTGGCTCAGATCATTACCTGATCCTGATATCAGGAATTACCTGAGTTGGGGTTCCCCTTGGGTGGGGAGTCTGCTTATCCCTCTTCCTCTGCCTTTCCCTTCCACGTGCTCTCTCTTTCTCAAATAAATAAATAAAATCTTTTAGAAAAAAACTCCTAATAATATATAATTTTGTTTCTTTGAAGCAGTGTAAATATATGCCCATTTGAATTCTGGAAGGAAAAATTTGTGCTTAGTAGCTTGCCTAAACCTGCTAGAAACAGCATTTTGATGTCACAAAAGGGGATCCCTGTAAAATTGGAAGAAAATATTATGTGCTTTTACTAGAATAAAAACTTAATTTTACCACAAAATGGCCCTTAGGTTGACAAAGAAGAATATTACATTTTTCCACAGGTCCTAGGGTTTTCCAGAGACAACTTAAGTGTCACATAAGGTACTTAGGATTATTAGAATGTTCAGCATCATTCTAGGGCTGTGGAGTCTAAATTTTTTTCTTTGTGTTAAAGGACCTTACTGGCTGGCCGTGGAGATAAAACATGAACATTTGATGATCAAAACAGTAGATATAATGGATTTTAGATTCTGTAGTATAAACAGAAGGCAGTATAATTTAGTTGAGTCTAATTGTTCAGTACAAAGAAACACAAAAGAGAGAAACCAATATAGAAAGGTAGGGAAAGAGGTAGGTATGGAACTGGGGTTCAATAGAAGATTACTATCCAAATTCATTTCACTGGTTGTATTTCAAATATATATATATTTATATATATATATATATTTATATATATATAAATAATATTTATATTTATTTATTTATATTAATATAAATATATATAGATATATTTATATATATAAATATATCTATATATAGATATATTTATATATATAAATATATCTATATATTTATTTATTTATATTTATTTTTATTAATATAATTAATATAAATAATATAATTATAATATAATATAATTATATTATAATATATATATTATATATATTATATATATATAATATAATATAATTATATATAATTATATAATTATAATATAATTAATATAAATAATTATTTATATTATTATATATTATCCAAATATATAAATAATATTTATATATATATAAATATATATATATTTATTTATATATATATATGTATATATATTTTGGTATTGGCTTTTTATTTTTTATTTAAAAAATTTTGTTAAAAGATTTATTTGAGGGGCTCCTGGGTGGCTTAGTTGGTTAAGCATCTGCCTTCGGCTTGGGTCATGATCTCAGGGTTCTGGGAACAAGCCCCACATCCAGCTCCCTGCTCTCCCTCTCCTTTTGCCCCTCCCCCTGCTTATGCACACACACTCTCTCAAAAAAATCTTTTTTTTTTTTTTTAAAGGTGATTTATTTGATAGAGTGGAGGAAAGTTCAAAGGGAGAGAATCCTTAGGCAGACTCCCCACTGAGTGTGGAGCCCTGATGTGGGGCTCAATCCCACAACCCAGGACTTGAGCTGAAACCAAGAGTTAGATGTTTAACTGACTGAGCCACCCAGGCACCCTGAGATTTGCTTTCTAAAGAACTTTATTACAGATGGGGCACCTGGGTGGCTCAGTGGGTTAAGCCTCTGCCGCCTTCAGCTCAGGTCGTGATCTCAGGGTCCTGGGATTGAGCCCCACATCAGGCTCTCTTCACTGCGGGGAGCCTGTTTTCTCCTCTCTCTTCTGCCTGCCTCTCCTGCCTACTTGTGATCTCTGTCTGTCAAATTAAAAAAAAAAAAAAAAGAACTTTATTGCGGAACATTTCAAACATCCAAAAGCAGTGGTAATAGTAAAATGAACCCCCCATATACAGTTGTCAGTTTATTGCTAACATGGTTTTGTTTATGCTCCTACCCCCGCTTCCTGATTGTTTTGAAACAGATTTGTGACGTATTATTTCATCCATAAATATTTCAGTATATATTTCTAAAAAGTAAGGGCTTTAAAAAACACCACCAATACTATTTATACATCTAAAATAATAAACAATAATTTCTTAATATATATCTGGTGTTCCTATTTTCTTGATTATATCATAACTTTTTAAAACAGTATATGTTTAAGATAGGATCCAAATAAAGTCTGTACTTTGTAATTGGTCATTGTATTTTTAAAGTCTGAGTCTGAAAGATTCCCCCACGCCCTGCCCGCCCCCAACCTTTTTTCTTTGCAGTTTATTTTGTTGAAGGATTGAGTCATCTGCTCATTAGTTTCCCATAGATGGATTTGGTGATTAACATAATAGTGTCATTTAACATTTCCTTCAAATTGGGAGTTAAATCTAGAAACTTGGTCAGGTTCAGATTCAGTGTTTTTGGCTAGAATACTTTAGAATGCACTTCTATTAAGAGGAGGTGTATGATGTCTGTAGTCTAATTTTGTGATGTCAGCAGCCATTGATGATCCTTGTTGACGTTTCCTTTACTTCATTGAACTTCATTAGGTGTTATAAATGGTGATTCTCAAATTCTATCATTTCTTAATTTGTTTTAGCTGGAATGTTTTTATAAAGAGATATCCTCTCCATCATCTGTTTGGTTACTGTGAGGTACATCTTGCACAGGAAAGGTGAGACAAATGCTTTAGTCTTTTTTTTTTTAAATTAACAGTTATAACTGTTTTCAAGATAATGACTTTGTTCACTAACACCCTGCAAAGGTGACTGATAAGTGTTTTTTTTTTAACTGTTGTTATAAAATGCAATTTAATCCTATTTATGTGTCTCAGCCCATTTCAGTTTTATCTGTATTGATTGCCTCATGGCAGCTTCTCCAGCCTTTTTTTTTCTTTTTTCTTTTTTTTTGACTCTATTGTCATTTTGATGTGCTCCTGTTAGCTATGATACGTTCTCTGTTTTGTGGAAATGAAGTTTAGAGACTAATCTGTGTGTAAGAGGTACTGATTGCTTAGTGGGTTGGTCATTGTTTCTCTCTGTTTTCAGTGAACAAGGCTAGGAAATATGGTGATTTTTTTGTTTTTTGTTTTTAAAATTTTATTTATTTATTTGACAGAGAAAGACACAATGAGAAGAGGGAACACAAGCAGGAGGAGCGGGACAGGGAGAACATGCTTCCTGCTGATCGGGGAGCCTGATGTGGGACTTGATCCCAAGACACTGGGATCAGGACCTGAGCCGAAGGCAGGCACTTAATGACTAAGCCACCCAGGAGCCTGAAGGTGGCTTTTTTTTTTTTTTAAAGAAACAATATTACAAGTTCATATTAATATTTCCAATTCAAAGTCAGAACTATAGATTTTTTAATATAGCATTTTCAATCTTGACATTTTTCAAATTACAAAAGTAGTATGTACTCATTGTAAGAAATTTAAATAATTCAGAAGTATATAAGGTAAAAGGTGAAGACTCTGATCTTCCCCCCAAATCACTAGTTAACCACTTAACACATTAATCCAAAGGCTTCATACTGGTAGCTTTTATTTTTATGTCAACTATAGTTACTTAGTTTAGGCAGCACTGAGTATACAGTTAAAAATTAGGGGTCGATTTTTTTGAGGCTAGTGGAATAAAAGATAAGATGTTATTCCTTCTGTGAAATGAAGATTTTTACATATTTTTATATTTACTTTTTAAATTGGTATTACACTTACATGGTTCGAAATTCTGAGGATAGAAAAAAGCGGAGTGAAGTTTTTTTCTTGTTCCTATAACCCAAACTGGTCAGTTCCTCTTTCCAGAGGCAACTAATATTACCAGTTTTTTACCCGTTTTTGTGCATTCTGTATCCTTTTTTAAAAAATTTAATTTAAAAGAAGTTTTTTAAAAACCGCTGCCTTCGGCTCAGGTCATGATCTCGGGGTCCTGGGATTGAGTCCCGCATCGGGCTCTCTGCTCAGCAAGGAGCCTGCTTCCTCCTCCTTCTCTCTCTACCTGCCTCTTTGCCTACTTGTAATCTCTCTCTGTCAAATAAATAAATAAAATCTTTAAAAAAAAAAAAACTTTTTTTTTTAAACCAGGGGGTGCCTGGGTGGCTTAGCGGGTTAAAGCCTCTGCCTTCAGCTCAGGTCATGATCTCAGGGTCCTGGGATTGAGCCGTGCATTGCAGGGAGCCTGCTTCCTCCTCTCTCTCTGCCTGCCTCTCTGCCTGCTTGTGATCTCTGTCTGTCAAATAAAGAAATAAAATCTTTAAAAAAATTTTTTTTAGATATTTTTGTTTATTTGAGAGAGCAGGAGCCAGGGGGAGGAGCAGAGGTAGAGAGAGAAGCAGACTCCCCACTGAGCAGGGAGCCCTATGCGGGGCTTGATCCCAGGGCCCTGAGATCATGACCTGAGCCAAAGGCAGATGCTTAACGGACTGAGCCACCCAGGTGCCCTGCATCCCATGTTCTTATAAGCATAAAATATAATATATATGTAAATATATATATTTTGTTTCTCCCATTTTACAGAAATGGTTCTATGTCTTGCTTTTTTTACTTAGCAGTATAACTTATAAGAATTTCCTTATTCTTGAGTATGTCTAAAGAGTATTACAGGATATGTTTGTACTGCTTATTTTATAATTCTTCTATGTAAGAGAATTTTGATTTTTTTCCCCCAGTCTTTGGCAGTTATAAAGAGTGCTACATGAATAACCTTGCATAATTTCATTATCCATATTTGGAATAATAAACTGTTAAGGTAAATGTATACTTCTGCAATTTTTAAACATCGTGTAAAATTTCATTCTGAAAATGTAGGCATAAAAAATAAGAATGTAGGCAGTTTACTTTTTTTTTTTAAGAGGGGGCAAAGTTTATTTGTTTTTAAGATTTTATTTATTTATTTGACAGACAGAGATCACAAATAGGCAGAGAGGCAGAGAGAGAGAGGGGTAAGCAGGTTCCCTGCTGAGCAGAGAACCTGATGAGGGGCTTGATTCCAGGACCCTGGGATCATGACCTGAGCTGAGGGCAGACACTTAACAACTGAGCCACCTGGGTGCCCCCAATTTGAAATTTTTTTATCCATGTGTATTTATAGTGGAGCACTTGGCATAGGCATCAAAATACATTTAGCCTTCTTTTAACACACCATTAATTGAGTGCCTGTGAAAGAGTGTAGTCTTTGTTCTCCACTATATGCAAATATAGCAGGTTAACTTTACCCTAAGCTCTGAGGGCCTTGAAGGTTGAGAGCGGTAGGGGAAATTCTAAATTAGCAAACTTTTTGGTGTCTCACCTCTCAATTCTTTGAAAAATTATTATAGACTCCAAAGAGCTTTTATTTATGTGGGTTATATTTGCCAGTGTTTACTGTATTGGATATCAAAACTAGGAAAATATTTAAATATTTATTAATTTATTAAAAAATAGTAAGTTCCTTACATATTAGTATATATAAAACACGTTTTTTAAATGAAAGAAAACCCTTTTTTTTTTTGTTTAAGATTTTACCTATATATTTGACAGAGAGAGCACAAGTAGGAAGAGCAGTAGACAGAGGGAGAGGGAGAAGCAGGCTCCCAACTGAGCAGAGAGCCCAGTGTGGACGCTGGGATCATGACCTGAGTCAAAGGCAGATGCTTAACCAACTGAGCCACCCAGGTGCCCCGAAAAACTTTCTTTTTTTTTTTTAAAGATTTTATTTATTTATTTGACAGAGAGAGATCACAAGTAGGCAGAGAGACAGGCAGAGAGAGAGGAAGCAGGCTCCCCGCTGAGCAGAGAGCCCGATGCGGGACTTGATCCCAGGACCCTGAGATCATGACCTGAGCCGAAGGAAGCGGCTTAACCCACTGAGCCACTCAGGCACCCCCCGAAAAACTTTCTTTAAAAAAAAAAAAAAAGATTAAAAAAAAATATTTTATTTATTTATTTGACAGACAGAAATCACAAGTACACAGAAAGGCAGGCAGAGAGAGAAGGAAGCAGGCTCCCCGCTGAGCAAAGAGCCCGATTCAGGGCTTGATCCTAGGACCCTGGACCATGACCTGAGTCAAAGGCAGAGGCTCCAACCCACTGAGCCACCCAGACACCCCAAAAGAAAAGATTTTGTGAGAAGAACAGACATGGTTTTACATTTTTGCGAATCTGTTTAATGTCTGGCTTGATAGAAGACAGCTGCATTCTCATATGCATCAGCATTCAGTGTGTTGCAGTGTGTCATTTTAAGTTGAAGTATTTAAAAAAGAAGTCCGGGCTCCAAGATACGTAGTTGGAAAATAGAGAAGTATTTTAATATCTTTGGATAATTGGATATTCTTTGGTACTATACCCAAACTCAACATGTAGTATTTCCCTTAAAGGCCAATTGCAGTGTAGAATCTAAAAGTATATTAATGAACTTTTGTATTAGTGACTTTTGTACTTAGTGACAAAATAAAAAATTCATTTATTTTGTACATTGAATGGATCTTTTACCCATGTATGATTTTGAATTATCATGAATTTGTCAGTTGGAAAATACCGGTCACTGAGTTATGCAGATCTTCCAAATGTTTGACACAGTTCATTATACAAGTAAAAAAAATCACACCCATGAATATCACTGTCATTCATCAGAAAGTCTTTTTTTTAAGATTTTATTTATTTATTTGAGAGAGAGCGAGAATAAGAGAGAGAAAGCATGAGAGGGGTGGGGTTAGGGAGAAGCAGACTTCCCACGAGCAGGGAGCCTGATGCGGAACTCTATTCCAGGATTCCAGGATCATGACCTGAGCTGAAGGGAGTGCTTAACCAACTAAGCCACCTTGGTGCCCTCATCAGAAAAGTCTTAAGTATTAAGAAGGTATCAAGCTCGCAGAAGATACACTTTTTCAGAATTTTGATTTTAGCTGAAAAGCTTGAATTTTATCACTGACAACAAATGCTATCACTTATTTTCTTTGAAGGAACAGGCTCACTTTATTCATTTTGTGAAGAACATTGCTAGATAACCAAAGTTTGCCTGTCAGTTGCCTGCTCAGAAAGTAATAGTATCTCATGAAAAAATTGGCTAGTTTAGCTTGCAGTTCAGTTGCTTTTCCTTGAGACAGTTATTTTTTTTTTATTGATATGCTGCAGAACTGGTTTATACTTCCATTTTGCCATTCTGATTATTAAAAAGACATGTACTCAAGAGTGGAAAGCTAATAAAATTATTTTTACTGCTTTATTAAGGACACTTACAAGTAAAATTTTTCTTTTTTAAAGATCTTATTTGTTTATTTATTTGACAGAGAGAGAGCACACACAAGCAGGGGGAGAGGGAGAGGGAGAAGCAGGCTCTCCACTGAGCAGGGAACCTGATGCGGGACTCCCATCTCAGGACTCTGGGATCATGACCTGAGCCAAAGGCAGATGCTTAATGACTGAGCCACCCAGGTGCCCCTAAAATTTTTCTTTTCTTTTATTATATTTTCTTTTTAAATATTTTATTTATTTATTTGACAGAGAAATCAAAAATAGGCAGAGAGGCAGGCAGAGAGAGAGGAGGAAGCAGGCTCCCCGCTGAGCAGAGAGCCCAACACAGGCCTCGATCCCAGGATCCTAAGACCGTGACCTGAGCCAAAGGCAGAGGCGTAACCTACTGAGCCACCAGGTGCCCTAAAATTTTTCTTTTTTAAACTGCAGGTGTGAGGTGGTGAAGAATATGATAGTTCTAGTACAGTTTGATACCCCTACCTTGATATATGCTAAGGCAGTGGCAGTTATACCTACCATTTCACCATGGTGAAAAAGGCAGATAACCTCTTAGTGTTGTTATGAAAAATAAGATCTTGTTGTGAAACTGGTGGACCTCTTAGGCCTCCTGGGACCATACTTCGAGAACTGCTCTTCTAGGTAGAGCATGCATTACATAGCCGGAGATACTGAGGTGAGAAAAAATAGCTTTCAGGTCAACTGCAAGCATTTTGTTATGGAACTCAGGATATATGGAGAGAAAGAAAATATGTAGTCAAGGGCCAGATCATAAAGGAACTTAAGTATCCTGCTAACGAGTGCTGAATTTATTGTAAAAGAAACGGAGAGTCTTTGAAGGATTTTAAGGAGGGGAGTGTGTGCATGGTAGGGGTGTGGGTGGATTATGCCCTCGTATTTTTTATTTTTTTTAAAAGATTTTATTTATTTATTTGACAGAGAGAGATCACAGTAGGCAGAGAGGCAGGCAGAGAGAGGGGAAGGGAAGCAGGCCCCTGCTGAGTAGAGAGCCCGATGCGGGACTCGATCCCAGGACCCTGAGATCATGACCTGAGCCGAAGGCAGTGGCTTAACCCACTGAGCCACCCAGGCGCCCTGCCCTCGTATTTTTTAAAGATCACTTTACCATAGTGTGTCTTGTAGTAAGGAGGCCAGTGGAAAATGATGAGGTTTTTAACTAAGGCACTGACTTGGTCATGGAACCACAGGAGACCAGGCTGTACAAACCAGGGGAGGAGTTAGAATATTTCCTTCCTAAAGCAGAACTAAGCCTAGCAGCATCTCTTGGCTGGCTGGCTGTTCAGGTACACAACCAGCTGCATCCGTCATCATGTCAGTTATAAGCTATCCCCTCAGATACTCTTGTATCTGAAGAATCAGTAATCTGACCTCTATTACCATAGATTAGTTTTTTTTTTTTTTTAAGATTTTATTTATTTATTTGACAGAGAGAGATTACAAGTAGGCAGAGAGACAGGCAGAGAGAGAGAGAGGAGGAAGCAGGCTCCCTGCTGAGCAGAGAGCCCGATGCGGGACTCGATCCCAGGACCCTGAGATCATGACCTGAGCCGAAGGCAGCGGCTTAACCCACTGAGCCACCCAGGCGCCCCTACCATAGATTAGTTTTAATCTGTTTCTGAATTTCATGTTGATAGAATTATATAGTATATAAGCTTGTGTCTTTTTTGCTTTACATTGTCTTTGAATTTCATGAATGTAGTTGCATATAGTGAAAGACCCTCGGACTTTGCCACCCAAGAATCGGACACCAGGCTTCCACTGGATGCAAAAGCAAGAGGGTTTGTTCTTCACAGACGCGCCTGCGGGCGGTCAGCAGCACCAGCTAGCTGAGCACGCGGGCTTCAGGCTTACAAGCTTTTTTTTTTTTTTTTTTTTAAGATTTTATTTATTTATTTGACAGAGATCACAAGTAGATGGAGAGGCAGGCAGAGAAGGAGGAGGAAGCAGGCTCCCTGCTGAGCAGAGAGCCCGATGCGGGACTCGATCCCAGGACCCCGAGATCATGACCTGAGCCGAAGGCAGCGGCTTAACCCACTGAGCCACCCAGGTGCCCGCTTACAAGCTTTTTTGTAGGGCAAGAAGGGGTACAGGAGCAACGGCTAAGCAACAGGTTTCCTATTGGATGTTTTAAAACATAATGTGGGTTATCTGAGGTCACAGCTGTTAGTTCCTTCAGAATTCCTCGAGACGACCGGGCGGGACTCTAGAGACTTTCAGTCCTTGTTCTCTCCCGGTTTTTGCGATAAGGTGGCAGGTGGTGGGAGGATGTTTTTCAGCCAAGCAGTTACAGAAACGCAAAAGAGCGGTTAGTTAATCTATGGCTGGGGGAAGGGTGTCTATATGCGGGGTCTTTCAATAGCAGTGATTCTTTATCATTGCTAGATAATACGCCATTTTCTGACTATATCATAAGTTTTCTATTGAGTCGTTTATAGTTTGGGACTGTTATGAGTAATGCTGCTGTGAACACTTTGTGCATATCTTTTCATAGATGTAAGCACTCTGGTTATATGCCCAGGAATGGAATTGCTAGTTCATGGGGTATAAGTACTACCAGTTTTCCAAAGTGGTTATACTAATTTATTGTATGAGAGTTCTGGTTGTGCTGTGTCTTTGAGTATACTTAGTATTGTCAGTCCTTTTAATTGTAGCTGTTGGGGATGTAGTGATGTCTTTTTGTGGCTTTAATTTGCATTTCCCTGATGACCACTGATTTGGAGTATGTTTATATGCATATAGGCCTTTTAAGGATCCTCTTTTGTGGAGTGCTTTCAGCTCTTTGTTTTTTTTTTTTTTTTAAGACTTTATTTATTTACTTGACAGACAAAGATCAGAAGTAGGCAGAGAGGCAGGCAGAGAGAGGAGGAAGCAGGCACCCTGCCAAGCAGAGAGCCCGATGCGGGGCTCCATTCCAGGACCCTGGGACCACAACCTGAGCTGAAGGCAGAGGCTTTAACCCACTGAGCCATCCAGGTGCCCCTCAACTCTTTATTATTATTATTATTTTTTTTAAGATCTTGTTTATTTATTTATTTAAAAAAAGATTATTTATTTATTTATTTGACACAGAGAGAGAGAGAGAGAGAGAGAGAGAGAGAGATAGATCACAAGCAGGCAGAGAGGGAGGCAGAGAGAGAGGAGGAAGCAGGCTCTCCGCTAAGCTCCATCCCAGAACCCTGAGATCATGACCCAAGCCGAAGGCAGCGGCTTAACCCACTGAGCCACCCAGGTGCCCCAAGATTTTGTTTATTTTTATGAGAGAGATAATATATAAGTGGGGGTGGGATGGGCAGGGAGCAGAGAGAGAGGGAGAAGCAGCAAGCTCCCTGCTGAGGAGAGAGCCCAGTTTGGGGCTTGATCCTCAGACTCTGGGATCATGACCTGAGCCAAAGGCCGACACTCAACTGACTGAGCCACCCAGGGGCCCCAGTGCTTTCAGATCTTGTCCATTTAAAAAATTAAGTTGTCTTTTTCTTACTGATTTGTAGAAATTTTTTTTATATCTTATATATGAGTCCTTTGTGGGTTGCATATATTTGTACATATCTTCTGCAGATATTAATGTGTGGGATAGATGATGGAACAAATTTATTAATGAGTGTTTTGCTGGGATTCTGTGATATACATCTTATCTATAAAGAGTGATTATGTATATTATTATATAGAGATTCTAGTTCCCTTACATGATAGCAATGCATATAGTGCTTTTGAGTGTGTCACTACTGATGTTTTGAATTAGACTCAGCTAATTGCAGGTGTTTCTGTTACCTATTTTTTTTTTAATTTATTTATTTGACAGAGATCCCAAGTGGGCAGAGAGGAAGAAGCAGGCTCCCTGCCGAGCAGAGAGTTGGATGTGGGGCTCTATCCCAGGACCCTGGGATCATGACCTGAGCCAAAGGCAGAGGCTTTAACCTATTGAGCCACCCAGGCACCCCTTTCTGTTACCTATTGCTGTCGACTAAACCACTCCAAATCTTAGTGGCTTAAAACAACTATTTATTAGGGCACCTGGGTGGCTTAGTCGGTTAAGCGTCTGCCTTGGGTTCAGGTTGTGATCTCAAGGTCCTGGGATCGAGCCCCACACAGGGCTCCCTGCTTAGTGGGGATTCTGCTTCCCCCTCTCCCCCTGTCTTCCTCTCCCCCTGCACAGCTCTCTCTCTCTGTCTCTGTCAAATAAATAAAATCTTTAAAAAAATAACAAACAAAACCCCCAACTGTTTATTCGCTTATGATTAGGTGGGCTGGCAATTTGGACAGGGCTCATCTGGCTTGCCTCATTGCACATGGAATTTGCTGGTCTTACTCATGTGTTTGTGGTCATTTGGTAGGTTGTTGAGGGGCTGGTTGTACCTGGATAGCCTCACTCTGGCATTATCCATCATTAGGCTGGAGCTGTCATCCAGGGTGCCTTAGCCTCTCCTGCTGTCTGTCTTGGCTACCTTGAATGGTGACTAGGTCCCAAGAGAGCGAAAGTGGAAGTTGCAAGGTTTCTTAAGACTTGGGCTCAGAAATTAGTGTCATTCATGCCATATTCTGTCGGACAAAGCAAGTCCCAAGGCCCGCTCAAATTCGAGGGTGAGGAAATGAACTCCACTTTTTGATGGCAATTGCTGCAAATAATTTGTGGGCGTGTTTGATCTACAGCATTGGGCCTCATTGTTCTTCCTTGTTCCTTTCTTTCTCTTTTTCTCTCTCTTCCTCCCTTCTTTCCATCACTCCTTTTATTTTTTAAAGGTTTTATTTATTTATTTATTTGACAGAACACAAATAGGCGTAGAGGCAGGCAGAGAGAGAAGGGAAGCAGGCTCCCCGCCAAGCAGAGAGCCAGATGTGGGGCTTGATCCCAGGACTCTGAGATCATGACCTGAGCTGAAGGCAGAGGCTTAACCCACAAAGCCACCCAGGTGCCCCCATCACTCCTTTTAAATGAAGTTTGTGGATTTTTTTTTTTTTATCATTGCCTGTATTTCTTCTTGTAGTTTGTATTTAGAACAAAGCTTACTTAAATGCTGTCTTCTGTGATTACTTGGTGTGGCCAAGGACCAGACATTTTCAGGTCCTGACTGTGACTTTCCCAATTATCATAATAATAACAACCATCTGTTAATGATGAAGAGATTAGTTTCTTCCCTAGTGATTTTGATCTTTTTTTACATCCTTTTAAAAAAAAATTAATGACCCGAATGTTAGCATTGGTCCTTTTATGAGCTCTATTCTCATCTCTTCCATGCCTTGTTAGCCATCTAGAGTTACTAATATGAGCCTGAATTGACAACTGTTTTTCCAGGGTCTCAGTGAAGTCTGGAAGGGAAAGTCTCTGCAGCAGGAGAAGGGGTCTGGACTGCAATTGTTGTGAGGAGACAGTGTTTTTATATGTGAAATAAACAAGAATCTTGGGAGAGGTGCAGATGTCAGTGACCTGTCAGCCCATCACGATGAATCAGCTGAAGTCCTAGATGAGGTGACAGTGTCAGCACAATGAGCCCCTTACCCTGAATTTATTAGGCCTCTCATTAAGGTAGCTGTCATAGCTCTTATTTTAGAAAAAAAGTCAGAGTCATTGTTCAAGATTCACCTGACTTGAAACGTTATTTATTTTGGAGGGGGAAGGTCACTTTCAGTGTAGGAGTACTATTGGAAGTGGCATGTGGCTGGTTTGTGGATTATAGCCATTTTGGTGTGCTCAAGTGTTACAGTTTTTAGGATCTTTAAAACTTGTCTCCAGGTGGCTGGAGGCTATTTTTTCTGCTTTTCCTAGTCAGTTTAATTAATTGTCTTGGGTCCCAGACAAGTAGATTTGTTAAGTATAGTTTCTGATTTATCTGTTTCCCAAACCTGTGATAATTTGATGGGAATAGGAACTCTCGAGGTGGCATTTTATTGCAAAAGATGGATGTTGGCTGCTAAATGCAGCTGATTAGAAGGCTAGGGCATAGTATCTGTTTTCCTGGTGACAGGGTCATTACTAAGGCTTTACAGAACACACCACCAGTCAGATGGCTGAACTGAAATCTTCCTGCTCTTGTGAGGTTATCTCCAAGGCATTTAGAGTGCTTCACAGAACTCTTTATCAACTGTGTTCTCTCACAGGCATTTGTACCTTTTGTCAGTTTAACCTGGTTGTTCTGGGTTGTGAGGCACTCCTTAGTACAGTGCTGGTAACCAGATCTTTGTCACTTGCTGTTGCCTGAGAACCTTGGGTTTGGGTCTCTCAGACCCAGAGAACATTGCTGCCAGATAAGGTTGCCGTCTTATTTTCTGAGTGCATATTTTATCTTCAGAGAAAGAAGGGGAGCTGAGAATACAAGGCAGTTTGTTACAATGAACACAAGAACACAGGGTTATGATGGCTAGGCCATCCTATTGGCTGTACAAATAAGTTTATTTTTTAATTTTAATTTTAAAAACATTTTTATAGTTATTTGAATGAGAGAGAGAGTGAGAGAGATCATGAGAAAAAGGGAGGGCAGAGTGTGAAGCAGACTCCCTGCTGAACCAGGAGCCCAGTGTGGGACTCGGTTTCCAGGACTCCTGGGATCATGATCCAAGCCAAAGGCAGACACTTAAATGACTGAGCCACCAGGTGTCCTAGCTGTACAAATAAGTTTAAAATTTTTTTTAAAAACTGAAGTTTACCTGAGAGGTAGTACTTAGCTTTGTAAATTAATCAGACAATTAGAAAACATTACAGTGTTTATATGTCAGGCACTATTTCACATTGGAGGTACAGATAAGAATAAGACACAAGATTTCTGTCCTTGAAGAACTTACATTTTCATTTGAGAAGATAGGCAGTTTTCAAATAAATAAATAATTACAGATTATGAGTGAGTATATGAGTGGTATGAAGAAGATAGATGTGGTGATGTGACTGAGAGTAAGGGAGAGGGGTATAGTCAGATGGGATGGTCAGGAATACTTTTTTATAGTGGCGTGTGAACTTAAGGGGAGGCAGAACCAGCATTTCCTGATGGGAGAGGAGTGTTCTGGACAGAAGGAACAACAAATACTAAGGCCTCATTGGGAGTATGTGGTTTGTGTTTTCAAGAATAGGCAGGGGCCAGATTTTGTAGGACTCCATAGACCTCACCTAGGATAATGGAGAACCATTGGTAGAAAGAAGCTGGTTGATAAAGAAAGCTAAATGATCTGATTTACAGTTTTAAAAGATAACTTATACTTCTCTGGGGAAAACAGATAGCAGAGTACCCAGAAAGGAAGTAGAGAGATTAGTTAAGAGACTCTTGCATTTTATGAAAAACCTACGAACTATTTGGGGGTTATGGAGGATGGACGGCAGAAAGGAATTGAACTTCTTTCAGAAAGTATTCCACTTTTAATTTTGGTAATATTACTAATAGGGCAAGAAAACCATAACATCAATAAGCACTAATATGTGTTTTGAATTATGTTGCTCTCGATTCTCTAACTCCAAAATGGAGAGAGAACTCTTGGTATGGCAGGGCTCTCAACATGAACTCACTCTGCCCACTTAAAAATCAGGCACATCTGGGCATACCTTGAGGGCCTATGGGGAAAAGCGACTAGTAATTTCTTTGCAGAGGGGAGAATAAGGCATTTCCGGGGTGGGGGGGGGATTACCATGCAGACAGTGTTTTTTAGGACAAGCTTGGTGGTGAAAAAGGGAAAGTGTGATTATCCTGGGCATGCTTCCCAAACCTAACCAAACTACCACACATCTCTAATGCCAGAACCCTAAGGTTCAGGGGCTATAAAGAAACCAGAGAGCGTTTTCATAGAAATATAGTATGATATTGGAAAGGCAGACTTGAGCGATGAGATACTCATGGGTTGAGTTGTAAAACAAAATGAAGAGTTAGGGATACTCTTCACTTCAGCATAGGACCTGGTGGGGACCTATTTTGAGGGTTCCAAGAACACAGACGGGCTTGGCATATGAAGGGTTCTAGTGGTGGCATTCAGCACTCAGAGTTTCTTTTGTGGATTAAGCAGCAGCCAGCTCTCAGAGTCCTATAATAGCAACAACAACAACAACAATAATAATATTGTAGTCAGGGAGAGGAGATATTAAATTATGTGTTTGTAATATTTATTTCTACTCACAGAAGAAAATTCTGTCTCTGGCTTCTCTGTATTCTTCTCATCTACTGAGAGAGATTACCTGTCTGCTAGTTCAGTTTCTAGAATTGTCTTCTATAAAAGGATAATGGGTAGAAGAGAGCTGAAGAATTTCAAGGAGTAAGACTGGATGATTAACTTAGAAAGTGGACCAAGAACTGCTTAGAAGAAGAGGGTATCATTAGAGGAGACATAGCCAGATGAGTAGAGTATTGTATTGTGAATTGAAAATAGGAATAGGTAGGGGCGCTTGGGTAGCTCAGTTGGTAGAGCATGTGACTCTTTCTTTTTTTTTTTTTTAGAGATTTTATATGTTTTAGAGAGTGTGATTTTATATGTTTTAGAGAGTGTGAATGCTAGCTGGGGAGGGACAGAGGGAGGAGAGGAGAGAATCTCAAGCAGACTACTCACTGACCCTGGAGCCTGATGCAGGGCTTGATCCTAGGACCCCAAAACCATGACTTGAGTGGAAACCAAGAGTCGGTTGCTCAACAGACTGATAGACCCAGGCTCCCCAGAGCATGTGATTCTTGATCTTGTGGTTGTAAGTTCAAGGCCTCATGTTGGGTGTAGAGTTTACTTAAAAACAACAACAACAAAAAAAAAACAGAAAAAACTGTGCATTAAAGCAATGGATGTTTAAAAAAAAAAAAAAAGAGGGAATGGATATAGAGGGTTCAGGGCAAGTATAGGGTTATGAGAAACATTGTGAACAAAAGGAATTGGGAAAAAAGATACAAAGAAGCTGCTGTGGAGGGGCTTGGTCAGTGTAGTGTCTGTTTTCCGCTCAGGTCATGATCTCGGGATCCTGGGACCAAGCCCCAGTTTGGACTCCCTGGTCGGCGGGGAGTCTGTTTCTCCTTCTCCCCACCCCTGCTCACGTGCACACTCTGTCTCCCAGTGTCTCTTAAATAAATAAAATCTTAAAAAACAAAAAAAGAAGCTGCTGTGGATTTTGGAATGGATATTTTTCTTTGGGAGTCTCCCTACATGAAGATTGAAATTGCTTTTAACTTTTTTTTCTTTTCTTTTTTTTTTTTTGAGGTTAGACTTGTTTCTTACGTGATGCCATTCCAGCACTGGACTCATGGAGGCTGAACATTTATTCAGGTAATAATAGGTAACATTTATAGAGCACTTTCTATGTGCTAGACAACAAACGAAGTGCTATACCTATATTCTCTTAATTGTCATGCAACCTCATGAAGTTGGAAGGGTTATTGTATCTGTATGAGACCAGACTGTATCAAGACTGAGTTCACCTGAATTAGGAAATAAAAAAAGACTACTGCTGTAGTTGAAGTGAGAGATGATGGTAGCTTGAATTAGATGATGTCATTGCTCACCTGTCATAAGTACATGAATATAAAGTGGTTTTAACTGAACTTCATCCTCATTTTCATAACTTTTCTCACTACTGAATACATCATACTTTTTGTTTGTCTTTGAAACAATGGACATACTTTTTGGTAAAGAAAAATCCAATTAGATTTTTCTTTAAAAATCCGATTAGATTAGTTAGAGTTTTAATTTCAAGGCTTTTCTAGCTTTTTAGAAAGATAAGTTTGAAATAGTTTAAATTTATTTGAGTGAATATCTATAAAAGGTAAATAGATGTTTACCTTACAAAATATTTACTTTATCTTACAAAAGGTTAATAGATACTAATGGGGGGCATTCTTAAAAGATTATTAGTATGGATAATAGGAATCTTTTGTGTTGTTTTTGTTACATGAAATACTGTTCACAGGTGTTTTAGCTTTAAGGAACCTTATTATAAGGGCTTCTTGTAGGAGCTTTCTTGGTATGTCTAAATGTTTATTTACAGATCATGCTAATGGTAGTACTTGCTGGAACTGAGAGGGTTTTTAGCAGTACTTGAAAGTCAGTCAAAAGTGAAGATTCAGCATCTCTGATATTATAATGTTGGTTAATAAAAGTATTTGTAAATTTACAAAAATTCAAATTTGTATGCTTGCTGTGAGTGGTTCTCCATGTATTGTTTTTCCAGGAGTTGTTTATATACTCATCAAAGTAAAGTAAAACTGTTTTACCACTCCCTTAAGAGCCGTTGGGTGGTCAGCATGAATACATTGTCCTATTAGCCTTTTCCCCATCTTTTTCAAAATAGATCTTGAGTTGTAATTGACATACAGTAAGCTCTACATGTTAAAAGTGTATAGTTTGTTAAGTTTTGACATATGTGTTGTTCACCCATGAAACTGTTATCACAGTAAAGATCATGAAAATATCACCTTCACAAGTTTCCTTATCCCCATTTTTAATACTTCCCCTCAACTTCTGTGGTCTCTTGGCAACCACTGATGAACTTTCTGTCACTATAGAACAGTTTGCATTGTCTAGAATTTTATGTAAATGGAATTGTAAAGTATATATTCTCACATTTATTTATCTTTTCTTTGGCTTTTTTTAAACTAAGCTTAATTATTTTGAGATTCATCTATGTTGATGCATGTATCAGTAGTTCATGTTTATTACTGAATAGCAATTCGTTGTATAGCTATAACACAATTTGTTTATCCATTTGTGTTTTGATGATGCACATTTGGGTTGTTTCCAGTTTTTGGCAGCTAAAAGTTATGCTGTAAACATTTGTGTATAAAACTTTGTATGGGCATGTACTTTTTTCCTCCCTTAAGGAATTTCTTTTTTAAAAAATTGTGAAATTCATGTAACTTATAATTAACAATTTTAGCTTATAGTTCAGTGGTATTTACTATATTTATGATGTGCAACCACTAGCTCTCTCTAGTTTCAAAAGTTTTTCACCATCATGTGAACCATCTCATACTCGTTAAATAATCATGCCCCATTCCCCTGCCCCCCCCATCACCTGGTGACCACTAATTTGCTTTCTGTCTCTGTGGATTTGCCTCTTCTGGATATATCTTATAAAAAGGATCAGACAATATATGAAACATTTGTGTCTGGCTTCTTTCATTTAGCATAATAATTTTAATATTCATACAAGTTGTAGCATGTATCAGTACTTTTATTCCGTTTTATGACCAAATAATATTCCATCATGTAGGTATATCACGTTTAGCTAATACATTCATCAGTTGGTAGACATTTAGGTTGTTTCCACTTTTGGGGTACTATGAATAATGCTGCTGTGAACGTTTATTTATTTATAAGTTTTTGTGTGGATATATATTTTCTTTGGGATATATATCTAGGAATGTAATTACTAGATAATATGGTAACTCGTTTAGCTTTTTGAAGAACTGTCAAACTGCTTCCAAGGTGGCTACATAATTTTGCATTCCCCCTAGCAGTGTATGAGGGTCCCAATTTGTCTATCCTTACTAAACTTATTGTGTGTCTTTTGATTCTAGCCATCCTTGTGGGTGTCAAGTAATATGATTTTGATTTGCACTTCCCTGATGACTAATGATCTTGAATTTGAGCTTTTTTTTCTGTACTTATTGGTCATTTGTATATTTTATTTAAAGAAATGTATATTTAAATCGTTTGTAGTATTTTTGGATAACTTGTCTTTTTTTTAAATTGAGTTGTAAGAGTTCTTTTGCCGATATTTTTTTCCTATTCTGAGTTGTCTTTTCACTCACTTGACGGTATTGTTTACAGACAAAAGTTCTAAATTTGATGAAGTCTGCTGATCTTTTTTTCTTTTGTTGCTTATGCTTTTAGTGTTATGTATAAGAAAGTTTTGCCTAACCAAAGGTCACGAAGATTTATTCCACTGTTTCATACTGAGTTTTATAGCTTTAGTTCTATATTTAGGTCTGTGATCTATTTTGAGTTAATTTTTTTTGTATAATATGAGATATGGTTCCAACTTTATTCATTTATGTTTAGCTCTCCACTTGCAATAGCACCTTTTGTTGAGAAGACTGCCCTTGGCCTCATTGTCTTGACCTCCTTTTTTGAAAATTAGTTGACCATAAATGTAAAGGTTTATTTCTAGGCTTTCAGTTCTATTCCATTGCAGTACTGTTCTGATTACTATCCCTTTGTGTGGTAGGTTGAAATTAGGAAATGTGAGTCCTCCAATTTTGTTTTTCTTTTTCAAGATTATGTTGTTTGGTGGCCTGGGTAGCTCATTTGGTAGCACATGGGACTCTTGATCTCATAGTTGTGATTTGAGCCCCATGTTGGGTGTAGGGATTATTATTTTTTTTTCAATTTATTTATTTTCAGACAAACATTATTCATTATTTTTTCACCACACCCAGTGCTCCATGCAAGCCGTGCCCTCTATAATACCCACCACCTGGTACCCCAACCTCCCACCCCTCGCCACTTCAAACCCCTCAGATTGTTTTTCAGAGTCCATAGTCTCTCATGGTTCACCTCCCCTTCCAATTTACCCAAATTCCCTACTCCTCTCTAATGCCCCTTGTCCTCCATGCTATTTGTTATGCTCCACAAATAAGTGAAACCATATGATAATTGACTCTCTCTGCTTGACTTATTTCACTCAGCATAATCTCTTCCAGTCCAGTCCATGTTGCTACAAAAGTTGGGTATTCATCCTTTCTGATGGAGGCATAATACTCCATAGTGTAACAAAACAGGAAACAACATGTGTTGGAGAGGATGTGGAGAAAGGGGAACCCTCTTCCACTGTTGGTGGGAATGCAAGTTGGTGCAGCCTCTTTGGAGAACAGTGTGGAGATTCCTCAAGAAATTAAAAATAGAGCTGCCCTATGACCCTGCAATTGCACTCCTGGGTATTTACCCCAAAGATACAGATGTCGTGAAAAGAAGGGC
Source organism: Neogale vison (assembly GCF_020171115.1). Classification (NCBI taxonomy): domain Eukaryota; kingdom Metazoa; phylum Chordata; class Mammalia; order Carnivora; family Mustelidae; genus Neogale; species Neogale vison. The sequence goes on along the minus strand of NC_058102.1, from coordinate 101,351,865 downwards.
CATCTGTACCCCAGTGTTTATAGCAGCAATGGCCACAGTCGCCAAACTATGGAAAGAACCAAGATGCCCTTCAACGGATGAATGGATAAGGAAGATGTAGTCCATATACACTATGGAGTATTATGCCTCCATCAGAAAGGATGAATACCCAACTTTTGTAGGGATTATTTAAAAAAAAAAAAAAAAAAAAAAAGAGGGCTCCTGGGTGGCTTAATCATTAAGTGTCTGCCTTTGGCTCAGGTCGTGATTCCAGGGTCCTAGAATCGAGTCCTGTATCAGGCTCCCTTCTCCGCAGGAAGCCTGCTTCTCCCTCTCCTGCTCCCCCTGCTTATATTCCCTCCCTCACTGTCTCTCTCTCTCTCTCTGTTAAATAAATAAAATCTAAATTAAAAAATTTTTTTTTGTTGTTTATTTCAGGTCCCTTGCATTTCCACATGAATTTTAGGATCAGATTGTCATTGCCTTCAAAAAGCCAGCAAGGATTTTCATAGGGATTACACTGAATCTGTAGGTCAATTTTGAGAGTGTTACCAGCTTAGCAATATTAAATCTTTCAGTCCATGAACATGGGACATCTTTCCCCTTATTTAATAATAAATTCTTTAATTTCTATCAGCGATTGTTTATAATTTTTAATATATAAGCTTTACAGGTTTTTAAATCCTATTCTAGGGGCGCCTGGGTGGCTCAGTGGGTTAAAGCTCTGCTTTTGTCTCAGGTCATGGTCCCAGGGTCCTGGGATCAAGCCCCACATCGGGCTCTGCTCAGTAGGGAGCCTGCTTTCCTCTCTTTCTGCCTGCCTCTTTGCCTACTTGTGATCTCTGTCTGTCAAATAAATAAAATCTTTTAAAAAAAAATCCTATTCTATTATACTTCCTTGTTAAAATTATACCTAAGTATTTTATTATTTTTGTTACTACTGTAAATGGACTTTTTCCCTTAATTTCATATTTGGAATATTCATTACCTGTGTATAGAAATATAATCCGTTTTTGTATGTTGACCTTGTATTTTGCAACCTTGCTGAACTTGTTTATTAGTTTTTAGTGGATTCCTTAGGAATTTCTATATATAAGATCATGTCATCTACAAATAGAAAAAAATTTTGGGAGGTGCCTGGGTGGCGCAGTCATTGCATGTCTTCCTTCAGCTCAGGTCGTGACCCCAGGTCCTGGGTTCAAGTCCTGCATTGGGCTCCCTACTTGGTGGGAAGCCTGCTTCTCCCTCTCCCACTCCCCCTACTTGTGTTCCCTCTCTTGCTGTGTCTCTTTCTATCAAATAAGTAAATAAAATCTTTAAAATTTTTTTTTTGTTTTTGAAGATTTATTTATTTATTTGAGAGAGAGAGAGAGAGAGCGCGAGCGAGCGAACATGAGTGGGGGGAGGGGCAGAGGAAGAGGAAGAGAGAATCCTCAAGCAGATTCCCTGCTGAACAAGGGGCCTAACTTGGGGCTGGATCCCAGGACCTTGAGATCATGACCTGAGCTGAAATCAAGGGTTGGCTATCCAACCAACTGAGCTATGCAGCTGCCTCTGCAAATAGAAAAAGTTTTACTTCTCTTCCACACTGAATGCCTTTTCTTTCTTTTTATTGTCTCACTGCCCTAAGTTTTTTCTTTCTGTTCCTCAGACTGGATATTCTTTTCATTTGTTGTTTTAAAGTTTTTATTTATTTATTTAAGTAATCTCTACACCTAGTGTGCAGCTGGAACTTACAACCCCAAGATAAAGGGTTTGCTTGTTCTTCTGAGTGAGCCAGCCAGGTGCCTGCAGACTAGATTCCTTTTTTTTTTTAAGATTTTATTTATTTATTTGACAGATAGAGATCATATTAAGCAGAAAGACAGGCAGAGAGAGGGAAGCAGACTCCCCACTGGGCAGAGAGCCCAATGCAAGGCTTGATTCCAGGACCCTGATATCATGACCTGAGCCGAAGGCAGAGGCTTAACCCATTGAGCCACCCAGGTGTCCCCAGACTGGATATTCTTAATTGACTTAACTTCAAGTTTGTTGGTTCTTTCTTCTGCCTGCTCATATCTTATATCAAACCCCTCTACTTATGTTTTTCATTTTTGTTATTGTACTTTCCAAATCCAGAATTTTTATTTGGTTCCTTTTTGTAATTTCTATCTTTCTGTTAATATTCTATTTCTGAAATGTTACATTTTTCTTTTAATTCTTTAATCATAGTTTCCTTTTTTGATCTTATTTAAATTGGCTGATTTAAAGCCTAGTGTCTAGGATTCCTAAGTGAGTTTCTGTTGATTGCCATTTTTCCAGCTATATATTCTACTTCATGGTAATGTTATAGTGTTTCATATGTAGTGTAAGAACTTTACAATAGTATACTTCTTTTTCTCCCCTCCTGGCCATTGCCCTGTTCTGGGTTTACACTTTACTTGTGTGTGTGTGTGTGTGTGTGTATTTTGAAGATTTATTTATTTTATACACACATATATGTATATACACACATATACACATGCATTTATATACTTACATATATATAAATTACAATATAAAATTACTGCTCTGAATAGTTTATAATTTTGAAAAAATATTTAAATAATGAGTAAAAAAAGATTTTTATGATTACCCACATTGTAACCTTTTTTTTTTAAAAGATTATTTATTTATTTATTTGACAGACAGAGATCACAAATAGATAGAGAGGCAGAGATCACAAATAGATAGAGAGAGAGAGAGAGGGAAGCAGGCTCTCTGCTGAGCAGAGAGCCCGATGTGGGACTCGATCCCAGGATCCCGAGATCGTGACCTGAGCCAAAGGCAGCGGCTTAACCCACTGAGCCACCCAGGCGCCCCATTGTAACCATTTTTGATGCTCTTCATTCATTTGTGCATATCCAGATTTCCATCTATTACCATATTTATTCATCCTGAAGGACTTGCACAGGTCTTCTGTTGGTGATTTTTAGCTTTTGTATGCATGAAAAAGTCTTTATTTTGCCTTCATTTTTGAAAGATATTTTCTGTGAGTATAGAATGTGTGGTTGACAGTGTTTTTCTTTCAGTCTTTTAAGATATGGAGTCTTCTGATTTGAATAGTTTCCATTGAGAATTCTGTTATTGTCTTCGTCTTTGTTCCTCTATATATAATATATCCTTCTTCCTGGCTGCTTTCAAATTTACTCTGTATTACTGTAATATTAGTGTTAGGTTGTTTGGTAATGGCGTGTCTTGGTTTGTTTTTTTCAGCTTGTTGGGTCTTTGTATTTATAGTTTTATTATAATTTAGAAACCTGGAAACTATTATTTCTTTAAATATTTTCCCCCATCTCTTCTTCAGAAATTCCAGTGACACCTATTAGGTAATTGGAATTTGTCCCACACAGTTCATGGATGCTTTGTTCATTTTATTTTAGTGTTTTTTTTTTTTATTTCTGTGTTTTATTTTGGTTGACTTCTTTGCTGTGTTTTCATATTTTCTCACCCTGTTTGTTCTGTTGCAGTTTTTTTTTTTTTTAAGATTTTATTTATTTATTTGACAGAGAGAGATCACAAGTAGGCAGAGAGGCAGGCAGAGAGAAAGGAAGGGAAGCAGGCTCACTGCTGAACAGAGAGCCGGATGCGGAACTCGATCCCAGGACCCTGAGATCATGACCTGAGCCAAAGGCAGCGGCCCAACCCACTGAGCCACCCAGGCGCCCTCTGTTGCAGTTTTTAATCTACTAGTCATACATAGTGTGTTTTTATCTCTACCATTTTGGAGATTTTTTTTTTTTTTACTTCTTCTCCAGTCATGCTTCCTTTAGATTTTTACACATAACGGAATATAGTTGTAATAAATTTTTAAATGCTGGCTCTTTACTTATTTTATAAGCTGTCACTTCCAGTCATTTGTTTTAATTTTTCATTGTGAAATAAGTATGATTTATAGGAAGTTGCCCTTTCCCACCCTTTCCTACTCTCCCTGCTTGTGTTCCCTCTCTCACTGTCTTTCTCTGTCAAATAAATAAATAAAATCTTTAAAAAAAAAAAAAAAGGAAATGGGCAAAAGACATAAGCAAACGTTCAAAATCATTAGCCATTAGGGAAATGCAAAACAGATAAATTATTTCTATATATCTATCATAATGGCTAAAATAAAAAATACTGGTGCACCTAGGTAACTCAGTCCGTTAAGCATCTTCAACAGCAATCTTCCATTCCATGTACCTTTCACCCAATTGTGTCAGCTTTTATAACTATAGTACCATGTAAAAACCAGGAAATTAGTATTATTACAATCCATAGAGTCTATTCAGATTTGACAATTGTACATGTACTCCTTTCTGTGCATGGGTATATGTGTTGGGGGAGTTCTGTGGAATTTTAATGTATATCCACAGCCACCATCAAGATACGGAACAGTTCCATTTCCGTAAGAATTCTTCCTGTTGCCCTTTAATAACAACGTCCACCTACCTCCACCCCATTCATAAACCTATAACCATGGCTTTACCAGTCTGTTCTCCAGCTTTTTAATCTACCATGTCATAATGTTAATTAAATGGAATCATACCATGTATAACCTATTGAGATTGACTTTTTCTCCCACTCAGCATAATTCCCTTGAGGTCCATCCAAATTACTGCACGTGTCAATAGTTTGTATCCTTTCATTGCTGAGTAGTAGTCTGGTATGGTTGTTCCAATTTTGTTTACGCATTCACTTTTTGAGGACTTCCGTGTTGGTTCCAATTTTTGGCCATTGTGAATAAAGCTGCTATGAACATTTTTGTTCAGGTTTTTCTGTAAATGTAAGTTTTTAGTTGTATGGGATAAATGCCCAAGAGTAATTACATTAAACTGCCAAACTAGATAAAGTGGCTATACCATTTTTACATTACCGTCACTTATATATGAGTGATCCATGTTTTCTGAATTCTTGTCAATACTTGGCATTGTCAGTATTTTTTATTTTATTTCATTCTGTTTATTAGAGAGAGAGATAGAGAGAGAGAGAGAGAGGGAAAGTGCATGTGTGCACACGTGAGAGTGTGGGGGAAGGGCAGAGGAAAAGTCTTCAAGCAGACTCCTCCTGAGCATGGAGCCTGATGCAGGGCTTGATCTCATGACCCATGCCACCTATGAGAAAAATCACGACCTGAGCTGAAAGCAAGAGTCAGATGCTTAACGGACTTAGTTACCTAGGTGCACCAGTATTTTTTATTTTAGCCATTATGATAGATATATAGAGATAATTTATCTGTTTTGCATTTCCCTAATGGCTAATGATTTTGAACGTTTGCTTATGTCTTTTGCCCATTTCCTTTTTTTTTTTTTTTTAAAGATTTTATTTATTTATTTGACAGAGAAAGACAGTGAGAGAGGGAACACAAGCAGGAAGAGTGGGAAAGGGTGAAGCAGGCTTTCTGCCAAACAGGGAGCCTGATGTGGGGCTTGATCCCAGGACTCTGGGATCATATAACAACTGAGCTACCCAGATGCCCCTGTTTTGCCCATTGCCTAATGGTTTCTTTGAGTTTTGAGAGTTGCTTATATATCTAGGTACAATTCCTTTCTTAGATATGGTTTACAAATATTTTCCCCAGGAGTATACTCTCTTCTGTGAACTCTAGACTCTTTTGCTTTCTCAGACTTTCACTCCTGTGTTCTCCACTCAGGGAGCATGTTGGATTCAGCCTAGGTTTCTCCTGGACTTCTCCCTCTCACCTTTTTTGTTTTGACATTACTTGGAAGCAGTGGCTAGACATTAAGCTTGGGTAATCTTTTTTTTTTTTTTTTTTAAAGATTTTATTTATTTATTTGACAGAGAGAGATCACAAGTAGGCAGAGAGGCAGGCAGAGAGAGAGAGAGGAGGAAGCAGGCTCCCTGCTGAGCAGAGAGCCCCATGCGGGACTCGATCCCAGGACCCTGAGATCATGACCTGAGCCAAAGGCAGCGGCTTAACCCACTGAGCCACGCAGGCGCCCCTTAAGCTTGGGTAATCTTAAGGCTTACCTTATTTGTTTCCCATCTCTCAGGAATCCCTGTTGGTTATTGCCTGATGTCCAATGTCTTAAAAACCATGGTTTTACCCATTTTGTCTGTTTTTTTTAGTGTCTGCCAGGAAGATAATATGATCTCTCTTACTCCATGTTAGTCAGAAATCAAATCTCCCTTGCCCCCTCCACTGCTGAAGTTTTCAATAACATTAGGAACAGCCATTGTTAATAACTACTGTCCAATAATTCCTTCCTGAATTGAGTTGTTGTTTTCTTTTTTTTTTTTATAAAGATTTTATTTGTCAGAGAGAGAGCACACTCATGCACAAGCAGGGGGAGCTGCAGGCAGAGAGAGAAGCAGGCTCCCGGCCGAGCAAGGAACCTGATGCTGGACTCGATCCCAACACCCTGGAATCATGACCTGAGCCAAAGGCAGACGCTCAGCCAACTGAGCCACCCAGGTGTCCTCTTCCTCCGGTTCTTAAACAGAAAAGGAGTGGGAATAGAGGCTAAATATAACTCAGACAAAAAGATACTTCTAATGTTGGGTATCAGTTGAAGCCCAGCTACTTCCAAAAGTTTGCAAATCAATCAGATACAGGCTTAGAGCTAGAAATAGGTTAGCTACCATAGCACAAGATGATGGTGTGAAAAGATTTTAGTGACAGCTTGTGTGTGATAATATATCCTTTCTTGTTCAGGGTTCTCGGATGTAATGCTAGATTCTGGCTTTCATATGCCTTTTCTCTATTCTTATCCATATAGTCCTTTTATCAAAAGAATGGCTATATTTATAAAATCACATTTTTCTGTATTTAAAGGGTAGAGTTGACCATTTAAAGCAGACTTTCCAGCCTAAGTGCATCTTGCTAGGTAATTCTTTAATTTTTTTTTATTAGTTTTGGAGCTTACATCAGCATTTATGATGATTTGATAAACATATGCTAGGATTTCTTAAAGATTATCTCTATATTGCAAAACTGTAGTTGTCTACGTAAAAATTCAGAGAGATGGAGTATTGTATAAGACCATGTAGTTATCAAACACTTGAAGAAAATATTTCTTTGGAGTTATTTTGTGAAATTAGGACATATTTTAGTAATTGGGTGACTTTGAGCTCTGGGAATCTGGTAGAGCCACCTTTGGGATAGAGTGGCTCCTGCTTACACCATTCTTTTTTTTTTTTTTTTTAAAGATTTATTTATTTATTTATTTATTTATTTGACAGAGAGAGATCACAAGTAGGCAGCAAGGCAGGCAGAGAGAGAGAGAGGAGGAAGCAGGCTCCCTGCTGAGCAGAGAGCCCGATGCGGGACTCGATCCCAGGACCCTGAGATCATGACCTGAGCCGAAGGCAGTGGCTTAACCCACTGAGCCACCCAGGCGCCCCTGCTTACACCATTCTTAATCAGGAAAGATTTATTTCTATTTCCAGTCTATCACTTCTGCTGATGAACAAGGGGCATAGTTTGTTACATTAGTCAGCTATTTAAAAAAAATTTTAAATTAAAAACAATGTTTTTAAAAGGTTGGAGGTATCTGGGTGGTTCACTTGGTTAAGCAACTGCCTACGTACGGCTCAGGTCATGATCCTGCAGTCCCAGGATGGAGTCCCATAACAGGCTCCCTGCTCAGCAGGGAGTCTGCTTCTTCCTCTGTCTACCGCCCCCCCATGCTCTCTCTCCCTCATTCTCTCTCGGTCTCAAATAAATAAAATCTTTAAAAGATTTTTTTTAAAAGATTTTATTTATTTATTTGACAGAGAGAGACACAGTGAGAGAGGGAACAGAAGCAGGGTGAGTGGGAGAGGGAGCAACAGGCTCCCTGCTTGGAGCCTGATTTGGGGCTCAATCTCGGGACCCTGGGATCATGACCTGAGCAGTTGCTTAATGACTGAGTCACCCAGGTGCCCCTAGTCAGCCAATTTTTTTTTTAAGGTTTTATTTATTTATTTGACAGAAAGAGATCACAAGTGGGCAGAGAGCAGGCAGAGAGAGAAGCAGGCTCCCTGCTGAGCAGAGTCTGATGCGGGGCTTGATCCCAGGACCCTAAGATCATGACCTGATCCGGAGGCAGCGGCTTAACCCACTGAGCCACCCAGGTGCCCCTATTTTATTTTATCATTTTATTACTATTATTTTTAAAAGATTTTATTTATTTACTTATTTTTAAAGACTTTATTTATTTATTTATTTTTAAAAATGTTTTATTTATTTATTTGACAGATCACAAGTAGGCAGAGAGGCAGGCAGAGAGAGAGGAGGAAGCAGGCTTCCCACAGAGCAGAGAGCCTGATGCAGGGCTCGATCCCAGGACCCTGTGATCACAACCTGAGGTGAAGGCAGAGGCTTTAACCCACTGAGCCACCCAGGTGCCCCAAAGATTTTATTTTTGAGTAATCTCTGCACCCAACATGGGGGTCAAAGTCCCAACCCCAAGGTCAAGAGTTGCATGCCCTACCAGTTGTACCAGCCAGGTGCCCCAAATGCTGTTGTTATTTTGATAGGGATTGGATTAAATGTGTAGATTTCTTTGGGTAGTATAATATATTTTAACAATATTTGTTTTTCCAGTTCGTGAGCTTCTTTGTATTGTCTTGAATTTCTTTCATCAGTGTTTTATAGATTTCAGAGTACAGGTCTTCTACCTTTTTATTTTTTTTTTTTTTTAAATTTAACAGAGAGAAATCACAAATAGACGGAGAGGCAGGCAGAGAGAGAGAGGGAAGCAGGCTTTCCGCTGAGCAGAGAGCCTGATGCGGGACTCGATCCCAGGACCCTGAGATCATGACCTGAGCCGAAGGCAGCGGCTTAACCTACTGAGCCACCCAGGCGCCCCCAGGTCTTCTACCTTTTGTGTTAGGTTTATTCCTAGATATCTTGTTATTTTTGGTGCAATTTTTTTTAAAAAAGATTTTATTTATTTATTTGACAGGGATCACAAGTAGGCAGAGAGGCAGACAGAGAGAGTGAAAGGGAAGCAGGATCCTTGCTGATCAGAGAGCCCGATGTGGGACTCGATCCCAGGACCCTGAGATCATGACCCGAGCCGAAGGCAGTGGCTTAACCCACTGAGCCACCCAGGCGCCCCTTTTTGGTGCAATTGTAAATGGAATTATTCTCTTAATTTCTCTTTCTGCTGCTTCATTATTTGTATATAGAAATGCAACAGATTTCTGCACATTGATTTTTGTATCCTGTTCCTTAACTGAATTCATTTATCAGCTCTAGCAATTTTTTGGTGGAGTCTTTTGGATTTTCTCTATATAGTATCATGTCACCTGCAAATAGTAAAAGTTTTTACTTCTTCCTTACCAGTTTGGATGCCTTTATTTTTGTTGCCTGATTGCTGTGGCTAGGACTTCAGCACTGTGTTGAATAAAAGTGGGAAGAGTAGATACCCTTGTCTTGTTCCTGATCCTACGCAAAAGGCTGTCAGTTTTTCCACATTGAGGATGATGCTAGTTGTCTGTTTTTCATATATGGTCTATATTATGTTGGGTACATTGCTTTTGAACCTAGTTGGTTGAGTGTTTTTATCATGAATGGCTGTTGTACTTTGTCAAATGCTTTTCCATGTCTATTGAATTGATCATATGGTTCTTTCTCTTACTGATATGATGTATTGTGTTGATTGATTTATAAAAATTGAACAACCTTGCAACCCAGGAATAAATCCCATTTGATTGTGGTGAATGATGTTTTTAATGTATTGTTGGATTTGATTTGCTAGTATTTTGTTGAGGAATTTTGCATCTGTGTTCATCAGAGCTAATGGCCTGTAGTTCTCTTTCTTTGTGCTGTCTTTGTCTGGTTTTGGTATTAGAGCATGCTGGCCTCATAGAATGAATTTGGAAGTTTTCCTTCCTCTTCTATTTTTTTGGATAGTTTGACAAGAATAGATATTAAATCTTCTTTAAATGTTTGGTAGAATTTGCTGTGAAGTCATCTGGTCCTGGACTTTTGTTTGTTGAGAGTTTGTTGATAGTGATGGAGTTCCTTTGCTGATAGTTGGTCTGTTCAAATTTTCTATTTCTTCCTGTTTCGGTTTTGGTAGGTTGTATGTTTCTAGGAATTTTTCTTTTTCTTCTAGGTTTTCCAATTTGTTGGCACATAGTTTTTCATAATTTTCTCTTATAATTGTCTGTATTTCTGTGGTGTGTTTGTTGTTATTTCTCCTCTCATTTGAGTTGTATTTATTTGGTTCCTTCCTCTTTTTCTTGATAAGTCTGGCTAGTGGTTTATCAGTTTTATTGATTTTTTTCCAAAGAACCAGCTTTTGGTTTCATTGATCTGTTTTTATTTATTTAATTTCTATGTGATTTATTTCTGCTCTGATATATTTATAATTTCCTTCCTTCTGCTGGTTTTAGGGTTTGTTTGTTTGTTTGTTGATCTAGGTCCTTTAGGTGTAAGTTAAGTTGTTTGAGATTTTACTTCTTGAAGTGGGCCTGTATTGCTATAAACTTCCCTTTTAGAACTGCTTTTGCTGTGTTGCAAGGTTTTTGAATCATTGTGTTTTTGTTTTCATTTGTTTCCACGTACTTTTAAAAATTTCTTCTTTTATTTCTTGGTTGGCCCATTCACTGTTTATTTTTTATTTATTTATTTTTAAAATACTTTATTTATTTATTTGACAGAGTGAGAGAGGGAATACAAGCAGGGGGAGTGGGAGAGGGAGAAGCAAGGTTCCCACAGAGCCAGGGAGGCTGGCACAGGGCTCGATCCCATGTCCCTGGGATCATGACCCGGGCTGAAGGCAGACGCTTAACAACTGAGCCACCCAGGTGTCCCTCATTCATTGTTTAGTAGTTACTTGATCTCCATATATTTGTGGTATTTCCATATTTTTTTTGTGGTTGACTCCTAGTTTCATAGTGTGGTCAGAAAAGATGCATGGCACAACTTTGATCTTTTTGAATTTGTTGAAGCTTTTTTTGTGACCTAATATGTGATCTATTCTGGAGAATGTTCCATGCGCACTTGAAAAGAATGTATATTCTGCTGTTTAAGGATGGATTTTTTTTTTTTTAAACTTTTTAAGAATTTCCTTAAGTAATCTCTACAGCCAGTGTGGGGCTCAGACTCACAACCCTAAGATCAACAGTCCCATGCTTTAGGACTGAGCCAGCCAGGTGCCCCTAGGATGGAATGGTCTGAATATACGTGTTAAATCCATGTGGTCCAGTGTGTCATTCAAAACCATTGTTTCCTTCTGGATTTTCTGTTTAGATGATCTGTCCATTGATGTACATGGGGTATTACTATTACTGTATTATTATCAATTAGTTCCTTTATGTTTGTTACTATTTTAATGTATTTGGGTACTTACTTCCATGTTGGATGCATAAATTATTTACAGTTGTTACATGTTCTTATTGGATTGTTCCGTTTATTATTGTATAGTGTCCTTTTAAAAAAAGATTTTGTTTATTTATTTATTAGAGAGAGCTTGAGCAGGGTGGGGCAGAGGAAGAGGGGGAGAGAGAATCAAAAGCAGACTCTGCTTAGACTGGCTTAAGTGCGCTTCGTTGCAGCACGGGCCCTGCCCCCGCGATTTGGAAGTGTCACACACACAAAAAAGACTGTACAAAAAAGCAGACTCTGTTGAGTGGAGCCTGATGCTGGGCTTGATCTCAAGATCCTGAGATCATGACCTAAGCTGAAATCAAGAGTCCGACATTCTAACGACTGAACTATCCAGGTGCCCCTATAGTGTCCTTTGTCTTTTGTTACATTCTTTGTTTTAAAGTCTGTTTTAAAGTCTATTTTGATACAGATATTGCTACTCTGTTTTTCTTTTGACAGCCATTTGCATGATAAATGTTTCTCCATCTCCTCAGTTTCAATCTGCAGGTGTCTTTAGGTGTAAAATGAGTCTCTTACAGGCAGTATATAGATGGCTCTTTTTTTTTTTTAATCCTTTTTGTCACTCTGTATCTTTTGACTAGAGTGTTTAATCCTTTTACATTTAAAGTAATTATAGATATGTATTTATTGTTATTACTTGTTCTGTGGTTGTTTCTGCAGATTTCCTGATTATTTTCTTCTTTCATGGTTTGCTGGTTTTCTTTAGTGATATACTTGGATTACTTTCTCTATTCTTTGCATATTTATGAGTGGTTTTTGATTTGTGATTACCATTGTGTTTATGTATAACATCTTCTGCATATAATAGTCTGTATTAAATTGAAGGTTAAGTTTAAATATATTCCTTACTCCTTCCCATATTGTAGGTATATGGTATCATATTTTGTATCCTTTTATTTTGTCAGTTCCTTGACTGATTTTTAGAGAAATATTAATTTTTACTGTTTTTGTGTTTCCTAACTTCATACTGTCACTTTTGATATTTCCTTTAAACTCAGAGAGTCCCCTTTAATATTTCTTATAGGGGTGGTTTGGTGGTGATGAACTTCTATTTTCTTTTTTTTTTTTAAAGATTTTATTTATTTATTTGACAGAGATCACAAGTAGGCAGAGAGGCAGGCAGAGAGAGAGAGGAGGAAGCAGGCTCCCTGTTGAGCAGAGAGCCCGATGCGGGACTCGATCCCAGGACCCTGAGATCATGACCTGAGCCGAAGGCAGCGGCTTAACCCACTGAGCCACCCAGGCGTCCCTGAACTTCTATTTTCTAAGGATTTTATTTATTTATTTGACAGAGGGAGACACAGTGAGAGAGTAAACAGAAGCGGTGGGGAGAGGGAGAAGTAGGCTTCCCACTGAGCAGGGAGCCCAGAGCTGGGTTTGATCCCAGGACTCTGGGATATTGACCTGAGCGGAAGCCAGAAGCTTAATGACTGAGCCACCCAGGCACCCTCTTTTGTTTTTGTTTGTCTGATAATGGGGTTTCCTTTATGTATAACTATCTATTTTTGTCTTACTGCCTTTTTTTTTTTTTAAGATTTTATTTATTTATTTATTTATTTATTTAACAGAGAGAGAGAAAGACAGTGAGAGAGGGAATATAAGCAGGGGAAGTGGGAGAGGGAGAGCAAGAAGCCCAATGCAGGGCTTGATCCCAGGACCCTGCGATCATGACTTCAGCTGAATGAAGGTAGAGGCTTTAACCCTCTGAGCCACCCAGGCACCTGAGAACAATTTTTTTAAAAAGATTTTATTTATTTATTAGACAGAGATTACAAGTAGGCAGAGAGGCAGTCAGAGAGAGGAGGAAGCAGGCTCCCTGCTGAGCAGAGAGCCCGATGTGGGGCTTGATCCCAGGACCCTGGGATCATTACCTGAGCCAAAGGCAGAGGCTTTAACCCACTGAGCCACCCAGGTGCCCAACAATGGTTTTTATAAGAAGAGGTCTTATAGTGCCCAGCAGTGTAGTGTCCCCTGTTCACCAGGGCCTGGTGCTTCTGACAGTGTGCGCTTTGTGCACTCTGCTGTCGTGTCCTGGCTGCTTTATCTTATCCTTCAGGCCAGTTGTCTACGGAGGCTCTCTTTGCCTTTTGTGGGGAGTGGTTGGTTCTTGGCCTGAATGTGGCTTGTTTTAACTAGGTGTGTTCTGGTCTGCTTGTAAAATGAGTCTTGTTGCCACCACCACTGGAACTAAGGCCTCATAAATCTCCCTGGTCAGGAGATGAAGTGTTGGCAGGAGTTTGGGTTGGTTTTCTAGGGGAGAGGGCTTGTCAAGCTGGGACTGAGCCAAGTGTGACTGGGAAAGGTGGTTCCACCAGAGCATAGGGAGTGGGGCTTGGCATAAGCAAGTTAGGGAGCAGGTGACCATGCTGGGCTGGTTCCTGCAGGTGTCCTTGTGCCTATGCTGAGGGGTTGGGGAGGGAAGTGTCATCGGCCAGTTCTTTCGTTCTCCGTAAATGCTACTTCTCTGGGACATGCTCTGAGATGAGCAAGTAACCTACCCACTGTGTGTCCCTTGCCCTCTTCAGATCACTGTTTCTATGTTGTATGTCCATATAACATGTTTGCCCTGCCTTTTCTCCAAGAGTAGCCCCAGTGTCCTCTGAGCTCTATTAGAGCCAAGCACACTGGCCTTTAAAACTCCAGGCTTTAAGCCCCACCGGATGCCAAAAGGCATGAAATTTTGCCCCTTTTCACTTTCCATGCCATTTGCTAGGTGAATTTGTTTTCTGCTCTGTGTTAGTTTATCTCTTGCCTGTCTCCACAATGGCACCTCCCTCCCCACTGCAGCAACTACAATCTCTTTCTCTCTGAAGCCACATATCCTTACTTCCGACCTTCTTCAGTGTGTCCTCTTCTTTACGTTTAGTTGTGGGGTTTGTTCTGCCAATCTTCAGATCAATTTCTGGGTTATTTAGGATGATATGATAGTTCTCTAGTTGTATTCCCGGGTCAAGGTAGCCTAGGATTCTTCTACTCTGCCACTGTCTTCCCCTCATTTCCACATTTACCATGTTTTAAACTGAACTTTATCTTCTTTCTCTCCGGACTTGCATACTAGTTTCTCCTTCAGGATTCTGATTTCAGTGGTAGAAATATCTACCCCAGTTCTCAGACTTTCTGGTATCAGAATTTTTTCATACTCTTAAAAATTATTGAGGCCTCCAAAAGAAGAGCTTTTGTTTATGTGGATTATATCTATCAGTATTAGTGTATTAGAAATTAAAACTGAGAAATTTAAAAACATTTATTAATTTTAAAATGATAATCTATTACATGTTAACATAAAAGCCAGTTTTTAATGAAATGAATTCTTCAAAATATTTAATGATAGAATTTAGTGGGAATGTGTCATGTTTTTCATTTATACAAATCTAATTTAATGTTGGGGTTAATAGAACAGAGACAAATTCTTATATCTGCCTTTTCATTCAGTTGGTTGTGATAGAACATGTTACATAGTTTTGGAGAATACTATCATATACCTGTGAGAGCATGAGAGTGAAAAGGGCAAACAAGGGCCTATTACTATATATTACATTTCATTTCATATATATAATATGTATCTAATGTTAATTCATATATAATATATGTGAATATATATGTTAAGTATTATTATAAAAGTGGTTTTGACCTTGTAGAAAAAAGCCTTATAGATTCCCAGGCATATCAGGCCCCACTTTGAGAAGCTGCTTTTCTATCCAGTCACTTGGATATCTTTTTCTTTTAATCATCATACACATCTCATATGTCACTAAGTCTTAACGATTCTACCTCCTAATGCCTCTAGGGTCCCAGTCCCTTTATTCTGTGGTTAGAATTCTCATCTCATCTTTTTCCTAGCTGTTGTGTCTGCCTCTATTTTATCTGTGTTCTAAGCCATCCACTTTGTAGCAAAAGTAATGTTTCTAAAATAGAAATATGATGATGTAACTCGTTTTTGAAAATCCTTTACAAGTTTCTCATAGTTTTAGTTAGTATGCAAGATGTTTTATGATCCTGTTTCCACTCATCTCTAGCTTTTTCTCACTCACTTTTCTGTGAGTGCCTTACATTCTTGCTTTCTTTATGTAATACTTTCTGTTCTGAGAAAGCATCAAAGTGATCCATATGTCTCTGTTAATGATACTATTGTTTGTTGGGTTCACACTGTGTTCCTGGCACTGTGTTCTAAGTACTTGATTATATTATCTCATTTAATCTTCACAGCCTTCTAAGAAAAGTGTTGTGATCGTTCCATTTTATAGATAAGCAAACTGAGTTTTAGAGAGGTTAAGTAACTTTCCTCATATCAGCCACTTGGTGAATATGGAATCTTGGTCTGTTTTTCCACTTTTCTGTTTGGCTGCCTACTATTTGTCCAAAAAGATTAAGTTTCTTCTGGTATGATCTACATCCCTGCTCCCTTTATTCCCACTTAACCTTGTTAGCAGCTCTAGCTCGCACTTAACATAATACATTGTAATTTACCTGTTTGTTTCCTGTACCATTGCTTTTTCTGGTAGGTGCAGAAAGGGAACTTCATTCCCCTGGCACAAGAATCTTAGATTGCATCCTACCATATTTGTCTGTAAGAAGAAAATGCATATTGAGGACCTTAAAACCTAACGTCACTCTGGGCCTGCTTAGTCTATAGCAGGTCCCGCAGTTTCAGAAGAACTATATAAAACAGATAATATTATTTCTATGTTAATTCTTCCAAGTTTTTTAAAAGAGGGGTAGGGCAGAGGGAGGAGAGAGAGAATCCCACATAGGCTCCGAGCAGAGCCTGACATGGGGCTCGATCTCAAAACCCTGAGATCATGACCTGAGCCTAAATCAGGAGTTGGACTCTTTTTTTTTTTTTTTTTAAAATAAAGATTTTATTTATTTATTTTGACAGACAGAGATCACAAGCAGGCAGAGAGGCAGGCGGAGAGAGAGGAAGGGAAGCAGGCTCCTTGTTGAGCAGAGAGCTCGGTGCAGGGCTCGATCCCAGGACCCTGGGATCATGACCTGAGCCGAAGGCAGAGGCTTTAACCCACTGAGCCACCCAGGTGCCCCAGGAGTTGGACTCTTAACTGATTGAGCCAGCCAGCTACCCCAATTTCTCCAAGTTTTAAAATAGTGACCCCAGTCTTCTTATATTTAGTTTAGAGAAAACTAAATAACAACAACATAAATGATAGCTAACATTTATTTAAATGCTATGTGTCTAAGCATTTTACCTGTATATTAACTCATTTAATCATTATAACCCCATTAGATAGTTACTGTTACCTTTGTTTTACAGATAAGGGAAACTGAGGCACCAAGAGATTAAGTAACTTGCCCAAGATCACACAGCTTGTAAGTGGCAGAGCTGAGAATTCAGTCTCTAAAAACTAACTGTATAAAATACTGAATTTTCTTTGTCCAAGATCCATAGTTGTATTCTTTGTTAGGGCAAAGGTAAGTGAGGATTAGAGGTAAAGTTACACGGCACAACTCTGGTGTGGTGATCTTATAGAATAAGATGACTTTAGGTTGGTTTTTTTTAAGTGTTTTTTTTTTTTTTTTTTTTCAAAACAGTATCTGTTTGGTTCAAATGAAAGGATCTTTCGTGCAGTCTTTATTACAAAATCATGACAGTTCTGAGCTTCCAGCCCAGTTAATCCCCACTTTCCCAGTGAATAACAGCAACAAAAAGTTGGTATTTTGACACTTATGAAGTTGATAATTTTTCTTCTCCCAGAAAGTTACATTAGTTAACTCCAGAATCCTGTTTTCTTTATTTATTAGACACATTTGAACTTTATCATTTTGGTGGATTTGTTTGCCCTTATCTCTTTTCTGTGTCCCTAGTCCCTTGAGCATTGCAATAGATGTTTAATTTTGAGAATGCTAATTAGCTTCAGTAGTTATATACCTTGAGGCATTTCTAGACAACCAATACTATCAGACTTCCATGGAATCAATGACAGAAATCCCTAAAATGAGACTCACAAATAACAAATGGCTGTTTCATTGTACTTTTTCTGAAATTAGCCCTACTTTTTTGCCCATTTGGTCCCTTTTTTGCCCATACTAGGGAGAAGAGTGATGGCAGAGCATATATAATAATAACTTCAGTTTTTCTCAGATTTGCTGTTCATCAGGTACCATGCAAAATTATTTGGAAAATTATTTTATCCTACTAAAATTCTATGAAGGAGATTATTTTATGGGTCAGTAAAGTGAAGTTTACACAGGTGGTTACAAATCAGATCAGGTTAAAACAAAACAAAACAAAACAAAACAAAAGCAAACTAATCAGATCACATAGCTGGTATTTGATAGGACTAGATAGGCCTGCTCCTAACAATTTCAGGGCAAGAACATGAATGGAAGCACAGTTTCTGTATATCTATATATTTAAATTGTAAGTCAAGATTTTAAAAAGTGTTAGAAAAAAAATGCCCCTTATTACTTACATATATGTTTTCCTAGTGACCTAGAAGGCCAGAGTTCTTGGACTCCTCAAAGTTCTGAGACAGGATGGGATAGTGTAGGGGTACCCTCTAAGTCTACTCTCTATCCTCACCCTCATCATTTGTCCCCTGGCCACGATTCAGACCATGAAATGTGTACAACACATTTGGTGTTGTCTATGGCAGGACAGAGTTTAAGGAGATCCATTGAAGTACTTGAAAGTGGGCTCTAAACTGCTTGGGCAGGGAATTCTGGGATCCAGACCATAGTTGGGGGTGGTAGAGTCAGGGGCTTCAGGTAGTATGTCCATTTGGTCCCATGAACATCTAGCCCTAAAGGGATAGGCAGGTCAGAAGCGGGTTAGAGTGGATCTGTCTAAAATGTAAGACCCAGAGTAGTGTTTCTTCACTACAACCAAAGGTGGTACTAGCACCAGAACTCAAATCCAGGTCTATCTGACCATACTGTCTGTTGTCAACAGTAAGAAAGCCTTGATTTACAGAGAAAGGAAGTGTTGGCTTACTGTCTGGTGAGTGGAGCAGGGATGGAAAATAGATTTGACCATATTATGTCATGCCTGGAGAAGTGGTTTTATGTATGTATGTATTTATTTATTTTTAAGATTTTATTATTTATTTATTTTATTTATATTTGACAGAGAGAAAGAGATCACAAGTAGGCAGAGAGGCAGGCAGAGAGAGAGGGGGAAGCAGATTCCCTGCTCAGCAGAGAGCCGGATGCAGGGCTCGATCCCAGCACCCTGAGATCATAAGCTGAGCCGAAGGCAGAGGCTTAACCCACTGAGCCACCCAGGTGCCCCTGGAGAAGTGTTTCAGGATGGACCATCTTTTGTATGAGCCAGTCTGGAGGGTATGTGCTATGGTGAGTGCTGTGAAATGTGTAAGCCTGACGATTCACAGACCTGACGATTAACAGACCTGTACCCCTGGGGCAAATAATACATTATGTGTTAATAAATGAGCCAGCCTGTTTGCCTTTTGAAAATATTATTTAGTGTTTACACTTAGAAACTAGAGAATTTAAGAATTGAAAAAAAAACCTTCATCTTATTACACATGCATTCTGGTCTTTGTGTAGTTTAAGTTGAATGGCACAGTTAGGAGGAGACATAGCCAATTTTTCTTCTAAAAAAAGGTGAGGCATAAGCATTTTGGTCTGTAATTTATACTGAAAAAGAATTTACGTAATAGTCTGTAGTTTATACTGAAAAAGAGTTTCTTCAGTCCTGTTTCACCTAGTTAGGACAGAGCAGTATATAAAAGAACCAGATGATCGTTTATTTGGTATTTTATATCACACAGTATAGGTAGTATAGGCATCACTGTATGATCTTAAAATTTTCAGTTTTCTGAAATTGATCTCAAACATATGAAGAGACTGGCTATGGGGAAATGCAGTTCGGATACAAAATGTTATTTTTTCATTACATACATTATTGAGTATTTAGAGTACATCTGGGTTCTGGTCATTCTTAGGGTCCTCAGGACACCAGTCTTAAGATTGACAGTCCAGCCACACTATTGGTCAGATCCCCTACTTGAAGCATTCTTTTTTTTTTTTTTTTTAAAGATTTTATTTATTTATTAGACAGAGCGAAATCACAAGCAGGCAGAGAGACAGGCAGAGAGAGAGGAAGAAGCAGGCTCCCTGCCGAGCAGAGAGCCCGACGCGGGCCTCGATCCCAGGACCCTGAGATCATGACCTGAGCCGAAGGCAGCGGCTTAACCCACTGAGCCACCCAGGCGCCCATGAAGCATTCTTGAGTACATTGAAACCTTCACCATCTACATGAACCTAGGATCTTGGACTGTCTTCATCTAATTATAAACTCAGTCAATTCTGTCAGACTCAGAATTTAATTAAAATCTGGTGAGAACAGAGGTGCCTGGGTGGCTCATCAGTTGGGCATCTGTTTCAGCTTGGGTCATGATCCCAGGGTGCTGGGGTTGAGCTCTACATTAGGCTCCTTTCTCAGCGGGGAGTCTCCTTCTCCCTCTCCCTCTGCCCCTGCTCATGCTCTCTTGCTCATTCTTTCTCAAACAAATTAATAAAATCTTTAAAAAAATAAATAATTCTGGTAAGAACATGATCATGGCTTCTGTTTAGTTTTCAAGTTACCCTTTTCATTACAGGTGAGAATCTTGTGTTTGCATGTATTGCATGATTGGATCTGTTAAAGGTGTAAAATGAATAGAAAAATCTTTAGTGCTATGTACTCTTGTTACCAGAGGCATGATTAGTAAGCCAAAGTCCAAATTGATTTTATTTATTTATTTATTTTAAAGATTTTATTTATTTATTTGACAGAGAGAGATCACAAGTAGGCAGAGAGGCAGGCAGAGAGAGAGGAAGGGAAGCAGGGCTCCCTGCTGAGCAGAGTCCGATGCGGGACTCGATCCCAGGACCCTGAAATCATGACCTGAGCCGAAGGCAGCGCCTTAACCCACTGAGCCACCCAGGCGCCCCAAATTGATTTTAGACCTAGACCTTGGTGGTACAGAAGATAGCATTTTAATCTCCTTCTAATTTTTAAAAAAGATTTTATGTGTTTATTTTTTATTTGAGAGAGAGAGAGAGAGAGAGAGAAAGCATGCACATGCGTGTGCAGGGGGATGGGAAGAGGGAAAGGAGGAGAATCTCCATCCGACTCCATGCTGAGCACAGAGCCTGACTTGTACTTAGTCTCATGACCCTGAGATCACGACCTGAGCCAATACCAAGAGTCATACATTTAACTGAGCCACCCAGGCACCCCTAACCTCCTTATAATTTTTTCTTAAGAACATGTCTTCCGTGTGTCATTTTGATCTGCTTTTTCTGTGATACCTACTATTGCCAAATAATGCTATTGCTTATTAGTTTTCATTACCAAATTTGCCAAGTTCCTGGAAAATACTTGTTTTTTTGAAAAAGCACACTAAAATACTGGCATCCATTTTGAGTGACAGTTTCAGTAGCGTCCTGTACTGCAAGGGCTTGGGAATTTGTTGACATAAATCCATTTTCTCTGACTCCTGATTCCCCTACCTAGGTTCTGTAGCCTGTTGTCTATTTTTAAATCCTGCTGCTATGCTCTGTATGCAGCAGTTCTTTTCCTGAATTATTTATCATTGTTTGGAGCTGAATGGAGCAGTATGTTTTTCACCAGTGCTCATTAGAACTCACATGTCTGTCTTCAGCTTGCCTGACAGATTTGGTTCATGATAAATCCCACTGGTCCATTCTGGGAAGGCTGCAAGGCAAGGAATAGGCCACAATCTGTGATATCCTTTAAGAGCAGTCAGACTTTTGGTTATTGTTATTTTGTTTTGGCAGCAGTGAGAAAGATAGCTATCCCCTGTTCTTCCTTGAGACTTTCTTAGACCCTGCTCAGAGATTGTGTTATGCTGGGTTTTTGTGATAGTGTTTATGTTTTTATGATAATTGTTGCATTTTTAGGAGAGATGAGGGAATCCCTATGAAAGGCAAGCATTAAATCAAGATTCGGTTTCATTATAAATATAATCCATATACTTGGGGGCACTAAAAATCTCTGGTATTGGGATATGGGGCATTTGTTTATTTTGTTTGGGAATATTTCTTCTCATTGCATGTTCTCTTATCTTATAGAGTGTAGGCTTGGAAGAAGGATGGCAGAATCTAAAAGCGAGGCAATTATTTTGAATGATTTTTCTTCCCTTTTCTGTTTTCTGGTATATCAGAACTAAGTTTCTCTTTTGTCTTCATCATATGTTTTTTTTCCCCTTGCATCCTATCTTTCATGAAAATATTTTTCATGACATTGCTGCTTTTTTTTCTCTTTGATAGATGAGCACACCACTACTTATGTATTCCTTTCATTTAAAGATGTTTTCCCTAGGGCACCTGGGTGGCTCAGTTGGTTGAGTCCCTGACTAATTTTTGGCTCAGGTTGTGATCTTGGGTGTGGGATTGAGCCCCAGGTCAGACTCCACACTGAGAGGAGGGGATTCTCTCTATCCCTCTGCCCCTCCCACTGCTCACGTATATCTTCTCTGTCTCCCTCAAATAGATAAATCTTTAAAAAAAGAAAAAAAGAATTTCACATTTGAAAAATATATATTTTCCCTTTTCACATCACTATCGGTTGAAAGGGGGTAGCTGTCAATCATTTGGGCACTGGGAAGGAAAAACCATGTTTATCCCCCAACCCTGTTGCCTATCCTGTTACCAAAAAAAGTAGTGGTATATATTTGAGTCTTATTCTTACACCAGTGATGAAATACCATTTTTTTTTTAAGATTTTATTTATTTATTTATTTATTTGTCAGAGAGAGAGAGAGAGAGAGAGAGAGCGTGCACTCACAAGCAGGCAGAGGCGGAGAGGGAAGCAGACTCCCCACTGAGCAAGGAACCTGATGGAGGACTCGATTTCAGGACCCTGGGACCATGACCTGAGCCAAAGGCAGTGGCTTAACCAACTGAGCCACCCAGGCATCCCGAAATAACTTTTTTTAAAAAGACTTTATTTATTTATTTTATAGAACCGAGAGCATGAGCAGAGGGAGGAACAGCAAGTGAGAGAGAAGGAGAAAAGTCTGCTTGAGAGCAGACTCTGCTCTGGGCAGGGAGTCTGACTAAGGGCTTGATCCATGACATTGACATGACCTGGGCCAAAACCTGATGCTCAGCTGAATGAACCAACCCGGGGGTCCCTGAAATACTTTTACATTCTGAACCAGAACAAGGATTTTGGCTTCTGTTACTACTTTTGGTCAGTGCTACTAGCTGAGAAACTGGCCTCTGACTGCTCAGAGATTCCAGTTATTATCGTCATCATCATTTCATTCCCCTGTGATAGTGGCTCTCAGTTGCATAAATCCCTCATGTCTCAGCAGGATCTTAGGACAGCCCCACTCACTGATACTTCATTAAATTGGTTTCTTTGGACTGAGTCAGCCAGGTTGAACTAGACTGAGTAAATTATCTATCCCTTGTGCCTTTGCTCTCCTTCAAGTTATCGTCAACTCTCTTTTGACCTCCCTTGAAAAATCCAGCGCAAACTTAACATCGTTTAGGAAACTCTCCATGATTCAAGCTACCCAGCTCTTATTAATTTGTACTCTTAATTTTTATATTTTTGAGCTTTCTACTTTTATATATTTATTTATTTGAGAGAGAGGGAGAGAGCATGCCTGTGTGAAAGAGTGTGGAGGGACAGAGGGAGAGAAGAAAGAATCTCAGTTAGTCTCTTCGCTGGGCAAGAAGCCGTTGTGGGCTTTATCTCATGACCCTGAGATCATGATTCGAGCTGAAATCAAGAGTTGGGCACTTAGCCTCAGCCACCCAGGCGCCCTGAGCCTTCTGTTTTCAAGTTGCTGATGATTTAAAGCACAATCCCTGCATTTAAGGAGGTCTAATCTTGGAGGAAAATCAGAGATAAATGAACTTGCTTTTCTCATTATTTTGAATTTCTGTTGGTTTTTTAATTTCACATATATATCTTTAAATTCCTGATTTCAGTTGTAAGGGCAGGAGCATTATCTTCCTTTCCTTTTTTTTTTTTTTAAAGATTTTACTAATTTATTTGAGATAGAGTCCAAATGAGCGGGGGTTGTGGGGGAGAGGGAGAAGCAGGCTCTTCACTGAGCAGGGAGCCTGACTCAGGGCTTGATCCCAGGACCCTGTGATCATGACATGGGCCAAAGGCAAACACTTAACCAACTGAGCCACGGAGGCACCACAGTTACCTTCCTTTCTGTGAAATCTTGGGAACTGTTTCTGCTGCTCTTGGCACATGGTAGGCAGCTGCCTACTTTACCACAGGGCAGATTCATTGGATAATAGGGTATCAGTGTAGGGAAAGAGGGATCCTAAGTATTGGGGATTCTCTGTTTTATATATATTAGAGTGGTAAGAATGCTAAGACTTTATAGTCTTACTTGGAATTATACTTTGGAGACTAAAATGACACAGACTAAAAACTGAAAGTCCAAAATGACATACTTGGTTTCTGAAATAATCATCCAAATTTTGTCTGCTTAACAAAATTAGAGCATATTTCTTATTGGCATGTTGGGAGGATGGTTTACTTGAGCAAAGTCTATCCCTGACTGTCCAATGGTGGTGTTGTACACCCTTAATAAATTTGAGTTCCCCTTACTGTAAAAGTCTTTTAGATGATATTTAGAACCAAAATTGCATATTACCTGCAGGCTGTTAACCTCACTTTCCAACCTCCCCTGACACTGCATTAGAGTTGAGTTTATCTTAGAGATTTAATTCAGAACTAGACTTTTGGGGTGCCTGGGTGGCTCAGTGGGTTAAGACTTTGCCTTCAGCTCAGGTCGTGGTCTTAGGGTCTTGGGATCCAGTTCTGAATCCAGCTCCTTGCTCAGCAGACTGAAGAGAGCCTGCTTCTCCCTCTCCCCTGCCTGCCTCTCTGCCTACTTGTGATCTCTCTTTGTCAAATAAATAAATAAAATCTTAAAAAAAAAAAAAAGAGTGGTGCCTGGATGGCTCAGTGGGTTAAAGCCTCTGCCTTTAGCTCAGGTCATGATCCCAGGGTCCTGGGATCTAGCCTCACTTTGGGCTCTCTGCTCAGCAGGGAGCCTTCTTCCACCTCTTTTCTCTGCCTGCCTCTCTGCCTACTTGTGATCGCTGCCTGTCAAATAAATAAATAAATTCTTTAAAAAAAAAAAAAAAAGAACTAGACTTTTAAGAATAGAGCTATGTTTCATTTTTCTTTTTCTTTTTTTTTTTTTAAAGATTTTATTTATTTATTTGACAGAAATCACAAGTAGATGGAGAGGCAGGCAGAGAGAGAGGGAAGCAGGCTCCCTGCTGAGCAGAGAGCCCGATGCGGGACTCGATCCCAGGATCCTGAGATCATGACCCGAGCCGAAGGCAGCGGCTTAACCCACTGAACCACCCAGGCACCCCTATGTTTCATTTTTCTGACACTATTTAGATCACTTGGTGGTGTGAAGGTAAGGGTAAATAGCTTGAAAGTTCTTGAGAAAAGGCTAAGAGGAATGCTACTTGATACTGCTTATTTGCCCAATCCTTTTGTATGAAATCAGTCTCCTGACCACTTGTGTTGCCTTCTTTGTTCCTCCCCAGCCACACCCCTGAATCTTCAGTCCTAATGACACTGACTGTGCTAATTTAGGAAACAGTCCCTAAATCCAGCCTTCCTTCTGTCACCATTGTAAAATTTGAGGATCCCCAAGAACACCTTTGGGTTCAGTACTTTGCTAGAAGGACTTACAGAACTTTTCTAAAAGTTGTTACACTCAAAGTTATTATTTATTTCAACAAAAGGAGACAGATTAAAATCAGCCAATGGAAGAGATGCTTGAGGCAGAGTCTAGTAGGGTCCCAAATCCCGAGCTTCTGTTTGTCCTCTCCTATTGGAGTCAGGGACAGCATTAACTCTTCCTGGCAGTGATGTGTGATAATACACATAGAGTATTGCCAACCAGAGAAGCTCACCTGAGCCTTGGTGTCAAGTTTTTTGGGGGGGACTCCATCATGTAGATGTGGTTGATTGCCAACGTAGCTGACCTCAGTTTCCAGCCCCCCCTGAAGTTGCACTGATCCTATATGATTCACAGTCCGCATCATAAATCACATTGTTAGACCCTCTGGCACAGCTCAGAGCCCTCAGTAAACAAAAACTTTGAACAACAGGCATTTCTGCAGTTTAGGTTTATTTCCAGGGAGCTGAAGGCAAAGACCAGACCTGTCTTTGGCCAAGGTTAAATCTTTCACAACACACTGTGCTAGTTCAGTCTTTGGGCCCAACCAAGAGGAAGGGAAAGGGAACTAATTTAAAATTTTTTGAGCCATGCAAATTTATTTCTTGATCAGAAAGTTTAGTGTGTATAAATTGATTTTTTTTTTTTTAAAGGTGGGGATCCAAGTTGATAGAATTCCCAGGCACTTCAGGGAAGCAAACTCAGATCATCCCTGGTGAAGCATACCTCAATCCTAGCTTCAGAGAATTCCTAATAGCAAACTCAGATCATCCCTGGTGGAGCATACCTCAATCCTAGCTTCAGAGAATTCCTAATAATAGATTGCCAACAAATAAGAGCTAATAATAGTAATAGAAAAAATATCCCAAGTCACTATAAACAAGAATCAGCAGAAACAACTGATTCAGACCCACAGAAATAAAAATAACTATTATCAAAGTTAAAAAACTCAGGGAACTTATAGTTGTGATTGTGGTGGAGTAACAAAAAGTTGATTTATGCCTCTGCCTTAAACAAATACAAACAAATGAATAACTGGACAAAATATATTTTTATAACTGTTTTAGACATTGAACAAAGGGTAGTGCAGCACACCAGTGAAACCTTAGAGAAGGGAAACAGACAGGTTGAGCACTATGATGGCCCCATCTGATGAAAGTTTCTACACATTTGGTTGAGAAGAGATACCTAAACAGAGCTGGCAGTCTCCCACATTTGAGGAGACAGAAGTAAAAGTTCAGGGGAGCCAAGACAGCTAGAATTTGAGGCAGAGTATTTGATAGAAGAAAGCTTCAGACAAAAAAGAGAGCTCCGGAGATTTGTAGACGTTTCCCCTAACCCTGAACTGTCCAATACAGTAGCTACTAACCTCATGGGGATATTTAGGAATTCAGTTCTTCATTTGCACTGATGCATTTTCATGCTCAGTTGCCACAATTTGATCTTGCAGAAAGTTCTGTTGGATTTCACTATCTTAGATTTATTAGTTGAGTGCTTATCAGTTTATGAATAGTGAAGAAATTAACCCAAGGCCAGAAAAGACCACTAGAAAGCATTAGGCAGAGCAGTCCCTGGAATACAGGGCCACAAATGTGTTGTGTTTCTACTAGCCAGAGCAGAAACACCTCTAACACCTGGGATATTGAATGGAGGTCTTAGAAGGGCATTACCTCAGTGAAGGGGTCAAATTAGCCCTAATCTAAAGGATTTACCTTGAATTTACCTAACAGCATAAAAGCAAGCCCCAGAAGGATAAAATGGCTTCTAAGTCACAGATTCCTAGAACAGAGCTCAAAATTAAAGACTTAAAAAACAAAACAAAACAAAACCACCAACCAAGAATGCAAAATTGATGGCATTTGGCATCCAGTCACAAATTATCAGGCATATAAAAGAAGCACAGAATACAGCTTGTATTAGGGAGAAAAACCAGTCAATAGAAGTAGGCCTAGAAATTACACAGATAATAGAATTAGTGGACAATGACATTGCAAGAGTTACACTGTTCCAAATGTTCAAAAAACTTAAAGAAAGATTGAGCATGTTAAGTAGAGACATGGAAGATATAAAATGACCCATTTCAAACCTTAAGGGACAACTGGGTGGCTCAGTCATTTGAGTGTCTGCCTTTCGGCTCAGGTCGTGATCACAGGGTCCTGAGATTGGGATTGAGTCCTGCATCAGACTCCCTGCTCAGAGGGGAGCCTGCTTCTCCTTCTGCCTGCTGCTCCCCCTGCTTGTGCTTTCTCTCTCTCTGATAGACAGACAGATAAAGAAAGAAAGAAAGAAAGAAAGAAAGAAAGAAAGAAAGAAACATCTGAAATGAAATATAAGTGGGGTACCTGGCCAGGTCAGTTGGTAGAGCATGCATCTCTTGATCTTGCTCTTGATCTTGATCAAGCCCCACATTGGTTACTGAGCTTACTTTAAAAAAAAAAAAAAAAAGTAAAACAAAATAAAATATAAGAAAAAGATTGAAAATATAAATATACAGAGATAAGTGAATAATAAGTGAACAGTGGGACAACATGAAGCAGTCTTAAGAATGCATATAATTGGAATCTCAGGAATATGGGGGTGGGTACAGGAAAAAATATTTGAAGAAATAAAGGTTGAGTGCTTCTTTCTTTCTTTTTTTTTTTTTTTAAGATTTTATTTATTTATTTATTTGAGAAAGAGCATGAGAGAAGAGAAAGTCAGAGGGAGAAGGAGACTCTCCAAGGAGCAGGGAGCCGGATGTGGGACTCGATCCCAGGATGCTGGGATCATGACCCGAGCTGAAGGCAGTTGCTTAACCAACGGAGCCACCCAGGCGCCTGGTTGAGTGCTTTCTAAATTTAATGAAAACTATAAACTCATAGATACAAAAAGCCCATTTAAAATTTTTTCTCCATCACTGGTTTTAAGCAATTTGATTATGATATGTTCTGGTATAGTTCTCTTCATGATTTTTTTCTGCTTTAGGTTTCTTGAGATGCTTAGATCCATGAGATTCCAAAGAGAACAGACATGAAGAGAGCTATACCAAGATTCATCTTTATCAAGTTGCCTCATACTAGTGAAAAAAGAGAAAGTCCCCAAAGCTGACAGAGAAAAGAACCTACATTCTATACAGAGGGGTTATGGTCTGAATTGTGTCCCCCCAAATTTTTATGTTGAAATCCTAACCTCCAGTTATCTCAGAATGTGACTATGCATGGAGAAAAGTCTTTAAAGACGTGATTAAAATGAGTCTATTAAGGGGGAGCCTGGCTGGCTTACTCAGTAGAGTGTGCAACTCTTGATCTTGAGTTTGTAGGTTTGAGCCCTATGTGGGATGTAGAAATTACTTAAAAAAAGAAAATCTTGGGGCGGCTGGGTGGCTCAGTGGGTTGAGCCACTGCCTTCGGCTCAGGTCATGATCTCGGGGTCCTGGGATCAAGTCCCATGTCGGACTCTCTGCTCAGCAGGGAGCCTGCTTCTCTCTCTCTCTGCCTGCCTCTCTGTCTACTTGTGATCTCTCTGTCAAATAAATAAATCTTAAAAAAAAAAAAAAAAAAAAGATTGTCTTTAAAAAAAAAAAAAAAAGAAAATCTTAAAAAATGAGGCTGTTCGGGTGAGCCCTAATCCAGATTGGATTATAAGGACTGGTATCCTTAGAAGAAGAGGAAGAGGAATAGTGAACATATAAAGGGACACTAGGGATATGGGTGCATAGAGACAAAACCATGTGAAGTCATAATGAGAAGGTGGCCATTTACAGACCAAGGAGAGGCCTCAGGAGAAACCAAACCTGTTAAACACTTTGCTCTTGGGCTTCTAGCCTCCAGACTGTGAGAAAGTAGATTTCTGTTGTTAAAGCCATCTCATCTGTGGTATTTTGTTATTGCAGCCCTCACTAATATACAAGGTAAGAATTACGGCAGACTTTTCATCAGAATCATTGCAAGCCAGAAGATACTAGAGTGGTAACATTAAAGTGCTAAATGAGAAAGCCTATAAACCTAGAATTATAGGGGCGCCTGGGTGGCTCAGTGGGTTAAGCCGCTGCCTTCGGCTCAGGTCATGATCTCAGGGTCCTGGGATCGAGTTCCGCATCAGGCTCTCTGCTCAGCGGGGAGCCTGCTTCCCTCTCTCTCTCTGCCTGCCTCTCCATCTACTTGTGATTTCTCTCTGTCAAATAAATAAATAAAATCTTTAAAAAAAAAAAAACCTAGAATTATATATGCAGTGAAAATGCATTTAAAAATTGAAGAGGAAAATATGAGGGTATCTTTTAGGGGTAATGAAAGTGTTCTAAAATTGATTTTGGTGGTGGAAGCACAACTCTGAATATATTAAAAGCCAGTGAATTGTGGACTTCAAATGGGTGAATAATATGGTATATGAATTTTATCACAGTAAAAATAAGGAAGATGAAATAAAGCCTTTTAAAAAATATAAGAGCTGATAGCATTAATCACCATCAAGCTATGACTACAAGAAATGTTAATGGCAAGAAAAAAATTACACCAGATGGAAACTTAGATCTACATTAAAAAAATGAAGAGAATCAGAAATCTATATAGAGGGCACATTGGTGGTGCTGTTGGTTAGGCGTTAAGCTTTTGCTTTTGGCTCAGGTCATGATCTCAGGGTTGTGAGATAAGCCTGAGTCAGGCTCTGTGCTCAATATGGAATCTGCTTAAGATTCTCTCTCCCTCTACCCTACTCTTCTCTAAAATAAGTAAATAAACTTAAAAAAAAAAAAAGTCTATATAGAAACTGTTATGAGTCCTTTTATTTAGAAAAATCCACTTAAAAAGATCACTGATTAAAAGAAAAATAATAAAACTGTACTTGGGATTTATAAGATGTTATAGAAGTTAAGATGTATGATGGCCAATTGCTCAAAAGGTTGGGAGAGGTAAAATGGAAGTATACTGTTCTAAAGTTCTTTTTTAAATTAAATTAAATTTTTATACTTTTGAAGATTTTATTTATTTGAGAGAGTGAGAACAAGCAGGGGGAAAGGCAGGCAGAGATAAGCAGACTACCTGCTGATCAGGGAGCCTGATGCAGGGCTTAATCCTAGGACCCTATTTCAGGGTCCTGAGCCGAAGGCAGATGTTTACCTGAAACATTTATTTGAAGATAGACTGTGATATGTTAAAGATTTATACCTTAAATCCTAAAGAAACCACTTAAAAAAAAAAAGGCAAAGAGGTATAATTAATAAGCCCATGGAAGGAGATAATTGAATCATAAAATGGTTAATTAATCTAAAAGACATCCAAAAAGGAGAAGATGAACAGATTGGACAAGTAGAAATCAAATAGCAAGATGGTTGACTTAAATCCAACCATATAAATAATCACATTAAATGCAAATGTTCTAAACACTACAATTAATAGGTGGAAATTGTCAGATTGCACTTAAAAGGGAGACCTAGTTTTGGTGCTATCTACAAGAAACCCACATTAAATACATTTAAAGACACAGATAGTCTAAAATAAAAGTACAAGGATGGAAAAAGATACACTATGTGAACACTAATCAGAAGAAAGCAGGAAGTACTATATTAATAGTAGACAAAGTAGATTTAACAGCAAGGAATATTACCATGGATATGGAGGGTGATTTCATGATGAAATGGGGTCAGTTCTTTAAGAAGACTAACAACCATAATGTTTATGCTTAAGTTTAACAACAGAACTTCAGGATTTTTAAAGCAAAACTAATAAAAACTGAAAAGAAATAGATAACCCATCAGTATAGTTGGAGACTTCAACAGTACTTTGTCAATATTTGATTGAACAGTTAGACAAAAAAATCAGTAAATAACTTAACCTTGTTGACATTTGCTGACCACTCTACCCAACAATGGTATGATCGTATTCTTTGCTAGTATTCATAGAATATTAACCAAGATAGACCGTATCTGGGCCGTAAAAGAAATTTCAAAAAATTTAAATTTTACAAAGTATGTTCTTTTATCATAAAGGGATTACATTAGAAATCAGTAACAGAAAAATATCTGAAAACTCCCAAATATTTGGAAATGAAACATAATCTGTATTAAACATCAAAGAATAATAAGATAATTTTAGGAAACCAGGAAATATTTTATTTATTTATTTATTTAAAAGATTTGTTGTTTATTTATTTGACAGACAGGGATCACAAGTAGGCAGAGAGGAAGGGAAGCAGACTCCCCCAGAGAGCCCAATGCGGGGCTTGATCCTAGGATCCTGGGATCATGACCTGAGCTGAAGGCAGAGGTTTTAACTCACTGAGCCACCCAGGCACCCGTAGGAAATATTTTTAAAGAATGAAAATGAGAACATGATATAGCAGAATTTGTGGGCTTCAGTTAATGCAGTACTTAAAAGGAAATTTATAACATTAAATGCATATATTAGAAGTAGAAAGATTTCAAATTATTGACCTAAGCTTCCACTTTAAGAAATGAGAAAAAGAAAAGGAAACTTAACTCCATAGAAGCAGAGGAAAGGAAACTGAAGATCAGAGCAAAAATCACTGAATTAAAAAGCAGAAAAATAGTAGATGTTATCAGTGAAACCAAAATCTGATTTCTTTTTCTCTTTCTTCCTGTTTCTCTCTCACCCTTCTTTCCTCCCTAAGCTTTACACCCAACATAGGTCTTGAACTCACAAGCTTCCCCACAAAAGTCTCATGCTTTATGACTGAGGCAACCCAAAGCTGTTGCTTTATTTTATTTTTAAAAAGATTTTATTTATTTATTTGAGAGAGAGAGAGACAGAGTGAGAGAGCATGAGAGGGGAGGTCAGAAGTAGAAGACTCCCTATGGAGCTGGGAGCCCGATGTGGGACTCGATCCCAGGACTCTGAGATCATGACCTGAGCCGAAGGCAGTCACTCAACCAACTGAGCCACCCAGGCACCCAAAGCTGCTGCTTTAAATTGATAAACAAAATTGATGAACTTTTAGCCAGGCTTAGGCAAGGAAGAGAGAACACATTACTGGTATCAGGAATGAGAAATAGGACATGAGTGATGATTCTATAGCCATTATAAAGATAAGTACCACAGGGACGCCTGGGTGGCTCAGTTGGTTAAGCAGCTGCCTTCGGCTCAGGTCATGATCCCAGCGTCCTGGGATCGAGTCCCACATCGGGCTCCTTGCTCGGCGGGGAGCCTGCTTCTCCCTCTGCCTCTGCCTGCCTCTCTCTCTGCCTGTGCTTGCTCTCTCTCCCTCTATCTCTGACAAATAAATAAATAAAATCTTTAAAAAAAAAAAAAGATAAGTACCACAAACCATTATAATGCCAGTAAATTTGACAATTTACATTAAATACACAAGCTTCTTGAAAGATACAAACCCGTAACACTCAATCAAAAAGAAACCGATAACCAGACTACGTCTGTATCTATTAGGGAAATAAAATTATAGTTTAAAACTTTCCCACAGGGCGCTTGGGTGGCTTAGGCGTTATGCAGCTGCCTTCGGCTCAGGTCATGATCCCGGGGTCCTCGGATCAAGACCCACATCTGGCTCCCTGCTCAGCGGGAAGCCTGCTTCTCCCTCTCCCGCTCCCCCTGCTTATGTTCCCTCTCTCCCTGTATCTCTCTCTATCAAATAAATAAGTAAAATCTTAAACAAAAAAACAAACAAAAAAACTTTCCCACAGAGGAGACACCAGGCTTGGATGGCTTCACTGCTGGAGTCTACCAACAATTTAAGGAAGAATTAATGTACCATTTCGACAAAAATTTTTGAAGAACTTAGAAGAGGAGGGAACATTTCCCAACTAATTTTATGAGCCCAGCCTTGCCCTGATACCAAAACCAAAGACATAAGAAAATGACACGCTAATATTCAGTATGTACATAGATGCAAAAATATTTAACAAAATTTTGGTAAATTGAAATCAGTAATTTCTATAAAAGATAATACATCATGACCAAGTAGGATTTATCTCAAAAATTCAAGGTTGGTTTAGCATTTAAAATTCAAACAATATAAGTCACACCTATTAACAGACTAGAAAACAAAGTAACATGATTATCTCGAGATTCAGAAGAGTATTTGGGAAAATTTAATTTCCATTCATGTTAAAAACTTTCAACAAATTAGCAGGAAACTTCCTTTTTTTTAAGACTATTTTTAAGGGGCGCCTGGGTGGCTCAGTGGGTTAAAGCCTCCGCCTTCGGCTCAGGTCATGATCCCAGGGTCCTGGGATTGAGCCCTGCATCAGGCTCTCTGCTCAGCGGGGAGCCTGCTTCCTCCTCTCTCTAACTACTTGTGATCTCTGTCCCGTCAAATAAATAAATAAAATCTTAAAAAAAAAAAAAAAGACTGTATTTTTAAATACTCTCTACACCCAGTGTGGGGCTTGAACCTACAGCAATAAGAGCAAGAGTTGCATGCTCTACCAGCTGAGCCAGCCAGGCCTCTCTATAAGGGAATGCCTTATAGAGCTTCTCTATAAGGGAACTTTGAGCTTCTCTATAAGGGAACTTCCTCAGTCTGATAGAGGGCATCTTTAAAAAACCAAAAGCAAATACTGCACGTAATGAAGAAAAAATTCTTTGCCCCTAAGAACAAGAACAAGACACAGATACTTGCCTTTCTACTTCTTTTTAACATTGCATTGACGATTCTCAACCAGTGTGGTGAGCTAAGAGGGGAAGAGGAGCAATTAAAGGCATAAGGTTGAAAAAGGGAAAAAGTAAAACTTACTACTACAGAGGACAGATTCATGTGTGTAGGAAAACATAAGGATTCTATAAAAGTAGATTATTTAAGTTTAAGAAGGTTGCAGGATCAAAGTCAGTATATAAAAATCACATGTATGTTTATATACTAGGAAGTACTATCTGAAATTGAGGTTGAGTAAGTACATCATTTACAAATAACAAAAATAAAGTCTTAGAGCTAACTTTGACAAGATACATGCAGTAGCTGTATACTGAAAACTATAAGACATGTGCTTTATTGAATTGGAAGATTCAATATTGGTAAAATTGTAATTCTTTCCAGGTCTGTATATTCAGTGTGATCTCAGTCAGTCAACGAACTAACTAAAATTTACCTGGAAACACAAGGGTCTAGAATAGACAAAACAAATTTGGAAACTAAGATTAAAATTGAAGGACTTAATATAACCTGATTTCCTTTTTTTTTTTTTTTTTTAATTATTTGAGAGAAAGCGTGTGAGTCTGAATGAGTGGAAGGGGCAGAGGGAGAGGGAGCAAACGGTTTGGTAATTAAGATGGTGTGGTGTAAAAATAAACCTGTATATATCAATGGAAAGGAATAGCAGTTCAGAAATAGATCCATGCATATATGGTCAGTTGATTTGTTTGAGTTTTGAAAGTTGCTAAGGTATTTCAGTGGGGAAAGGAAAACTTTTTTATAAGTAGTCCTTAAACAGATAAACCTTATAAGAGAAGAAAAACCTTTTTTTTTTTTTTTAAAGATTTTATTTATTTATTTGACAGAGAGAAATCACAAGTAGATGGAGAGGCAGGCAGAGAGAGAGAGAGGGAAGCAGGCTCCCTGCTGAGCAGAGAGCCGGACGCGGGACTCGATCCCAGGACCCTGAGATCATGACCTGAGCCAAAGGCAGCGGCTTAACCCACTGAGCCACCCAGGCGCCCCGAAAAACCTTTTTCATTCTATTTTTCTAGGTTCCCAGCTGGGTCTCTGTAACAAGACAGATTAACAAGAGAAAAACAAGTTTATTGACATATATATCCCATATATGTATATATACGAGAGAAACGCCTAGATGAGTAAGTCAAAAGTTTGGTTAGAAGTTAGATTATATAGGGTGCCTGGGTGTCTCAGATGGTTGAGTGTCTGCCTTCAGCTCAGTCATGATCTCCAGATCCTGGGATCGAGCCCCATGTCCAGCTCCCAGCTCAGTGGAGGGATTTGCTTCTCCCTCTCCCTCTCTTCCTGCTTGTGCTCTCTCTTTCTCTTTCAAATAAATAAGTAAAATCTAAAAAA
Source organism: Neogale vison (assembly GCF_020171115.1). Lineage (NCBI taxonomy): Eukaryota > Metazoa > Chordata > Mammalia > Carnivora > Mustelidae > Neogale > Neogale vison. The sequence continues at coordinate 101,316,933 of NC_058102.1, read as the reverse complement.
AAAAAAGTTAGAGCCTAACAAATTTTTAGAGAAATGTTAAGACAAAGGAAAAGGACCTTGAGTGTCTGGTAGTGGCAAATTATGGGAAGGAAGACAGATATATTGAAACTAATGGTAGATAAAGACTAACTAGTAAAGTTTGTTATGTAAAACACTCTGGTGCCATCTCCAGGCTGGTAAGGTTTGTCTCCTGTTAATTAACTTTTGTCCTTCCTAGTGAAGAAGGGAGGAGGACACCTTTGTAAATTTAAATATGTCCTGCTTTTAGGCAAATGGAGGGCAGAGAACTTTTCTTTTATCTGCTTCTTAATTTCCTTATGCTCAAAATAACCCTATGCCAAAGTGCCATATGTGGGATGGCAAATTCTGCTATCCTTCACCACATTAAAAACAACAACAAAACCCTCCAACCTTCCTTCACATCATCAAAAATTAACTCACATGGATCATGGGCTTACATATAAGAGCTAAAATTAAATTCTAGAATAAAACATCTGAGAAAATCATTGTGATCATAGATTGGAGAAAGATTTCATAAGTTAAACAGAAAAATGCACAAAGTATAAAAAATTGATGTTTGAGCTCATCAAAATAAAATTTCTTTTTTTTTTTTTAAGATTTTATTTATTTATTTGACAGACAAAGATCACAAGTGGGCAGAGAGAGGGGGAAGCAGGCTCCCCGCTGAGCAGAAAGCCCGATGCAGGGCTCTATCCCAGGACCTGAGACCATGACCTGAGATGAAGGCAGAGGCCTTAACCCACTGAGCCACCCAGGTGCCCGAAAATAAAATTTCTTTTAAAGACAGAGTAGGGATGCCTGGCTTGCTCAGTCGGTGAAGCCTGTGACTCTTGATCCCAGGGTCATGAGTCTATGTTGGGCATAGAGCTTATTCTTTAAAAAAAAAAAAGACTGGCAGAAAATACAAGAAAGTATTTGAATGTGGGATATATGAAGAATGCTCGTAATTCAATAATAAGACAAAACAGTTTAAAAATGGGCAAGAGATGTGAACAGACTCTTTGCTACAGAAGATAATGTGCTTGGCAAAGATATTCGACATTAGTTATTGGGGAAATGCAAATGAAAACCATAAGTACCACTACACAACTACTTAGCATGGCTGATCTTGAGAAAGTATGATGAAGTCAAATGCTGGTGAGGATATGGAGCAACTGGAGTTCATATATTACTGATAGTAATGTAAGATGGTGAAACCACTTTGAAACAGTTTGAGGTTTTTTTTTTTTTTTTGTATTAAATATACTTTTATCGTAATGACACAGCCATTTCACCTCTGAAATGCATCCATATGTCTATGTCAGGACTTGTACATCAATGTTTATACCAGCTCCATTTATAATAGCTAAAAAATTGGAAACCCATATAATCCAGGTATTATCAACAGTAAGTAGATAAATAAATTGTGGCTTATTTATACAATGGTGTAGTACTCGGCAACAAAAATAAACAATGTATTGGCATACCAGTATGGAGTATTGTAAAGCTGTTAATTTTTAAAATTGTTTTTAAGATTTTATTTGTTTTTGTGAGACAGAGAGAAAGCAAGGGCAAGAGGGGAGTTAGGGCAGAGGGAGAAGCAGACTCCCTGCTGAGTCCCTGCTGAGTCCCTGCCGAGCAGGGAGCCTGACATGGTGCTTGATCCCAGAACTCTGGGATCATGACCTGAGTGGAAGGAAAGGCAGATGCTTAACGAACTGAGCCACCCAGGCACCCATTAAATTTTCTGATAGTCTTTTGGATGTGACCTGGTATTTCCTCATCTTAGTTTGCATTTTCCTAATTACTAGAAGATAAGCTTTTATTATTGGACTTTTGTGTTTCTACTTCTGAGTCTTTGCCAACTTTTCTATTGCATTATTTATCTTTTTCTTTTTGGATTATAATTCTTTGTATATATTGGGTACCAATTTGTCATATATGTATGTTTGAAAATTCTTTTTCCCTATCTATAGCTTATGTTTTAACTTTATAATTTTTTTACAGATTTTTTTATTTATTTTATTTACTTGAGAGAGAGCAGGGGGGAGGGGCAAAGGGAGAGGGAGCCTGACGCAGGGCTTAATCCCAGGACCCTGTGTTTTGTGCTGTATAGAAGTTTTAAGTTTTAAATCTTAAAGTCATCAGAAGTTAGTCTTTTTTTTTTCTTTCCCCTGGTTTCTGCTTCTGGTTCTTATTTAATAAGTCCTTCATTATGCTGAGGTCATAAAGAGTCTTGTATATTTGCATCTGAAATTTTAAGAATTTGCTTTTCAAATGTAGATTTTTAATCCATATGGAATTTATGTTTGTGTGGGATATGAATGGACTTTTTTTTCTCTATAATTAGTTGCTTCAAAACATTTGTTATTGAATATTAATTATGTCTCCTGATATGATCAAGTTTTTGGATATGTAGGGGTCTGTTCTGTGATCTCTATTCTTTTCCATTGGTCTGCTCAACTTCTACATTTTTACAAAATAAAAATAAAAGCATTTATTTAGGGTATCAGAATTGCAATTTGGGGAACATACATTTGGGGAAGCTGCCCAAGCTTCCCCTTAGGGAACAAAAATCAGGAGCTTTTAAAGACAAAAAGGAATGCTTTTATATATTGTTCACAAAGAATTTTGTTTGGTGTTGGTGGCAGAAAGCTAATTTTGGCTGAAAATAATTGGTTCTTAAGCTATCAGTAGTCAAGAGTCTCTTGCTGTACCAAGTTGCAGGTGTTTGGCCTGAGTCCTTAGAATATTTACAGTTTGTTTCAGTTCAAAGTTCATGGTTGCACCTGATAAGAACGTGATAAGGTCCGTCTCCTAAATGGCCCGAGGCCATTTTAAAACTCATTGACAAAAGTATCTCTGTTTTGTTTCACCTTTCAACAAATAATCAGTCAGTATTCATTCCACATGTCATAATTACTATGCAAGAAGTCTCTACTAGTAGGGCAGTCTCCACCTGTTCGTTTTATTCAGACTCCATTGATATTTTTGTTGTAAATTGCATTGAATTTTTAGATTAACATGGAGCATACTAACTTCTTGGCAATATTGAGTCTTAAAGCCAGAGTTATTTTCTCTTAACTCCGTTTGTTTGGGGTTTTTTAATCCTTCAATAGCGTTTTACAACCTTTTCATTAAAGATCTTTTTCTTTTGTTTGTCTCTAGGCAGTATCTGTTGTTACTGTGTATGGGTTCCCTTTTTCTATTTTTGCTGGAAATAGGTACATTGTTAATTTTAATACCTTGATTTTCATTTCATCTGAGCTCTTTATTAAAGACATTTTAGGGTGCCTGGGTTGCTCAGTCTGTTAAGCAACTGCCTTTGGTTCAGGTCATGATCCCAGGGTCCTGGGATCGAGCCCCGCATTGGGCTCCCTGCTTCTCCTTCTGCCCCTCCCCAGCCCTCTCTTACTCACTCCATCGCTCTCTTGGAAAAATAAGTAATATCTTTTAAAAAAATGAAGACATTTTAGAAAATGTGGATGAGTAAAACTGTATAAAGAAGAAAAAAAATCACCTGTAATCTCATTCCTAGGAGAGATTCTTGTTAAATTTTTTTTTACATTTTGGGGGTGCCTGGGTGGCAGTGTGGTTAAGCGTCTGCCTTCGTCTCAGGTCATGATCCCAGGGTCCTGGGATCAAGCCCTGCATCAGGCTCCCTTTGTGGTGGGGAAGCCTGCTTTTCCCTCTCCCACTACCCCTGCTTCTGTTCTCTCTCCCGCTGTGTCTTTCTCTGTCAAATAAATAAAATCTTTAAAATAAAACAAATTTTTGTTATATTTTTAATCCATTATCTTTTCATATTTATAATTAATATCATAATGTACATATAGTCTTGCACAAGACTGTATGGTCATTAAAAAATTTATAAACACATCAGAATGACTTTACATTCATTTGTTTGAACTTGTCATCAATTATTGTTATTCCTATTGGCTATGTATTTCCAGATTTTTCTCTGTTATAAATAATGCTTGTGAACATTTTTATATACAAAGGTTTTATCCTTTGTGATTATTGAAGAATGAGATTCCAGTGAAAAGCATTTAAAATGCATAATAGTAGTACCTAGACCATAGAAAGTACTCAAAAAGATTTTGGTAAATGCAACTTGCTTTTATCACTTAATGTGACTTGGTGGTCTTAACATACTTTATATGGATTTAGCTAATGATTCTTTAACAGAATAATTTTGTGAAGGAACATTCGGACTTAAATATAGTACAGTTTGTCCCATCTTATCCTCTTCTTGATCTTCTTTCTGCTCCATTTGTGCCTCATTTCTCTTGACAGCAAAATTATTTGAAAGAGTTATCTATTCTTGCTCTCACCAGTTTCTCTCTTTTTTACTCTCTTAAACCCACTTTATTTAGGCTTTTACCACCACTACTCTCTATTCCTAAATCCAGTAGTTAGTTGTAAATTCTCATCTTTACTGACCTATCAGTATTTGACATTGTTTATTGCCTTTTCCTCTAAATGTTTTTTTCACTTGGCTTCCAAGACATCATACTTTCTGTTTTCACTGGCTGTTCCTTCTTAGTTTCCTTTGCTGGTTCTCCTGGCCTTTTTTCTTTTTTTAAATGAAAAAAATTTCAAAAATGCAAAAAAATAAGATATTACAATGAATCTACCCCATGTACTCTTCAGTAATCATCAGCATTCTACTATTCTACTATTCTTCTGAACCACCCAGGTGCCTCGCCTCTTTTTCAATTGGGTTATTTTCTCATTGTTGAGTTTTGAGAGTCCTTTATCCTAGATATGAGTCATTTTGGGGGGTATATAATTGGATATATATTCTTCCATCTGGTATGTTGTCTTTTTATCTTGGCTTTTGCTGAACACAAGCTTTTAATTTTGATCAAGACTAACTTGCCAAATTCTTTTCTTTTCTGGATTGTCTTTGGGTATCTTATTTAAGAACTCTTTGGGGGCGCCTGGGTGGCTCAGTGGGTTGAGCCGCTGCCTTCGGCTCGGGTCATGATCTCGGGGTCCTGGGATCGAGTCCCGCATCGGGCTCCCTGCTCAGCGGGGAGCCTGCTTCCTCCTCTCTCTCTGTCTGCCTCTCTGCCTACTTGTGATCTCTCTCTGTCAAATAAATAAATAAAATCTTTAAAAAAAAAAAAAAAAAGAACTCTTTGCCTCTGGGGTTGTCTGGGTGGCTCAGTCGGTTAAGTGTCTGCCTTTGGCTCAGGTCATGATCCCAGGGTCCTGGGATTGAGTGCCTATCAGTCTCCCTGCTCAGTGGGGAGTCTGTTTCTCTCTCTCTCTCTCTCTCAAGTAAATAAAATCTTTTTAAAAAGGGACACCTGGGTGGCTCAGTGGGTTAAAGCCTCTACTTTCCGCTCAGGTCATGATCCCAGGGTCCTGGGATCAAGCCCCGCATCAGGCTCTCTGCTCGGCAGGGAGCCTGCTTCCCTTACTCTCTCTCTGTCTGTCAAATAAATAAATAAAATCTTTAAAAAAAAAAAAAAATCTTTAAAAAGAAAAAGAACTCTTTGCCTAATCCTGGGTCACAAAGATTTACTCCTATATTTTCTTCCAAACATTTTATGGTTTTACATTTAGATCAACAATCTATTTTGAGTTAGTTTTTTTTTTTAAGGTTTTATTTATTTATTTATTTATTTTTACTATTTTATTTTTAATTTTTTTTTAAAATTTCAGCATAACAGTATTCATTGTTTTTGCACCACACCCAGTGCTCCATGCAATCCGTGCCCTCTACAATACCCACCACCTGGTACCCCAACCTCCCACCCCCACGCCACTTCAAACCCCTCAGATTGTTTTTCAGAGTCCATAGTTTCTCATGGTTCACCTCCCCTTCCAATTTCCCCCAACTCCCTTCTCCTCTCTAACTCCCCTTGTCCTCCATGCTATTTGTTATGCTCCACAAATAAGTGAAACCATATGATAATTGACTCTCTCTGCTTGACTTACTTCACTCAGCATAATCTCTTCCAGTCCCGTCCATGTTGCTACAAAAGTTGGGTATTCATCCTTTCTGATGGAGGCATAGTACCCCATAGTGTATATGGACCACATCTTCCTTATGCATTCCTCCGTTGAAGGGCATCTTGGTTCTAACCCAAACCAGGCAAAGACCCTTTCAGAAAGTGGTTGTTTTTCTGTTTCTAGAATTGCTGTTCTTCTCTTCGATCTGCCGATGGATTTGCAGGTGTTTGCAATCTTTAGATAAGCTCTCTAGCTGATCTCCTGCTAGCTGAAGTAGTCTCAGCCTGCTACTTCTCCGCCATCTTGACTCCTCCCCCCTAAAGGTTTTATTTATTTATTTGACAGACAGAGATCACAAGTAGGCAGAGAGAGAGAGAGAGAGAGAGAGAGAGAGAGAGAGGAGGAAGCAGGCTCCTGCTGAGCAGAGAGCCCGATGCGGGGCTCGATCCCAGAACCCAGGGATCATGACCGGAGCCGAAGGCAGAGGCTTTAACCCACTGAGCCACCCAGGCGCCCCTTGAGTTAGTTTTTTAAAAAATTAAAATATAATGTATTATTTGTTTCAGGGGTACAGGTCTGTGAATCCTGAGTTAGTTACTGTGTAATGTTTAGGTTGATACTCATTTATTTTTGTATATGGATGTCCAGTGGTTTCTATGCCATTTGTTAAAAAGATTGTCTTTTCTCCATTAAATCGTTTTTGTACCTTTGTAAAATAAACCAGTATATTTATATGGATTTCTGGATTTCTTATTCTATTCCATTGATCTGTATTCCTTCCCATCGCTGATTCTGTACTGTCTTGATTATTGTAACTTTATGCTAAGTCTTAAAATTGGGTACTATGATTTCTACAAATTATTCTTCAAAATTTGGCAATTTTGCTTTTTTGTCTCTCCGTATAAATATTAGAGTTAATTTGTCATATCTACAAAAAATCCTACTGAGATTTTGAATAGAATTGTACCAAGTCTACAAATCAGTTTGGGGAAATTTGATTTGACAGTGTTGAATTTATGTCCTACAATCTTGCTAAACATACTTATTAGTTCTGGGGTTTTCTGGGGGTGGCGGGTGGTTCCTTAGTATTTTATATGTGTGCGATTATATTGTCTGTGAAGAGAAATGGTTTTTATTTCTTCCTCACCAATCTGTATGCCTTTTATTTCTTTCTCTTTGCTTATTCTACTGGCTAGGACTTTCACTATGATGTTGAATATTAGTGGTTTACAGTGGACAATCTTGTCTTATTTCTGATTTTAGGGAGAAGGCATCAGTCTTTTTTTTTAAGATTTTATTTATTATTTTAACTTTTTAAAAAGATTTATTTATTTGAGAGAAATAGAACATGAGTGGGGGGAGAGGCAAAGGGAGAGGGAGAGAAATCCTCAGACAGACTCCCCTCTGAGCACGGAGTCTGACATGGGGCTAGATCCCAGGACCTTGAGATCATGACCTGAGCCAAAATCAAGAGCTGGCCACCCAACTGACTGAGCCACCCTGGCACCCCTGTTCATTTTTTAAATTGTGAGTAGGATTCATGCCCAAGTTGGGGTTGAACTCATGACCCTAAAATCAAGAATCAATGTTCTACTGACTGAGCCAACCAGGCACCCCCAGAAGTCATCAGTCTTCAAGATTGTTAGAGTTACCCTTTATCAGACTCAGGAAATTTCCTTGTATTCCTAGTTTGTTGAGATTTTCTGTTGTGAGGGGGTGTTTAATTTTGCCAAATGCTTTTCCTGCAGTGGTTGAAATGATCATGTGTTGTTTTTTCCCCCCCTTTGGATTCAGTATGGTGGATTATTACATTGATTGCTTTCCAGAAATTGAATCAGCTTTGCATTCTCATGACAAACCCACTAGGTTGTAAAGCATTATCCTTTTTATATATTACTGATTTAATTTACTAATATTTTGTTGAAACATTTAATGTCTTTGCTTATGAGGTTATTGGTCTGTATTTTCTTGTAATATCGCTGCTGGTTTGGGTATCAGGGTAATGTTGGTCTCATAAAATGAGTTGGGAAGTGTTTTCTTCTCTTCTATTTTCTGAAGAGATTATACAGAATTGGTACTATTTCTTCTGTAAATGTGTGCCAGAATTTACCAGAGAAAATATCTGGGCCTATAGATTTCCTTAATGTTACAGGATTATTCAAATACCTGATTTATCTCTAATAACTTTTGATAATTTCTGGTTTTCAAGGAAGCAGTCTGTTTCAACTGAGTAGTTGAATCTGTGCGTTTAGAATTGTGTGTAATTCCCTCTTTTTTTTTTTTTTTTTAAGATTTTATTTATTTATTTAACAGAGAGAAATCACAAGTAGGCAGAGAGGCAGGCAGAGAGAGGGGGAAGCAGGCTCCCTGCTGAGCAGAGAGCCCGATGCGGGCCTCGATCCCAGGACTCTGAGATCATGACCTGAGCCGAAGGCAGCAGCCTAACCCACTGAGCCACCCAGGCGCCCTGTAATTCCCTCTTTTAAATGACCATGGGATCTGTTGTTTTACCTTTTTATTATTTTTTTTAATTCCTGTTTTTATGTGTGTTTTCTTTCTTTTGTGTCAGTCTTGCTGGAGATTTATTAATTTTTTTATCTTTTCAAAGAACCAGCTTTTGGTTTCCTTGATTTTTTTTTCCTGTTTTTAATTTATTAATTTCTGCTTTTTATTATTTATCTTCCTTCTGGTTACATTGAGTTTTTGTTCTTTTTATTTTGTTCTTTTTTTTTGGTTTCTTCTTTTTTTTAAAAGATTTTATTTATTTATTTGACAGAGATCACAAGTAGGCAGAGAGGCCGGCAGAGAGAGAGAGGGGAAGCAGGCTCCCTGCCGAGCAGAGAGCCCAATGGGGGGCTCGATCCCAGGACCCTCAGATCATGACCTGAGCTGGATCATGACCTGAGCCGAAGGCAGAGGCTTTAACCCACTGAGCCACCCAGGTGCCCCCTCTTTTGGTTTCTTAAGATAGAAGGTTAGATTAGTGATCGAGATCTCTCTACTTACATTAGTCTGCTCTGGCTGCCATAACAAAATATCAGAGAACGGGGAGATTATTTCTCACAGAAAATTATTTCTTGGAGTCCCTGGGTGGCTCAGTTAAGTGTCTGCCTTCAGCTCAGGTCGTGATCCCAGAGTGCTGGGATTGAGCCCTACATCAGTCTCCCTGCTCAGTGGGAAGCCTGCTTCTCCCTCTCCCACTCTCCCTGCTGTGTTCCTACTCTCACTCTCTCTCTCTCTCTGTGTCAAATAAATAAATCTTTAAAAAAAAAAAAAAAGAAAAGAAAAGAAAATTTTTTTTTTTTTAAGAAAAATTATTTCTTACAGGTCTCTAGGCCTGGGAAATCTAAGATTAAGGTGCCAACAAAGTGGGTTTAATTCTGAGTCCTCTTTTGTCTTGTAGGCAGCTGCCCTTTGGCTGTATATTCATATGACCTCCTATACACATGGGGGAAGATGGAGAAAGAGCAAGTTCTGATACCTTTTCTTTTTTCTTTTTTTAAGATTTTATTTATTCATTTAACAGAGTGGGAGAGAGGGAGGGCCCAGGCAGGGGGACCAGCAGGCAGAGGGAGAGGGAGAAACAGGCTCAGGGAGCCCAATGTGGGGCTCAATCCCAGGACCCTGGGATCATGACCTGAGTAGAAGGCAGATGCTCAACTGACTGAATCACCCACATGCCCCTGATGTCTCTTCTTTTTTTTTTTTTTTTTTTAAGTTTTTTTTTTTAAGGTTTTTTTTGACAGAGATCACAAGGAGGCTGAGCAGCAGGCAGAGGCGCAGGCGGGGGGGGGGGGGTGGCGGGGCTGGGGTGGTGGAGGGAGGAAGCAGGCTCCCTGCTGAGCAGAGAGCCCAATGCAGGACTTGATTCCAGGACCCTGGGATCACACCCGAGCTGAAGGCAGAAGCTTAACCCACTGATCCACTCAGGTGCCCCATGATGTCTCTTCTTTTTTTTTTTTTTTTTTTTTTAAGATTTTATTTATTTATTTGACAGAGAGAGATCACAAGTAGGCAGAGAGGCAGGCAGGGAGAGAGGGGGTAAAGCAGGCTCCCTGCTGAGCAGAGAGCCCGATGTGGGGCTCAATCCCAGGACTCTGGGATCATGACCTGAGCCAAAAGCAGAGGTTTTAACACACTGAGCCACCCAGGCACCCCATGATGTCTCTTCTTATAAGGGCATTAATCCTATCATTTCAACGCCCCATCTGTGTGACCTCATTTAACCTTAATTTCTTCCTGAAGGACATTCCAAATACAGCCACACTGGGTTAGAGCTTCAATATATGAATTGTGGAGAGACACAGATACTTAGTATATGATACTACTTTTCTAATGTAAGCATTTAGCATTTCGTATCTATTTCCCCATTAGTATTTCTTTAGTTTGTATCCCACAGATTTTTATATATCTACATTTTTGTTTAGTTTAGAATATTTTCCAATTTTTCTTCAGATTGACCAGTGGATTATTTGGAAGTGTGTTGTTTAATTTCCAAGTGTTTGGAGGTTTTCCTGTATTTGTTATTGATTTCTTTCATTCCATTATGGTGAGAGAGTATACTTTGTATGATTTCAGTTCTTATAAATATGTTAAGGTTGTTTATGACTCAGGGTAGATGGTCTGTCTTTTTGAGTGTCCCATGAGCACTTGAATGAGTATTCTATTTTTAGTTTGTGTTATATATCAATTAGATCCTGTTTTTTGAGGATATTGTTCAATTCTTCTACATCCTTGCTAATTTTTGGTATGTCTCAGGGTGCCTGGGTGGCTCAGTCAGTTAAGCGACTGCCTTTGGCTCAGGTCATGGTCCCAGGGTCCTGGGATTGAGCCCCATGTCAGGCTCCCTGCTCAGTGGAGAGCCTGCTTCTCCCTCTCCCTCTGCCTGCCCCTCTGCCTACTTGTGCTTTCTCTATCTCTTTGTCAAACAAATAAATAAAATCTTAAAAAAAAAAAAATAAGTTTGTCTGTTCCCAGATGGGAAGGGGTCTTGAAATACTCAACTATTTGTCTATTTTTACTTTCATTTCTTAGATTTTGCTTTGTGAATTTTGAAGCTCTGTTGTTAGGGGTATAGATGTTTAGAACTGTCCTCTTGGTGAAGTTGCCCCTTTTATCATCATCTTACATTGTTCTTATACATTTTTTTTTAAGATTTTATTTATTTATTTGACAGAGAGAAATCACAAGTAGACGGAGAGGCAGGCAGAGAGAGAAGGAAGCAGGCTCCCTGCTGAGCAGAGAGCCCGATGCGGGACTCGATCCCAGGACCCTGAGATCATGACCTGAGCCGAAGGCAGCGGCTTAACCCACTGAGCCACCCAGGCGCCCCTCACATTGTTCTTTATCCCTGGTAATTTCTTTGCCCTGATGTCTACTTTGTCTAATATTAATATAGCCATTCTGGCTTTTTTTGGTGACTGTTTGTACAGTGTATCATTTTTAACCTTTTAAAATGTAAATTAGTAAGGGCACCTGGGTGGCTCAGTTGGTTAAGTGACTCTTGGTTTCAGCTCAGGTCATGAACTCAGGGTTGTGAGATCAAGCCCCTGCATGGGGCTCCATGCTCAGTATGGAGTCTGCTTTAGATTCTCGCCCTCTCCCTCCCTTATTCATGCTCTGTCTCTCTCTCAAATAAATAAATAAACTCTTTAAAAATTATATTAATAAACTTTATTTTTTAGAGCAGTTTTACATTTATAGAAAAGTTGAGCAGAAAATGCAGAGTTCCCATATACCATCCTCCCCCAAAACACACACAGTTTCTCTTAGTGTTTTGTGTTACTGTGGTACATGTGTTAAAATTGATGAACCAGGGGACACCTGGGTAGCTCACTGGTCAAGCATCTACCTTTGGCTTTGGTGCTGATGGTCCTGGGATCGAGCCTCACTTTGGGCTCCCTGCTTAGTGGGGAGCCTGTTTCTTCCTCTCCTCTCTCACTATCTCTGTCACTGTCTCTTTCTCTCTCAAAGGAATAAATCTTTAAAAAAATTGATGAACCACTATTGACACTTTATTATTAAGTAAAATCTATTATTTATATTAGATTTCACTCTTTGTATTATATAGCTCTGTTTTTTTTTTAAGATTTTATTTATTTGAAAGAGAGCGAGGGAGAGAGAAAACACAAGTGGGGGGAGGGGCAGAGGGAGAGGCAGAAGCAGACTCCCTGCTGAGCGGGGAACTTACTGTGGGGCTCCATCCCAGGACCCTGGGATCACGACCAGAACTAAGGCAAATGCCTACCTGACTGAGCCACCCAGGTACCCCTCTGTGGGTTTTGACTAATGTGTAAAGTCATGTATCCACTATTAAAGTACCATATTAAGTAGTTTATTCTGTTTGCCTTCAACCTTCCTAAGTATAAATCATTATATTTGAAGTTTCTAATATGTTTGAGCAACTTTTTTTGGTAAGATTTTGTTTATTTGAGAGAGAGGGAGCAATTGCATGTGCATGCGCATGGGGGCAGGAGGGGCAGAGGGGAAAGAGAGAGACAGGGTCCCTGATGAACAGGGAGCCAGAGCTGGGCTTGATCCCAGGACCCTCATTTCATGACCTGAGCCAAAGGCAGATGCCTAACCAACTGAGCCACCCAGGCACTCTTGAACAACCTGTCTTTTAATTGGCATTGTTAGACCATTTACATTATATGTTATTATTGATATGTTTAGTGTTAAGTCTACCATCTTATTGTTTTTTCCTTTGTTCTTCCTATTTTTAATTCTGTAACAATATCCTTTTCCTGCCTTTTGAGTCATTTGAACATTTTGTGATACTCTATTTTAATTATTTAATTTTATCTATTAGGTTTTGACTATACATTTTTATGTAGTTTTTTTTTTTTTTTTAAAGATTTTATTTATTTATTTGACAGAGAGAGATCACAAGCAGGCAGAGAGGCAGGCAGAGGGAGAGAGAGGAGGAAGCAAGCTCCCCGCTGAGCAGAGAGCCGGAGGCGGGACTCGATCCCAGGACCCTGAGATCATGACCTTAGCTGAAGGCAGCGGCTTAACCCACTGAGCCACCCAGGCGCCCCTTATGTAGATTTTATTGGCTGCTCTAGGGATCTCTTGTTTTGTTTTGTTTTTTTCCAATATACACACCTAACTTTTAATGGTCTACTTAGAATTAATACTTTGCCATTTTAGGTAGAATGTTGAAACCTTCCCACCATATAGGTTCCTGCCCTATTTCCCTTTAATATTGTAGTTGTCTTATCTATTACATTTATTGACACATATTGAAAATTCCATTTGATCGGGTGCCTGAGTGGCTCAGTGGGTTAAAGCCTCTGCCTTCGGCTCAGGTCATGATCTCGGGGTCCTGGGATCGAGGCCCGCATCGGGCTCTCTGCTCAGCAGGGAGCCTGCTTCCTCCTCTCTCTCTCTGCCTGCCTCTCTGCCTACTTGTGATCTCTGTCTGTCAAATAAATAAATAAAATCTTTAAAAAAAAAAAAAGAAAATTCCATTTGATCATCTTGCAGTTTTTGTTTGCAAACATCAAACATTTCAAAGAACTCAAGAGGAGGAGAATAACCTATTATATGTAACCAGATATTTAGCATTTATATTTTTCGTTCTTTGTTCCTGGTGTTCCAAGATTAGTTGTATTATTTCCCATCTTTCTCAAGAACTTTTTTGGCCATTCTTTTAGAATAGGTCTGCTAGCAGTAAATTCTCTTGGCTTTCCTTTATCTGAGAATGTTTATGTCATCTTCATCCTCAAGGATATTTCCCCTGGATATAGAAACCTGTGTTTCCTTTCAGCGCTTTAAAATGCTGTTTTATTTCCTTCTTGCCCCTTTCTGATGAGAAATATAGAGGCATTCAGATCATTTTTTCCTTAATAGGTAATAACATCATTTTTCCCTGGTTGCTTTCAAGATTTATTTTTTTTACTTTGTCTTTAGTTTTTAGCTTGAGATTATTGTGAATCCAGGAGTAGACTTTCGTTTTATTTATCCTTTTTGGGGATTGCTGAGCTTCCTGACTCTATATATTTATGTCTTTTGTCAAATTTATGACGTTTTAACCAATATTTCTTCAAATATTACACCAGACTCTTGCTTCTCTCCTTTTGGGACACCGATGGCCCAAATATTAGACATTTTGGTATTGCCCTACAGATCATTGATAATCTGTTCCTTTTTCCTCAAGTCTTTTCTCTCTTTGTTCAGATTTGATATTGATTCCTGTTTGATATTGCTATTAAGATTTGACCTGTCTTCAGGGCACCTGGGTGGATCATTGGGTTAAGCCTCTGCCTTAGGTGCAGGTCATGGTCTCAGGGTCCTGGGATCAAGGCCCAAGTTGGGCTCTCTGCTCAGTGGGGAGCCTGCTTCCCGCTCTCTATCTCTGCCTGCCTCTCTGCCTACTTGTGATCTCTTATCAAATAAATAAATAAAATCTTAAAAAAAAAAAAAAAAGATTTGAACTGTCTTCAAATTTATCTGTCTTCAGTTTGAATTTGATCTGTCTGAAAATTAACTGGATTCTTTTGTTGTTTCTGTTCTGCTGTTGAACCCATGAACTGAGTATGTATATTTTGGTTGTTAATATTTTTCAGTTCTAAAATTTCCTTTTGGTTCTTCTTTATATCCTCTATTTTTTCTTAAAATATTCTATCTTCCTATTGGTTTCAGGAATATTTCCCTAAATAAAAGAAATGTCATTATATTTTTTTAAGATTTTATTTATTTGTTTGACAGAGAGACAGCGAGAGGTGGAGTATAATTGGGGGTGAGGAGAGGGAGAAGCAGGCTTCCTGCTGAGTAGGGAGTCCAATGCAGGGCTTGATCCCAGGGTCCTGGGATCATGACCTGAGCCAAAGGCAGATGCTTAATGACTGAGCTCCCCAGGTGCCCAGGAAGGTTATTGTTTTAATCATGGATACGGATATTAGGTCAATCTAGGCATTTATCATGCTTAAATGTAATTCCAAGTGACAGATTATCTTTCTACCTCCACAGAAGTCTTTTTGAGTACCTTTTTTTAATTGAAGTATAGTTGACACACAGTGTTATATTAGTTTCAGGTGTACAACATAGTGATTAGACAAATCTACACATTATACTGTGCTGTTGGAGCATTTTAATAATAGCTGTTTTAATAGCTGTCAGATTTCCTATATCTGTGTTATCTCAATGTTGTATCTGGTCATCTCTTTTCCTATGCAAATTGAAATTATCTTGTTTTGTTTTTTTGTTTTTGTATGCCAAGAAATTTTTAGATTATAGTTTAGAAATTATGAATATTATGTTAAAGGGTCTGGGTCTGATTTAAATGTCATGGTGAACATTGACTCTTATTTTAGCAGGCATTTGACCTGGTTAGGTTCAGCTTGCAAGTTCTGGCCAGCCTTTAGTGGATGGTGATTCCAAAGTCATTTGAGTTTTCTGAGCATTTGCAGTGCTATTTAGATTTTTTGGCAGGTACACCACCCAGTAACCCAACTGGGACTTGACAGGTGGTTATTTCATAGTTCAGAGTGGCTTTATTAAGAGATACAAGGAGATACATGCTGAATTACTATATGTGAAGGGTCATTATGAGAACATCTCAAATAGCCCTGAAAAGAATTTACACACATGGGTGCATGCACACATACGTACTAAATCCGAATATGAATCTAGTTGGCTGTTGTACTGTTCTTGCAAAATCTCTGTATGTTAGAAATTTCTCAAAAATTTGGAAGCAAAAAAGAAATAAAGGTCAGAAACATGCCATTCCTCTGCTTAAGAACTCCCACTGGACTCTCATCTCAAGTGAGATTGCCTCTCTAAATGTAAAAGCCAGATTCCTGTCAGTGGTCTCTTTGGCCCTTTAGGATCAGCTTTTTACCCCTCTAGTCACTTCTCATCTCATTCAGAGTAAAAGCCAGACCCTTTCTTTTTTCCTTCTGTATGATCCTTAATGAATCTCTCTCATACTCCTAGAGTTTATCATAATGTTTGGCCCATAGTAAGAAGACAAGCTCACAATGAATATGAATACGAATGAACCTGTCTTTGTGACAGGTTTTATTGTTTTCCTCAGGATGCCTGGACCCCTACCCATGTATTGTTTTGTGCTACTGAAGAACTTGTGCCACTTATAATGTCCATTAGTTCCTATGGCAATGTAAATTATTACTACCTTTCCTTGGGCTTTTAAAAATCAGGACCTGAGGTTACTTTTATGTCTTCTGTCTCCGAGTCATGCAAATTTTTTCTTTTTAAAGACTTTTATATATTTATTTTAGAGAAGGAGAGAGAGTGCTGGTGGGGGGAGGGACAGAGGAAGAGGGACAAGCAGACTCCCCATTGAGCGCAGAACCTGAGCTGGAGAGTGGCTTCACCCCAGGACCCTGAGTTCATGACCCTGAATTCATGACCTGAGCCGAAGACAAGAATCATGCTTAACTGATTTTGCCATCCAGGTGCCCCACAGCCCTGCACATTTTTAAGAACTGGGTGGCTCAGCTCAGGTCATGATCCCAGGGTCCTGGGATTGAGCCCTGCATTGGGCTCTCTGCTCAGCGATGAGCCTGCTTCCCTTCCTCTCTCTGCCTGCCTCTCTGCCTACTTGTGATCTCTGCCTGTCAAATAAATACATAAAATCTTTAAAAAAAAAAAATAACTATTACTCTTCCTCCTGTTGTCTTTTGTGCTCTTTCTTTTTAAAAAATCTATTTATCCTCATCCACATACTTACACTCTTTTCTTGTCCTTTTTCATCAATTTTATCAGTAAGAAGCCTTCATAGTTTCTCAATTCCCCCATTTTGTAGCCAGAGTCTCTTCCCCATCCTTTTGGGACACACATGGAAGGAGGAACAGACAGCTACTAGTATTCTGGGTTGCCCACCTTCTTCCCCCAAGTAAAAAATGATTGCACTAAATATAGCTCACTGGAAAGAAAATTCTGTTTCTAGGTTTGGTCCTAATTTCTGAAGTCTAGCCTAGTAGCATTTAAGCAAGATCATTCTTCTGTCCTCGGTTATTTCACAGGTGAGAAAAAGGCAAAGAAGATTTAAAAGTGAACTTTTAACTCCATACATATCTGCAACTCATTATTCTCTTATTTAATAAGCCCTTATTTTGGCATCTCTGTGTATGCAGCAGAAAGGAACTGCTGCTGTATCTTTAAAAGCTATCCTCAGAGCAGTGTGGGGGCAGGCATGTCACTGAAGTGCTTGAATGAGAACGCAAAGAGGAGTTGGGAGGGGGTGCTCTTGCAGCCTCTGTGTGTGTGTGTGTGTGTGTGTGAGAGAGAGAGAGAGAGAGAGACTGTTGGCAGAGCTCTAGGTGACATCTCTCTGAACAGCTGGGCCGTGGTCTGCTTCAGAGCTGCTTGTCAGAGCAATTAGCCTGCTTGGAGACGCAGCAGCAAGGATCAGTAGCATTTCATTCAAGGGTGAAGGGGGTGGGAGGGGACCGTGGGTGGGGGAAGAGGCACAGGTTTCCCAGAAGGAATTTCTTCCTGCAAAATTCCGGCAGAACAGATTCTTACAATGAGGTCTCCATTAAAAATGTGAGCTTGCTGTTGGTTTAAGTGCAGATCCATCTGGGGTGAGTTTTGGATAATTTTCTTTCTTTATATAAATAGTCCTTGAACTCCATAGACTGGGTAAGGAAGAAGCTAGAAAAATAGATCCCTTTTTTATCTTGGCCAATTTAACTGTGTAATACACAGTAGGAAAATTACAGAGTTATCAAATGTTGTTTTGTGGGCATTTTCATTTGCTGATTTTTACCTTTAAAATGTTTTAAAAATTAGGTTTGCTAGAACTTTTATTGTATTCAGATTCTACCTCTTCCATAGCTATTTCAAGTGATGCTTCATTCAGATTTAGCTTATGAGAATAGTGGTGATTTCTGTTCCTTTGGTGATGCTGTTGACGCACATTGCAGGAAGCAGGGAATCCCCTATAAATATCCTTCACTGTGTCATTCCACAGCTATCCACACCCGGCTGGTGAATATGTCTCTGTGTCCTGTGTCTTTATGTAACTGCCCCCTAGTCTTTAACTGTGATGATAAGAAATATGTCGCCTTTGCTGTGTCTGGGAAGCTTTTTTTAATTATGAACGTCTTAGGAAGAATTTGTTCAGCTTTTTTACTGAAACACACTTTTTGACATATTGAGCTTTATCATAAGAATTTCCTGTGGATTTACTGCTGCTTATTTTGGATTACTTATTTGTTTCTTGTAATTGGCTTTTGTTTGCTGACCTTGGTATCTAAAGAGTGCAGGGATGGGATTCCCTCTGCCTCCAGTGACGTAGTGATTTTGTTTGCAGTCTTTTTTCTTCCGAGAGGGAGGGGACAGAGAGAAGGAAGAAGAAAATCCATCTGAAGCGGTGCGTTCTCCCATCTATGCCTTAATGATAACTGGGTTCCATTGAACAGAGCAGAAGCCAAAGTGGGATGTTGTTAATGATAGCGATGCTATTTTGTTTGTTTCTTTTTAGAATAGGTTGGGGCCAGAGTTGACTGCTGAAGCACAGTGCCTGAATTAACCCTGTATGTCTTGCTGCTTATGAATTTTACCTAATTGCTTTTTTAAATATGGAAAGAGAAGGTGCTCACGAGCAGGTTTCTGGAACCTAGCATCCACGGGTAATTCTAGGTTGAGCTTTGGAATTTGGAATTATTTCTACCTTATTTGCACTGGTCCTGAGCAGGCATTTTGTATGCTGTTTCTCAGACCTCAAAAATAGGTAGTTAGGTGAAATTCCTTGCCACTGTAGACTAAAACTCTCATTTTGAGTGTATGACGCTAGAGCAAAGCTTTAGGAAGAAATTGTTAGATACCCTCTTGGGTGTGAACCTAATTTACCCTTTCCTGGATTAAGTAAGTATATGGGCTTCCAGTTCTTTTTTATGCAACTCCATTTAATACCACTGATCTCTGGAGGGCTGCCTGCAGAGGTCAGTGTGAAAAATTCAGTAGACTAGAGCCTAGGAAAATTTGAGGTTTTTGCCTGTCTGTGGATGTGTTTGGCTAGCATATGTGGAAAAGTACCTTTAAGAACTTGCTGGCTTTTCTGTCCTGACACTCTTTTCTGTTCTGTGCTCTCATTTATTCTAACTTCTGTGTGTGAAGTGAAAAGAATATTATCTGCCAGACTTAGATTCCAGTCCCATTTTTATAGTAGTTCAAATATATCAATATTATCAATTTATTACAGACAAAAATATTTCAAACTAACAAAATTACAATTTTATTTTTTATATTTTATTTATTTATTTGACAGAGAGAGATCACAAGTAGGCAGAGAGGCAGGCAGAGAGAGAGAGGAGAAAGCAAAATTACAATTTTATTTGGAGAGAAGTTGGAGGAGGAAAAGGAAGATAATCCTAGGGTAAACTGAGAGCATTCCAGAAGAATAACTTATTTTGAAACTTGCCAGAGACTGGAGCTATAAGGGTTAAGAGAAATTCCACCACATCCTTATATCTCAGTATTGCAGCAAATATGTGGACAATTTCTTGCTAGCTTTTCAGGAAACCCCTGTGGTGGACAGCCCTTATTAATCGTTGCTGGGAGACTGCTCTGACGTCATTGGGAGCAGTTCCCTGTCTGCAGTGAGGACAGGAATAGCCATAGAGGGGGAAGAAAACTGCTGTGAAATTAAAAGATGACGGTTTTAACTTGGTTTTCATTCCATTTGGGAGTGGGTGGGATCGACCTAAGTCTTTCTTAAATGTTTCAGTCATTAGCAGTGGAAAAATTACTAAGAGGTCTTTTTTATTTCAATTGAAAGTGCCTTCTTTTTTCATCTTTGTTTTCTAACTATCAAGGTTTTGGAAAAGGTCAAGGCAAGAAAAGCTGTTGAAAGGTGTTGGAGAAGTAAGACTTCAGTTTCTTATCCTTCTTAATTTTATTTTATTTTTTTTAAGGGGGAGGAAAAGGACAAGAACTGCTTTTGCAAAAGGTGTTTACCATCACCCTATTTGGGATAATTTAAAATGTGATACATGTTCAAAGAATTTTCTGGCAAAATTGCTAGAGACTATTTCTGTGCTACTATCGCCCTATTTGGGATAATTTAAAATGTGATATATGTTGAAAGAACTTTCTCGCAAAATTGCTTGAGACTGTTTCTGTGCCTGAAACTTTTTAAAAAAGATTTATTTGTTTATTTATTTATTTGAGAAAGAGAGAGAGAGAATGAGCTAGGGGAGGGGCAGAGGCAGAGGGAGAAGCAGACTCCCTGCTGAGTAGGGAGACGGACCCAGGGCTTGATCTCAAGGTCCTGGGATCATGACCTGAGCGGAAGGCAGACACTTAACTGTCTGAGCCACCCACATGCTCCTGTGCCTTAAGTTCTATACCTACTTCTCTCTGGTGTTCTCTTCTAGCCTACCCACTCCGATTGTCTATAGCCTGTTAGGAGCTTTTTTTTTAGTGTAGTGGCTAAATGCTTGGACTCTGGATTTAGACTGCCTGAACTCAAATCCCAGCTATGCCAATTGCTGGTTCTCTGACATTGGGCAAATTACTTAACCTCTCCATTTCTTCATATGTAAAATATATGAAATGAAGGTAACAATGGTATCCACCTCCTAGAGTTGTTTGAGGACTAAAAAAATTAATGCATGTAAAGCCTTTAAGATAGTTCCTGGTCCTCTTAAAGGCTTACTTAGCATTAGCCACTATTGTTAATGTTTAGAAACTAAACAAAGATGGGGTGCCTGGGTGGCTCAGTCAGTTAAGTGTCTGCCTTGGGCTCAGCTCTTGATCCCAGGGGCCTGGGATCCAGTCTTGCATTCGGCTCCCTGCTCAGCAGATGGCAGAGAGCCTGCTTCTCCCTTGGCTGCTCCCCCTGCATGTCCTCTCTTTCTCTCTCTGTCAAATAAATAAATAAATCTTTAAAAAATTAAACAGTAATTTTTGAGGAAGCCAGAAGTCATTTTAAAGCTATGTAGAATATTGAGTTTTTTAAAAGAATATAAGTATAATCTAAATATTTAAGGTTTTTTAAAATTGACACAGTTGATCCTTTTAGAAGTATCTTCTCTGGGCACCTGGGTGGCTTGGTCAGTTAAGCATTTGCTTTCCACTCAGGTCGTGATCCCAGGGTGCTGTGATTGAGACCCGTATTGGGCTCCCTGCTCAGCGAAGAGCCTGCTTCTCCCCCTCCCACTCCCCCTGCGTGTGTTCTCTCTCTCCCTGTTTCTCTCTCTGTCAAACAATAAATAAATAAAAATCTTTTAAAAATAAAAATAAATAAAGAAGTATCTTCTTTAATCTGATGCTTATTACTTGAGACCAAATTGGGGAACACATTAAGTCAGATTAATAGCTCTCTTTTTATTTCCTTGGCCATCATTCATCTTTTGACTTCTGTAGATGATGGTTGTTTGTTTTATGTTTTACTTTGTAGCATTGGTTCTGATATACTTTAAAATCTTAGGACACTTGTCTTTATTGCTACCTCTGAAACTTTGTATCCTCTCCTTTTCTCTCTGAGTTGATGAGGTGGTATTCTTTCTCCACATATTTGTGAGAGTGTGGGATTTATATGAACCATTATATAGAAAGACTCCTTCATTTCACAAGCTTAAAAAACTCTAGGTGCCTGGCTGGCTCAGTTGGTAGAACATGTGACTGTTGAACTTGGGGTTGTGACTTTAAGCCCCATCTTGGGCATCGAACTCACTTCAGAAAAAATCTAGGGTCTTGGGAGACCTTGGTGGCTCAGTTGTTAAGCATTTGCCTTCGGCTCAGGTCATGATTGCAGATTTCTGGGATCAAGCCCTGCATCAGGCTCCCTACTCATTGGGAAGCCTGCTTCTCCCACTCCCATTTCCCCTGCTTGTGTTCCCTCTCTCGCTGTCTCTCTCTCTCTGTCAAATAAATAAGTAAAATCTTAAAAATAACAACAACAACAACAAAATCTAGGATCTTAAATAGACCAAATGTCAAATCACAAATATCGAAATATTCAATATCTCCATGCCCTTTTCTTTTCTTACAGTT